>NC_064626.1:1177709190-1179000618 GCF_023864275.1 Schistocerca cancellata
CATAAGGACGGCTGTAGGCGTTTCCTTCCTTGCTTACCAAACTGATATCGGAATATTTTCAGAAAATTATGGTTTTTGACTCTAATTTAACAACTTCACTTTTATGAATTACTTTTGCTATGATTAAGCCTAAAGACGGTTTGATGCTATGCTCCATTAGAGAAAAACGTCTTACATGAACATATAAAAGAGTTATCGCTATTTTGGTTAACCAGTTGGGGGTTTTGACGTTTTTACCAGTCTTTGGCGGATAACTCGACAGTAATGAAACCAAATTAGCCGGGATTTCACGTCCTCAACTACAAATGTTTTACATAGTTAATGTGAAATATTTGACAAATTAACTCATTTGTAGAGTAGTCAGACATTTGAAGCGGGCCGGCTCTTTACAAAATAAAGCCGGGAGGGAGGGGGGGGACGGGTGAGGGGAGGTTAGTCGTAGTATGCCATTCTAGGCGCTACAGTCTCGAACCACGCGACCGCTACGGTCACAGGTTCGAATCCTGCCTCGGGCATGGATGTGTGTGTTGTCCTTAGGTTAGTTACGTTTAAGTAGTTCTAAATTCTAGGGGACTGATGACCTCAGAAGTTAAGTCCCATTGTGCTCAGAGCCATTTGAACCATTTTCTTATGCAGTGACCGAACTTCATTGTTCACGATGCGTTTTGGAGGCTTCACTTTATCTTCAGTTTATGTATATCCATCCTTTTGACAGGAGGTCTCGGGGACCACGGCCGTTCACTGCTGTAAGAAAACGAAACGCCTACAGCCGTCCTTATGATCTTATTTATTTTGTAACTACCCGTTTCGGCCCTTCAATGCGACATCTTCAGGTCTTAGATGATGCGATCCATACATACGCTGCATCAGTGGCCAACATAACTGGTTTACGCAGACTGCCTACAACAGTGATGTCAGCCAGCTGGCAGTTGATGGTTGGAGTGCTGACATCACAGTTACAGGCAGTCTGCGTAAATCAGTTATGTTGGCCACTGATGCAGCGTATGTATGGATCATGATAACCTCTTCAGCATCAACTAAGGCCTGAAGATAGCGCACTGAAACTGGAAGCTACACAAAAATTAAGATCATAAGGATGGCTGTAAGCGTTTCATTTTCGTACTGTCTTTAGTCCATCAGCTTAGTAATGTCAACAGTATAGCCTGGTTACAAATTACGCAGGTTCAAAATTGGTTGAAATGGCTTTGAGCACTATGGGACATAACTTCTGAGGTCATCAGTCCCCTAGAACTTAGAACTACTTACACCAACACACATGCATTCCTGAGGCAGGATTCGAACCTGCGACCCTAGTGGTCGCGCGGTTCCAGACTGAAGCGCATAGAACCGCTCGGCCACATCGGACGGCTCTAAATTATGCAGGTTTTGCCGTTTGATCTGTACGCTTATCCTAGACAGTTGTCCCTTTGAACTTCACACTGTTATGGGGGGAAAATGTTTATAAACTTTATGAAACGTCCCCTTAGAAAAATTAATGAATTACTGTGCTGATAAAGCTCTTACATTATTTGATTTTCAAACAGCTGAGCAGAACTGAACGTACCAGACATTTCGCTCTTTACCTATTCTGATCAACACTAAACTGACACACAATATTTTAAGCGCAACGAAATCTGACATTCAATAAACCCTAGAAGAGAATGGCCCTGACTAACATTAACCTATACGTTTCACAAATCACTTACCTCACAAAAATCTTCGTTACTCGAACTACTGCAATAAAACAGCGAGCGCCACTACTGCCAGCTAAATAAAAGATTCAAACTACTGAAGGCACTGACTACTGATAGGCATAGTTAGCAAATGAAAGATTTTGATAGAGCACAAACAATGTATTTACCTTAATAGTGTTCAAAAGTCATAATATATATAGCAGTTCATGACATCCAGTCTTACAAATTTACTGTCTCTGACGGACACACGTCCAGATCATCCGCTCTGAAAACTCCGCCATTTCTCTCCCCACATCCACCACTGATGACGGCTCATCTCCAACTGCGCAACGCTACGCGCTGTTAACATCCAACTACCCAACAGTACAATAGCAAATTCCAACAATGCAAACCAGCCACAGCCTTCACACAGCACAGTCAGTGATTTTCACACAGAGCGCTACATGGCGTTACCAACATAAAAACCTAAACAGCCTACTTACAACTTGTTTAATTCTTCACAGCACATTATGATCAATGAATATAAAAATTAGCAGCTGGCAAAGTAAGAAGAAGAAGTACTGTGGTCAGGCTCTGCTGATCGGCTGCCGCGTCATCTTAGACCAGTGCCGATAAGCTTTGCACCATGTGCAACACACATCCGGGTCCAAAAACATTTCGCTGCCTCCATATCGCAGACCGACAGATTATTGAACTTTTGATCGAGTATCACTCCTTCCTTTGTGCCGGGATGCGTGACAGCCACTCTTTCGCAAGTGTGGGACTACTCGACATCTGGTTGCCGACACGCGATTGGTTTTCTCCGCTCGCTCGCCTCACTCGTCAGCCACCCGAGCTGAGGAGGTGCCCTTGGCAGGATCGGGCCGACCCCGGTAATTCTCCGGCGCTCCACGTCTATCAATAGCGTGGGCCGCTGCGGTACCGAGAGCCGGCGGACCTTCGCCTATTACGAGAGGGTCTGAACAAGAGCGCAATTACGCTCCCACCTCCTGCAGTAAATGTGCACGTTTCGCAAATGGGTCTCGCCATCATTAAGCAATTAAACAGCCATTAACCGGTATGTTCCTTAACCAGTCTCAGGAGATCGTCTGAAGGTGTTTATTCATCCGTATCTCCTACAAACAACTGGAGCACTAAGGTAGATCGTACATCAGTAAACAGAAAGTAGTGATGGGATTAAATTTCAGATCAATTATTTGGGATGAATACAGTAATTTTCACACAACAAGGCAGTCTCTGTCGCAGGTATTTATTTTAAAATTGATTCGTTTCGCACTAGTGGCGTCTCCTCCGAATTATCTGTAAATTAAGAATGGTCTATTAACACACGATATATTGATTTAGAAAACATCATTCTTGTGGACACACAACTAGCTCTTGACACACGCGAAGTTTTGAATGTTATCGACAAGGATTTTCTAATTGATTCCGTATTTATAGACGCTTTTGACAATTTGAAACGTCCCCTTTGAAAAATTAAGAATGACAGTGCTGGATTTGATTTTCAAACAGCTGAGCAAAACTCAACGCACACAAACAGTTTTCTCTTCACTTATTCTGATCATCACTAAACTGACACACAATATTTTTTAGCGCAACGCAGTCTCACTTCCAATAATATCTACAAAAGAATGGCCCTGACTAACGATAACCTATACCTTTCATGAATCACTTACCTCACAAAAATATTCGTTACTCGGATTACTGCAATACAGCGAGAGCCAATATTGCCAGCTAAATAAAAGATTCTGACTACTGAAGGAACTAACTACTGACAGGCATAGTTAGCAAATGAAACATTTTGTAGAGAACAAACAATGTATTTACCTTAATAGCGTTCAATACAAATGAAACATTTTGTAGAGAACAAACAATGTATTTACTTTAATAGCGTTCAATATATATGACTTTTGAAAGGTATTGTTTGTTCTCTACAAAATCTTTCATTTGCTAACTATGCCTGTCAGTACTTAGTTCCTTCAGTAGTTAGAATCTTTGACTTAGCTGGCAATATTGGCTCATTCTCAAGTATGGGATGAGTATAGTTTGGGTAATCTGCGTGCCGTGAGGTACGTTGCTTCATTATGTATTCGAAATATCTAACTTTAATACTTGTCTTATCATGTTAAATTTTTATCTTAAAAATTTAACAATGGGGCACTTTAAATTTTTCAATTCGGTTAATAATTAATGAAATACTGAAAACCAAGTTTCTGTTGCCCCTGGAATCAGTTAGACAGGCCATTTACCACTGAGTCCAGGTGGCCACGTTAACCCTTTATTAACATTAACTCTCCACGTACCAGTGATTTCAGACCGAAACCACCATATTATTAATTTTTTTAAAGTGCAAGTGTCTTTAGTATGAATCCACAGTACTGTTGTAAGACAGAGACGTATAGTGCTACACTGACGTACTACCAAGAATGTAGTGCATTGTAGCACGCACAGCGTTCAAAGCAACAGTTTGCGCGGAGATTGCGCTACCTGTTTGTAAGACATTGTGGCATGCGGTTTTTGTTTTAGAGGCCACACCCAGTTTGCCAAATTTCATTTTTCTGACTGACACACGTCCAGATTGTCCGCTCATATTAATATCTCAAAACTCCGCCACCTCTCTCCCCACATCTACCACTGCTGGGTGCTCACCTCCAACAGTCCAACGCTACGCGCTGTTTACATCCAACTGCACAACACTACACAATTAAATATTCCAACAATGACTCAGCGATTTTCATACAGAGCACTACGTGACATTACCAACATAAAAACCTCAACAGCCTACAGTACCTAAAAATTTACCACACAAGCGGCTTGTAGTGAAATTGCTTGCTTATAGACTATTGTCTCATATACGTGACTGGATTCGTGATTTCCTGTCAGAGAGGTCACAGTTCGTAGTAATTGACGGGAAGTCATCGAGTAAAACAGAAGTGATATCTAGTATAGTGTTATAGGCCCTCTGCTGTTCCATATCTGTATAAACGATTTAGGAGACAATATGAACAGCCGTCATAGTTTGTTTCCAGATGATGCTGTCGTTTATCGTCAAGTAAAGTAATCAGAAGACCAAAATAAATTTCAAAATGATTTAGAAAAAATATCTGAGTGGTGCGAAAAGTGGCAGTTGACCCTAAATAACGAAAAGTGTGAAGTCATCCACACGAGTGCTTAAAGGAATCTGTTAAACTTCGGTTACACGATAACTCATTCAAAGCTAAAGACCTTAAATTCAACTAAGTGCCTAGGAATTACAATTATGAACAACTTAAGTTGAGAAGAACACACAGAAAATATTGCGGGGAAGGCGAACCTAAGGCAGAGTTTTATTGGGAGAACTATTAGAAGATGCAAAAGATCTACAAAAGAGGCTTCCTACACTACGCTCGTCCGCCCTCTTTTGGAATAGTGCTGCAAAGACCGGGATCCTTACCAGATAGGATTAAAGGAGTACATCGAGAAAGTTCAAAGAAGAGCAGCACGTTTCATGTTATCGCGAAACAGGGGAGAGTGCGACACGGACATGATACAGGATTTGTTACGGACATCATTAAAACAAAGGCGTTTTCCGTTGCGGCAGAATCTTCTCACGAAGTTTCAATCTGAAACTTTGTCCTTTGAATACGAAAATATTTTGTTCACACCGACGCACACAGGAAGAAACGATCGTCATAATAAAATAAGGGAAATCAGAGCTCGTACGGATAGACACAGGTGTTCGTTTATTCCGCGTGCTGTTCGATAGTGGAGTAATAGACAAGTATTGTGAAGGTGGTTCGATGAATCCTCTGCCAGACACTAAAAAGTGATTTGCAGAATGTCCATGTAGCTGTAGAACCAGGAGACTATCTAAGCTCTTAGAAGTAACTATTGACTTAAGTAACGTCTAAAAAGAACTTCCCCTACACAGCGTAAACCGCGCTAGAGAAAAAGTAAACGTCGAACGGATCGTAGCCGCAATCGTCAAATGGTTCAAATGGCTCTGAGCACTATGGGACTTAACTGCTAAGGTCATCAGTCCCCTAGAACTTAGAACTACTTAAACCTAACTAACCTAAGAACATCACAAACATCCATGCCCGAGGCAGGATTCGAACCTGCGACCGTAGCGGTCGCGCGGTTTCAGACTGTAGCGCCTAGAACCGCTCGGCCACTCCGGCCGGCGCAATCGTCAAATATAAAACCGGAAGCTTGATAAGGTAAATAAAATGTTTACAAAAATTCCTTCTGAAACAGATAACACCCAGAACGGACTTTCCGTTTCTATGGGCTCGAAGAACCTAACTGGGAGATATTATACCGTCACACCCACCAAATCACGATGAAAGCCGGTGTGTGGTTTTTTTTTTTGCGGTGGGAAGGCGTATCGCACAATAGTAAACAATAACTGCACTATGCAGTCTCTTAGCTACCACAGTGATCCACGTACTGCTCTAACGTGAATCAACAGCTGATTGTAAGCGATGCAGAATGGCATCCAGCCACCAAATACCACTAACACTGCCGTTTTATTACAATACCGACCCCATAGGGAAACGGGAAAAGGTAAAAGAAAAAGATGAAATGCTGATTGACTAGAAGGTGAATTGGAAATCACACATTACATGTTTTTTGAATGAAATGAGTTCAGCGACATTTACTCAGGATGGACTGCCAATTTTGATGATTAAACCACCAGAAAATTGACTTACTTTGCATATTTTCGTTCATTAGTGTCATACATGAGAACTTATTGCGACAGTTCCACACTTAGACTCAAAGTCTTCATTGCTAGCAAATGTGATGTAAGTATAATATCTGGTGTCTGTTATCGAACCTCACACAGGCTGCTATTCGAAATAGTTAAGGAATACTAACAACAGCCTCACAACACCCCACTGGTTTTGCTGACTCTCTGATGCTGACGCGTGTCGTGTTGGGCAGCGTTGAGAGGCGATGGCCTGGTGTACAAGCCAGGAAAACGCCGACATGGTCGTTACATTTTGTTTTTTTTTTTTTTGGTCATCAGTCTACTGACTGGTTTGATGCGGCCCGCCACGAATTCCTTTCCTGTGCTAAACTCTTCATCTCACTTGCAACCTACGTCCTCAATTATTTGCTTGACGTATTCCAATCTCTATCTTCCTCTACAGTTTTTGCCCCCTACAGCTCTCTCTAGTACCATGGAAGTCATTCCCTCAAGTCTTAGCAGATGTCCTATCATCATGTCCCTTCTCCTTATCAGTGTTTTCCACATATTCCTTTCCTCTCCGATTCTGCGTAGAAACTCCTCATTCCTTACCTTATCAGGCCACATAATTTTCAACATTCGTCTATAGCACCACATCTCAAATGCTTCGATTCTCTTCTGTTCCGGTTTTCCCACAGTCCACGTTTCACTACCATACAATGCTGTACTCCAGACGTACATCCTCAGAAATTTCTTCCTCAAATTAAGGCCGGTATTTGATATTAGTAGACTTCTCTTGGCCAGGAATGCCTTTTTTGCCATAGCGAGTCTGCTTTTGATGTCCTCCTTGCTCCGTCCGTCATTGGTTATTTTACTGCCTAGGTAGCAGAATTCCTTAACTTCATTGACTTCGTGACCATCAATCCCGATATTAAGTTTCTCGCTGTTCTCATTTCTATTACTTCTCAGTACCTTCGTCTTTCTCCGATTTACTCTCAAACCATACTGTGTACTCATTAGACTGTTCATTCCGTTCAGCAGATCATTTAATTCTTCTTCACTTTCACTCAGGATAGCAATGTCATCAGCGAATCGTATCATTGATATCCTTTCACCTTGTATTTTAATTCCACTCCTGAACCTTTCTTTTATTTCCATCATTGCTTCCTCGATGTACAGATTGAAGAGTAGGGGCGAAAGGCTACAGCCTTGTCTTACACCCTTCTTAATACGAGCACTTCGTCTTTGATCGTCCACTCTTATTATTCCCTCTTGGTTGTTGTACATATTGTATATGACCCGCAGTCCCTATAGCTTACCCCTACTTTTTTCACAATCTCGAACAGCTTGCACCATTTTATATTGTCGAACGCTTTTTCCAGGTCGACAAATCCTATGAAAGTGTCTTGATTTTTCTTTAGGCTTGCTTCCATTATTAGCCGTAACGTCAGAATTGCCTCTCTCGTCCCTTTACTTTTCCTAAAGCCAAACTGATCGTTACCTAGTGCATTCTCAATTTTCTTTTCCATTCTTCTGTATATTATTCTTGTAAGCAGCTTCGATGCATGAGCTGTTAAGCTGATTGTGCGATAATTCTCGCTCTTGTCACATACCGACAGGCAAATGGCAACGAGCGGGCGGCAGCACGACGGTACCGTGAAAAATGCCCCGTCGACAGTAACTACACCACAAAGTGTTCGCAAAAGTGATCATTGTTTGTGGGGACAGGCTCGTTTACGGGAGTGGGTAACCATGAAAAGCGGATGTGTCAGGTACGTGCACAGGCCTTGGAGGAACAAGTGTTGATTACTGTAGAATATGATCCCAGTGTATGCACCAGGCTGGTGGACCACACGACACCTGCCACTATTCGTATTACTGACAAAGCTCGCAGGATTTATTTCTTACGGACCTGCCTCTGCGGCGACGGTGTTGCCTGTGGCTCACCGTACAGGGCACCACAGTACCTTTACGAGGGGCGGAATTGTCAGTCGACACAACACCCACCTGTGGGCTGTGGAGAATCCCCATTGTATGGTGGCAGGGAACCATCAGAGCCAGTTCAGCCTCAGTGTGTGGGCAGGGTTATTGGCGACAACCTCATGGGCCGAGTAATCATTTTACAACGCCTCGCATGTAAGTCATATATGCACTTTCTGCTGGAAGACGTGTTTTTGGTGGTACGAAGGGAACCTGGCTGTACTAGATGGCGCTCTACCTACCTTCCACCGTGTCGCCATAGCAGCTGTGAGAAAGCCACGTGGGGCTGTTTACTGACGAGGTAGAGTCCGTAAATATCGTCGCCCTGCACTTGCCTGGCACTTCTCGGTATTCTCCGAAGGTATCGATAAGCGCCGTTGATAGTACAGTGACCGACCTAGCTCGTTTTTACGTTTTTCGGTTCGGATCACTCCCCGGACTGTTTGCGCTCGCTTAGGATGGTTTTCGCTCTGCTCTGGACTTTGCTCCTGGATAGCTGTTCACTTTGTGCAGCTCACAGTCATCGACCACAAGGAATGCCTGTTCTGTCCACCATGCCCTATATCACCACCAATGACCAACGTGCGAGTGATCGTGAACTGTATTCTGCCTGCGCCGAATAGGACACAAAACAATTTGTCATACGTGTTCTGAAGATCCCTTTTGGACCTCACAGAGGATTAGAGAGAGCCCTGTATCACAAGAAGTTGCACAACCCATGTTGATATTGAGAATTACGGGTGTCCTCGGAGTCTTTCACGACGGCATTCATGAATAAAACGTTCTCGGTTTTCCAGCTGCGTCAATTCGAATAAAATCCTCGAGCTGGACATCGAAAGAAAGCAAAGACAGATGCGCAACACGGGAACGGCAGTTTCGAACGTGGCGCCTGCCCCTGGCGCCACCTGACGTCACGGGTGCTGCCGCGGGCAACAGCTCCGCTAGCTGCCCGGGTCGACTTACGTGAGCGCTCCACATTGGGTCTATCTGATTGGCTGCTGATGATGTCATCAAGCCTACATAAGCGAGAAACCGTAGCAGCCCCGGCAGTTGGCGGTACTCCTCGACGTCTCCAAGGCGTTCGACTGCGTGTGGCACGAGGGCGTCGTGTACAAGCTCCGTGTACATGGGGTCCCAACGTCACACGCCCTTCTGCTGCGGTCCTACCTCGCGGGCCGCACCTTCCACGTCCGGGCCACCGGCGGCACCTCCACCGACCGGCCGATTCGTGCCGGGGTACCGCAGGGGTCGGTTCTCGGCCCCCTGCTGTCCACCTTGTACACCGCTGACGCACCGCGGGTGGCGCGCGTGGAGTTGGCTCTTTATGCCGACGACACTGCGCTGTTCACCCGCAGCATGAACGTGTTCGCGATGTGCCGCCGACTCCAACTAGCGTGCGACATCCTGGGGGCGTGGTCCACCAAGTGGCGGCTCAAATTTAACGCCGCCAAGAGCCAGGCGGTCGTCTTCACTCGGAGACGGCTGCCTCCTTCCCTACCGCCTGTCACGATCTCGGGAGCCCCATCCCGTGGTCACCAACCGGCAAATACCTCGGTGTGACGCTGGACAGGCATCTCACCTGGCTGCCGCACATCCGAGACATCAGGGGGCGGGCGATTGGGCGTCTCCGGGCGCTCTACCCGCTGCTGAACACCGCATCCACCCTCCCCCCACGGCACGGCCTGACCGTGTACTGACCCTTGTCCGGCCGGTACTCGAGTACGCCGTCGTAGTGTGGGGGGAATGCCGCTCCGTCGCACGTTGCGATGCTCCAGCGTGTCCAGAATTGGGCGCTGCGACTCGCTCTCCACAAGCCGCCTTGTTACTCCACGAGGCTCCTTCACGAGGAAGCTGGGGTCCCGTTGCTGCGGGATCGCTTCAGGCAGTCCGCCAGGGTGTTCTATGCCTCTGCCGAACACTCTGGCAGTCGTGTTATACGCGGACTGGGACACCAAGTCCACCGCAGGCCGACCACGCGTTGGCCTGACCTGCTGCGGGAGTAGTTGCTTCCGCAGCCCCTATGACGCTTTTGACGCAGCGTCCGCCCCCACGCGGCCGCTCACATAGGCCAATCCTAACTGTGAGGCCAAACAGTAGTTCTTGAGGTCCACACAGGAACAGCAGCTTCGCTGCTTAGCCTGTCTCACTCCTGGTAGATGTAACCAGAGATTTGCAGTGCAGTGCAGTACAGTGCAGTGCAGCCCCGGCAGTCAGTGAACTCCTGATGACGATGGCGGAGATGGCCATCGAAATCTCGAGGATTTTATTCGAATTGACGCGGCAGCAAAACCGAGAACGTTTCATTCGAGTGTTACGGGTGTTTTGTAACAGCTCTGAAGGCTAAGTTGCCTAAGTGACTTACAGAGAAGCACTGTTCCTTGAACTCGGACATTATTTCGCCTGTCTCATATATCATCACTATGTAAAAGTACAGTATCACATTAGATCCAGATGTCCAGCCATTTTACTTAGTTTTTTGTTCCATTCATCCACCCACCTCTTGAGCGCTTTGAAACGAGCGGTCTGAAACTCTCAGTGATTTCGATTACCAAGCCGCCGCTGTCCACTCTTAACGTGTAGCCCGCCCTGACGGGAAGATGCCTTCACTAACCCAGCGCGATCGCACTCTGTTCTGATTGGCCGGAGCCAGCAGCGAGTTACCAACATTGTCGCGGGGCGGCACAGAACAACGCAATTTCCCCGCCGGCGAGCGCGGCGAGTGTGCGAATTAAAATGATTTGGCGGCCAACCATTTGGGATCGTAACGAGTAAAGCGGCCGTGACGGGCGCAAATCAGTCCATTTCCTGCGCCCGGCGCGCGCGCGCGCGCGAGCGTCGGCGTAATTACGCGGAGAGCGCGGGAGAGGAGCGCAATGCAGCGCGCTGTATTGTGTTACCGCGCCCCGACCCTTTATTAGGGCGCAGCGCGGCGCTTCGCAAAACGCTCGCGACGCGCGCCCAGTAATGGCTAATCGCGAAACCGCGCTCTGAATAACTCAAATCACGGCGTCCCAGTCGTAAATCTGCCGGTCCCGTAGCGGCTTCATCATTGTCCTCCTAACGAACGCGAGGATTACGACCAACGCTGGCTCCTCGAATCGAAGTCCGCAAACCTGTTAGGCTTCAAAACCGAGCAACCAGTAATTACGAAACGCGAGTGTAGCGAAAGACGGTTGTGAGAAAATTTATAAATTACAACCATTTTTTTGTTATGAATCGTTTTGTGTTTCAAGAGTATTATAATGAGCTTACACTGTCTTGTTATTGTGGATTTCAGTCCGATTGCGACGTAATGCGCATCGACGGTGGTTCTGCAACATAACTTGTCCACCTACCTCGATACTGCTGCAGATCTGCACACGTAACTCCTGACTGCAGCTACTTAAGAGATCTCAGAAAAGCAGTGTTGAAGAAACTGAGATTTCATAACTACACATCGGTGGCCGCTATAAGTACAGAAAGCTGAAAATAGTCTTGTGAACTCTAAAGAATAAATCGGAAATGGGTTGCTGTTCAAATTTCTAAGTTCAAAGGTCCTTTTAAACTTGCAGTAGGTTTTTTTTTATTGCTATTAAGCAAGATCATCAGCCCACATGCGTTCAAATCATTGAAGTTCCTGTTCACAGTCCTCGTCACACTCAAACAGCCAGAACTTATCCTATCCAATTCCGAAATCATTTACGAGAGTAACACAGTCAATAAACTGCTATTTACTTCTGCACTCGGCATTTAGTGGTTGTCTTTGAATAAAGTTTTTGCTCGCCATAAATATTCAGTAAAAAAAATTTACTTAGTACCGCCACGCTTTTAGTTCAAAGTTTACACACGTGATTTTCTCCAGAACAAAATATCTCTCGACTCTTAAAATGTTACAAATAGTTAATGGTAAACCCCGAAACGCGGAAGTCACAATATCACTTCATTTCACGCATAATGCGTTCAGACACTTTCAGCATGACCGGCTCCTTCGAAAGCTAGTCCACCACTTCCTTCTTCTCTCTCTGCCTCTACAAGCACCTCCATCTCATGCGTTAGGTGGCAAACCGTCTCACTTCTTATTGGCTGTACAGAATTACGGCCAATCAGAACTGACTTTCAGGGCGCGGCTCGCGCCAAAATCTAGCAAGAACCAACCACTGCTCTCAGCTCATTGACGTCATTAAAATAAGCAACTCAAAACTCCCTTGTTAAACAAATAAAACGAAATAAACTTTAAGCTGTACTTTACTTCTGGAATTGAACTATATAGTCGCGAACGTCCTGGCTGTCAGTTACATATGCAAACATGTTTGGACATCCGTCATCCACTAGTAGGGAACCACTGGTGGATTCGTTCCCACGATACAAAGCTTGAATACTTCCAAGTTCCTATAGAGAATTACAAACTGAAAATTTAATATTGGCGAATGTCCCACATACAATCACACAAGTACTCTCTTTCACACTCACCCTAACAAAAAAAAATGTTCAAATGTGTGTGAAATCTTATGGGACTTAACTGCTAAAATCATCAGTCCCTAAGCTTACACGCTACTTAGCCTAAATTATCCTAAGGACAAACACCCACACCCATGCCCGAGGGAGGACTCGAACCTCCGCCGGGACCAGCCGCACAGTCCATGACTGCAGCGCCTGAGACAGCTCGGCTAATCCCGCGCGGCTAACAAAAAACATAAATACCTACTTGAAATTCTTAAAGTTATTACAACAGCAAAATTACGAAAGGTTTTCTAAAATGAGAACTTTCCAAATTTGAATCTAAACATTGAAGGTGTTATCATATCTTTTCAAATAGTCACAGTTGATGAATATTTAGTTCTTTAAGTGTCGGATAATTACGTTTTTTACTGACTTTTTTTTGTAACTCCCAAATTATGACAGTTATTGACTTCAGATTCTGACAGATTGTTCCTTTACATAACAAAAGATTATGCACCTAAGGCTATCCTCAGGCTATTTCTAGATCAGCTATGAATTTTTATAGTTCCAGAGAAGGTAACTACTCTGTAAGCGCCTCTCCGCTACTTTCACACTATGGTCATGACGCACATCTGCAGAACACAGCTCGCCCGTTGCAGATCGTATAAAATTCTGACTGCTTACACTGGGGTCCACATACATTCAAACGAGAAAGCTTTAAGGGGCTCCGGAAAGGCTCAAAATCATGAAAAGTTCAATTTTTACTTTTTTGCGTTTTCTGACTCTGCAGACTATTACCTTTTAATAGATATATAATTTATTCAATTCCGAAGACTACAACTATTTTTAATTTTTTTTTGAAATGTGTTCTACATGGGCGTGACCCACTGTGGCGCTGTTAAACTGCTGTCAAATGGTGTTATTATTAACGTCCGTGTTCATCAGGTACATTTTAGTGATGTGAGATAAAGTATGTGTTGTGGCTAACCTGTGATGGTTCAATATATATCGCTGGTGTGATTGTCGATTGTTTCATGTTTATTTACTCTGTCGTTATCTCGAAAATATTCGTAATTAATTCTGTTTCTTGAGTCTCTGTTTTGTTGAAGTATAATAATGAGTAAAAGTAAAGTGATTAGAAATCCTCTGAAGGCTTTTAAGAAAAGGAGAAATGTTGGAAAGCCAAAGGTATGTGGTATTACTGTAAATAATAACATTCTAACATGGTACGAGCGATGCTTGCTTTAGACAAGGAACGCCTTCGGGCTGCAGACAGGGCTGTAAAGAGTCTAGAAATACAAGCAAGAGTAAACAGGAGGAGGAACAAGAGGAAGCTGGAGGAGGAGTTTGCAGAGGATGAAGATAATCCATCCTATGGACCTGGAATGCACTAAAAAGTTAATCCAATCTTTGTCGCTCGATTCCAAAAACTTTTATTTTCTCATACTACTTACATGTTTTCTAAGGATCTTCCAAACATATTTGTTTCAAACTTTCAGTAAATGTTACACAGTACCTTCTGCATAATTTAACACAGCCTTTTTCCAAAAAATTGTATGTTTTTGAATATATAAATAAAAAATTGCAAAAAAAGTTGTGAATTTTCATTACAATTGAAAAAAAATCATCTTTAATAGCTGAACTACAATTTTGTAAAATCCCTGTGTTAAGTTGTAGCCCATATTCCAATAAATAATCTGTAAAAAGTTCAACTTCCTACCTCAAATACTTTGTGAGGAAAGATGTAATTTATAAGCGTTATTTTAACACTGCAAGTATAGGGCGCTCCGGAGCCCCTTAATAGACGAACTGGCGAGCGCGCCCTAACCGCAACGCCTCACGATGACTAGTTTAATCGAGCTGTATGAGCTAGTCTATACTGAACTAGTCTCTTCGTCTTTGAATTAACTACTACAGTCGCTGCATCAGCCATTAAAAGCCAGTTGCAGTTCTGACGTGGAGCAAAGCTATCTGAATTGGACCGCAGCGATTTTGTCGGGCCTCATACCGAGGCCACACTTTACCCGTTAAGTTCGACCGGAACCGATACTCCACTCGCCCCAGTCCGTGGAACGGTTCGGAGTGCTGAAGCGCCACCTCAGCATTCGTTCTCGCGCAGTCCCAGACACAGCTCTTCTGTCATACGAGAGGCGTGCCATGTCGTGGACGAAATCTTTAATTCTCTTCTAATGTCTTCACTGGAGATGTTCCATATTTGAATACGAAAATGGCGTCACCTCTAGATGGCCGACATGAATTGCGTGCTTGGTGGTACTAACGAATGAACTGTTCAATAGAGCAAGCTCGAGGCAAACTAAGACAGCCAGGAAAAAATATATTGTAGTCTTTATAGACTATAGCAAAGCCTTCGGCACCGTTAACAGAAAACGCTCATCTAGAAACTCGTCCTGTTACTTGGTGACACGCGTCAAAAAAGAAAAGTACTTTCGGACATCCTAAGATGCAACAGCAAGAATTTAACACAAGCAAATGGAGGACTACAATGTCCAACACTGTTCAGCGTCTTGATAGACATTAGAAAGTTCAATATGGGCAGCTGAACAACCTTAGACTTTACGCCGTCGACACTAATAGACCGAGAAGACGAAGAACAGCCACAAAAGTCCTAAACAGACTCACGCCGTAGGCCTTGGAAACTGACCTAGGAATAACCCACAGCCAAACCAAATGATTTACAGAATAGGTGGCAAACTCACTCCAGAAAGCACACTTCAAAATAAACCACTAGAAAGGATACCAAAATACGAACAACACTGAGTCACTTCAGTCAGAAATGACGTCATTTAACGCCCACGTGTAACAAAGAGTAACACTAGCAATAAAATTTATAACATTCAGTGACATTGAAAACTCTCAATACGAACGGTAATGACACTGAAAAGGCAAAGGTCCCGAGTTCGAGTCTCGGTCGGGCACACAGTTTTAATCTACCAGGAAGTTTCATATCAGCGCACACTCAGCTGCAGAGTGAAAATCTCATTCTGGAAACATCCCCCAGGCTGTGGCTAAGCCATGTCTCCGCAATATCCTTTCTTTCAGGAGTGCTAGTTCTGCAAGTTTCACAGGAGAGCTTCTGTAAAGTTTGGAAGGTAGGAGACGAGGTACTGGCAGAAGTAAAGCTGTGAGTACCGGGCGTGAGTCGTGCTTCGATAGCTCAGTTAGTAGAGCACTTGCCCGCGAAAGGCAAAGGTCCCGAGTTCGAGTCTCGGTTGGGCACACAGTTTTAATTTGCCAGGAAGTTTCATATCAGCGCACACTCCGCTGCAGAGTGAAAATCTCATTCTGGTAATGACACTATTTAAAACGGAAGCAACCAATGACAACTTATAAGCTACACATAATCTGGGTCAAACTAAAAGTCAGCGACCTTGCAAGATTATAGGAAGTCAAAGCACGCTATACGAAACGAATCCTAAGCATCTGGAAGACAGCGCCTTCAAAACTGGCTTAAGTCTTAATGAAAGAAATCTTCTTTATAGAAGATGCATCAGAATGCCAATTCTTCTGCCAAACACCAAGGCTTACGCAACAACACACCAAATACTTACAGGAAAACACAACTCTATCTGGAATTTTTTGTACTCAACAGTCACCGAAATGCTGTAAGAATGGAAGCAGGCAAATCACGAACTCTGACATGCAGTAACACGATACGCACCATATGATTTTTTACCACAAGTTCTGCCAAAACAAGATATTCCATCAACCGAATGAAGGTTCTGTGTGTCAACGGTGTAATGAACACCGCGAAAGATACTCAGAAGTGTGCAGAATGAGGCGAATGTCAATAATAAAACTACGACTAAAGCACTGGCCGACCGGAGTGGCCGAGAGGTTCTAGGCGCTACAGTCTGGAACCGCAAGACCGCTACGGTCGCAGGTTCGAATCTTGCCTCGGGCATGGATGTGAGTGGTGTCCTTAGGTTAGTTAGGTTTAAGTAGTTCTTAGTTCTAGGGGACTGATGACCTCAGAATGTAAATTCCCATAGTGCTCAGAGCCATTTGAACCATTGGAACTAAAGCACTGTAATCAAGTTCCGAAAAATGTTCAAATGTGTGTGAATACCTAAAGGACCAAACTGCTGATGTCATCGGTCCCTAGACTTACACACTACTGAAACTAACTTATGCTAAGAACAACACACAATACCTATGCCCGAGGGAGGACTCGAACCTCAGGCGGGAAGGGCGCAATACATGACATGGCGCCTTAAACCACGCGGCCACTCCGCGCGGCCACAGATTCGTTTTTGCACATTGTGCACATTTTCAATAATAACATTTCGTCTTATTACACGACTCACACACGAAGCCTCGCACCAGATCGAACACCGCGAAGTAAAACGAAAACGTAGAGAGCGCTTGGGCCTGTGTGCTACATACGCAGATCCGGGCAGAAACGCGTGACGACGTGTGGTTTAAAGCACGCCTCTCATGTCGGAGTATTTCTTTTTCGGAACTCGCTGCAAATCCGTATCGCATTGAGTGCTGGTGGGGGCGCGTCAGCCACGCAGCTCAATGTGGCTGAATGCTGCGCCATTACTTCCAGTGCTACAGAGATGACGCGTCCGTGGTGACAGGTTTCACCTCCCGCGTCGCCGCGTGAGTCGTTGAACAGCCTCCTGTGCCGATACGTTGAGTGTGACACCAACTCTTTATGTCATTTATAATTTTCAGTTATCTCTAAATAATGTTTTGAATACATTTTGTGTATATTTTGTTGCTATTTTAAGTTTATTTCTGATGTTAGTACCTAGTATGAACTATTTTCGTACATGTAACATAATCTGTAAATATACTGCATGATTACTGGTCCATCTAGAGGACCAACGGAGCTGTAACGTGTGGTTAGGAAAAGTTTGACGAAAGTATTTCCGTTTTAAGGAGGCAAAAGCGCGCCAATGAAAATGGTGGACAGCGCAAGACGAGCGCATCAACTGAGCTCAGATGCCTAACTTGTAGTCAGCCATGATAGTAAGCACATCCTAGTTTGGATACGACACTAAGATTTATAGAGTTGCAAGGATTTATTTATTTATTTGGGGACTGAAGATCAATTATTAGGAAACGGAGTACCTTACTAGCGATCCAGATGACTTGCACACAGAGGGAAAGAAAATTAAGGTCAATACTATGCGCTTGTTTACTCTCCTTGGTTGCTCTTCGCGGCGTAGTCCGTTCGTTACCTTCTCCTTACGGAAGAGACCCCTGTCACTGGCGTCCCTTCTTTGAGATGGTCTTCTTCGTTATGTCCAAAACAGTGCATCGTAGTTTTGAGAATGAATAAAAAAATAAAGGATCTTCTTGGTCAACTTGTTCGCGTCCATTCGTATGAGATAACCGTAAAATCATACTCGTTTTTTCTCTATTTTGCGACAGACTTCCTTGGTGGTTCTTTCTTGTTGGACGTCGTTCTTGTAATCGGATCCCATGACTGCCCTAATTGTAAAGTTCCTCCAGTTCTTCGAGAGGGCCTTTACTTGCATTTAGGGATAGGGTTTTGGTTGCATATAAACTAGCTACTGGCTACTGCACTGTTATTTTTATTTATTTATTTAATCAATAAAATAAGATCAAGCGCAAACCAAATTTCGTTATTATTATTGTGCAGTAGCAATGATGTAGAAGTGATGATTAGTGTTTATTCCGTAAATCGAAATACATCTTGTTTAGTAAAAAATGTAAACAATTTTCTTAGGAAAAGGTAAAAAAAATTAAAATGTCCATGGAAACACAAATACTGAAAATCACATTGTGTAACATGTGCAATGATACAAGAATGCTTTTGCATAACTTAGCTGTATCCACAGTAAATACATAATCTAAACTGTTAAGGAATCTTTGCCATGCTCTAACCACTCCACAGTAAACAACTATATAATTAAGTGGGAACTAATGGTTTTTCGTCTAGTCTTATGCTCCGTGTAGGTGATAAGTATATAACCGCACTAAATGTAATTAAAGATAGGATTATTTAGATATAAAACACACCGAAGGTAGCGCACAAGCATAAATTAATATTTCTGGACATGGGCGACGTTATTTCGGGTCATAAGCTCAAGTGCACACCAAGCAAAACGTTCTTTCACACTTCACATGAATGTGCAGTGTAACAACTGATACATTACTAGAAGTTAGGCACTTGATGAGGGGAGGATGCACGTGTCAGTAAATGGTGGAATTTGGCAAGCGGCTAAAGCTGAAAAAGTGCTGTTTAAAATTTTCTAAATAGAATTGTAGACCTCAACTAATTCCCGGCAATACTGAAAAATTCAAGATAAATCTGAGCCTAAAATTGAGGAAACATATCCGAAAGAATTTTGTCTTTCCCCATTGCAGTTAGGGAGAGGGCAGTCATTACATCATAATGACGTATTATAATTTTTTCACGAAAATCATTAGTGTCCTGATGTAGATACGGCGTATGAGCTGAGTCAGAGAAATACGAACGCCGGTCTTCCACAGTGAGTGGCACACTGGTGCTCCAGTTAACACCTCCTTGTGCTGCGCATTTCGACGTCAAACATCCTTTTAATGAAGACAAACCACTGAGGTAAAATATCTCAGGTAATCCCTTGCGGTGGCGCTGGCGGGTATATACTCAGCGGCTCTTTAAAACGCCAAGCTAAGCATTTTTACCTTCAGGGAATTGCACGTTTTATAATGAGTCCGGCAGCGAGACTGGATCTTTCTTGTCAGGGGACGAAAAACTTTCCTTTGATTTCTTAATTCCTCCGTCTTCTCTCTCCATCTCGCTCCTCCCTTCCTCCTCTTCCTTCTCCTTTCCCTCTCGCTGCTCTCCCTTCGCGGACTGGCCTTAAATTTTTTTTCTTTTTTTTTTGCGTTCCAATATTTATTATCCCTCGGCTTCTGTTTCACGTTGGAAGCCTCGGCCGCAGTAGGAAAAAGTTGGCCTTCTTTTTTCCCCACTTTTTTCCACGTTCTATTTGCTTCCGTCTGGTGGCGGATTGGAAGTCAGAAATTAAATTACAGTTAACTTTGTGAAACACGAGGGTACTGCTAAATCCAAGTTAAAAGTTCCTCAGTTTCATATGGAAATAAAATGGAGGCAGTGAAATGAGGAAGCGTTGAGGGCCGAATTTATTCTTGACAAAGCGACGTGGCGCCCCGCGGCAGTTCTGTGTTCATACGCGCGAGACGGGATGGAGCTCCACAACTTTGGCAACACTGACGCAGACGCGCAGGAGCGCAATAACTGAACGACAGTTGACGCGTACCACTGTACGACTCTCCACAGCCATGCTGGGCAACAATTTAAACGGCCGTCAAAGTCAATGTCATTACAGATTTGACACTGTCAGCGCGTAGAGGATGGGACAAAAAAGTTGGCCGCGACCGTCTGGAAGGAATCATACCGATATATGTGGGACATTTAAATCGCAGTAGTACAAGGAATCAAACCCCAGCATCCAGAAGAAGTCTCAGTGTCTAAGTGTATGGATTATCCATTTTTGATTTTGGTAAGTAATCAGACATCTACAAATGCGCAGCTTAATCAGTAACTATCTTACACTTCCTGGCAGATTAAAACTGTGTGCCGGAAAGGGACCTTTACCAGATAAATGTTCTAACGACTTAGCCGTCACAGCTTTACTTCCGCTACACCTTTTCCGTACGTTCCAAACTCCACAAAAATTTTTGTACTGTAACGCCCCAACGACCACCTTAAAGTCAATTAAGAAAGAACATGAAGTAGGGAAAGTTATCTTGGCAGTTACGACATCTTTGCCGATGAGCTAACGCGAAAAGAGTTTTGTCAACGACTACATTGTACACCACTGAGCATGTTAGCGAAAGAGAAAGAAGAAACATCGTAATTCAGCAATGGACAAATATCCATGTGACAAATGTGAAATTAATATCTCAAAAGTTAAGTCCAAAGTAATGTCATCAGAGATAACTTTCATGTGGAAGAGAGATGCAAGCGCAACGAAGAAATCAATGCGCCTACAATGCTCTTCCACAGAAGAAGTCGCTTGTAGGACTCATCCAGTGCAGACGTACGAGAGCAGTTCTGATCTGAATTATTGAGATTGCGAATCGTGACGAGATTGTTTTCGAGTTTAGAAGTGTTTGTTGCGTGACGGGATTCACGGCTTAAGAAACTGATTTTATGAATTGAGACAGGAACAGATAGACTCATTTAACCGTGCACTACGGGTTAATTGAAATCCAATAACGGAGTTAGTGAACATTGGACTTGAATTTAAATTAGTTGGACCTTAAGGAGAAGTGAACATTCTATGAAAGAATACACGCAATTAGTCTTGAGTAAGACCAAAGTACACGACATCATGAAGATAAAACAATTACGCTAAAGTGTTGAGTTGTGGTAATTGCCAAGAAATTATAACTCAGTCGGACTGACTTAACTGAACTATACCGTGTGCGTGTGGTGCGGGAGTTATAAGTATTTAGTGACAAAATAACAATAAACTGTTCGTTACCAGTTGAATACCCGGTATGGACTACATAATTAAATAGTTTGATAAATGACTAAATCAACGACTACTCATGAAAGACTATTTCATTGAAGTGCAAATATTCACGTCATTAGTCGAGAAGTGAACTTTAAAATATTTTCGTATTACGACGCAATCTTACAAAGACTGAATCAAAGAGTATCTCTGGATCTCGATGCATACCAGCCCAACAATTCCATAGCAACGAGACAACAGCGTAAGAAAAAACTGTTAACTAAAATATTCCCTCGCAATCAGTGGTGTGTGCTATGCGAACGAGAGAAGAATTAATAACTACAGCAAATCCGGGCAATTAACAATACAATATTAATAATAAAAAGCATCAATTATACGAATTCGCATAAGTGGAAACGCTGCGGACTTGTAATTGAGATACAACGACTACGCGAGGAACGCCTTTTCGGAAGTTTTTCAGGTTTTTTCTCCCGTTAATCTACGGGGACTGACGTTATATCGCATAGTATCTCTACTCTGGCGCGAGAGCTGTGGCAGTAGCAGCTCTACGGCGTCGACTACATCAGCACGCGGTTGGAGTCCGGGGGCACGCGCCACAGTACGTATATTGCAGAAGCAACAGTTCTTCAAGAAAGGATATTACGGAGAACTGCTTAAATGCAGTATAGGAGAAAGTAATACTGGCAGTAGCAAAGCTGTGAAGCGGGCCACGAGTCGTGTGTGAATGTATCAGTGTGTCTCTCAGTAAAGCATTTGCCCGAGAAAGGTTATGGTTCCGAGTTCGAGTCTTGAAATGACACGAAGTTTTTATCTCTCAGGAAGTTTCAGATCAAGGCGCACTCTGATATAGAGTAAACATGTATTCCAGTGAATACCTGGCCATGTGCCATTCATCATCATTTCCGTTCAAGGATTAGCCTGTTTGGCCTTTTTGCGTGCCTATTATTTCTGTAGTCGTTAGCATTTTCTTGTTAGCAGGTCGATGTCTCCACGTTTTCAGACTGAGACATCTTTGCGACACATGTGTAAAATGATTACTCCAGCGTACCTCTGTACTCTCTTGCTTAGTACGCTGTACAATTTTAATTCCTCGCATATTTTTTTGTATTTCACAATGTGTTCCTTTACAGCTCGAAGGAAACGTATTTCAGTGTACTGCACTGTCAATGTCTCCCTTTTTTTACTTGTCCATTTACAGCATCCGTACAGAAGGATCGGTTCGTTCACTGTTTTATATAGTTTCTCAATTGTTTCCTTCACTGTCTTATTTATCAAGTCTATTTGTAATGTACGGCGCGCATTTTAAAGGATGTATCATTTCAAAACGAAATAAAAACTTCACACAATATTAAAATAACTTTATTTTTACATGACATTCTGGACCTTGCCCGCATCTCGTGGTCGTGCGGTAGCGTTCTCGCTTCCCACGCCCGGGTTCCCGGGTTCGATTCCCGGCGGGGTCAGGGATTTTCTCTGCCTCGTGATGGCTGGGTGTTGTGTGCTGTCCTTAGGTTAGTTAGGTTTAAGTAGTTCTAAGTTCTAGGGGACTTATGACCACAGCAGTTGAGTCCCATAGTGCTCAGAGCCATTTGAACCATTCTGTACCTTAACCTACTTTTCATCGTAATTTCCACCGACATTAAGGCACTTACCGTACTGTATAGCCAGCATCTGAGGTCCATCAAAGAGGTCTGCAACTCGATTTTTTAACATTTTATATAACACCAGCTTTGTTCACTCAAAACCGAAGCGTCCTCAACCAGCCAGGTGTCGCGTTCGATTCACCGGCTTAGACACTGAAAGAGCGTCTTACGAACATCCTGCTGACTGCAGTCCAAGATAGTTATGCCTTCAGAGATCTATAGCTTTGTACAGAATATATCATTGCAAAGTGTCCCAGATTTAGAAACGCGAGAAAGAAGGTGAATATTGAGAGTCATGAAACTAACAGAAAACTTCCTCTGGTTTGACGCAGCCTACAACGAATTCCTGTCCTTCACCAGTCTCATCACCTATAAACAGCACTCGACCAGATGTCCACCATTATATGTTTTATATATTCCAATATCTATCTTCTGCTATTGTTTTTACTATCTACAGCTCCCTGTAGTACGACGGAAATAATTTCCTGATGTCTCAACACGCATCCTGTGATCCTGTCCCTTCTTTTGAACAATGTTCCCCATATCAAACTTTCTGCGCATATTCTACAGAGAACCACCATATACCATGCTTCTCCTTGTTAGAGCTACGAACGTATTAAATGGCAGAAACACACCTATAGTCTATTCACCGAGAGCTGGGACGAAACATAAACAGTGTCACGTGAGCGACGACCCTCGTTTCCACAGAAAGCATTCGGTGTTCACGTGATACGTAGGGGTGTGGAAAATCCTTGGCGCACGCTTTGCAGCTGGCGGCGTTCGGCTGGCCGCCGAGCTGTCACAGCGGACCGTGAGAAACCTGGGCAACAATGTACGAAATAAATTTAACAATAATGTTAAAATAATGCTAAACTGAGTCATTCTGTCGAAGCAGATTTATTTTCATTCAGCTTTCTAACAAAACGCTCCATTCAAACACAATTAATTGTAAATTGTAATAACAATAGCAGTAATAATAATAATAATGATGATGATGATGATGATGATGATGATGATGAAGGATGAAACAAGGTTCACTCTGCAAACTTGAACTGTTTTCATTGAGGTTTATAACAAACCGCTCCTCTCTCTCCTCTATAATGCAGTCTAATTTCCACCTTTTTAGTTTCCACTTTTTCTACGACATGGAGGACACACTTGTTCCAATCCTCTGCAGTCACTGTTCTTACTGCTTCTTCTAGCAATACTTTAACTTCCGGCATTTTGTAGGAATTCTGAGAAAAGTTTTCCCTGCATTCTTCGCCATTTCATCTATTGCGTATTCGCTGTGCGCTGTTCTGTGATTTTTAACTATATCTAAAAGTTCTTTCTTCAACATACCGTCTTCGAAATCGATGTTTTTAGATTTTTGCCACTCTGATATTTCGTGCTTATTGGAATTCGCATTGGGAACTTTTTGTTTTCTCCGAGAATGGTACGGCGCGTTATCAAGAACAATAACTGCATTTTCCTGAAGCCGAGGAAGAACATCTTGAAACCACTTCTCGAAGGTTTCGGCGCACATCTCCTCATGATAATCTTCAATTTTCTTGGATTCTAAAGTCCACAAAGATCCTTCAACGAACCCTGCTTTGCTGCCAATGTGTGCGATAATCAGACGTTTCCCTTTACCTGATGGGCCCTTGCTTCCGGTGGATAATTAGGACAGAAACGCTTGTTTTGAGGAATTTATAGTGTCGTCTACCCAGACGTAACTTCGGGTATGTCCTGCGTTCACCCACGTCTCGCCCAACTAGTAAATAGGTCTGCCTTCATCTCTCAACCGTTTAATGGTTAGAAGATAACGCCGCCTCCATAAAATGATGTCATCCTTGTCTATTAGCATGCTATCGCGCCCACGCCGAACATATTAGAAATTCATTTCACTAAATAACTTATAAAATATAGTTCTCCGAAATTTCCCATATCTGCATCTTGGTTCACGACTTTCCTTCGTACCGCATTTCTATCGAAGTCATCAACACTTTCAGAAAGTTTCTGTCGTAATTTTCCTTTCTTGGGAGACTTAAGAGTGTATGGCCTTGTACTCACTTATCACACGATACACCGAAGAACGTGCAACACCTGTAGCTGCAGCTGTTTTCGAAACAATGTCACTCATCGACTACTCTGGATGTAACAGTTCCGTTTTATACACATTAAGCACCATGTACTTCTCAGAAGAACTTAATGATTTCTTCTTTGCTCGCTTCTTTGGTGGACTCAGAACTGACACGTCGACCTCGCTCGCTGAATCCGTGGTTGACACAATGAGGACAGCCGTATGTGATGCTAATGACATAAGTGAATATATAAAATAAGAAACCATGCGATGCTATTAGATGCGCACATAAACAGTGAATCCTCAGCGTGACTACAAACGCATATACTTACTCTAATAATAAACAACCAGTCTTTCAAGCGTCTTTACAGATGAACTTACGATAACCTCAAATCGCCGCTGTACAACACCCACTAACGAGGTCACATCTGCAACTGAGACAGCCACAGTGACTGAGCGCCGCGCTTGCGAACCGCACAATGCATCGCTCATAAAGGACAAATGGTTGCACTCATTGCATTCGAACAAACTACAAAATTAAATTCAAACCTTTCTGAAAATTTTCTCGCTTACACCCTCACAAAAAAATTTAAAGGGGAAAAGTTTGTCGCTTACTATATTTCGGATGATGATTTGGTAAAAGTTCTGCATCAGACGTGAGATTTTAATTTATTACTTCACTATTACTGACTCTATTGGGCAGAAAATTTGCAGACGTCATCAACATATAGTACTGAAGGCAATTATAAAATTATTTTGCTGTGCGACACACAGTTTAGGAGATATGGCGTGGTAAATATAGAGTAACGCGAAAAAACAACTTTTCCTGAAAGCTTAAATATTTCTCTTTTTCAGTGACAATTAATTTTAATGCAATGTAAAAAAGGTGTCGGAAGGTAGTTCTCGGATCACTTTATCATGTTCAGGTGCCAAATTATAAAAAACACGACTTTCATTTTTAATTTCTGTCGCCCCTGCCTTGTACACCCCTCGACGGCATCGCTGTGATCACGCGCCTTGCCGTGTTTACAGTACGTCTCTTGTTTCGGTGAATGGAGTATAGATTGATAGACTGTGGAATGATGTGGGCGTGGGCCCCTATCCAACATGAATACGAACTGCTGTCCAAAGTGAGATCCATTGTAGATGCTTGGAACTACAGCGCGTAAAATTGTTGTTTGGTTACATACAAAAAGCGCTAGTGAAGGCATTGTTTTTACGGCTATTTCTAGGAAATTGATCGCTTAACATCTGGTCGTATTGTGCTATAGACTCTAGGAATGAGCTTTCCACTGCTATAAATGAATAAATGTGCATATTGTTGGGACAGCGCATGAAACAATTGGAACTATTGTTCCCGTGCACAGTGGCTTTAGCTCGGCGCCAGTGTACATTTACGCTTTTAGGTGTAACAACAAATAATAAGCGGCATCTAACAACGGCCTGTCAATTTCTCTAAGATATTTTACCGTTTGTCTACCTTATCTTATGAAACCTGCAGCTAGACAGGTCATTTATTACTACCTAGTTTCTAGATGAGCACTTAAAATGAAATACTCGCTCAGAGCCCACGTTTGTCGTCACGAGCAATTTTTCACAACAAGCATACGGCTAGTGAGATAGCAGACGCGCAATAGATCTCCAAGGAGCACGCTACAAGACTGGAGTCGCTGCCCGCATTTTGGAGGGGAACCAACACTGAAGAGATACAGCACGCGGGGAAGTTCTACAAAATACGGGTTTGAATGTAAGCCAGCAGTGAAATTGTCCAGCATCGAATAGCGGCTACCTTTCTCCGCATACTTCATCCCACATTTTAAAGAAAGCAGCCTCAGAGGGAGATGGGATTCGAAGCGTCTTTTCACTCTGTCGTCTCCATGCGCTGATCCCGTTATTATTTAGTTTAATTGTACTAGCAAAAAATTTTATGTGCTTTCCGAAAAAGGTATCACGATTAGAAAACTATTTAATATTCGATATTTATATACTTAGAACGGCTTAGACCAAACACAAATCTATTGAATCTTCTAGAATCATCAAAAGCTTGTTGTCAAAGAACGATCGAAACACTGACTATCCGATCAAAAGTTTGTGGGCCCTGCCTATGTAATTTGGTATTGACCACAAGACGTCGCGAGAACCCTGTATAAGGAGAGGAGGGACACGCGTAATTAAAAGCTCTGAGGCGCCCTAAAATATATATTAAAAGGAACTTCTCAATAACGTATTACGGAATTTAAATTATCAGAACGCATTTCGCATAATTCTCACACGGATTTAAATAATGTAGGTCAACGTTTTTGGAAATGTTGATATGTGGTACCAAGCTATGTTTTTAGAACAGGTAGTAGCGCCTTGAAATGCCGCTTGGTTCTCTATGTAGCAGCGGTTTGGTGGCGTGACTTCCTCGGAATACAGCTCTAATGGGCGTCCCGAAGGCTCTGGTGTTTCGGCCTAACAGTGTTCTACCAATGTGCACACAATTTTCCACTGCTTATATCAAAGGGATAACAACAACAACATATCAAAGGGAATGAACAGAATTGTGGAAACTGCGCTATCGAATTCCTGTTTCTGCATATCTCTACAATGCTTTGATGCGTCTTTAATGTACGTATTATTGTTTTGATGGTGTTTTTCACAGTTCTTTACGTTCTGCTATCGGCTATTCTATCTACCGTTGCAATAAGTTTGCTAACATCCCGCTAGATTAACTACAATGATAATAGGAAAACGCTCGCGACTTTTTTTTTTTTTTTTTTTTTTTTGTGGCAGTGTACTATCATACAGCGTCACCGGTTCAGATGCGGTCCAGCTATCTCGGTGAGCAAATGAGAGAAGACTCAACGCAATTGCTAAAGAACAGCCGAGCATAGCATCACGATATATTGCCCTTGCGAGAAATACATCCCGTTCCTTTGGTTTTCTGACTGCGTGTAATGTGCGTCATTAGCAACTTTCTCTTTCTGAATGTGTTATGCGTGAGTTTAGTGAGGTTTGCTTTCTTGCGAAGAATAGTACCATACCGAGAGTTCGAAAAGAACACAATATGAATTCAGTGCACAATTTATCAGCTAAAATTTTGGAACATTCCCTTAGGATGAGACTGAAGAAAGTTTGTGCGCCCAAACCCAATGTAAACAAGAATCAAAACCAGTCAAGGGTATACACGCTATTTTAACAGAGCTATGTAAAAAAAAATGCAGCTGAGTGGTTTTGTGGTTATATCACTTAAAGTTCATATTTTCATAATACAGGGTTGCACGAGTTGCTCATGTCAGCCAATGACCGCACAAGATCCTTGACGTCATGGCAACATCGCTGTCTCGTCAAACGAACTCATAAACGCCGCGGTTTGACAGCACAAAACAATATGTGTCTGAAGTTTAGAAAGGGAAATACGAAGAACATTATGCATGGAGCGAAGCTAGCATACACTGCATTAAAGGTATCGCCAAAACGCGTCTTTTACTAGTATTTCGAGGTGCGTTTGGAAAGTCCTTGCAAAAATAAAAACTACTTACGCGTTTGGCTTAAACCTTCTTTATTTTTCGACAATGTCTCCTTTTAGACTTATATACTTCGTCCAACGCTGTTCTAATTTGGTGATCCCTTCCGAATAATAGGAATTGTCCAAGTCCGCAAAATAGCTATTAGTTGCTGCAATCACATCCTCGTTTGAATAAGATCTTTGTCTCGCCAGCCATTTCTTCAAATTGGGAAACAAGTAGTAGTCTAGAGAATAGGGGGGATGTGAAACGAGTTGGAATCCTATTTTCATTAATTTTGCGACCACAAATGCTAAGGTGTGTGCTGGTGCATTGTCGTGATGGAAAGGACTTATCTGCGGTCCAATCGTCGGCGTTTTTCTTGCAGCTCAGTTTCCAAATGGTCTAATAACGATGAATAATATGCAGCTGTAATGGTTTTAGCCTTTCCCAGATGGTCGATGCGGATTATCCCTTGCCAATTCCAAAAGACAATCGGCATAACCTTTCCGGCCGAAAGAACAGTCTTCGCCTTTTTTGGTGCAGATTCTCCCTTGGTGACCCATTGTTTGGACTTAAGATTGTTGTTTGGTCTCAGGAGTATAATAATGTATCCATGTTTCATCCATAGTGACGAAACGACGCTTAAAGCTTTCTTGAACAGCTGCAAACAATCCTTGCAACACTTCACACGATTCTGTTTTTGGTCAAGCGTGAGCAATCGTGGAACCCATCTTGCGGATAGCTTTCTCATGTCCAAATGTTTATGCAAAATATTATGTACTCGTTCATTCCAGATTCCCACAGCACTAGCAATCTCACGCAACTTAACGCTTCTGTTATGTACCGTATCATGGATTTTATCAATGATTTCTGCAGTCGTAACCTCCACAGGGCGTCCAAAACGTTCAGCATTACGAGCTGACCTCTCGATTATGCCCCATAAATGTTCGATGTGACTCATATTGGGCGATCTGGGTGGCCAAATCATTCTCTCCAAATGTCCAAAATGTTGTTCCAAACCAATTGCCAACAACTGTGGCCTCGTGACATCGCGCATTGTCATCCATGACAACTCCATTGTTATTGGGAACATGAGGTCCATGAATTCCTGAAAACAGTCTGCATGTACCCGAACATAAGCATTTTAAGTCAGTTTTCGAATCATTAAAAAAATTTCTGTGGCACTGAGCCACAGTCGTACAATACGAGGTGCATTCAAGTTCTAAGGCCTCCGACTTCTTTCTCCGGACTGGAAAGAGATAGAAACACGCGCATTGTTTTAAAATAAGACGTCCCAGAGATGGCTGCACCGTACGGCAGATGGAATTTTACCGCCAGCGGCGAGAATGAGAACTATTTTAAATACTTAAAATGGCGACGTTTTCTTTACTTGAACAGCGTGCAATCATTCGTTTTCTGAATTTGCGTGGTGTGAAACCTATTGAAATTCATCGACAGTTGAAGGAGACATGTGGTGATGGAGTTATGGATGCGTCGAAAGTGCGTTCGTGGGTGCGACAGTTTACCGAAGGCAGAACATCGTGTGACAACAAACCGAAAAAACCTCGGGCTCGCACAAGCCGGTCTGACGACATGATCGAGAAAGTGGAGAGAATTGTTTTGGGGGATCGCCGAATGACTGTTGAACAGATCGCCTCCAGAGTTGGCATTTCTGTGGGTTCTGTGCACACAATCCTGCATGACGACCTGAAAATGCGAAAAGTGTCATCCAAGTGGGTGCCACGAATGCTGACGGACGACCACACGGCTGCCCGTGTGGCATGTTGCCAAGCAATGTTGACGCGCAACGACAGCATGAATGGGACTTTCTTTTCGTCGGTTGTGACAATGGATGAGACGTGGATGCCATTTTTAAATCCAGAAACAAAGCGCCAGTCAGCTGAATGGAAGCACACAGGTTCACCGCCACCTAAAAAATTTATGGTAACCGCCAGTGCTGATAAAATGATGGTGTCCATGTTCTGGGACAGCGAGGGCGTAATCCTTACCCATTGCGTTCCAAAGGGCACTACGGTAACAGGTGCATCCTACGAAAATGTTTTGAAGAACAAATTCCTTCTTGCACTGCAAACAAAACGTCCGGGAAGGGCTGTGCGTGTGCTGTTTCACCAAGACAACGCACCCGCACATCGAGCTAACGTTACGCAACAGTTTCTTCGTGATAACAACTTTGAAGTGATTCCTCATGCTCCCTACTCACCTGACCTGGCTCCTAGTGACTTTTGGCTTTTTTCCAACACTGAAAGACACTCTCCGTGGGCGCACATTCACCAGCCGTGCTCCTATTGCCTCAGCGATTTTCCAGTGGTCAAAACAGACTCCTAAAGAAGCCTTCGCCGCTGCCATGGAATCATGGCATCAGCGTTGTGAAAAATGTGTACGTCTGCAGGGCGATTACGTCGAGAAGTAACGCCAGTTTCATCGATTTCGGGTGAGTAGTTAATTAGAAAAAAAATCGGAGGCCTTAGAACTTGAATGCACCTCGTAATTTTTAAAAGAGTAAATAGCCATTTGATTGTGTATTGTTACATTTAAGTTTTGTACTATCCTGATTTCGAATTTTATGCCAGTATCAAGTACAATGCTAGAAACTGTTATACCTTTATTAAATCAGGATGGTCTAACAACTTCCAGCATTGTACTTGCTAATGGCATAAAAACCGAAATATAGATAGTACAAAAGATAAATGTAATACAGAGTCAAATGGCGATTCATTCTTAAAAAAATTATCGGTGCAGTTGCGTAAGAGGATCCAGTCCATTCCATGTAAACGCAGCTCAAACCATTATGGAGCCTCCACCAACTTGCACAGTACCTTGTTGACAAGTTGGGTTGATGGCTTCGCGAGGTCTATGTCACAATCGAAACCTACCACCAGCTGTTACCAGCTTAAATCTGGACTCATATGACCAGACCATGATTTTCAAGCCGTCTAGGAGCCAACTGATATGGTCACGAGCCCAGGAGAGGCACTGTCGATCTGTTAGCAAAGACACTCTCGTCGGTCGTCTGCTGCCGTGGCCCATTAATGCCAAATGTCGCCGCACGTCCTAATGGACACATTCGCTGTACGCCACAAATTACTTTCTGAGGTTATTTCACACAGTGCTGCTTGTCTGTTAGCACTGACAACTATATGCAGAAGTGGGGAGAGGTAACGTCTGAAATTTGGTATTCTTGATACACTCTTGACACTACGGATCTCGGCATACTGAATTCTCTAACGACTTATGATATTGGATGTCCCATGCGTCCAGCTTCAACTGTAATTCCGCGTTCACAGTCTGTTAATTCCCATAGTGTGGTCATATTCACTTCGGAAATCTTTTCACATGAACCACGAGAGTACAAGCTCTGTGACAGCTCTGCCAATGAACTGCCCTTTTATACCTTGTGTATGCAATACTACCGCCACCTGTATACGATCACATCGCAATCCCATTACTTATCACGTCAACATAAGTTTTTCGTCGTTTCCTGAACTCGTTAAGGCAGAGGTTGGGTGGCTACTTTCAGGGCTCATGGTCGACTTTTCTCGTTATACTTCTCCTATTGCAGTTTGTGCTCTGTCCATAATATCCTTGTCAGCGACTGAAGAATGAACGTTATTTTTCCTTCATGACAGCATATTGCTGTCGCGTTACTTTTGTCACCTCACTGTATGTCTACATAATGAACAGATGAATAAAACCAATGGCCGGCCGCTGTGGCCGAGTGATTCTAGGAACTTCAGTCCGGTACCGCGCTGCTGCTACGGTTGCGCCGGCCGGTGTGGCCGTGCCGTTCTAGGCGCTTCAGTCTGGAACCGAGTGACCGCTACGGTCGCAGGTTCGAAACCTGCCTCGGGCATGAATGTGTGTGATGTCCTTGGGTTAGTTAGGTTTAGTTAGATCTAAGTTCTATGCGACTAATGACCTCAGAAGTTAAGTCGCATAGTGCTCAGAGCCATCTGAACCATTTTTTTGCTACGGTCGCAGGTTCGAATCCTGCCTTTGGCATGGATGTGTGTGATGTCCTTATGTTAGTTACGTTTAAGTAGTTCTAAGTCTAGGAGACTGATGACCTCATATATTAAGTCCCATAGTGCTTAGAGCAATTTGAACCATCAATAAAACAATGTTTCGGAATGTTAATGAAATAAATTCCCCCCTTAAATTTATAATAAAACAACGCTGCCGGAGCAATGTGTCCATCTAACAATGTTCTGCCTGTAAGCAAAATTAATGCTACCAACATGTCTATGACGACTTCCTGGCAGATTAAAACTGTGTGCCCGACCGAGACTCGAACTGCAAGGTTCGCAGGAAAGCTTCTGTAAAGTTTGGAAGGTAGCAGACGAGATACTGGCAGAAGTAAAGCTGTGAGACCGGGCGTGAGTCGTGCTTCGGTAGCTCAGATGGATGCCGGCACGGTAGCTCAGCGTGTTCGGTCAGAGAGCTGGTTGGCCTCTGTAATAAAAAAACTGAGTCGAAAGATCAACAAACGAAATTTAACGGATGTCATGTGACGTCCGCAACGATCAACAACGAACAAAATGCGCAAAAAAAGATGGTAGAGCACTTGCCCGCGAAAGGCAAAGGTCCCGAGTTCGAGTCTCGGTCGGGCACACAGTTTTAATCTGCCAGGAAGTTTCATATCAGCGCACACTCCGCTGCAGAGTGAAAATCTCATTCTGGATGTCTATGACGACTATCACAATATAAAATTGTAAATAGTTTCGTCATAAATAAATTTGCATCCGCCTACAGCACATTAAATATGAAATCTAATGTATTTAATCTTTTTGTTACCTATTTTTAATCAACATAATGAAGGTGTTTATCAGCTGTTATCAAAAACAAACATACAACAAGAATAAAAAGAGAGAAGAAAAACGAAACCCTCTTTAGCGCACGATCTACCCTGCAGCCTGAAGAATATTAGCCTGGGAACTTACTCAGATGTTGCAATTTTCAAAAACAGAATGTAATGAGGCTAAGCTTGAAAATCAAGACTGCTTACAAATCACTCGTGTGACCCATTCTAGAATATTAATCAAGTGTGTGGGACCCGTACCAGATAGGACAACAGGGAATATTGAACATATTGAGAGAAAGATTGTACGAATGGTCACAGGTTTGTTTGATCTGTGGGAGAGTGTTGCAGAGATTGTGAAGAAACGTGAACTGGGAGACTCTTGAAGACAGAAGTAAACTAAAATTGAAAGAAAAACAGCCCTCGGTCACTATTTTTAACAAATTAACAGCGTTTCAACACTGCTAGGAGTGTCTTCCTCAAAATTTAAATCAAAGGATGGTCACAGAATTATGACTAAAAACGTATGATAGGGTATAAGTACGGAATCATCGTAAAATACTGGCAGTACTTACTTATATGTCATTTATAAAATAATAAATATGCCAAAAGGGCATTAGTCACAAAGATATTTAAGATAAAGAAAACCCTTGGCGAGCCACTAAGGGCTGCTCGTTACTTGCATGGTGCAGGTTGCAAAACGGACTGTGAGTCCGATGATTTCGTACTTATACCCCATCATACGTTTGTAGTCATAATTCTGCGACCATGTTATAGAATATAGACCATTGTTTGATTTAAATTCTCAGGAAGACACTCCTAGCAGTGTTGAAACCAGGTTACTTCGTTAAAAATAGTGAATGAGGGCTGTCTTTCTTTGAATTGTGACTATTCACGGTCTCTGAACGTGCAGCCATGTACAAAATTTTGAGTAGTAAACTATCCCGAGAAAGCCTACTTACAAAGTTTAAACAACCGGCTTCAGTTGGTGACTCTAGGAATATTCTACAGCTAACTGCGTATCGCTCCAGAAGGGATTAGAAGTAAGTGATTACATTAATTACAGCACGCACGGAGGCACTTCAACAATCATTCTGCCCCGGCCCCACAAGTGAATGGAACGGGAAAAACGGCAGTAACTGGTTCAGTGGGACGTATCCTCTGCCATGCAGAGTGGAGATGCAGATGTAGGTGTAGATGTAATTCATCTTGTCCACTTCCTGTACCCAGAAGGTATGGTCCTAAAAGACGGCCCAACAGCGTGAATGGCTTCCGGGTGAGATTGCTGGCATCATAAACTACACCTTAAATCCTTTTTCCGGTCACCAACCCCGACTCCACGTCTTCCCCATATGAGTTTGGCATTCCACTGTTGACATATGAAAGGTGTGCTGTGTATATTCTGATTTTATCTGTTGTGTTATTTGAGTGACTCTGTATAAACAAGAGTTGCAGATTGAATATTGTGTGAAGTAAAGCGCTGTTGTCCATTCAGGCCGCGAGACTGGCCGGTAATGGCGCGTGGCAGCCACGGCGGGTTGCTGTTTAGTCTCGAACAATTAGTCGCGGCAGCTGGGTGGGGGCCAGGAGGACGGAACAATAGGCGGCCGGCCAAGGAATCGCACTTCTTGCAGCGGCGCGCCTCGCCTGAGCGTTTGTTTTGGACGCGACATCGCTGTCACCGACTCGAGCCGCGTGCTAAAAGGAACCCGGCGTAGCGAATGGTAATGGTCCACCTGCTGGCATAACTTACGTAGGAAAAACAAGCCATTCCCAGGACGAAACTGATCCCTTTTAAATTCAGTCCATTGCCAACGCCAATTCCCTTTTTTTTATCCCTTTCTTTCTTAATTTTCACAAGCTGCGAATTGAACAGTGACCCAAAAGTAGGTTAAATTTCCTCTACTTCACGTCTGTGGTCACAAATTTCTTGTAATCAGACTACCGGTTACGGTCTATGACGACCATTTTCAGATCTGTTTTATAAAAAGATGTCCTAATATACTGGAGCCATGCTGTGTTTAGCATTGCCGGATGCCACTCTGGTTCCTGGATATTAGGAAATGTTTTTATAAAACAGATCTGAAGATGGTCATTACAGACCGAAACCGGAAGTGACCATAGACGTTAAGCAAAGGAAGTATTATGTTCGAGTATAATGACTTCTCTGGAGACTAGAAATCTACTGTGTAGGAATCAGCATGGGTTTCGAAATAACGTTCGTGTGAAACCCAGCTCGCGCTATTCGTCCACGAGACTCAGAGGGCCATAGACACGGGTTCTCAGGTAGATGCCGTGTTTCTTGACTTCCGCAAGGCGTTCGATACAGTTCCCCACAGTAGTTTAACGAACAAAGTAAGAGCATATGGACTATCAAACCAATTGTGTGATTGGATTGAAGAGTTCCTAGATAACAGAACGTAGCAAGTCATTCTCAATGGAGAGAAGTCTTCCGAAGTAAGAGTGATTTCCGGTGTGCCGCAGGGGAGTGTCGTAGGACCTTTGCTATTCACAATATACATAAATGACCTTGTGGATGACATCGGAAGTTCACGGAGGATTTTTGCGGATGATGCTGTGGTATATCGAGAGGTTGTAACAATGGAAAATTGTACTGAAATGCAGGAGCATCTGCAGCGAATTGACGCATGGTGCAGCGAATGGCAATTGAATCTCAATGTAGACAAGTGTAATGTGCTGCGAATACATAGAAAGAAAGATCCCTTATCATTTAGCTACAATATACCAGGTCAGCAACTGGAAGCAGTTAATTCCATAAATTATCTGGGAGTACGCATTAGGAGTGATTCAAATGGAATGATCATATCAAGCTGATCGTCGGTAAAGCAGATGCCACCAGACTGAGGTTCATTGGAAGAATCCTAAGGAAATGCAATCCGAAAAGAAAGGAAGTAGGTTACAGTACGCTTGTTCGCCCACTGCTTGAATACTGCTCAGCAGTGTGAGATCCGTAGCAGATAGGGTTTATAGAAGAGAGAGAGAAGATCCAACGGAGAGCAGCGCGCTTCGTTACAGGATCATTTAGTAATCGCGTAAGCGTTTCGGAGATGATAGATAAACTCCAGTGGAAGATTCTGCAGGACAGACGCTCAGTAGCTCGGTATGGGCTTTTGTTGAAGTTTCGAGAACATACCTTCACCGAGGAGTCAAGCAGTATATTGCTCCCTCCTACGTATATCTCGCCAAGAGACCACGAGGATAAAATCAGATAGATTAGAGCCCACACAGAGGCATATCGACAATCTTTCTTTCCACGAACAATACGAGACTGGAATAGAAGGGAGAACCGATAGAGGTACTCAAGGTATCCTCCGCCACACACCGTCAGGTGGCTTGCGGAGTATGGATGTAGATGTAGATTTAGAAGTTTATTTCTTAATTTTATTCTATACCAATTTATCAGCCCAGTTGGGACTAGAGGGAATGCCCAACAAGGTTGGCATTCGAAACAGTTTCCAATGGTTTCTGAATGGATAAATACCGATTCTGCGTGATTTTCAATGGAATCGCATACGATTCTTCAGGCAAAATAGTGCCTGGTTTAAGTAACAATGATGGAGGTGAATAGTGATCAAGCATCCTTCTCTCCAACGTAGACCAGAAAGGATCAATTATATTGAGATTTGCTCTATCATCCTGGAACGTAGCATCACCATTAGGGAACACACATTGTACCATGGCATGGACCTAATCAGAAAAAAAATAGTCACATAATTCTTCGCAGTAACGCGAACTTGCAGAATAACCATGGATCTCGTGGAACACCACGGTATGGCTGCCCAAATCATCACCGCATCCCCGCCTCGTATCGGCCTTGGAACGCAAGGGCGGTCGTAAGTTCGAAAACGTGTGAAAAAAAGTCTCATCCGATCAAATAACATTCTTCCACTGGTCCACAGTCCAGGTTTTATGGCTTCGGTTCCGAGTTTTCTTGTTACAGGAATTTGCATCACAGATAGGTGGTATTGAAATTCCGGCTCGCCTTGTAATTCCCTGCTACTGCGGCTCCCTTGATGCCGACAGCATTCACAAGTGTGAGGCAGAGTTCTTCCCCTTATATTTTTCGTCAAAGTTCTCTGCAATGACAGTCATTGACGACCATTCAACACACACTGTGTACTGCGTTGTGACTTTGCGGATGATGTTCTTCCGTTTTCCCCTTATGCAGTATAAATCTTCGCTACGATTGTACTTGAAAAACCAAACACTTCGACTACTTTAGTTACGGAAGTTCCGATTACACCAAAAACAACAATTTGTCCAACTTCGAATTCACTTAGCACTCATAACTACAGAGAACCACAAAACCTGCAACGTATTGAGGATATTCCACAGTTGCCGCTCGTCGCCAAATTCAACGGCACAATCTGCAGGATTGACTAGCGTCTGCATTTATATTACAGCATGCGTTTCTCGCGGTTGTTCCATATTTTTGTCCAACCCCTGTGACTTCCCATTTCCGTAAGGAACAAAGCAAAGTGAGTCTGCTTTGGATACGTCGCATTGTGGTACCACATACAATGAAATTTATTTATTTAGGTATTTATTCAACTAGAGAGTGTTAGGCCCATAACGCTCCCTCTTACAGGTAACAAGACATTTTGCATATTTTTACATCACATACATCACGACAAGCACGTTATAATTTATGTCTAATATATAATCCTTCATTTAGTAATTGCTGTAACGTAAACGGTCCAGAAAAAGCGCAGTTTAGATTGACAGATGACAAATACAAAATAAACAGAAATTACAGGTTGATAGATCTAAACTATGAGCGCTACCAACAATGGGAATGACAGCAGCGGAAGAGGGATAGAAAGAGGAATGTGATAAAACTCGTGCAGTGAAGATAGGGGAAAAGAAAGTCGAGTGACAGACTGAGAAATTAAAAGAAAAAGAATGTTAACCAGGAGAAAATGTGAGCGTTTGCTTTTCTGTTTGATAGAGAAAAGTGGGCGCGTATGTATTGTTTTTTCAGAAAAATGTTATGAGGTTGACAGAAAGAAGTGCTTAAGTTTTTCTTACATGGAAACGAACATGGAATTTTACGGAGAATTCCGAATAGTATGTTCCAAATGGAACAGAGGAGGAGTTTGGGACAGTTTTCGTTTTACTGATGACACATGAACTGGCAGATATGTAGGCAAAAGATGCAGCTCTTTACGGAACGAGAGTATGCGGAGGAATCCCTGCTATGGATTGCCTTGGAATTCTGAGTTCGCGGAGAGAGAGACGTGGTGTGAGGAATGGCAAGTTTCTTCCCAGACCGAAAGACTAAGAGTATGCTGCAAAATATCCATCGCTATCGCAGCATCGTTGTTTCGGCGACAAGACATGCTTAGGGCTGTCCCGACTGACTATCGTAGAGAATAGCTTGAACCACGGGCGCCTCGATAAAACATTTTCATTGCATTGCCATATACACTACCTTGCTTCCTCCAACTGTGCCTGAAGGGCAAAGATTTTCCTTTGCTGTTCCCCAATCAAAATGTCCCTACTGCATACTCTGCAGTTCCAGGAGAGAGCCTGTTCTGTTCTCCCAACATTCTCCCCACTGCATCCCTGACCGTGAAAATATTTCCTACAAGACTGGCAACAAATCCCTCTACTCACCACCTTATAACAGCTCCCAAATTTCTCACTCATGGTCAGTTTGGAAAGAATAATTAAATTTAAAGAATGTTTTAAATTTGTCAAAGACGCGAGGTTCGCTATATGTAGAGAAAAAACGACAGAAGGGTCTTATCTGAAGTTGTTGTTGTTTTTTATTGATTTAGAGATACAATGAGAGAAGAATGAATTAGTAATTACTTTGCTTTTAGAGAATTTACGTTATAAAGCGTGTTTGGTCAGGTTTCTGAACGTTTATAAGTCGGAAAATTTAAGCTAGATCGCGTCTATCTAACTAGTAAACAATACGAAATGCGTTAGTTAAATACGATTTAGAAACGTTTAGTTACACTTTTATTACGACAATAGACACTGATTAAACTAGCAGTTGTCTTCTTTTTAACGAATTTTGCGCTATCAAGAAAAATTGAATAGAATTTTAGTGTTTATGTTACTCAAAATTTCGGGTTATGTCGCTATCGATTAGCGGGACTTCAGATAACACGAAGTTTTTTCAACAACAATCTCTGCTGGGACGCTAATTTTCAGTCGTATGACAAGAACGGAGACTAAAACAAGTATACGAAACAAAGAAAATTTAAATTTTACACTATTTCCTCTTAAATAAGTTCTTTTAGCGGACGATGAAAATACCTGTGATCTCACTCAGCGGCCATCTTGCAATTTCAGCGAACGTTATCCTGCTGGAAAACATCCCCTGGAATTTCGTTCATGAATGGCAGCAAAACACGTGAATTACTAGACTGACGTACAATTTTACGGTCATGGTAACCACGTGAGTGCCCCTGTTGTCACACGAAATCGAAGGTTTGGGTCAAGGTTGGTTACAGACACTCAAATAGTCGCCTTCTCACCAACACACGACGCTCACTGGCACCGAGGCAGAACCAGTTTTGATAGGAAAACACAGCAGACCTCCACCCTGCCCTCCAATGATCTGTCGCTTGATACCACTGAAGTTGCAAATGGTGGTGGTTTGGGGTAAGTGGAGTGCACGCTAGAAAGCGACTAGCTTGGTGCTGTCCTTGAAGTAACCGATTTGCAGCAGTTCTTTGTGTCACTGAGGTGCCAACTGCTGTTCAAATTGCAGATCCGCTAGAGCCATACGCCGAACACGGCGATCTTCCCTTTCGGTAGTGCCACGTGGCTGTCCAGGACTCGCTCTTCGTAAGTGCGTACATTCTCGTGACCACCGCTGCCAACAATAATTTACAGTGGCTACATTCCTGCCAAGTCTTTCTGCAACCTCGCAAAAGGATTCCAGTAGCACACGACCACTCTCAACTCAGTGAGCTGGAGATACGGGCGTCTCCGTCGTCTCAAAGGCGTTCCTTGACTAACATCAACTTATCGCGTTCAGTCTGAAAGGTAACCAACGCAGACGAACGTTAGAGCGACCACTTAGAGCAAACCTGAACTGCATCTTCATAGTGGCGCTACTAGTGCCCCTCTCATACGACTGTCGCGAAATTTAAATAGACATCATCTTTCAGTTGTAGAATCACGCCTACTGACTTTCGTTTGCGTCGGAGAACTCCTTCTTGTTGTTGCCTTTTATACTGTCAGTGCATGTATATCGCATTTGCAGAAAGTTTTGGTGTACTTCTGTAAGTTGTACTCAAGATTGTATCGTCTTATGCTTCTGTTTTACTTGTAAGCGATGGTTTTTGAATTGTAAATTTATATCACTTCCACATTAATAATACACAGACAGCTAATTGTACGTGTACATAGATAGGCACAGTACGTATGTTTTTCGATGGGGTCTGCCTTTAGCAAAACACAATTTTGTTTTTTAACCCAAACATGTTTCACTGCAGTTGCAGCATCTTCAGTGGGCTTTTATTTTTCATCTGTTTAAGATAAAGAATTTTCTTTAATGTTAGTGTTCTCTGTGTTGAGTTGTCTGTCCTGTGGGCTATTTTTACCCCTTGTTTTTCGAGTATGTTGCTTATTCTGTGGACTGCTATGTTGTTGTAGGTGAGAGTGAACCACAGGTGGTTCACTCTTGTTTTTTGTATATGTTGCCTATTCTGTGGACTGCTTTGTTGTTGTAGGTGACAGTGAACCACAGAACAGGCAACATACTCATAAAACAAGCGGTAAAAATAGACTACAGGACAGACAACTCAACACAGAGAAAACTAACAGTAAAGAGCATTCTTTATCTTTAACAAATGAATAAATAAAAGCCCACTGAAGATGCTGCAACTGCAGTGAAACATGTTTGGGTTAAAAAACAAAATTGTGTTTTGCTAAAGGCGGACCCTATCCAAAAACATACGTATTGTTGAAGCAAACACGGAAAGAAAAAGCTTCAACCCCAAGATGATTACATACGCGCAGTAGTTGTACGTCAAAATGCAGCTTCAGGTAACTACGTAACATCTATGACTGGTGGTGGTAGTTATCGATTCCCATATCGTTTCCTTGGCTCCTGGCTGACGTCTTTCCTTCTAACTGAGTTTCACAGCATCTTTGACTGACGGCGGAACATATCGAATCGTTTCATTTCCTTGGTTACCGGCTGACGTGCTAATAACGATCTTTGTTACGCATACGTATACCCTAAGTGCCTGTAGAGGGCAGCTTACGTTTATTGAGCCAACGTCAGCGGATAATAACTTATTCTCTACTTCTGAACTTCTGTTATGCACTTCTTTTACATAACATCTAAAAAATCTTTGGCTGTTCAAAAATGGTTCAAATGCCTCCAAGCACTATGGTACTTAACATCTGAGGTCATCAGTCCCCTAGAGCTTAGAACTACTTAAACCTAACTAACCTAAGGACATCACACACATCCATGCCCGAGGCAGGATTCGAACCTGCGACCATAGCAGGAGCGCGGTTCCGGATTGAGGCGCCTAGAACCACTCAGCCACAGCGGACGACTATGGCTGTTTATTCTATGACCCAAATTCTAATAATTTTATATTTTTATACATGGATTCCGCGGGATTTAGTCCTGTCTCAAATCCATTGGTTATTAGCGACGTTTGACGGAGATGGTGGACGGAGCTTTCGCTATTACACTTCTAGCGACTGATCTTAAGAAGCAGCGTTCTTCACGACCCTCCACAGCGGCATACTTTCCGCCACCGCCTCCTGCTGTCACCATGGGTATTTTATTATCATGTTCGTATCCAGGTCGTTTGTCCTCTAATGAAGTGTCTTACTCTTTTTCTAAGAGTAAAATCTTCTGATGAAGATCTTATAAAAGTTCGAAACCGGGCACCGTATAAAGTACGAGTAAATAACTTATAAGCGAGCAAGGCTCCTCTTATTGAAATATTTTTTTAATTTCCTTCCAGAATATTTATTAATGTATCGTTTTATGAGGACCAGACATGCAAGTAGCTGCTATTTAAATGCCCAGACACGTTCGCACCGTAATTTCACTGGCAGCTGGTCCCGAAGTGAGAAGTCCATATTGAAACTTACAAAGAGAATATTTCCGGTCCTACCGGATTATGTCGCACTCTGGGAAAGATTTAAGAAACGCATCTTCATGCAAGTCTCCGAACGGTAGACACGACAGTCTTTCTGAACGGCCAATTTGAGACTGTGGAGCGCTATTGCACTGTAACCGGGCGTCCAGTGGAAACCCGAGAGCACGGAGCCAGAGGGGCAAGAAGGGAAAGAGGGGGGAGGGGGGGTGGGAGGTTTGAAGACACTTGGCCACTGCCAGCCAATCGGAGCGGGGAGTAATTCCGGGAGCCGTGCTGGCTGTCTCGATGGTACGATGCAATCGACCTCCTTCCCTACACCTCCGAAGCGGCTTCGACCGAAAACAAATGGCTACTGGGAAACTTACGCCCGTCCCGGAAACCACTCGGGGCGTAGCGCGCAGGTCGTCTCATGACCTCCCACTGCTCTCGCAGTAGCAGTAAGGCTGGCAGCTTCCACTGAAACCCAGTCTGGAAACACAGCGCTACGCAGTCTCGCTAACGTGTCATAGGCCACAGCTACAAGATGTACTCTGCTGAACGAGAAATTAATTCAGGGATTTGTTTACAGCAAACGTCAGGAAATACATACGAATTTCCGGTAAAAAATATTAGAGCAGCCTTTTAGTGGCTTCCAGTTCAGTTCGTGTCTTTCAACAAACTTTAAGCATAGTTTCAAGTCTCGTCTAAACTTTTTCTCGCTTACATGCTTAACGTCAAATATTTAAGTCATTGGTAAAGTAACCATTTGTTTCTCGTTGCTTTATACGTGGGAGTTCGATTCTTTAGACAATCTGGGATTTACTGGTTGTAATCTAACGTTGGCCATGCTAAAAGTTTCATCCTTTGAGTTCCAATATTTTATTTAGCATACGGCTGATACAGACATATCAAAAAAATGTTCAAATGTGTGTGAATTCCTAAGGGACCAAACTGCTTAGGTCATAGATCCCTAGACTTACACACTACTTAAACTAGCTTATGCTAAGAACAACACACGCACCCATGTACGAGGGAGGACTCGAACCTCCGGACAGACATATAACATAAAATTAAATTATATATATATATATATATATATATATATATATATATATATATATATATATATATATACTCCTGGAAATGGAAAAAAGAACACATTGACACCGGTGTGTCAGACCCACCATACTTGCTCCGGACACTGCGAGAGGGCTGTACAAGCAATGATCACACGCACGGCACAGCGGACACACCAGGAACCGCGGTGTTGGCCGTCGAATGGCGCTAGCTGCGCAGCATTTGTGCACCGCCGCCGTCAGTGTCAGCCAGTTTGCCGTGGCATACGGAGCTCCATCGCAGTCTTTAACACTGGTAGCATGCCGCGACAGCGTGGACGTGAACCGTATGTGCAGTTGACGGACATTGAGCGAGGGCGTATAGTGGGCATGCGGGAGGTCGGGTGGACGTACCGCCGAATTGCTCAACACGTGGGGCGTGAGGTCTCCACAGTACATGGATGTTGTCGCCAGTGGTCGGCGGAAGGCGCACGTGCCCGTCGACCTGGGACCGGACCGCAGCGACGCACTGATGCAAGCCAAGACCGTAGGATCCTACGCACTGCCGTAGGGGACTGCACCGCCACTTCCCAGCAAATTAGGGACACTGTTGCTCCTGGGGTATCGGCGAGGACCATTCGCAACCGTCTCCATGAAGCTGGGCTACGGTCCCGCACACCGTTAGGCCGTCTTCCGCTCACGCCCCAACATCGTGCAGCCCGCCTCCAGTGGTGTCGCGACAGGCGTGAATGGAGGGACGAATGGAGACGTGTCGTCTTCAGCGATGAGAGTCGCTTCTGCCTTGGTGCCAATGATGGTCGTATGCGTGTTTGGCGCCGTGCAGGTGAGCGCCACAATCAGGACTGCATACGACCGAGGCACACAGGGCCAACACCCGGCATCATGGTGTGGGGAGCGATCTCCTACACTGGCCGTACACCACTGGTGATCGTCGAGGGGACACTGAATAGTGCACGGTACATCCAAACCGTCATCGAACCCATCGTTCTACCATTCCTAGACCGGCAAGGGAACTTGCTGTTCCAACAGGACAATGCACGTCCGCATGTATCCCGTGCCACCCAACGTGCTCTAGAAGGTGTAAGTCAACTACCCTGGCCAGCAAGATCTCCGGATCTGCCCCCCATTGAGCATGTTTGGGACTGGATGAAGCGTCGTCTCACGCGGTCTGCACGTCCAGCACGAACGCTGGTCCAACTGAGGCGCCAGGTGGAAATGGCATGGCAAGCCGTTCCACAGGACTACATCCAGCATCTTTACGATCGTCTCCATGGGAGAATAGCAGCCTGCATTGCTGCGAAAGGTGGATATACACTGTACTAGTGCCGACATTGTGCATGCTCTGTTGCCTGTGTCTATGTGCCTGTGGTTCTGTCAGTGTGATCATGTGATGTATCTGACCCCAGGAATGTGTCAATAAAGTTTCCCCTTCCTGGGACAATGAATTCACGGTGTTCTTATTTCAATTTCCAGGAGTATATATATATATATATATATATATATATATATATATATATATATATATATATATATATATATATATATATATATATACAAGAAACTTAAGTTTGACTTTACAACCGAATATCCAGTCCTTCAATCCAGCGCACTGTTGCTAGCAGGTTGTCCTCTTCAGCACCATAATAGGCTCGAAACCAACATTCAGTGACAATGTGGTGAACAGTCTGGTATGGAGCCCCGCAGTCACAGGTTGGATTAGCAGCTTCTTCCACTTAAAGAGAGCATCCCTGCATCGGCCATGGCCGGTACGGATTTTATTGAGAGTAGTCCAGGTCTTGCGTGGTAGGTCGAATCCAATTGGAAGTTTAGCAACTGAGAAGATGTTATGCAGGCGCACATCCGTTACTGCTTCCCACTGACCTTTCCATTCTTTCAGGGCTTTGAAATCCTTAGCAGCCAAGTCAGCAGCATCGCACACGGTTGGATGGCGTGATTTCAGTCTCTTAAAAGTGGCAGGTCGCTATGCACTGGCAGGTTAGAATTCCGGGAGATCTTGTGGAATTCCCTCATAAGGGCAGTACATTGGCGTAGATCAGGAGGCATTATACCAGTTTACAGTGGTTCAAACAGTTCGAAAAGCAATATAATTTTCAAAATTAATCTTTTTGCTACAAGAAGCAATGAATACTGTAAGTAGGCTGCTTAGGTTTCTATGTTGGTAACGCCACGTAGCGCTTCTGTATAAAAATCACTGACTGTGCTGTGTGCGGTCTGTGGCTGGTTTGCATTGTTGAAATATTTGCTGTTGTAGTGTTGGGCAGTCGGATGTGAACAGCGCGTAGCGTTGCGCAGTTGGAGGCGAGCCGCCAGCAGTGGTGGATGTGGGGAGAGAGATGACAAGAGTTTTGAGAGCGGACGATCTGGACGTGTGTCCGTCAGAAAAATGAAATTTGTAAAACTGGATGTCATCAACTGATGTATATATTACGACTTTTGAACACTATTAAGGTAAATACATTGTTTGTTCTCCATCAAAATCTTTCATTTGCTACCTATGCCTATCAGTAGTTAGTGCCTTCAGTAGTTAGAATCTTTTATTTAACTGGCAGTACTGGCGTTCACTGTATTGCAGTAGTTCGAGTAACGAAGATTTTAGTGAGGTAAGTGATTCATGAAAGGTATAGGTTATTGTTAGTCAGGGCCATTCTTTTGTAGGGATTTAAGAAAGTCAGACTGCGTTGCGCTAAAAATATTGTGTGTCAGTTTAGTGTTGATCAGAATAAGTAAAGAGAGAAATGTCTGAGTACGTTCAGTTTTGCTCAGCTGTTTGAAAATCAAATAACGTAGAGGTTTTCCAGCACTGTCATTTATAAATTTTTTTTCTAAGGGGATGTTTCAATACTAGAATACTTTGGCAAAAAGGAAACAATCAATTGTTTTAAGGAGATGGCCTCCGGTTGAAATCAGTAGGACATACAGTTTACAGACACTTTTCATTTTATGTAATGTATTTGGAAACAACTGCACATGTTTTTTCCTAGACACAATCTCACGTCTCGATACTTCTATGAGGACACACTGCCTAAAACAAATTACGGACAAAAATAAGAAGCAAAAATGGAGCTCCACATTTGTTCTTCTTTAGGGCCCGCAGGATAATAACGACAACGACATGGTTACTAGAACAGCGGGACCGATGGCCCTAGCAGTCTGGTTCCTTCAATCCCACAAACCAACCAACTAGAACAGATGCACCAAGTAGCTGCTTATAGTAAGTAAACATTATTTACGATAGACTGTTTCGGGTTCATCGCCGTGTAGTGTCGTAAGAGTTGAACTCTCAGACTACTGTCATACAGTGTAGCGTCGTAAGAGTTGAACTGTCAGACTACTGTCATATAGTAAGTAACATTTTATTTTAAACATTTCGACATCGTTTCACATCTTATTCAACAATGGCTGGTATAAGACTGTCCACTAAGGACGTAAAATGGACGTCACATCAACCCAGAATACTTTAAAATGGCGATAAAGCCGAAATAGTCTGGCGTAGATAAAGATAAATTAGTGAAAGCAGCTGTTTGGTGCATCTACTCCAAAAAAAAAAAAATGGGGCTAAAATACACTCCTGGAAACTGAAATAAGAACACCGTGAATTCATTGTCCCAGGAAGGGGAAACTTTATTGACACATTCCTGGGGTCAGATACATCACATGATCACACTGACAGAACCACAGGCACATAGACACAGGCAACAGAGCATGCACAATGTCGGCACTAGTACAGTGTATATCCACCTTTCGCAGCAATGCAGGCTGCTATTCTCCCATGGAGATGATCGTAGAGATGCTGGATGTAGTCCTGTGGAACGGCTTGCCATGCCATTTCCACCTGGCGCCTCAGTTGGACCAGCGTTCGTGCTGGACGTGCAGACCGCGTGAGACGACGCTTCATCCAGTCCCAAACATGCTCAATGGGGGACAGATCCGGAGATCTTGCTGGCCAGGGTAGTTGACTTACACCTTCTAGAGCACGTTGGGTGGCACGGGATACATGCGGACGTGCATTGTCCTGTTGGAACAGCAAGTTCCCTTGCCGGTCTAGGAATGGTAGAACGATGGGTTCGATGACGGTTTGGATGTACCGTGCACTATTCAGTGTCCCCTCGACGATCACCAGTGGTGTACGGCCAGTGTAGGAGATCGCTCCCCACACCATGATGCCGGGTGTTGGCCCTGTGTGCCTCGGTCGTATGCAGTCCTGATTGTGGCGCTCACCTGCACGGCGCCAAACACGCATACGACCATCATTGGCACCAAGGCAGAAGCGACTCTCATCGCTGAAGACGGCACGTCTCCATTCGTCCCTCCATTCACGCCTGTCGCGACACCACTGGAGGCGGGCTGCACGATGTTGGGGCGTGAGCGGAAGACGGCCTAACGGTGTGCGGGACCGTAGCCCAGCTTCATGGAGACGGTTGCGAATGGTCCTCGCCGATACCCCAGGAGCAACAGTGTCCCTAATTTGCTGGGAAGTGGCGATGCGGTCCCCTACGGCACTGCGTAGGATCCTACGGTCTTGGCGTGCATCCGTGCGTCGCTGCGGTCCGGTCCCAGGTCGACGGGCACGTGCACCTTCCGCCGACCACTGGCGACAACATCGATGTACTGTGGAGACCTCACGCCCCACGTGTTGAGCAATTCGGCGGTACGTCCACCCGGCCTCCCGCATGCCCACTATACGCCCTCGCTCAAAGTCCGTCAACTGCACATACGGTTCACGTCCACGCTGTCGCGGCATGCTACCAGTGTTAAAGACTGCTATGGAGCTCCGTATGCCACGGCAAACTGGCTGACACTGACGGCGGCGGTGCACAAATGCTGCGCAGCTAGCGCCATTCGACGGCCAACACCGCGGTTCCTGGTGTGTCCGCTGTGCCGTGCGTGTGATCATTGCTTGTACAGCCCTCTCGCAGTGTCCGGAGCAAGTATGGTGGGTCTGACACACCGGTGTCAATGTGTTCTTTTTTCCATTTCCAGGAGTGTATAATAAATTTTGTGTCGGAAGTACCTACTGCTCAGTCGTCTCATTTCGAAGCCACTAATATAGGCAGTAATGCCGACTCAAATTCACGTAACAACAGCTGAGGATGTACTTTCATTTTCCGTCAGAGATCTCCACTACAAAACGTACCGCATGTCAGTGGATGGAAAGAAAACTGAGTTTGGTCACTGAAAACTAAACTGGTATTCTACATAAACTTGAACATTGGTGTGACGTTTACTTAGCGTGCCTGGTGTGAAAGTCATAATGCGCTCTCAGCCGGAAGTTGAACCTGCCGTCTATTTCCCGCTAAGCAGACGCCTCAGGGATATAAGGCGCTCAACTGGCGCCTGCGCAGTGCGCTTATGACGTGGGCGTCGCCCCCTGCGTCGCTTCCTTGCGTTCCGCGCCGCCGCCAGACAAAAGCCTCATCAGTTCCAGCCACGCGCTCCGCCGCCATTAAGCTCTCCGTCATAAGCGCCAAGACGCACGGCTTCCCGTCGTCACACACCGAGCAACCGAAGCAAGACTCTTAAGAGGGATTTCACGGACGAAACACTGGTGCGTTTACACACATTCTGAACACGTCAATTGTCATGGCTGTCACATTTAATTTATATAATATATCATGGATGCAATGAAAAGAAGGGAATCTCATCATGCAGCAATGTTAAAGATAACGCACAGGCAGTGGCGAAGTGGGCACCACGAAGCGGGCTGTTCGAATAGAACTATGTATGAAGTAAGATAATGACTGCCAGCCGAGAAAATGGCCGTGCTGTAACTGGAAAGAACGACAACCCCGTAGCCTTGTTACGAAGGGGAGTTGAACAACTAATGCTACACCTTTTTCTGAAAGCAGGTTGGTTTCATTTAAGATTCCAGTACACCACTATACATATTATTCCCCATTCTTCTACCTACAAGACGCTATTTCTCAACATAGTTCCTTTCAATGCGACGACCTTATGCCATCTTACTGGCAGGGTGTGTGTGCCCGCACGGTACCACTCTATTGGTCGACGCCTTCCTGCATCAATATCCTCACCGTCATACACGAAATGATTCTCACGGAATGCATCCTTCATTGGGCCAAACAGGTAGAAGTCGAGAGATGCGAGATCCGGCCCTAGTGTGAATGAGGAAGAACAATTCAATGAAGTTTTGTGAGCTCCGCTCGGTTGCGCAGACTTGTGTAAGGCCTTGCATTGTCATGGAGAAGGAGAAATTCGTTTATACGAGGGCTATCCAGAAAGTAAGATCTGATTGGCCGCGAAATGGAAACCACTGTAAAAATCCTATGAAGATTTGCACAGATGTGTTGGGCAGTGTCTGTAGAACGCCTGTACATCGCATCACGTCGCTCTTTTCAGTTCTGAGCGCACAGTGAGAATAATGGCCATTAAAATTGCTACACCAAGAAGAAATGCAGATGATAAACGGGTATTCAAAGGACAAATATATTATACTACAATTGACATGTGATTACATTATCACGCAATTTGGGTTCATAGATCCTGAGAAATCAGCACCCAGAACAACTACCACTGGCCGTAATAACGGCTATGAAACGCCTGCGCATTGAGTCAGACAGAGGTTGGATGTCGTGTACAGGTACAGCTGCCCGTGCAGCCTCAACACGATACTACACATCATCAAGAGTAGTAACTGGCGTGTAGTGACGAGCCTGTTGCTCGGCCACCACTGTCCAGACGTTTTCAGTTGGTCAGAGACCTGGAGAATGTGCTGGCCAGGGCAGAAGTCGAACATTTTCTGTATCCAGAAAGGCCCGTACAGGAGCTGCAACATGCGGTCGTGCATTATCCTGCTGAAATGCAGGGTTTCGCCGGAATCGAAAGAAGGGTAGAGCCACGGGTCGTAACACATCTGAAATGTAGCGTGCACTGTTCAAAGTGCCGTCAAAGCGAAGAAGAGGTGAGCGAGTAGTGTAACCAATGGCACCCCATACCATCAAGCCGGGTGATACGCCACTATGGCGATGACGAATACACGCTTCCAATGTGCGTTCACTGCAATGTCGCCAAACACGGCTGCGACCATCACGATGCTGTAAACAGAACCTGGATTCATCCTAAAAAATGAAGTTTTGCCATTCGTGCACCCAGGTTCGTCGTGGAGTACACCGTCGCAGGCGCCCCTGTCTGTGATGCAGCGTCAAGGGTAACCGCAGCCATGGTCTCCGAGCTGATAGTCCATGCTGCTGCAAACGTCGTCGAACTTTTCGTGCAGATGGTTGTTGTCTTGCAAACGTCCCCATCTGTTGCCTCAGGGATCGAGACGCGGCTGCACGATCCGTTACAGCCATGCGGATATGATGCCCGTCATGTCGACTGCTACTGATACGAGGCCGTTGGGATCCAGCACGGCGTTCCGTATTACCTTCTTGAACCCACCGATTCTATATTCTCCTAATAGTCATTGGATCTCGACCAACGCGAGCAGCAATGTCGCGATACGATAAACCGCAATCGCGATAGGCTACAATCCGACTTTTATCAAAGTCGGAAACGTGATGGTACGCATTTCTCCTCCTGACACGTGGCATCACAACAACGTTTCACCAGGCAACGGCGTTCAACTGCTGTTGGTGTATGAGAAATCGGTTGGAAACTTTCCTCATATCAGCACGTTGTAGGTGTCGCCACGGGCGCCAACCTTGCGTGAATGCTCTGAAAAGCTATCATTTGCATATCACAGCATCTTCTTCCTGTTCCTTACATTTCGCGTCTGTAGCAAGTTGTAGAGATTTTGATACGGTTTTCACTAATAGACTGCTTGACAGGGAAGGTTTCAGTACATACACTACTGGCCATTAAAATTGCTACACCAAGAAGAAATGCAGATGATAAAAGGGTATTCATTGGACAAATATATTATACTAGAACTGACATGTGATTACATTTTCAAGCAATCTGGGTGCATTGATCCTGAGAAATCAGTACCCAGAACAACCACTTCTGGCCGTAATAACGGTCTTGATACGCCTGGGCATTGAGTCAAACAGAGCTTGGATGGCGTGTACAAGTACAGCTGCCCATGCAGCTTTCAACACGATACCACAGTTCATCAAGAATAGTGAGTGGTGTATTGTGACGAGCCAGTTGCTCAGCCACCATTGAGCAGACGTTTTCAATTGGTGAGAGACCTGTAGAATGTGCTGGCCGGTGAAGCAGTCGAACATTTTCTGTATCCAGAAAGGCCCGTACAGGACCTGCTGAAATGTAGCGTTCCGCAGGGATCGAATGAAGTGTAGAGCCACGGGTCGTAACACATCTGAAATGTAACGTCCACTGTTCAAAGTGCCGTCAATGTGAACAAGTGGTGACTGAGACGTGTAACCAATGGCACCCCATACCATCACGCCGGTATGTCGATGACGATTACACGCTTACAATGTGTGTTGACTGCGATGTCGCCAAACACGGATGCGACCATCATGATGCTGTAAACAGAACCTGGATTCATCCGAAAAAAATGACGTTTTGCCATTCGTGCACCCAGTTTCGTCGTTTTGTGCACCATCGCTAGCGCTCCTGTCTGTGATGCAGCGTCAATGGTAATCGCAGCCATGGTCTCCGAGCTGATAGTCCATGCTGCTGCAAACGTCGTCGAACTGTTCGTGCAGATGGTTGTTGTCTCGCCAAACGGCCCCATCTGTTGACTTAGGCATCGAGACGTGGCTGCACGATCCGTTACAGCCATGCGGATAAGATGCCTGTCATCTCGACTGCTAGTGATACGAGGCCGCTGGGATTTAGCACGGCGTTCCGTATTACCCTCCTGATCCCACCGATTCCATATTCTGCTAACAGTCATTGGATCTCGACCAACGCGAGCAGCAATGTCGCGATACGATAAACCGCAATCGCGATAGGCTACAATCCGACTTTTATCAAAGTCGGAAACGTGATGGTACGCATTTCTCCTCCTGACACGAGGCATCACAACAACGTTTCACCAGGCAACGGCGTTCAACCACTGTTTGTGTATGAGAAATCGGTTGGAAACTTTCCTTATATCAGCACGTTGTAGGTGTCGCCACGGGCGCCAAACTTGTGTGAATGCTCTGAAAAGCTATCATTTGCATATCACAGCATCTTCTTCCTGTACCTTACATTTCGCGTCTGTAGCAAGTCATCTTCGTGGTGTAACAATTTTAATGGCCAGTAGTGTAATTAGCTGGGAGTTGTGGCTAGCGGTTGCAAATAAAACATTTTAGATTTTTACGGTAGTGCCCGTTTCGCGGACGATCGGAAGTTACTTTCTGGATAGCCCTCGTATTTTTACGGCAACGATCATTTCCTGATAGTACCACAATGCATTTCAGGATTCATGGCTACAACATGAGGGAGGACATCAACTCCTTCAGAGTTGCAGAAGACCGTCGACGACGCTCTACTGGCTGTGGATGCGGCTTTGAACTTTTTCTTCGGAGGTGAGGTTTTGACACCATTCCATTGATTGACCTTTTATTTCCGCTTCGAAATAGTGAACCCATGTCTCATCGTCTGTGACAATGTTCGACAGCCGTCCGGTGTGGCCGTGTCCTTAGGTTAGTTAGGTTTAAGTATTTCTAAGTTCTAGGGGACTGATGACCACAGATGTTAGGTCCCATAGTGCTCAGAGCCATTTGAACCAATTGATGTTCGACAAAAAAACTGTCGCAATCAGCTTCGTAACGCGTAAGAAGTTCCTTCGTTGCTCTGTATGGACTTCAGAACACAGCGGGCACAGACCTTTGAGTACAACAGATGTTGGACAAGTTTGTCAGCGGTACCAATAGAGACGTCCAGTTTTGCAACGAGCTGTTTGGCTGTGATCCGTCGATCACTACAGGTGAGAGTGTCCGCACGTTCCAACATTGCAGGAATCACAGCTGTGCAACTGTGGGAGATCTGACAGTCATTGACAGACGCTTCGCCCAAATACCCACCGTGGTTTGTTCATTTGCAGGTCTCCGTAGACATTCTTCAAGCGTATATGGATATCTGCGATACACTGGTTTTCCGCCAAAAGAAACTTAGGGACAGCTCTCTGCTTGGAATGTACCTCCATTACAGTCGCCTTTTTGTAGGCTATCGTATGTATAGTGTCGCCACCTATCGGAACTTCGTAGAATTATAGGAGCTGTAACGGGAATATTCCACGATGTTCCTCAACAAATTTCGCATTTTTCAACCGAAATTGGCAGAGGAAAAAAATTGCATTACTCACTGGACGCACCTGGTAGAAGTGGCCAAGGTAAGTGAACCCTGGAAAGGTAGAATGTTGTGGAAAAGTCTCGGTCTTTATGAAGAACTTTGGAATAGTCAGTGGAAAGCCACTCTACAACAGAAACTCGCCCAAGATCCCTGAAAGTTTATAAGTGGCTAGTGCATAAAGCCAAGACAGTGATTACCAGGAAACCGCTATGAGGAATATCACAGATGAGTCATTGGGAGCACTACCACAGCCGAGGCCTTTGCCTAGAGCGATTTAGGGAAATCACGGAAAACCTAAATCAGGATGGCCGGACGCGGAATTGAGCCGTCGTCCTCCCGAATGCGAGTCCAGTGTGCCACTGCGCCACCTCGCTCGGTTTTTCGATGGAGGGCAACCGAAGTTCCGATGATTATCCTGTAACTGTTATTATCTTGAGTCCTCTGCCTGTTAAAGAATATTAATCACTGTAGAGATTGAAACTTCCTGGCAGATTAAAACTGTGTGCCCGACCGAGACTCGAACTCGGGACCTTTGCCTTTCGCGGGAACTGCTCTACTATCTTAGCTACCGAAACACGACTCACGCCCGGTCTCACAGCTTTACTTCTGCCAGCTTTACTTCTGCTGTGAGACAGGGCGTGAGTCGTGCTTCGGTAGCTCAGATGATAGAGCACTTGCCCGCGAAAGGCAAAGGTTCCGAGTTGGAGTCTCGGTCGGGCACACAGTTTTAATCTGCCAGGAAGTTTCATATCAGCGCACACTCCACTGCAGAGTGAAAATCTCATACTGTAGAGATTATCTCTAGCAGCAATGACTGGTATAAATTTGCTGTTTGTCAGAATATACAGAGGAACAAGCTCAGTCTGGCATCTGACTCATAGTCTGAATAAGGTATTGCACTGTTTGTTATCAAAACAAGCTGCCACAAAATCTCTCATATTTGATGTAGTATGGTAGAATTCAGAAACCTGGAGATGCTGGAAAGTCGTAACATACAGAATGGTTGTGTTTAATAGTTTGCAAACATATGCTCTGAATAAGGTTGAACGACTGGAAACATAAATTGTTATAAAAATTGAATCCTGACCTATATGCACTCTTATTCTCTTCCTATGGATGTAAAATTCTCTTCTCCGGTCCAGAATCACCAGTGCTAAGCACCCTAAGAGACTTTCTCCCACTCCATTGGTAGACCCCAGCTCAAATTATTGTCAACGTACTGACAGCACTACGCAGGCACGCCTCAGTGATCCGTATCCGGTTCACCCTTTCGTGCACCGGATCCAACGCTCTCTTCAGCAGCTGGTGGACGACGGTTCACTGGTTACCTTTATGTGGGTTCCTGGTCATGTCGGTATCCCCGGGAACGAAGATGCAGATGCCGCAGCCAAGGCTGCGGTCCTCCAGCCTCGGACAGCTTCTTGTTGTGTGCCTTCATCTGATTTTAGCAGGGTCATTTGTCAGCGCATTTTATCGCTGTGGCATGCCGATTGGGGTACACTAACTGAAAACAAGCTTCGTGCCTTGAAACCTCTCTCCACGGCTTGGACGACCTCTTCACGCCCTTCTCGGCGGGAGGAGGTCGTTTTGGCCCGGTTACGGATTGGACACTGCCGGTTCAGCCATCGCCATCTGCTGACGGCTGCGCCGGCGCCGTTCTGCCCATGTGGGCAATTGCTGACGGTACGCCGCATCTTAACGTCCTGTCCGAATTTTAATACACTGCGCATTGATCTTGGCCTGGCATGCACTCTGGATGAAATTTTAGCGGATGACCCAAGAGCAGCTGCTCGCGTTCTTCGTTTTATCCACTTGACAAACCTGTCTAAGGACATTTGATTATGCTGTTTTCTTTTAATCCCTCTCCTGTCAATGTGCCTTTTATAGTGTTGTCCTTTTTAGTTGCTGTTTTAACCTTGTGCCTCACAGTGCATTCATAAGTTAGTCTGGGCGCTAATGACCACTGTAGTTGTGCACCATAAAACCACAAAAAAAACCGTCTGTTGTATCCGCCTGCAACGCGTTTCCTCCGCCCACAGGCACGCCGTGCGGGCAGCCCCACAGCCTGGGGGACGTGCGTAAATGGCTCTCGCCGAAACATATAATTACTGTATGGTCTGGGCGGTTTAGCACGGAGTTACACGTCGCCTCCGCAGCGTTTGGGGGCGCCAACCTCACCAACATGCAGAGTGCCCGTCGTTGCAAAAATCACTATCGGCAGGGCACTACTTTGCTGCGCCACATCACGAACCCTCGCAGTGCCAAGCGGATACCCGTCCGTTCCCTACTATTTAGGTCACCGCCGGGCATTGTGAAGTCAGCTGTGCCCTTCGCCTCAAGTCGGCAGCACCAGCAGTTCCGTCCCGCTGCATCAGAATTTCATTTCCTGCACTACCAGTTGGCAGTATCAGCAATTTCGTCTCAGTGCTCCACGCTGGCAAAACCGATCCATTTCGTCCTGGTCTACACCAGCAATATGTCAGATTCAGCCGGCGTATGTCGGCAGTTCCATCCCAGTAATGGCCCAGTTCTTCACCACGCTGTCTATCACGATTCTAGGGATCGTCGCGTAGCTACATCACAGGCGACGTCATAGTAGAGATATTTCTGTTATATGTAGTTTTGTGGGTATTCATCCAAGGACATGGTACCTGACTCGTTTTTGGGCGCGACACAATGTACTACTCCAATCGTGTACTACCACTATGTGTTAAGAAGAAGAAGAAGAACATGATAACAGATTTAGGACTCAATATCTGGTCAGAGCCCCAACTGGATGTCAACATTCTCGGTTTACTGCTCGCTTCAAATCTTGGTACAGTTGGATCTCGGACGAAAATCCCGGACCGTTTTCTTTAAGAACGACTCACTGTCGTGGCTGCTACTGTGGTAATCATTTATAGCCCTTAAATGGCTTACGATTGATAGCCATACGTGATCATTACGTAATGCTGCGGAGACTGTGTCCCTATCTACAGTAGTGGCGCCAGTGCTCTAGTAGGAACGTAAGCGATTCACTGCTGGCATCACCAGTGCACGCAAGACTGTCTCTGGCAGCATGACGTGATGATGACGTAAGGCTATCAATCTCGAGCCACGTACGGTTTTTAAATACCCATCAAATAGCAGTCACGACAGTCAGTTGTTCCTGGGGCAGGTGATGGAAGATTTCGACGAATGCTCAGAACTGTAGCCACATCTGATGCGACAAGTAAACCGAGGTGTCCTCACACGAAACTTCGATTTCTTTCGCACTTCATTATTTTAAATATATCTGTTCTCACAATCGAAATCGCAGTGACTGTTCCCCAGAATCAATCAAGTTTCTTCAGAATATCTGGCTGTGTCGAGACAAATATGTGGTTCACCACTCTGAGGACAATTGCTTAGTCACTTTATCATTCACGCACGAGGGGGGAAGTTTACAACACCATCTTTCGACCGATAATGTAATAGTTTTCGTCATCCTTTGACCCATACCAGATAGCATTGGTGGAGCAAATGGAGAAGATCCAAAGGAGAGCAGCGCGTTTCGTCACAAGTCAGATTAGGAAGCACGAAAGCGTCACAGAGACGTTCGTCCAACTGCGTGGACCCTGCCACAGAGGCGTTGTGCATCACAGTCTGGTTTACTGTACAAATTCCGTGAGCTTACTTTCCTAGAAGAAAAGATTTTCCATTCCATGGCGTGGTGGTACAGAACCAGTATAGGGAGTAAAGAGAAGAAAACCGTCTGGGTCCGATCCTGAAATTTTTGTTTAGTTACTCATCAACGACGCTCCTGTCACGTAATTCAAGGCATCTTAGATTGCGTGATAGATGTTGATACGCAAGTTACAAATATTAGTGATGAAACAGCCGCAAAAATAAATTTCTGTCATGTGCCAGAAAAGTAGTTGAGGAAATGATATGCTCCCGTCATGCATAACGTCCAATAACCCTACTGGGAGGCTTCATGAGGTCTAGTGAACACAAGGAAAGATCAGGCCTGTACAACCTATCAAACGGTACTGTACTGTGTATGGGATCGCAGGATGTGGAACGAAGCTTCCAGCATGTTTACCATGCAGAATGTCTACAGTGTGTAAACTTTTAGATGGCAGACCTCTCCCTAGTCGGTAAACGTCGGGAGGCTTCGGTAGGCACGCAGTTTCGACTGCTGCCAACATTACGTAGCTGACTGTGTTGTACAAGGTAGCTATTGTCGTCTGCTTCGTTATTGTTTTGCGCTGTACTGTTCTGCGTGTTTTTACTGTGCAGTTGTGCTAAACATTATCAAAATGAGTGAAGAGGCAGTTGCTGGCCCATCTCGGGAGTCGCCAACAACCCCTACCGGTAGGCCTACGGTTAGAAGGAAACCAGTATTACGTAGCGATGCTCGCAAAATTATATTGCGTGTGATTGAATGCTGCGAAAGGGAAAGGGAGCAGAAAAAATTGCTTCACCCCATTTACAAATCTTCAGTGAGAGCTGCTACATACACAGGACAAAGCATGCGTAGCATTGGAAGATTCAAACAGTTTTCCAAGAATCATCCTGGCGTATCATCACAAACGCCTGGCAAGAAAAGGTGAGTTTCCATTTCAGATATTTTGCTCGCGATCACTTTGAAGGAGCCCTCTATTTCGTCCGAATTACCTTATATTTCATTTTTCCTTGGTACCGTATTGCTTTGTATGGAAACACCACTGGTTACTGTATTATTTCGAAACACATTCATATTACTGTACTTTGCAATCGGATGAATGGTTTGTGAGCGCATAGTAGACAAACATTATATATATATATTAATGTACATGACGATTTCAGTTTCGTTTACGAACAACATTTAAAGCGAGTTTTACTTCCAAGCCTTTCGTCTGCTTTCGTGTAAGCACGACGTGCAACTTGTAGTGCCAGTACTGCAACTGGTAGGCGTGCCTAGTGCCCCCCCCCCCCTGCCCCAACGGCTCCTCTCACCAAGACAGCCAATGCTTGCTTCCTCCTCTCCCCGCACTCCCCTCACAACTCTGCCGTCTTACGGTTAACACACTGTACGGAGACCTGCTGGTGAACAAAAGCACGGTGACTAGGGCATCTGTCAGCATCGAAACAAGGTGGCGCAAACCTGTTCGACCTACCGCTTGCCGGTGACTTCTGTAATGCCGGATCGCGAACTCTCTCATTCGAGGTGACAGACGGAACACACTCAATGAACTCGCTACACAACTGGTCTCCTCTGTTGGTAGTGCTGGCATACTCGTCCACCAGTTGGGGTACTCAAAAGTGTTTGCTCACTGGGCTCCTCGCACCTTCCGATGTCCATTTGTTTATCCCAATGAAGGATGCGCTCCGTGAGAAGCTCTACGTCGCTGATGGAGGATTAGTGAAGCAGTAAGACATTGGCTCTGACCAAAAATGGTTCAAATGGCTCTGAGCACTATGGGACTTAACAGCTGTGATCATCAGTCCCCTAGAACTTAGAACTACTTAAACCTAACTAACCTAAGGACATCACACACATCCATGCCCGAGGCAGGATTCGAACCTGCGACCGTAGCAGTCGCGCGGTTCCGGACTGTGCGCCTAGAACCGCGAGACCACCGCGGCCGGCAGGCTCTGACCAGTAGAGTGGTACCACGCGGGCATACAGACCCTCCCAGTAACGTGGTACGGGTCGCATTGAACGGAGATAGCCGGCCGAGGTGGCCGAGCGGTTCTAGGCGTTACAGTCTGGAAGCGCGCGACCGCTACGGTCGCAGGTTCGAGTCCTGCTTCGGGCATGGATGTGTGTGATGTCCTTAGGTTAGTTAGGTTTAAGTAGTTCTAAGTTCTAGAGGACTGATGACCTTAGAAGTTAAGTCCCATAGTGCTCAGAGCCATTTGAACGGAGATATGTTGAAAAATAAGGTTTTTTTATCCAAAAGAATGGGGAATAATATGGTGCACTGGAATCCCGATAAAACCAACCTGCTTTCAGAAGAAAAACGGCCCTCGTACTCTGTCAGCAGATCTGCCACAGATCATCACTTATGCTGCTTTTCAGAGCGCGCGATCTCCAGGTTCTGTGGTGACATAACACCTTGTCGCCTCCTCTTGGTTTCACCGTCCTTCAACCATTCTCCGAAGATGCTCATGACAGTAGTATGTGAACAGGCGATCAGCTTCGCCGATTCCGAGATATTCGTTCGCAGGCGGCGGACTATAACAACATGCCCTTTCTCAGAGTTACTTAACGTCAATCAACTGCCACATTCGTAGCACGTATCGTAATTCGAATGATTCCTCATTCGCCTCTGCTCGGAATGTGCGCTTTCTTTACAACTCCATAAGCTTGCAACACCGCCATGCGGTGGGCTGTTATCAAAATGTTTTGGCTCATCTTATTACAATGATGAGCGGAAACATCACGACTACCTGCTTAATAGCTTGTTTGTCCCCCTTTGGAATGAAATACATCACTGATTCCTCGTATTACAGTTATTAGAGGTATGTGGCATTAGATGTCTAAGCACAGGACATGTAATTTCCGTGAATAACGGGCCGCTGATTTGCGTTCGTGGTGATGGTGGCCGATAGCGACCCAGACAGGTTTCATAAAATTTGCATCAGGCGAATTTGGTCATCGAGGTATCAACTGGAGTTCACTATAATCTTCCTCAAACCACCGCAGCATGGTTCTTAGCCCGAGACACGGACAGTTACACTGGTGAAAGATGACAGCACAGTGCCGCGCGGGATTAGTCGAGCGGTCTCAGGCGCTGCAGTCTTGGACTGTGCGGCTGGTCCCGGTGGAGGTTCGTGTCCTCCCTCGGGCATGGGTGTGTGTGTTTGTCCTTAGGATAATCTAGGTTATGTAGTGTGTAAGCTTAGGGACTGATGACCTTAGCAGTTGAGTCCCATAAGGTTTCACACACTTTTTTTTTTTTTTTTTTTTTTTTTGACAGCACAGTTGGGGAAGGCTTTAAGCATGAAGAGATGCACGTGGTCCGCAGATGTCAGCATGTCTTAGATTACTACCACAGGTCCCATGTAAGTGCAGAAAAATGCCTGCTTCCACCAGCCTGCATCCGTAGCGCGCTGCGCGTTTCGGACGACCGTTCACCTCGATGACGGCGTTTGTGGAGACGTCCATCGACCTAGTTCAGCAAAATAACTATTCACCCGAAGAGCCGACACACTTTCAATGCTATACGGTCGAATCCCGATGGTCCCGTGCCCACTGAAATGGCAATTGACGATATCGTTGGGTCGACATGTGAACTCGTTGGGGTGGCCGGCTGTGGAGTTCCATGTTCAACCACGTACGTTGAACAGTGTGCTCAGCAACACTTGTGCATATACCAGCACTGCGCTCTTTCGGCAGAGCTGCCACAGGTCACCACCTATTCCGTTTTACAGTGCAGACAAGCCTACGAAAACCGCGTTCTGTGAAGAGTCGTGGAAATCCAACCATTTAGATTTTAGTGCTTAGTGGTAGTTTCACTGTCCTTCAACCTCTTTCCGTAAATGCTGACGAAGTAGCACGGGATATCCATTATAATTATCCGGGCTGTTATGCCGTGGTCGGTTGATGAATTCTGTGTCAATTCCCAACGTTTCTTCCCCGTCTGCGGAGGACATCTTCACGGGAGTCTGTAGCTCGATGGAAGGTCCAACACACCCACTGGCTCGCTACTGACTGCCGCTAAATTCCGTGTCCGCGCGCTCCCGCGCCGAGGCGTGACGTGACGTGTTTTGAAAAGGTCAGTGCAATTGGCCGCTGTCCGCTGCCGTCGATCGCCGTTGCCATCACCCAGTGGTGGACGGGTGGTACACATCTTCTTCAACACTGGCATCCATATACCGCTTAATTTCACGCCCTCCTCCTTTCGACTGAAATTATTACGGTGTTTGGCGATTTCGATTGCCTCCCTGTAGAGCCTTTCGTAATATCCGCATGTGGCCGTTAGCACTTGCGTCTCGTCGAAACCAATATGGTGGTTACCTGGCTGCAAAGCATGCTCCGCAACAGCTGATCGTTCCGTTTCTCCTCTTCTACAACTGTCCTTGTGCTCTTGCAAACGTTTTGAAACAGTTCTTTTATTGGTACGCACATAAACATCTCCACAGCTGCATGGGAGCTTTTTCCAATGGTTTGCGAGAGTCCTTGGCAGGCTTAAGGTATTCCTGTATGTTCCTGGTGGGCTCGTAAATTACCGTAATATTCCGCTTCTTCAAGACACTCCCTATTCTTTCCGTTACATTTTTAAAAAACGGCAGGAAAACCTTAGATTTTGCAGTAGCCTGTAAGTCACTATGGTTTCTGCGTGGCTGCCTCAACGCACGTTTTATTTCGGCGGAAGAGTATCCGTTCTTTATTAGTGCATTGTAGAGATGTTCCATCTCATCGTCGAGCAACTCAGGTTCACAAATATTTCTAGCTCTGTCCGCTAACGTCTTGATGATAACACCCCGCTTCTGTTGTGGGTGGTGGTTCGAATCCCTGTGCAAATAACGGTCCGTGTGCGTGGATTTGCGGTATACTGAGTGACCTAAACTACCATTTTTGTTTCTAAAAACAAGCACATCGAGGAAATGTAATTTTCCGTCTACCTCCTCCTCTATTGTAAACTGAATTTTCGAGTTTATACAATTCAGATGTAACACGTGACGTCACGCCTCGCACGGGAGCGCGCGGACACGGAATTTAGCGGCAGTCAGTAGCGAGCCAGTGGGTGTGTTGGACCTTCCATCGAGCTACAGACTCCCGTGAAGATGTCCTCCGCAGACGGGGACGAATCGCTCGGAATTGACACAGAATTCATCAACCGACCACGGCATAACAGCCCGGATAATTATAATGGACATGACATTTCCGGCCGTGAAAGTCTACATGTTAGTAGCACGTGAACATTCGACCAGCCTCGCCGTTTTCCGTGATTCTCGTTCAAAGGCTTTGCGTAATAATAACCTGCCCTTTGTCAAGGTCGCTTATCTCAGTGGGTTTCCCCATTTGCACCCGATACCTTCGCTAGGGTGACCCCCGTCCGTGTCTGCTCCGCTTGCATATTTTTGTTAATGCGTCACTCGTCCGCGATGCCACATCCAACATCGGTATTGTCAGTGGTCGTAATGTTTTGGCTGATCAGCGTATTTCACTTTGTACGACAAATATTCATTGCAAGTTACACAAGGTACCTTTGTCAGAAACAGCGTGCAAGTGTTTCTGAAGCGATATCAAATGTCAGATAACAAATTTGGTTGGTTATAACCTTCAAAAAATAATAACGCGGAATGCCTTTTGACTTCCGAACGGAATGCGGTTTTCCGCGAATGTCGGGAACGTCTCGGCGTGTAGCTGCCAGGGCCCCGTCAAGCCCATTTGTGAAAAATACAGCAAAGTGGCGGGGCTGCGCGACCTGCCGCGCGCTTCGAACGCCCCTCTCTCTATCGCCGGCTCCACTTTGTGGACCGGCGGCAGTCGCGTTTCCGCAATTCACCGGCCGCCAGCCTTTGCCGGCGCAGCTCCTGCCATTCGCTGACCGGCGCCAGATGTGCGCCCCTTTGTGCTTGCGGTTTGCCGTTTCCCCATTCGGCGTTTTCTTTTTTGCCGCTCGTCGAAATTCAGCGTCGGCCAACGCGATTTCGCTGGCCCGCTCTCTCTCTCTCTCCCTCTCTGCCGCACCGCCCGCGTTACCAACACTGGCAACCGAACGACCCAAGGGCGACGGGGCAGTGTGATCTAATTACCAGGTGCGTGTCGGGGACGGTGGCCTCTCTACGCTTCTGTTGGCTCCCCAGCCATTCACGCACACGCACAAGCACGCACGTACGCATACATGAACACGCACAGGCTCACGCTTACACACACACACACACACACACAGAGTCAGAGCCCAGTCCCCAGTCGGATGTGCTGGTTGGATGCCGCAACGCGGCAAAGTACTTGTCGGTCTAATTTCCGAACGCGTTCATTCGTGGACGATAAACTATATCGGTACGAATTTCGTGACGCAAAAATTAGGTGACACGGCGGTAGCGCGCGTAAATTGTAGTCATATGAACGCGGACCGTGAACTGTTACTAAGCATAAAACACTGCACAGCAGAAAATTGGCACTTTCTCTGTTTTTATCCAGCTCCACTGCCGTCGACAAGTGCTCTCCTCTTACGTTCGTTACTCGGCTCGGACATGAATTATGATTAACATTCTTCAGTTTTTATGTGGCTTAATCTCCGCCAACCATGTTGCTTTCACGAACATTTATGTTTATTATTTTATTTAATCTGGCAAAATTAGTCCATCAGGCATTCTACATGTTATGAACTACTTTCATTACGACACTCATGTATTACAATTCTCTACATTTAAAATGGTACTAGTTAGCCACGCTTCGCATGGGTAGTTCTAAATATCTACCGCGGGATGACTTGTGTGGCGCAACAGTAACAAACTATGTACACAAAATTTCCTCAGGAATCAACCAGGTTAGCGGAAACCGTATCAGAATACCTACAGTAGTTCCTGCTATTAGCGTTCGCATACACACAGAAAAATCGGGGCTGGCGAGTTTAGTTGTTCATAACTCAGCCAGTTTGCTATCAATATTTATAAATTACACTACTGGCCATTAAAATTGCTACACCACGAAGATGACGTGCTACAGGCGCGAAATTTAACCGACAGGAAGAAGATGCTGTGATATGTAAATAATTAACTTTTCAGAGCATTCACACAAGGTTGGCGCCGGTGGCGACACCTACAACGTGCTGACATGAGGAAAGTTTCAAACCGATTTCTCATACACAAACAGCAGTTGAACGACGTTGCCTGGTGAAACGTTATTGTGATGCCTCGTGTAAGGAGGAGAAATTCGTACCATCACGTTTCCGACTTTGATAAAGGTCGGATTGTAGCCTATCGCGATTGCGATTTATCGTATCGAGACATTGCTGTTCGCGTTGGTCAAGATACAATCACTATTAGCAGAATATGGAATCGGTGGCTTCAGGAGGGTAATACGGAACGCCGTGCTGAATCCCAGCGGCCTCGTATCACTAGCAGTAGAGATAACTGGCATCTTATCCGCATGGCTGTAACGGATCGTGCAGCCACGTCTCGATCCCTGAGTCAACAACCATCTGCACGAATAGTTCGACGATGTTTGCAGCAGCATGGACTATCAGCTCGGAGACCATGGCTGCGATTACTATTGACGCTGCATCACAGACAGGAGCGCCTGCGATGGTGTACTCAACGACGAAACTGGGTGCACGAATGGCAAAACGTCATTTTTTTCGGATGAATCCACGTTCTGTTTACAGCATCATGATGGTCGCATCCGTGTTTGGCGATATCGCTGTCAACACACATTGTAAGCGTGTACTCGTCATCGCCATACTGGCGTATGACCCGGCGTGATGGTATGGGGTGCCATTTGTTACACGTCTCGGTCACCTCTTGTTCGCATTGACGGAACTTTAAACAGTGGACGTTACATTTCAGATGTGTTACGACCCGTGGCTCTACCCTTCGTCCGATCCCTGCGAAACCCTACATTTCAGTAGGATAATGGATGACCGCATGTTGCAGGTCCTGTACGGGCCTTTCTGGATACAGAAAATGTTCGACTGCTTCCCCTGCCAGCACATTCTCCAGATCTCTCACCAATTGGAAACGTCTGCTCAGTGGTGGCCGAGCAACTGGCTCGTCACAATATACCACTCACTATTCTTGATCAACTGTGGTATCGTGTTGAAGCTTCATGGGCAGCTGTACCTGTACACGCCATCCAACCTCTGTTTGACTCAATGCCCAGGCGTATCAAGGCCGTTATTACGGCAAGAGGTGGTTGTTCTGGGTACTGATTTCTCAGGATCTATGCACCCAAACTGCTTGAAATTGTAATCACATGTCAGTTCTAGTATAATATATTTGTCCAATGAATGCCCTTTTATCATCTGCATTTCTTCTTGGTGTAGCAATTTTAATGGCCAGTAGTGTATGTACTGAAACCTTCCCTGTCAAGCAGTCTATTAGTGAAAACCGTATCAAAATCTCTACAACAGTACCTGGTAGTAGCCTTCAGATACAGACTGAAGATCGTGCGAAGGACTTCCATTTCTGGCACTTACCGATGTAAAAATACTTAGAAATTCCTGTAACACAAATAGTCGTACAGGTATAATGATAGCAGAAAAAAGACAGTCTGTATTGCAAACGTTATTTTATTCACGCAGATCTTAAACTCCGTGGCCGTTGTTGATTGTCGCTGAAGAACGCAACCAGCCACAAATATTTTTAAACAGCTTTATTTTAATGACGTAACCAGTTTCCCATCTGAAGATGAGCTTGATAGTTCTAAATTGCAAAAGGCATTAAAATAATTTTTTTTTTAAAGTATCTGTGTTGCGCTTCTTTCTTCACTACCAATAATTTGTGTTACTGGAGGTGTTTTGAATCCATGTTTCCAATTACAAGAATACGCATTTTTTTGGTCAACGTACGCGTTTCATTTTATTGGTATAAAACATCATCACTGGTCTGTAACGATATGTATTTACAGTTTGGCTCGCTTTTTGGGTCTACAGACAGTTCGATGCAAAAGATGTTGATTTTACTTGCGGTATTTTATATCAGATTCTCGCCCACATCAAGAAACGCCGTCTGCTCGCACGTTTATTGAGGTATCCCTGGTTCGGTATCGGGCCAATTTAACCGCTGCTTTGGGTTTATTGGCAACGCTAGTCACCCAAAAGCACTACGGCGCGTGTTTAATCAGAAAGATGCAAACAATTAGCAGTGGCACTACACTGGGCCACCTTTCGCGACACGAAATGTGCAGTTCTGCAAAGTGGGGTGGAATTATGCGGATAATAGTACTGTCAGGCGGAAATTATCACTGCCAAACGAGGGGATACCTCGAAAATGGCTGGTGACGGCGCTTACTGATGTGAGCGAAAATCGGACATAAACCATCACAAATAAAATCAATAGCTTTTATAACAAACTATTTTTCAGATCTGAAAAGTAAGCCGTATTCCAAATATGTTTCACTACAGACCACTGGTGATGTTTCATAGCAATAAAAGGAAACGCGTTTGGTTACAGAAATACGCAATTTCTTGTAGATGCAAAGACGGGTTTAAAATGTCTTTAGTAATTATGAAACAATTACGGCCAATGTGGCCACACAGACAAAGAGTACAGCTGATATTAGTTTGTGAAAAGAAGAGCAACAAAGACAAATCCCTTAGAGGTAAATTTACACTGAGGACATCGACAGCGATGGATATGAACCAATGAGAGAGAGAGGGGGGGAGGGAGGGAGAAATGTATGTGGTACAACAAAATATATGAAGAGAAGGGGGAACGGAGTTGCGTGACTGACTGAGAAACGGAAAGAGAGAGAAGTGTAACTTGAAAAAGATGGAAGTATAGTCTTTGCTGTTTGACTTCAGGAAATTGGCCATAAATTTTAATTCGGAGGGAAAAGTTATGTGACTGACAAAAGGAATTGCTTCCGTCTTTTTCTTAAATGCTGTGCGCCTAGTACAGGGTAGCTTATTCCAATGGCGGGCGGCTGCACCGGACAAGAATATTGCATCATCTTTCCAGCGTGCAACCGGGATATTATTAATTCTTGTTCCGGTATTTCGGCTGACAGGCTTTCAGCTATTCTCAAGGTGAGAAGTCTAAAGTTCTATGTGTGACTGGTGCTCTTATGACGAACAGAATTATCCATGGTGCTGTTATTCCACAGTATTATGTAACGTGTTTTAAAAATATTTCAAGCGATTCCGTTTGAGAACGCCTGAAAGATTGTCAGCTGAAATACCGGAACAGGAATTAAGAATATTCAAGCACAGAAGATGATGGAATATTCGATCCACCGGGATAACTTCAAGAAACACAACAAAGAAGAAGTTTGTTAATGGTTTTGTTTCACGGATCGGTACATCTAGAGTACTACTAGATACGTGAGACGGCAAGTACTTGACCTTTGTGAGGTACAGGGGTGCATTCACGATGAGGAGCTGATTCAGTAGACAAGGGTTTGATAAGCACGTAACATGTCTGGACAAATGCTGAGTCTTTTTCGTCAATCTGGTGCCCTTGCAGCGTTGGACTAAATAGACAGAAGAGATTCAGAGACCACATGGGATTTTATGAGTGCGAAAAAGTTTCAGAAACTATAAGCAATCCTCAGTAAAAGATGGAGAAGGAAAGACAAACTATCAACTTACCCTTACATTAGAGAGTACGAAAGCGTATGTTCCGAAGCTAATCAAGAAACACGTCTTTCACATAAATCTGATGTATACATATGACGGTAGATCTGGATTCTAATGTAGATCTGCTTGTGTATTATCTACTAATCGAATAGGAAGGATAAAAGTTACTAATATGGTATATTCCCATCGTTGTTTGTCGTAGCGCGACTAGCGGAGTGCATATGTTTCTCTCTGTACCATCACGTCTTCCATTCGTGTGCTATAATGTAGTGTAAATTGTGTAACAATAAACTAGTAACCATCTAGGGTGTATGTAGTCATTATGGTAAGAAAAGATAACCTAGACTGTATAACCACAATCTTGTTTCTGTTGTTGACTGTAGTGACACCAAAACTGTCCTAGATGCCTTCTGGAATTACGCCACGGGTTTTCGTCAGCAGTGCGAGTTACAGGCATCCTAAACAAGCACTAGACCAGGGAACTTGCAAATCGCAAGTCATACTCGTCTTTTAGTGAAACCTTACCTATTAATTCCAGCAGACAACGCTTTACCGTATAATTCTTACTTTCTTACTTAGCGACATAGTAAGAAATTGTTCTTCTTTGAGCGTTCGTTTGCCTGCTACATCCTCGAATGGTTACGTATGGTTTCTATGCAGTTGGCAATCTCTTTCATTAATGTAGCCAGTAGTACGAGGTAGGTATCACTGAACTAAGGAAATGGGTTGACGCTGCTCAGATGTTTATATTTGCTGAGGACATTACACAAACCTTCGGTTGATACAGAGAACTGTGCGAGATCTAATTTCAGCACATTCAACTTCTTTATCGGAGCAGTACCTATAGTTCTTTCTTAGTCTTTTGATAGATCTGACTGCGTCTTCCATCTTTTCGTACACCTGCGTAAACACTTCCATCTATGCATTTCCGCTACACTTAACGTCGTCGATATTCCCTCACCCTCCACTCCCCACCTCTTTGCGAAATTCCGAAATTCATTAATTGTAGAAACATAACTAACTGCCCGTTAACCAGTTTGCTATGCTATTATTTCCCATAGTCAGGTGGCGGGGGTTAAAATACAGGGAGCGAAAGGCTATTTACAATTTTTACAGAATCCAGATGGCAGTTATAAGAGTCGAGGGGCATGAAAGGAAAGCAGTGGTTGGGAAGGGAGTGAGACATGGTTGTACCCTATCCTCGACTTAATTCAATCTATACATTCAGCAAGCAGTAAAGGAAACAAAAGAAAAATTCGGAGTAGGTATTAAAATTCATGGAGAAGAAAGTGTGGTGTCACCGCCAGACACCACATTTGCTAGGTGGTAGCCTTTAAATCGGCCGCGGTCCGTTAGTATACGTCGGACCCGCGTGTCGCCACTATCAGTGATTGCAGACCGAGCGCCGCCACACGGCAGGTCTAGAGACACTTCCTAGCACTCGCCCCAGTTGTACAGCCGACTTTGCTAGCGATGGTTCACTGACTAATTACGCTCTCATTTGCCGAGACGATAGTTAGCATAGCCTTCAGCTACGTCATTTGCTACGACCTAGTAAGGCGCCATTATCATTTGCTATTTATCTTGTGATGCCTGTACCGTCAGACCGATGTTCACCAATTATGGATTAAAGTTAAGTATTCCAGCAGCAACGTACGTTATTGGCTATATTAATTACCTTGTCCTGTTCCAGACCTCACGCCAGCCTGCGTGAGCTTAAACGCGTGCCTTTCGGCTACCGGTCATAGTGGCTTGGTTGTCTCGCCAAGTCACAACAGAAAGAGTGTGCAGAGAATAAGACATGTGCGGCATTACCTCTCACCGCGGACAACGCAATGGCCGACGGCCTTCACTTAATGACCGAGAGCAGCTGCGTTTGCGTGGAGTTGTCAGTGCTGACAGACAAGCGACACTGCGTGAAATAACCGTAGGAATCAATCTGAGACGTGCGACGAACGTATCCGTTAGGACAGTGGGGCGAAATTTGACGTTAATGGGCTATGGCAGCAGATGACTGACATCGGTTGCAGTGATTTTCCTGGGCTCGTGACCATTATCGGTTAGACACTATGCGGCGGCGTGGTTATTTCCGTCCCTTTACGACGAACCTGCGCCTTCAAAATGGTTAAAATGGCTCTGAGCACTATGGGACTTAACATCTGGGGTCATCAGTCCCCTAGAACTTAGAACTACTTAAACCTAACTAACCTAAGGACATCACACACATCCATGCCCGAAGCAGGATTCGAACCTGCGACCGTAGCGCTCACGCGGTTCCAGACTGAAGCGCAACTTGCGCCTACCTGTGAACATTCTCTCGGCATATCATCAGTAGGGAAGCCGAGCGGAACCTACTGCACTTCGACGTGAACCAGGCTGCAATTAAAGTCACTAATCTACGTTTCGGGAGAAAGTGAAATGAAAGGTTGTAAATTTTGTCCTTAATTAATATATTCTGAAACTTAGGTGAACAAGTATCACTGCTAAGCCCGTGCTTGTCTTAACACAGTCACTCAGAATCCCTTTCACTCACGTTAGCAAGTTTACGGTGTTACATTTCCCTAAAACGTAATAGCTAGAAAAATACTGAATGTTTTTGATTGATAACGCTAGCCAAATATTAAGTCTGTCGGTACCAAATGCAGTCACAGTTTTTAGCCACCGACCTGCTCAATACGCCACGCGGAATTTATGTCTTTTCTCGTCACAAAATTCACTTAAAAATTCCGAAATTTCTACACATGCATCAGAATAATTATGCCGTCACTTTATAACACTTTTGATGTATGTAACACTGCTAGATCCGGCAACTTATCGTTTCCATCGGAACTACTACTACACACGTCCGAACTGTTTTATGGCTAGGCTGCCACACGTCTCTAGAATACTCTAAGTCTTCTCTACTAGCGGAGAAAGGCGCAGGTTGAATATTGCTTTACCATTGGTCAGTTTACTCAACAGCCAATAGCAAAACAACATTCTCCCGCGTCAATCCGCGCTTTTCATCAATAACCAATCGCAAAATAGTAAACCTAACGACTGCACTTTTTACCGACGTAATTATCTAATATGCTGAAGTTTTGTTTCTGCATAAAGTTATTTACATTTATACCTGAATTAACTTTCCCTTTACCATAAACTTACTTTACAAATCTATTCTACAAAAATGCCCTTTGTCCATATCCATACTTCTTCGAAATGTTGCCACACTAAATCCTATTACATAACTCGTTAAAAAATTATCGTGATATCAACCTTAAACCACACTCACGCATCATTCATACTACTAAAACACGTTTATAACATTTAACATACATAAAAAGACATGAAAATACTAGAATAGTTTATGAAAAACATTGTATTACTTTAGTGCACTCTAGTGGGAAAAATCGAAACTAAAATCACAGCCCCCTATCCAATATTGTCCTCTATCGGCTGATACATAAACTACGTGCGCGTCCAGTCTCGCGTCACCATCTGTCACTATCCAGCTTTGAGACACATCTCCCACCTAACCGCCTCCAAGGCAGGATCGTTATACGGCGCCACGCCTCACCTAGACGTGGCATAGAGATGGCTGGCCAGATGAGTTCGGATTACAGTTGGTAAGAGCTGATAGTAGGGTTCGAATGTGGCGCAGATCCCCGAGTGTGGTGCAGACGCCGTAATGTGTCGGCTGTGTTTACACGGAGTGGAGTGGATACTCTGGTCCAACTGATCATTGACTGGAAATGGTTTTATGCGTCTACTTGGAGATCGAACAACGATGGAAATTGTATGGGTGACAGTGCGCGATGTCACCAGTTCCCATTTGTTCGTCATTGGTGTGAAGAACATTACGGACAATTAGAGCGAATTGTGTGGCCGCGCAAAGCGTCCGACATGAATCCTATCTAACATTTATGGGACATAATCGAGAGGGCAGTTCACCAGCCAGGGTAGCCGAGAGCGCTGACGCGCTGCTTCCTGGACTCGGGTAGGCGCGCCGGCTCCGGATCGAAGCCGCCGTGCGGATTAACGACGAGGGCCGATGTGCCGGCCATCCTGAATGTGGTTTTTAGGTGGCTTTCCACATCCCGCTAGGTGTATACCGGACTGGTCCCCCAGTTCCGCCTCAGTTACACAGCTCGCAGACATCTCAACACTGTCGCTCTCTTCCATGGATTACACTCGACGCAGACAGTTGGGGTACACTCATTCCATCCCGGGGGGCACGGGGTGGCGGCAGGAAGGGCATCCGGCCACCCCTTAAAATATTAACATTCCTTTTAGGGACACTGTGAGGTTCCTGGGCCTCACTTTTGATTCCAAGTTGTCGTGGTTGCCGCACCTTAAAGACCTCAAAGAGCGGGCCCTGAAGGTGCTGAATATTTTAAAGTGTCTGAGCCATCGGTCCTGGGGAGCAGATGGGGCGCGTCTGCTGCAGTTTTATAGGGCTTTCGTCCGGTCGCGTCTTGACTATGGATGCACTGTGTATGGGTCAGCGAGGCCTTCGTATCTGAAGATTCTTGACGCAGTACACCATGAGGGTGTCAGGCTGGCTACTGGTACCTTCCGTACCAGTCCCATCCCCAGCCTGTGTGCTGAGGCAGGGGAACCGGCGCTCGCCATCCGGCGGAAACTCCTCATGGTGCGACGGGTGTGTCAATTCCTTGCCTGTCCTACCTCCCCTGCATACCCTACTGTTGCCCGACCGCCTATGGAACGTCTCTTTTCCAGTCGCCCAAGGGCAACGAGACCATTTGGGATTCGTGCCAAGCATTTGCTTGAGTCCCTTGGTGTGGAGCGTGTGGCCCCCCAACTCCAGGGTTTTACCCGTCTGCCATCCTGGTTGCTCCAGAGGCCCAGCGTCCTTTTAGACTTGTCAGAGTACCGGAGGAGCTGCACTCCTGCGTTTGTTTTTACCTCCTTATTTAATGATATTTTAAACCAGCATCCCGACCATGTACCAGTATTTACGGATGGCTCTAAACAGGGGGACTCTGTTGGTTGTGCTGTTGTTTTCCCTGATCGAGTCGTCAAGTTACGGCTTCCTGCAGCGTTTACCATCTTTGATGCCGAATTGTTTGCGATCTTGCGGGCATTGGAGCAGATGAGATGTGTTCCCAGTCTTAAGTTTCTCATCTGTTCTGACTCCCTGAGTGCCCTTCAGACAATGCAACACTTGTACCCAGCGGATACGGTCGTCCAGAACATCCATGATGCCCTACTCACCTGCAACGGCAGGGGAAGGAGGTTTCTTTCTGTTGGGTGCCGGGGCACGTGGGAATTAGGGGAAACGAACTAGCGGATGTGGCTGCCAAAGATGCATGTTCCCTCCCTCACGTTGTTGAATGTGCCGTCCCCCTCCATGCTGTTACCTCCCTTTTGCGTTTTCGTGTTATGCGTCAGTGGGAAGAGGAGTGGCTGGCAGTCGGTGAAAATAAGCTGCGTCTGGTCAAGGCCACCAAGCGGCCATGGCGTACGTCCTACCAGTCATGCAGCCGGGATGAGGTTCACCTCAGTCGCCTCCGCATCGGGCACAGTCCCTTAACGCACGGTTTTTTACTCCGGCGGGAGGACCCCCCAATCTGCAGTGCTTGTGGCGTCCAGATTACGGTCCGCCACATTTTACTTGACTGTCCTTTATTCTCTGACCAGAGGGCGGTGGTTTCCTTGCCACCGGATTTGCCCTCTATTTTGCAAGACGACGCAACGACTGTGGTTAAGGTCTTACGGTTTTGTGTCCTGTCCAATTTGTTGCCTCGGATTTTAGGGAGAGGATTTTAATGTGCTGCTGGGTGACTGGCTCACCCAGGCTTTAGGTAAGAGGTCCGCCAGTCACGATTACCTACTTGTTTCACTTCGATTTCTGTTCTCTTTTCCTTGTGTTTCCTTTCCTCTTTTAGTGCGTTTCTTCTCCTCTTGTTTTGCCCCTGTATGTGAGGATTTGGAACTGCGTCAGGTCTGTGCCTTTTAGCCGTTCTCCTTGTTCGGTGTCCGTCTTTGTCCCTTCAGTGCATGTGTTCCTGTTTCTATGCGTTTTGGCGCTGATGACCACGCTGTTTAGCGCCCGAAAACCTCAAACCACACACACACACACACACAACATGCCAAATCCGGCTAACGATGGCTGACCCTGCGTAACGCGGACCAAAGCTCAAGCGATGGAACCGAGAGGGCAGTTCGTGCACAAAATTCTGCACCGACAACACTTTCGCAATTGTGGACGGCTCTAGAGAGAGCACGGCTCAACACTTCTGCACTGGACTTCCAACTGCTTTTTAAGTCCATGCCACGCCGAGCCGCTGCACTACACCGGGAAAAAGTAGGTCCTATACTATATTACAAGCTGTCTCGTAACTTTCGTCACCTCAGTGCAGTGTAACTTTTTATGAGCGTGGAACATTATTCACGTAGAACAAAGTGCCGTCCGCGTGAGATGGCGGCACCGTCGTGTCGCGGCCGCCCTGCGTTCCTTTGAGGCGCCGTGACAACAGCCCCGCGGCGCGGACAAGCTGCAGTCCGTGTGATATACGAGCTGCGGCGCCAATGTATGTACACACATGTAGCGGCGCGTCGGCGATACAGGGCGGCGGGTCGATCAGCGCCGCCCGCGCCCACCACCGACGCCCGGCCCGGGCTGACATTTATTCTGCTCCCAAAGCGCCCTCAGCCGCTGATTAAATTGGATTTCGTGTCAAGCCGACGAAGCTGTCAGGCAGGTTTCACGTTGTTCCCCAAATGTGGGAACAAGCCTCGCAATGTTTTCATACACAGCCGACTTCGAGAGAGTAGACTCTTCGTCTTCAGTGTAACTTATTTATACCCCTACCCCTCACCTGTCTCCTGACTCCACTAACGTCATTCTATAAGGCTAGCGCTCAGCATATACCCTGCTGCCCATTAAAATCGCAACACCGTGACGATGGCATGCGCCAAACGCCAAATCGGCGTGGAGTGTACTACACTAGCAACACCCACCACCTGTCTCCTAACCGCACTAACGTCATTCTGTACTGCTGTGTACTGCTTGTACCCTGCTGCCCATTAAAATTGCAACACCATGACGACGGCATGCGCCAAACGTCGAATTGGCGTGAAGTATACTACACTGGCCCCACCCAGTAACCGTCCCCTGACCCCAGTAACGTCATTCTATAAGGCTAGCGCTCAGCATGTACCCCGTGCCCATTAAAATTGTAACACCATGACGACAGCATGCGCCAAACGTCAAATTGGCATTAAGTATAATACACTGGCCCCACCCAATATCCGTCCCCTGACCACAGTAATGTCATTCTATAAAGCTAGCGTTCAGCATGTACCCTGCTGCCCATTAAAATTGCAAAACCATGACGACGACGTGCGCCAAACGCCAAATTGGCGTGAAGTACACTACACTAGCCCCACCCACCACCTGTCTCCTAACCGCACTAACGTCATTCTGTAGTGCTGTGTACTGCTTGTACCCTGCTGCTCATTGAAATTGCAACACCATGACGACGGCATACGCCAAACGTCAAATTGGCGTGAAGTATACTACACTGGCCCCACCCAATACCCGTCCCCTGATCCCAGTAACGTCATTCTATAAGGGTAGTGTTCAGCATGTACCCTGCTGCCCATTAAAATTGCAAAACCATGACGCCAAATTGTCATGGTGTGTACTACACTAGCCCCACCCACCACCTGTCTCCTAACCACACTAACGTCATTCTGTAGTGCTGTGTACTGCTTGTACCCTGCTGCCCATTAAAATTGCAGCACCATGACGACGGCATACGCCAAACGTCAAACTGGCATAAACTATACTACACTGGCCCCACCCAATACCCGTCCCCTGACCGCAGTAATGTCACTCTACAAGGCTAGCGTTCAGGATATACCTGGCTGCCCATTAAAATTGCAACACAATGATGACAGCATGCGCCAAACGCCAAATTGGCATGGAGTCTCCTACACTAGCCCATCCACCACCTTTCTCCTAACGACACTAACGTCATCATACAATGTAAGCTTTCACGGCCGGTATTGTCTTCAGTTAAAACTACCGGGCTGATAGGCCGTGGTCGAAGTATAAAACTCTCTCCTGACGTTTCGTCTCCGAACTGCAGTTCGCCGCTTTACCTCCGAGGATGTCTCCCGCAGTCGGAGACGAAACGTCAGGAGACAGTTTTATACTTCGACCACGGCCTATCAGCCCGGAGGTTTTGAGTTAAGACACTAACGTCAGTCTATAATGCTATGTACTGCTTGTACCCTGCTGTACATTAAAATTGCAGCACCATGACGACGGCATGCACGAAACATCGAAATGGCATGGAGTGTACTGTTACAGCCCCACAGAACACCTACTCCTGACAGCACAAACGTCATTCTACAGGGTGGCCCATCTGAAGTTTCGGATGAGATTATCTCGAAAACTATACACCGGATAAAAATAGTGGGTAAGACAAGTTCGTAACCTCAAAGGGGGGCATCAAATGATACTACACGAGAGCGAGCCCCCCCCCCCCTCCCTGGGTTGGGCGGGAGGCAACTTTTAAATCTTAAATGGAAACTCCAATTTCTCATTCGGATTCTCCATAAAAAGTAACCAAATTTTGTTTGAAACATTTGTTTAAACCATTGACAGATGGCGCTGAAATCGAGAAAAATTAAAATTGGGGAAGAACTCCAACTTATTTAGAATGATCAGAGAAGGACGCATCAAATCGATACAAAATGTGCACCAATTCTTTCTTTACGCCGAATTAAGCTATTTTTTATACAATGTATCCTATCCGCCACAGTTTTTTGTGGATGGAGGCGAAATGGTATTAAAACCTCGTTAGGGAACTCTTCCCAATTGCATTACTCATCAGACTGTGGGGCTACCGTGGCCAAACTGCGAACCGTGGCCCAGTATAAAGGTCGGTGCAATGCGATCAGACGTCACTTCACTTTCAGATTGTGAACCGTAAACATCAACTGACGAAAGTAGATTATTCTTTAGCGAAACATGGCTCACTATCCTCCTACAGAGATTGTTGATAAGGTGTTAATTTTAGGTGAATGCCATAACAATTACGCTGCAGCTCCGCAATTGTATGCTGATGGTTTCAAAAACAGACGACATCCAAGCGAAAACATTATTCGAAATTGCACTCAACGAGCTCGAAATGTATGCATGCACCGTCCACCTCGTCATCGCGAATACAATGAAAATGACGCTCGTACCCTTACGTTCTCTCCCGTATTCAACTGGATCCCGAAATTAGTAGTCGTGCGATTCAGAGACAAACTGGAATACCGAAATCAACTGTTTTGAGGATTTTGAAGGCACATAAATATCATGCGTATCATATCACATTGACACAGGCATTGACGCCGAAAGATATGCAAATACGCGTGCATTTCTGCCAATGAGCCTTGGAAATTATGAGGTGTCAATGATTTTTTTAGATACGTTATGTCCACTGATGCAGCCACATTCAAAAATAATGGAGAGTTAAATCGTCATGATTGTCATTATTGGTCCCCTGTCAATCCACACTGGCACAGACCCGTTGACAATCAACGTGAATGGTCGTTAATTGTCTGGTGTGGAATTTTAAACGTTTACTTGATATGACCGTATTTTTTCGACCGAAATGTTTCTGGGGAACTTATTACAACTTCTCCGCGATGGTTTGTTGGAGATAGTGGAAGATGTTAATTTAGAAACTAGGCAGCGAATGTGGTTCCAACAGGACGGAGCAGCTCCCCTTTACGCTAAAACGTTTTAAATTTGTACCCTGGCCAGAGGATAGGATACGGCGGACCAGTTCAATGGCCTCCACGTTCACCAGTCCTAACATCTCCTCATTTTTTCATGTAGGGTTATTTAAAAAATATCGTTTATGAAAGACAGCCCACAACTAGAAACGATATGGAGCAACCCATGTTTTCTTAAGCGCAATAAGGGAACCATATCCTATCAATGGAAAGCAAAAGCACCCCCTTACCGCAACACCACCGCCTTCGTACACCACCGCTGTTATTACGCATGATGGCACGCAACGTTCGTCAGACAATCACCAAACCCAAACCTTTCCATCCGACTGCCACGGAGTATAGCGTGATTCACTCCAAATCACTCGTTTCCAGTTATCTACCGTCCAGTGACGTCTCCCTTTACACCACTTCAAGTGTCGCTAAGCACTGAATACAGTGCGGCTTATGAGGACCTGCTCGACAATGGTACGCCACTCTCTTTAACTCCCTACGCACTTTCATTCTGCTACATAGACTGCTGGTAGTACCTTGGACCTCGAGTGACTAGGCGCTACAGTCTGGAAGCGCGCGACCGCTGCGGTCGCAGGTTCGAATCCTGCCTCGGGCATGGATGTGTGTTATGTCCTTAGTTTCGTTAGGTTTAAGTAGTTCTAAGTTCTAGGTGACTGATGACCTCAGAAGTTAAGTCCCATAGTGTTCAGAACCATTTGAACCATTTTTTGAAATCCTTCCGTTGATGCCACGCTGTTTTTTGAACCAATGTCCGCAATGTTGGTCGCTCTCCTTTCGACAGCAGCTGAGGTCTCCCTAGTCTTGGTACAGCGTGGTTTTTCCTTGGCGTTGTGTAAGCTCCCACGTCTTAACCTACTTTTACGATCGCATTAGATAAACACAATTAATTTATTTAATGCATTACAGGCCGGAACAGGAATATTGTCGGCAGGCCGAAATTCTAAACCTACCTTTCAAAAGCTCGTTTACGGTAGAGGACTGCACCACCATTCCCCCTTTCAATTATAGAACAAACGCAAGGATGGTTCAAATAGTTAAAATGGCTTTGAGCGCTATGGGACTTAACAGCTGAGGTCATCAGTCCCCTAGAACTTAGAACTACTTAAACCTAACTAACCTAAGGACATCACACACATCCATGCCCTAGGCAGGATTCGAACCTGCGACCGTAGCGGTCGCCCGGCTCCAGACTGTAACGCCTAGAACCGCACGGCCACTCCGGCCGGCGTGTTTAGTGTATCTGGGATTGTAAAACAGTTAAGATTCTTAGACGCCAGGAAAGCATGTGGGCCAGACGGTATCCCCGTAAGATTTTCTGTTGACTATGCCGCAAATATAGTACCATTCTTATCCGTCATCTATCACAGATCATTGGAACAGACAGGGAGCAATATGTCGTCCTGAACGGGGTGACTTCAACATAAACAAGCGTAACTTCAGGTGTGCCCCAGGGCAGGGTAATAGGTCTGCTGCTTTTTACTATTTACATAAACGATCTTGTTGATGGTATTGACAGGCGCATTAGACGGTTTGCCGATGATGCTGTAGTCTACAGGAAAGTAGTATCACACAAAAGTTGTGAACAAATCGATGATTATTTGCAGAAAATAAATGCGTGGTGTAATGACTGGCAGTTACCTCTCAATATTAGTAAGTGTAACCTACTGCGTATAACAAGGCGAAAATCCCCATTAATGCACGAGTACAAAATAAATGCCTAGTCTTTGGAAGCGGAACATCCGTCAGGTATCGGGAATGATCAGATTACACAAGTAACGGGTAAGGCGAACACTAGACTGCGCTTTATTGTTAGAATCCTGATGTGATGCAGTCGTTCAACAAAGGAAATTGCTTACAGTACTTTAGTTTGTCCAGTCTTAGAGTATTGTTCGTCTGCATGGACCCTAACCAGTTGCGTCTGGTTCAAGAGATTGAGAAGGTCAAAAGATTTCTGACTGGTACACGGCGCGCTAAACGGAAGGGACTGCTCACTAAATTCCGAAAGCCGATCTTCACCGAGGATGTAGAGCATATATTATTACCACTAACTTTCAAATCACGCAATGATCACCATTCAAAGAAGAGGGAAATTAGAGCTCGTTGTGAGGCGTTCAGACAGTCGTTTTTCCCTCGCGCGATCCGCCAGTGGAACAGAGGGTGGGGGGGGGGGGGGCGGGGGGGGGGGGAATATGACTTTGGCGCGAATTGTACCCTCCGCCACTCACCGCTTGGTGGCTAACGGAGTATATATGTAGATGCAGATGTACGTTAGTGGATGCGTTCAGAAATCGCTTGTAATGTGGAGTCTCGCACTACTTCACTGTGAGAACTCGCGTAATTGTTGAATGAAGCACAAAGTGGAGCAACGCATTAACAAGAGGTTTTGCTTCAAACTAGGGTAAACGACGGCCAAGATTCGTGGTCTATTGGTACAAGTGGACGGTGATGAAGCACTGAGAAAAGAAAAAAGTGTGTCTGAGTGATTTAAAAGCTTTAGAAACGGAAAGTAAGTTATCGACGGTAAGTCGCGTTCGAGTCGATCGTTAACAAGCACAATCCAAGACAACATCGAACGAGCGCGACGGGTGCTTGCAGATGATCGGTGGTTGTGTTTGAGAATGAGAGCAGAGTACGTGAAGATAAGCAGAGGCAGTGTAAGCACTACTGTTCATGACATCTGAAAAGGTGAGAGATTTGTTCCCGCTTGTACCCCACATGCCGATAGACGAGCAGAAGCAGATGGAAACGCCTAGAGGTCCCACCGATATGTCTGACAGGAAAACGCGGTGTTTGGTTCTACGAAATACGATCTGAAGAACAAGCGACAGTCAGTGGCATGGTGTTAATAGTCTTCCCCGCCTCCCAAACAAATCGGCTCACAAAATTCAAGATTTAGACGATGATGAGCGCCTTTTCCGACAGCAACGGCTTGAGCCATCATAACGTTCTACTCGATGGTCAGGCTGCCTTCGCGGAAGTTTACAGCGGAGTTTTGAAACACCCACCTTACTGTCCAGATGTGGCACCAGCAGTCGACTTGTGGTTTCCCCGACTTAAATCAGCCCCGAGTGGCTGACGCCTCGCAGACGATGCGGATATCCAACAACGCGTGACCACGTTACTTCGAGCGACCTCACAAGCTCCTGCTGACAGTTTCCAACAGTTTAACAGCCGATGTCAGAAGTGTATTACAGTTAATTACGATTAATCTGAAGGGCTGTTCAAATGGTTCAAACGCCTCTGAGCACTATGGGACTTAACTTCTAATGTCATCAGTCCCCTAGAACTTAGAACTACTTAAACCTAACTAACCTAAGGGCATCACACACATCCATGCCCGAGGCAGGATTCGAACCTGCGACCGTAGCGGTCGCGCGGTTCCAGACTGTAGCGCCTAGAACCGCTCGGCCACACCGGCCGGCCTGAAGGGCAGTAAATTTATTTTGTTTGTAACTCTTGCTTCCTTTATTTTCTGAGACAATTCACCGAACTTTTCATACCCAACTTGTATGGTCGTTTCGTGGCGAAGCCCTTTCTAAAAGACCTACCTCTTCCCTTCTAGCCACAATATTGCCTTAAGGTCATCTTCTCACTACTCTTTCAGAAGTCATTGTACTTATGTTAGTTGTTTCTGTGACCTGTAGGTACGATGCCCACATGTCTTTCACGTAAGTGTTTCGACCTTTCATACAGTTCAGAACGTTGCCTGTACACGTACTCCGTGCATGCCCTGTTCCGACCTCCGCGTGAAAACCTCCATTAACGTTAGACATGCCCAGCACATATCGTGTACTCACACCATTCTTCCTCTGCCACAGGGGAGTGTTATGGGACCACTGCTTTTCACTATATATTTAAATGACCTAGTAGATAGTGTCGGAAGTTCCATGCTTCTTTTCACGGATGAGGCTGTAGTATAAAGAGAAGTTGCAGCATTAGAAAATTGCAGTGAAATGCAGGAAGATCTGCAGCGGATAGGCACTTGGTGCAGGGAGTGGCAACTGACCCTTATCATAGACAAATGTAATGTATTGCGAATACATAGAAAGCAGTAGCCTTTATTGTATGATTGTATGATAGAGGAACAAACACTGGTTGCAGTTACTTCTGTAAAATATCTGGGAGTATGCGTACGGAACGATTTGAAGTGGAATGGTCATATAAAATTAATTGTTGGTAAGGCGGGTGCCAGGTTGAGATACATTGGGAGAGTCCTTAGAAAATGTAGTCCATCAACAAATGAGGTGGCTTACAAAACACTCGTTCGACCTATACTTGAGTATTGCTCATCAGTGTGGGATCCGTACCAGGTCGGGTTGACAGAGGAGATAGAGAGGATCCAAATAAGAGCGGCGCGTTTCGTTAGAGAAATTCGAGCACGCACGGAGGCTTTCCGGCAGTCGTTTTTCCCGCATACCATACGCGACTGAACAGGAAATGGAGGTAATGACTGTGGCACGTAAAGTGCCCTCCGCCACACACTATTGGGTGGCTTGCGGAGTATAAATGTAGATGTTGATGTAGAATGGCTTTTCCTGTACTGTAAATAAGCTCGTATAAAGAATGAAATTTTAATTAACATAAATACTAGAGTATCAGGTTGGCAACACAAGGCTACCCCGTTTATAATGTAACACATACTGTTTCCGTCAGCATAGCAGCGACGCAACGCTAAGGCCGCAGTATTTTGTACCACTGACATGCCGACACTCTGAACATTTAGAGAGCTCAGGTACGTTCGGGAATATCAGCCGACACAGGATTTCTTTCTCCTATAGAAATACTCCGTCTATCTCACCCTTCCCCTCCCCCCCCCCTCTTCCAGCCCATTTCCACGCTCTCTCTCCGTCTCTACGTCCCCCGTTCCCGCCCTACCCGCTTATTAAATAGTCCCGCTTGCGACCGGTAAGCTGCTTACGAAACAGACTGGCGAATTTTAAATACCGTGACTCAGTCGTGATATAGCGGTGTACATTTCTCCCCCTATTTTTTCCATTCTGCGAACGAAAAAATACAAGCGCGTACAGTGAACGATGTGACGTTCGGCTTTGAAAACGTGATGCGTATTTTCACGTATTTTTCCTGTCCCATTCTTCTCTGACCTTCAATTACTGTCGTTATCCGAGTTATACGTATAAATATTAATATCGGTAGAAATATAATACTCGGTAACACAAAGTGAAATATCATCAACCAAATGCGCGGCTGATTTTTTTAAAAAAATTGGTGTTATTTAAGCCTACAAAGGCCAGAAATTGGTGGGGTGGGTGGGTGGGATGGCTTTGCATCGGCGGACGTGAACTGGCGCTGTTAACACCACAGCCAGTAGGCGAATTTCAATTTTACCAGAAGCTCGTCTTTTCCGTTCCGTTATTTACCGCTCACCGTAAAACAGTGATTATTATTTGTAACCCGTATCAGCTTGTCTGGCGATGTCATTCAAAATATTCCGCAAGTGACTTTTTTATTCTCTTGCGGGGCCTGCCCATTCAGCTATCTCGTTAGTGGAATGTCATTTGTGAGGATGCAAACGTAAGGACAACACAACACCTCTTCCGTGAGCGGAAAAAAAATCTGCGACCCGGCCGGGAATCGAACGCGGGAACTTTCGATTAGTCTCCAGCCGCGCTGACTGTGCAACTGCCCAGCCGACCGTCCCATAAGCTAAAACTGCAGTTTCCAAGCAGAACAAATGCGTGCATATCGAATATCGCCAGTGCCTCTAAACACGATACAAAGACCATACAATGCAGACTTTTACTGCAGCTATTTGCGTACTTCATGGTTTTTGTTCTACGGCCATTGGGCTGTGTCACATATATCTCTCCGACTAACGTTTCGTATCCAAATGTTGGAGACATCACCGAAGGGAGGAAAGAAATTCGGTAAGTTATGCGCCTTAGTGCTAAATAAAACGAACGAAGAGCGCCCACCTCTTCCCACTATAAACTACGCAACACACGTGGATGTGACTCCGCGAACTTACGCAGCGGTCTGATGAAGTCAGAAACCAACCGTTGCGTGGATACGTACAAGCAGTTCGGCTTGCTGAGCTTGTTTAAGTTTGAAACTGCGTTTTTATAAGCCCTGATCATGTCTCCATCATTACCAGATGTTCAAAAACTGTTCAAATGTGTGTGAAATCTTATGGGACTTAACTGCTAAGGTCATCAGTCCCAATTACCAGATGAAACGTTACGCACGGAAATAAGCCTTGGACGGCGGTCGCAGCCCATAAAACAAAATTCACAAAGGATATAGCTATAAAGACTCTGTACGGCTATTTGCATGCCTCTTATACGAATTGTTACCAATCGTTCTCTCAATTTTCGCACCTTCAGCCCATGTTACCTCTGCACGATTACAATGTATTGTTCAAACGTAGCGAAATCTTACTCATTGTATTGTCTCCAGTTACCTTGTAAACTAGGACTCACCAACAGTTTCAGAATATTTGCTAAACGTCTCTCTCTTAATGTTCTTTAGTTCCATAATAAACGAACTCCTGAAGTAGCGTTACTTCCTTAGCGTCATCGACGCAGTTAGCCGCGCGGGATTATCCGGGCGGTCTAAGGCGCTGTAGTCATGGACTGTGCGGCTCGTCCCGACGGAGGTTCGAGTCCTCTCTCGGGCATGGGTGTGTGTGTTTGTCCTTAGGATAATTTAGGTTAAGTAGTGTGTACGCTTAGGGACTGATGACCTTAACAGTTAAGTCCTATAAGATTTCACACACTTTTTTTTTTTGACACAGTTATTACTTTTTGATCATGTAAAGCGCTTCTTTTCCCCAGTACTCGATAGTTTGTCTTTGCAGTGAAAATTTTCGTAAATAGTATTAAATGTTAAGGCAAATCAGACGTTATACGAGGGCTGGAACTTTAATAGTTGGATCTATTGCCGGCCAGAGTGGCCGAGCGGTTCTAGGCGCTACAGTCTGGAACCGCGCGACCGCTACGGTCGCAGGTTCGAATCCTGCCTCGGGCATGGGTGTGTGTGATGTCCTTAGGTTAGTTAGGTTTAAGTAGTTCTAAGTTCTAGGGGACTGATGACCTTAGAAGTTAAGTCCCGTAGTGCTCAGAGCCATTTGAACCATTTTTGGAACTATTTATTTACAGATCGTACAAAATAAAAACGAGTTTCAAAGTTTTATTGACCTTCTGAGAAGTCATCAACATTGTGTGTAACCCATTGCCAGCGATATGGAAGTCGTAGGATATTCTTAGCACTGCCAGTTGTGTTGACAGTTCGAGCGGCTCGATCTATTGCCCGACGAATTTGTAGCAGTTCTGAAGCGAATGCTGTGAAGGTTTCCTTCAGTTTAGAAATCGAGTTGGACTCACGAGGGCTTAAGTCAGGGCAGAGCAGTAGGTGGTATAGCACTTAGCAGCCTCATCAGTCAAAAAAAAAATCAGTATCAGTTTGCACTGTACGTGCCTGAGCCTTGTCCTGCAAAATGATGCACAGGTCTCTATGCTGTTCATTTTTGGAACACAACCTACGACCTGCTTAGAGACAGAAGTGATGACACTTTCAGCGGAACCTGACCATCATTTTGCAGGACAATGCTGAAGCACGTACAGTGCCAACTGATACTGATTTTTTTGGCTGAAGGAAACACTTCACGGCATCCGCTTCAGAACTACTACAGATTCGCCGGGCTATAGACTGCGCCGCTCCAACTGTCAACACAACGGGCACTGCTAAGAGTATCCTATGACTTCCACATCGCTGGCAACAGGTTATACACAATTCTGGTGATTACTTCGATGGCCAGTGAAAACTTTGAAACGCGTATCTATTTTGTGCGAGCTGTAAATAAATAGTTGCCACTTTTAAAGTTCCAACCCTCGTAGTATAGTTATCCATGATATATCCCCAGTTGTTAATGGTGACGAAACTGAGGTAGGTACGTTGGCTGTTTTTTCGACAGCACATACAGAAAGTGGAGGGGAAGGGGGGGGGGAGAAATGAAAGGAAGGAACAACTGATATCACATGCATCAAGACTTTGTGTGGCGCCAGCGTGGACGAGGGAAAATGTGTTCCGGACCGGGATTCGAACCCGGGATTTGCTGCTTGCTAGGCAGTTGTGTTAACTACTACGCCACCCTGACACAGTGTTTAAAGCAACTTCACCGACTATCTGGGGACGCCTCTCGTCCGACCCACATTCGCACCAAGCACTACCTGTCTGCAATCCCTGTACGTGTCCTCCATGCTCGCTACTTACAAGGGAAACCTCCCATCGCCACCCCCTCACATTTAATGGTAAGATGACCCATTGGGTAGCCCGTCAAGAACTTAAGACAGATCAAACATGAAAACAGGAAGAAGTTGTACTCAGTTGTGGAAAAAAGAAACAAAATAGAAACAGTTAACAGTCCAAGATCAACACCTGCACGTCGAGGAAGTCTGCATGATTGTGCCGTCATGGTCATGTGGTCACAGTGTTGAACTGCGAAGGCGGAGATCCGGGTTCATATCTCACTAAAATCCCTACCCTTTTTCACAAAATTACGAACTATCCGTGCGGCTATTGCCTGTTCGCTGTATTCAAATTTGTGTCTGCATCGTGTAACATCCGTCTGCAACAGCGACGTGTAATGAAGGGACCTTCAGACTTGTTCTATACAAGTACCATATGTTATGCCTCTTGCGTTCCGTTTTGGAAATACTGACTCTTGAATTCCTTCGTTGTAACATAGTTCACACCCGTTTGTCTTTTCACTTCTGTGAGAAGTCTGATGCATCTCGCCTGTTCTCACTATTCATCACATTTACTTGCGACGGTAACTTATTCTTGCCACATTATTCATATTCAATAACCAGTGTATAGTATGACAATTACCAAGATGACGGAAGGACAATTAGACATGTCAATGACAGGACGGACAGTTCACAGATTTGTGAAAGAAAAAAGGCGCGAGGTATGTTTGAACACTGCTTTGCAGTCCAACACCGTGACCACACAACCACGACGCATTGGTTTTTGGAAGTCGCTCAATGCTGCTCGTCTTGAACCGTTCACTGTTTCTATTTTGCTTCTTTTTTCACAGATCAGTACACCTTCTTTTCGTTTCCATGCTTGGTCTGTGTTCAGGTTCTGATGCGCTATCCATTGGGCCATTTTACCCATAAATCTGAGGGTGTTGCGATGGGAGTTTCCGTTGTTAGAGTTTTCCAAAGGAGATCGGAAATACACTCCTGGAAATGGAAAAAAGAACACATTGACACCGGCGTGTCAGACCCACCATACTTGCTCCGGACACTGCGAGAGAGCTGTACAAGCAATGATACACGCACGGCACAGCGGACACACCAGGAACCGCGGTGTTGGCCGTCGAATGGCGCTAGCTGCGCAGCATTTGTGCACCGCCGCCGTCAGTGTCAGCCAGTTTGCCGTGGCATACGGAGCTCCATCGCAGTCTTTAACACTGGTAGCATGTCGCGACAGCGTGGACGTGAACCGTATTTGCAGTTAACGGACTTTGAGCGAGGGCGTATAGTGGGCATGCGGGAGGCCGGGTGGACGTACCGCCGAATTGCTCAACACGTGGGGCGTGAGGTCTCCACAGTACATCGATGTTGTCGCCAGTGGTCGGCGGAAGGTGCACGTGCCCGTCGACCTGGGACCGGACCGCAGCGACGCACGGATGCACGCCAAGACCGTAGGATCCTACGCAGTGCCGTAGGGGACCGCACCGCCACTTCCCAGCAAATTAGGGACACTGTTGCTCCTGGGGTATCGGCGAGGACCATTCGCAACCGTCTCCATGAAGCTGGACTACGGTCCCGCACACCGTTAGGCCGTCTTCCGCTCACGCCCCAACATCGTGCAGCCCGCCTCCAGTGGTGTCGCGACAGGCGTGAATGGAGGGACGAATGGAGACGTGTCGTCTTCAGCGATGAGAGTCGCTTCTGCCTTGGTGCCAATGATGGTCGTATGCGTATTTGGCGCCGTGCAGGTGAGCGCCACAATCAGGACTGCATACGACCGAGGCACACAGGGCCAACACCCGGCATCATGGTGTGGGGAGCGATCTCCTACACTGGCCGTACACCACTGGTGATCGTCGAGGGGACACTGAATAGTGCACGGTACATCGAAACCGTCATCGAACCCATCGTTCTGCCATTCCTAGACCGGCAAGGGAACTTGCTGTTCCAACAGGACAATGCACGTCCGCATGTATCCCGTGCCACCCACCGTGCTCTAGAAGGTGTAAGTCAACTACCCTGGCCAGCAAGATCTCCGGATCTGTCCCCCATTGAGCATGTTTGGGACTGGATGAAGCGTCGTCTCACGCGGTCTGCACGTCCAGCACGAACGCTGGTCCAACTGAGGCGCCAGGTGGAAATGGCATGGCAAGCCGTTCCACAGGACTACATCCAGCATCTCTACGATCGTCTCCATGGGCGAATAGCAGCCTGCATTGCTGCGAAAGGTGGATATACACTGTACTAGTGCCGAAATTGTGCATGCTCTGTTGCCTGTGTCTATGTGCCTGTGGTTCTGTCAGTGTGATCATGTGATGTATCTGACCCCAGGACAATGAATTCACGGTGTTCTTATTTCAATTTCCAGGAGTGTAGTTTTGCATCCGCACGGAATGTAGCGGATTCATTGGCCACCGACGCTAATCAATTATATAAATAAGTGGTGTCTGTTATTTCGAACATTGAGGCAAGTCAATTATATGAATGCGTGATGTCTGTTCTTTCGGACATGTAAAAAAAAAAAAAAAAAAAAAAACTGACACCACGCATTCGAATAATTAATTTACTCGTTGCTAACGTCTCTAGTTCTAAATCGGTAGTAGCTGGAACACTTTGGCCCACGTCAAGAAAATAACGATAGTAAAAAATTATGTGTACAGTGTTGTAGCAACTGGTTGTTAGTATTAGGAGCGCAGCGAGGAAAATAAACAACATCGCCCCCAATTGTTGCTATTGAGAAATTAGCCGGAATCTGTAGCAAGAATTACCAGTACTGTAAAGTAAAAGATCAGTAAGGCATGACACAAGCAATTGTTGATTTCTTTGTCGCGGCATTTGGTTCAAATGGTTCTGAGCACTATGGGACTCAACATCTATGGTCATCAGTCCCCTAGAACTTAGAACTACTTAAACCTAACTAACCTAAGGACATCACACAACACCCAGTCTTCACGAGGCAGAGAAAATCCCTGACCCCGCCGGGAATCGAACCCGGGAACCCGGGCGTGGGACGCGAGAACGCTACCGCACGACCACGAGCTACGTACTCGGCATTTGGTAAGAAACACATAGCGCACCTGTAGTGTCAACGCTACATGAGGTAGGCAGAGCTTGCCTCCCCCCCCTCCCCCCGCGTCCGTTCTTCCGTGCAGATCCTTGGTCGACTTCCCCAGCCCCTGTGTCATTCGGGCCGGCTGCGGTGGCCGTGCGGTTCTAGGCGCTTCAGTCCGGAGCCGCGCTGCTGCTAAGGTTGCAGGTTCGAATCCTGCCTCGGGCATGTGTGTGTGTGATGTCCTTAGGTTAGTTAGGTTTAAGTAGTTCTGAGTTGCAGGGGACTGATGACCACAGCAGTTGAGTCCCATAGTGCTCAGAGCCATTTGAACCATTTTTGTGTCATTCGGTGTGCTGGGCACAGCTTGTTTACTCCGCTCCCTGCAGCCGCTTCTCCTACCGATCACGGAAAGTTCGAAAGACAAAGCAAGTAACTGGCTAGGATATCCTGTTGCACGAATTGGAATATTATAACTTTATATATATATATATATATATATATATATATATATATATATATATATATATATATATGAAGATGGTATCTGTTCTTTCGGACATGTCCGAAAGAACAGAGACCATCGGGGACCATGCAGCTCGTTAGAATGAAAATACAATGAAATGAATGCCCCAAGCTGCATACAGGCGTTGATATAAGTCAACGGGGATCATCGTCAATATATAAGGCTCACCGGCCATTTGACCATCTTCTTCTGTGCGGATGCACAAACAGTGCCCGAACTTTTACGGGTATCGGCAAAAAGCAGCGAGTAACGAATATAATGGGCAGGAGCACTATGAATATAGTGCGGGACAATGAGTTGGGAATGTGGGCCTCACGGGAGGCGTGCTATAGATAAGTCCCTGCAGTCGCACCGGTACGGTAGCTCAGCGTGTTCACTCAGAGGGTTTAGCTACCCTGTGTAATAAAAAAACTGAGTGAACGGAACAATGAACAATCTAAACGAGTGTCATCGGACGTCCGCCACGAAAAAATTCAACGAACACTATAGAACAAAATAGGGTAAAAAAAAAAGATGGATAGAGCGTCTGCCATGTAAGCAGGAGATCCTGGGTTCGAGTCCCGGTCGGGGCACACATTTTAACTATCCACGTTGACCTATATCAACGCCTGTATGCAGCTAGGGGTATTCATTTCGTTGTATTATCAGTTTCACTGTCCCTGCAGTAGCGTTAATTTCACGCCGAAAATATAGGCCGCGAAGTGGCCCCCGTTTGCTTAACGCCACTGTTTGTTTCCAGCGGCAGCGGTTGGCTTTTGTTTTATTTAGCTCACGTTTCGCTCCAAACAAAACGGTTTGCACGCGAAAATGCCAGTCACGGCGGGGTGCGTACATTCACGGTATGGCAGCGGAACGCGGAAATTGTTTAAATGGCATAATTATGATAATAAGAACTGTAGTCGACTGCGTCAAATGCGTGCAGAACGAAACAAATTCGAAATACTTTGTACTCGCGAGTCCATATAGAGATGACAGGTGGCGCCACTAATTTAATACATCTTGCGGGTGAAAACTGGTTGGTGGTGGACAGAGAGGGGGGTCGAAGATACAGGTAAACTGGGCAATTTCGGAGGGAAGGAGCGCTAAGTATATTGCTAGCGAACGGTTATAATGGTACAGCTGCATCTATTTCCTTTTTTCACCAAATTAAAAAGAAGACCTTTGCTGCAAGCGACGTTGCATATAATCCCAGTGCATGAGTATTTCCCGAGAGATGACGTGATTGTATTCCCAGTTGCACCAACGCAGTTAACGGCTTCGCAGCGATTTCCTCATTTCTGAAGAGTTGTTTCCGCAGTTCGTTGCATGATGGATTCCTCTCGATCAGCACAAAGAGCGTTTGTCCAATTTTCCCGAAGTGGAGCGTGCTTCACAAATTTACTGCAGCATGAAAGAGACGTACAGAGAGCAGTGTCTCGCATTGTGTAAAACATCCCGATAGTGCCAACGTTATGAGCCTGGACGTGTAAACATCGAGCGTATGGCACGCCTTGAACACATGCACACGGACGAATGCATACGGACGAATGAAAATGCTGCTGACCTGTCGATAATCAAAGGAACTGTGCATCACATAATGCACAAGAAGCTCCGATATGGCAAAGTTTGAGCAGAATGAAAAGACGGTGAGAATGATTTCCCGACACATCTGTTGAGAAATGCGGAGCAAGGAACGTACTTCATTGCTCAGACTGTGTGATGAAACGTTGTGTCATCATTTCGACCCTGTCTCAAAACGGATGAGCATGAGGTGGTGACATTCTCACTTACCTCGTTCTAAATAAACCTACTCTGCCCCGCAGGCCGGAAAAGTGATGCTCAGTTTCTTTCTCGACCAAGAAAATGACCTGTACTCATTCATAAAATGACGACCGAGGGTGCAACAGGCAACGCTGAGCAATACAGTAACACGTTGCTGACTCTGAAATAAGCCGTCAAGAACATGAGCAGGGAAAAGCTCTTGAATGGGACAGTGCTTCTCCAGGACAACGCTAGCACACATGTGGCCAAGAAGACACTCGACCTGCTTAAAAAACTTCTACGGGAAGTCGAGGAACACTCCTCCAGTTCATTTAGGCACACCTTATACTGCCCCTGTCGAAGGTTCGAGTCCTCCCTTGGGCACGGGTGTTTGTGTTTTCCTTAACGTAGGTTAGTTTAAGTTAGATTAAGTAGTACGTAAGCCTAGGGACCGATGACCTCAGCAGTTTGGTCCCATAAAACTTACCACAAATTTTTACACCTTATACTGGGTAGTTATAATTAACCTTTCTCCATTTAACACGTTATAACACGGAACCTAATTACCGTACGAGTGACCGATCTTGGACAAAAAGAGGAGGGTCTTACTGGTGAAGCTCTATTATCAAAACAACAGTAATGCTGCAGCTACACTTGCATAATATCGCCGGCTGAAATGAATACTGAAGGTTCTCTTTCTCCACCTGCTGTGCGGAGCATGATCAAGAGGTTCGAATCAATTGGAGATCTAGGCGTCGCTTCGGGAAGAGGCCGACGACTGGTTGCACCACAGGTGGTTGATGAAATCGCTGTTGTTATGGCAGACAACGCTGCGCGCAATTTCCGACCTGCAGGCAGTGCGCGTGCTGTCACGACAGTTGAACATCCCGTGGTCCACTGTAGGAAGGTGCTTCGAACCATTCTCAAAAGGTATCCGTACAAGATCCATATTGTACAGCAGCTTGCATTACAGGACCCACAATGACGCGTTGACTTCAGTCTCCACTTTACCGCAGTTGACGAGGGCTGGCCGTGGAACATCCCATGGACAGACGAAGCTCATTTTTCTCTAACTGGTGAGGTGAACACACAGAATTGTCGAGTGTGGGGATCTTCACCTTTAGTCACTGTGTATGTATGGTGAACGTGTCACCGTATGGTGTGGTTTCATTGCTAAGTTCATCATTGACCCATTCTTTTTTGAACAGGTTGTCGCTCAAGGACCAGAGACGTGCAGTGTGACTGGCCAGCGTTACTGCGAATACGCTTCGCCGGCATGTTATACCCGCCCTACAGGAGAGAGACGCTTTGAACTCAACAACTTTGATGCAGCTTCACTGGCGATGTGCGGTCGGGACTGCCCCTTTTGTAGCAGGAATGGTACCGGTATGTAACGGTATGATGTACCGTAGCAGCACATTAAAACTGCTTCAGTTGATTTGATTCTGCATTATTTCCTTTTCCTATGTCCTTGACATTAATGCTACCACGTCTGCCGGCCGCGGTGGTATCGCGGTTCTAGGCGCTCAGTCCGGAACCGCGCGACTGCTACGGTCGCAGGTTCGAATCCTGCCTCGGGCATGGGTGTGTGTGATGTCCTTAGGTAGTTAGGTTTAAGTAGTTCTAAGTTCTAGGGGACTGATGACCTCAGATGTTAAGTCCCATAGTGCTCAGAGCCATTTTTTTGCTACCAAGTCTGGTCCTCGTACGGTAAATAGTGTCTGTATTATAACATTTAATTGTAACCACCTGGCATTAATTCAAAATTCAAAACTTGGGCATTATATCACAAGCGTTTGCTGAGTGATGGGAGGAAGGCGGAAGAAAATCTCTTATTAGGCATTTTGTAAAAATCTGTTGCGCATTCTCGTCAAATAAGAGCTTCCCAGTCGCCACCCAGGTTCCAATTCCATGAGAAGAAGTACCCGGATGACAGCTGCGAAGGAGATGCAGGCGCGAGCCAATGGCCGACAGTTGTTGTTGTTGTGGTCTTCAGTCCTGAGACTGGTTTAATGCAGCTCTCCATGCTACTCTATCCTGTGCAAGCTTCTTCATCTCCCAGTACCTACAGCACCCTACATCCTTCTGAATCTGCTTAGTGTATTCATCTCTTGGTCTCCCTCTACGATTTTTACCCTCCACGCTGCCCTCCAATACTAAATTGGTGATCCTTTGATGCCTCAGAACATGTCCTACCAACCGATCCCTTCTTCTGGTCAAGTTGTGCCACAAACTTCTCTTCTCCCCAATCCTATTCAATACTTCCTCATTAGTAATGTGATCTACCCATCTAATCTTCAGCATTCTTCTGTAGCACCACATTTCGAAAGCTTCTATTCTCTTCTTGTCCAAACTATTTACCGTCCATGTTTCACTTCCATACATGGCTACACTCCCGGCATGTATAAATCACTGTCGCCGGAAAAAAAGATCAAAAATATTACTAAATGTACCCGTCAGTCTTTTTTTCTGTATACGTATCCGACTGACCTCTCTTTAAGCGGAAACGTGTATTGTCTCGTCGGCCGAACCTTCTTGTATGACACAACACCGTTAGACTTGAATCGCTAGTAAAATGAGACTTAAAAATGCGAAAACAATGGTTTACCTCACAACGGACGGATTGTGTCTGTACGTGTTTTGCCTTCGATCATCGTACCAATGTACCGCACTTACGTGCGATTGTTACAAATTAGGTTTTTGTTAAGTTAGAAAATGGGGTAGCGTGGAAATGCGTCTATCTAGGATATTGATTTGGGTGTCATTATGAAGATCTTGAGTAACTGTCAAGAAATAAAAATACTCGCAGAAGAAAAAGTAGAAGTTGGTATTAAATTGAAAACTGCAAAGTAACGTAAAGTTTCACATATGATTCGTATATATGCTCGGAATTACGGAGACCTGTACAAAGAGCCTAGAAAGTTCAGAGCCCAGCGAACACGAGAACTGCGGTATCGTCGAAAAGGAAATGGGAAAAAGGCGCAAAGCGATTACGTAGCTGACCCGTCGGCATAGAGCTGCTAGTGACTGTCCAAACTTGTGATTCATCTTTTCTGTGAGCATTATACCACTGTGTAACCATTGTGTTAAATAAATTCATAATTAAATTACATATTAATACGAAATATTTGATGCGATTTTATCTGTCCGGCGCAAAACCGAACTGCGAATACATAAATTTTTTTGCGCCGTGCCAGGGTTATCGACGTTAATGTTGAATGACTTCCTTTTAAACAACGTTAGCCATCGAACAGATTAAGTTACTGTATTTCTCTCTTGAAGAACTATATAATTTTATTCCCGATCAGCAGTTAGCCGGCCGTAGTGGCCGAGCGGTTTTAGGCGCTGCAGTCTGGAACCGAGCGACCGCTGCGGTCGCAGGTTCGAATCCTGTCTCGGGCATGGATGTGTGTGATGTCCCTAGGTTAGTTAGTTTTAAGTAGTTCCAAGTTCTAGGGGACTGATGACCACAGAAGTTAAGTCCCATAGTGCTCAGAGCCATTTGAACAATTTTGATCAGCAGTTCTTCGTTTCTTGTAGGAACCAAAAAGAGATTGAGATTATCGTACTTTCATTTGAATGTAGTTTGTAGTTTTTTTGTGATCAGTAACTGCAGCATGTGACTGGAACTGGTGTTTAGTCTTAGACCTGTGGTTGGTTCATATGGCTCTGAGCACTATGGGACTTAACTTCTTTGGTCATCAGTCCCCTAGAACTTAGTACTACTTTAACCTAACTAACGCAAGAACATCACACACATCCATGCCCAAGGCAGGATTCTTAGACCTGTGACGGAGTATTGTTTGCTGTTATGAGTCAACCTCGGAGCGGTAAAACACTGATCGTCGCAGTGAATCGAACATTTGAACATGTAGACAGATTCATATTTTAGGGCCTCATCCATGAATATTGTGGTGTGACATTAACATTTTCAGGAAATTTTTAATAATAGCCACCTGATAGTGCTTGTTCACCCACGATGAACTTTTAAATATTTTACTATACGCTCGGAAGCTGAAGATGAGTTTAATAAATCGTAACTGTGAGTTTAAATGCATGCAAGCTCTCTACGGCATACGACTGAGTTAAATCTTTAATAAGTACCTTTCCACTGACATACTGATTTCCTGTGGGCCTTGCACGGAGTCGAGCTTTCGCGAAGTATAACAATCAAGGCGATTAGCGTGATGTCACAAGTTTATTGCGGTGATTGCATTTCTCGCGGGCGGCGCTGCCACTGGTGGAAATAGGCCAGTGAGAAACGGACGGCATTTGCTACGCAGCACTGTTTACTTGCTGGCTGAGACGTGCCAGTGCTCTGTATACCTGCGGCCGCCGTGGTGTCTCTGGCGCGCGGGCATGTATGTGTGTGAGTGTGTGTGTGTGTGTGTGTGTGTGAGTTGCTGTGCAAGAGCTGCCGTTCCGTAGCACTATTACTGCTAGCAGCCAAGGCGCCGGAAGTCGGTACTAGACATCAGGAACGATAGAGGGTACGAGCGTAACATTGCGGGTTGGGTACTTCGCAAATTAAGGCGCCGCTGTTACATCTGTGCTAACGGGCCTCCTTTGTCCCGGCTTCAGTTCCCCAAGTATAACGAATCTGACAGCTATGACGCTGCTGTCGCTTCATACTCTGCGATTCGTTGTCTCTAACATAAACATGAAGGAGTGTACGTGACGTATTGTTAGAACTGAAGATAAGTCAGGCTAGGGCTCTCGGCTGTGATACAAGTGCGTCTACAGAGCGCCGCGCGGGGTAGCTGCGCGGTCTCAGGTGCCTTGTCACGGTCCATGCGGCTTCCCCCGTCGGAGGTTCCAGTTCTCCCTCGGGCATGGATGTGTGTATTATCCTTAGTTAGAGTAAGCTAGATTAAGTAGTGCGTAAGCTTAAGGACCGATGGCCTCAGCAGTTTCGTCCTTACCACAAATTTCCAAATTTACCACGGCGTGCAAAAAGCTTCTTTAAAAGCCGACCAATGTATACAATTGCACTTTCATTGCTATGTTCGTAGAGCGTACCTGCAAATGTTTTGAAAAAGACCCACTGTAATCACTGTATAACGATTAAGACGCCAGATACCGTACCACGCACACTACTTTCAGCAAATAAAAATAAAAAAAAGTCTTGATCCAGAATCGAACTCTCTACCTCCTGTGTGCTAACGCAAAACGCTGTCCACTGAACCAAATGCACAGCGCTGCTCTGTGTGCTGACCGAGGCAGTCAACGTACACGTGATTACAGTGTTGCCAGACTGTCTATCTTTAACGTCCATTTACTGCCCAAAAGATGTGCAGGACAAAATTTTGTGAGACACATTTTTGTATTGCCAGTATGTGAGGAATCGCGCTGCGAAGTTCGAGTGCGCGAATTTTGTTCACCCTGTATGTGACCTGTACCAGGAAGGACTAACAGTTGGTACTGAAAGTATACTAAGGAGGTCAGATTCTTCGAAGAACTTTTTTTTCGAATGCATCCAGAATTTCGATGTCTCTTTTCCGGAGATGTATGTGAGCATTGGCCTTATAAGTGCCTTTTAGATGTGTAACCTTACGATGCGCGTCGGTATTCTTCTTGACAAGTGCCTTGTTGGAACAATTTCACAGATTTCTCTGAGCCTCGGGAGCGCGTTACGGAAATCGTTACAACCGGGAACTGGCGGACGGTTATAGTTAGACGCCATTTATACTGCAAAAACCTACTTACGAAGTTTCGGAGAACCAGTATTACTTGAGCTATCTAGGAACGTACTGCAACCGCCAACGTATCACTCCCGTATGGACTGAGAAGGCAAAATTGCCCTGTTACAGCGCAATCATCCTTCCCGCCTCCATGCAAAAAAAGTTCAAATGTGTGTGAAATCTTATGGGACTTAACTGCTAAGGTCGTCAGTCCCTAAGCTTACACACTACGTAACCTAAATTATCCTAAGGACTAACATACACACCCATGCCCGAGGGAGGACTCGAATCTCCGCCGGGACCAGTCGCACAGTCCATGACTGCAGCGCCTGAGACCGCTCGGCTAATCCCGCGCCCCGCCTCCATGCACGAATGTAAAACAAAGACATTCTAACACGTCGCACAATGGTGCGAACCCCATGCCATAAACTTGACAGTGGTTTGCAGCGTATTTAGAGGCACATGTAGACAAACACGCAATGGACGAGACACTGCCACACAGTGGCTTGCAGAGAAACGGCGGCCTTGCGCAGCAGAATAGCCCTCCGCAAGTGGATGCCGCAGAGCACGTTTTAATTACAGCAGACATCGATTCGTAGCCGCGAGTCCCTCCCGGCGCAACGCGCACCGCGGCGCGGAGGCTGTCGCAGCCGCCGCTGAGCGCGCGTCTGCACTAAAACTGCCACCCCCGCCGCCTCCGCCACCGCCTCCACCGCCGCCCCCGACCCGGCGAACCCCCCGGAATTTAATTAACAACGCACGGACAAACGTGTCTGGCGGCCGACATAATCTCTCTGCTCAACAACTTGCAAATTAGCCAAGTTGCCGGCAACAACAACGTTGTCTGCGCCGCTTGTTACTTGGGGTGGGAAAGGGGGGAGTTCGGAGGAGGTCTTTAAGCGGCCCGCGAAGAATTCCGAAATTAGGGCTAAACGACGCACCGGAGAGATTTTTCTGGTGTCCACAAGGAACAGCGTTGGTCGCAAGGCGCCAGAGGCTGTTGACAACACCAATGTGAAGGGTCGCCAACTTGTTCACTGCACCGCGGCCGAATGCATTTTATGCATCCCCTCTTTGGATACGGTCGTAACAGACTAAAGACATCAGTTCGCATTATTCTCTACTGCAAGGTATGAAAACGATTTGCTGTGTGAAACGAAAACATACACTGACGAACTAAAACATTATGACCACAGCACACCGCGAGGTTGAATGTCTCCTGGTAGTTTTGCGAGTACGAGCTGCAGTAAGGAAAGAATGGAAGAGGAAGAGAGACGAATGGGCAGTCATTATAGTGAAGTTAGGGGCCGCAAATGCGGAAATCCACTGATGTTAGCGATTTTGACAAACGGCTTATTGTTATGCGCCTGCGGCTGGAAACGAGAAGCCGGCCGCTGTGGCCGAGCGGTTCTAGGCGCTTCAGTCTGGAACAGCGCGACCGCTTTGGTCGCAGGTTCGAATCGTGCCTCGGGCATGGATGTGTGTGATGTCCTTAGGTTAGTTAGGTTTAAGTGGTTCTAAGTTCTAGGGGACTGATGAACAAAGGTGTGAAGTCCCATTGTGCTCAGACACAATTAACCATTGTTTGGAAACGAGCATCTCTGAAACGGCGAAGCTGGTCGTCTGTTTGCGTACTTCTGTCAAGACCACCTATTGCTTGTGGTTGAAGGATGGCGAAATAACGAGTAGGCCTTATAGTACTGGACGACTACGTCTCATCACAAAATGTAAGAGTCAGAGGATCCGCCACTGTGTGATCCAGGATAGACCGCGATCTGCGGCAGATCTGACGACAGAGTGCTATGCTGGTGCAGACACAAGTGTTTCTGAGTACACCGTCCAAAGGCCAGTGTTGAAAATGGAGCTCCACATCACAAGACCCCTACGTATTCCTGTGTGGGCCCAAAGACATCGTCGGTTATGATTGCTCTGGGCATAGCGTCACTGAATTCTCACCGAGGATCAGTAGAAACGTGAAACTGGCTGGCAGAGTAAAACTGTGTGCCGGACCGAGACTCAAACTCGGGAATATTAACGTGCCGCCTGTGATTGGTCGCATTTCTTTTTGTACCAGGTCGATGGCCGGGTCCTTACACGCCGCCATCCAGGCGAATGGCTTCGCGACACATGCACCGCACCACACATGCAGGCCAGTGAGGGCAGAATACTGCTATAGGGTACACTGAGTTGGGGTTCCATGAGATCTGTGGTAATAGAAGGCATCAGTAGCGAACTAGGTGGAATTTATTGCGGACCACCTGCATCGCTTCATGCTGAAAGTCTCCACCTACGGCTATTACATTTTCCAGCAGTATAACTGGCCGTGTCGCAAAGTCAGAATCGTGCAACAGTGGTTTGAGGGGCCTTATAGTGAACTCACGTTGACGTCTTGGCCAGCAAATATGAGTGATCTGTACCCACTGGAACAGACATCAGGCGCCAGCTGCGTGACTGTAAACCACCATCCCGTAATTCACGGTAATTGCTTGACCCTTGTGTAGACATTTGGTGTCATGTACTTCTGCAATCCTGCCAAGGGCTTATAGAATCCATACAATGCAGAATCTCGGTGGTACTGTGTTTGAAAAGTGGGCCAACACGCTATTAAACCGATGGTAATAATGTTTATTCTCATCGTTGTAATTTCATGTAGGTATTAGAGCAGACTGCTCTGAACTGTATTTTGTATGCACACAATGTTACAATGTTAACAGTGTGGTATTAGGCAGATATCGCTTTGCTACACCAAAGTTGGTGCAATCCACAATGTCATGTGAGATGCATAACTGAGGACCACGCCTCCCTCTCAGCAGCGCCTTCAAACTGAGGTCAATATAGTGTCGAGCTGGAAGAGCTCTGCCCAGTTCGTGACCTCATCAGAAGGAGTCAGAATCATAGTATAGGACCAACGTGACAGCTAAAATTTCTGATGGACATTTTCATTTAAGTACGGAACATTTTACTGCAAGAACACAGTTTGTTAATTAGTTTATCAAGTCATGCTGTGCTAGTCCATGACATTTGTAAATTACCCAGTACTCCTGTGACAAAAATCTGTGTAAAAATTCAGTAAATCCTTAATTCATTTACGTAATAAAGTGAACTAATATTTCATGTGTTCTAGTTAGTGTAACACCTCACCGAGGAATGAAATAAACCACAGTTGTGACCGGACGATAGTTTCGTCTGGCTGCAACAAACAGAGAAAGAGAATTACCTGCAAAGCAGAAATTGCCATCCAAGCAAAATAGCCGAAGACTGCAATTTGACTACAGGAGAACTGAAACGATTGCTCATAAAGTGGCGGAGTTTATTGTCGAGTTGGCATACAACTACCTTGGAATAAGATCTTACGTTCTTGAAAGAAATCCTCAATCAGTAGAAGCTATAGATATCGGCAACAACAATGAACCTCGCTCCCCTGATTTGACGCCTCTTTTCTTCGTGAGGGCGATATCAAAACGCTCGTGTACATAACACTAGTTCCCGACGAAGAAAGAGTTCTGCCCAGGATACTTGCACCGGTTGAAGAGGTTAGTGCGCCATCTGATGAACTTCGTATAGTGCGCCAGGATTTTCTCGAAGACCTGACGCCTGTATTGAATGTAGTGGTCACCTTTTCGAACATCAGTTGTGATGTCTACCATTGTTGAGTACACGGTACATTGTCTTTGCTGAAAGTGCGTGAATGTTGATAGTTCTTGTTGTTTCCTCACATCCCTAAACTTTTATTGGCTCAGGATTACCGTAAATTCCTATTACAAAGTCGCTGATTATCGACTTCTCTATCAGCTACTTCAGTGTGTACGAGCTGTATTTAATCACCCTGTGTATTCACAATGACAACTAAAGCAAACTGTGTATCCACAAAGGCAACTAAAACAATGTCTCTTGTAGGACTTAACCCCATAAGATCAAAATTAGCGGTGGATAATGCAGTAGTAAAACAGCTTGGACGTTTTGAGTACCAGGGCTGTGATTAACACGAAAATATGAACACGGAGGTATTATACAGTTTAGAAAAAATGCTCAACAAATAACACGAATGAAGTTTTGTAAAGTGATGGGTGCCCTGTACTACTATACAAAGGTGACGACAAGGAAGTAATATCCAGGCAACAGAAATGAGATTTACCAGAGCAGAAAATTAAATTATTTAAATAAAATGGAATTTTTTTGGTACCACGTTTTTAAATCTGAATAAAAAGTATTAAATAATTTTAAGTTTCCTTTAGTTTACGTCTATGGTCACAAACTTTTTGTTAACATATTACCGGTTTCAGCCTATAATGACCATCATCAGATCTGTTTTACAAAAACAAAGTCCTAACGTACTGCAGCCATAGTGGCATCGTCAAATGTTAAATGCAAAATCAGCACCAGCATCGTCAAATATATGTAAATAACATCATATGCACGAGTCATGTTGTCAGTAGCACTACTTTTCAAAACAATAAAATAATTTCTACCAGCCCCATAAATATTCCTACCCTAATATAGATTGTCCAGAAAATTTGCGATAGTGAATTTCTAATAGTTCTGAAAATACTTTTATGATTTAAAATGAAAATCGTGGGGCGCAAGCAATAGATAAAACTAAGAATGTGAACTACTCATGCCGCAATTACTAAGTATTGCAATAATAAGGATGAGAGCTATTCATGTATAAAGTATATTTTACACACACTCCAAGTTATTCATTTTAAGACTTATGATCATTTTCTTATCTTTTAAAAATTCACAATCAGAAATTTTCAGAAGTATCTGAATTCGGTTAGGAATCTGTATGGGGATAGGAAAATTTATTTCATATTTTGTAGTTGGATTTAAAAAGGTTGTATGTTAAAAATTCATTTTTATTTAAACAATTATTTTCTGCATTTGAGCCTTCTATGTGTGAAATTTCTCAATAGTTTTCACACATTGTGAAGAGATTACAACGGAGATTCATGGTAAATTTCAAGTTTATTTCAGTTTATTTGCACGTGACTCACGTGACTTCCTGCTACATATATAACACTAAAAAACCGTGAAGATAAAAATTAGAGAGATTCGATCATGTACAACTGTCCTCTTTGTGCATCATTCGTGAATGGAACAGGAAAAAGGGAAAATTTCAATAGTACACAAAGTACCGTCCACCACACACCTGATAAGAAAGTGGGTTAAATTTTATTGTCATCAAGTTCTGGGCTATGTTTAAAATTCCAAGTGTCTAGCACGTTGGGATATTAGTTTAAAACCAACTGCAAAATGTTTGCAGAACAGATAGACAAGAAAGTGGTATCCACCTCTACCTCCTCTCTCTGCTCAGCCCTGACCATCCACTTGCATAACGCCTGGAAAGCATTCCGATACTACCTGCACAACAAGCTGTTCCTGCAGGCCAGCTGAGATGTCAGGCGTTACCAACCCTTTCCTCCCCTATCCCCACCACTGTGGAAGAAAGTGAGTTAATACTGCATTATCTCCCAGTTCTGAGCTATGTTCAAAATTTAAACTCTGTACTCTTCAGGAAGTTAGCTTACAATCAAATGCAAAATTTGCACCTAACAGATGGACAGATAAGAAAGTGATACGATCAAAATTCGGTGAAAACAGCGATATTAGGAACAAATTGATCATAATCAACGCAATAAACTTAACTGAATACAAGAGAAGAAGTGAAATGGATATTTTGAGAGAATGAACGGTGGCATACTTCTTTAGAAAATAAATCATACATAATAAATTGGTAACAGGAAGGCCAGGGAGAGATGAACACCGTAACAGGCAAAGGCTGAGTACCTGAAGGGCAGAAGACTACGCAAAGGACCAGAATTGGCTGTTCGAGATCCATTGCCTGAATTCTTCTCAGACAGATACCAGGATAGTTGCTAGAGGGCTCAGGAGGTTTCATATTTGGAATGAATCAGAGGGTTTACCACTTCCGGCATTTGTCTTAATATAAGTAAGACCTTTCGAAAACATTGGTGTAAACAGGGGGCCTACAACCATTCATAATTTGATCCATTACGTTTCGCGTGTGCAAACACAGAAATTCCACTTCTACATCTGACATTTCGGTACAATATTATTCATTCCCCTTTACTCGGAAAATTCATTTCCCAGTACCTGATATGTTACTGATATCCTGTATTGAAACTTACTGTGGAGTCGCCCAAGCCCGTCAACAAGTCACTTACCATCGCCAAGAAATCATCCGTTTCGCAAGTAATTGTTCAGAAGCATGATCGTACAAATCGTATTCCATTTTACATGCGCTGGTACTCAACACGGTGATTCAACGCACAATTACGATGGAACTCGTAGCTTTAGCGCGGAAGTTAATGCGAGTGTACAGTAGATCAGGCACGAACATAACGGGGAGGCGGTCATGGGAGTTATGTTTAGGAAATGCATTTATGGTTCTGTGTGTATCGGTTCCCAAAATTTTTCAGCTAGCTGTCGGAGAAAAAGTAGTATTAAGACTAAGAGTCTCGAACATGGAGCGGAATTACAGGACTTTCCAGCCGTATTTAACACAGGATACTTTTCAGTTGCTTATATCAGTCAAGCGTATTGGCACGCTGTCCGTTCAGCGGCAGAGAACGTCCCAGCCAGGACAAGCCGCATTTGCACAGTATGACATACCTGCCGTCTACAACCATGAAGTTGGAAACGACTGAAAGAAACGGCATTTCCTCACTTATAGTTCTTATAGCTTACGTTTGCAACCACTGTCCGCGGTCGTACATCTTGTAGAACATGACGTTGTCGAATTTGTGAGTTTGTTGCTGTTATATTTCTTGAATCAATTGCTTGAGACATGCACTTCTCAAATTTTTGGACGTGTGCTTTCGAAAGCCCACGTTTTCCTGAAACGCAAAGTCTTGGAGGATATGTTAAAGCAATTTACTGTTCTTTAATGTAAAAAAAATTAACACATTAAAACATATTTTTATGTTTCATAGTACGGTAATGAAAAGAATTTATTATTACATTACTTTTTTACATATTTTTTTGTTATTATTACAGTCGTACACATAAGTGGTACATTAAAAGTGAGGATGATGATACGTTGTACTTGGGAGGGAGTGAGGAATAAACAGTAACGAATTGTTGACAGTGCCACCACCCTCCCCCGTCCCCCAACCATTCTTTGGATGTCCGACTGGAGTAGGCGGAGTAGTTTATTAACACCTACGACGAAATTTTCTTATTTTTCAGACTTCGACGTTCACTGATTTACAATAGCTCGTACCAAGAATGCTACACGTTTTCCCTAAGCCAACTTCCCATGTATGGTGGACGTTCATTTCATGTGCCATTACACTGTCCGTTAGTCTCTGATCAATTACTGTTGTCAGTGATTTCGAACTTAATTACGGAGCGGAATGATGTATCACCCTCGGACAAAATTTATAATCTGCCACAGGCGTTCGCTGTAAGATAATATTTCCATAAGAACGTGTCAAGCGTTTAACTAACTCGTCCAAATGCGAGCGAAAGACCAATTACCAAATAAATTATGCGAAAGCAGAGCTCGACAAATTCCGCCAGCGATATTCCGTGCTCATTAAAGTCTACCGTTGCGAGCGTTTCATAAATTCCAAACAGAGCTAGTGTATTTTGCATCGTCGTTTGAGAGCTGTCTTTGACCCGCACGAGCACTACTCGGTTGCAGACGCAAACGATCTAGCACTTCAAAAGGGCGCCGCTGCGGAGCGTCCTCATCTTTCCGCTGGAAGAGAAGGGAGACGATTCCAGCCCTCGCGTCTAGCGCCGCCTTTGCCCGCTGCCGTAATTAGCCGAGAAAAATTCCTCTCCGCGACAGTATTAAAAGCAATCTCTGCGAATAGAATTCTAACAAGCCGTGGCGACGACAAAGAGTTTTCACACAAATGGAATAAGCTGCTGTCAGTGAAGGATGGTTCTTCCGTATAATGTCGGCTCCCCTTTCACGTTACAAGTTGGAACTTCCACGCCGCTGACGACAACGCAGCCGACATCCTCTTGACGATGGGCAGTATTTGAGACTTGCAACTAAAGCAGCATACTTACTTTTAGAAACAATCTCTTTGGTGAAAATAATCCCTCAACCAGAGTACGCCCATGATGGGCAGGCGCGTAGCCTACATTTGGCAATTAGTTAATTCATTGGGGCCAGTGCCATTATTATGGTTATTTACTTTCAGATGGAAAAATGGAAATGATCGTATAGCGTTAGTGGCCGGAAGCTCCCAGGCGGAAGTTTGTCTGTTAAGTGGAAGTCTTATTGAGCGCGACGCCACATTGGGTGACTTGCGCGGCGACAATGGGGGTGAAATGAGGATGATGACAGCACATCACCCAGTCCCTGAGGGGAGAAAATCTCCCACCCCAGCCGGGAATCTAACTCTGGCCCCCTTGCGTGGCAGTCTAACGCGCTGACCGTTCAGCAATTGGGGCGAACATCCTGAGATGGAAGAGGCGGACTGAAAGGACAGAGGACTGATAAAGTTTGTCACCTAAGCTTTTTAATATGTTTGCAGAGAAATTAACAGATAGTACCTTAGAAAAAGTTAGAGGCACAGTAGCAAGAGGAGTAACGGTAAATACAATGAAGTACGCTGTTGATCATACGGTGTTGACAATGGTTGGTTGGTTGGTTGATTCGGGGAAGGGGACCAAACGGCGAGGCCATCGGTCACATCGGGTAAGGGAAGGATGGGGAAGGAAGTCGGCCGTGCCCTTTCAAAGGAACCATCCCGGCATTTGGCTGAAGCGATTTAGGGAAATCATGGAAAACCTAAATCAGGATGGCCGGACGCGGGTTTGAACCATCGCCCTGCAGAATGCGAGTGTTGACAATCTCAGAAGGAGTAGCATTAGGTATGACGGAGACGAACGTAAAGAATTAAAAGAATGCCGCATCTCGTGGTCGTGCGGTAGCGTTCTCGCTTCCCACGCCCGGGTTCCCGGGTTCGATTCCCGGCGGGGTCAGGGATTTTCTCTGCCTCGTGATGGCTGGGTGGTGTGTGCTGTCCTTAGGTTAGTTAGGTTTAAGTAGTTCTAAGTTCTAGGGGACTTATGACCACAGCAGTTGAGTCCCATAGTGCTCAGAGCCAATTAAAAGAATGTGAAATGACGATAAAGGAACAAAGACCCAAATTTATGTCTGTTACTGTTATTGTAAAGAGGAAGAACGTGGGCTGCCCGGAGTGGCCATGCTGTTTCAGGCGCCATGTCACGGACTGAGCGGCCCCTCCCGCCGGAGGTTCGAGTCCTCCTTCGGGCATGGGTGTGAGTGTTGTTCGCAGCATAAGTTACTTTAAAGTAGTGTGTAAGTCTAGGGACCTATGACCTCAGCAGTTTGGTCCCCATTTTAACATTTTTTTAAGAACGTGGACATTCGATAAAATACCATTGGAAGGAGAGACCTTTGTATAAGTGAAGTCATTTAGACGTTTAGGATGTCTAGTGACATAAGACTTTCATGGAGCAGCCTGCGCCGATCCACGACGCTGAACCGACTGCTGTCAGTTCAGCGTCGTGGATATCGGTGCAGCCTGCTCCATGGAAGTCCACCTGCCGTTCTGGAGTCTGAAGATGAAACCTAAGGATTGAAACCGGTCACTCCAATTAAAAGAAATTTGCGATCAATATTTTTTTTATTATCACATTAATTAAAGGCAGCTGATAATGTTTTCAAAAATCGAAGAGAGCCAGCAGTTTCAGCGTAGGATTACAGAGCCAACCTGTTGCACATAACTTGTAGGTACCGGGACCTAGGTTTCGGCACCTACTAGGGGTGTCTTCGTCAGAATGAAATTACGATAAATCGTAATATTACATTTCTGAAAAGCAATGGTCGTAATTTAGAGCGTAGTTGCTCTACATTGTGACCATTGCTTTTTAGCATAATTTCAGTCTCATGAAGACACCCCTAGTAGATGTCGAAGCCTAGGTCAATGTACCAACCAATTATGAGCAACCGGTTGACTGTGTAATCCTATGCTGAAACTAGTATTCGGTTGCTGAGTAACGGCCGCGTTTAAAACTATAAGCCGGCCGCTGTGGCCGAGCGGTTGTAGGTGCTTCAGTCTGGAACCGCGCGACCGCTACGTTCGTAGATTCGAATCTTGGCTCGGGTATGGATGTGTGTGATGTCCTAAGGTTAGTTAGGTTTAAGTGGTTCTAAGTTCTAGGGGACTGATGACCTCAGATGTTAAGTCCTATAGTGCTCAGAGCCATTTGAACCATTTTTTAAAACTGTAAGAGCCATCAGTATAATTTTAATCAATGGTCAGATGTCGTTTACTATATCACTAATGTTTAGGGAGTTAAATTCAAGTACAGGTTTGTCTGTTTGTAGCTAAAACAACGAAGCAAATGTTGAGCGCCTGTCTTTATCGGACCCCCAGCGCCCCTTTACATTGCAATGCCCCCCTACCACCCCTTTTCGATTTCCACCCCGCCCTCAAAACCACCACCACCACCACCACCACCACCACCACCACCACTCCACCACGAGGAGCGAAGACGTTCCCCCAGAGGAACGATAACGCCCAGATCGAGAACCACTGCACTAGACGACGACAGCGAGCTATCCACTTATAGAATCTTTTGAGTCTATTTTGACTTTCGCCAGCCCGAGACGAAAACTGAAATTTATGTATCTGCATAGGACGTGACAACGCCACGAAACCGTTACTATCTGCACAAAAGTAATTACACTAGTCGGCGGTAGCGCAATATCAAAGACGGGGAGAGATGAACTCCGGACGAAATTCGACGTGCGAGTCAATCTGTGGGGGATTAGGTAGTCCAGACACCGCGTAAAGGCGACCTCGGAGACAAACACAAAACGCGACCAGCGCCGAAGACTGACCGAACGAGCTAGCGCTAATTCTGGAGGACGACAGTTCAAACACGCGTTCGGCCATTCTGGTATGGGTTTTCCGTGATTTCCCTAAATCGCTCCAGGAAAATGCCGGAATGGTTCCTTCGAAAGCACACGGCCAATTTTCTTCGCAATATTTGAAACAATCCGAGCCTGTGCTCTGTTTCGGATGTCCTATACGTCGTCATTCGTATTGTAATTAGTCTCCACATCCAGAACATTTTCGTATACGACAGGACACTGGCGATATACAACGGCGAGGCATCTTGCCGACTGACTGCCGTCCTCCCAGATCCACGACTTACTGTATATAGCAACGCGCAAATGTGATTACCTCTGCGATTGTTAACTGACTTAGACGCGGCAGCTCTGTTCAGTAGCACTAGTGAGTACGCGTCCGCCGCGGACCGATAGCGGCTAAGATCATCGGCCTCACAGGGCGCTGCCAAAAAAATGGTTCAAATGGCTCTGAGCACTATGCGACTTAACTTCTGAGGTCATCAGTCGCCTATAACTTAGAACTAATTAAACCTAACCAACCTAAGGACATCACACACATCCATGCCCGAGGCAGGATTCGAACCTGCGACCGTAGCGGTCACGCGGTTCCAGGCTGAAGCGCCTTTAACCGCAAGGCCACACCGGCCAGCCGGGCGCTGCCATTGATTACATTGTTGTTGTTGTGGTCTTCAGACGTGAGACTGGTTTGATGCAGCTCTCCATGCTAATATATCCCGAGCAAGCTTCTTCATCTCCCAGTACCTACTGCAACGCACATCCTTCTGAATCTGCTTAGTGTATTCATCTCTTGGTCTCCCTCTACAATTTTTACCCTCCACGCTGCCCTCCACTACTAAATTGGTGATCCCTTGATGCCTCAGAACATGTCCTACCAACCGATCCCTTCTTCTTGTCAAGTTGTGCCACAAACTCCTCTTCTGCCCAATTCTATTCAATACCTCCTCATTAGTTATGTGATCTACCCATCTGATCTTCAGCGTTCTTCCGTAGCACCACATTTGGAAAGCTTCTATTCTCGTCTTGTCCAAACTATTTATCGTCCATAATTCACTTCCATACATGGCTACACTCCGTACAAATACTTTCAGAAACGACTTCCTGACACTTACATTGTAAGGTGTCAGGGAAATCCAACACCTTCCATGAAAACCCTGACATGATAAGCAAATCCGGCAGTATGTTACATAGCTCCGAATAAATCCTGACATTAAATTAACCAAAGTAATACGATCAACGAGTGAGCAAATGGAATACCACAGACTAACACAAGAACGCCTAAATGCATGTCATACCTTCCCACCGTGAGACAGACGCAGTTCCGAGGGGAGAAACGAGAATAGAAGCCGAGAGCAGAACCGTGTTAAGCTAGAAGACCCTACGATAAGGGACGGACACCCACGTTGCCAGCCAAACCGCCAGGACCATCCCCAGCCCATGTTAAAAGATAGAGCCCTCCAGAAGAACAGTATAGATCTTACGATAACACTAAAAGGGCCACACCAGCTGAAAGTTTTAGCGTGAGACTTTTTCGCGTCTCTGTTACGTTGCAAACGTTAAAAACATTGCCCCACCACGAAAAGTATATCGTTTCTCATTGGACAGACAGAATTTTTGTAGGCGGAGCTTAAGGTTAACATTGAGACCCTGACTGGTCAGTTGAAAACACAGCCAGATAGCTGTCTTTAAACCAACTTCGGTAAATTGTAGTAAGGAGAAGTTAGGACAGAGTTGCTTCTGAGACGGCGAGGTGAGTGGAGCTGCGTCGCCCGCCGCCCCCTGACGCTGCCTAACCAACGACAAGGTAATGAACGCTCGCGATGCCGCATAACAGCTCATTAAGCTCCACTCAGCACTGCAGAAGTCTCATCTGTTACACCCCCTTTTTGCGTAATACTAGTGTCGATCGTCAATTAAAGCTCATGGTATTCACATTTGCTACGTAAGTTAAAATCTAAACGTGGTGATTTTTCTGTTATGTAATTATTGAGAAGCCACATCAGCCACTGTAATTTACGACAAGTTAGATAAGTAATTAAAGATAATTGAGGGTCATTGTAGACCATTTTGATAGTTTTCGCATTTATGAAACTTAACTTAAATCTAGATTATAGATGTGATATGGCATAGGTCATCCTTCGATCCATTGTAGAACTTGGAAACCCATTCAGGGAATATTCGTTCACATTTTTGTTGAACGCAGTTGGTTTTTTTCATCCTGTATTAAAACATTTCCTTTTATCAATAGTGCAATTTATAAACAATGTTTTGTGAGTAGAATAAAATTTCCAATGGTAAACTTAACTGCTTTTTCGGCGTTATTTTACCAACTAACTAAAAATAGGAAAGCCTTGAACCCCTTCCAGTAAATTTAGTTAGTATTAAGATTCTTTTACAGGGAGCGCAGTGGAGCTGACGCTGAAATCATTAAGTATTTGATTACGTCATCGCTAGTCTCACTGAACTCTTCTGAACTCTACATGTCATGTGTGGTCTGGCGTCTCCTTACCAGCAACAGGTCCCAGGTTCAAACTAGTCAATTCCCTAAAAAACACGCTCAGAGCGTCGTTGCGCGAAAGTGGTAGGGAGACACGAGATAGAGCAAACAGTCGCAGAAACCACGCAGATTGTTAGAAAATCTAAACTCCATGTTAACAAATTTCTCTTCTTCAGAAAAGCATTCCTTGCCATAGCCAATCTACATTTTATATCCTCTCCACTTCGATTATCATCAGTTATTTTGCTTCCCAAATAGCAAAACTCATTTACTACTTTAAGTGTCTCATTTCCCAATCTAATTCCCTCAGCATCACCCGACTTAATTCGATTAGATTCCATTATCCTCGTTTTGCTTTTGTAGATGTTCATCTTATATCCTCCTTTCAAGACACTGTCCATTCCGTTCAACTGCTCTTCCAAGTCCTCTGCTGTCTCTGACAGAATTACAATGTCATCGGCGAACCTCAAAGTTTTTATTTCTTCTCCATGGATTCTAATTCCTATTCCGAACTTTTCTTTTGTTTCCTTTATTGCTTTCTCAATATATAGGTTGAATAACTTCGGGGAGAGGCTACAACCCTGTCCCACTCCCTTCCCAACCAACGCTTCCCTTTCATGTCCCTCGACTCTTGTAACTGCCATCTGGTTTCTGTACAAATTGTAAATAGCCTTCCTCTCCCTGCATTTTACCCCTGCCGCCTTCATAATTGGAAAGAGAGTATTCCAGTCAACATTGTCAAAAGCTTTCTCCACGTCTACAAATGCTAGTAACGTAGGTTTGCCTTTCCTTAATCTTTCTTCTAAGATAAGTCGTAGGGTCAGTATTGCCTCACGTGTTCTAATATTTATACGGAATTCAAACTGATCTTGCCCGAGGTCGACTTCTACCAGTTTTTCCATTCGTCTGTGATGTATTCGCGTTAGGTTTCTCCAGCTGTGGCTTATTAAACAGATAGTTCGGTAATTTTCACATCTGTCAACACCTTCTTTCTTTGGGATTGGAATTATTATATTCATCTTGAAGTCTGAGGGTATTTCACCTGTCTCATACATCTTGCTCACCAGATGGATGGAGGACAAATGCAAGGATGTAGAGGCGTATATCACTAGGGGTAAGATTGATCACGTAACTACTGTGTTTACACAGAGAGGACCCATTAATTGGGACAATGAGCGAAGACACATACATAAAAATAAAATCTTCCTTCCTTTCGAAGGACTGCACATAAGCACGGGGAAAAAGAGCACGGCGCGATGCGAAGGTGCTCGTAGCTGAAGTCAGCGTAAGAACTGACGGGCCCTGGCCAATCGCTGCAGAGATGCAAACACCTGTACCAATGGTGCTTCCTATACTGCGCTTTGCGCGCGCCGTCTGAGGTAGCTTGCCGCTGACGCTCTCTCTGAGGCCCAAGCCAGCTCATCTCCTCCCACATCGATGTTCGCTGACGGAGACCCTAAAGTAATTTTCCCCGTCTAAATGTCTGGACGCTCCAGGTGCGCACGGTTTCCTGGAGCGCTGGAGGGTGCGGTACGCAAAACCGCGGCACGCAGCAGCAGCAGTGCCGGTCTCTTTGTCGCGCCTCCCCTGACGCAGCCGGCGCACTCTAGAGGCGGACCCTGAACGGCCGACCTGAGCATTGCTCAAACAGAGCGTCCTCCTTTCCCTCTTTTTTTTTTTACCAGCTTCCCTCCCTCCCTCCCTCCTCCGCACTCCACGGCCTCTTTTCAGCTCTTTGTGGCAGGCCGTCAGAGGAAACACTGGCGCCTTGATGTCGAAATGAACGCCATCGCCGCCTCCGCGGCTGCCGGTGGGCGCCACGGGACGCGGACGCTGAAGTTAAAAAAAAAAAAAAAGGGGGGGGGGAAGGGGAACGCTCTCCTCATTTCCGGCCAGGCGCCGACTGCCAAGCTGCCGAAGAAAGGACGCCCTCAGTCACGCCATTAAGGCGTCCAGGCCGCGCTGGCGGTCTAAGTGACTGGAATCTCACTGGCAGCGGACCAACTGCGGAGGTCGCGGCGGCGAACAGGTGCTCGCCGTTCGGCCGGCTGACAGCCTGTCCGCGTACTCTTTGGCCAAAGGGCGGCCTGTGTCTCCGTCACCGAAACGCGTGCCGCCTTCAGTTCGGCTAAAAATACGGCTTTAAGGGGCTCCGGAAAGGCTCAAAATCATGAAAAGTTCAATTTTTACTTTTTTGCGTTTTCTGAATCTGCAGACTATTACCTTTCAATAGATATATAATTTATTCAATTCCGAAGACTACAACTATTTTTAAATTTTTTTTGAAATGTGTTCTACATGGGCGTGACCCACTGTGGCGCTGTTAAACTGCTGTCAAATGGTGTTATTATTAACGTCCGTGTTCATCAGGTACATTTTAGTGATGTGAGATAAAGTATGTGTTGTGGCTAAACCTATTTTCAGACACTTAGCAGCACCTGAACTGTTGAAAAAGTGTATTCACGGAAAAACTCAAAACCCCAATGAAAGTGTAAATAGTGTTATATGGTCGAGAATCCCCAAGACTGTATTTGTTGGAATAGAAACACTTCACTTTGGTGTGTATGTTGCTGTTGCGACTTTCAATGATGGCAACATTGTAAGGTGCAAGGTATTTAGAAATATGGGAATGAAGATAGGTTCTAACATGGTACGAGCGATGCTTGCTTTAGACAAGGAACGCCTTCGGGCTGCAGACAGGGCTGTAAAGAGTCTAGAAATACAAGCAAGAGTAAACAGGAGGAGGAACAAGAGGAAGCTGGAGGAGGAGTTTGCAGAGGATGAAGATAATCCATCCTATGGACCTGGAATGCACTAAAAAGTTAATCCAATCTTTGTCGCTCGATTCCCAAAACTTTTATTTTCTCATACTAATTACATGTGTTCTAAGGATCTTCCAAACATATTTGTTTCAAACTTTCAGTAAATGTTACACAGTACCTTCTGCATAATTTAACACAGCCTTTTTCCAAAAAACTGTATATTTTTGAATATATAAATAAAAAATTGCAAAAAAAGTTGTGAATTTTCATTACAATTGAAAAAAAATCATCTTTAATAATTGAACTAAAATTTTGTAAAATCCCGGTGTTAAATTGTAGCCCATATTCCAATAAATAATCTGTAAAAAGGTCAACTTCCTACCTCAAATACTTTGTGAGGAAAGATGTAATTTATAAGCGTTATTTTAGCATTGCAAGTATAGGGCGTTCCGGAGCCCCTTAATGGCGACACGAGTAACAGCACAAGAGCAGGGACCCCAGTAGATACGGGGCATCGAGTAATCCACAGCTTCCATCAGCAGCATTCGTGTTACGTCGCATGCGGTTTCACGCATGGGTGTAACTTGCCTTCCGTTCTGTGTAACATGCGTTGGCAAAGTGGGTAACCGAATTTAGGCAGTCACAGTAACACGGCGGACTCCGCAACAAGCGAAAACTGGAGGGTTTTATTATTGTTATTATTACTACTATTATTAGTGTTGTGATTCTTCAGTTTCTCCCGGCGTATTTGTTGCTCGAACAGTCCACGGTTATACTGCCGGTTCATAGTGTCCAACAGGCAAAATATTTCGGCGATCAGACATGTCGCCATCGTTAGGTGCGCTGACGAACTGAGCTCCTGAGGGCGGGCGGCCGATTTAAATCCCCTCCCCCCGCGGGCCGCTCTCTTCGCCGTCCGCGCCCGCGCGCCGGCGGTCGCGAAGACGTGGGCGTCGGAATCGGTCGTAGCGTCGATGTGCTTGCTACGTCCGCCCTGGTCGCCAGTGTTTGTTGTTGTTATTATTAATGCAGAACAACACCAGGGAAGCCTACTCAGACGAAAAGCCTGGTACGTACTAACCAAATCGGCTAAAAGAACATCCCATTTGACAGAGCCTATACAGAAGATCAGGAGCCTTGAATTCCATCAAAAACTGACACCTTATATGTCATCGCTGTCGACCCATCTACATCACAGTGGCCTTCCTTTATTCCCCTATCGTCTACGCCGTCAGCGCGCAAATGTGGCAGTGAACGTAACTTTATGTTATTCTCTCCGTACTGGCAAAAATTTGCCTATAAAGTGATGATTCGCACTCGCGCAATAGTGCTAAACAGCCCGCTAACACAGACATTTCGCAGATGCCTCATTTACCTATATATTATAGTTACATCCAATTAGACCTTGGTGGACCATCAGTCTATTGCAAAAAATGGCAATTTACTTTTAATGTGCGGAGATGAAAAGTTGTCGACTTCGCAATACGTATATCGGCTTCTGAGTAGGTGGTTGATTAATCACTACTGGAATTTGTAATGTTATTCAAATACCTGACAGTTACTGGGGACGTCGGTCAAGTACAAAGAAAGGCCCGACGATTGGTTTCAAACTTGGTTCTGTAACTGGAGAAGTATAATGAAGGGAAATTTTGTGGCGGAGCATTTCGTAGTCCATATTTTAAAGTTTCGCATTAGTAACTTAATTAGGTTTAATTACTGACGTAAATAGTCCCTTACAGAAATCTAGCTGGCCGTGGTGGCCGTGCGGTTCTAGGCGCTGCAGTCCGGAACCGCGGGACTGCTACGGTCGCAGGTTCGAATCCTGGCTCGGGCATGGGTGTGTGTGATGTCCTTAGGTTAGTTAGGTTTAAGCAGTTCTAAGTTCTAGGGGACTGATGACCTAAGATGTTAGGTCCCATAGTGCTCAGAGCCATTTGAACCATTTGAACAGAAATCTAATTATATTATAAATTTTGGAAGTAACAGCATGCAGTACGTTTTCTCTCAGTTCCGATAAATGCAGGTAGGTGCAGATGAAATCGCTGGTTCATTCGGCTTAATATTAGAACTCACATTTTCTCTTTTCTGGACACTTACAGTAATATTCCTTTAAACTCTTTCTGATAATTAGACTGTAAGCTTTCATCTACCTGTCAGTGTGAAGTAACGAGAGCTAGTATGAGAGTGGAAAAAAAAGAGAGAGAGAAAGAGGGAGGGAGGGAGGAAGAGAGAGAAAGAGAGAGAGAGAGAGATGGGGAAGAGACCAAGACGGGGCAGATTAAGCCATGCTGAAACCGAATCTCAGTGCTGAAATAACAACAGGTGACTTGGTAGAGAGTTAGCCAGTATCTGGTCAATACCTAGTTTCCCAGACCGGGATGGTTCCTCATTTCAAGCTCAGAAACAAGGTACACACAAAAAACACCACTAAAGACAGACAACGATTGACATACTGTTACCGTACATAATATTCCATCGGTTAAATTATGCTGACGTTGAGGTATGAGAAGAGAAAACAATCACAGAAGCGGATTAATCACAATCTTCACCTATTGACCGTGCAAAGTGTGGGAACGTCTTAAAAAAGGAGACGTCGGTGTCGTTTCATACATTTTGTTGTGGACTGACAAGACAGCCAGTCCACAGTGACGGGTGACCGAAAGGCACGCGTTTACACACGCCGGTTGGCGTTATGTCTGAAACAGGATACGTAATGAATGCTATAAGAAAAGTACGTAGCTGCTGGAATACTTTAATCCATCATTTGTATACAGCATTCTTGATGATACAAGTGAGACTCTCTCTAGATATGGTTAATGGCGCCTTGCTAGGTCGTAGCCATGGACTTAGCTGAAGGCTATTCTAACTGTCTCTCGGCAAATGAGAGAAAGGCTTCGTCAGTGTAGTCGCTAGCAAAGTCATCGTACAACTGGGGCGAGTGCTAGTACGTCTCTCAAGACCTGCCGTGTGGTGGCGCTCGGTCTGCAATTACTGACAGTGGCGACACGCGGGTCCGACATGTACTAATGGACCGCGGCCGATTTAAAGCTACCACCTAGCAAGTGTGGTGTCTGGCGGTGACACCACACATTTTAACGACATCAGCTTTTTCCATCAATGGTGGAGTGTTTTTCGTTGCGAGCTATGAACGACCTGTTATATGAGCAATCAATCTACGTGCCTCAGGTCGCTCAATTTCGTCAACGTAATGTATCAGTAAGATGGTACCGTTTGTAATCCTGATCACCGGAACTGCGACGCAAACGCTACATGATGATGTTCTTCTAAGCCTTACTGCGCGTAATGTAATACATTCTGCTGTGTTTTGTGATTTTATGGAACACGGTACTGATTATTACGATCGCGTTAAATGCACTGGGTCTAATTTTATTCTATTTCGGCACTTTTACTGTTGCGGTTTACATTGGTTGGAGAGCAGTTATTTGTCATCTGCTCCATGGTGTGGCCACTACCTTTGTGACTGAGACGTATATGAAGTGGGCGTGTAACAGGTCTCCTACCGATGCTGTCTGCTCTTATTAAAAGCTCCCTTACAACTTCTTGTGATGAGCGTGATCCAGTCGTAATTAACCTTGGGTTCTCCCTTAATCACTTTAATTATAATCGAGCTACTAATATAAATTAGAATACTCCCGTGCCCACTGCAATCGTAATTGACGATGTCGTTGGGTCAACATGTGGAAACATAGTGGTGGTCCGCTGCGGAGCTCCGTGTTCAAAAACGTGCGATGGACGGTGTGCTCCGAAATAGCACTGTGCTCTTTCGGAGGAGATACCACAAATCACCATCTATCCTACAGACAAGTCTCCGAACCCCACGTTCTGTGATGATGATGAAGGTATGTGGTTTGCGAGGTTATAACACTCCTGTCTGCTACTGCTATACCATAACCTCGAAACTGGAGGCAATTTGCAAAACAGAATTATTTTGTTAGAGTAATAATGGTATAAAGCAACAGATCAGTGTTACCCTCTGAGAGGAATTTTGTTATGTTGACCGTGTTGTACCTAACGGAGGTGGCTTATCGGAAGTGAAAGTCAGAATTACGTAAATATTTGAACAGTAACAAACAAAATTTTGCCTATCTGCACTGTTTAACTGATAAAGAAAACGGTCGACAGCCTAACTAGGCAAGAGAATGATTAACATTCTCGTTCAAGAAAATAGTTATTAGTAACTTTAATGGATAAACACAACCTATACTTTGTCACACGCGAGTACTGTGAACTCTGACACATACATATGTTTTAAGATTGAAGCTAACAGTTAGAGCAGCACAAACTATTTGCAAAATTATAACATATACCGAAACACACTATTACTTTCAGGGCTTACACAAAGTGAATGGTCTTTATAACATTACTATTAATATGCACTTCTAATACACAAGAGAGACAAACACTTAGCAATCATGAACATATAGTTTTCTACTATTGCAGTTTCCCACTTTTACTACAACGAAACCCAATGTTGACAAAATTGCAAGAAACTGACTCACCTTTTAGAATTTACTACAGACAACAATGTGATCTTCAATAAAATTCTTCAGGGTATCAGACCGCATCGTCATAATTTAAAATGTGCCAACGTTTCGGCCAGTTAACGTAAGGCCCTGATGAAGGCTAGCTGCAACGCTGGCCGAAACGTTGGCGCATTTTAAATTATGACGATGCGGTCTGATACCCTGAAGAATTTTATTGAAGAAGACAACGGCCGCGGAAGCCTACGCTTACAACAATGTGATCATTTACTTTATAAGCCTCAGTCTTAAGAACTTTTAATTTTGGAGTTGGCAACAGCACTTTAATAAGCAGTTTTAATAGGAATATTTTCAGCAAACAACATTTACTTTAACTCACTCTCTTGCCACATTAACTTTAACTTTCTTTTTACTATGTTGAAGAGGCATTAATGAGCAAAATACTGGGCTTTAATGTTCTTTTAGTAAGGACACTCGGATATCACTTTAGCTCAAACGGAGAGGAACCTGAGAGGTGTTATGATGAGGAGAAAAATCAGGGTAGGTACATAAATTCAGATATAAATTACCTTATATTTGAGCACAATAACACATCCATTAAGCTGATCCTTCACTGTACATCATTGTAGTATTCCGATATAATGATTGCGCAATATGGTGGCAACTGCATGTTGTTAGGTGGAATTGCAGGTAGAATTGCTGGACTCTGTCATTTCTTGGTGGCGATGATCGATAGCAATCCCAGAATATTTCCAGCTATTTAACCATTCTTCCGAGGCATTGGAAAGCGGCAGGAAAAGCCTCTCTCGGAACCAGCACCATATGCATCTTTTACATGGCAGTGCACAGACTCGTAGCTCGTCTCCGACTCGTAGCTCGTCTCCGACTGACTATCAGTTCCACCTTTTCCACCTATGCTAACCACAATTTGCGCGCGCTACACAGTTCCGTTCCCGAGGGGAACCACTAGACCGTTTACATACAAACTAACTAAGAACCCTAAGTGAGGATCAGCAGTTTACATAACAGCAAACAAATACATTAAATAAAACAGAACATTTGCACATACTGACATTTCTACAAAAAATTATACACACAGAAATTACAATTATATATGGTAAGTTTTGTTCCCTCCAAATGGGACAAAGAATTTAAATGACAAATACACTAATTTGCATAGAACCAAACCACGACATCAAAAATTGTACAAAGAAAGGAGTATACAATTCTGTGTTACCTATTTAATCAAACACATCTACAGAAGCTCAATGATGTAACATTAAATGAAACAAAAGTAAAATGAATCAGTAGAGTATTAGAGCTATGGTGTTACAAGGGGCTCAACTGCATGGTTATCAGCACCCGTGCAAAGACCTAATGTTTACACTCTCCAGTCTCACCACTTCCCCGAACGATGATGAAATGATGAATACAAATTCCCAGTCCCCAGGTGGAGAAAATCCCCGACCCGGTCGGGAATCGAACCCGGCACCTCGTGAGGCAGCAGCGCTAGCCAGTAGACCACGAGCTGCGGACTGTTCTGTGACGAGTGGTGGATGTCCAATCATTTAGCTCCCATTGTCATGCTACCTCTTTCCGTAGATGCTCACGACAATGGCACATGGAAACTGGTCCAGATTCGCCGTTGTCGAGAAATTCATTTAACATGCCCTGCGTAATAGCAATCTGCTCTTTGTCAAAGTCGCTTATCTTAGTGGATTTTCCTACTTGCAGCCCATATCTTCCCTAGGGTGACCCCCGTCCGTTTCTGGTCCGCTTACATACTATAGTTACCGCGTCTCGTACCGGTCACAATGTTTTGGCTCATCAGTGTACTTTAACATGCCAGTGCGAACGTAAATAATTTTCACCACCTACACGAAACATTTGTTTTATCTCTGACATCCCTCTGGTTTACCGCTTTATTCTTATTCTAGTTTCCCTGTATTGAGATGAAGTTCCCTGAATTCTCCTCTATTTTAAATTGAACTACCGAGCTCTTGGCGGTTAAACAGTTTTATCACAATCGGACAAATAATGTTGAAACGCGTACGTTTCTTATGTGTTCATTACCAGCGATGGCGAGGCATGACAGAATCTCTGACCAGAGAGTTATTTATCGTTGCTAGTCTGCGCTTGACCGCGCGAGTGGGCAGTTGCTTGTTGCACTCAGTCAGTGCTAGTAGCGGGTTGAGAGTCGGCAAGAGCAGTTGCGAGTGGCACTCTGTCGGCAGTAGTTGTAGCGAGTGGACGGTTGTACTGAGCGGGCGTCGACATGGATCGGCGGCGTGCTTTCCCTCCATCTCTGGTCACGGTTCTGGACGAGGTATATTGTTGTCGAAGGTAATGAAGCAGCATTGCGCTCAGCTAATGACATATGTTAATTGTAATTAATTTGTTCAAGAATTCCCCAATAATAAGTTTTTATAAAGTAAATTTTTTAAACAAAAGTAATCATTTCAATTTAAAGAATTTTTCCTATGCATTTCCTCCAAGAATCAGAATTAAATATACGCCAGCATTGCACGGAGCTGTGCCGAAACATACGAGCAGATATTGAGGGAGTTTACTAATGTAAGAATTTTGGTTTTTGTGTTCAGATTTAATTATTGCACAGGGCCGAGGGTCAGCGCAGCTGCCCTTATAAAATTTATCAGGTTCATTTTAGCGTTAATTTTGTGGGGACTTGACATTTTTGCACATTTTTATTATCATTGAGTTTTATTTCTGTGGGGAGTTTACATTTGGGCCATTATTATTCTTTAATTTTGCAAGGAAGTTACGCTTAGCTCATTTTTATTATTCAGTTTTGTGCGAAGACCACATCTGGCACAAGTTTTCATTATCATTGTCATTTTTTGTCCCTTTTAAATTATTGCGGGGAAGTTACAATGTTGGGACATCTACTGCATACGTTTGGGATAAATTATGAAACAGATATGAATACATAATTTTTCCTATACCGTATAGCTTCGTGTGCAGTACATTGTAACCGAAACAGGATCTTTATCCGTTTTTACTCTTGTTTGCATACAGCGGTATCACTGAAGATGTGACTCTAACGCCGCGAAACTAGTTTGATCAGAAATAAAGATTTATCACACAGCTAAAGCGGTCTTATTCATCAGTATTCAACTTTTAAAAGGTCTTGGACGGCTACGACAAATTTGGAGATAAAAGGATCACTGAATCTGAAATCCAATAGACGGGAGGAGGTCGTAACAGAGCGGTAGGATAATTACTTCGAAAGAATGATTATGTTAATGTAATGAAGAACGACGTGGCATTCGTAGGCTGTTGGGTAAGAGCTCATTTAGTGTTATTAACCGCGGAGTAGTTATAGTCTAATTGCACTCAGTCAACAACAGACAAACTGACAGTCACAGAAGCCTGTAGTATTTGTCGCAGATTCCAGGAGTCTTTCATGCAGTGAAGTACGTTGCTCGACAAAGATCAAAGTGATGTTTCCTGGAGGGAGCCCAAGTGAGCCGGGTGGTCCTCGTCGACAGAGCCGATGACGTGATATTTAGAGCTCAACCTCCGTTACTAACGCGAAACTAACTTTGTACAGGCGTCTGCAGTCCTTCCCGTTCACACTTGACAGGCTTAACGCTTAAACAGCTGCGCCACCGCATGCTTTCCTTGACAGACTCGCACTCAGAAACGTAATAAAAATCGCCAAGGATAAAGCGGACCCACTTCTGGGTCCAGTTGTGAATGAAACGATTCTGCCGACACACGTAAACAAAAAACTTTCTCGACATATGGTGTGGTTTACAGGCGGCTTGCAGAGAGAGCTCTAACATAAAACAAATTTCCACACGACACTCTTATCTACACAAATGTGTGTGGTCGCCGGCTGCAGTACTATGACGACGTTTCTTCTTCTTTTCCTACTACAAGCTAAAAAAAGGCACAACAATCCTGTTCTAACTGGAAGAGCGTAAAGTTTCGCACAAGATGAACCAACAAACGTATAACTTCGGCAATGTAGAGAGTAATCGAATTAAATCAAGTAGTGGAGAGGGGATTAGATTAGGAAACGAAACGCTGAGAGTAGTACATGACTTTTGCTTTTCTGGCAGCAAAATCCACTGCACGAATAGTTCGACGACGTTTGCAGCAGCATGGACTATCAGCTCGGAGACCATGGCTGCGGTTACCCTCGTTGCTGCATCACAGACAGGAGCGCCTGCGATGGTGTACTCAATGACGAACCTGGGTGCACGAATGGCAAAACGTCATTTTTTCGGATGAATCCGGGTTCTGTTTACAGCTTCACGATGGTCGCATCCGTGTTTGGCGACATCGCGGTGAACGCACTTTGGAAGCGTGTATTCGTCATCGCCACACTGGCGTATCACCTGGCGTGATGGTATGGGGTGCCACTGGTTACACGTCTCGGTCACCTCTTGTTCGCATTGACGGCACAGTGGATGTTACATTTCAGATGTTTTACGACCCGTGGCTCTACCCTCCATTCGATACCTGCGAAACCCTACATTTGAGCAGGATAATGCACGACCACATGCTGCAGGTACTGTACGGGCCGTTATAGATACAGAACATGTTCGACTGCTGCCCTGGCCAGCACATTCTCCAGATCTCTCACCAATTGAAAACGTCTGGTCAATGGTGGCCGAGCAACTGGCTCGTCAAAATACGCCAGTCACTACTCTTGATGAACTGTGGTATCGTGTTGAATCTGCATGGGCAGCTGTACCTGTACACTCCATCCATGCTCTGTTTGAGTCAATGCCCAGGCGTATGAAGGCCGTTATTACGGCCAGAGGTGGTTGTTCTGGGTACTGATTTGTCAGGATCTATGCACCTAAATTGCGTGAAAATGTAATTATATTTGTCCAATGAATACCCGTTTATCATCTGCATTTCTTCTAGGTGTAGCAATTTTAATGGCCAGTAGTGTATTATACTGACACATAATAAAAACAAACCAGCCACTTGGTGAAAACTACCACTTATGGAAATGTGCAATGACAGATACAGTGTTACGTAATATAACAGTCACATGGCGCTACTGAAATGCCACATGATGTTCACTTTGCTTCAATTTTTCTGTAGATTGTCCATTATGGAAACTGGTAATGAATAAATTTTCTGTAAGACAGCACAGCGTGTGCCATGCAGTTCTCCAGCTCACGCAAATTCGACGTGCGGCCTGACAGTAAAAGAATAATACCTTCATGACACTCACCCTTTTCAAAAGTGCCACGGCAGTAATGGCAAAACTTGAAAACACAGTTTTCTTCCAATAAAAAATGAGCCATAAGAGCGCAGGCCTTTATAACGTGGAAGTTACCAGACAATGCAACTGATGACTTCTAGCACCGATGTGAAGCAGCATGCAATGACCTACCCGAAGCAGTCTTCCTAGTTCCATTTGATAAGCTGCTACAACCGAGTTGGAGACACCGTTTCTCCAGAGGTGGAACCTCTGTCTACTAAACTTCGCATCTTGCATAGTCCAACTCCCCTACAAACGTACTTATGTGTTCTTCCTATATTCAGTATATACATTTTGTTAGTAAGCAGTGATACTGGAGTAATTAATGTGTAAGCTGGGAAGTATTATTTCTATGAAAATCATTAGTGTTGGATTTTAAGATAATATTTACAAAAAACAATGAAATTTCTGCTGCAGTTTCTGGGTTTCAGACCTCTTTGTTTACCAGCAATAGATAAATACATATATGCGAGAGGTATTCACTACAAAATGATCATATTCTTTTTAATAATATATTTTTACCCTTTCTCATAATGTTGATGGTCCTCCTCAAACCGTCACCTTTGGATGCAATTTACTTGTCCCAGCGCTTCTGCTACTTAAAAAGAAAAATGCTGGGAACAATTTTTAAGTTCCTTCAGAATCGTCACTACAGCCTTCACTGCTGCTCCTTATGACCGAAAATGCCTCCAGTGATGGCATTTCTTCAGGGTACGGAACAGAGAGAAGTTGCACGAGGCTAAACCTGTACTACAGGAAGTGTGAGGAATGCATTCACATTGGCTTTTGCAATGTATTTAGTAGCACCATTTGCAATATGCGGCCGTGCTTTACAGTCCTGCAGGATCGAGCCTGTTTCACGGTTATGTCGCGTTTTCTGCCTGATATGCAAATTTTGTAGGACATCCCTGTAGTGCTGTCCAGTTATTGGTATGTGAACAGGTAGAACATGCTGATAAAATACTCCATTAATATCAAAAAATGAAATGAACCCAACAGAAGCAACCATTTTTTTAGGGGTGGGGTGCGGGTTGGTGATAACTAAATTTCCACACGGAGATTTGCTGTTTGCCCTCAGGATCAAAATGATCTGGCCAAGTTTCATCAGGAGTGATTGCCTTTGAAAGAAACTCCGGATTTCACGCGAATGTCATTTTGCTCGCGAATCAGCAGCCTTGGAACCAACAGCGCACAAACACGCCTTATGTGTAAATTTTCTGTTGCCAACTTGTTGATGGCACACAATGAAATTTTCAATATTTAATAAGGTGTTTCTAAGGTTATTCGTCGATCCTCTCTCACAATGACAGCAGCAGTGCTGATGTTTTCTTCCGTAACAGCAATAACTGGAAGCGCCGGGTACACCTTCCTTGGAAATCGATTGTCTGTCCTATTTAAACAGTTTAAACCATATTCGAGCAGTGATGTGGGGAAGAACAGACTCTCCAATGGCCTCATGTAACATTGTACAATCCTTAGCTGAAAATCTATTTAGACGGAAGGAGACTTTCGAAACCGCACATTGTTCATCGTGCGTCACCTCTCATTTCGCGGTAGGCGATACTGAAAATGTCTCTGCTTGCCTGCCTCTCACAGGTGGAATCCAGGAGTGCCAACAATGTAACTAGTGATGAGTGTTTGTTACAATTAAGGTAACAGAATGTCTTAAGATTAAACTCTAGCGCGAGAAATTGTGACCGAAAACAATATGATAGTTGCTTTATTATTGTTTCAGTGTTGGATCACAAAGTTTACCTGTAATCAGATTTATCTGATTACAAATAAACATTGTGAGCCAAGACTTGAATTAGAGTAAAGCAAATATTTGCTGGACGTCACTACGGTGAAAAAAAATTTTATAATGGCAACGACAGAACAAAAATACCCTCAAGAATTGTAAAGCAACTAAGGACAATATGGCCACACAAATGAGGTTTTTTCTGGATCGCGAAAACCTTTTCGTGACTATGTCACAACTTGCAATTATGGTCATTTCTTACTGAACAACCTTAGTAAAGTAAGTACGCTATTTAATTTCTGCCACACGCCACACGGTTGCTTGCAGGGAACAAATGAACATTTAAAAAACATACACACATCCATCATCTCTTACACGATGTTTGAAACGAAATACGTACGTAGATATGTAATTAGAATTTGCTTAATGGCACCCTCGAAAGGCTCATTTTCGTGCACTGTTGTTTTTCCTACATTATTAGTACAACAGGCTCTACTTAGCTTCTTTGTCCGCAGCTCGTGGTCTCGCGGTAGCGTTCTCGCTTCCCGAGCACGGGGTCTCGGGTTCGATTCCCGGGTGAGGGATTTTCTCTGCCTCGTGATGACTGGGTGTTGTGTGACGTCCTTAGGTTAGTTAGGTTTAAGTAGTTCTAAGTTGTAGGGGACTGATGATCATAGATGTTAAGTCCCATAGTGCTCAGAGTCATTTGAACCATTTTTTTCTACTTAGCTTCAATATCGAATCGGTAACGTAACCAGAACCAATCGTGAAGGTGGTAAAGAGATACTGATTAATTTTTCCAATAACTTTCAGCGCCTAACCTGATATAAACTAGGGTCGGCAGCATCACACCATTTAATCCAGTGCCGGTTTAGCGTTACTGAAGGAAGCGCTGTTTGTGCCACCAGTGACGAAGCTCGTTCGATTAGTTCAGAGAAACTGAGAGCAGTCTCCCGCTTATTCCAGTTCCACAATTTGCGAAGCTGGCCCGGCTCGGCTACCATTAGAATTTCGAAATTAATTTTCATGCTGCGCGGCATGAACTGCATGATAGCCGCGAAGCGTGAAGGACGCGTTTGAATGTGCTCTTTTTAACGTACCTGCCGTGAATCCTAAACGCTGGACCAGAATTCAATTATGCATATCCCTATTCTATAATACGGTTTTCCGTTACGTGCTCTCGTATTAATATGCATGGGAGGTACGGCCCCCAGTTTGCTTTGCGCGCAAATGTATTTGCTCCACTTGAGAGAATTTTAAGCTTAACTCCAATTTATTATCCGAACACGGACACGGTCCCTACGTACACAGACGCAGGTCTCTCGGTTTGTCTTTAGCAATTACCAGAGCTTGACAGGATTTCGGTTTCTAGACATGGCGCTGGCCTTCGTAACAAATTAAGCCGATAAAGTTTTCCTACTTACACCCAAAAAATGATAGGAATCATATAGAATGGTTGGGAAAGCGACATTTTTGAGCAGTTATAATACCGTTGTGATTTATTCATGAACTGATCACGAGTTTTCTGACGTTTCGCCAGCACAAGCGGCTGCCATCGTCAAAGCTTCACTCTGCATTGCTAGCGGTGGACTGAGGCTTAGCTCGCGGCCGCAGATCATACACCGATGACCAAAAGATATTATGACCACCTGCTTAATAGCTTCTTTGTCCATCTTTGGAACGAAATACATCACTGATACTGCCTATCAGAGATTCACAGTTTGCTGGCAGGTTTATCGCAGTATGTGGCGCTATATGTCTACCCACAGGTCATGTAATTCCCGTAAAAAACGGTCCGCTGTTCTGAGGACGTGGTAATATCACTTGCAGGCGACCCAGATGGGTTATGTAGGATTTACATCAGGGAAGTTTGCTCACCGAGACATCAACCTGAGTTTACTGTAACGCTCCTCATGCTACTGTAGCCGGTTCTAGCTCCGGGACACGGACATTCATACTGTTGGAAGATGACGCCGGCCGCCGCGGTCGCGGAAGACTTCAAGCAAGAAGGAATGCAGGTAGTTCGCAGCTGTCAGCGTGTCTTCGATTACAACGACAGGTCCCATGCAACCGCAGGAGAATGTCTCTGATATTATTACACTGCTCACACCAACCTGCCCCTGTTGGTTGCTGCTCTTTTCGAGCATTTCAAAACCCAGTAAATACAAATTAATTGAATGAAGCTACACATTAAGTATATTAATTAACTACACTAGCAAGCATGATCACCGACCTGCCTTACGTTTTAAGATTTGTTTAGTATTAGTAAAGACTGCAAGTAGCACAGTTATTCACTGTGCGTGTATTTCTCCGTAGTTAAAACATGTTTTCTGGTTAATTGAATTTTTTTTTGTAGATGATTTCAGGAAGATTTCAATTAGAGAGTTTTCAGGAAGGCTAATGAAAAAACTATTTTTTTGTTTCAAAATATAGAAGACTTTTTTTTAAACTGGATATGTGCATCTTTTCGTATAACAATGAGTGTTCTTACTCCATTAGAAATTAGAACGATAAACGGCAACGATCTTACAACCCTTTTCGTTATCCTATCTATTAAACGCCAACCGACTTAGCCACCAGACCCCGATGATTCCATGATCTCCTGACTGTAACAGCGCCAGACCACCTGACTGACTGTGCAGATTCAGTGTACCAAAAATCGCTTTGCTTGCCACTTGTACTCGCACTGCCACTTTTTACCGATGATCCTAATTCTCTTGTGTGTGTGTGTGTTTCATCGAAGAGATCGCAGAACCGGTGAGGTTGAACGGCGAGAGGGGGCATTCCTTAATTGCTGATTATATTCTTTAAAAGGTGACTATTACTGTTTAAATAAGTCGTTACCTTATGCTGTAGCGTTTCAATTAGTTATACTGTTCACTTGTGTTACATAGGAAGGAAAAAAGTTCTAGGGCAATGATGATGGTAGAGATATTTCGATATGATAGAGTGTGCAATCTTTGCTAATAGTACAAATAGTTATGATGCTGGACACTTGTATTGCTTCGGATTTAATAATGTATAGTCCGCAGGTCATGGTCTAGCGGTAGCTTTCTTCGTTTGCCTTGCACAGGGTCCTGGGTTAGATTCCCGGCGGGATCAGGGATTTTCCCTGCCTCGAGATGACTAGCTGTTCTTTCATCCTCATCATCATCAATCATCCTCATTGCGGTCGGCGGAAGGCAGTGGCAAACCACCTTCACCGCCTAGAAGGCGGTGCGGGTCTCCGGCATCGTCCCCTACGCTCCTCGGAGTATGAGACCACATCATCATCATCATGATTGTGTCATTAGTTGCTGGTGTGTAGGAAAAATTCCTGTTGGTAGTAACAAAGTAAGTATGAATGAATAAATCCCGTTTTTAAATTGTAGATAACAAACTACCATGTAACGTATATAAATAAAAATGCAAATGATCGTGTGTTAGGCGGACGCGGTGGCAGAGCGGTTCTAGGCGCTTCAGTCCAGTCCGCGCGACTGCTACGGTCGCAGGTTCGAATCCTGTCTAGGGCATGGATGTGTGTGATGTCCTTAGGCTAGTTAGGTTTCAGTAGTACTCAGTTGCAGGGGACTGATAACCCCCGATGTTAAGTCCCATAGTGCTCAAAGCCATTTTGATCGTATGTTAAAAATCTTAAATTCGCGAAAGTTCTTCACCCATTGCTTTGCCGGCCGAAGTGGCCGCGCGGTTATGGCGCTGCAGTCTGGAACCGCGAGACCGCTACGGTCGCAGGTTCGAATCCTGCCTCGGGCATGGGTGTGTGTGATGTCCTTAGATTAGTTAGGTTTAACTAGTTCTAAGTTCTAGGGGACTAATGACCTCAGCAGTTGAGTCCCATAGTGCTCAGAGCCATTTGAACCATTTGAACCCATTGCTTTGAAATTTGTACACAACGTTCTTTCCATACACGCCTGTTTTTATGTTTTTTATGTACATATAGCTTGATAAGCTCTTGAGCTATTTACTTGAAGTTTTTACACCTTACTCTAACAAACGTTCTGATAGACGCAGGTTATATATTCTTAAAAATATTTAAATGTATATAAAATATATAATAGGGATCCATTATTAGCAAAAATTCGCAAAAAGGATGTTGTTTTTCTTTCTCACAATCAGTTTTAACTATGAGGGTAGGGTATTTAAACCATTAGAAAAAGACACTGCTAGCTAGGGCATATCCACCTATGGTAAACTAACATACGCAAACAGCGACAAACGTCGGTAAGCCCCTGCATATCAGCAACACTGACTGGCAACTACCAGCTGCTATTAGAGCCGACCAACAGGCCACAGCAGGGACACCGACGAGCCCGCCCACAGACGCACGAACAATCTGCCAACATTCCCTCACACTGTGCCTCCGGTATATGACCTATCGGACACAAGATCGATAACAAACCTAACTGTTGCAGGTTGCAGGACGCTGAACGAGGACTCTGTACCAGCACCCAGCGCCAGCCGCCGAGCAGCACAAACGCACAACGTCAAGGTATCGACATGCATGATACCCACTACTAACAAAGCCTATCCTTGCACAACCTATCGCAGGCAGCAAGACAACCGCTACTGCTCTTGCCGCCCGACCTAACTTTCGCAGAGGTTCTTTTCCCTTGGCTCTTGCTTTGGCACTTTTTTTTCCTCTGCCCTTCTAACCGCTACCCTTCGTCAGATTTCGACCAATCTATCTCCAGATGAACGCGTATTAATGGTTAATCCTAACCAGACGTACGCAAACATCGCAGTACCCACATCCTGCGACACCTCACTTTAGTGAATACTAACCCTTATGCAGAGATGGCAGTAGACCTTTTGTGTTGACCATCATGCCGGTGTGGGCGTGAAGGGGTCCACCTCTATTTAAAAAAAATGTTTCTCCCATACACATTCCTTCTCATTAGATATATTTTTAATCATAAATTGTGCTGTTTCGTTTGCTTCGTCGCAGTCGCTTTTCACAGAAAACAGAAACGTTTTACTTACGGCTTATCAACTTATGATTACAGTGTTGCTAAGGAATCTGAATTTGCAATGGCAATAAACAAGGATCACGATCAGAGAATGTCGGGGAGTGGATGGACACAGAAAGGGGGTGGTGAAGAAATGAATAGAGGAGAAAGGAGGAGAGACAGAAATGGAAGAGGAAATGGAGAGAGAGAGAGAGAGAGAGAGAGAGAGAGAGAGAGAGAGAGAGAGAGAGAGAGAGTAGGAGGGAGGAGATAGACAGAGAGATGGGGAACTATGAGTAGATTTACAAAGAGCTGGGGAGGATAAGAAGAATAGAGAGAGGGGTAGGGGAGAAGGAGATTAGGACATACATCCGGGCCGGCCGGAGTGGCCTTGCGGTTCTAGGCGCTACAGTCTGGAACTGCGCGACCGTTACGGTCGCAGGTTCGAATCCTGCCTCGGGCATGGATGTGTGTGATGTCCTTAGGTTAGTTAGGTTTAAGTACTTCTAAGTTCTAGGGGACTCATGACCGCAGAAGTTAAGTCCCATAGTGCTCAGAGCCATTTGAACCATTTAAACAGATATCCAATCCCCTACATACTTAGCAATTGCGAAGCATCGCCTGGTTTCGGTAGTAAATAAATAAATACACTGAAACGTGTCGAATATTTAGTATTATCACTCTAAAGGTGGTACATTTTATGAACAGAACAGTACTTTCAGTCAATCGAAGCAATGTATCGATCCCGTTAATAGTGTAGTGTACAGATTTATAGGGCTTGGACAAAAATATGGAAACGCCACGACAGATGTACGCTTGAACGTAAATGCAGACGATAGCCAAGCCTGAAGGTTGCGTTATTGTATTAGAAACCACAGTCACGTATTCAATGTCCTCAACTTACTGCGTGTGTCAGTCGTGGTCAGAAAAGAGGAGGAGGAGGAGATTAGTGTTTAACGTCCCGTCGACAACGAGGTCATTAGAGACGGAGCTCAAGCTCGGGTGAGGAAAGGATGGGGAAGGAAATCGGCCGTGCCCTTTCACAGGAACCATCCCGGCATTTGCCTGAAGCGATTTAGGGAAATCACGGAAAACCTAAATCAGGATGGCCGGAGACGGGATTGAACCGTGTCAGAAAAGAGTTCTGTATAGTTATGAGCACATTATGTCGAAGCCAAGTCAGTTGCAACGTGTGTAAACTGTTGACGCTCGTATGTTGGCTGCTTCCGTAATCGAGGTAGCCACAGTGTTTGCTGAGCGAGAGGCACCGTATCGATGATTTCTAACGCATGCAAGTGAACCAGAGATACGTCATCCCTTAAGTCAGAACGTGGATGAAAGTGTGTGTTGAATGATCGTTACAGACGGTCAGTGAAGAGGACTGTGACGAAAAACATGAGGACGACAGCTGCAAAAGTCACTGCACGACATAATGTCGCACGAAGGGAATTCCGCATGAGGGCGAGTTGGAATTCCAGAACTACTCATCACTGATGCAAATGCCGTAACATGAAAACGAGCTGCCGGAGTTTATGTCCCAGGAGTGGAACATGGGAGGGGGCGGTATTGGTTGGTTGATGATACGGGAAGCCATGTCATGGAATTTCATGGACCCCGTGCTTACCCCGCACTGTCGCATTACTGTCAAGAATTATGCGAGCATTTGGGATGATCAGTTCCATCCCACGTCACAGTGTTTGTGCTCCAACGGCGATGCTGTGTTCCAACATAGCAGAAGCCCTGTTAAAACAGCTTGCATCGTCCATGACTGCTTTTACGAGCGCGAGGCTGAATTGTCTCATCAGCCCTGGCCATCGCAGCCACCAGATCTTATTACTATTATTGAGTCTTTATGGTCTGTTTTAGAACAAGGGTGCTCACTCGCTATCCACTTCCATCGTCGTTACATGAACTTACTACTACTTTGCAGGAAGACTGGTACATAAATTCCTTAAAAACCGTATAGGAACTGTTTTTGAATGCTAGCGGTTTTCTGCACCGTGCAATGCATGGTAATGTACGAGGGTATTTCGGAAGGTAAAGATACACCGTACTCCAGAGGAACAGAAGAGTTTTGGCGAGCAAGTTGGCAACACTAGTGTTAACCTTGAACCGTTAGCTTTCTCCTCGCGGTCGTTCGGCAGTTGAACGTTGCTTCTGGTTGGAGTAGGTCGTGTTTAAAGTGGCTGCGCTGATTCAGAATCCCGCCAAATGCGAAGTGCGCACCGTCATACGTTTTCTTCATGCAAAAGGTCAGCGACCAGTGGATATTCACAAAGAAATAGTTTCTGTTTATGGGAACATTATGAATCAACAAAACGTAACGAAATGGTGTCGTCATTTCTCTGAAGGTAGGACCGATGTTCATGACGAACAAAGAACAGGTCGGCCAGTGTGATCTCTGATGCCCTTCTTAGGAGAACAGAGGAAGCAATTCGTGCGAACAGACGTCTCACATTAAGAGAATTGCATCAGATCATACCGGACGTGTCAATGACAACTCTTTATGACGTTGTGACTGTCAAGTTAGGGTACAGGAAATTGTGTGCGCTCTGGGTTCCTAAACTGTTAACGGAAGGACACAAAAGGAAAAGGATGGGCTTTGCACTCGACTTCCTCACACACTATGCTGAAGAAGGTGATGCGTTGGTTCAAATGGCTCTGAGCACTATGGGATTTAACTGCTGAGGTCATCAGTCCCCTAGAACTTAGAACTACTTAAACCTAACTAACCTAAGGACATCACACACATCCATGCCCGAGACAGGGTTCGAACCTGCGAGCGTAGCGGTCACGCGGCTCCAGACTGTAGCGCCTAGAACGGCTCGGCTACTCAGGTGATGAGTTCCTTGATCACATTGTGACAGGTGACGAGACGTGTCATACACCTGAATCCAAGAAACAATCAATGCACTGGCGCCATTCGAATTCACCAAAAGTCAAGAAATGCAAAACGTCGATTTCAGCGAAGAAAATCATGGCTTCTGTTTTCTGGGACAGACAAGGCATTCTTCTGTTGGAATTTATGCCTTCTGGAACGACAGTTAATGCTGCTGCATATTGCCAGACTTTGAAACGTCTTCGAAGGGCAATTCAAAACAAACGTAGGGGAATGCTGACAAGTGGAGTCTGCTTGCTTCGTGACAACGCTCGGCCTCACACAGCGCTCGTAACCAAAGCACTACTCAAACAATTCAAATGAGACGTATTCGACCATCCGCCATACAGCCCGGACCTTGCGCCCACCGACTTCCATGTCTTCCTTTACCTGAAGTCACATCTTGGTGGAAAATCATTCCACGACGATGAAGAGATCAAAGATGAAGTTGAAATGTGGTTCCGACAACAGGCAGCAACCTTCTACGACTGTGGGATACAAAAGCTTGTGCACCGACTTAACAAATGTTTGGATAACGGGGGTGATTATGTCTAAAAATAATAAATAATCCAGTAATCCAGTTCTTTGAAATGGCAGTGGGCTGGCCACGTTGCAAGAAGAAAAGACAACAGATGGACGAAGCTAGTACTGGAGTGGAGTCCGAGAAAGCACCGGAGGCCTAGAGGAAGACCACCAGACAGATGGGACAAAGACATCAAGAAGATCTCTGGTAACACCTGGCAGAGAACTGCCCAAGACCGTCCCACTTGGAGAAGACTGCTGAAAGCCTACCTGAAGCCACGACTCGAAGAGGCCACATCATCTAATGATTGAATTGGCTGATGATGATGATGATGATGATGAAATAAGATGTAACTGACATTTTCTGAATAAATGTTCTATTTAAGGTCTGCGAGCCATTGTATCTTTACTTTTCGAAATGGCCTCGTATTTGTAGTGTTTGGTATTTTTGTACTACCAGCAGTGAGGGTGGGTGGCGAGTCGTGGCCAGATTACTCAGTCAGTTAGAGCAAGTCCTCGTCCGGTAAAAAAATCTGTTTGGGAGTTTAAAAACAGCCTTCGCTCAGCTGCAGAGTGAAAGATTCCTTTCGCAAACTCGAGGCATTGTCTACGGTTGAACAACCTGCCGCTCCCATTTCAGCGACAGGGCCGTATGTCTCCGGTTTTTGACGTGGCAACGACCGCTAGTGTTCTCCCGAGCCGAGCACGTACGGGTGTGTGTGTCGGGGAGAAGGAGATCGGCACACTGGCGCTTCTTTCTCGTACTGGCGGCGGCAAATCCTGCACCGAACGTCAATACGGGCTGCGAGCCTCTCGCGCACGCACGCGCGCAGACAAGCAAACAGCGCGTGTTTGCTGGGAGGTCGTGTGTGCTCTTGCAAACACCAGCAGCCGCCGCCGCCGCCGCCATCGAGGCCGACGAACCTCCAGTTCGACTCCAGAAACGTCTGTTTGCAGCGGGCATTGTACTGGAGTCCACATCACACGCGCCATTACTGTCGGCACGTGTCAGGGGTATACAAAGGACTGATGCGGACTTCGTCCGAGCCTACTACGTATTCTAAGTTCGATCTTTGTGACGTTCCTGGAGGAAACCAAAACTTGTTTCAAGGCATAATTTCGGGTTCAGGAGGAAACCTCTTGTGTGAAGCGTAACTTACGTTTTTCACACACGACATCTTCCAATTAATTAGTGCATACGAACAGCTAGATGGCATAATCTAAAGTTTCCGAAACGCTTTCGACACCTATGGCTTTGTTACCTGCCTGTATACAGAGAGAGTGGCCATAGGTGAAGTTGCCCGTGATTGGTTGATTAGCTTTGGCAGAAAAATGGCGCCAAACATCTCTCGCGCTTCCTATTTTCGCCGTGCTTTTGAGTTGAATTGACGTTCAGAGGACTTTTGAAAACGATTAAAAGATATTTGAATTATTGAGAGACTTTTTATGCGTTGTGCATGCTTGTTCGATTTAGTTGTATATAACTTTTAGTACGTAATTAGCGTTTGCAATCTTAAATACGAGTTGAAATAATGAAGCGTTTTGTGATGAAGTCGGTAGGCCTACATGTTTGAAGTTAACACGTTGGTAATTGTACAGTATTGTTTTTGACATCTGTAATTCGTTCTACAGACGTTCGTAATCGATGCCAGGTTGTGCTGCATTTGGTTGTTCCAATAGAGGCGAAGGTGGATTTCGCATGTTAGCCTTTCCACGCAATGAAGAAAGACGGAAGCAGTGGGCAGTCGCAGTCAACAGGGCTGACATAAATCAAACAGGAGCCTTGTGGAAACCAACCAAGTATTCTTATCTATGCGAAGCAAGTCGTTTTTGCTTTTTACTACATATAAAACAACTTGCAATATACATAGTTAAATTTGAAAACAGACCTGTAAATTGGCCGTGTGAGAATTATTATAACACATTATTCTTATAAACAAAGGCATTTAACGAATGGTTTCGCCATGTTGTCTTGTGCTTTTGATTCGGTGAGTGTGTTACTCCACTACTGGCCATTCAAAAGTCCCGCCTGCAGTTTGGCAGAAAAATGGCCGCCGTATCATCCAGTTGGCCACTCTCTCCCTATACAGGCTCTCTAGATGCACACATACCGTCGTAGTATTAGTATAAAGATGGCCGCCCCACTTGCGACTTGCACCAGGGAAAAACAGTGTTCTGTTATTCGGTTTTTGCGTAGTGAAGGTGTGAAACCTATTGAAATTTATCGACGAATGAAGGTTCAGTACAGTGATGCATGTTTGTCACAGCAGCAAGTCTACGAATGGAGTAGAAAGTTCGCAAATGGTGTGACTTCAGTGGAAGATGCTCCTCGTCCAGGTCAGGCAGAACGAGCTGACTACACAGAACATTGCAGCAGTTGAAGCCATAGTGAAGGAAAACCACCGAGTGACACTGAATGACGCAATGGGAGGAAAGAAGTTCCGTTCTGATGAAGAGGTACGCCACACGGTACATGAGTGGTTGCGCGGACTACCAAAAACAATGTTTTTCTGAAGGAATTTATGCACTTTGTAAGCGCTGGAGGACTTGCATTGAGTGTGGGGGAGATTATGTTGAAAAGTGATACAGCTTTGTACCACTTCTGCATAATGAATAATATTTATTAAAATATTGAAGATTTTCATTTTACTCACCCTTGTACCATCAAAGTATCTTCAGAAATATATGACTGGCTTGAATAATTTTTGTGTAACAGAACAGAGTATGTTATTACAGAGGAACAAACGAGTAAATACACAGGTGCATATAAGTTAACGTAACTTTTACTGTATAAGAGATAATTGAACCAAATTTCGCACATGTTTTCATTATCATATTAACTATCATCTGTTTTTATTTTTTTTTTATTTTTTCGTCACATGGTTTGATTAGGACATTGCCGGATACGTTCAAATCTCATACTATCACATGATGAAAATTTTATCAAAGGCTGCTGTACTTATCAGTTTCAAAATGTAGTAGGTTTTTCATAGTAATTAGATAAAGGAATATGTGTACCAGATTTTTTGTAGCAGTCTTAGGACACGCGCAAGAAGTTTTTAAACTTGCTTCTATGATACATAACAATAGTTGTTTCCGAAGAAATTTAAATGAATTTGAGGGCAATGCATGTGGAAAAATTTTGTACCACAGAAAGTTGTGTTATAGTTTTAGTTTTGTGTTAGCAGAAGAGCCAACACCGTGTTACGAGTGGAGGCCGAAATGCACGCGTTTTAGCTCACGCAGGCTGGCGAGTGGAGGGAAGAACTACACTGACTTGAGGTCTGGAACATGAAAAGGAATGAGAATTCAGAAAGCGGACGAAATTAGTTTGATACTTTACTTTAATCTATTAATGATGAACGTCGCTCTTGACGGTACACGACTCACAATACTATCTGTTCAGAATATATTCTTGACGATAGTAGTTATAGTAACTGAATATGGCGCCTTGCTAGGTCGTAGCAAATGACGGAGCTGAAGGCTATGTTAAACTGTCGTCTCTCCAAACGAGAGCGTATGTAGACAGTGAACCATCGCTAGCAAAGTCGGCTGTACAACTGGGGCGAGTGCTAGGGAGTCTCTAGACTAGACCTGCCGTGTGGCGGCGCTCGGTCTGCAATCATTGATAGTGGTGACACGCGGGTCCGACGTATACTAACAGACCGCGGCCGATTTAAAGGCTACCACCTAGCAAGTGTGGCGTCTGGCGGTGACTCCACAATTAGGTTGGTACACAACTTCGTACCGTGTTGGTTTTGAACGATGGTATTCCGGTCGCTACGGGTTTATCTATCGATTGTCATTTTTACTTGTAGTTCACTTTTGGTATATGAGTTTACATTTTGTCATCTGGAGATAGTAAGTGGAGCTGTGGACGTTAGTAAAATAGTTTGCCAAGTGGAGGAATCGTAACATTTCCGATATATTCTTCCGCTTCAGTTCAATATAGAGGTGACAGCAGCGGATACAGCCGGAAACATTTGTGTCGTGTATGGGGATAATGCCAGTGGACAGAGACGGCAAGAAAGTGTTAAGGAGGATCGTTTTGACATTAGTGACTCTCCACGTTCAGGAAGACCTTCGGGGATTGAAGAATATCGTTTAAACGCATTAATACACAATGATCTACGTCAGTGTACTCGAGAATTGACAAATGTGATGAACTGTGATCATTCCACCATAGTGAAACATCTGCATGAAATGAGGAAGGTTCAAAAATCGGGTGTACGTATACCGCATGCTTAATAAATCGTAATTACTGGCATCTTAAGTGGAATCACTGCCTGCTGTGGTCTACAGATGTCTTCTCTGACGGCAGGAAATAATGAAATCTCGCAAATAATGACAGGGTCGAGTACAAAAGTGGACGTGGCACAGAACGTTGGTTGAAACAAGATGGATTTTCCATCTGTTATAGCGCGAATTAAACTCTGAAAATCGGAGACAATATTTCGGTCACGCTATACAACTATCTGGTGGAAAAAGAAGTTCAACATTTTTGGAAAATTTACATATATCCCCCCCCCCCCAAACCGTCACATGTCGTGTGTAACAGGTATATTCCCAAGTACTACTGACGTTTCAGAAGACGTCTGCGCGACAGCTATAAGACACACTGAAAAATAACGCGGTCATTGGACAGAACACCTCTGCAAGTTTCGAATCGTATTCCGTGTCGTGTCTAGCTTTACTATGGGACAAGTATGTCATAACAAGAAGACAAACCATCCGCTCTGTGCTGTCGCATCGAATTACTTCGTGCCTGTAGATGGGCAACCCAACGGAACAGATGAAATGTATTCGCAGTTGCTAATACGAACAGCCATCAGCTGTTTAAAGGAATGACGACAATGAAAATTTGTTCCAGGCTGGGACTCGAACACGTATTTCCCGCTTTACGTGAGCGGTCGCCTGAACCGCTACAGCTATCCGTGCACGAATCACGGTCGACCCAATCATCCACGTGTCGAAGTTCCTGCGTCACAACCTGTACTAACTCACATGCATCATTTAACGCTCATACAGGGGAGGGCATATTAATTGAAAGTCGCTGCCCAGTATTGGCGGATAAGTACGATATTGTGGTGCCTATGTTATTGAGAAGAATGATGCAACGTCCCTTCAGAAACAGATGTTTACAGAGGGCTGTTGTCGGGGAATACTGAAAAGTTGCAACGTGAGGAAATGCTCTATCTACTGATTTTCTTCTTTGCGTCAAACCCTTCTTGTACGGTATCTGCTATACAAAAGATTTGATGTCCGCAGCTCGTGGTCGTGCGGTAGCGTTCTCGCTTCCCACGCCCGGGTTCCCGGGTTCGATTCCCGGCGGGGTCAGGGATTTTCTCTGCCTCGTGATGACTGGGTGTTGTGTGATGTCCTTAGGTTAGTTAGGTTTAAGTAGCTCTAAGTTCTAGGGGACTGATGACCACAGATGTTAAGTACTATAGTGCTCAGAGCCATTTTTTAAAAAGATTTGACACATTTATTTTATTTAACTTTGTTGTCTGATGGCCTACCTTTCGTTGCAGTCGTCAAGTCCCTAATGGAGGGCAGTTGTTTGCACCACCTGTCCGTGAACTGTGTGAACTTGGTTCTGAGTGCGATCATATGTTAACTCTTTATGTGTCGCATTTTCTGAGGCAGAAATTGGGGACCAGTCCTGAATTTGCCCAAACAAGAGCGGAAAAAATTCTGAAAACTACACTCAGGCAGCAGCCAAGGTCCTTAATCCTTTAGACACTGGACTCGCATTCGGGAGGACGATGGTTCAATCCCGCGTCCGGCCATCCTGATTTAGGTTTTCCGTGATTTCCCTAAATCACTCCAGGCAAATGCCAGGATGGTTCCTTTGAAAGGGCACGGCCGACTTCCTTCCCCATCCTTCCCTAATTCGATGAGACCGATGACCACGCTGTCTGATCTCCTTCCCCAAAACAACCAACCAACCAACCAACCTTAATCCTTCACGCGGGTTAGATGAAGGTTTGGCTTACCTTTGTCTCGCAAGACGTCAAGCTACGCTTTACGCTATAGGAACAGGTCAATGCCCTGTCCACTGATTATTTTCTGTACGTCTTCTAGTTTTAACGGAAGTCATTTTCTGAAACACCAGAGGTATGGGAGAGAGTAGTATCTAGAGAACAGCGTAGCTAGGAACACTAGATGTTTCCTGGTCGGTGAGCGAGTTTTGGAACACACGAAGGAACACTCACCAGACCGCCATGAGCACTTTCCGCCGTTTCTTACTGCTTTAGTTGCTATGAAACATGAGGTAGTAAATACTGCGAGATCTACGTATTTAAATTCTGTGTAATATACTAGCCTCGAGCCCACTGCCTCGCTCGCATAGACTGTATGGTCTGCAAAGATTTTTTTCTTTAATCGAATCTGTTGTTGTTATGCCCGTTGCTCATCTGTAAATTTACACACTTGTAAAAGAGTTAGTGAGCCATTACGTGGCTTCCAGTTTTTGTGTAATTAAAGTGTTCTGACGGGTTTAGCTTAGTTTCATATATCAAGTAAAAAACTGAAGGAAGCCAGTCGAACAAGTGATTCTGTATTCACTGGAGCCAGGTTTACACCCGGTACTGAGTTCTTTCATCTCAGTCGGATATTTCTGTACATGGAGTTGTACTTAAAAGTGGTATCCGTTTTGTCATTAGCTACGATTAGTTTGCGTAGTAATTACAATAAAAATAGTTTTATAAACATGTACTGGGTCTACTGAAAAATTAATGTATTAAAGATCCATTTCTTTTTCAATGCAGTTCTGACAAAGTCGATTTGTCGTGGTGTCTTTTGAATATTTTTCTTTTATTTAGTCTACAAACTGCAACACCTTTTCACGCTAATTAATCCCTCAGAAACACGGCCCTTTCGGAACGTGCTTCTGACCAAAAAGCGGTTCTGGTAGCCGGAGTCTAAGGTTTTCACTAACCTCGCCTTTCAAGTTTTGTGGTGATACTTTCATAGAAACTTTCATCCCCTAACACATATTTATTAATTTCTAACAGAGAAGACAAAGGTTATTTTTCACAGGTTTACCTTTAAAAATATTTTAGAATCACAAAATATTTTCATAAAAATTTTCATCCCCTTATCGATCGAATTTCCGGAAATACTGAAACACGTATTTACTTCTGACCGATAAACCAAATAATTTTCAAAGTTGTAGCTTCAAAATTGTCTTAATAGCGACATATTTTCAAAAAAACCTTTCATCCCTTATTTCACCCCCTTATTAAACGATGCCTACAGTATAAGATATATACCCTCTCCAAACTTAAAGTTTCTATCCTTGGCGATTTGGGCTAAGCGACGATGAGCCAGTTAGTAATGACATTGCCCTTTACGTGGAGAGATTAAAGCTTTTTGGAGAATATTGATTAATCTCCACTTATAGAATTTTATGGTGCGTAAAGTTCTATATACTTTTAAAACTTGTCATCTGACGTGTGGACAATTAAGCCATAGTTCTTCGATCGCACTCTATCTTGTATGTTGAAACGGGAGATTTGCTGCATGGAACACGGCGTATTTGCAAATGAACTGAGTTTCTTTAACGTCTTAGCAATTTTCCGTTTTTTAGAAACGGAAATTTGTGCTTTTTGCCAATAATTTCCATTCCAAAAATTTTTTGACTTGTATTTAGTTTCTGATAATACTGCTTCTTAATACCATTTCACTTACTGGTCATTGCCACGTAGAAGAGTAATAATTTGACACGTAGACATTAAATAGAGTGGTGACATGATTTTCACGATTGCAACGCTTTTATATTTTATTAGAATATTTGTTCTTAGATACATATCATGTTGAAAATTTGGACAATTTTTCGCACTTGGGAAAACTTTACTTTTCCAGAGCAATTTTTGTAATTTCAGAAAAAGACTGCAGCGCACTGAAGGTGACTACTATGATTTCAAAATGGAATAAGAAAATATAAAAAACTTCCATTACAGGGCTGGCTAGAGGCGAAAGTCCGATATGTTTACCAAGGGGCGAGACTCCTCCCACTCACAAATAGGGTTGTGTTTGATTTATTACTAGTTTTGCTCATGAGACGTGAGTATCATCGGATCGGTATAAATCTTCGCTCACCAACGCAAGGTGGTGTGAGTTTATGTATTGATGCTGGTGCCAATTGTAGAGTTAAACCCATTTGTGATACTCGATTATGATGAACGAAACTAGTAATAAATCAAGTAATACGCTACGTGTGACAGTCTGCCTGTCCATTAATTACTAGTGGCCGCTTTATCCCCTGTAAGCAATGTCTGTGTCTGCCAAGTAGGTCACGCGAGTTGCGAATGTCGTACAGCCACGAACTGAACGTCATGCGTGCCCCAAAAGAAACACTAATGTTAAAAATATAAATAGTCGGTGTATCATATGGGGCTAACAGCCCATTCAGATTGTTCAGTGACAGTACTGTTGACAGGAAAGTAGATCGTTAGAAAATCGCAAAATAGTTACACAAAACGTTGGACAAAATTACCATCTGTGTACGAAGCAACCGTCTTAAATGAGGATAAACGCTGATAATGACAGTAACACAGAGCAAACAGCCTTATAGTTGTGAACTTCTAGACACACCACTCAAATATCTGGGAAGCAATCTTCACAGGCAATCAGTAGTAGCAAAGGTAAATCTAATATCTTCGTATGTTGAGCAGGGGGGGAGGGGTAGGGGGGAGGAAGGGAGGCGATTCTGGGAACATGCAGTGCATCTCATGCGAAACTACCCCCAAGATGAGTTCTACATTACCGCTCCACCACAAGGAGGCATCAGCAAGTGTGCGTGGCAGCAAACATCTGACGCGTCAGAGACACGGTGCTAAGATAGGAACAGGTCAGTGTAGGAAGGTGTTAGGAAGATGCTCACGGAACTTCACCAGTAATATCTGGTAAATAAATGTAGAGAATCGATATATGAGGGAGAACGTGACTCAATACTTTTCCCTATGTCGTATATCGCGTTTCTGGAACACCAGGTTACGATAAGGACGTATTACGACGCTTATTGAGGCATATAGACTGTCAGTTTTCGCCCATTCCACACGTGACGAATATATGCCTGCGGAATACACTGGTATTCCAAAACATTAGACCACTTGTTTAATAGCGCTATTGTGTAGCTTTAGAAAGCAATATATCTACGACTCTGCGAGGCATGGATTCGACAAATTCTTGGCAGGTTTCTGGAGGTACAGGGCGCCAGGTGTCTGCTCATAGGTCACGGTGGCTCCATGATGGTGTAGGCTGTGTTTACGTTCCCAAACAACAATGGAAATTTTATGTTTGACAATGACCCACTGTCACCTTGTCACAACTGTTCTCGATATCACCTTCTATATCTACATCCATACTCCGCAAGCCACCTGACGATGTGTGGCAGAGGGTACTTTGACTACCTCTATCGGTTCTCCCGTCTATTCCAGTCTCGTATTGTTCATGGAAAGAAAGATTGTCGGTATGCCTCCGTGTCGGCTCTAATCTCTCTGATTTTATCCTCATGGTCTCTTCGCGAGATATACGTAGGAGGGAGCAATATACTGCTTGACTCCTAGGTGAAGGTATGTTCTCGAAACTTCAACAAAAGCCCTTATCGAGCTACTGAACGTCTCTCCTGTCTCTCCTGCAGAGTCTCCAAATGGAGTTTATCTATCATCTCCGTAACGCTTTCGCGATTACTAAATGATGCTGTACGAAACGCGCTGCTCTCCGTTGGATCTTCTCTATCTCTTCTATCAACCCTATCTGGTTCGGATCCCATACTGGTGAGCAATATTCAAGCAGTGGGCGAACAAGTGTACTGTAACCTACTTCCTTTGTTTTCGGATTGCATTTCCTTAGGATTCCTCCAATGAATCTCAGTCTGGCATCTGGTTGACCGACGATTAATTTTATGTGGCCATTCCATTTTAAATCACTCCTAATGCCTACTGCCAGATTTTTTATGAAATTAACTGCTTCCAGTTGCTGACCTGCTATATTGTAGCTAAATGACAAGGGACCTTTCTTTCTATGTATTCGCAGCACATTACACTTGTCTACATCGAGATTCAATTGCCATTCCCTGCACCATGCGTCAATTCGTTGCAGATCCTCCTGCATATCAGTACAATTTTCCATTGTTACAACCTCTCGATATACCACAGCATCATCCGCAAAAAGCCTCAGTGAACTTCCGATGTTATCCACCAGGTCATATATATTGTGAATAGCAACGGTCCTACGACACTCCCGTGCGGCACATCTGAAATCACTCTTACTTCGGAAGACTTCTTTCCACTGAGAATGACATGCTGCGTTCTGTTATCTAGGAACTCTTCAATTCAATCACACAATTGGTCTGATAGTCCATATGCTCTTACTTTGTTCATTAAACGACTGTGGGGGAACTGTATCGAACGCCATGCGTAAGTCAAGAAACACGGCATCTACCTGGGAACCCGTGTCTATGGCCCTCTGAGTCTCGTGGACGAATAGCGCAGTTTGGGTTTCACACGATCGGCTTTTTCGAAACCCATGCTGATTCATACAGAGTAGATTTCTAGTCTTCAGAGAAGTTATTATATTCGAACACGTTCCAAAATTCTACAACTGATAGACGTTAAAGATATAGGTCTATAGTTCTGTACATATGATGGAAGAACATAGTGGAGTGTTCGAGCGAATGATTTGGCCACCTAGAGAGGTCGGTCAGTGCACAAACCCGTGCACCGGCAACAACTTCGCAATTATGGCCAACAGGGATCAATATTTCTACAGGGGACTTCCAATGACTCGTGGAGTCCATGCAACGTGGAGCTGCTGCACTACCCTGGGGAAAAAGATGTTCGACATGGTATTAGGAGGAATCCCATGACCTGAAACCTCAGCGTATTGTGTGAGGATTGAATGTGTAATAAAACTTCATACAAAAGTAATGAAAGATATTGTGAAATGCAGTGAAACATCACACAGTTCTCCGTCGTTGTTTAGAAATAACGAGGGTCCTGAACTGGAGTTACTGGAAGTAAAAAGTATTCTGAACTGTTCTCGGCAATTCAGCCGGGTGCCGGGACCACCTTAAGGTTGCAACAAGTCAGCCAGTCAAAACATCGCACCATTTGACGACGCCACATAGCTGAATGCACAATAACATTTCAAAATCATCAAACGACTGAAACCCTAAAAGCACGCTAGATATATTTTCCCTGCGAACAATTGCTACTGAAGTTCAAAAAAATTATTTTATCGAATTTTAACAGAAACTGGTTGTGCTGCAGCTAATACAGAAATTATCACTCTCTTAAACTGCAAAGTTAAAAGCGATTACACATGTCAAATAGGTGGCAACGACAGCCGAGATGGTGTGGCCGAGCGGTTCTAGGCGCTACAGTCTGGAACCGCGCGACCGCTACGGTCGCAGGTTCGAATCCTGCCTCGGGCATGGATGTGTGTGATGTCCTTAGGTTAGTTAGGTTTAAGTAGTTCTAAGTTCTCGGGGACTTATGAGCACAGCAGTTGAGTCCCATAGTGCTCAGAGCCATTTGAGCCATTTTTTTTAGTGACTGTAGAAAGATACAAGACGAATTAGTTAAAATTCCTAGCTGGTGTGATAAATGCCAGCTGGTTCTAAATGTGGAGAAATGTAAGTTAATGCCGATGAATAGGAAGATCAAACCCGAAATGTTCGGACACAGTATTACTAGTGTCCTACTTGGCACAGTGAAGTTGTTTAAATATCTGGGCATAACCTTACAAAGCGTTATGAGGTCGAACGAGCATGTGAGAACTGTGATAGAGAAGGCGAATGGTCGACTTCGGCTTATTGGGAGAATTTTAGGAAATAGTGGTTCACCTGTATAGGAGACCGCATACAAGACGCTGGTGCGACCTATTCTTGAGTACTGCTCAACTGTTTGGGATCCCTACCACGTGGGATTGAAGGAAGACTTCGGAGAAATTCGGAGACAGGCTGCTAGATTTTTTACCGGCTGATTCGAAAAATAAGAGGAGTTACGGAGATGGTTCGGGAACTCAGATGGGAATCCCTGGAGAGAGACGACGTCCTTTTCGAGAAACGCTATTGAGAAAATTTAGAGAACTGGCATTTGAAGCTGACTGCCGAACGATTCTACTGCCGCCAGCATACCTCACGCGTAAGCACCAAGAAGATAAGATTCGAGAAATTAAGTCTCATACGGAGGCATACAGAGAGATGTTTTAACTCGCTCTATTTGCGAGTGGAACAGGAAAGGAAATGATAAGTGGTGGTACAGGGTACCCTCCGCCATGCACCGTACGGTGGCTTGCGGAGGATCTACGTAGATGCAGTTCAAATGGCTCTGAGCACTATGGGACTTAACATCTATGGTCATCAGTCCCCTAGAACTTAGAACTACTTAAACCTGACTAACCTAAGGACATCACACACAACCATGGCCGAGGCAGGATTCGAGCCTGCGACCGTAGCAGTCGCGCAGCTCCGGACTGAGCGCCTAGAACCGCTAGACCACCGCGGCCGGCATAGTAGATGCAGTTGTGGATACGGCTGTGATACTCTGTAAAATTATTTACGTGGTAAGCATTATTAACGCTCTTTCCTACATTCGAGAGTGATTTGTAAATATAGATGAAGATTACATATGTATTATAACGTAAAGGAAGTCGTAAAACAGAATTAATTGATAGTCAGCATCGTTCTTCGGTGACTTACGTAATTTGTTGAGAAAATGCCGCTAAGAGAAGCTCAGCTGCGTTGGACGAATGCTTACCTGTAACAAAAAGATACAATTTGTCAAAGTCAGTTAAAAATAAGGGGTAACAGATTTCATATATCTAGTTTATCAGAAAGTGGAACATGTTTTGCACTACTTATACAGAATGTCCCTAGAACGATCCGAGAAACTTCGAGGGGCTATAGGGGTGTCTTGAGAAACAAATCGAGCACAGGAACCCTGGTTCAGGAAAGCAATCCAACGACGCCACAGTGTGTCGAAGTTATAGGCATCAGTGCCTGCCACTAGACCACTCGTTTGGCAGGCAGCATGACTCTTTATGCTTACGGACTATAGGCGGAACGTTTAACAATGCTGTTTGATATTTAGTGATCACAAATGATTACCACGATCACCAGTGAAGATGATGGAGCTAGCTGCGGTCTGAAAGGCCATGTCTCCTATGAATGTGATACTTTGTTGCTTCAGTGGATGGCAGTTTCGGACATAGGTTCCCACCTGCAGTTTATTTTTCTCCTGAATACCTCTAAAATACTAAGTGTCTTTTGGTATACAGGAGAAAAATAAACTGCTGATGGAGACCTGTGTCCGAAATCGTCATCGACCAATGAAGCAGAGCACAGCATTCATAGCAGGTAATGCCTGTCAGTGAAGCAGCTAGTCACGTTTGCTGCCCAGTGGGTGGCCTACTCGCAGGAGTCGGTGCCTATAACTTTAACCCTGTGTAGCGACGTTGGATGATATTTCCAGACAGGGGTTCCTATCTCAATATGTTCCTCAACAAGCCCTCTAAAATGCCACGAAGTTTGCAGCAACATTTCTGGGACACCGTGTACATAAAAATGCAAAAGCACTTGATTGCGCTCAACAGTGAGGTCGATAGCAAAGTTACTCATCGAATTGGCTACAAAATGTACCCAATGCTCCCAAAGGTAAAATTCTCAACCAACCTTTTACACACTCAACTCTCACTGTCTCACACTCGTACTTTCACACAGAAGACCAACACTTACATCTCAATCAGTTTTTGCTTAAAATGTACAGGGTATAGCCACACAACACATATTGTAATTGGGTACTGGTCTGACTGCAGATTGACTACAGCCCGCTGTGGCCTAGCGGTTCTGGGTGCGTAAGTCCGGAATCGCGCGACCACTACGGTTCGAATCCAGCCTCGGGAATGGATGCGTGTGATGTCCTTAGGTTAATTAGGTTTAAGTAGTTCTAAGTTATAGGGCACTGATGACCTCAGATGTTAACTCCCATAGTGCTCAGAGCCATTTGAACCATGTGAGTACAGCCTTTTTTCGTCCCGCCGCTAGGAGGGGGAGAGCGGTGGGCCAATTGTTCTGGCCGCCACTCACCCCCGGGAAAATTCCCGGTAATTTTTGCATACGAGGTTGAACGGACCCTAACCAGGATTGAACCCGGAAAAGTTCCAGGCCCTGAATCTAGTGCGCTACCCTTTATGGCCACTGAGCTTACATATAACACTGATTAATAACAAAAAAGAAATCGAATAACATCGGTACAACAGTGATCAAATAACTGCTAATGAGGAAATGATAAACACAAACTTGTCTCCAATAAAGTCAGACAATTCCAATGTTATTCGCACAATGTACGCGGTCAAGATATGAAGCAGTAATACATACAGTGTGTTAACTGTAAGACGGCAGAGTTGTGAGGGGAGTGCGGGGAGAGAAGGAAGCAAGCATTGGCTGGCGTGGGGAGGGGAAAGGAGCCCTTGGGGGGGGGGGGACAAGGCACGCCTATCAGTTGCAGTGCTGGCACTACAAATTGCGCGTCATGCTTACACGAAAGCAGACGAAAGGCTTGGAAGTAAAACTCGCTTTAAATGTTGTTCGTAAATGAAACTGAAATCGTCATGTACATTAAAATCTATGTATGTTTGTCTACTGTGCGTTCACAAACCATTCATCCGATTGCAATGAAACTTTGGTGAGTTGTTCTCCGAACGCCCGAAAAGAGTAGTGATATGCCAGGATGATTCTTGGAAAACTGTTTGAATCTTCCAGTGCTACGCATGCTTTGCCCTGTGTATGTAGCACCTCTCACTGAAGATTTGTAAATGGGGTGAAGCAATTTTTTCTGCTCCCTTTCCCTTTCGCAGCATTCAATCACACGCAATATAATTTTGCGAGCATCGCTACGTAATACTGGTTTCCTTCTAACCGTAGGCCTACCGGTAGGGGTTGTTGGCGACTCCCGAGATGGACCAGCAACTGCCTCTTCACTCATTTTGATAATGTTTAGCACAACTGCACAATAAAAACACGCAAAACAGTACAGCGCAAAACAATAACGAAGCAGACGACAATGGCTACCTTGTACAACACAGTCAGCTACGTAATGTTGGCAGCAGTCGAAACTGCGTGCCTACCGAAGCCTCCCGACGTTTACCGACTTCTACCGATTCAGGACTAGGGAGAGGTCTGCCATCTAAAAGTTTACACACAGTAGTCCTTTTTCACCATATATGTTCAAAGAACTGAAAACTTGGTCTAGGATAGCTGAGAATAAATCTGGCAATGTGGACCCTCCTTGACTGCCTAATGCTTCAGCTGCGAATTCATCACTATCCTGTTTACATCGACTGAGAACTATAGTTTTGCTGTCAATATTCTTTAATACACTAAGGTCGTTTGAATATACACTGGTGAGTTAAAATGAAGAACGAAAGTAGATACCACATGATGTGCCACTGCCAAGTAACATAGCTCGATGAAACTAGGTCCACACGTAGAAAAAGATGCATCACTTTAGTACAGAAGGTAACTGAAAGCAATACGCAGTGAGACGAATACGAATGAAACTTTTACTCAGAGACAATAAATAAACTGAAGTCATCGCGATATTTATAACGGTCCCTTCGAAATTACAAAATGCGAGACGCGGTTCTTAGTACGGTGTGTGGTCACCACGCACGGCAATGCACACACTTGCTCCCATACTGTCACATACGAGGGTAATTCCAAAAATAAGGTCTCCTACTTTTTTTTTTATAAGTACGTAGATCTGTTTATTTCTACAACGGTTTACATCAGTCTACAGCTTGGAACATTTAGCTATTTTTCGACATAATCACCATTTCTGTCTTTGCATTTTTGCTGACGCTGTGGCAGTTTTTGTATGCCCATGTCATACCAGGTCGCCGCCATGCTTTTCAGAAAGTTATGAACCTCTTCTTTCACCTCGTCGTCGGCGCTGAATCGCTTTCTGGCCAAATGTTCTTTTAACCTAGGGAACAGGTGATAGTCACTGGGCGCCAAGTCAGGACTACAGGATGGGTGATTATGTTCCACTGAAACTGTTGCCGAGCGATGCGTGGGCGAGCGTTGTCATGGAGAATGTGTACGCACTTGCTCAACATTCCTCTTCTCCGGTTCTGAATTGCCCGTTTGAGTTTTTTCAGAGTCTCACAGTACCTGTGAGCGTTAATTGTGGTCACGGTGAGCATAAAGTCGACCAACAATACTGCTTTCCGATCCCAAAAACGGTTGTCATGACTTTACCGGCACACTGTGTTTGTTTGAATTTCCGCGGCTTTGGCGAAGAAGGATACCGCCACTGGCGTGATTGTTGCTTGGTCTCAGATGTAAAGTGGTATGCCCAGGTTTCGTCACCCGTGATAATTGAGTCCAAGAAGTTGTCCTGTTCGGCTGCAAGGCAGTGAAAAAATGTGCAGGAAGCATCAACTCGTTGCCGCATGTGGTAGAAGTTATAAAATGAAATGATCGTATGGCATTGTTGGCCGCTGTAAGGGGTCCGTAGGCCCTTACTATAAATTTGCACTCGGCACAGGTCGATAGGGCGAACAATCGATTGTGTCGTGTTGCGAGAGCGAGTGTGGAGTTCAGCGGGTGCCATGATGCGGGTAGAGGTGTGTGGAGGTCTTTGTCGATATGCAAGGCTTTAACGGAGAAGGGAGTCGCCATCGCCGTGGTTGGACCCCGTTGTACTAGAATGATACCGGGAAGGTGAAGAAGTATTATTACGAAAGTGATCAGTGACATTTCTAGGGCCGATATTTGGTTTCGCGTCTACCGCGCCGGCATCACCTTGCATTGCAGTGTTGGATTGCAGTGTTGGATGCAGTGATGATAATAGAAAATGAAGAAGCCTGTGCTGAGATTAGCCGTAATTAGACATGTATGACGAAGGCAGTGGCTGTCTCCTTTTTTTCTTGTGTTTTTGAGACGAATATAGGTTCGTAATTAGTGAAACTGTGTTGGTGTGTTTCTTGTTACCAGACATTTCATTGTTACAGTATTGAACAGGACGAACTGGAAAGTAACAACTTCCGTAGTAGTCAATTCCGATTACCAGCCCCATTAGGTACACGGTCATATTAATAATAAATATTGGGCTGCTATTCGATCAGATCGGGTCGGGACACAACGGAGGTGTTACACCGCGAGGCCCCATGAGGGAAAGTTCGGCCGCCGTATTGCAAGTTCTTTTTAGTTGACGCCAGTTCGGCGACTTGCGAGCGTCAATGATGATGCAATGATGATGGAGAACACACAACACTCAGCCATCACGAGGCAGCGAAAACCCCTGACCCCGCCAGTGAGCATGCGTGGTACCCATCTTGCGCACACCTTCCGGTAGTTCAATGTTTCCGTTAAAATTCTGTGAGCGGCGCTTCGGGAAACCTCGGGAACCAACGTGCAGAGATCATCCAGGGTGATCCGTCGATCTTCACGCCTGCTTTTCTCAACCTTCAACGCTGTCTCCTCAGAAATTGACGGTCTCCCGCTCCTTTGTTCGTCGTGAATTTCGGTTCGACCAGCTGCAAACTCTCCACACCACTTACGAACATTATTGACATCCAAGCACGACTCACCATACACTTCCGTCGATTGGCGATGGATTTCAATCGGCGCAGTGCCCTTTGCGTTCAGAAACCGAATAACTGCGCGCAATTCGCACTTGGCGGTAACATCCATTCTCAACGGCTGCCAAGCCAAGCCTGAGTCCCTCAGCGCGGCGTGCGCCTGTTTACACACAGCGCGTGAATCACTCTTCATAACAGTGTGACCGACTGCCACACAGACAGAGTTCTGTACTTATAAAAAAATAGGAGACCTTACTTTTGGAATTACCCTCGTAGTTGGTAAGGAGTTTTTGTGGTAGAACATAACAATCCTCCACCACCATTGGGATTTAATTCGGGAGGAACGGGCAGGAGAGTCCATTCGTCAATTAGCTTGCGCTGTTCGATGCGGTCGTGCAGTATTTCCACCCACAAAAGTTAAGTCAGTGCAGAATGCAGACCTGAAAAGACAAACATGGCTCAGTGTCGCGGTAACTCTGACCACCGTGTTCAGAGATTTGGAGCTCAGAACGCCATGCAACATTGTGTCTCTCCACACCATACTGCCTGGGCCGCCAACATGATCATGTTCGACATTGGTGGACGTACCCTCAAATGGCGAGAGGTGAGAACAGGTAACGCATTCAGGAACACTGCCGAACACGCTCATGGTCGACATGCTATGGTGTGGGGTTGCATAATGTTGCCGACGTACTGAGCAACATTGTGCTTCAGCAAAAGTCAGAAAATTTAGAAGTATTTTCACATGCATATGTGTCTTCATCTCGTGCATGGGTAGAGTATTTAAGTTTGTTAGCGTCTTTCGCATAAGCAGTATTACATATTCAGTGTCTGATCGGAACTGAGACTCAGCTGTCATGAAACAGCGAACATGTCTTACGTCCCCTTGAAATAGCTAGAAGGCCAAATTACAATATTAGATTTTACGGAAAAATAGTTTTAAGTTATAGGCGACAATGATGTATTTCAAAAACAAAATCTAATGTGATTTTCTTCTCGGGTGGCGTAGTTTCAAACAACAAATGGTTCAAATGGCTCTGAGCACTATGGGACTTAACATCTGTGGTCATCAGTCTTCTAGAACTTAGAACTACTTAAACCTAGGTAACCTAAGTACATCACACATCCATGCCCGAGGCAGGATTCGAACCTGCGATCGTAGCGGTCGCGCGGTTCCAGACTGGAGCGCCTGGAACCGCTCGGCCACCAGCGGCCAGCTTCAAACAACAAGTTATACATTAACGACAAGAGGTTAAAGCATTTTATTTTTTTGTATACAGTCCATCTGATATTTTGTGAGGTAGGATACACTCGTGAGCATTATACTGAGCAAAATGAAGGACAGTGAGTCGTCTTTTCTGTTTATTATCCGCCACTGTTGGATAGAACAAATGTTTTGAATATGGAAGATGGTGAATCTTCCCCTTGCACTATTTGCGTCCTTTACATGTGCGTAACAGTGCTGTTTTCTTCATATTTATTTACATTTTTTTTTAATTTTTAGTTTTTTGCCCGAATTCGAGAATGAGAATGTACAAAAAAAATGGCTGAACTGCAATTGAAAGTTGCATTCACCCCATAGACAAATACCATTCGGACGACGACGTATTGAGCTAGTATAGGATGTCTAGCAAGGTATACCATAGTAATGATGGCGTTAAAAGCTTTTAAAATGACAATATGTAGATAAAACACAACGATTCATGTAATTCACCTGTTATTTGCCGTTGAATAACATTGGTGGGAGAACCCTTCTGCAACTTCTGAATAACTGTTCACTGCAGTCTCTAACACTTAAGTAATATAAATCAGTCCAAAAGCGAGGGAAGTTACATCAACAAGGGTTTTATAAATAGATTGTAGATGATTTTAAAGTGGAGCTTTTCTTTGAAAGACATCAGTTTTTAAAATACTTTCCACACTTTATAGGTATTCAAGAGAAACGATTAATAATGAAGACTTTTCCTATCTATATTTTGTAGACTCCATGTAACGAAGGATCCTAGGCTTCGCTAGAATCTTTGAAGTTTTCTAATAAACTAAGAGTCCTGCCTTAAGTGGTCACTTCCAAAATAAAGGCAAAAAGAGAGAGTGAAAACTAGTATTCCTAACCACACGGGCTAATGTATCATTACGCTACACTCCAAATAAGACGTGCTTTCGCCGTTACCACACATTTTCTCACTTTTAATGCGCGAACTTACTTGGCTTACGTGATTCAGATCGGTGAAGGAAAGCCTGCGAGGATCATTGATCACGTAACGAAAAAATATAATGCATTTAATATAATTAGTTTCTGGAGAGTTATCGATGGGAAACACGCTCATTAATTGGAACGGTCGCAACTGAAAATTAATGCCGACGGCATGACAAATCAGCGCTTCGGATTACTCATATTAGAGGGCGAGACGCGTTTCCGTTCCAAAACGCAGAAATTGCTTTGGATCAGGCCGAGTATCCGTCTACATTATGGTTGGGCTGACTTCTACAAAAATGGATAGCGGGGGATGCCCAGCTGCGTCTGTTGTTTGATACTGTTCCCAGAAACGGAGTACAAGGTGTTTTAATACAAAAGTTAGCGAATTAAATATAAAGGGCGATCAAAAAGAGTTCGTCTGAGGGCAGTGGCGGTTCGTAGGTACACTTACCGGGTGTTCACAGATTTTTACATTCAGATAAATATGAGAGTGCAAAATCAATATCTGCTGTGCGACAGTTATGCTTATCAACACATTTATACAGCTTCAGCCACTGACACTCGTAATAATAACAATGACAATAATGATGATGATAATAATAATAATAGTAATATGCAGATCTTGTCTGAAAAATGTCGAATTGTTTTTGTGGAATTTTGTTGTTCTCTACATAATTAGGTACAGTTTATGGAAAGAACGAAATAATGTTTAAGCTTTCGCTAATCTCCTTTTCGGAGTTTTGTGTAAGTGGGTGTTTTCGTGCTCTTTTTATTTTTTCGGACAAATGTACAAGATTTCTAATTCGTGTATTAGTTAACGAATTAGCTTCTGGGTTGAAAATTAGGCATTCTTACGTTGCACCCACATAACAACTTACTCTTGTTATACACTTCTTTCTTAAATGTTCGCGTGTAATCACACTTATTTGGTTTCTTCACTTTCTCAGACAACAGATCTGGTCTGGAATGACCTAGATACTTTGCGGCTGACTTTTCCTGGTAATTTTTCTTTTCTGTTAGCGCTTAATAGAAGTTCAACAGAGTTCGTGTTGACACGCCTCAGGAAAGCCGATAGCTGCACTGTAGATAATCAGCTCCAAACACAAACTGCCGTTTTGCGGAGGTGATTAAATTCAAGTAGTACTATCTACCAACAAGCTTACTTGACTAGAATACAAATGAGGCGCTGAGGGCCATAAGAGCCAAAAGCTCATCGTCTTCGACCCCCCCCCCCCCGCCACCATATTTAAATGAATATCAGAAGAGAACCAAGTGAGACAGCTTTTCGTGAATGTTCAGAATACGTACAATGTGGACCTACAGCACAGACAAATCTTAGCCATCATAAGTTCAACAGATGTCAGAAGTATGAATAGATGTCACAGTCTCTCAGTCGAAGATGGCGTGCTATATGGTACTCAGTGCATAAATGGATTTCTCTGTGATAAAATCCAGAACTTAATGTACTGCATCTCAATCAGAATCCCACAGTGAATTCCCATGTCTGTGAAGTGTGCTACCGCCTAGCGGGATTTACGGCGGACGTAGATTACAGTTTGCTGCAGTGTGCTACCATACGACACCAGCGGCCACCTAAACGAGCCATCAGAGGACCAGATGGCCTCCTCTATGACGAACTCGCCCAGGCAGAGCTGTATGCTACGACTTACCAAGAACAGATGTCTACACCAGCGACCCCGTGAACGACGTCCGCCTGCAAGAACAGGAAGCCGTTGTTACAGCAGCATGGACTGCTCTTCGTGCTGCGCCTGTGCAGAGCCGCCCACAACTCACCACACCAGCAGAGATCCGTAAAATTATCCGGAAGACTCGGAATAATGCGCCGGGCAACGACTCCATAAGCAACACCGATTTGAAACAGTTGCCCAGGAAGCCAACTGTGCTCCTTACCCGAATTCTCAACAGCTGCCTTCTGCAGGGATATTTTCCTACGGCATGGAAGACGGCTCGAGTAGTTCCAATACCCAAGCCAGGTAAAGATCCAGCAGAACCCAACAGTTACCGGCCAATTAGCCTCTTGCCGACCCTTGGCAAGGTGCTCGAGAGAGTGCTGTTGCAGAGGCTCCATGACACGCTTACTGCGCATGATGTTATACGACCCGAACAATTCGGTTTCAAGGACAAGTTATCTGCCGAACTTCAACTTCTACGGATCACCGAACGGATACAAGAAGGATACAACAAGCAGCACTTCACGATTGGTGCCTTCCTTGACATCGAAAAAGCTTACGATAAGGTGTGGCGGCCCAACCTTATCGTCAAACTGCATCGCACTACCCCTATTACGGATTGTTACATTAGACTCATAGACAGCTTTCTGCAGGACAGGAAACTGTATGTCCGAGTCGACGATAAAAACTCCGAAATGAAACTGATCTCCGCAGGAATTCCGCAGGGCTCTGTCATTTCGCCTCTACTTTTCAAATGACATCCCAACAGTCCCCCTTCTTACGGTGAGTTTTTATGCAGACGATACGGCCTTTCTGACAATTGGACGACACTTGGACCAACTAATCGCTAGGATGCAACGGCAACTTGCTGTAATGGAACGCTGGGCGCTGCAAAATAAGATAACGATCAACCCGACGAAGACAGCAGCCGTTCTGTTCACACGGAGGAAACCACTTCTGAACGACAGACTCCAAATAGCTGACCAATTTATCCCATGGTCACCGGGAGTGAAGTATCTCGGTGTCTACCTTGACAAAAAATTACTCTTTACGCAGCATATTGACGACAAGAAGACGGCAGCCCAGAAGATGGCCAGGTCGTTGATTCCGTTCCTGAAGAGTAAGGATCTCAACCCTAAGACTAAACTGCAATTGTATAAGGCAACGGTGGAACCCACAATGTTGTATGGCTCCACCTCGTGGGGAACTACGTGCGTCTCCAACTACAACAAACTCCAAGCGCTGCAAAACATTTGCTATCGCTGGATCTCAGGAGCTCCATGGTGGACAAGAAACGTCGACATCCGCACCGCACTCCACGAGACCACTATACAAGAGAAGGTCCATGACAAGGCTCTACGAGTTTTTGACAAGATCGATGCCCTTAGAGACGAAGTTCGACAATTACAATCGGTAGGAACGGTAAACCCTGCCAGATGGCACAAGTATCGCGTACCGAAGTCAATCACGTTTCACCCACCATAGGCAATCTGTCATAACACGAGGAAGCAGTTATACATAACAGCCTTGACACATTTCACCCTCCACAGGAGATAGACATCACCAAATACAGCGGGCTAAAGGACCCATTGCGTGCCCAAGCCTAACTGAATGCGTAATAAATAAAGTGTTTTCCTTTTATCCTTACATCCCCTCCTAGAAGAATAAGTCATCAAGGATGAGCTCTTCAGTCCACACTACACACACTTAAAAAAAAAAAAACATTGTGCTACCACCTGGTGGCACTGACATAAACCTGTAGTAGAGTGGTAGGGGCTAGCAGTGCACGCCTTGAACTGTGCACATAGCTTATCAAATTCGTATGCATTTCGCCTTTAAGGCAATTACGTCACGCCAGTTGCGCATACACAGAAGCTCCTTAAAACGTGCTCAAGTGAAGATGTGCTCGCGACCCTGATGCCAAGTTTCACTGAGTCTAGAGCAGCATTACGTCGTACAATGCGATTTACTGTCATGTATTTCAGGCTACCGCATCTACATTACATTTGACGGCATTCTAAGAAAAATAATCAATTAATCCGCAAGGTGTCGAAAGTTATGGTGTTCACGTCCCTTGTGCTCTTTGAGGCGCCTTGTCACGGATGCGCGGTCCGTCCCGCCGGAGGTACGAGTCCTCCCTCGGGGAAAGGTATGTGTGTTATTCTTAGCATAAGTTAGTTTAAGTAGTGTGTAAGTCTAGGGACCGATGACCTCAGCAGCTTGCTTCCTTAGGAATTCACACATTTGTTGACAGCATCCGCCACTGTTTGAGGGCGTTGCGCAGCGTAAATGCAACGTAGCGCAACTCCGATGCGGGTATGTAAGCACCGACATTTCGGTAAGGGATTAATGTGGCATTCGTGTCTTTGCGACGTGCTCGCGATAAATCAGGAAGCATTAGCTATCGTGACGATGTTACCAAATGCCCCAAGCCAAGACCAACGTGCTGTAATTCTCTTCTTTGTTGCCATAGGGCCAACACCGGTAGACATCAGTCGGAGGATTAAGAAGTGTCGAAAATCACAGTTGTGGAAAATTGCAATACGGGGTGCTGCTGCTTCGTGATAACACACTTCCCTTTATCGCAAATTTCATAAGGCAGAAGTTACGCCAGCTGAAGTGGGAGACGTTCGAGCTCCCGCACTACAGCTCTGGTCTCTCTCAGCAAGCGATTATCACATCTTCGATCTCTTAAAAAGAGTTTTGAAAGTTCGAAGATTCCTTCTGAGCGAGGAGTTGCAGCAGGCAATTGTGGAATTCTTCACGCAACAGGACACGGTGTTTTACCAAATGGGTATCTTCGCTATTTTGCGTCGGTGGGATGTCTACCTCAATGCTTAGCCTGCTTGGAATATCGTTTCTGGACTGTAGGGTTTTTGAACGGAAACTTCTTGATCGTTCCTTTTAAGTAGACACGAGGAATGTGACAGTATAATAACGGCACTGAATGAGAGAGATATGACTTTCCAGTAAGATCCTCTTGTGATTCTCGTTCTACATCTACATCTACATGAAACTCTGCAAATCACATTTAAGAGCCTGGCAGATGGTACATCGAACCACCTTCACAATGCTCTATTATTCCAATCTCGTATAGCGCGCGGACAGAATGAACACCTATATCTTTCCGCTCGAGCTCTGATTTCCCTTATTTTCTCGTGGTGATCCTTCCTCTCTATTTAGGTCGGTGTCTACAAAATATTTTCGCATTCGGAAGAGAAAATTGGTGATTGGAATTTCGTGAGAAGATTCCGTCGCAACGAAAAACGAGTTTCTTTTAACGATTTCCAGCCCAAATCCTGTATCATTTTTGTGACACTCTCTCCCATATTTTGCGATAATACAAAACGTGCTGCCGTTCTTTGAACTTTTTCGATGTACTCCGTCAGTCCTATCTGGTAAGGATACCACAACGAGCAGTAGTATTCTAAAAGAGGACGGACAAGCGTAGTGTAGGCAGTCGCCTTAGTAGGTCTCTTACATTTTCTTAGTGTCCTGCCAATAAAACGCAATCTTTGGTTAGCCTTCCCCACAACATTCTCTATGTGTTCCTTCCAATTTAAGTTGTTCGTAATTGTAATACCTAGGTATTTAGTTGAATTTACGGCGTTTAGATTAGACTGATTTATCGTGTAACCGAAGTTTAATGAGTTCCTTACCTTTAATGGCAAATTAGTAATACTCTATTGCTAATGGTAAAGTTGTGGACAGAAGGTGGTGTACATAGTTTTCTAGACTAATATGAAGTAATTAGCAATCTTACCAGGTATATAAGTTCTGTAGAAAGTATGCTTTAGGAATTCCATCTTGGTTTGACCAGAAAAGACTTTTGTTTAACAAGACGAAGACACCCAAGAATGATCAGCTATTAACAAACCTTCAGTCTTATATTGGCCAGACCGATGTTGTAAAACGGTCTACAGATTTAGGATTTCATACATGGCATTCCTTCCATAGACTTAGTGTCAGGTACAGACTACGATCTGAATTTGTATTATGCATAAAATATACTTCTTTCCTCGAGGAAATTGAGCACTTGTGTACCAGTTGCTTTTTTACTCAACTGCAGAACGAATCTCATTCTCTAGTGACAACATGATTTTATTCGTCGCACGTCTATTTTCGCTCTTTGATATTGACCCTGCCCTTAACACACAATGAAGCAAAGTATACTTGGATATTAATAAGTCGTCTGCATACATGCTAGTGGTGAATGTAAAACTCCTGCACAAGATACAATGGAGCATCAGTACAGGACAATGCATTAAAGATACGAAGGGCAACTGAAATTTTGCAGATGGCACTCTGATTTCACAGTACTTTTTTCCTTTGATATAGTTTACTACTGAGTTCCTAAAAGAGAGAGAGTGCGCGCACTTTCATTAAGGCTCCGGTTATAGGATATTCAGAGGGGCAAATAGAAAGAAATATGACAGAAACAATCGCGGTGGGTGAGCTACAACATCGGATTCCTCATTTCCTTTGCTTCATGATTTGCTCAAAACAGGTTACTATTAACATTAAAGAAATTCTAAAGTTTTCCCGAAGTTACGTGGATGTTATTAGTTGTAGTTGTAGATTAAAAGAATGGTTTGCTACAGCTCTCCACTTAAATGTGTTTCGTTTAAATGTTTTCATATCAGCATACTACTGCAGCCTACAACCAACTGATACTGGTTACTCCATTCAGCCTCTGTCTCCATCTACAATATTTACTCACCACGAATTTCTCATCTAGTAAATTAAATACCCCTTACTGCCTAGCAATTTGCCCTTTCTTTCATTAAACTAGTGCTGACAAGTTCTTTTCCACCCATTTCGTTCAGTACCTCTTCATTAGTTATTCAAAGTGCCCATCTAATCTTCAGCATTCCTCTGTTGCATCACATTTCAAAAGCTTCTGTTCTCTTGCTGTTTGTACTTTTTATCATCCACGTTTCATGTAGAAAACTAATACACACAAAACAAATAGTTTCAGATAACACTTTGAAGCACTTAAATTAATATTCGGTTTTAATAGACTTCAGTTCATGAAAGTTTTTCTTGCTTTTGCCGCTCTACATTTTCTATCTTTTTTACATTTTTCCTCATAAATTACAATACTGCACAAGTACTATAACTGACAACTACTTTTAATGTCTCACATTCTAATTTCATTCCCTGAGAATTGCCAGTGTGTTTGTTTCACTTTTATCGATTTTCATCTTACAGTCTGAAACCATCCACTACACTAGTTGATCTTATCTTCCAAGTCATTTGTTGCCACTGGCGGAGTAACTGCATCATCGGAAAACATTAAACAGGTATTCTTTCTTTCTCGCGGAATCCTTAATTCCTGCCCTCCTGTGTCCAACTCGCAGACTGCGTGTGGTAGGGAATAGTCTGCAACCTTGTCGACTCCCTTCTCAGTTCCTGCCTCTCTTTGTTGGACTCCAGTATTCAGAGCTGCAGTTCGTGATTTGTAAATGATTCATTGTCAGGTGTGTAGCTGGTTTCAGATTTCGTTTTAAAGCACAGCACTTCTATTCAGGTACTGCTGCAAATGTTCATAGTAGCGCCAGCTGTCTGAATCCAACCCGTCTTTCCACATAAAAACAGTGGGTCGATCAACAAAGACATACGTAGATATTTATTTATTTACTTAATCTACTCAGGTTTCGTATTTCACGCCTTCTGTTAACTCAGACGAAACTATTACATACAGTATTTTCTTTCATGCCAATTACTTAAGGATTAGTTCATGCCAATTACTTGAGGATTAGCAATAATTTTAATGTGATAAACAGTAATAAAGTGCCAGAAGTAGAGAAAGAAGGTTTGGAATAAGATTTTCATGTGTCTAATGCCATTTGGAATGTTAGTACTGACTAAAACCTAAGAGCAAAAATATTAGCGACACTACTGCTCTTGCTAAAAAATCAGTGACAGTAGAAGATACCAAATGTATTCAAGGCGAACATATGTGAGATTTTACGACACAGAGAGTTTTGAGAGATATAAACTGAAATACTTTATAGCAGCAACGGACTTCGGAAAATGAGGAAGCTCTAGTGAGAAGGGAGGCTACTTAGTTGTAGTGGGAAAAGGGTGCATAAAGAACAGAGACAGTGTTATTTTCGTTTTAGTAGGTAGATGATTAGCTCTGTTTTGAAACTGATGAATTTGTTCCTCGATGTTCTTCGAGGTAAGAGCACCCGCATAGGGAAAAAACGCACTGGATCTGAAGGAATTACTGTCTCCTTCCCCATCCCGTACCTGCATTCTAGGTTTTTGCATTAAATGCTCTACGAATTTGTTGCGGAGGAAATCCATTCGATTTAAAAATGCCCTATTTGGGTGCTCTTTCCTCGAAGATAGGCCGTATTCTTGAGAAACACTGTTTTAAGGTGATCTTCCGCCCCCCCCCCCCCTCCCCCCACGAAGATTGCAGCTTTACTCGGCTCTGTGAAGGACGATTTACAGTTTCGTAAAGCGGGTGTGTATCAGATTCCTTGCGGTCAAACAACACGCAACGTTCATGAGAGATGTGTGGAGCATCGAAGATACACAAGCTTATTACAGCCAGACAAGTCAGCTGTGGCTGAGCATTGTATTGATACAGGGCATTCCATGAATTACAGTGAAGTGAAGGTTTTAACATCCACCTCTTCCTTTTGAGAATCTGTCTTCAAGGAAGCTATACAGGGTGGTCCATTGATCGTGACCGGGCCAAATATCTCACGAAATAAGCGTTAAACGAAAAAACTACAAAGAACGAAACTTATCTAGCTTGTAAGGGGAAACCTGTCATGAAATATGCTCTTCAATATCGCTTCAACCGCACGCGAGCTATGTGCCGGACTCTTCGTCGCTAAATAGAACGCGTGCAAAAAATCTGTCATCGTTCCGTAATTTCTCTCGTGCCCAGTGGCGGAACTGTACATGACGTTCAAATTCGTCGCCATGCAATTCCTGGTGCATAGAAATATGGTACGGGTGCAATCGATGTTGATGTAGCATTCTCAACAGCGACGTTTTTGAAATTCCCGATTCTGGCGCAATTTGTCTGCTACTGATGTGCGGATTAGCCGCGACAGCAGCTAAAACACCTACTTGGGCATCATCATTTGTTACAGGTCGTGGTTGACGTTTCACATGTGGCTGAACACTTCCTGTTTCCTTAAATAACATAACTATCCGGCGAACGGTCCGGACACTTGGATGATGTCGTCCAGGATATTGAGCAGCATACATATCACACGCCCGTTGGGCATTTTGATCACAATAGCCATACACCAACACGATGTTGACCTTTTCCGCAATTGGTAAACGGTCCATATTAACACGGGTAATGTATCACGAAGCAAATACCGTCCGCACTGGTGGATTGTTACGTGATACCACGTACTTACACGTTGTGACTTTTAGAGCGCCATCTATCACAAAGCGAAAAAAGTGGTCTAACATCCATATTTCTTTACGTACTACGCGAATATATAATAAAAAATGGGGGTTCCTATTTTAAAAAAAACGCAGTTGATATCCGTTTGACCTATGGCAGCGCCATCTAGAGTGCCAACCATGGCGCCATCTGGTTTCCCCCTTCAAGCTAGACGAGTTGTTTTGTTTGATGTTCATTTCGTGGGATTTTTGGCCCGCTCACTATCAATGGACCACCCTGTAGAGATTAGGTTAGCTAATAATTTAATAAATAGATATAATGGTTTTAATTTGGACAAAGCATGGAATGCGGCTCTTGGGGTAATTAAACTGCAGAGAAGTCGTCATGGTGTCACCGCCGCCGTTCATACATCGATAAGCGAATCGAACGTCTGTACACCTTCGCCACAAGCGGCGCATATGTAAGCGTATTTCTTTGCCGCCGACCAGCATCTGTGACCCGCATGTGCAGTACCGCTGCGGTGGAGCATATTAGGCCGAACATGGCATCTTGTCGTCAGTCTTGTGACTCACTCAGTGGAGGAAGTTTTATTTGCGCGGCTGTATGTCCGAAATTTAATGGACTATTTATTACGCCGCGAGAAGTTGAGAAAGCACACTACTATACCATAATTATTTTTTGTTTTTGCGATTTTATCCTGTCATTGTATTTTATTGACTCCACCCTACAGAAGGAGAGGTGATCATTATAATAAAATAAGAGAAAGCAGATTTCAGTGTTCGTTTATAGCACGATTTTAGAAAGTGGAACGGTAGAGAAATTGTGATTCTTCAGTTTCTCCCAGCGTATTTGTTGCTCGAACAGTCCACGGGTATACTGCCGGTTCGTAGTGTCCAACGGGAGGGGATTTAAATCGGCCGCCCGCCCTCAGGAGCTCAGTTCGTCAGCGCACCTGACGTTGGCGACATGTCTGATCGCCGAAATATTGCGCCCGTTGGACACTATGAACCGGCAGTATACCCATGGTAGGTAGAGAAATTGTCTGGAGATGGTCTGATGGACCGTCTGACAGGCAATTAAGTGTGGATTGTAGAGCAGTAATGCAGATTTTGCGCAGTCGCTTTCTGAAACACCATAGGTACTTATGAATAAAGACGTATTTTCCCAGTTTAGGATTAAAGATGATAGAAGCTGATATTTCGGGCTAATGTCCCTACTGAGTGCGGTCGTCTGGGTTTTGCACCACTTGAGCCTTAACCCAATATTCTCCACCCAGTACATTATGGAGAGTTCTTCGAAAGTCTACTGCTGTGAAGTATCACTGAGACAAAAGTAAGGAGAAGAGTGGTCACTGGGAAAAGTGAGCGAGACAGTGTCGGTATAGACATTAGAGATGGGGGATGCGCTCTTGAACTAATTCATAAAGTTGAATCTTTCAAAGGAGTGAACAATCAGTGATTCAGAAAAAAAGAACGGTAGCTCCAAATGTTTCCCACGGCAGAGAGAGAGAGAGAGAGAGAGAGAGAGAGAGACGGAGGATATCAGCAGCGCCTGTGCTGGTCAGAGCACAGTGCATGCCACACAACACAGCCAGCGCCGGCCTCTGCCCTGCTTCTACCTTGGCTGCCTGCATTGTGCAGTGCCCCATTGGATTTTGTGTTTCACATATGCCGTGCCGTCTCTGTGCGTCCTCTGCCGCGTGCAGTGAGTGTCTGACGCAGCTTTACTTAGCATCGCACTCTGTCGGCGATCGTTTCAGTCGCATGTCCTGCCCTCTGGGCAGTTGATGCGAGCAACAGGACAGAGAGCCACCTAGCGGATAAAATAGGAACTACTTGCAACAACCTGCTCGCAAGAGAACGGACGATTTGTCTCGGAGCGGGTGAGTTCACCGCTCCCCCCACCCTCGGAACTCGCCCGCTCAATGCTCACCCCACCGTCTCGACTCTAGCCAGAGCGTTGAGCAAAGTGACTCAGGTGTCACTGTGGTCTCTGCGGTCTCAGCTCACGCAGTAATACAGCTCGCAGCTCGACCTGCTCGACTCAGCGCCTCTGCATCGGAGTTCGTCTCTACTGGATATTGTTCTTCGTAGTAATACCGCTACGTATATTACATTATTATGTTATGTATACATCATTTGTTTTTATTTTATTTTTATTTGTTTAAACTGATCAGATTAGGTTCCTGACGACTCCTCTTACTATAGGATTTTTATTATGGACACTCGAATTTACGCTTTAATTACGAGCGAACCGATAAATGTATCGCAAAATGTGATACACCAATATTTTCCTTGTTTTATTCTGCGTAAGGCTATATGCAGCACTTTCGTTTTACAGTCAAATTTATATTTTTTTTCTTATTCTGGTACGGATTTTGCGATTTTAGGCGTCTTCGGAAGGAAAAAATATATGGCTTGCGATGTATTTGTATGAGGTTAATGAAATTTTAATACATTGTAGCCAAATATATTGTTAATGTAAATCTCAAGTTACAACATTTTCCGATCACCCAAAAAACCACGATAGTGCAAAATAAATCAATAATCAAAAACTTTGTCATATCGTGGAAATTTCAATAAACAATACAAAATTCTTACTCATTATCTGTGTTACTTCAAAATAGGATCAAATAAGATCAAAATACAGGTATAGTACTGGAATAAACCAAGTTTAAAGGGCAATGTGCCTTCCATTTATTTTCTATTGTAAATGAGTGGTGAGTCATGAAAAAGAGCTAATTCATTTCAGGGAGTGAACAGTTCTCATCCGATCTCTGAAAAGAACAGTTTTGCCCATCTCTAATAGACATAGGAGAGAAGGCGACAGGGTAGGAAGGTTGGGACCGAGGGTGGGGCTTGGGGGTGGGGACAGTTAGCCACCCTTGCGGTCCTCCGCTGCGGCCGGCGTTATGGGGAGACGCCTGCTGGCGGCTGATGGAGCGGTCATTAGTAGTCATTACCCAAATGAGGTCCGGGTCCGGGGGAGCTGCGCGCCGCGTCTGGCGTGTTTACAGCGCGGACGGCCCGCAGCGCCCCCTCATACTAACGACCGCGCCACGCCAGCTGCCGCGGCCCCACACTCGCAAATGTCGCCCCTACTTGCGATGCTGGCCGTCCGTCCGAGGGAGCTGGCAACAAGTGCTGCTGCTCGTCACCTACCAGACAAACCACTTATTCCGTGGACATACAGCGTGTGTAAAACGTGTCAGAAACTTTATGGCTCTATCTTGACGTCGAAACGTTGAAAAAAGTTCAAAGCGACATCATGTGAGGTGCTTCTTAAATTGGATACCATTTTATTTTCTTTGTTACCTGACATTGTTTCATCGCAAAACGGCCCATCAGTTATGTTAAAACGTGTGTATAAGAATCCTAGTGTGGGGCGGCGAGTTAGTTGTAAAAATAACTTTGCTGTATATATGCTTGCAATACAAATGTTTGAATGTTGAATCAGTTTCAGGCTTTTAGAATGTTGTTAATGCTGTCTTTCGCTGTTCTCAACACTGGCTCTCTATTTACTTTTTTAGCTCCCAGAAAGTGATTTAATGAAACATGAAGCCGGTAATTAGAGATCCTAGTGCCCACTTCATCTGAGAATACCATTATAGCTGCAGCTTATAGCTCTGAGGAATTAGGAGATTGTCCTGGATTTCTAATCAAAAACGATTTTCCAAAATAGTTGAGTATATTCTGAAATTCACTGATAAAAAACACAAGTATCCCTACAACCTAACTAACAGAGCAGTTCAGAGTCTAATGCGCTGATACAACTATAAATGTCCGAATTAAATGTTAAGAAGAATGCTCGCCAAAATTTGATGAGAATATTTCATCAAACGCCACGCTAAAATAATTGGTAGAATGTCTGTCCCGCGACGGCACGTGACAATACGACAATACGCAAACTGAAGCTAGATAATGAAAATCATCCCAGAATTAACCCTTCACTTGAAATGCTTTCACGGTTCCGCGTATCTCTAGTAACTTAATACGGCACCCGAGGCTGTTTGTAGCAGTGCTACCGAAGCGACGCGACTCCCGACACAGCTGACGTGCTATTCAGCGTCTGGAGAGAACTGGGGCCTTCCTTCCTCGCGCAGCGCTCTTATATATATAGCCGCGGTGCGGACGGCTAAGGGAACGCCTGCTCAAATCGGCTCTCCCGACTAGCCGCTGGGCTAGTAACGCACCACTTCAAGTTACATAATAATTTATAGCTTCTTTTGCTGATGGCCGATGAAGCTCTTAATTTAAACGTGCATTTAGCACGCAGGTAAGTATTGATAATAAAATTCTGACGTGGCTAAGTTACATATTTTGGGCGAGAGAATTAATTAGATTACACTGCACGCAGCAGATGAGCTCTGAACTGGCCCTTTTGAGATCCGCTATCGCTATAATTTTATAGGTATTCAAAAGAAACATTTCACATCTTCACAGTCATAGCGGACCTCCAACCTATTTAAATCTAAACATCCTAGCCTTATTTATTAGCCTACTTAATCTATCTTGCTTCCTTCAGTTTTGAGACGAAAACCAGAAAATCATGAATTTCCACTAAAGTCTTAATTTGTGAAATCCAAAGTACTGTTTTTATTAAATCATTATGAAAGATGAATCTAAATACAAATTTTGAAGTCTCTAGCTCTTTTCTGTTGCGCCAATGTTTTTTTTAGAAAAACGTCCAAATTTCAAAAATGGCTGAAGTTATCGAACTGATATTTAACACACATTAATTTAGTATTATTCCTGACCTGCTAGAAAAGTTTTAGGTCATTTGCTTGATTTTTAAGGTATTGCGCAACATTTATGACGTCACAGCTAGTTACAGCAGACTGGCTGACACACAATGGAAACTGATGTGAATTTACTACAGCGTGAGTAGGCTGCTTCCCTACACTAGGCCAAAATCGCTAAAATTCCTTTACTGATTACTAGTTTCAGCTCATGTTATTCAATCTGTATATTGAGCAAGCTGTAAGGGAAACAAAAGAAAAATTCGGAGTAGCTCTTAAAATCCATGGAGAAGGAATAAAAACTTTAAGGTTCGCCGATGACAATTTAATTCTGTCAGAGACAGCAAAGGACTTGGAAGAGCAGTTCAACAGAATGGACAGTGTCTTGAAAGGACGATATAAGATGAACATCAACAAAAGCAAAACGAGGAAACTGGAATTTAGTCGAATTAAGTAGGGTGATGGAATTAGATTAGGAAATGAGACACTTAATGTAGTAAAGGAGTTTTGCTATTGGGGAGCAAAATAACTGATGATGGTCGAAATAGAGAGGATATAAAATGTAGACTAGCAATGGCAAGGAAAGCGTTTCTGAATAAGAGAAATTTTTTAACATCGAGTATAGATTTAAGTGTCAGGAAGTCTCGTCTGAAAGTATTTGTATGGAGTGTAGCCATGTATGGAAGTGAAACATGGACGATAAATAGTTTGGACAAGTAGAGAATGGAAGCTTTCGAAATGTGGTGCTACAGAAGAATGCTGAAGATTAGATGGGTAGATCACATAACTAATGAGGAGGTATTGAATAGAACTGGGAAGGAGAGGAGTTTGTGGCACAACTTGACTAGAAGAAGGGATCGGTTGGCAGGACATGTTCTGAGGCATCAAGGGGTCACCAATTTAGTATTGGAGGGCAGTGTGAAGGGTAAAAGTCGTAGAAGGAGACCAAGAGATGAATACACTAAACAGGTTCAAAAGGATGTAGGCTGCAGTAGGGACTAGGAGACGAAGCAGCTTGCGCAGGATAGAGTAGCATGGAGAGCTGCATCAAACCAGTCTCAGGACTGAAGACCACAACAACAACAACAACAGTTTCAGCTCATTGACAAGCCATCTTCAGACCAATAAAAAACACTACGTAATTCAGTGTGTAACAGCCACCAGTCATTATACATCGTCGTAATCTGTTGAGCTGAATCGCTCTTGTAGTCATGCACATCCTAAGGTAGTTCGTTGTTGTAAATTATGTAAACTTGACGACTTTCTTTATTGTGTACGTGGCTAGAAGAGCGATTCACCCCTACACGCTATGATGATGTGTTAACTGTGTGTTCCTAAATCAATGTTTTGGCATTATGACGCTCCATATTGTGTTAAAACTAATGTAACTGATATGTTTACTTAAGTTACAAAGACTATCTACGGACGGCCACTGTGGCCGAGCTGTTCTAGGCGCTTCAGTCCGGAACTGCGCTGCTGCTATGGTCGCAGGTTCGAATCCTGCCTCGGGCATGGATGTGTGTGATGTCCTTAGGTAAGTTAGGTTTAAGTAGTTCTAAGTCTAGGGGACTGATGACCTCAGATGTGAAGTCCCTTAGTGCTTAGAGCCATTGAACCATTAACTATCTGCGTTGTGGCAGGAAATTTAAAAACTTTTACTCGACTTAACCGAGTATGCGTTTTCCTCTCGTTCAAGTCATTACAAATTTACGGCTCGCATTTCACTGAGATGATCAACTGCGGAGAAACCCTAAAATCGTTATCGGGTCAACTCGAAGCACTTCGCTGGCACTCATCTGTAAGGACAATTAAATTAAGATGTAAATGAACATTCTGAGATTCATAGCGATTTTTACATCCTAGTTAACAAAGCTACTTAAATGCGACTGTCGTAGTTTAGAAACTGCAGCTTTACGAGAATCCGGTCGTCAAACAAATTACCACAGCTTTATTCCGTTTGGGGAAGGGGGGAAGGGAGGTGGCGGGGGGGAGAGGGGGGGAGGGAGAAGAGAGAGGTGAGTCTCAGTTTGCTGTCTGACAAACATCAATGTGCTGCTTCTGTTTCAGTACCAGATGGGACAGCAACAAAGGGAAAACACAAGCATCGCAGGAAACTGCACCGTTTACAGCTGACCGATTATCACTTTATACCGGAGCGGAAGTTGCAGAAGAACATAAATCTGGCAGTGCGCTGCAAGAAGTTTCAGTTAGCACAGCAGCTGACGCTGCCAAGGAAGGAAGGATATCCGCGAAATTTTATGCCGCAGTTCACCTCCGGAACAGAGAAAGTTTTATTGACATCTGCCGCTGCCACGGAAAGCTGCGCTGGCTCTTTCGATATTTATTAACTGAGACCACGCGTAACGAGACGAGGGACTGGTTCTGGGCTTTTTCAAATGGAGGTTAACACTTTAGTTAATTGCTGCTTGCTCCAACGAAATAAAAAAAGGAAAATAAGGATTACTGAAGAAGAAACAGGGGAAATGTTACACTAGACACTGAGTTCGTATGTCAGTTGCACAGAACAACTATTTATCGAAACATTGCAGGCATCCTGAGTAGCAGGCAACAGTGTATTCCGTGGTGGATGTTGGCAGATTAAGTAAACCCTTCTAGGCCGTGTATTGCTATGCCTATAGAGTTATCGCCGAAGTGACAGTGCCATTTTTATAAAACAAAAGATATCAGAGGAACAGCGTGTCTTCAAGGCCTATCGAAAACGCTTTAACAAAGATTTGCGGGTGGAATCATCATACAAAATAAGAAAAATATCCCTATAAACATAGTGGCCACATACATATTATAAAGACTAATACCTTGGCGACATAACCACTGTCTTGTATCACTGGATGACTGTTTCAGTCTCATATAGTTGGCACGTCATACCCTCTTCTCTAAGTATCTTCTTAGGCCGTCCACTTCCTTTCCTTACCAGAACCTTCCCTTCAGGAATGTTAATGATGAAAGTACTGTGTTTGATGACAAGCCCAATTTAGTTTATTTCTTTCTTTCCGTTTACTTTAATAATTTTCTGTCTTCGTTGAGTTCCGATAACACTTTCAAGTTGGCTTTTCTTCCCGTCCTGCTCGTTCTTGTCATTTTCCACTGTATCCACATTTCAGCGACTCAAAGCGGTTCTTTTCCAGTATACCAAGAGTCCAACTTACGCCCCCATACAGCAGTGTTGTTGTTGTTGTTGTGGTATTCAGTCCAGAGACTGGTTTGATGCTTCTCTCCATGCTACTCTATCCTGTGCAATCTTGCTCATCTCCGAGTAACTACTGCAACTTATATCCTTCTGAATCTGTTTACTGTATTCATACCTTGGCCTCCCTCTACTATTTTTACCCTCCACGCTTCTCTCCAATACTAATTGGTGATCACTTGATGGCACAGAAGGGGTCCTACCAACCGATCCCTTCCTCTAGCCAATTCTATTCAGTACCTCCTCATTAGTTACGTGGTCTACACATCTAATCATTCTTCTGTAGCACCACATTTCGAAAACTTCTATTCTCTTTCTGTCTAAACTGTTTGTCGTGCATGTTTCACTTCCATACATGGCTACAGTCCATACAAAAGGTTTCAGAAATGACATCCTGACACTTACATCTATACTCGATGTTAAGAAATTTCTCTTCTTCAGAAACGCTTTCCTTGTCATTGCCAGTCTACATTTTATATCCTCTCTACTTCAAGCATCCTCAGTTATTTTGCTCCCCAAACAGCAAAACTCATCTACTACTTTCTCTTTTCCTGATCTAATTCCCTCAGCACAACCTGATTTAATTCGACAACATTTCATTATACTCGTTTTGCTTTTATTGATGTTTATCTTACATCCTCCTTTCAAGACACTGTCCATTCCGTTCAACTGCTCTTCCAGGTCCTTTGCTGTCCCTGACAGAATTTCATTATCTTCGGCGAACCTCAAACTTTTTATTTCTTCTCCATGGATTTTAATTCCTACTCCAAATTTTTCTTTTGTTTCTTTTACTGCTTTCTCCATATACAGATTAAATAACATCGGGGAGGAGCTACAACCCTATATCACTCCCTTCCCAACCGCTGCTTCACTTTCATGTCCCTCGACTCTTATAACTGCAATTTGGTTTCTGTACAAATTGTAAATAGCCTTTCGCTCCCTGTATTTGAACCCTTCCACCTTCAGAATTTGAAAGAGTGTATTCCAGTCAACATTGTCAGAAGCTTTCTGTAAGTCTACAAATGCTACAAACGTAGGTCTCCCTTTCCTTAAAATATTTTCTAAGATACGTCGTAGGGTCAGTTTTGCCTCACATGTTCCAATATTTCTACGGAATCCAAACTGATCTTCCCCGAGGTCGGCTTCACCAGTTTTTCCATTCGTCCATAAGGAATTCGTGTTAGTAATTTGCAGCCGTGACTTATTAAACTGACAGTTCGGTAATTTTCACATCTGTCAACACCTGCTTTCTTTGGGATTGGAATTATTATATTCTTCTTGAAGTCTGAGGGTATTTCGCCTGTCTCATCGATCTTGCTAATCAGATGGTAGAGTTTTGTCAGGGCTGGCTCTCCCAAGGCTATCAGTAGTTCCAATGGAATGCTGTCTACTCCTTGGGTCTTGTTTCTACTTAGGTCTTTCACTGCTCTGTCAAATTCTTCGCGCAGTATCCTATCTTCCATCTCCATCTACGTCCTCTTCCATTTCAATAATGTTGCCCTGAAGTACTGTATATCGCCCTTGTATAGATCCTCTATATACTCCTTCCACTTTTCTGCCTTCCCTTCTCTGCTTAGAACTGGTCACTCCACAAAAATGATTTTGCAAATGATTTTCTGACATCTGTATTCGTATGTTTTTTTTCAGTCATAAATGCCTCGTTTGCCGATGCATTTCATCTCTTCACTTCCACTGAGTCTATATTTGCGATTAGACCACCGCAATAACAAAATCAGTCCTGACGTCATTAGTGTTTATATTGGTTTTGATTTCTTCCCCATTACTCTGTACTAGCGTTAATTTCGTTTTCCGTTTCTAGCATCCTGAGATTTCTTTTTCTGAGTCTGCAACTATTACGATGTCATAAGCAAATATGATACAATGTAGTCTTTTGGTATTGACTTTTATTCCCTTTGCATTCTCCTTACTGATCTGAATAGTTTCCTCAATGAACGCGTTAAATAAATACGGAGGTAGGGGACATCATAGTCTAACGCCTTTTCTAATCTTGGGCTCTCCGTCTACCATTTTGATGATTACTTTTGTGCTTTGGTTCTGTTACAATTGATTAATCATTCTTCTACCCTTCCAGCCGAGTCATATTTTCTTCGTAGTTCTCCCCGTGCACATACTCAAAATATTTTTCTAAGTCAATGAAGTTACGATAAGTCACTCTATTAATATCCATTTGTCTCACCAATAGCACACGCCAGGTCAAAAATTTTTCTCTTGTTTCTCTGCCTTGCCTAGTTCCAAACGCATCTTCTCCATTATACATCACCTTTCCTACACACAAAAATCCATCGTTTCTGAGTTAGGAATGAAAGGTTACGTTTTATATGTTTTGTGTTAAAATATAGCAACAGATGCTCATAATCAATAATTAAAATTCATTTTGTCTCACAACCAAGTGATGTTATCAATACAAATCAGTGCTATATTTCAGGCTAGACAGAAGCAGCGTTCAAGATTTTGTGAACATACATAGGAAGATTGTTGTTCCGTTACCCACGTCTGTGAAACTTAGTCATTCCCTTAAGTTGTAGTTGTTATAACTTAAATGCAAGTGATCTCGAAGACCCTCTCCCCCCCCCCCTGCTCTCGCACCATTCCCATTCCCAAATTAACTAGTCTTTGAGGTCTCTGAAAGTTACCTATCAAACTATGTCTTCTATTAGTCACTTCATCTCACAATAAAGCACCTAACATTGCACGCTCCATCTAGAGCATCAGATTTGCTTTTTGTTCTGATGACATCTTCAGGAGTATTCCCCGCCCCAAGATCTGAATTAGAGACAATTTTTCTTCTGGAACATTTTACCCAAGATAATACCTTCATCATTAAATCATACAGTGGACCCATAGGTCTTCGGGTGTGTCACAGTACCTACAAATAAGACATGTGTGGCTGAAGTTTGAAGACCAGATTAGCTGATCCCCTTCAGGAACCATAGCTTAGTCTGGCCTGCCCACCGCTACCCCTCCGATGTGGTTGCATCTGTAGTACGGCTACGTGTATGGGCGATGAACTCAAGCCATCTCACCTCCTCAAAGTCTACTGTTTGTGTATGTGGGAAGGGGTTGGGGAGTGGACAGGAATGGATGGGCACAATGGCACTATATCGTATACGTTTTGCAGATAAAAGGACTCTGGTATACCTCAAGAGCAATGAGCAGTCCAAGTTATTCTCCTCTGTACAGTCACGCGGGTATACTGATCTCGACACGACATTGTCGCATGTGATCAACCGTGTTTTGGTCGGCCACGGACATCAGTTAGTTACACGGTAGCTTCTTCGAGTCTCTGAAACTGCACTTTAGGTATCCGCTGTGACTGGTGATACCACTGCTATTGTACATCCACCATGAATCAATGCACAATTACGGCTCAGTTAAATTGTGATACACGCAATGAAAATTAAACGTAAACACTAGTTAAAGGTCGCACTGCCCCGCATGCACTGACGTCAGACTGAAATGACGTAGTTCTCCCTGGTCTCAACACACGTCGTACGTAGTGTTATCTACTACTTTGAAATAAGCAGCTGTGTGTGAAAGTTTTTTTTTTTTTTTTGGATCGTCGGTCATCTGACTGGTTTGATGACATCCGCCGCGACTTTCTGTCCTGACCCAATCTCTTCGTCTCAGTGTAACACCTGTGCTATACGTCCTCAGTTATTTGTTGGATCTACTCTGTCTTCCCCTACGGCTTTCACCCTCTACGGGTCGATTTAGTACCATGGAAGTTACTCCCTATAGCCTTTACACATGTCCTATCATGATGTCTCTTTTTCTTGTCAGCGTTTCCCATATATTCCTTTCTTCGCCTATTCAAAGAAGAACCTCCGCATTCCTTATCTCGTCAGCTCACCTAATTTGCAACATCCTTCTACAGCACCACATCCCGGACCTCCGATTCTTTTCTTCTCAGATTCCTACGTAGTCCATATTTCACTTCCACGCAATGCTTTACTCCAGACTTACACTCTCGGAAGTTTGTTCCTGAGATTTATGGCCGGCTCTGTTGCCGAGCGGTACTAGGCGCTTCAGTCCGAAACCACGTGGCTGATACGGTCGCAGGTTCGAATCCTGCCTCGGGCATGGATGTGTATGATGTCCTTAGGTTAGTTAGGTTTACGTAGTTCTACGTCTAGGGGACTGATGACCTCAAATGTTAAGTCCCATAGTGCTTAGAGCCATTTGAACCATGCTGAGATTAATGCCAATGTTTGATACTAGCAGACTTCTTTTGGCCAGGAATGCCCCCTTTGCCTGTGACTGTCTGCTATTTAAGTCTTCCCTGCTTTGTCCATCATATGTTATTTTGCTTCCAAGGTAACAGATGTCCTTCACTTTGTTTACTTTGTGGTCCCCAACGATGTTAATTTTATCGCTAATTTTATTTCTGCTACCCCTCTTCACTTTCGTATTTCTTCGGTTTACTCTTAGACCACTTTTTGTGCTCTGTAGACTGTTTACTTCGTTGAGTAAACCTTTTAGCTCTTTCTCGATTCCGCTGAGAACAGTAATGACATCTGCGAGTCTTGTCACTGATATTCTTACGCTCTTAATTTTGATTCCACTCCTCAACCTTTCCTTTACTTCCATGATTCTCTCTTTGATGCAAAGACTGAACAGTAAGGGAACAAAAAGAATGGAAGATCGAGAAATAAGTGCTCGGATCAAACATTTTTTAATCCGAACACTTAGTTCTTGGTCTTCCATTCCTATTGTTCGTCCTCCCTCTAGCATACACTTATTTTTCGGAGAATTTCTAACATTTTGCACCATTTTACACTGTCGACATTTAGGAAGATGTCCTGATTTATACACTGCACTCTATCATTCGCAACAGGATTACACGCGTCGTATCATACAACGTACTTCAGCAAACAATACTTCAAATTCTTTTAAAATTTTATTCTACAGATTCGCTACTACCTTCTAAACAATGGCCGGTCGTTGTGGCCGAGCTGTTCTAGGCGCTTCAGTCTGGAACCACGTGACCGCTATGGTCGCAGGTTCGAATCCTGCTCGGGCATGGATGTGTGTGATGTCCTTAGGTTGGTTAGGTTTAAGTAGTTCTAAGTTCTAGGGGACTGATGACCTCAGATGTTCAGTCCCATAGTGCTCAGAACCACCATCTAAACAATGATATGACCTGTTGTTATGAGACTGATGATATTCGAAAGCAATTATCACATTTCTCAAAATAGTTTGGATATTTCGTTGCACAGAATCGGTAAATACAGTTCACGTGGCGTTGTTACAGTTAGCAGTCATTTTCATTGCGAGACATTATGATAATTACCAGTTCTACTTTGCGGGAGTCGGCCCCTTCGTTTACAATTGTGACTTATTGGGTGGCAGAGTTTAAGCGAGGCCGTACGAGTTGCCAAGACGAACATCGCAGTGATCGACCATATGAGGTGACCACGCCAGAAATTCTGAAGAAATACAACAAAACTGTGTTGGATGATAGTCAACTAAAAGTTTCCCAACTAGCTGATACCGTAAGCGTTTCAGACCGTGCTGTACGTGCATACTGACTGTAAATTTGGGTATCAGAAAGCTGCGCGCAAGATACGTGCCGCCTTTGCGCACACTGGACCAAAAACAGCGTCATGTTTCGTCTCAGTAAAGCCGAGTTTTTGAACCGAATCATAACCATGGGTGAAACCTGGGTCCATCAATTAATAGCTGAGACGAAGGAGCAGTCAAAACAGTGGATTTAAATGGGAGAATCTGTTCCAAAGATGGGGAAGACAGTTCCAACTGCAGGCGGGGTCATGGCGTCTGCTTTTCGGGATGCGTGTGGGATAATATTCATTGCTTATCTACAAAAAGGAAAAACAATCAACGGTGAGTGTTATGTGAACTTATTAAATTATTGCAGCGCTTGAATGATGAAATGAAGCAAAAACTATTGTATTTAGGGTAAAAGGAAGCTTTGTTTCATCATGACAATGCACCAGTTCCATTTTCGCTATGGCCAAAATCAATGGGTTAAATCTTTGAATTACTTCCTCGTACACCCTATTCGGCAGATGTAGCTCCCCTCTGATTATGTTCTGTTTCCGCGCTTGAAGAAATTACTTGGTGGCAAAAGATTTGGTCCAAATGGAGAGGTGGAGTCTGCAGATAATGGATATATTGCGGAGCTCGGCGGTTATCATTGTAAACAGTGTATCGAAGCTGTTGAACAGTGAATCGAGATGAAAGGAGACTATGTAGAGAAATGAAGGTTTCTTTCTGCAATTTTTTTTTGTTATTTCGTTATTAGGTCGTGTACTTCTACGACAGCCCTCCGTATTTACGTTCGCTTCGTTCCACGCGTGGAGACCTGCGCAGACTCCGGTGGGACGTGAATCAGTTCCGGTGTCAGATCTGATTTTCGGAAGTATATATTTCGACCTGCAGTGGCCCTGCTTGTCTTATTAGGGCAGCCAGCCAGCAGCAGTAGCAGCCTTACCTGCTCGCCTGTCCAGCCAGCCTCGTAAATTACGTGCCGCGGGGACCGCACTCCTACTGTAAGTCAAGAAATCGCGGCGCTGGAAAGAAACAGCGCCGGTCAAGCGACTCGCAGAGACCTCCGACAGATAGCGTGTCGGCTCCTCTCACGAATAAATTCTGTACCGTAAGTATCCGGTATTGTGACACACACCCGTTACAAAGTACACTGGCTGAAAAAAAAAAAACTGTGTCATCCACGAGACACGGTCGGAGGTCATTGTAACTTCGACCAAGTACACAGTGTTCGCCGGTATTTAAATGATTAGGGTTATAATTCTTTGTGACAAGCAGAACAGCCTCCAGAGCGCATTGGTGATTTTCGTGTTTAGTGTTTTTACCAGGCCTGGTATGTAGTATAATGTGTTTATACAGCGTCAGGCGCTAAGTGATCGCTATGGAGGACACGAACGTACGTATAACTTTTTGTAAAGAAGCACGAGTGCAACTGTGATTATTGAACTGGTTTCGATGATGACGATAATGGGAGTATCTGGGCGCTCGACGTTGTCTTCAGCGCCCATACCACACGCTGATTAGCGAGAATGGTTAAAATGACTAAAAGTTGCGAAAAGTTACGAAAAAGGTACAAATTCGGGGAAATTTTTTCCTGACAATTCCTGACGGAGGCAGTTCACTATTTCAAATAAAAAAAAATTTATGGCTTCAACAGGCTTAATGAATTTCTACGCACACGACTACTAGCGTAATAAAAATTTGTCCCATGTCTCTATTTAAAAATTCGTTTCGAATAAAGATAGGGTTCGATGAAGAAAACAGGTAAATACTAGCACTGATACATGTCGCACTCCTCGCCGGCCGATGGTAGCCGAGCGGTTCTAGGCGCTTCAGTCTGGAACCGCGCGACCGCTACGGTCGCAGGTTCGAATCCTGCCTGGGGCATGGATGTGTGTAATGTCCTTAGGTTAGTTAGGTTTAAGTAGTTCTAGGTTCTAGGGGACTGATGACTTGAGATGTTAAGTCCCATAGTGCTCAGAACCATTTGAGCCATTTTTTGTGGCATTCTTCAAAATGGTTCGCGTGGCTTGAGCACTATAAGACTTAACATCTGAGGTCATCAGTCCCCTAGAACTAAGTACATCACACACACCCATGCCCGAGACAGGATTGGAACCTGCAACCATAGCGGTCGCGTGGTTCCAGACTGAAGCGCCTAGAACCGCTCGGCCACTCCGGCCGGCGTCGCACTCTTCGCCTCACAGAAGTACTTGCATCCTACATCGTCATCTACACTTAGAGAGAGAGTGGTCTACGCAAAACAAAGAAATTAAATTATCCGAATGAGCCGGGAATTGGTAGATGTGATGTACATCTACAGACAAACAAATAATAACAATTTCAGAAAAAGTAGATGATCTATGCGAGAGAAAGAGCTTAACAAATTGAGCAAGTGAGTAATGAATTGGTTCACCTCTGTCCCTCATGCAAGCAGTTATTCAGCTGTATTTCCTGAATTTATTCCAGTTTGTGTCTTCTCCTACATTTTTTAACCTCTACAGTTCCCTTTAGTACCACGCGGGTCATTTCTTGAAGCCTTAACAATATTTATCCTGTCGTCCTGTCCCTTCTTCTTGTCAGTGTTTCAGATACGTCCCTTTCTTCTCCGCTTCTGCTGAGAACCTCTTCATCCCTTACCTAATCGGTCCCTGATTTTCACCATTCTTCTGGAGCTCCGTGTTTCAAACGCATCGACTGTCTTCTGTACCAGGACGCCCCACTAATCTGGATATTGTTCGATTCGTGTAGCCGGTCAAATGGAGACCCACAGTGATGCCCCATTCGAACTCGGTGCTGACAGCACTTTCTAATAAAAAAAAAAATGGTTCAAATGGCTCTGAGCACTATGGGACTTAACATCTGTGGCCATCAGTCCCCTAGAACTTAGAACTACTTAAACCTAACTAACCTAAGGACATCACACACATCCATGCCCGAGGCAGGATTCGAACCTGCGACCGTAGCAGTCGCGCGGTTCCGGACTGAGCGCCTAGAACCGCTAGACCACCGCGGCCGGCACTTTCTAATAAGCGAACGCGGCATCTCCTTATCCTTCACAATGATCACTCAACGCCTGACGCTGTTCACTACTCTATCAGGTCTAGTAGAAACACTGAGCACGAACAATACCAAAGCATTCTGGTGGCTATTCTATCTTGTTTTCTTTGGGGAGGGGTGGGGGGGGGGGGGGCATCAGTCTTCTGACTGGTTTGATGCAGCTCGCTACTAATTCCTCTCCTGTGCCAACCACTTCCTCTTAGCGTATCACTTACAACCTATGTCCTAAATTATTTACTGGATGTATTCCAATCTGTTCAACAGATGTCCTATCATCCTGTCCCTTCTCTTTATCAGTGTTTTCCACATACTCCTTTCCTCTGCGATTCTGCGCAGAAACTCCTCTTTCCTTGCCTTATCAGTCCACCTAATTCTCAACATTCTCTTCTGTTTCAGTTTTCCCACCGTCCATGTTTTATTACCATACAATCCTGTACTCAAGACGTCAATTCTCAGAAATTTCTCCCTCAAATTAAGGCCAATGTTTGATACTAATAGACTTCTCTTGGCCAGGAATGCCCTTTTTGCCATTGCTAATCTGCGTTTGATGTGATGATGTATTTTACTGGCTAGGTAGCCGAATTCCTTAACTTCATCTATTTCCTGACCATCAATCCTGATGTTAGGTTTATTCCTGATCTCATTTCTGTTACTTCTCATTACTTCCCTCTTGCTCCGATTTTGTCTCAATTCATATTCTGTACTCATTAGATTGTTTATTCTGTTCACCAGCTCATGTAATTCTTCTTCACTTTCACTCAGGATAGCAATGTCATCAGCGAATCGTGTCATTGGCATCCTGTCACCCTGAAGTTTGATTCCACTCCTGAAGCTTTCTTTTATTTCCATCATTGCTTCTTCGATGTACGGACTGAAAAGTAAGGGCGAAAGACTAAATCCCTGCCTTACACCCTTTTTAATCCGAGCACTTCGTTCTTGCTCCTCCATTTTTATTATTCCCTTTTGTCTCTTGTACATGCTGTACATTACCCGTCCCTCCCTATAGCTGACCCCTGTTTTCCTCAGAATTTCGAACATCTTGCACCATTGTACATTGTCGAAGGCTTTTATCAGGTCGATGAATCCTATGAAAGTGTCTTGATTTTTCTTTAGTCTTGCTTCCATTATCAACCGCTGCTACGGTCGCAGGTTCGAATCCTCCCTCGGGCATGGGTGTGTGTGATGTCCTTAGGTTAGTTAGATTTAAGTAGTTCTAAGTTCTAGGGGCCTTATGACCTAAGATGTTGAGTCCCATAGTGCTCAGAGCCATTATCAACCGCAACGTCAGAATTGCCTCTCTCGTGCCTTTACCTTTCCTAAAGCCAAACTGATTGTCATTTAGCACATCCACAAGTTTCTTTTCCATTCTTCTGTGTATTATTCTTGTCAGCAACTTGAATGCATGAGCTGTTAAGCTTATTGTGCGATAATCCCCGCACTTGTCAGCTTTTGCAGTCTTCGGAAATATGTGGATGATATTTTTCCGAAAGTCAGATGGAATGTCGCCACACTCATACATTCTACACAACAACGTGAATAGTCGTTTTGTCGCCGCTTCCCGCAACGGTTTTAGAAATTCTGATGGAATGTTATCTATCCCTTCCGCCTCATTTGTTCTTAAGTCCTCCAAAGCTCTTTAAAATTCTGATTCTAATACTGGATCCCCTGTCTCTTTTAAATCGACTCCTGTTTCTTCTTCTATCACATCAGAGAAACGTTCCCTCCTCATAGAGGCTTTCAATGCATTCTTTCCATCTATCCGCTCTCTCCTGTGCATTTATCAGCGGAATTCCCACTGCACTCTTAATGTTACCACCCTCGATTTTAATGTCACAGAAGGCTGTTTTGAGAAGTGCTGTGTGACCGCACGGTTTGATGAGCCATGTCACGGATTGCGCGGCTCCCCCCGCCGGAAGTATGAGTCCTCCCTCGGGCATGTGTGTGTGTGTGTGTGTGTGTGTGTGTGTGTGTGTGTGTTGTTCTTAGCATAAGTTAAAATTAGTTTAACCAGTGTGTACGTCTAGGGACCGATGACCTCAGCAGTTTGGTCCCTTAGGAATTCACACACATTTGAACATTTGGCCGTTTTGACTTATATGCTGATTCTGTCCTTCCGACAATCATTTCCTTTTTGATATCTTCACATTTTTCATGCAAAAATGGTTCAAATGGCTCTGAGCTCTATGAGACTTAACTTCTGAGGTCATCAGTCCCGCCGGCGGGGTGGCCGAGCGGTTCTAGGCGCTTCAGTCTGGAACCGCATGACCGCTACGGTCGCAGGTTCGAATCCTGCCGCGGGCATGGATGTGTGTGCTGTCCTTAGGTTAGTTAGGTTTAAGTAGTTCTAAGTTCTAGGAATGAAAGAGGAGAAAGACTAATTGAGTTCTGTAACAAGTTTCAGCTAGTAATAGAGAATACCCTGTTCAAGAATCACAAGAGGAGGAGGTATACTTGGAAAAGGCCGGGAGATACGGGAAGATTTCAATTAGATTACATCATGGTCAGACAGAGATTCCGGAATCAGATACTGGATTGTAAGGCGTACCCACGAGCAGATATAGGCTCAGATCACAATATAGTAATGATGAAGAGTAGGCTGAAGTTCAAGACATTAGTCAGGAAGAATCGATACGCAAAGAAGTGGGATACGGAAGTACTAAGGAATGACGAGATACGTTTGAAGTTCTCTAACGCTATAGATACAGCAATAAGGAATAGCGCAGTAGGCAGTACAGTTGAAGAGGAACGGACATCTCTAAAAAAGGCCATCACAGAAGTTGGGAAGGAAAACATAGGTACAAAGAAGGTAGCTGCGAAGAAACCATGGGTAACAGAAGAAATACTTCAGTTGATTGATGAAAGGAGGAAGTACAAACATGTTCCGGGAAAATCAGGAATACAGAAATACAAGTCGTTGAGGAATGAAATAAATAGGAAGTGCGGGGAAGCTAAGACGAAATGGCTGCAGGAAAAATGTGAAGACATCGAAAAAGATATGATTGTCGGAAGGACAGATTCAGCATACAGGAAAGTCAAAACAACCTTTGGTGACATTAAAAGCAACGGTGGTAACATTAAGAGTGTAACGGGAATTCCACTGTTAAATGCAGAGGAGAGAGCAGATAGGTGGAAAGAATACACTGAAAGCCTCTATGAGGGTGAAAAAAAAAATGGTTCAAATGGCTCTGAGCACTATGGGACTCAACTGCTGTGGTCATAAGTCCCCTAGAACTTAGAACTACTTAAACCTAACTAACCTAAGGACATCACACACATCCATGCCCGAGGCAGGATTCTGACCTGCGACCGTAGCGTTCGCACGGTTTCAGACTGTAGCGCCTAGAACCGTACGGCCACTCCGGCCGGCCATTTTTCATGTAGCCATTTCGTCTTAGTTTCCCTGCACTTCCTGTTTACTTCATTCCTCAGCACTTGTATTTCTCTATTCCTGAGTTTCCCGGAACATTTTTGTACTTCCTCCTCTCATCGATCATCTGAAGTATTTCTTCTGTTGCCCATGGTTTGTTCACAGTTACACTCTTTGTACTTTTTTTCGCTATTACTAGCTTAAATTTATTACAGAACTCAATTAGTCCTTCTCCTCTCTCATTCCTTGTCCCAAGCACATATTCTGCTGTAATCTTTTCTTCTACTCCTTCTCCTACAACTGCATTGCAGTCCCCGATGACTATTAGATTTCTTCTCGCTTTACGTACTGCATCAGCCTTTCAATATCCTAATATACTCTCTCTCTCTCTCTCTCTCTCTCTCTCTCTCTCTCTCTCTCTCTCTCTCTCTTCATCTTGAGATTGCGATATCGGCTTGTATACCTTAACTATAGTTGTCGGTGTTGGTTTGCTGTCGATTCTGCCAAGAACAACCCTGTCACTGAACTGTTCACAGTGACACACTCTCTGCCATACGTTTCAATTCATAACGAATCCTACTCCCGTTATACCATTTTCGGCTGCTATTGATATTACCCTATACTTACTGACCAGAAATCCTTGTCTTCTTTCCCTTTCACTTCACTGACCCCTACTGTATCTAGATTGAGCCTATCACAGTGAATTGCAACTCTATAATCATTACGCACCTGTCGATGGTGTGTACATATACGAAGTTGCATTGACATCCGTCCTTGTCGTCTGTGTGTTTTTCTTTTTTCTGTCAGGCAGTGTAGTTGGAAAATCTAATTGATACCTGAAGTTCCCTACTGCTCATCATGTACCGTCAAAATTAAATCAATATATTTTTTTATGACCAGTGCCGTATCTGTGAGTCAGATAATTTCTCTCCTTGCTCTCGTATGCGTAATCGTGTCTTTAATCTAAGGGGCAGCTCCGCCACTATTTCTAAGCCCCGGAAACATTGCAGGTCGCGTGGAGAAGACAGCATCTCCTGCAGGCGCCAGGAATGTGCCAAGACGGTGGAGCCGGGTTGTGCTGAGCGGCAGCAAAGCCGATGTCTGCCGCGCTCCGCCGCCGGCGATGGCGGAGGCGGAGGTGGGGGCGGAGGCGGAGGCGCCAGGGGGCAGGAAGTGGGCCGCCTGCGAACAATGGCAGCTCCGCCCCGTCAGCCGCCGCAAGAGCAGCACGTGGAGGCGGAACTTCGCTCTTCGGCCTGACCTCGGCGAAGTCTTTCTCCCAGAGACTCTGTCCAGATCACCAGGACAACCAAGACGCATTTCGTGGAACGACAGAGGTTACGTACGACGGTAAAACAAATAAAAACCTTAAATTTGTAATAACAAATCGAGATTTCGCGCCGTTATCCTGTAAGTTGGTAATCGTGCTATAAACAGCGTGCAGAATGGCCTGTAGGTGGCAGCATAGTGCAGATGCACACGTACCGTCGCAGTATCAGTATGAAAATGGCCGCCCCACTTGCGACTTGCACCAGGGAAGAACAGTGTTCTGTTATTCGGTTTTTGCGTATTTAAGTTGTGAACCCCATTGAAATTCATCGACGAATGAAGGTTCAGAACGGTGATGAATGTTTGTCACAGCAGCAGGTCTGCGAATGGAGTAGGAAGTTCGCAAAAGGTGTGACTTCAGTGGAAAATGCTCCTCGTCCAGGTCAGGCACAACGAGTTGTGACTCCACAGAACATTGCAGCAGTTGAAACCATAGTGAAGGAAAACCGCCGAGTGACACTGAATGACAATGCAGCATGTTTACAGATTAGTCGTGGGTCAGCACACCACATTGTGCATGATGTGCTCCAGTTTCACAAAGTGTCTGCAAGATGGTGCCACGGTAGCTGACTCCTGAAATGAGAGAACAACATGTTGATGCTTGTGAAGAACTTCTTCGGCGCTTTGAACGAGAAGGTGATGGCTTCCTTGCAAGAATCGTTACTGGGGACGAAACCTGGGTTCACTTCCACCAACCGGAAACGAAGAGAGCGAGCAAGGAATGGCGCCATTCCTCATCACCAAAACCAAAGAAGTCTCGAACAGAACCATCAGCAGGGAAGGTTATGCTAACTCTCTCTTGGGACGAAAAAGGCGTCATTTTGGAGCATTACATGCCTGGAGGGACCACTATCACCAGTGCATCATACACAGATCCCCTAAAAAATCATCTGCAGCCTGTAATCAAATCAAAGCGACGTGGGTTGCTGTTAGCAAGGCTCCACACTGCCCGTACAACAGTTGCAACAATCACAGACCTGGATTTTGAGTGTCTTCCTCATCCACCATACTCTCCAGACCTTGCCCCAAGTGATTTCCATATGTTTGGACCACGCAAAGACGCAATGGGAGGAAAGAAGTTCCGTTCTGATGAAGAGGTACGCCACGCGGTGGATGAGTGGTTGCGCGGACTACCAAAAGAATTTTTTTGTAAAGGAATTTATGCACTTTGTAAGCGCTGGAGGACTTGTATTGAGCGTGGGGGAGATTATGTTGAAAAGTGATACAGCTTTGTACCACTTCTGCACAATAAATAACATTTTAATAAAATATTTAAGGTTTTAATTTGACTCACCATCGTACCTAAAATCATACCACAGCGACACGCCAAAGGACCTGACTTCATTCTCTGAAATGTACAGGATGTCATCTCTCAGGTTTTCTCGCCGAGACTTATTAACGGTGAGCTTTCGGGTGTTCTGCCGAACTGTTGATTCCATTTTAAACACCGTAGTTCCACCGCATACCCAACCGTCTCCTCAAGTGCGGTGAGTTTTACTGTTACGTGTACCCGTTGCCTGGACTCCAACCACACTGTTACTGTAGTTGGTCTCACGCCGCTATTCGTAGCTAAAATAGCGGCTTACAACGACCACAAGACCCTTTGATGCTCTTTGGTTTTTCAGAGCCCGCCCTGGTATTGAGTGAATCGCGCGTTCCCTTGGCATTTCTTAGCCCTGATGGATGCGACAGCCGCGAGATCTTAATAAACTGAGTGAACCATGTAGCATTTCTGGCACTGAGAGCGGTAGGATTCACTCTTAAGTCTCACTTCATAATTGTGAAGACTAATGTTAGCTGTTTTGTGACGTAAGAGATATAGTGAGGTACAGACATATTTTCATTTATTAATATCTTTTCTGAATAACTCAGATACGATTAACATTTAGACAGAATGGTGCATAAATATATGACACATTTAATATTGTCATAACGCTTTTATTTCTAAAACAAAAGTTTTCGAGTTTTGGCACAGATGTTATAGTCCATGGAAATCCACTTCATTTCATCACGTCTTCAATATACGCTCCACTACAGCGGACAACTCCGCGAAGACGAGTACACCCAATCCTTACAACTTTGCTGCGCAAGTCGTAATTTATCTAGTTGCAAAACTCCGCTATCAGGTCACGTATTTCCGAAATAGTCTGTGGTCTCAAAGGGAACAGTTTCTCTCTCAAACATCCCCACAGAAAGAATCGAATGGGTTTAAATCTGGGCTTGAAAGAGGCCTAAAGAATCCCGCATGATGAAGCTGCGGTTACCGATGGGACATGACACGACTGCCGAAAATTTCGTGTAGAAAATGAAATACAGCGTTACCCGTATGAGGTGTTGCGCCATTTTGCATAAATCAGTGTTTGTTCATCGGCAGAGTGGTGGAAAGATGTGGCACAGAGTCACTTTCCAACGTTGTCTTATATCGGTTAGCACTGACAGTTTTTTCACTGGTCCGATTAGGCCGTGACTGGACAGTGACTGGACAGTGACTGGACAGAGTTACCCAGACTTTTTCTCCATGCATCGTTTTCTCATGAATATGGACATTTTGCGGTTTTCCTCTACCCCAGAACCGACCATTTTGTTTGTTTACTGTTCCACTGAGACGGAAATAAGCTTCGTCAGTGAACCGTTTGTTGAACATTATTTCATCTTTTCCTTCTGCCCATAACGAAAACTCCAGTCTTCACTGTTTCTTCTGTTCAGTCAGCTTCTGTAACAGTCATTTTGTAAGGAATAGTTCGAGATCACTCTGCAAAGTCCGCAGCTCGTGGTCGTGCCGTAGCGTTCTCGCTGCCCGCACCCGGGTTCGATTCCCGGCGGGGTCAGGGATTTTCTCTGCCTCGTGATGACTGGGTGTTGTGTGATGTCCTTAGGTTAGTTAGGTTTAACTAGTTCTAAGTTCTAGTGGACTGATGACCATAGATGTTAAGTCCCATAGTGCTCAGAGCCATTTGAACCATCACTCTGCAAAATTCTCTGTACGGAACGTCGAGGTATCCCCATTTCCCTTGCTGCCCGCCGCGATGACTTGCTTGGACTTCGTTGAATAGCGACGCGTAGCTTCCAGAAAACTGCCTTCTTCTCCAAAGTTTCTCGTTAATAGGAAAATCTCGTTCCTTGGTGGAGCTGGTGCCCGCATCTCGTGGTCGTGCGGTAGCGTTCTCGCTTCCCACGCCCGGGTTCCCGGGTTCGATTCCCGGCGGGGTCAGGGATTTTCTCTGCCTCGTGATGGCTGGGTGTTGTGTGCTGTCCTTAGGTTAGTTAGGTTTAAGTAGTTCTAAGTTCTAGGGGACTTATGACCACAGCAGTTGAGTCCCATAGTGCTCAGAGCCATTTGAGCCTTGGTGGAGCCCAACGCGTGTGAAATATTGCCCCAAATCATCTTTGCATTACTGAGACACTTCATATTTCAGCGTAAGCAGAACTGCCTTAACACGCAGCTGAACATATAAATGTCAATGGTAGACCACGGCCTAAAGCTAATTGCAAAACAAGCAACTGGTGATAGTGCAACAACACAACCTCTACCTAGATTTCTGTGTAACAAAACACATTGGAGAGAAAATTGATTTCATATAGCCAGACGTATAACTTTTATTCAGTTTCAAACTGTGTCAACTACTCGCGCACTATCCTGTAGCAGATACCCTCAATAGCAAGAGATCATATAGTTTATTCAGGTTCTCTTACTACCAGTTTTCTTTAATAACTCCGGAATTAAGATGTGATAAGACACAGCACTTCGTGCACCTTCAGTGCGCCAACAGTGTGATCCGGGCGAAGTGTTTGGGGCCGACTAACAATCGAGTGCTAGAGATGTGTGCACGCAGTTACAGCAGCTGTACGACTCGGTGTTGGGCTAGGGAATGCTGAACGTACGCTGACGGAAGAAAAACCGCAAAGCCAAAACATAATTAATATTAATGATCGAAGCAGACGAAATGAATTAAAATTTGTAGTGCGGCCGGGACTAGAGCCCTGGTCTTCTTGCTTGATAGGCAAAAAATCTACCATAACACCACCACAGCACAATTGCCAACATTGCTGCACGAAGTACCTAAGCTGAGTGCCCTCCCCAACACAAACTTCAATTCATTTTTTCCTTACATATTGCCACTACTGCCAGGGCTCTCCGATACTGGCAAGCGCCCCAGCATTGGACGTAATGGGACGTCCTTGTACCAGTGGTGTGTTATAGATCTTATAATTAAATGTTTCCCTGAGACATTTAAGTCTTTTTATTATCTACGATACTGATCGAAGCAGACGAAATGAATTAAAATTTGTACTACGGCAAGGACTCGAACCTAGGTCTTCTTGTTTGCTAGGCAAAAATGCTACGGTTACACCACCACAGCACGATGGCTAATATTCCTGGGCGAAATACCTAAGCTGAGTGCCCTCCCCAACACGAATTTCATATCATTTTTCCCTTATATACCGTCACTACTGCCAGGGCATTTCTGCCTAGCAAGCAAGAAGACCCGGGTTCGAGTCTCGGCCGCAGTACAAATCTTAATTCATTTCGTCTGCTTCGATCATTATCGTAGATAACAAAAAGACACTTAAATGTCTCAGGGAAACATTTAATTATAATTAATGTTGACTAATGAAATTTTGGGAACACGTTTGTCCACGTAACATTTGTAAGTGATTAACAGTGCAAGATCATAGGTTAACGTAAGAACGAGAAAAGCCATTACAGTTGTGAAGTCCTGGTACATTAATAACCAGCTTAACCCCCAGAATGTTGAGCCGGCCGGAGTGGCCAAGCGGTTCTAGGCGCTACAGTCTGGAACCGCGAGACCGCTACGGTCGCAGGTTCGAATCCTGCCTCGGGCATGGATGTGTGTGATGTTCTTATATTAGTTAGGTTTAAGTAGTTCTAAGTTCTAGGGGACTGATGACCTCAGAAGTTAAGTCCGATAGTGCTCAGAGCCATTTGAACCCAGAATGTTGAAAGGAAGCATGCAAACGCACATGCATGTGTTGTACACAGTGTCTGTCGATGACGCTGGAGCTATCGTCCGCTGATGTCCCGTATGTGCACGAATGGAAGTGAATCTGAGTACCAAGGACGCCATGGCAGCATGTCGACACTCTGTAGAGCACGTTGGGTTACAACAGCGGTATGCGGGCGAGCGTTATTCTGTTGAAAAACAATCTCTGCAGTGCTGATCAGCAATGGCAGCACAACCGGTCGAATCACCAGACTGACGCACAATTTTGCAGTCAGAGTGCGTTAGATGATGACGATAAGCACGAGAATCCTCGTGCTGTCATGGGGAATCGCAACTCCAGTGTGTGTAGCACGCAGACAGATTGGTTGCGGGTCCTCAACTGGCCGCCTTCTAACCATCACACGGCCATTACTGGCACCGAAGCAGAACCAGCTTTCACTACAAAAAACAACAGACCTCCAACCTGCTCTATAACGGGCTCTCGCTGGACACCACAGAGGTGACAGATGGCGATGGTTTAGGTCAGTGGAATGCACGCTACACGGCGCCTGGCTTGGAGCAGTCCTTGAAGTAACAGTTTGTTGTGTCACGATGGTGACAACTGCTGCTGAACATGCAGTACGATGCGCCAGAGCCATACGCCGAACACTATTGTCTTCCCTCTCATTAGTGAATTTTGGAACACGTATTATGTTCGAGTATAATGACTTTTCTGGAGACTAGAAATCTACTCTGCAGGAGTCAGCATGGGTTTCGAAAAAGACGGTCATGTGAAACACAGCTCGCGCTATTCGTCCACGAGACTCAGAGGGCCATAGACACGGGTTCACAGGTAGATGCCGTGTTTCTTGACTTCCGCAAGGCGTTCGATACAGTTCCCCACAGTCGTTTAATGAACAAAGTAAGAGCATATGGACTATCAGACCAATTGTGTGACTGGATTGAGGAGTTCCTAGATAACAGGACGCAGCATGTCATTCTCAATGGAGAGAAGTCTTCCGAAGTAAGAGTGATTTCAGGTGTGCCGCAGGGGAGTGTCATAGGACCGTTGCTATTCACAAAATACATAAATGACCTGGTGGATGACATCGGAAGTTCACTGAGGCTTTTTGCAGATGATGCTGTGGTGTATCGAGAGGTTGTAACAATGGAAAATTGTACTGGAATGCAGGAGGATCTGCAGCGAATTGACGCATGGTGCAGGGAATGGCAATTGAATGTCAATGTAGACAAGTGTAATGTGCTGCGAATACACAGAAAGATAGATCCTTTATCATTTAGCTACAAAATAGCAGGTCAGCAACTGGAAGCAGTTAATACCATAAATTATCTGGGAGTACGTATTAGGAGTGATTTAAAATGGAATGATCATATAAAGTTGATCGTCGGTAAAGCAGATGTCAGACTGAGATTCATTGGAAGAATCCTAGGAAATGCAATCCGGAAACAAAGGAAGTAGGTTACAGTACGCTTGTTCGCCCACTGCTTGAATACTGCTCAGCAGTGTGGGATCCGTACCAGATAGGGTTGATAGAAGATATAGAGAAGATCCAACGGAGAGCAGCGCGCTTCGTTACAGGATCATTTAGTAATCGCGAAAGCGTTACGGAGATGATAGATAAAATCCAGTGGCAGACTCTGCAGGAGAGCCGCTCAGTAGCTCGGTACGGGCTTTTGTCAAAGTTTCGAAAACATACCTTCACCGAAGAGTCAAGCAGTATATTGCTCCCTCCTACGTATATCTCGCGAAGAGACCATGAGGATAAAATCAGAGAGATTAGAGCCCACACGGAGGCATACCGACAATCCTTCTTTCCACGAACAATACGAGACTGGAATAGAAGGGAGAACCGATAGAGGTACTCAAGGTACCCTCCGCCACACACCGTCAGGTGGTTTGCGGAGTATGGATGTAGATGTATATGTAGTGCCACCTGGCCGTCCAGAGCTCGGTCTTCTTGCGGGAGTACATTCTCGTGACCACTGCTGCCAACAGTCCTGTACAGTGGCTACATTCGCGCGAAGTCTTTCTGCAGTATCGCAAAAGGAACATCCACCTTCTCGTAGCCCAAGCGTACGGCCCGTTCCAACTCATTGACCCGCTGACAATGGCGTCTTTGTCGCCTTGAAGGCACTCTTGACTAACATCAATTCACCACGTCCAATCCCAAAGGTACCTAAAGTACACGACCGTTACAGCGTGTATTTAAGCAAACGTGATTTGCATCCACATAGTGGCACTACTGGCGCCACTCTTATAGAACTGGTGCGAGATCTGAATAGACATCATCTTCCAGATGTAGAGCCACGTCTACCAACTTTCGTTTGCGGCACACAACTCCTTCTCAGAGTTGCGATTTCTTTCCGTTAGTGTATAAGAGCAGTGTGGAAGAGCAGTTGAACGGAATGGATAGTGTCTTGAAGGGAGGATATAAGATGAACATCAACAAAAGCAAAACGAGGATAATGGAATGTAGTCGAATTAAGTCGGGTGATGTTGAGGGTATTAGATTAGGAAATGAGACACTTAAAGTAGCAAAGGAGTTTTGCTATTTGGGGAGCAAAATAACTGATGATGGTCGAAGTAGAGAGGATATAAAATGTAGACTGGCAATGGCAACGAAAGCGTTTCTGAAGAAGAGAAATTTTTTAACATCGAGTATAGATTTAAGTGTCAGGAAGTCATTTCTGAAAGTATTTGTATGGAGTGTAGCCATGTATGGAAGCGAAACATGGACGGTAAATAGTTTGGACAAGAAGAGAATAGAAGCTTTCGAAATGTGGTGCTACAGAAGAATGCTGAAGATTAGATGGGTAGATCACATAACTAATGAGGAAGTATTGAATAGGATTGGGGAGAAGAGAAGTTTGTGGCACAACTTGACCAGAAGAAGGGATCGGTTGGTAGGACATGTTTTGAGGCATCAAGGGATCACCAATTTAGTATTGGAGGGCAGCGTGGAGGGTAAAAATCGTAGGGGGAGACCAAGAGATGAATACACTAAGCAGATTCAGAAAGATGTAGGTTGCAGTAGGTACTGGGAGATGAAGAGACTTGCACAGGATAGAGTAGCATGGAGAGCTGCATCAAACCAGTCTCAGGACTGAAGACCACAACAACAACAGTGTATAATATCTTATTTGCTCACCGATTATTTAAATATTTTTTATGCGTGGTAGTCGCGCGGTCTTGGCTCCTCGCCACGGTTCGTGCGGCTCCCCCCATCGGGGAGTCCAGTCCTCCCTCGGGCATGGGTGTGTGTGGTTTTCCTTAGCGTAAGTTAGTTTAAGTTAGATTAAGTATTACGTAAGCCTAGGAGCCGATGACCTCAGCAGTTTGTTCCCATAGAACTTACCATCACCATTTTAAATATTGATATTCTACAGCGACTCTCCATGTAATGCAGAACAGAATGTGGAAATTGGAAGTTATTTTATTTAGTGAGTTATGTAAAATTTTTATAAACATTCTGGAAACATCCTCCCGGATGTGGCTAAGCCATGTCCCCGCAGTATCCTTTCTTTCAGGAGTGCTAGTTCTGCATGGTTCGCAGGAGAGCTTCTGTAAAGTTTGGAAGGTAGGAGACGAGGTACTGGCAGAAGTACAGCTGTGAGGACGGGGCGTGAGTCGTGCTTGGGTAGCTCAATTGTTAGAGCACTTGCTTGCGAAAGGCAAAGGTCCCGAGTTCGAGCCTCGGTCTGGCACACAGTTTTAATCTGCCAGGAAGTTTCAGGTGTTAATATAGTTAACAGCTAGAACTGTATAACACGTGACATGGTAGTCGAACATTTATTCTAACATTTGATAGAAATTCTTGAGTCAGTCTGTTCCATCGCTTTTGTTTATTAAAAGTCACTGCCTTCCCCCAAGTCAAAACGGATCTATTACTTAGTAATGTTGAGACCCTTAGCCCATTCCCTAGTAACTTTAATTACAGTATCGCGTCATAAGATCTCATCTGCACGATCTACGAGCTACTTCTACGTAGTGATGTAAGTAGAAGATACCAGGTTAGCGGACAGTTACAAACTTTTGTGTCTGTCTCGATGCAACAGGACACAGCTAAGGCCCCTCGTACGCCCTGCGTGCTAAGTGCAAATCTGGACGGCCGCTTGTAATCTGCAGTAAGAAAGAGGAGGGAATATATAGGACGTGAGCTGAATCGAACACTGACTAATTTCAATCGGGATGGAAAGGTTAATTTTGTTCCGCAACACTTGGCGCTTCCATTTAACTACGTTAAATTTCCTACAAACAGCTCCTGTTCATTTTTTCTGTAGGACTAAGAATTTACACCTAGCGAGTGAGAGAAGTTGAAAATTATACTCATGGTCTCTTCAACTTTGTAGTCCTGTCTTCCTCAGTTGCGTGTAATATTACGGTATATTGATAATTTTTTACTTATGGACCGTCTGACAGCAACTGAATAAAACATAACTTTAGTGCCATACGCGTTTCGCATTTATTTTCTGCAAGGCATCATCATTGGCAGGTTACGTGGACGATTTCCTACATATTACGCTCCTGTTGTGTTTTTGGTGTTGTTTTCTTCCTATAAATGCCAATTTGCGGTTTTTTCTCCCACATTTCACAGCACTATGAACTGAACACTTGTTTCGATGCAATGTTTTGATTTATGTTCAACAGAAAAAAACCGCAAACTGGCATTTATAAGAAGAAGAATAACACCAAAAATGCAGCAGGAGCGTAATATGTAGGAAATCGTCCACGCAATCCGCCACTGATGATGCCTTGCAGAAAATAAAGGCGAAACGCGTATGGCACTAAAATTGTGTTTTATTGAGTTGCTGTCAGACGGTCCATAAGTAAAAATTGTCAATATACCGTAAAATACTCATCGTATTTGAAGGTGTTGCGGGTTGCATAAAAGCGATCGGTAGGGGCAGCTGAATCGCGCTGTATGTGTTCTGATAGGGAAAAAAAAGTGCATATTTATTGAACGACGCTCCGATGATGCGGAGAGGGGACATTGCAGAGTGAGTTACGGTTACGGTCCATCACCGGGAACCGCCAGCGAAGGCAGCGAGAGATAAGCGAGCGGAGGCAATCTCGCGCTACGTCAGGTGCAGAGCAAAGACAACCGGAGCGCCGTCGGAAGTGAAGAGGCTGCGCCGGTTAAAATGCGCGCACCCCGTCGCCGGAACATTATCTGGCGCGCGCGCCGAGGGCTTGCGGGAAATTGTCGTTTAGGGGGCGGTGCGCTGCGCTGTCGAGACTAATGAATTCCCGCATCATTACAGCGACCCCGGCCGCTCCTCGTCGTCCTGCGCCTTGCCTCGCTTCGCCGCCGTCTTCCCTCCTTCTTTCCGTCCGCCGCTGCTGCGACGCAGGCGTCGCATTAGGCTGCCGGTGCCCGGCGTATCGCGGAATTATTATTGTTACCGCGGTGCGGTGGGGAGCGCGTCCAATTAATCCGGCGCGCCCAACTTGGCACCCGCACGACACCCATTGTCGCCGCTCTGGCCATTGTCGACGACGGCCGGTTATGGATGGCCAGCGTGGTAGCGGCCAAAGGCTCGGCGAAATGGGTTTCTGCGGTAGGACTCGCCGTTATTACTCAGGTATTGGGAACAAACACACGAATTACACAGCCAGTCACTAAGGAGAGACGTTCATCAAATTGCCAGAAACGTCATTTTCAATTTATTATTTTCTAGTAGAACTCATGTGCAATAAGTTGACAAAGTTTCAATAATGAAATCGCATCCGAAGAGCCTGAAAATCTACAGCTACATCTACATCCATACTCCGCAAGCCAGCTGACGGTGTGTGGCAGAGGGTACCTTGAGTACCTCTATCGGTTCTCCCTTCTATTCCAGTCTCCCATTGTTCGTCGAAAGAAGGATTGTCGGTATGCCTCTGTGTGGGCTCTAATCTCTCTGATTTAATCCTCATGGTCTCTTCGCGAGATATACGTAGGAGGGAGCAATATACTGCTTCCAATGAATATCAGTCTGGCATCTGCTTTACCGACGATCAACTTTATATGATCATTCCATTTTAAATCACTCCTAATGCGTACTCCCAGATAATTTATGGAATTAACTGCTTCCACTTGCTGACCTGCTATATTGTAGCTAAATTATAAGGGATCTTTCTTTCTTTGTATTCGCAGCACATTACACTTGTCTACATTGACATTCAATTGCCATTCCCTGCACCATACGTCAATTCGCTGCAGATCCTCCTGCATTTCAGTACAATTTTCCATTGTTACAACCTCTCGATATACCACAGTACCATCCGCACAAAGGCTCAGTGAACTTCAGATGTTATCCACAAGGTCATTTCTGTATACTGTGAACAGCAACGGGCCTACGACACTCCCCTGCGGCACACCTGAAATCACTCTTACTTCGGAAGACTTCTCTCCATTGAGAATGACATGCTGCGTTCTGTTATCGAGGAACTCTTCAATGCAATCACACAATTGGTCTGATAGTCCATATGCTCTTACTTTGTTCATTAAACGACTGTGGGGAACTGTATCGACCCCCTTGTGGAAGTCAAGAAACACGGCATCTACCTGTGAAACCGTGTCTATGGCACTCTGAGTCTCGTGGACGAATAGCGCGAGCTGGGTTTCACACGATCGTCTTTTTCGAAACCCATGCTGATCCCTACAGAGTAGATTTCTTATTTCCAGAAAAGTCATTATACTCGAAAATAATACGTGTTCCAAAATTCTACAACTGATCGACGTTAGAGATATAGGTCTGTAGTTCTGCACGCCTGTTCGACGTCCCTTCTTGAAAACGGGGATGATTTGTGCCCTTTTCCAATCCTTTGGAACGCTACGCTCTTCTAGAGACCTACAGTACACCACTGCAAGAAGGGGAGCAAGTTCCTTCGCGTACTCTGTGTAAAATCGAACTGGTATCCCATCAGGTCCAGCGGCCTTTCCTCTTTTAAGCGATTTTGTTTCTCTACCCCTCTGTCGTCTATTATAATTAATTGTGTGGCGCGATCTTCCTGTCACGTCCACTTTTTGAAGCAACACGTCAATATTAGCTCGGTGAACAATGATTCCGTCGATTACTTTCAAGCAAACTTCAGCAAATGCTGTCAAATATACTCGTTAGTTATATAGACCATTTTTGGTTCTTTTCCGTATCTTAGAAACAATAACAAACCAGGTTCTTTGTTTATGAAGAAGCAATTCTTGTTTCACCCCTTCAGTTGCATTAAGGCAAGGCTATCAGACAGAACGTATCCAGTGTAAGTGTCGTGAAAAGTAAATTGTGGGATACAGATTTCCACATGCTGTCAACAACTGAAAATCCCATTCATCATCTGTGTCACGTTATCTGGTGTAAATATCTACTGGCTCAGACACGTAACAACCCACACATTCACAAGGAGAGGCTTCCAAATTGTATCCTGGATGTTGTCAAGCTCACTTACAGTTTTCTGGCCGATCCTGAACTTTTAAAAAAGTGCGTTAATGGGAAAAACCAGAATCCAAATGAGTCTCTAAATTCACTCATACGAAAACGGTGCCTTAAAACATTTTCTTCTCCTGCAGCTCTCATAATTGCAACTTATGATGCAGTTCTTGCATTTAATAATGGGAACTTGGGAAGGATGAAGGCATTAGAGGGAAGGGTTTAAGGAAAGCAAATTTCGCTCAAGACATGTTGCAAAAAATAGTTTTACAGCGCCTCTCTGCAACTGAGAAGTCAGTTGAAACCTAATAAAAGAAAGAAGGCAGTAAACAAGAAACCTGAAAGGACAATGAGTACAAATCTGGGGCCTTCTGAAGAGGTCACATAAGAGAAGACATTAGGTTGAACTTTGAATTGTACGAATTATGATGAAAAATATTAAAATTATTCTATTCTATACATTAAAAAAGCCTCATGAGACAAGCATATCATATCCAAAAAACAGAGAAAATTTTGTAGAAATCTCCTGAATAGTTTCTGAAAATAAAATACGTTTTGAAAAAAAATCCGTAAAGAAGTTGAATATATATAAGCCAAGGAACTTGGTACAAACTTTCATTGTCGTATCTTCAAAATTGTAGATTTCGTAAATTTTTTAAAAACTGTATGTTCTTTATGAACATCCGACCTTAAAACTATAACACATCGTAGGACAGCAAATATTTTATTTATTGTGCATGTACAGTAAAATAGGAAGAATTCATTTGTAAATCTGTTTATGGTTTAGTGGTATAAAGGGTGCGGCATTAATACGTAGAGCTGCAATCTCTAGCAGTATCATTGGCTTTAATCTACTTTTGAAACGAGTCAAAATGGGCTTAGATGACAAAGCCACGTCATTCCATGCCTCTTCAACTCTGTGCCAGAGCTCAATTCGGTCACAGTTTGTTACTAGCTTCCGCCCCCCTCCCCCCCCCCCCCTCTCCACAACCTCACCAACCAAATATGACTCGTTGTCACAAATAGGAAACGAGGAGAGGGGAAGAGAAATGGCTTGGCTTAGAACGGGGAGGCGGTTGGAGGAGGTATTGGGGTAGATAGGGTGTCTTGGGAGGGAGCATGAATTAGGAAAGTGGAGTGGGGCATGATACCGTCATGTAGAATTGTGAAGATGTAGCCTACGGTAGACTAACCCATGTGAGCATAGACTACGGTAGGTTTCCTAATAGCTATGGTCAGTTAAGGTTGTCACCACGTTACATGTGTGTTAGTTGTGTTGCATGACTGTCGGGTATTATTTGAGAACTTTTGCTTTCTTTACGTATCCAATCAGTATCTTAATAGATTCCCATAGAGACCAGAAACAGTGAGCTTTTTAGAAACTGAGGGAGGATGCATAAATGACTGTGTTACCTAAGGAACATTTTCATTCTACATGGTTACCCTCTAGTCTGTTACTTAAAAACAAACAGTATTTACAACAAAATTGATATTTTCATTGTTTAATTCAGGATTTATTCGAAAATTGTTTATTTGTGACGTGAAAGTGAGGGATGTTGTAATAAACATAAAGAAAAAACACAGTTATATAGGACTAGAAAACGCAATATCCTCAAAAAAATAGGCAAAATAAAGAAACGCACAACAAAACAAAAACTGATGTGCGATGGCACTCCTCATCACATTGCTCGTGACGTCACTGGCTTATTTGATTACACATTTGGAAAAAACCGAACCATTGGCGATGGTTCCAAATTGTGTGACCACCGAGACTACCAGATTTGAACCTGCGTAATATCTGGTTGTGGGGTTACCTGAAGGACAGCGTTTATCAAAGGGACATTAACACAGGATGTTTCGGGCAGCAGTAGAGTAGTTTGTACTGCGATTCCACGCTGTCGTGGATGCAGATCTCGTGACAAAGAGCAACATTCGTAGCCTGGAACGTAAGCATGGCACGCAATTAATAAACGCTTCCCTCCCATGCGCAAATTAAAATGTTTCGTTCGGTGATTTATTTATTATTCATCTTCCGCATGCCCTTACAATTTTTTCCACAAAGTTGTGTTATCATACCATCACTCGTTCGTCATGTGGACCCTTTCAAGTAGCGAAAGTCTAATTATAACCACCCCGTACATCCGGCGACCTGGCCGTACGTCTCATCTCGCAACGGGATGAATATTGTAACAGTTATTGAGATGAATTTGCAGATAACAAATCTAATAAATCTATAATAACATTATTTTGGCGACTGATACATTTCCATTCGACTGGCCTCAACGTAATCAATGATGTATTCATTAGTGGGGACTACTCTGCAATGCGTTTCCCCTTTTGCTGTGACCTGAACGTAGTGGTGAAGTCGATGTCGATAGCGGTATGTTGCATCAGATATGAATTTACATTTATATGAGATGTAGAGGTTACAGCAGCAGACATCTACATTTATATAAACTCCGCGACTGCAACCACCACGCTGAAGGGTGCGCGGATACATTATTTCTCCCTTCACTTAGGAGCACTGCACTCAGACAAAATTCCTTATACAAGTACAAAAATGGTATTCGAGACTGTCACCTGTCCTGTTATTAGTAGTTAAAAGTTAGAATATGATTACGTAGAATAAGTAACTCTACGATAGTTCCCAAAATTCAGTCACAAACGGGTAAAGAGGAAAACTGAAAATAGGAGATGGGAGCAATGATAGTAGTTGATTCAAGATTTCTTCACAGATCGAAAGTCAAGGTGATAAATTTCTTATTATTAGAAGCGTTATTATGATGATACCATTTGCGATACTTTTCTCTCTACATTCGACTGGCTTTCCCTACACTATAATATACAGTGCTACACATTAAATGCAAACCTGCAAGATCTTGTAAAGGGTAATGCTCCGCTGTCGATCACCAGTCATGTTAGGTTAGGTTAGGTTAGGTTAGGTTAGGTTAGGTTAGGTTAGGTTAGGTTAGGTTAGGTTAGGTTACTATAAAAATGAAAAAGACGTATGCTGTTGTCGGCTGGGGTACCCATGTGTTGGGTTCAGCTGCCTGATGGAAGGCTAGATAGATGAGAGTTCTGTAGTACATGTATTTGTAGAGTGTATGTGAGTGTAATGGAAGCGTGTATAGTATAGTGTTATGTTTGTGTTGTATGATGATGATGATGATGATGAAGAAGGGAGAGGATGGAAACCACTGCTGGTACATAGCCTACTCCTCTCGAACACTCCAACTGAGTTGCCCAGCTTAACGTCCCCATTCGGACAGATAACCATCAACAGTGTAACAAGCCTTTCAGCAGAACGGAAAACCAGTCCAAGTCACAAATTTTATATCGATTATTCCCTTTTGAGAGAGTGATTGAACTTGAGTAGTCATGATTTCTTCTTCTTTCTTTCTTCTTCCCAAATTCTCTTCATACGTACACTGTGTTCTCTCTTTCGTTCTTCCGACCATCTTTTTCCCATTCGGTTCTCCGTATGTTCTTGTTTAACTGTGTGTTTCTGTATGATGTTTCTAAACTGTTCTCTATTGTTTATGTTGTCTTGTGTGATCCCCAGTTCTTTAATGTCTTATTCTGCTTCAGTGATCCACTTTGTCTTGTTTTTGCTCTTGTTTACTATCTCAAAGATTTGTCTTGTGAGCCTGCTTTTATTCGTCCTACTGATATGTCCATAAAATTTCATCCTGCTCTTTCTAATGGTGTCTGTTATTGTTTATATGTCTTTGTAAATCTCTCTCGTTGGCCTCTTCATCCTAATTCCTTCCAGAAACATTGGTCCATGTATTTTCCTCAGAATTTTTCTTTCCTACTTTTCAATCTCTCTGATCTTAGTATGACCATGAATCACTGTAGTTTCTGCAGCATTAAGTGCTTCTGGGAGAACTACTGTGTTGTAATGCCTTACTTTCGCATTGACAGAAATAGATTTCTTATTATAGTGATTCCAAGTGAGCTTATATGCTTTTTGTAACCTGGACCGCGCGACTGCTACGGTCGCAGGTTCGAATCCTGCCTCGGGCATGGATGTGTGTGATGTCCTTAGGTTAGTTAGGTTTAAGTAGTTCTAAGTTCTACGGGACTGATGACCACAGATGTTAAGTCCCATAGTGCTCAGAGCCATTTGAACCATTTTTTTGTAATCTGGAGATTCTCTCTTTATTGGCTATTGAGTTCAGTCCTGATGGTTTGATTATCTCTCCCAGATATCTGAAGTGGGCAACTTTCCCGTATTGAGTATTAATGGGGAGATTATGTTTTCCATATACTGTGTTTTCTCGTAGGAGATTTGTAGCCCAGTTTTCTGTGAGATTTCGTGTAGTTTTTCCAATTCAAGTTTGGCTTCCTCTCTATTGTTGGTTAGAATGGCAAGATCGTCGGCGAAAGCCAGACGCTTCACCATAATTCTCTGCTCTTTTTTAATCCCTAGCTGAATTCCTTTTATTTCCTTTTCCCATGTCCTCACAATTTTTTCCAGAACCATGTTAAACAGAATAGGGGACATTCCATCTCCCTGGCGAACAACAGTATGGATATGAAATGCTTCTGATGTTTCTCCCATGTATTTAACTTTGGAGGTTGTATCTGTTAATGCCTGTTGAATAATTGACCTTGTTTTCCTGTCAATCCTGAACACTTCTAAGGTGTGAAATAATGTCTGGCTACCTATTGAATCGTAATCCATTTTAAAACCGACAAAAGTTACCACAGTATTTCTACATCTTCCCATTTGCAAAATTGTTTTTAAGTTCCATATCTGTTCGATGCAAGATCGACCTTTGCGAAACCCTGCCTGATATATATATATATAATGGGGGAAATCGTGCTCGGTGCTCCGATGCATTAAAACAGATCCATATCAGAGGAAGACAGATAGGAACGAAAATCGCTCAGAAACATATGATTAGCGAAATTCCTTCACAAATAATTCATTCATTTTAATTCTCTGGTGTTCTGACTACGGAGAATATGTCTTTGTGGAGTCTTTAGCTTAAATTATCATAAAGTCTGTAAGGTTTGGGGTTGGTATTATGACAGGAACTACTTTCGAGTAGCCTTCGAATAGTACATCAAAGTAAGCGATATTAGTGGATTGTAGGTTCCGGCCGATCTCTCCTCCTCAACACACTCGGTTGCTTACAGAACTTAGCGACTGATTAAGGCGACCAATGGCAGTCCATCGGAGCCATCCCACCCCACGCAGACTGTTAGTGCTGTATCACACGACACGCAGGTAGCTCTCTGGGTCCCAATTCGATTAGCAGAAGATGGCAGGCTAGCGGCTGAAACGGAATACCTGAGCGACAAACCTCAAGGCTAACGAGGAATCAGCACTGCGTCGCCAGCGCGCCTGGCGGCGAGCCGCGGACAATGCCGCGCGGCCAAGGTACCATCAGTGCCGAAAAACAGCCGACGGGCAGTTAATGTTTAACTCTGCGGAACCGCAGCGTTAATATCGCGTATCGAACGCAAAATTAATATAATTCGTCTCCACGCTCCGCTGACTTAAATACCCAGCGGCGCTGCCAGCGATATGTTCGTTATTAATACCGCTGAAACAGGCAAATCATAATCATTTTAACAATCAGCTTCTGCAAATATGGACCCCGGCTACATAAATTCCGAATTAATCTATTCGCCGGCGGATTTTCCAAACAGTTACCCCATTCGATAATGAATGGCTCTTTATAAAACCAGCAACGTTGTTCTGACGAAGTTCTTCTGAACAGGTGAACAGGCATTTGAAGCTATTTCACCATGCATTCATAATGAGGTGCTTCCACAAATACAGGGAAAAACAAAACATGAAGTGAAAATTTTGAGAAAAAAATGGTTTATGATAATTCTGCCTTGAGCAAAATACAATTTCTTGTTACCCTCCGTTTATCCACGCGTGTTTGGTAAATGTTACATCTCATCAGAATGTTTCTATGCAACAGTATATCTGGTTGTTTGTGTAGTTGTATGTCTTGCACAGTGCAACAAGTACAGGGCTATTACAAATGATTGAAGCGATTTCATAAATTCACTGCAGCTCCGTTCATTGACATATGGTCACGACACACTACAGATACGTAGAAAAACTCATAAAGATTTGTTCGGCTGAAGCCGCACTTCAGGTTTGTGCCGCCAGAGCGCTCGAGAGCGCAGTGAGACAAAATGGCGACAGGAGCCGAGAAAGCGTATGTCGTGCTTGAAATGCACTCACATCAGTCAGGCCGGCCGCAGTGGTCTAGCAGTTCTAGGCGCTCAGTCCGGAACCGCGCGACTGCTACGGTCGCAGGTTCGAATCCTGCATCGGGCATGGATGTGTGTGATGTCCTTAGGTTAGTTAGGTTTAAGTAGTTCTAAGTTCTAGGGGACTGATGACCACAGATGTTAAGTTCCATAGTGCTCAGAGCCATTTGAACCATTTGAACACCAGTCAGTCATAACAGTGCAACGACACTTCAGGACGAAGTTCAACAAAGATCCACCAACTGTTAACTCCATTCGGCGATGGTATGCGCAGTTTAAAGCTTCTGGATGCCTCTGTAAGGGGAAATCAACGGGTCGGCCTGCAGTGAGCGAAGAAACGGTTGAACGTGTGCGGGCAAATTTCACGCGTAGCCCGCGGAAGTCGACGAATAAAGCAAGCACGGAGCTAAACGTACCACAGCCGACGGTTTGGAAAATCTTACGGAAAAGGCTAAAGCAGAAGCCTTACCGTTTACAATTGCTACAAGCTCTGACACCCGATGACAAAGTCAAACGCTTTGAATTTTCGGCGCGGTTGCAACAGCTCATGGAAGAGGATGCGTTCAGTGCGAAACTTGTTTTCAGTGATGAAGCAACATTTTTTCTTAATGGTGAAGTGAACAGACACAATGTGCGAATCTGGGCGCTAGAGAATCCTCACGCATTCGTGCAGCAAATTCGCAATTCAACAAAAGTTAACGTGTTTTGTGCAATCTCATGGTTTAAAGTTTATGGCCCCTTTTTCTTCTGCGAAAAAAACGTTACAGGACACGTGTATCTGGACATGCTGGAAAATTGGCTCATGCCACAACTGGAGACCGACAGCGCCGACTTCATATTTCAACAGGATGGTGCTCCACCGCACTTCCATCACGATGTTCGGTATTTCTTAAACAGGAGATTGGAAAACCGATGGATCGGTCTTGGTGGAGATCATGATCAGCAATTCATGTCATGGCCTCCACGCTCTCCCGACTTAACCCCGTGCGATTTCTTTCTGTGGGGTTATGTGAAAGATTCAGTGTTTAAAGCTCCTCTACCAAGAAACGTGCCAGAACTGCGAGCTCGCATCAACGATGCTTTCGAACTCATTGATGGGGACATGCTGCGCCGAGTGTGGGAGGAACTTGATTATCAGCTTGATGTCTGCCGAATCACTAAAGGGGCACATATCGAACATTTGTGAATGCCTAAAAAAACTTTTTGAGTTTTTGTATGTGTGTGCAAAGCATTGTGAAAATATCTCAAATAATAAAGTTATTGTAGAGCTGTGAAATCGCTTCAATCATTTGTAATAACCCTATATGTTTTCACCATTCTTTTTTTATGATGTTAGTGATTTTCGCCTTACTGTTTTCACAACGCGCACTGGTTTAAAGTTTGCTATCAGTGGGTGCTGAAAATAAGAATTAGGTAATTTGCTTTGCTCACGCCGTAGTCTTCAAGAAATGTTCATCGACATTTTCGCTTCCCGTTTCACTAAGAAGTTCCTAGTCTCGCGCTCTGCCAACTGCCATGGGTGTCCTGTTTTATGTGAGTTGTGGAAGCTGCATTCAGTTCACTTTTCTTTTGCTTATCGCGTATGTGCATGTGTCTCTGTGTGTGGAAGGAGGTGGGCGTTGGCGGGAAAACATTTTTCTGTCGGATCATATTTCAAAAGTTTCTGTTCTTTTTTCGTCTGAACTGTTCAGCGCCCACGTTTCGCATTCTTACAAGGTTACATACTGTAAACGTAACTTCCAGAAAGACTAACTAATACTTAAATTTATATTCTATGTTAACATACGTTCCCTGTAGAGAGACGTTTCGTTTCGCTAGTTTCAGTCTGCATTTTATATCGACTGTACTTGAGTCATCATCAGTTACTTTGCTGCCTAAATACCAGAACTCACCAACTAATTTCAGTATCTCATTTGCTGACATAATTCCCTCAGCGTAATTGCCATTTTTTGCTAATGTCGATACTCAGCTTAGAACCTCATTTGAAGATATTACGTATTCTTTTCAAACAGATGTGCACAAATAATAATCTCCCTTCTTTCACGGGTGTGGCGTTTCGCTTAGGACAAAGTGAAATCGACACCTGTAGGCACTCCTTTTAGCTCCTAATTCTGTCATGGGCAACGAGTGTGAGTTTACTTTGCTCCGTCTCTCTTTGTTGTTTGGTCCTTCTCTCTTCCTTCTAAAAACCTAGTGTTTGCATGACATTCCTGATAGCATCTCAGTCGTATAAATTTGGTGATTCTTATTCTTCAATGATTGTTTTTTTACGAGGTCGATCTGATAGTACCGCTTTCGTACAGTGTGTGAATTATTATGTGTTAGCCATTTTGGTTCCATCAATCCTTTGTGTCCCATGAATTATTGGGTTCACACTGTAATTGTGATTTTTAGGGATTTGTCTGCAGTTTTCTGTATTTGGTTTTGGGTGATACATTACTTCTTTTACACTTTTTTATCGCCGTATTGGCCAACTACGATCGCGTAACAGCTTCACTTCCCGTTCTTACTTGTTTTTCCCCGTTTTTTTTCCAGTACTTCCTATTTCCTTCCATATGTTATCTGTTGCTTTCTTCTGTCCATGCTGTATCTTCTGACTTGAAAGTCTTATAAATTTATTAATTTATTCTTAAGAAGTTTCTTTCTATTATTTCCGGTTCTTTCACGTACTTTTTTTATTTCTGTAATCCACGCTATTGTCCATTTCTTTCTCCATAAATACAGGAATATGATTTTCGCTAGCCAATATCATTCACTCGGTACAGGAGTGCAAAGACATCTACATCTACGTTATTCCTCTGCTATTCACAATAAAGTGCATGGCAGAGGGCTCAATGAACCACCTTCAAGCTGTCTCTCTACCGTTCCACTATCGAACAGTGCGCGGAAAAACTAGCACTTAAATTTTTCTGTGCGAGCCCTGATTTCTCTTATTTTATCGTGACGATCATTTCTCCCTATGAGAAGATCCCGTCGCAACGAAAAACGCCTTTGTTTTAATTATTGCCACTCGAATTCACGATCATGTCTATCTCCCCAACTTCGCGATAGTACAAAACGAACTGCCCTTCTTTGTAAAAGAAGATTAATATTCGCTTTCCCATTAGTCCTAATATTTTTTACATACTTATGTAAATCTCCTCGTTACTTCCCATTTTTCAACCATCTGTAGATTGCATTTCTCCTGTTATATTTCTAGCAATTCGCCTTTGAGGTAACTCTACGGCGTATTGTGTATAGTTCAACATTACGCATTCACATGGATATAAACATTCCAACCAATGTGGTATAATGTTTTCCTACATACACAATTCTTGATGTACACAGATCTTCTCAAACTAGATGTTGTTTCCATTTTACCAACACTAACATCTTCTGAATTTTTTTTTTCACATCTGCATCTGCAGTTCAAGCTTCTCCAAAATACTTAAATTTACTAAATCTGTTTCACACACTTCTGCTTCTGTGTAGGCCTGTATCGGTGAACTTCTTTTCAGATGAAATTTCGAGAGCAGTTCTATTCGCTAGTTTTTCCGGAAGATTTATTTGAGTAACTGCTTTTGTCAGATTTTCTGAAAATATTGTAAAATCGTCTGCAAGAGTCAGGCAATTTAAGTTAATTAGATTTGATTTTCTCTCCAAAATTATTAGTTCAATGTTACGATTTTTCAGCTCGAAATTACAATTACAATTTTTATCTAAGCCGCAGTTAAACAGTAAATGTGTTAAGTCCGCCCTCTTGTCTAAAACCACATTTTATTTCAAATGGTTGAGATGCTTATTCCATATGTGTTGTTATAGACGTCACATTTGTTGGAGTTTATAATGTTTGCTAATTTTGTTTTAACGCCAAATTCACTAATGATTCTATCTATTGATTTCTGACTAATTAATAAAATGCTGTCCTGAAATCAGTATACGATACTACTGTATATGCTATTCTTGAACGAATGGTCAGTATTGAAGGATATGACGGGAACGACCATTCAGAGTAAAAAAAAAAGTCTAATAAATATGGGCTTTAAAAATGATTCAAATGGCTCTGAGCACTATGGGACTTAACTTCTGAGGTCATCAGTCCCCTAGAACTTAGAACTACTTGAGCTTAACTAAGGTCATCACACACATCCATGCCCGAGGCAGGATTCGAACCTGCGACCGTAACGGTCGCGCGGTTCCAAACTGTAGCGCCTAGAACCGCTCGGCCATCCCGGTCGGCTATGGGCTTTAAAATGCATGCCTTACACTTCATCTACGCTACTGTGAGACACATTTTTCTACTGAACAAGTGCGTATAGCTCTTAAGGTATGCACTTTAGATCCCATATTTATTGGACTTTGTTTCTTCGAACGTCCCTGTATATTGAGCATTCCTCCTAGGACACCCTGTAGATTTTCTAGTTATCGTTCTGTGGTGAATTATTTCTTTTAAATTAAAAATATATTCGACCCTGATATTCGCCTAGTCGTTTGTCTTAAGTTACTTCAACACTGTCCAGGAGAATATTTTATATGCCACTGACAAAAGTGACTCACCTCTGAACTCTTTTTCTTTTTTTTTTTTTTTTTGTCGTCAGTCTACTGACTGGTTTGATGCGGTCCGCCACGATTCCTTTCCTGTGCTAACCTCTTCGTCTCAGAGTAGCACTTGCAACCGACGTCCTCAATTTTGCTGCCTAGGTGGCAGAATTTCTTAACTTCATTGACTTCGTGACCATCAATACTGATGTTAAGTTTCTCGCTGTTCTCATTTCTACTACTTCTCATTACCTTCGTCTTTCTCCGATTTACTCTCAAACCATTACTGTGTACTCATTAGATTGTTCATTCCGTTCAGCAGATCATTTAATTCTTCTTCACTTTCACTCAGGATAGCAATGTCATCAGCGAATCGTATCACTGATATCCTTTCACCTTGTATTTTAATTCCACTCCTGAACCTTTCTTTTATTTCCATCATTGCTTCCTCGATGTACAGATTGAAGAGTAGGGGCGAAAGGCTACAGCCTTGTCTTACACCCTTCTTAATACGAGCACTTCGTTCTTGATCGTCCACTCTTATTATTCCCTCTTGGTTGTTGTACATATTGTATATGACCCGTCTCTCCCTATAGCTTACCCCTACTTTTTTCAGAATCTCGAACAGCTTGCACCATTTTATATTGTCGAACGCTTTTTCCAGGTCGACAAATCCTATGAAAGTGTCTTGATTTTTCTTTAGCCTTGCTTCCATTATTAGCCGTAACGTCAGAATTGCCTCTCTCGTCCCTTTACTTTTCCTAAAGCCAAACTGATCGTCACCTAGCGCATTCTCAATTTTCTTTTCCATTCTTCTGTATATTATTCTTGTAAGCAGCTTCGATGCATGAGCTGTTAAGCTGATTGTGCGATAATTTTCGCACTTGTCAGCTCTTGCCGTCTTCGGAATTGTGTGGATGATGCTTTTTCGAAAGTCAGATGGTATATCGCCAGACTCATATATTCTACACACCAACGTGAATAGTCGTTTTGTTGCCACTTCCCCCAATGATTTTAGAAATTCTGATGGAATGTTATCTACCCTTTCTGCCTTATTTGCCCGTAAGTCCCCCAAAGCTCTTTTAAATTTCTCTGAAAATCCTCTGAAAATACTGACGTTTTATTTGTCTCCCTTTTTAAGCAGAGGGTGGATTAATGCTGTTTTCCACTCTTCTGGAATCTTTCCTGTTCTCCCATTGTTCCTAGAAATTATAAATACTGTACGCTTTGTTCCAAAATTTACCTAGCAGACGGAAGGGCTATCACGTGTCGCAGGCATGCAGCGGAGTAACCAGAAAACCAGAACGGCAGCTTGGCGAGTGGAGACTTGGAGGAGGCCGGGCGTGGAGGCACAGCTTCGCGTGGAGCACCTGTCCCGTCAAGTGCGTCGTGCGGGCAGCCGCTGCACCAGGCGCTAGACTGCAGGCGTCCCACCGGCTCCCCGCCGGTCCCAAGCGATCGCTCGGCGAGGCAGCACGTAGACGTACGCGGTTCTCGAACGGCGGAAGAGACGTATAAGACCCGACTCGGCTCGTCGCGGTGTTTGCATGTTCGCGCGCGGCGGGCAAACATTTGCCGTCCGGGTTCCTTCCCGTGCCAGCAAACAGCCGGGGCGCGCAGCGACACCTGCCCGTGCACCCGGGGCGTTATAGAAACGGCTGCGACGTCCCTCCAACCGCAGTCACGCTCCCAACGAAAGAAGGCTGTGGCCAGCAAACTGTGACGAGCCAACAGGACAAAAAGTGAGTCATCCCGTGCAGAATAATACCGTGCAATGGCGCCTCTTGCCCTGAGAATGACGTCAGTACGGCTATGCCGAGTGTCCGTTAGTTTCATCACTAACACTAAATCCAAATACAGCCAGATTGCAGGGATTCTGGTTGCTGCGACTCAGTCGTTGTTCACGGAAGTCCCAGATATCAACTGCAGCCTTGAGGTCGGTTGATTTAGCGGACCAGAAGAAGTGCTGTACACAGCCCTAGTGTTCGTCAAACCGGTGCAGCCTTGTGAGCAAAAATGTCGTTTTCTTGGAGGGCGGGAGAATTGAACAGCCACTCACAGAAGATGGGAAGACTTAGCCGTAGAAAGTCTTGAAATAAAGGTAATATGACTGGCGCACATTGCTTCAGGATCATGTATCAGCTCAGTTACATCTGTTTCTTCGATCAGAGTGGGAAATGTAGACTGTTTGGCGGTGGCGGAAAGGTTGTCACGCAGGGAAGCGGATTCCGGAAGTACCTGTTGTGGTGAAGCAAGCGCTGTATCATCTGCGAGATAGAGGGGCGAGGGAGTGTGCCGGGAGTTACCCCAGTTGGCTGCTACTAGCACCACGTCATCATAACGCGTCTGCCCAAAGCATACAAAATATTGCAACATAACCTAGGAGTGAAATTAAAAATTGAAATAGCTTTTCCAAACTTTGTCAGTTCTTGCTTCAGTATATTAATGTAAATTTCATAATTATGACATAAATAAGTTTTGCTAAATATATTCTTCTAAGAAAAAACTAAGTGGCGCTAAATACTGCGGCAAGAAATCCAAAAACCGTTCAGAATGCGTAAATGTATGTCACAATCAAAAGCTACAAGTCTTAATTTCATTGGTGCCACATTTTGATCAAAATCATCGTTTTTACGAAAATTGAAGGAGCTAAATATTAAATCCATAAAGATGAAAATCCGTATGTGGCCTCAGTTTAATGTAAGAACTATGTCACTCAGTTCTCTATTAGATTTCAAGTTTTTTACTAAAAACCAAACTTGGAACAGGAACGTCACTGCTCAAATTAAATTAGGTGTCGTTAGTAATTGTTATAGACAGTCATAATCACAGAACCTGATTACATTATGGAAATAATAGATCTGTACCATGTTTCAAGACAAAGAATCTTAAAGAAGTAGTTGAGATGTCATGTTCTACTGTCGGCTCCATTCTAAAAATTCTAGCCGGCAAAGTTTAAATTCAGTCCAGCTAAAACTTTTTCAGTAACTAAAGGAAACTTAACATTAATTATATAAAAATTATGAAGATTGTAAAATGTTTCACCACAAAGATATTAATTTACTACGTGTATGCAGTGAGAAGCGACACTTCGCACCGAGCTATCAATCTGTCTCCGTCAGTCAAACGCCGGCATACGCTCTGCCTCGGGTGACGTCAGAGCTAGGCATCCACCAAGCGCGTTTTCGGTAATGGTGGGAAGTGAACTCGCCAGGACTGTACACCGTCCTGGATCGCTTAGATTTGACGGAAATAACCATTTGTGTGCTGTCTGTAATGTCGACAAAACTGCGTAACGAGTGGTGAGACTGTTTTCCACATATATGGCGAACAATTGACTTTGATGACTAGAAGTCACGGTGACGGACCATTTTACTTGGGACTTACCGCGGACGTCGCCCCTGAACTACTGATGGTTCTCTTTCCGACAGGGACATTATTATTATTATTATCAGGTATATAATTATGCTCGTACGTGTGAACCCTTACTGAATACATAAATACTTATAACTCAAAACTTTTGTGTATAGTCATAGTTCCCCATCCCGCTGGGTATATAGCAAGTAGGAAGATGTTCCTTCAGCAAGCACAAGAATAATGTGGACTTGCAGACTACAGATATGGTCGGTATGTTCTCCGTCGCATTGCAGTTGACCGCAAAAAATAGTTTTCATGCACTTGTAAACCGGGAAGCTGTAAACTCATAATACACTATGCTCAGTCTCACGTACACAGAAAAGCATTCCTCAAGAGTTCGGTGACTTGCTTCGGTGGCTACTGCAGCTCGGCCTATTCCAAGTTGCGGTTCCCGGGAGGCAATCCCTGACATGTGGCCGCAACGGGGCCTTAGTACCCAAGGGTCACTTGAGATGTAGCAAGTATTTATACTTTTGTATCCCGCCTCGAAGGCAGCGCGTGTGTTGGATCAGGAAAAAGTAAAACACGTCGGTACTGCTGTATGAATTTAAATCCCCTCTACTCAAGCAGTAACAATACATAACTTGGAATGAGTGCGAAGCTGAAGCGAAATGTCCTGGCTCGCTGCACCTGATGAAATGGGCTGAATGGGCTGAAGCAGTCGCGGAGCTCGTAGACCTCGACAGCGGCGGCTAGAGGGTGCTGTCGTCGGTGTCTCTCGTAGTGCCAACCTAGCAGAGCGGAACTACGTTGTGGCATGGTAGCTATCGATACCACATATACAGCATGGATGTCAACAGGAATCCTACCTCTCCGCTCCCATAAAACGTGAGAAATTTAGCTCCCCCTCAGCAGTATTTCTATTCCACCAGTCGTGCATATTGCCTCCCCTTCCGGGCACTGGTCGGCCGTGGTGGCCGTGCGGTTCTAGGCGCTCCAGTCCGGAGCCGCGCTGCTGCTGCGGTCGCAGGTTCGAATCCTGCCTCGGGCATGGATGTGTGTGATGTCCGTAGGTTAGTTAGGTTTAAGTAGTTCTAAGTTCTAGGGGACTGATGACCACAGATGTTAAGTCCCATAGTGCTCAGAGCCATTTTATTCGGGCACTGTGTGTGCTACATACTCCAAGGGTGGAAGAACATTCAAACTCGGTACCAACCTAGCACATTGTTTATTATATTTGGAAGCCACAACGCCATGCGGTCTAGGGCTGTGCAGTCATGGACTGTGCGGCTGGTCCCGGCGGAGGTTCGAGTCCTCCCTTGGGCATGGATGTGTGTGTTTGTCCTTAGGTAATTTAGGTTAAGTAGTGTGTAAGCGTAGGGAGTGATGACCTTAGCAGTTAAGTCCCATAAGATTTCACACACATTTGAACATTTGAAGCCACATCAGGAGCGCTTTGCAAAATTCCCTTGTATTTTCATGCTTTGAGGAAGATTTAAAACCGTCATATTGGCTAAAAGCTTGCTGCTGCCCCTTCAAGACAGGTTAGGCTGAGAACAGAGAACTTAATTTTCTTGTTATACCCTTCTTGGCAATCTGAGGATCAGCTTCCTGGTTACCGTCCAGTGCTGATTGTGCAGTTTGGGCATGAGGTGTGAATTTCGTAGTTCGGAGTCCGTACTCTGAGCATGTCGTATTTATCTGGTTGCTTGTTAGTCTTGGATGCCAAGTTCATCCGGCTATTTTTCTGGCTTATTCCGCAGACGAGGTATTCTGATTTTGTTCTTCTTTCAGTCTTCCTAACGATGTCAATTGAAGTCCCACACATAATTAACTACAGTGTTTCATGTTTGTTCTCTGTGTTCTTGTTTTTCAAAAGTCACATTGCAATAACATTCCACATGGTTTTTAAATCTGAAAAAGTTCCATTCACGTACACTGCTTTTTACAGTTTCTCCTATGATTAGGCCACCCTTATTTCACAAATATAATGAGGAATTTACTAAGATGCTGCTCTAATGCGATGCTGTTACCATTGAGGGCAGTGACCAAATCATAGACGAAATATTGGATAACACACAATGCTGTTTATCATGGTGAAGTGTAGATGGTGCTCGCAGATTTTTATTTTGGGAGCTCCAACCGTTACTAGTGCAGATATGTTTCATAAAATTCTTGCACTATGTGAAACTATCGTTTCTCCCGCGTAGATGATTTTCCGGTAACCTAAGGGAACGCAGCGAGTGACATCTTCGACAGCTGCCGATTTTTCGACAGCTGCACATTCTGTGATTTTCAAGGCACAAATGCAATGAGATATCACTGTGCAAAGAAATTTAAAATCTTCTTGAGAGGTACAAGGCTCCAGATATAGAATGCATTCCGTTTATTTCAAAATACCCGCTCAGGAGAGTGAAACATTGTTATAGCGTACCCCGGATATTAATCAAACTGTATATTGACCAAGCAGTATAGGAAACCAAAGAGTAACTTTGAAAAGCTAATTAAAATTCAAGCGGAAGCAATGAAAACTTTGAGGTTTGCTGATGACAGTGTAACTCTGTCGCAGACAGTAAACGAGTTTCAGTTCAGTTTGACGAAATGGATTGTGTTTTAAACAGAGATTATAAGTACAAAAGTAAAATAAGGCTAATGGAATGTTGTCGAAATAAATCAAGCGATGATCGAATTAAATTAGGAAATGAAACACGAAAGTAATAGATGAGGAACGTAAATTTAAGTCTCATATTGGCGTCCACAACAACAAGTAGCAAATATTCTCGTTCATCATAATCATCAATGTGATACTGCACACAGTATTCACTCATCGCAGTCATATTATAATAATAATGTCGTGTGACGAGGGCCTCCCGTCTGGTAGACCGCTCGCCTGGTGTAAGTCTTTCGATTTGACGCCACTTCGGCGACTTGCGCGTCGAGAAAATCTCCGATCCAGCCGGGAATCGAACCCGGGCGCTGACCACTCACTCAGCTACCGGGGGCGGACGCAGTAATATTTACGACAGGCGACTCACACTGACCGGAGGATAAAGAATGTCTCCTCTAGCTGGTTTGCAGAATGTTTAGGGGATATCCCACTGGGTAATGCCACCGAAATTAAGATTTATTTGGGGAGAGGGCTAAAAGAGAGAGAGAAAAAGAAAGAGGGTAGGAAGAAAAGAGAGAGATCTTAGCACTTCATACAAAATCCTTTTTCCCGCCGATTCATTTACGTCGCGTCAACTTGTGCCGGAGAGCGAGGGAATAAACTGAGATAGGATTTCATTAATTCCATGAGAACAGCTTGCATCTCCACTCGTCAGGGCTGAAAAAGAGACCGAATCAGCGAATTCAGATGGGAGTGCAGGCGCGGGTCGGTTTGTTTACGTAAACAGCGTAGTGGGGAAGGGTGGGTGGTGGAGGAGGGGGGGGGGGAGACCCACGACAGCGACCGCGGCGCCGCTATTGGCTTAGCGACGTGACCAGAATGGCGCGACCGCTCCAAACAAACTGCCTTCCGCGCGAAAATTAGATCGCCCGACCGCAGAGTCTGTGTGAAGCTCCGTGCCGAGTGGATCGCAGCGACTACGGGGCCAGCGTCAGCTCCCACTGGTCGCTCCGCTCGTGCTGGGGGACCCCACTACAGCACACGTCAAGCACTAGAGTCGTCTCGTGCGTCTCAAGAGTGTGATGGCAAATACAGCGTCTCCTCTAAAAGGCTGCAATTTGAAAAGAACATACTGCCACAGGTAGATGCCCTCCTGTGATAACAACACTTGGTAAGGCTGTGAATAGTCACCAGTGTAATACGAAGCTACCTTCGGTACAATAATTCTGCACCTTAGGCGAGTGAACCAATTACCAGAGCATATACGTGACTGGACTGAGGACTTTACAGTAAATGTAACCCAGCAAGTCGTCCTTTATGGGAAGACATCGCTTGGCCCAAAAATACACTGCTGGCCATTAAAATTGCTACACCAAGAAGAAATGCAGATGATAAACGGGTATTCATTGGACAAATATATTATACTAGAACTGACATGTGGTTACATTTACACGCAATTTGGGTGCATAGATCCTGAGAAATTAGTACCGAGAACAACCACCGCTGGCCGTCATAACGGCCTTGATACGCATGGGCATTGAATCAAACAGAGCTTGGATGGCGTGTACAGCTACCACTGCCCATGCAGCTTCAACACGATATCACAGTTCATCAAGGGTAGTAACTGGCGTATTGTGACGAGCCAGTTGTAACATTGACCAGACGTTTTTAGTTGGTGAGAGATCTGAGGAATGTGCTGGTCAGGGCAGCAGTCGAACATTTTCTGTATCCAGAAAGGGCCGTACAGGACCTGCAACTTGCGGTCGTGCATTATCCTGTTGAAATGTAGGGTTTCGCAGGGATCGAATGATGGGTGGAGCCACGGGTCGTAACACATCTGAAATGTCACGTCCACTGTTCAAAGTTCCGTCAGTGCGAACAAGAGGTGACCGACACGTGTAACCAATGGCACCCCATACCATCACGCCGGGTGATACGCCAGTATGGCGATGACGAATATACGCTTCCAATGTGCGTTCAACGCGATGTCGCCAAACACGGATGCGACCATCATGATGCTGTAAACAGAACCTGGATTCATCCGAAAAAATGACGTTTTACCATTCGTGCACCCAGGTTCGTCGTTGAGTACATCATCGCATGGCACTCCTGTTTGTGATGCAGCGTCAAGGGTAACCGCAGTCATGGTCTCCGAGCTGATAGTCGATGCTGCTGCAAACGTCGTCGAACTGTTCATGCTTGGTTGTTGTCTTGTAAACGTCCCCATCTGTTGACTCAGGGATCAAGACGTGGCTGCATCATCCGTTTCAGCCATGTGGATAAGATGCCTGTCATCTCGACTGCTAGTGATACGAGGCCGTTGGGATCCAGCACGGCGTTGCGTTTTACCCTCCTGAACCCACCGATTCCATATTCTGCTAACAGTCACTGGATCTCGACCAACGCGAGCAGCAATGTCGCGATATGATAAACCGCGATCGCGATAGGCTACAATCTGACCTTTATCAAAGTGGGAAACGTGTTCGTACGGATTTATCCTCCTTACACGAGGCATCACAACGTTTCACCAGGTAACGCTGGTCAACTGCTGTTCGTGTATGAGTAATCGGTTGGAAACTTTCCTCATGTCAGCACGTTGTAGGTGTCGCCACCGGCTTCAACCTTGTGTGAATGCTCTGAAAAGCTAATCATTTGCACATCACAGCATCTTCTTCCTATCGGTTAAATTTCGCGTCTGTAGCACGTCATCTTCGCGGTGTAGCAATTTTAATGGCCATTAGTGTATCTTCCGACGTGCTTCAAGGGAATCTGATAGATCCGATACTGTTCACGGTATACAATGTGGTTGAAATTACCGATTATTTTGAGAGTTTGTAGCACTCATTGAAACGAGAAAAGCAAATCCAGTAAACACGCGTTCAGAAACTCACTAAATAGCGAGGACAGAAAGAAGTTTGGTTGCAGATATGAGCAAAACCACTACATTGGTGCTCGGTCCACAAGAGCAACATTGTGTTTCGCGTGTTTCTTTATCACAACACTACGTCAGTTTTAGGGCCAGATAGAGAGCAGTCAGCTGTGTTGTTAGATTTCTGTTGTGTTGTAGTTTCAGTCGTGGCAGCGTGTGTTACTGTATGGTAAATAACCCGAAACTTTCGGTATATATGGTTCAAATGGCTCTGAGCGCTAGGGACTTAACATCTCAGGTCATCAGTCCCTTAGAACTACTCAAACCTAAATAACCTAAGGACATCACACACATCCATGCCCGAGGCAGGATTCGAAACTGCGACCCTAGCGGTCGCGCGGTTCCAGACTGAAGCATCTAGAACCGCTCGGCCACCAGCGGCCGGCTTCGGTATATATCATGATGTCTTTTTACCGTGATAAATGCCTTCACTTTTGTGTTTGCTGCTATTGCGCTGTTTTTACATACACTTTTTAGATCCATCCCAGATGACACACGATTCAGTCTCCTAATCCAGATAGACTGCCGACTGACCCCTAGTTTTTGCAAATTATAAGCATCTCTCGATTTAATTCATCAGTTTCATATTTTTATATGCCTGCTTTTATAGTGTTTCTAATTTTTTATGGAGCAATTAATAATGATTAGTTTGTCGAAACGGTCTAGCAATAACGTGGAAAATATGGACAACATCTCTATTTAAGTTTTCTGTGGTTTTCTTTAATTAATTTATACAAATGCTCATACGGCTAGTATCAGAAGGGCACGCGTCCCATCGATGTCAACGGAGACTAGTTACAATATTCTCGCATGTGTGCACAACTTACGTATTTGCTCTTGATCTGTAATACCACGAAACGCGCAATACGCTTGTAAATGAGGTTCACTGACGAATAAAATTACTACTACTGTTCTTAGTCGAAGTAGTAGTAATAGTTGTAGTATTAGTACAAGTACTACCTTTGAAAGCTTGTGATTTTATCCAAATATCACGTAAGAACCTTTTTTATGCATATTCTCCCCCGTCCGCAGCTATACCCTAAAGGAAGACTAAAAGACCTTTTATGAACACAGTTATTACAACCTGAGTGACGCCCTCCCCACCTAATGTGGCCCGTGCATGATGGGGCACCAGCGCATTTTGCTACTAGTATATCACACTTCGGTATTGCCCACGATGGAGAGTTGGAAAGGGCCTGTCCTCAATTCTCTCCATTCATCTCTTTGGTGTCATCTCACAAGTAGAGTGTACAGCATTTCTGCTGATGTCGTAGGGACACTGGGACAGCTAATTTTACAGCCTGTCAAGATCTACGAGATTATGCGAAGGATGAGTGAAAGGAATCGTAACTCACCGCACAGAAGTGTGCAGTAGTGCCTCGAAACGTCAGGATGACACGTGGATCACATCTAACAGTTATGAAGATAGATTAGATTAGATTAGATTAATACTTGTTCCATAGATCATGAATACGACACTTCGTAATGATGTGGAACGTGCCAGGTTAATAAAAGATGTCTGTACAAGATATTACATTACACAAAATATTGCATGACACTAATGTTTAAGTTTGGTCTTTTTCCCTTAATTTATATCTAAAAATTCAGCCAATAAGTAGAAGGAGTTGTCATCTAGAAATTCTTTTAATTTATTTTTAAATGTTAGTTGGCTGTCTGTCAGGCTTTTGATGCTGTTTGGTAGGTGACCAAATACTTCTGTGGCAGCATAATTTACCCCTTTCTGTGCCACAGTCAGATTTAACCCTGCATAGTGAAGATCATCCTTTCTCCTGGTGTTATAGCTATGCACACTGCTATTACTTTTGAACTGGGTTGGATTATTAACAACAAATTTCATAAGAGAATATATATATATATATATATATATATATATATATATATATATATATACACTGTGAGGTTACTGTGAGGATCCCTAGATCCTTAAATAGGTGTCTGCAGGATGACCGTGGGTGGGCTCCAGCAATTATTCTGATTACACGTTTTTGAGCAATGAATACTTTTCTACTCAACGATGAATTACCCCAGAATATGATGCCATACAAAAGCAGTGAATGAAAGTAGGCATAGTAAGGTAATTTACTGAGATTCTCATCACCAAAATTTGCAATAACCCTAATAGCATACGTATCTGAACTCAGACGTTTCAGCAGACCATCAATGTCTTGCTTCCAGTTTAACCTCTCATCAATGGACACACCTAAAAATTTTGAAAATTCTACCTTAGCTACAGACTTCTGTTCCAAGTCTATATTTATTACTGGAGCTGTGTCATTTACTGTACGGAACTGTATATATTGTGTTTTATCAAAATTTAAAGAGAGTCCGTTTGCTGAGAACCACTTAATAATTTTGTGAAAAACATCATTTACAATTACATCACTTAGTTCTTGATTTTTGGATGTTATTACTATACTTGTATTATCAGCAAAAAGAACTAACTTTGCATCTTCATCAATGTGGAATGGTAAGTCATTAATGTATATCAAGAACAGTAAAGGACCTACGACCGAACCTTGTGGGGACCCCCCAGTTTGAGGAATCAGCTATAACGTGCTCCAACGGATATGTATTTCTTGTTACCTTAAGCTATGAGTGAAATTTTAGACTTACTAAATGGGGGATTAAACCAAAAGTTTACATTTATCATACATTTGTCCTAAAAACATTAAGAATAACTTGTTTGTAGCCATTAACGGTGTTCCGCGTGCGTGTTTCACTACGAAGCAGAAAGCACTGTTATCCATTTTCATGGTATATATGAAGAACGGGGCAATCAGACTACAATTAGCGCTTACGGGGACTGTGACCTTACGTGATTTTTGAAATAAAAAAGTATGATTAAGGAAAATTTTTTATTCTTGTAATGAACAGAGTACAACTTCTCTGATTTCGGATCCTGTGAAAGAATGGGCTGCCAACCCTCCACAGACGTTCATATACCTCATTGAAAGTGTCTATCCCAGAGTTCACGCCGTCATGACGGTAAAGGATGGACACGCCCCATGTGACTGTCCACTAACAGCTATCCGGATATGATAGATAGTGTATATTAAAAACGGGTCGACTGCAGACACATGTTACCAGGAAGGTTTTGGCTTCTGTTATAGTATACTTGCACTTGCGTCACTTTTCGTTATTAATTACTGTACACCATGTTTCAGACATTCTGTGTATATGTATAAAGTCTTCACATCAAATGCCTAGGGACGACCGAGCGAGGTGGAGCAATAGTTAGCACTCTGGACTCGCAATCGGGAGGACGGAGGTTCAAACCCCCGTCCGGGCAGCCTGATTTAGGTTTTCCCTGATTTCCTTAAATCACATCAGGCAAATGCCGGGATGATGCCTTTGAGAGGGCACGGCCGACTTCCTTCCCCTTCCTTTCCTAGTCCCACGCGATCGATGACCTCGCAGTTTGGTGCCCTCCCCCCGAATCAACTAACCAGCCAACCAACAACCTAGGGGCGGTAGATCACGTCATGCGGAACAAATGTGAGACACAATGTTCTCTCACAATTCCCGACAACGCTTGGCTTCCTTCTGTATCGTTTAGGCCCCAGTGATGTGGCAGGTCGTAGGCACAACTGTGGCGCCCGTATGCCTTGTGTGTTTCCTAAAATCCAGTCCTCTGCTCCAAGACCAGCAAAATTGAAGCTTCTGATTCGCTTCTAAAATATCTTTATCCACCGAGAAACACTTATTCTTGAACTTTTCTTGTTGCAAGTGACTCAGTCAGTTTATTGGGGTAGGTAGTATGGAGCGCACCTGGTTCATAGACCTTGCTACTCCGGTGAAATCTGGTTGTCCCATTGCCAGCGTATACTAAAGAACACGTTATGAGATTTTCACTCTGCAGCGGAGTGTGCGCTGTTATGAAACTTCCTAGCAGATTAAAACTGTGGGCTGGACCGAGGCTCGAACTCGGGACCTTTGCCTTTCGCGGGCAAGTGCTCTACCAACTGAGCTACCCAAGCACAACTCACGACCCGTCCTCACAGCTTCAATTCTGCCAGTACCTCGTCTCTTACCTTCCAAACTCAGAGGAAGTCGTCTGCGAACCTTGCAGAACTAGCAGTCCTGGAAGAAAGGATACTGCGGAGACATGGCTTGGTCACAGCCTGGGGGATGTTTCCAGAATGAAATCTTCACTCTGTAGCGGAGTGTGCTCTGTTATTAAAGAACACATTGCCGGAATGCGCCAAGGAACATTTTATCTCTAATAATTGTTCTCCATGACGTGATCAATGACCTCTAGATGTTAGCTGCAAAGACTCTGAAATACCCAATCATTTCTGGCACTTACGGAGGTGAAAATAACCTGGTTAGTGAGTTACCTAACGCGACATAGCCTTTAGGCGGTTTCTCAGTAGGTAAATGCGGGTCTCTTACTCAGGTTCCGTCTCACATATATGCTAAGCAGACATTCAGAAAATGTTCTCGCACTTGAACAAGGGATTAACTGTAGATGCAGACAAGTGGGGTGCAGAGATTATGTCCTCCGGGGTATATAAGAGACTGATGATTTTAGATGGTTAGCCTCTTCAAATCGTTAATAAATAAATAAATATATAAATATGATACGAATAGCAACCTACACTCATCTGGGAATAGCTTACTCTTGATTCCTCCAGAGCAGAAGGATTTAAGGTCTCGTCATCATTATGGACTAGCGGAATCCCGAATAGAGCAAGAATTTGACAAGCAATTGAGGGTAACACCCCGTTACCGACTTCAACCGACTTATGAAAACCACGGAAAACATAAAATAGGTGTAACTGAGCGACTCCCGTGTCTTAGGCTTCGGTTACGTTGCTCAGTCTTGCTTCGGACTCACTGGAAACTCATACATCCAATGTTAAGTCAGGAAATAAAGCTAAGCGAGCACTGTACAATAGGCGTCAAAATTTTGTCGAAAAATTTTGCTTCTACGCTTGTGTACATTGAGCCGTTCAAAAATGATTCAAATGGCTCTGAGCACTATGGGACTTAACATCTATGGTCCCCTAGAACTTAGAACTACTTAAACCTAACTAACCTAAGGACATCACACAACACCCAGTCATCACGAGGCAGAGAAAATCCCTGACCCCGCCGGGAATCGAACCCGGGAACCCGGGCATTGAGCCGTGCCACTTTCCGCTTTCAGTTATTATACACCCTGTGACGCACTGTAACCGACGAAACTTTTGAGCAAAAAAGTGAGAGGGGTGACGAGAAAAAAGCAAACATTTCTTTCCAACCACAGTCAGTCTGTTGCGGCCACCCAGTAACAGAGAGCTGATAAATGCGAGGCGCAGTGCGCCTACCGACACGGGCCGGCGTGCTCGGCGTGTGACGGGTGCAGGTAGCGCAGATAAATTGCGTGAAACGGCGCGGGTGGGCGGCACCCCCTCCCGTATCGATTTCCGGCGCGCGGCTTCCTGCGGCAGTGGGCCGCCTCCTCTGGACCTCCTGGGAGGGCGGGGGCGGGGGTGGGGGTGGGGGTGGGGCACTGCGGGCTGCTACGGCTTACGGCCCCCCGCAGAATCACTGTGTGCGATACTCTGGCTCCGCGCGCTGTAAGAGGAGCACCCGCATCCGTTAGCTGCGTCACTTGCCGCCAGCCGACGGCTTAGGAAAGGGGAAAGGAAGATTAGGTTCAGCTGAGGCGAAACACACGGACGGAGCACAGGAGTTGGTGGTGTTCTTTAAGAGGGAACCTTCATTTATATCTACAGTAACAAAAGTACACTGAGGTGAAAAAAAGTCATGGGACAGTGATATGCACAAACAGTATACAGATGGCGGTAGTATCGTGTACACAAGCATAAAAGGGCAGTGCACTAGTGGAGTTGTCATTTCTACTCAGGCAAAATGTAAATGTCGTGTGACTAGGGCCTCCCGTCGGGTAGACCGTTCGGTGGATGCAAGTCTTTCGATTTGGTTCAAATGGCTCTGAGCACTATGGGACTTAACATCTATGGTCATCAGTCCCCTAGAACTTAGAACTACTTAAACCTAACTAACCTAAGGACAGCACACAACACCCAGCCATCACGAGGCAGAGAAAATCCCTGACCCCGCCGGGAATCGAACCCGGGAACCCGAGCGTGGGAAGCGAAACGCTACCGCACGACCACGAGATGCGGGCTCTTTCGATTTGATGCCACTTCGGCGACTTGCGCGTCGATGGGTATGAAATAATAATGATTAGGACAACAAAACATCCAGTCCCTGAGCGGAGAAAAGAAGTCTCCAACTCAGCCAGGAATCGAACCCGGGCCCTTAGGATCGACATCCTGTCGCGCTGAACACCTCTTTTTTTTTTTTTTGAGATCTCACTCGAACCCGGGATCTCCTGCTTACTTGGCAGACACTCTATCCATTTTTTTTTTTTTTTTTTTTTTGGATGGTCAGGGCGTGATACACGCCGCACTAGCAGTGGGGTCTCTTCACGGCACTGCCAGTGCGTCGAGACCCAAACCCCTCCCACCCCTTTTTTCATGTCCGCTGTTGGGTCATAGCACCAAATGTGCAGAAATCTTAACACAAAACTCCCATTCTCCGACGTAAGAAAGGCAAAGAAACTTCTCTGGGTAGAAACTGAACACTGATAAAACTCAACAATTCTTCTTGAATCACACGATTACTTTGGAAGTCGAACACGAGTAATTCTGAGCAAAATGCTTTGGAAAAAAAAAAAAAACTATTCGTGTACCATAGAAGTTCCGGAAGCAAGGTAATATTAAATTAAAATAAGTACACAAGTGACTTTTAATTTTCTTCTGTTCGTTCTCGTTCAAGGTGTTCCACATATTTAACCAACACCCAGTCTTTCAAAAATGATCTTCAGCATGCTGCCGTAGTGCTTTTTGTGCTTGCGATACGTGCTGATTTTTGCATATTCACACTTCATGTAAACGCGGAATTCTATCTCGTTGTCCGACCCAAGTTTGTTGATGACATAACTAACATATTTTCCCAGTAACCAACTAATGGCGTTGGTTTTTAATTTCGGAAAGTATGTCATGTCTGACTCAGCTACAGGGGGCAGACATTTCTACCCAGGTGATTCATGTGTGATTATAGCCACACGACGGGAATTAACAGACTGTGAACGCGGAATGGTAACTGGAGTTAGACGCAAGGGACATTCCCTTTCGGAAATCGTTTTGGAAATCAATATTCCGAGATCCAAATTGACAAGAGAGTGCCAAGTATACCAAATTTCAGGTGTTAACTCTCACCATTGACAACGCAGTGGCCGACAGCCTTCACTTAACGACCGAGAGCAGCGGCGTTTACGTGCAGTTGTCAGTGCTGACAGACAAGCAACACTGCGTGAAATAACCGCAGAAAGCAAAGTGGGACGTACGACGAACGTATCCGTTAGGACAGTGTGGAGAAATCTGGCGTTAATGGGCTATGGCTTTAGACAACCGACGCGAATACCTATGCTAACAGCATAGCGATTGGGCATCAGACGACTGGAAAACAGTTACCTGTTCAGATGAGTCCCGATTTCAGTTGGTAAGAGCTGATGGTAGGGTTCGACTGTGGCGCACATACAACGAAGCTATGGACCCAGGTTGTCAACAAGGTGCTGCGCAAGCTAGTGGTAGCTCCGTAATGGTGTGGGCTGTGTTTACATGGAATTGACTGGGTCTTCTGATCCAACAGAACCGATCACTGACTGGAAATGGTTACGTTCGACTACTTGGAGACCATTTGCAGCCGTTCATGAACTTAATGTTCCCTAACAACGATGTAGTTTTTATGAATGGCAACGCGCCATGTCACTGGGCCAAAATTGTTCGCGAGTGGTTTGAAGAACATTCTGGACGATTCGAGCGAATGATTTGGCCTCCCAAATCGTCCGACATGAATCCCGCCCAACATTTACGCGACATAATCGACAGGTCAGTTCGTTCACAAACTCCTGCACCGGCAACACTTTCGCAATTATGGATAGCTATAGAGACAGCATACCTCATTATTCTGCAGGACACTTTCAGTGACTTCTTGAATCCATGAAACCGTCGAGTTCCTGCTAGGCAAAATGAGGTCTGACACAATATCAGGAGGTATCTCACGACATCTCAGTGTAGAAAGCGTTATGTCATGAAGCCCACGTCCATTGTTTATCAATCTTTCTGGAGATATTTATCATGTAAAGGGCGTTAACTGATTAAACTTCCATTCAGAACTTTTGCTCATCATCAACGTCACTATGAGCTGTGCTTCAACGGGGAGGAAACACACTGCAAGACGCCACTTTGGTTACGGCTCAAGTCAATCTGATTTGCTACTGACATCACTGAGTATCTCCCGTTAACAATACAAGTCCCCCATTACAGTCCAGGTCTATGTAAAGAAATTGTGGGAAAGGAAACTGGAGGAAAGCGTTGTGCCTAACACTTGGACCGTAGCCGTGTACCCTGTAAATATTAAAAATTATGAAGTAGTGATGGTGACTATCAGCTAATGTAATGAAACAAGGGCTAAAAATCACGTACATTTATTGGTGCTCGGAAGAAATAAGCACCAAATACTAGCAGGCCGTTATGGCCGTGCGGTTCTAGGTGCTTCAGTCTCGAAACCGCGCGACCGCTACGGTCGCAGGTTCGAATCCTGTCTCGGGCATGGATGTGTGTGATATCCTTAGGTTAGTTAGGTTTAAGTAGTTCTAAGTTCTAGGGGAATGCTAGAAATGAAATGATAATTAAATGATGGGCAAACATCTATTGGGCGCACTACGAATGTAGTGGTGTGGACATGTTGGGAATGTGGATCTCACGGGGAGCGTGCAAGGGATAAGTCCCTGCAGACGCACTATCCTCTGTGCCCGCGGTGGCTCAGATGGATAGAGCGTCTGCCATGTAAGCAGGAGATCCCGGGTTCGAGTCCCGGTCGGGGCACACATTTTCAACATGCCCCCAATGAAGTACATCAACGCCTGTTTGGACCTAGGGTGTCCATTTAATTATCATTTCATTTCTAGCAAATCTGCATGGTCATCCACGGTAACTGTTCTTTCGGGAACAGATACTACCGTTATATATAGTTAAAATATGGCTTCCTGGCCGTTGACCTTCTTGTGCGAACGCACACGCTATGCCCGAACTCATACGGGACTTGGTAGATTAATCTGCCACGAGTAATGAGTATGATGGGCAAACATCTAATGGGCGCACCACGAATGTAGTGGTGTGGACATTTTGGGAATGTGGATCTCACGGGGAGCGTGCAAGGAATAAGTCCCTGCAGGCGCGCTATCCTCTGTGCCCGCGGTGGCTCAGATGGATAGAGCGTCTGCCATGTAAGCATGAGTTCTGGGGTTCGAGTCCCGGTCGGGGCACACATTTTCAAAATGTCCCCAATGAAGTACATCAACGCCTGTTTGCAGCTAGGGTGTCCATTTAATTATCATTTCGGAAAGCGTTGTTCCTAACAGTTGGACCGTAGCCGTGTACCTTGTAAATATAAAAATTATGAAGTAGTGATGGTGACTATCAGCTACTGTAATGAAACAAGGGCTACAAATCACGTACATTTATTGGTTGCAAATTCAATGACTGCTCGGAAGAAATAAGCACCAAATACCAGCAGGCCGTTGTGGCCGTGCGGTTCTAGGTGCTTCAGTCTGGAACCGCGCGACCGCTACGGTCGCAGGTTCGAATCCTGTCTCGGGCATGGATGTGTATGATGTCCTTAGGTTAGTTAGGTTTAAGTAGTTCTAAGTTCTAGGGGAATGATGACCACAGATGTTAAGTCCCATAGTGCTCAGAGCCAAATACTCGTTACATGAGAATAAGTGTGCACACACACACGAGTGCGTGATAATTGTGGATCTTCGGGAAGAAGAGTCCAAAAACTTCTCACACAACAGACAGAACGGACAAAAAATCATCTAAGCTGACTACTAATCGTGAAATTAAATTGGTGGTGACTGCATTGGAATGAAAGTAAATAAACAGAAAGAGAACTCCAAAGAAGAAAAACATGGCCAAGAAGAGGCCATGCAGTGACTGATTAATTAATCTTAAACAACGCGCGTGTCATACAGTACGTATCTGGTACGCTGTTTTGCTGCGAAACTTCCATCAATCGCGGGAGACGTGGGATGGAGAGGTCACAGTCGGATGCTGGCTTGGCGTGGCCCATCCGCTCGCAAATCGACCGCTCCTCTCCAAGTCCAGATTTCGAATCTGCATTAGCGCCAGGAATCGACCACCTCTCTCCAGCTCCCAAGGATGAAGTATTCCTCTCTATACCACAAGCGGCGAAGAAATGCCCTGTTTCTTCGCTCCTTCGACGAAAGTGTCTTTTTCGCCTCTCTGAGATCGCGTAATTTATTTCTCCAATCAGAAGAGTCCTAACAAAATTATTCAGGAACATTCGGTGTCGCTTGCTTGGCACATGGCGAGCGCAGACCTACCACAACTTCTCGTTGCAAAATCTTGTGAGCGTCGCCCTACGGCAAATCGCCGCTCCCAATGATAGCGAGCGCCGATCGATTAAAAGCCTTCCCGCCAAAACTTCCTGTAATTTTACCTTCTCTCCGTTTACAATCGATGTGCTAGCGGCCTGGCAGCACGGGACAAAAGACTCGCATGTGGAGAGGCCACATAGCTACTTCACAATACTGAGATGATATCTTACAGGACATTCAGTTTGCTTGGTTGGCCTGATTCCTTTGCAGAAAACTCCGTATTCGGACTCGCCACTGTGGCGAGGTCTATGGAAGTTCATTGAACTCAGCACGCAAGCACTTTCTTCCGAGAGCGCCTCTAATCCCATCAAAGAAGCACGGCGCTCTCCGCCGCAGTGCATGGGACAGAGGTGGCTGCTCCCTGGAACTGGGGCGGCCGTTGTTAACCTCCGTCTTGCGCGTCCGGTCACTCGCATCGTCCATCGAGTGCAAGCCGAGGCGAGCAAAAACTGTGAGGGCAATGCGTTCCGTCACCGCTAACTTCCAAAAGAGTGAATCCAACACGTGTTTTAGAATGAAAAGAAATTCGAAAGAAATCCACTACAATCATCATGCATTCCCACTCGTAATACTACTACTTTGCACACACGTCGGAAATAATCGATCAGTTAGACCTATCATCTTGTTGTGTACATAGTTCTGCGTAGTCAGCGCGTACACAACTTTCCCACTAGAGCGCGCCCCGCTAAGCACAACAGCGCAGGCGCAGCGCTCGTCCGTCTCCGCACTACAAGATGGCGCTGCCATAGAGACGGACCAAATTCTGCTTCCGCCGATCCGCGTATTAATATGTAACGCAGCCAATGAGATTGCTGCTAACGTAGAACCTTTTCTCCTCGCGGATCACAATCACGCAGTAATACATGAACGAGTGTACAGACCTCCGATTAGTCAGTCTTCATTTGTCTAGACCAGTCTATAGTCAAGTTTCAGTCTACGCCTAATACGATTATCATATTCCTGTACATAGCCATGACGATTAATGTATAGACACATTTGACAAGTATCAGAGATATATGTGAGAATAAGATTAACGTATCAATACCAAAGGAACTTCAGATTGTCAATTGTAAAATAGCATCCAGAACCAAGTTAAGTAATTTTTATGCTTGTTATTATTTTAATAAATGTGTGTGAAAATTAATCAAGTTCTGTTTAAAGTTGGTCATCATCAATCTGCTACTCTAAGCGTGCAAGTGGCATTTCTATCGTCTGACCTAACGGCAGAAGATAAACACGCCACGATAAGACCACGAGACGTATTGCTGACACTCGCCTACTTCGTTAGAGCGACAAGTCAAATAATGTGATTGAGTGTGTACTGAAGGTCTTACAGTACGCACACCACACATCTCGAGGAATTAAGTCTGCTGAGTGGAAAAGAATGAAACAAGAGGTTGGCCACAACCTGATGCGTTTCAACCCACCCGTATTTATTGTTACATGGGAGCAAAAGTTTCGGGATGTCATTTTGAGGAATTTCTTAGCATGACTGAAACACATGTTGTGTTGGTTTATCAGATATACTGGCTGGAGGCTTGTAATGAAGTAGAGGTTGTAATAAAAAGATCTGGCCAGACGTTCAGGAAACTTTTTCACACACCGGGGATTAAAATGTATTGGATGGACATGGACCCAAAAACGATTTATTTTCACATTAGAGTTCATTTTCTACTATGAGTGAGACACTTGTTGCGTCGGTTCATGAGACTTGCTGGCTCGAGGCTGGTAATGGTTCAAATGGCTCTGAGCACTATCGGACTTCACTTCTGAGGTCATCAGTCCCCTAGAACTTAGAACTACTTAAACCTAACTAGCCTAAGGACATCACACACATCCATACCCAGGGCAGGATTCGAACCTGCGACCGTAGCGGTCGCTCGGTTCCAGACTGAAGCGCCTAGAACCGCTCGGCCACTCTGGCCGGGGAGGCTGGTAATGAACTACAGGTTGTAGGAGAAAGATATGGCCAAAGTTTCAGGAAACATTCCTTACACACACAGGAATAAAATGTGTTGTGTGGACATGGGTCTGGAGACGATTTATTTCCAGATTTGAGCTGATTTTCTACTTCTCTTCACAATCCCGCTGATCATGCAAAACTAGAAACAACACATACTAGCATGACATGACACGGTCTCCTACAAGAAATGTTCAAAATACCCTCTTGGTGACGTTAGATTCACCCCCTGTCTCGGTTGATTCAGTTGAAGGAAGGTAATGTTGACATGTGACTCACTTCATTGTTTGTGTTGACATGCGACTTACTTTATTGCTCCAATAGCATTAGGCACATAGCATCAACTGTTACAGTGTTTTTTCATGGGCTTAGTTTTTTGGACAGTGCAACGGAAGTGAACTGAAATACAGAGTTGGCAGATGCCCATTTGTTGTACAGATTAGTGGGTGGTAGTGACCGTGGTGCTTATCGTTTTTATCTTGGGACATTTCCAACGACGGTGTCACGACAGGAGGACGTTTCAAGCAATTCATCGTCGTTTTAGGAAGCATGGGACTTTTAAGCCTACTACTCGAGATGGGGGGAAGCGTATATGGACACCTCCACTGGGGGAGGAACGTCTCCCTGCAGTTGATTACAAACCTGGTGTCAGCGTAAGACAATTAGCTGCGACTGATAAAGTTGACCCTATGACTGTATGCAGAGTGCTACATGGCAACCTGCTGTATTCGTGTCATGTACAGCGTGTGCAGGCACCGTCAACTGCTCGTTTTCCCGCAGGGAATGGTTCTTTCAACAAAGTGCAACACTTTAGTGCAAAGCATGCTGTTCACGGATGAGGCTTCGTTTCAAAGTACGAGGCGTGCTTTTTAAGTAAGTACCGTTTTGAAATAAAAAAAAGACGTGCTAAGATATCTCAATAATTTTATTTTTACACGAAAGCCTGTATCTTAATCTACGCACTGACGCCATTACAGTCTGATTCTTCCTTGTTTACGTTGTGTACTGTGTGTTTAAGATGCCTTCGAGAATCGTGAGTCCCGTCCGCTGTGAAGTACGGGCTGTTATAAGATTTCTTAGTTCTAAAGGCCTAAAAGCGATCGATATTCATCGTGAGATCTGTGCAGTTTACGGAGAAAACATTATGAGTGGTGTAATGGTAAGAAAGTCTGTGAGAGCATTTAAAGATGGCCGCACAAATGTGCATGATGAACAACGGAGTACATCTACATCTACATCTACATTTATACTCCGCAAGCCACCCAACGGTGTGTGGCGGAGGGCACTTTACGTGCCACTGTCATTATCTCCCTTTCCTGTTCCAGTCGCGTATGGTTCGCGGGAAGAACGACTGTCTGAAAGCCTCTGTGCGCGCTCTAATCTCTCTAATTTTACATTCGTGATCTCCTCGGGAGGTATAAGTAGGGGGAAGCAATATATTCGATACCTCATCCAGAAACGCACCCTCTCGAAACCTGGCGAGCAAGCTACACCGCGATGCAGAGCGCCTCTCTTGCAGAGTCTGCCACTTGAGTTTGTTAAACATCTCCGTAACGCTATCACGGTTACCAAATAACCCTGTGACGAAACGCGCCGCTCTTCTTTGGATCTTCTCTATCTCCTCCGTCAACCCGATCTGGTACGGATCCCACACTGATGAGCAATACTCAAGTATAGGTCGAACGAGTGTTTTGTAAGCCACCTCCTTTGTTGATGGACTACATTTTCTAAGGACTCTCCCAATGAATCTCAACCTGGTACCCGCCTTACCAACAATTAATTTTATATGATCATTCCACTTCAAATCGTTCCGCACGCATACTCCCAGATATTTTACAGAAGTAACTGCTACCAGTGTTTGTTCCGCTATCATATAATCATACAATAAAGGATCCTTCTTTCTATGTATTCGCAATACATTACATTTGTCTATGTTAAGGGTCAGTTGCCACTCCCTGCACCAAGTGCCTATCCGCTGCAGATCTTCCTGCATTTCGCTACAATTTTCTAATGCTGCAACTTCTCTGTATACTACAGCATCATCCGCGAAAAGCCGCATGGAACTTCCGACACTATCTACTAGGTCATTTATATATATTGTGAAAAGCAATGGTCCCATAACACTCCCCTGTGGCACGCCAGAGGTTACTTTAACGTCTGTAGATGTCTCTCCATTGAGAACAACATGCTGTGTTCTGTTTGCTAAAAACTCTTCAATCCAGCCACACAGCTGGTCTGATATTCCGTAGGCTCTTACTTTGTTTATCAGACGACAGTGCGGAACTGTATCGAACGCCTTCCGGAAGTCAAGGAAAATGGCATCTACCTGGGAGCCTGTATCTAATATTTTCTGGGTTTCATGAACAAATAATGCGAGTTGGGTTTCACACGATCGCTGTTTCCGGAATCCATGTTGATCCTACATAGTAGATTCTGAGTTTCCAAAAACGACATGATACTCGAGCAAAAGACATGTTCTAAAATTCTACAACAGATCGACGTCAGAGAGATAGGTCTATAGTTTTGCGCATCTGCTCGACGACCCTTCTTGAAGACTGGGACTACCTGTGCTCTTTTCCAATCATTTGGAACCTTCTGTTCCTCTAGAGACTTGCGGTACACGGCTGTTAGAAGGGGGGCAAGTTCTTTCGCGTACTCTGTGTAGAATCGAATTGGTATCCCGTCAGGTCCAGTGGACTTTCCTCTGTTGAGTGATTCCAGTTGCTTTTCTATTCCTTGGACACTTATTTCAATGTCAGCCATTTTTTCGTTGGTGCGAGGATTTAGAGAAGGAACTGCAGTGCGGTCTTCCTCTGTGAAACAGCTTTGGAAAAAGGTGTTTAGTATTTCAGCTTTACGCTTGTCATCCTCTGTTTCAATGCCATCATCATCCCAGAGTGTCTGGACATGATGTTTCGAGCCACTTACTGATTTAACGTAAGACCAGAACTTCCTAGGATTTTCTGTCAAGTCGGTACCTAGTATTTTACTTTCGAATTCACTGAACGCTTCACGCATAGCCCTCCTTACGCTAACTTTGACATCGTTTAGCTTCTGTTTGTCTGAGAGGTTTTGGCTGCGTTTAAACTTGGAGTGAAGCTCTCTTTGCTTTCGCAGTAGTTTCCTAACTTTGTTGTTGTACCACGGTGGGTTTTTCCCGTCCCTCACAGTTTTGCTCGGCACGTACCTGTCTAAAACGCATTTAACGGTTGCCTTGAACTTTTTCCATAAACACTCAACATTGTCAGTGTCGGAACAGAAATTTTCGTTTTGATCTGTTAGGTAGTCTGAAATCTGCCTTCTATTACTCTTGCTAAACAGATAAACCTTCCTCCCTTTTTTTATATTCCTATTAACTTCCATATTCAGGGATGCTGCAACGGCCTTATGATCACTGATTCCCTGTTCTTCACTTACAGAGTCGAAAAGTTCGGGTCTGTTTGTTATCAGTAGGTCCAAGATGTTATCTCCACGAGTCGGTTCTCTGTTTAATTGCTCGAGGTAATTTTCGGATAGTGCACTCAGTATAATGTCACTCGATGCTCTGTCCCTACCACCCGTCCTAAACATCTGAGTGTCCCAGTCTATATCTGGTAAATTGAAATCTCCACCTAAGACCATAACATGCTGAGAAAATTTATGTGAAATGTATTCCAAATTTTCTCTCAGTTGTTCTGCCACTAATGCTGCTGAGTCGGGGGGTCGGTAAAAGGAGCCAATTATTAACCTTGCTCGGTTGTTGAGTGTAACCTCCACCCATAATAATTCACAGGAACTATCCACTTCTACTTCACTACAGGATAAACTACTACTAACAGCGACGAACACTCCGCCACCGGTTGCATGCAATCTATCCTTTCTAAACACCGTCTGTGCCTTTGTAAAAATTTCGGCAGAATTTATCTCTGGCTTCAGCCAGCTTTCTGTACCTATAACGATTTCAGCTTCGGTGCTTTCTATCAGCGCTTGAAGTTCCGGTACTTTACCAACGCAGCTTCGACAGTTTACAATTACAATACCGATTGCTGCTTGGTCCCCGCATGTCCTGACTTTGCCCCGCACCCGTTGAGGCTGTTGCCCTTTCTGCACTTGCCCGAGGCCATCTAACCTAAAAAACCGCCCAGCCCACGCCACACAACCCCTGCTACCCGTGTAGCCGCTTGTTGCGTGTAGTGGACTCCTGACCTATCCAGCGGAACCCGAAACCCCACCACCCTATGGCGCAAGTCGAGGAATCTGCAGCCCACATGGTCGCAGAACCGTCTCAACCTCTGATTCAGACCCTCCACTCGGCTCTGTACCAAAGGTCCGCAGTCAGTCCTGTCGACGATGCTGCAGATGGTGAGCTCTGCTTTCATCCCGCTAGCGAGACTGGCAGTCTTCACCAAATCAGATAGCCGCCGGAAGCCAGAGAGGATTTCCTCCGATCCATAGCGACACACATCATTGGTGCCGACATGAGCGACCACCTGCAGATGGGTGCACCCTGTACCCTTCATGGCATCCGGAAGGACCCTTTCCACATCTGGAATGACTCCCCCCGGTATGCACACGGAGTGCACTTTGGTTTTCTTCCCCTCCCTTGCTGCCATATCCCTAAGGGGCCCCATTACGCGCCTGACGTTGGAGCTCCCAACTACCAGTAAGCCCACCCTCTGCGACTGCCCGGATCTTGCAGACTGAGGGGCAACCTCTGGAACAGGACAAGCAGCCATGTCAGGCTGAAGATCAGTATCAGCCTGAGACAGAGCCTGAAACCGGTTCGTCAGACAAACTGGAGAGGCCTTCCGTTCAGCCCTCCGGAATGTCTTTCGCCCCCTGCCACACCTTGAGACGACCTCCCACTCTACCACAGGTGAGGGATCAGCCTCAATGCGGGCAGTATCCCGGGCAACCACAGTCGTAGTCCGATCGGGGGATGCGTGGGACGAGCTGGCCGTCCCCGACAAACCCCCATCCGGACCCCCACAGTGATGCCCATTGGCAACAGCCTCAAGCTGTGTGACCGAAGCCAACACTGCCTGAAGCTGGGAGCGAAGGGATGCCAACTCAGCCTGCATCCGAACACAGCAGTTGCAGTCCCTATCCATGCTAAAAACTGTGCAAAGAACGTCTGAACTAATCTACAGAGAGCGCAAACAAAACGACACAAAATTGAAGCGGTTATTAAAATACAAGATTGCCTAGTAAATGCAGTAATGCTGCCACTTGTGCACTGCTGACACACTGCTCGGCGGCGGAAGGAGACTACGCGATTTAACACTATTCGAGTACTAAAACGTGATGCTACAACTCTCAAATACTATAATACGCCCGAAATTTATGAATTAAACAATGCAAGTACCAAAAACACGCAAAGAAATTAAGAATTAAACTATGTAACAAATGAGTGAGCTAGGAGTATACGACTTGCTGCTGCAGCTGCTTATCCAACGGCGGCAGGGAGCACACTGACTGTGACCAACCGACACTGGCCGTTCAAAACAAAAACAGTTGACAGACGACTACGCGAATTTACACTATTCAGGTACTAAAACGCGATGCTACAACTCTCAAATACTATAATACGCCCGAAATTTATGAATTAAACAATGCAAGTACCAAAAACACGCAAAGAAATTAAGAATTAAACTATGTAACAAATGAGTGAGCTAGGAGTATACGACTTGCTGCTGCAGCTGCTTATCCAACGGCGGCAGGGAGCACACTGTGACCAACCGACACTGGCCGTTCAAAACAAAAACAGTTGACAGACGACTACGCGAATTTACACTATTCAGGTACTAAAACGCGATGCTACAACTCTCAAATACTATAATACGCCCGAAATTTATGAATTAAACAATGCAAGTACCAAAAACACGCAAAGAAATTAAGAATTAAACTATGTAACAAATGAGTGAGCTAGGAGTATACGACTTGCTGCTGCAGCTGCTTATCCAACGGCGTCCTTCGGTCGTTAATGAAAGTTTGGTGCAAGAAGTGGACAATAAGGTGACGGAAAACAAACGCTTTACGATTTCCTCCTTGAGGGATGACTTTCCTAATGTTCCTCGTAGTGTTTTGTATGGCATTGTGACCGAGCACTTGAATTACCGAAAATTGTGCGCACGTTTAGTACCGAACATTTTTACGGATGAGCACAAAACCAAACGTTTAGACAGTTAATTGACTTTCCTTGAGCGGTACCACAGCGACGGTGATGATTTCTTAAGCCAAATTGTTACCGGCGATGAAACATGAGTGGCCTACGTCACATCAGAATCAAAGCAACAGTCCATGGAAATTAAGCAAGGGCATCATTTTGCTGAAAGACAATGCCCGTCCGCATGTGGCGAATCAGACCAAAGATCTCATCACATCTTTTCGATGGGAAACTCTAGATCATCCTCCGTACAGCCCCGATCTTGCGCCCAGTGACTACGATCTGTTTCTGCACTTGAAGAAGCACCTGGTCGGTCAGGGTCTTCAAGACGGTGACGAAGTCAAAACAGTGGTGATGCAGGGGTTAACAAGTCACGCGGCAGACTTCTCTGAGGAGGGTATTCAAAAACTGGTACAACGTTATGACAAGTGCCTCAGTATTGACAAATTATTTAGAAATGTAGATTAAGGTACAGGCTTTCATGTAAAAAAAAATATTGACATATCTTAGCTCGTCTTTTTTTAATTTCAAAACGGTACTTACTTAAAAACACGCCTCGTAGCTGGTTAATCTATTGAAGAGGTGTAGAAACTGAACTCTGCCACGGAAATAAAGCATTTCTTGACCCTTGTACACACAACGTATTTTCTCCTTCACGTGTGAGGAATGTTTCCAGAAAGTTCGCCCATACCTTCCAGTTAAACACTGTATACGTCATCCCATTTTTAAGCGTATCCCTCCAGCCTCCTCCCATGCTGGTGGAGAGCTCGCTATGCGATTTGTTTCGGATTGAGAGACGAGTCAAGTTAGTTGGAGCAAAATTTGGGCGGAGTGGCTGCTTGAATCGAACGTGGCAGACAAACGCATGACCTGTCGGTAATTATGTCTGTTTTGTATCTAGAAACACGTAGGAACGGGAATTAGTGTCATTATAGTGTCTGCGCAAGCTGAGTGCCGAGTAAATAATGTGCAACTGTGAAATTCAGCGCAAAAAAAAATAGTACGTAACCAACGACCAGTAATCATCAACAGCACCGTGAATCTGGACTGAAATAGCAGAATTAATACTGGGGTAGACTGTAAATTTGCTGGAATGTGACTTTAATAGTATTCAGCGACTGTTTAGTTAACTCGAGTAAAAATATGGTACTCCGGAAAATTTTCTGGAATTACACAATATGTCGTAAATGCAGCTGTGTGTTTTGCACGGGTGGACTCACAGTAACATTTAACAACAGTAAACGGCTATAAAAATAGAACAGACAGCCACATTAGCTGCATTTGTTCAAACAGTATGTTAGTTTACCGTTCAACTGTGGCTAATAAAATTGCTTCTCTTGTATGCACAGTCCTCGCGTGCATATGCCAGTATTATTGCTCCGTACAACCACTGTGACTGGGAAGAACAACGCGAACGATATTTGCGGGCGAACCGATGTCACATGGCGCAACTAAGTGTAACTAAGCACCGGTCGTAGCATCTCCATCGTGATACTTAACTTTTGGGAGCGACGTTACTGTGTGGTGAACTATGGACGTGAACTCCTGAGTGGCGTCGTCTACCAACACTGGAAGATATAACCAGTTGTGCCATATTATGCATATTACATCGTTGGATTTTGTGCTTTTATATCATCTTAATCTTCATTTTATTGTTAGCTTTATTATCGTTTCTCATCTTCTGTTGCCATTAAGTTAAAAAAGAAACTGGATATCCTAATTTGGATAAGTGACGTTGCTACCAAGTGTGACTAATGGGGTGTGCTCTAACGCCTCTGCTGGATCATGAGGTGTGATTCCGTACAGCACTGTACCGTATATCCAGTAAATACTCTTGGAGTTTAGACGCAAGTATAGAGGTATCAATCCTTTCCTTTTTAATGACCAACAACTCTACAAAACTTCTCTTCCTATCAACATTAATGATAGGAACGATCCTGTCCATTTCATCAAATTACTGAATTGGGATTTGAATAGGACTTGAGATCAACTTACTTTCATTTATTCCGCTTCTAACAAGAAATAAGAATATAATGATAAATGAATCATCAATTAAGTATGTTATTGTCCAAGTACAGGCCCTTGTAATTCCCACAGGCCCTTGTAATTCCTTTCCCCTTGGAAGATACAGGGTGACAGTTTTTGGACTATATGAGAAAAAACGTAAATTGGTTACAAACTATGGCGTGCAGACACTTTATTCAACATGTAAACGTCAGTGGAGATATTCGGATTTAGGTTATGATATGTAAGAAACGCCTTCCATCATTGGCGATGATTGGCGCAGGCGAATAGCGAAATTCTGCATGATCCGCTGAAGTGTCTGAACGTCGATGCTGTCGATGACCACCTGAATTTCTGTCTTCAGATCAGCAACGGTTCTGGAGTTATTGCTGCACACCTTGTCGTTAATATAGCCCCACAAAAAGGAGTCGCATGTGTTTCGATCCGGAGAATATGGCGGCCAATCGAGGGCCATGCCATTGGCCGCGGCGTACCCCAGTGCCAGAATGCGGTCCCCAAACTGCTCCTCCAGGACATGAAATACTTTCCTGCTTCGATGGGGTCGAGCTCCGTCTTGCAATAATCACATCTTGTCAAAATCAGGATCATTTTGCATAATTGGGATGATATCATCTTCCAAAACCTTCACGTACCGTTCGGTAGTCACCGTGCCATCAAGGAATATCGCACCGATTATTCCGTGAGTGCACATTGCACACACGTTGAGGGTGAAGAGAGTTCTCGATGGCGAAATGTGGATTCTCGGTCCCGCAAATGCGCCAGTTTTGCTTATTGACGAACTCACACAAATGAATGTGGACTTCGTTGCTAAACAAAACTATGTATGCGCATGCTAATTCCCATAATACCCCGCGGCCAACCGTGCAGTTTGAACATCCTTGTCCGCAGCTCGTGGTCGTGCGGTAGCATTCTCGCTTCCCACGCCCGGGTTCCCGGGTTCGATTCCCGGCGGGGTCAAGGATTTTCTCTGCCTCGTGATGACTGGGTGTTGTGTGCTGTCCTTAGGTTAGTTAGGTTTAAGTAGTTCAAAGTTCTAGGGGACTGATGACCAAAGATGTTAAGTCCCATAGTGCTCAGAGCCATTTGAACCATTTTTGAACGTCCTAATGCATACCGTTCAGAAGTTATGACGATTTTATTTCATATAGTTCAATATTGTCACCCTGTATATTCGTTACGTGTGGGGTCCTTGATAGTTTCGCATCCAGTATTACCCCTATATACTTCATCACCCCTTCTATAGGTAGAGCTTCATCGAGAAGCATAAACTTCCAGTACGGGTGCTGTATATTCTTACTCGTAAATAGTACTACAACAGTTTTCTTAGGGCTGCCCCTTACATTCTGTTTCCCAGGATGGTGAACTACTTGCTTACGGACCTCTGTCAACCCAGTTTCAACAAACACCGTAGAGGGCAAACACCCCCGGCCTCTACAATATTAAGGGCATTTATTTAGTATTTTTGCTGCTCTTGCGTTCTCGAATCCTGTCGCGTGACGCTACAGCGCTCGCCCACTTACACAGAATGTACTTCAATATGACCAGCAGCGCTTCGTCCTTAATGGCTGCTACATCGGCGGTGTGTTAAATGTTAAAAGCAACGGCTCCCATGAGGGCAGTAAGTGAAGCGCTTCGCCCGGGGAGAGGGCGGCCGGCCGCAGTTGTGCTCTTGCTATGATCGCGGGCCACCGCTCGCTCGCACGCACGCACGCACACACGCATACACCCACGCAAGTGTGCAGAATAACGCCAGCGTTGTTTGTTGCCGCGCGATCGACGACGCGCGTCGCCACACCGACAGAACGGCAGCGCGCCCGCGGAAAGTCGCGCAGCCAGTGTAGCGGAGTTTCGCCAGTTTACATTTTTTGTTTTGTTTCGTTTTGGCCCCCTGACCGTGGCGCCTTTTTTAGCAGCAGGCGACCGGCGCAGAAACACAGGAAATTGTCATTCGTGTTTGCATTTCCGTGCCGCTAATGGAGGGCGGAGCGGCGCTCTCTCCATAACCGATTACAGCAACAGCGGCGTCGCTGGGGGCTGGGAAGGGGAGTTCCCGGGGACAGGGCAGCCAACAGGCAAAAACAACACGCCGGCCCGCCCCGCTCTTTAAGCACCTTCTCGTCACTTTTAAGCTATAGAATTCCGACCGTTCGATCGCTTTAGAAGGCGGAGAATAAGATCTTCGAAATACAATCTTGCTGGCAGCGGCGCTATGCTGTCTCCTATGGATTTAGAGCAAATAAGAACACGTGACGGAGATGTAACACGAGCGGAATTTCGCGCTCACAGAGGTGTAATGACACATTTAAGTAGAGATATTAACATACATTTAAGACACATAAAGACACGGCATAATATTCGTTCAGCCAGCCGGAGTGGCCGATCGGTTCTAGGCGCTACAGTCTGGAACCGCGCTACCGCTACGGTCGCAGGTTCGAATCCTGCCTTGGGCATGGATGTGTGTGATGTCCTTAGGTTAGTTAGGTTTAAGTAGTTCTGAGTTCTAGGGGATTGATGACCTCAGAAGTTAAGTCCCAAAGTGCTCAGAGCCATTTGAACAATTTTTTAATATTTGTTCGTTTATTTGTTAATTTCATTTAATAATTCATTTTTAGTTTATTTTGATATATGCATCAGAGTTCTGTTAATGTAACAAGTAAGCTCATATCTTAGTGGCATAGGGAATTGTTTGTACGAACAGGCTAATTTTTTATTCGCAAAAGTTGACAACACAGAAGTAATGGAATGTGTAGTGAGAAAAACAAAAGTGTGTAACCATTTTGCCACTTGTATAAGGAAACGGCACTGCGTCAACAGAGACTTCATTTATTGTAAAACCATCGAATAAAAGTCTGGCTCGCTGGCAATATGGCTGCACATGTTACTTAAAACGCTGTGCTATGGAAACGTAGTGTCTGGAAGAAAAGTGTGGCTTTTGATAATTGCACAGACGGTATATTAATGAAGGAAGAAGAAATATATTACCCTGGATGACGACATGTAAATGTGCCACAGAGATGTCACTAAAGTACGCATTGTGGACAAGAACGACTACCGTACCACGCCCGGGTTCCCGGGTTCGATTCCCGGCGGGGTCAGGGATTTTCTCTGCCTCGTGATGACTGGGTGTTGTGTGATGTCCTTAGATTAGTTAGGTTTAAGTAGTTCTAAGTTCTAGGGGACTGATGACCATAGATGTTAAGTCCCATAGTGCTCAGAGCCATTTGAACCAAGAACGACTACGGTCGTAGGTTCGAATCCTGCCTTGGGCATGGATGTGTGTGATGTCCTTAGCTTGGTTAGGTTTACGTAGTTCTAAATCTAGGGAACTGATGACCTCAGATGTTAAGTCCCATAGTGCTTAGAGCCATTTGAACCATTTGAACAACGACGACGTATCGAACCACCTGTTTTTCAAGAAATACGGGTTTTTTAAAGTACAGCGTTTCAGTGATAATTTCCTTATTTAGTTGATTCATTTATTAAAACACAATGTAGTGAACTCGCTTTCTTTCGTTATGCAACCTATCATCATAAAGCAGTAGGATATTTCGCACTTTAAAGTCGTATAAAGTAGCTTCATGAAAATACACCATCTTCGTCATTACCGTAACAATAATAGATTTCATTACTGGTACAGTAGCTTTTGTTCTAGTAACATTGTTGCCTACGCATCATTAGTAATACACACAGAGCGCACGTCTGCATGAATGTATTATTATTATTATTATTATTATTATTAGCCATGTGATTATATTTTCTCATTTTTTATGCCTTGTACTGAGAAAGTGTATCAGGAAAACTGCAAACCGTCAACCTTCAGTTGACCACGTAAAAAGATCCAATTTCTCTCTAGTTTTAAAATTAAAATTTCTAAATCCTGCAAACACACAAAAGTAAGACTCCGTAACCGTGTGTGAGTCCAGCAATTTCGTTAAAACACGGCGTTGGGAAGTCCAATGCATCAATAGTCACATCTTTTAATTAAGCAGGATAATCAAATCGTAAATTCCGACGGTCGCGTTATACTGGAGACAGGCACGAATCTCAACATCTACAAGGAAGCGGTACGGCTAAATTCTCAGCGTTTGCCTGATGATACTAACATAAGACGAGTTCACACACCAGCACAAAATTTTAGTAATCTGTTTCCGTGATTGTTTTAACGCTCCATTTACGTACCGTTTTTTGTTCTCGGACACAGTATTAATGTCAAATATAACCGATGGAAAAGTTTTAGTTTCAAATTATTGCTGAATGATGGGTGAAAGGTGCCAACGGGAAAAAATTCTTGTCATAAATGATTTGTGGAAAACTTTGTTACACATCGTCGACCAAGAACTTCCGAATCGCCAGACAGCTTCGAGTTCAGGGGAATGCAGTACTGGAAAGATGGACGAACTTGGGTTGGAGGCGTGAAACAATGGTCCAACAAGCACAGGTCCACACCTCGTTGTTGCCGAGCAGAAACAAGAAAAATCTTATAAAATGTATTCCTTAGTCTCCACTTTTGTATCCATTTCATTGACATGGTTGAGTTTGCATCAAGCAAGGGATATTGAAATTAAATGATTAAGAGACAGAAACTTTAATTCTATAAGGCGCTGCGCCTGTAATGTTATTTATAGAATATATGCTATTTTGTCCTCAGCAGTACCTCATTTCCTTTATCTTAATCCACATCTCATACTTGCACATCTCCACCTATACGGCTATCTGCAAATCACATAGAATTGCCTCGCAGAAGGTTCACCGAACCACCTCCACACTAATTCTCTATTATTCCATCCTCGAAGAGTGCGCGGAAAAAACGAACATCTATATCTTTCCGTGCGAGCTCTGATTTCCCTTATTTTATTATGATGACCATTTCTCTCTATGTAGGTCGGCGTCAACAAAATATTTTCGCATTCTGAAGTAAAAGTTGGTGATTGAAATTTTGTGAGAAGATCCCGCCGCAATGGTAAACGCCTTTGTTATAATGATTTCCACCACAAATCCTATATCACGTCCTTAACACTCACTCCCCTACTTCTCGATCATGTAAAACGTGCTGCACTTCTTCGATCTTTCTTGATATAATCTATTAATCCTATTTGGTAAGGACCCCACACCGCGCAGCGGTATTCCAAAAGAGGACGGACAAACGTAGTGTCTCTTTAGTATAAGTCTTTAGTAGATCTGTTGCATAATCTAAGTGTTCTGCCAATAAAACGCAGTCTTTGGTTCGCCATTCCTACCACGTTTTCTATCTGTTCTTTCCAATTTAAGTTGTTTGTAATTGAAATTTCTAGATATTTAGTTGAATTTACGGCCTTTAGATCTGATTGGTTTATCGTGTAACCGAAGTTCAACGGATTCCAATTAGCACTAACGTGGATGACCTCTCACTTTTCGTTATTTAGGGTGAACTAAAGTGAAGTCAATTGAAAATATTCTAATTTTGTTTCCAGTATGTAGTTTACCTTTTATTTTTTAATTATCATTAATTTTTGCGTGGAACTGGAAAAACTGCTGATTCTCAGTTTTGCCATTTAGTATACTTCGACGTATTTGGTACTGTTTATGATGTATACATAGCTGGAGTGGCGGTACATTATTACGAGTCAGATGCATGTTCTAGGACCGCACTCACGATTTTTGTGCTGGTAAATTAGTATTTGGGGCGATTTTTATTTCAGGTCCCTAATAATGGCGTCTCACACAAGCCAACTGCATAAAAAGTTTCAACTTAGACTCCAGGTTGCAATTCTTAATCGAACTGTTTAGAAATGTAAGCCACCAGAGCGTCTTTTCAAAATACAAATAAAAACAAAAACGTAACCAGTCACTAAACTTTAAAGTTTTTATTTACTATACGTTTCGACGCCTTTGTTCTATCATCAGGATCAATTCCGGTATTCAGCTCAGATGAATTACACCTGGAATACCAACAAAGTCGAAATGCGTCCATTGTTTTAATCACTTTGATTGTAGAATGCTTTTTTGTGGATTAGTTAAGACACATGAGTTCCGAATTTTGTATTCTTACTAATCCAGCAAAATTACACTGCAATCAAAGTGATAACTATAGTATTGGACCGGATCGCGTCGGAAGGTATGTTACGCAGAGACAGAGACAGAGAGAGAGAGTTCTGGAGAAGAATTACCGAGGGCGCAGTTCTGTTCATGCGTCGTGCCAGAGAGGGCAAAGATACCTCCTACGTCGTCAAGTCTTACGAAATTTTGCTGCAGGCACCAATAAATTGAGTTATATCGGCAATGAGTCAGGAGAAGAGACACTACCGATCTCCAGCGTTACAGAAGGTGATGTGCCTGGAAGAGGACTCACTCTCCCTGGCTGCGACCTCTTGGTGGGGTGGATACGTAGAACTGGATAAAAATAGGCCTCCTTCTGACGAGGCGCGCAGTATCAGCAACTCAACTGTAAGAGAAAATACCAACACCTTCACACATATTCACGTTCCGTAAATGGTTCAAATGGCTCTGAGCACTATGGGACTTGACATCTGAGGTCATCAGTCCCCTAGAACTCAGAACTACTTAAACCTAACGAACCTACGGACCTCACACACATCCGTGCCCGAGGCAGGATTCGAACCTTCCACCGTAGCAGTCGCGCAGTTCCGGACTGAAGCGCCTAGAACCGCTCGGCCACCGCGGTCGGGGTTCCGGAAATCTCGTTTCGATGTGACGAAACTTTAACCCTTAAATACCGTACCTAAGTGCCCCACACGTCAGCGCTATAACAATAAAACTGTATACCACAAATAATGAAAATTACTACCGGCGAAATTCATGTTTTATTGCTATGAAATTATTGTTAACAGTTCAATGAACAGTGAAATCAATTTTCTTAAACTAAACTCCTCCCGAACAGACCACGAGAACCCAACGGTGCCGACCGACCGCCGTATCGTCCTCAGCCCACAGACGACACTGGATGCGGATATGGAGGGGCATGTGTTCAGCACACCGCTCTTCCGGTCGTATTTCAGTTTCCAAGACCAGAGCTGCTACTTCTCAATCAAGTAGCTCCTCAGTTTGCCTCACAAGGGCTGAGTGCACTCCGCTTGCCAACAGCGCTCCGCAGGCCGATTGGTCACCCATCTAAGTGCTGTCCCAGCCCGACAGCGCTTAACTTCGGTGATCTGACGAGAACCGCTGTCACCACTGCGGCAAGGTCGTTGGCCGAAATCAATTTTCAAATAATTTATCCTGCGTGGTGTAAACAAACCTGCCACATATCTCCCATTAAGTCACTGTCTTTCGGTCGTTCTGTCTGGGATAAACACAACACCTTCCTGCCTCTAGCAGTATTCTCTTTTGGGTGTTTATTGGAGGGGGTAACATGAGGTTTTTCCTAAAATATCAGTTCTTCATCGATAACCATATCCTCTTCAACATCACTGCTTCCACCTTCGTCTGTTTCAGTGCTTCCATACTTGTCTCCTCCTTCAGCGTTACTTTCATCACTGACAAGTATTGAGAAAACCTCGCAATATGATAATACCTTTTCCTGAAATTTACAGCAAATGTGATTGAAAAAAAAATTACTACATCTTGGACCAGTATATTTCGTAATACACTCCTGGAAATGGAAAAAAGAACACATTGACACCGGTGTGTCAGACCGGACACTGCGAGAGGGCTGTACAAGCAATGATCACACGCACGGCACAGCGGACACACCAGGAACCGCGGTGTTGGCCGTCGAATGGCGCTAGCTGCGCAGCATTTGTGCACCGCCGCCGTCAGTGTCAGCCAGTTTGCCGTGGCATACGGAGCTCCATCGCAGTCTTTAACACTGGTAGCATGCCGCGACAGCGTGGACGTGAACCGTATGTGCAGTTGACGGACTTTGAGCGAGGGCGTATAGTGGGCATGCGGGAGGCCGGGTGGACGTACCGCCGAATTGCTCAACACGTGGGGCGTGAGGTCTCCACAGTACATCGATGTTGTCGCCAGTGGTCGGCGGAAGGTGCACGTGCCCGTCGACCTGGGACCGGACCGCAGCGACGCACGGATGCACGCCAAGACCGTAGGATCCTACGCAGTGCCGTAGGGGACCGCACCGCCACTTCCCAGCAAATTAGGGACACTGTTGCTCCTGGGGTATCGGCGAGGACCATTCGCAACCGTCTCCATGAAGCTGGGCTACGGTCCCGCACACCGTTAGGCCGTCTTCCGCTCACGCCCCAACATCGTGCAGCCCGCCTCCAGTGGTGTCGCGACAGGCGTGTATGGAGGGACGAATGGAGACGTGTCGTCTTCAGCGATGAGAGTCGCTTCTGCCTTGGTGCCAATGATGGTCGTATGCGTGTTTGGCGCCGTGCAGGTGAGCGCCACAATCAGGACTGCATACGACCGAGGCACACAGGGCCAACACCCGGCATCATGGTGTGGGGAGCGATCTCCTACACTGGCCGTACACCACTGGTGATCGTCGAGGGGACACTGAATAGTGCACGGTACATCCAAACCGTCATCGAACCCATCGTTCTACCATTCCTAGACCGGCAAGGGAACTTGCTGTTCCAACAGGACAATGCACGTCCGCATGTATCCCGTGCCACCCAACGTGCTCTAGAAGGTGTAAGTCAACTACCCTGGCCAGCAAGATCTCCGGATCTGTCCTCCATTGAGCATGTTTGGGACTGGATGAAGCGTCGTCTCACGCGGTCTGCACGTCCAGCACGAACGCTGGTCCAACTGAGGCGCCAGGTGGAAATGGCATGGCAAGCCGTTCCACAGGACTACATCCAGCATCCCTACGATCGTCTCCATGGGAGAATAGCAGCCTGCATTGCTGCGAAAGGTGGATATACACTGTACTAGTGCCGACATTGTGCATGCTCTGTTGCCTGTGTCTATGTGCCTGTGGTTCTGTCAGTGTGATCATGTGATGTATCTGACCCCAGGAATCTGTCAATAAAGTTTCCCCTTCCTGGGACAATGAATTCACGGTGTTCTTATTTCAATTTCCAGGACTGTATTTAGGCCTAATGCTACTACCACTAGTTGGAACTCTGTCAGAGTTTTATATCGCCATAAAGAAACTATAACAACGTAAGTGTGGAAACAAATGCTTGTAGTAACACTATAATGGGGCATGTGGTATCCCAATAACGTTGCTTCTGAAAAACGTAACACTTCAAACAACTTTTACCTGCTAGTGGGGTCGTTTGTTGATGCCCAAAGATAAGTTGGAATTTCAAATAACGAACTGCTGCAATCTCTTAGAAATATTTGAAAGAAAAATGAATACGCTATACAGTAGTGTCCCAGGATTAATGATATATTAGACTGTGTCTGCAAAAAGGTTTCCCTGTGCCACGAAAGAATAGAGCAGATTTCAAAGCTATGAAATTTTTGCCCTGAACCAGTTTAATTAGTGAAAATTGTAGAACATGTTCTGAAAACACATATGGCCGAGTATTAACGAGACTCATTGTTCGAGTTCACTAATAGAGTGCAGCGTATGAAGAACACTGTGGGCGCACACATCCGAACAAGTCAGCGCAGACATTAGCGGACGGCCCGGCTCGCCGAGTTATTCAGAACGGATGAAAAGGCTAAGTTGGGCGCGCTATTGGGTTTTAGGCGCTGAATGTTCCAACAGCTGAGCTGCGGAGACAACACGGCGGGCTTTCACTCGCCGCTAGTTAAGCCCGCAGCACAACGCAGCAACGCCCCGTCGCGGTTCGGTTCGCAGCCGTCCTTGCCGCGTTGATTCACTGCTCTGCAAAACGTACGGATGAAATAAAGTAACATTACATATCACACTGACGCGCCAAGGAAACTGGTGTAGGCACGAGTATTCAAATACAGAGGTACGTAAACAGGCAGCATATGGAGCTGCGGTCGGCAGCGCCTATATTAGACAACAAGTGTCTGGCGCAGTTCTTAGATCGGTTACTGCTGCTGCAGTGGCAGATTAGCAAGATTTAACAAAGTCTGAAAGTGGTATTATAGTCGGCGCTCGAGTGATGGGACACAGCAACTCCGAGGCAGCGACGAAGTGGGGATTTTCCCATACGATCAGTTCACAAGTGTACCGTGAATATCAGGAATCCAGTAAAACATCAAATCTCCGACATCGCTGCGACCGGAAAAAGATGCTGCAAGAACGGGACCAACGACGACTGAAGAGAATCGTTCAAAGTGACAGAAGTGCAACCCTGCCGCAAATTGCTGCAGATTTCAGTGCTGGGCCATCAAGATGTGTCAGCGTGCGAACCATTCAACGAAATATCATCGATATGGGGTTTCGGAGCCGAAGGCCCACTCGTGTACAATTGGTGACTGCACGACACATAGCTTTACACCTCGCCTGGATTCGCCCATACCGATTTTCAGTTTTTGTTGATATCTACTTCTACATCTACATGGTTACTGTGCAATTCACACTTAAGTGCCTGGCAGAGGGTTCATCGAACCATTTTCATACTACTTCTCTACCATTCCACTCCCGAATGGCGCGTGGGACAAATGAACACCTAAATCTTTCCGTTCGAGCTCTGATTTCTCGTATTTTATTATGATGATCACTTCTCCCAGCGTAGGTGGGTGTCAACAAAATATTTTCGCATTCGGAAGAGAAAGTTGGTGTTGAAATTTCGTAAATAGATCTTGTCGCAAAGAAAACCGCCTTTGTTTCAGTGACTGCGACGCCAACTCGCGTATCATATCAGTGACACTCTTACCGCTATTGCGCGTTATAACACGTGTTGGTGATGTGTACATGTAAATTGTTATTGATCGAACCAATAACAGTTCTGAAGTTGAAAGCGATATGATTATTAACTGAGCCTCGGACAACATTTGATTTGAAATTAGATGACTTTCAGGAAAAGATAGTTGTGTTAAGTACAATAGTTGCGGTACACGATATTATGATCAGACATTGTGATCGATACACTGACTTACGGGTTTTTGCTGTCTCTCGGGTAGCACTAACTCTACCAGTTGACAGCTGTAAGTATTCGTTATTTCGTATAACTGGACAAATAATTGAGGTGGCATCCGTGTTTCTTAAATCGAAAACTTTGAACTCCATTATCACTGTTGAAAATAGCTGTGTTAGAAGCTACTACCCACGGAGAAGCATTCCAATGGAGAGAGCGAAACGTCTTTAGAAGACGTGAAGGTAAGGAAGACTTTCGTCCAACAAACCATCAAGTGCAGACTGTGTAACGGAACTGAAATGATGGTGGGCTGACAGTAATTTGGAGCCCGCGCGTCGGAAACGGGCGCGCTTGTGTGAGACTGCCAGGGAGTGCACCCTGATGCCATCTATTGGCGAAACTGGGAATTAGCGCTACCTGTCAGACAATGCACTAAGCTCTTGGAGTCAAATGTATTCTTTTTCTTGGTAATTATAAGTTATTACTGTATAATTTAATGTTGTAAAGCGCTAGTAGTAAATCATTATGACTGGTATGAACTCCAGGGTAATAAATATAAATATTCTTAAATACTAAATGATTTCGGTAAAAAGGTGGTAGGGGAACGCCCCCACTCTTGGTGATACGAGTGTAGCTAGGGGTAGCTGGAGACACAGGGACTGAACAATGGGATGGCCTGGGGAGTGTTGACGTGATCGGACGTGCGTAACTGTGCTCACGCAAAAGTGATTGTGCAACAGAGAAGAGGCGAATATCGTCGCAGTTTTTGGAGTAAAACGCGACGAATGGTTGTTGAAGCCGCCTCTATGCCACTGGGGCTGACTGTAAGAGTTCCTGCGCCCGGATTTTATGGCGGACGTGCAGTAGCTTATACGAGTGCTACAGCTCGTAGTTCCAGCCGCCATGAAGGGCATGAGGCGTGAAGAGCTGCGTTAGCCACATGCATCTCACCACCAGCACCGACACGTCTACCCAAGGCAAGACTGCTTGCAATTGTTAAGTCGAACTTTGTATACATGTAAAAGGAGAATACCAGTTTTATTTTATGCAAGTGCAGAGGACAAAATATAGTAATGAGTAAAATTACGACGCATGTTGTTCATTGTAAAGTGTAGTAACCTCAAACATAGTATAGTGAAATCAGACTGAGGCCACCATCGCCTCTTTCATTTACAATTCTTTTGGTTGTAGAATACTTTAGCGTATAAGAATGTTGAAAAGAGCAATGGTCACACCAGAATGAGTCGCCTATTTATAGTTACTTAAATTTTTCTGAGTAACCTTTCAAGTAAAGTCACTTAACTAATTCTGTATCAATTGTCCAAAGAGTAAGATCCAAAATCATTAAATAAGTTGAAGGATAGAATTTTGTTAACCCAAGTTGCATAAACTGTCTTGGTAGTAATTACCAAGCCAACTCACAGAAATTGAGAGAGTATTTGCTTTGTAGAATCATCTAGAATGATCAGAAATAGTAATATTCAGAATTAATTTTAAATTCAAATCAAGCCATTTCACTTTGAAACGAGCCAAAAATTGATTTATTCTTTTGCTCCTTCAGAGCTGGCGACCGTAGTTATAAGTATTTTCAGGAGCATTCGACGGTAAGTCTGCTGCTCTCGTCGTGCTGATAGGATTATCCAGTGGTGATTGGATACATAAGCTCACTACCAAGTTAAGTGGGTCAGGTAGGCAGTGTTACCGTGTGAACTGTAGGGCACTGTAGGCCGTGGATCGAACCCGTTCAATCATCACAGCTCTTAGGGAAATAGTCCGGTTAGGAGTGTACTAATCATTAGGTAAATACTGGCGAGTAACGGTCAAAAATGTATAAGCAAGTGAATTTAGCAAGGTCCACATAGCACCTAGTTAATGTGGTGCAATGGCGAGGGTAGGAGTGGAGTAAAAGTGAGCTGAGCTTGTGGCAGCTGTGCTGATTCAAATATTAACAACGTGAATTCACTACTACCTCTTACCATTAGGACTGAGCTATTTACAGTTAAAATACGTAGCAGTAAGCGCAAAGGCGTGACAGCTACAAGTCCGTATTGGTTTTATACATACGGAATTAGGAAGCGGGTCATTCCGTCAGTGGAGGGGGTTAAAACAACCGAGTCAGTTGAGAACATACCCCATTTACTGATGGAAAGATTCGGCGGTTCGGTCGCAACTGTTAGGACTGATCTTCACTATCCATCACAGCATCACAGTCGACGATGGGAATGCATCTGCATACAGCAATAATAATAAACGAAATAGTGTCAGATGCAATTATGGTTTTCACAAGTTTTGTTTCATGATCGATTTCAAAACTTCACGTCTCATCTTCAGATATACCCTAGTACACAACTACGTAGTTGACGGTTACCTGTTTATTTTCCAGATCACAGCAGGTTATCGACCGAATACTGGTAAACATATCCTACGTCCGTAACGCCATGAAAGCGACACTACACCGGCTGACGAGAGACAACCCACAGTCTGTGAACCGGTAAGCATCGAATGTGTAGTGCGTGGAAGCGGACAGAGTAAACGTTTAGCGAATCGCAGGTAGACCGGTAGAAGATCGACGGTTTTCGTCGGCACTGGTAGAAACCCACGACATAAATAATTGAAACGGGCTGCATAAAAAACGCATAAATATCCATTAGTATTCGCTTACACGATTGGCAATAAATCATTAGCAATAGAAAAATGCATAAAATATAACGAGTATCCATCCGGAGGAATCTGAAGAGAAACTATCGCATAAACCTAATTGTGAGAGAAGTAGGTGTCATGCTGAGATTCATTGGAAGTATCTTAAGGGAATGTAATTTCTAAGCAAAAGAGTCAGCTCCCAAAACCCTCGTTTCATCTATTCTTGATCATAGCTCGTTATCCTTGGACAGATATTAAGTAGAGGAGATATATGACGCCCAACCAGTGTTTGAGCACTTCGCCGCGGGTTCATTCAAAAAGAAGTGCTAGATCGTCACGGATATATTTATCAAATTCGCAGCAAGAGTGGCGTCAAGCTGCATGGAGAGATTTGCTCTTAAAATTCCGCGAGCATACATTTCACGGAGAGTCAGGCAACGTTTGGCTTCCTGGTACATACAGTGTGGTTGTAAAAGGACTTCCCAACTTTTAAAAGGCATACAAATTTATTCGCACCACGTGCAGACCTAGCACTGTCGTAATTTTGTTGGAAATTTGACCTAGTTTTGGATCACGTAGTACGCTAGTCCCGAATCACACCACCACGAGCGCTAGCGAAAGTTGCAGACAAGTTAGTTCCGAACGTGCTCGCTCGAAGTGTGGAACAACTGCGTAGCGTTATTTTTCTACCAAACACGGTAAACGCCTGCCCACTACGTCTATTATTTGTGTGTGGCGTAAGTATCTTCTATAAGCTGGGTAGTCAGTAACCCATAAAAAATCCTCATGTCGACCGCGTGTGTCTGAGGCGATCTTTGTTGCCAGTCCTAGAAATCTAACCGGTGACCACCTCGTAAGCTGAGCGTCCCACATGTTACTTTACGGGCTGTGCTAAGAAGGCATTTGCGTCCCAAACCGTACAAATTAACAGCTGTGGAAGAACTAAAACTAAAAGACAAGTCTATATAACTGTGCGGCTGGTGCCGGCGGAGGTTCGAGTCCTCCCTCGGGCATGGGTGTGTTTTTGTCCTTAGGATAGTTTAGGTTAAGTAGTGTGTAAGCTTAGGGACTGATGACCTTAGCAGTTAAGTCCCATAAGATTTCACACACATTTGAACATTTTTTGACTCGACCTAACGTGAAATGCTCCCTCGAGTGGAATAAGACCTTTTTTACGAGGGAAAGGAAGGTCTAATGGAACTGTTGGTCAACATAGTCCAGTTTAAATATTTTCTTGGTCCCCTTTCGTATTTCAACGTCCCCTTCCGATGTTTGTGCCCTCGAATTCATTAAGTCCTTCATTATCTTCTTACTCCAGTACTTTTTTTTCACCCGTCACAAAATTATGCCCAGAGCTCAAGCCATGGTTGCCACATTTCAGGTGATGTTGCTTTACTAATTACGTATTATTCTTTTCCATTTTAAATTATTTGAGACATATTTTCTGGCACCTAGTGAAATAAGCAGTTATGATCTTTCATGAAAGATAAAGTAATTGCTGTTATGAGCCATCTGCAATGATGATTTTCTAGCTATTTCAGTTGACTTAAATAAAGTAAACAGTAACCTGCTAATTGGTATACGCGTTCCTTGTTCCCGGTTTAATGACTGAATGTGTCTTACAGAACCGACTCTTACAACAGTGATAGTAATTTCCACACCCCTGATTTTTTAGAGAACCGAATTCCAATACATCAAATAGGTCCGTTTTAAGAAAAGCTGAATGTTTACAGCGACATATCTCCTGAAGTATGTATCAAATGGTATAATTTTGCAGGTACAGCTCAGTGATTTATGTGGGTAGTGTATGTAGAATTTATAGCGAAGTGGAGTTAGCAGTAAAGAAGTAATAAATTAAAACATCATGGCTCTTGGCTCTGAGCACTATGGGACTTAACATCTATGGTCATCAGTCCCCTAGAACTTAGAACTACTTAAACCTAACTAACCTAAGGACATCACACAACACCCAGTCATCACGAGGCAGAGAAAATCCCTGACCCCGCCGGGAATCGAACCCGGGAACCCGGGCGCGGGAAGCGAGAACTAAAACATCATGTCTGACGCTAAAGTTTTATTGTACTAACAACGAAAATGAAGCAATCTATGAGCTTTTTACCTTTCTTTATTTTGTGGGATTTTTGTCAGCGAGGAAGAGTTTCGAAAATTTTGACATTATGTTTGAAGAATGAGATTCTCACTCTGCAGCGGAGTGTGCGCTGATATGAAACTTACTGGCAGATTTTAACTGTGTGCCGGACCGAGACGCGAATTCGGGAGCTTTGCTTTTCGCTGCAAGTACTCTACCAACCTTTTTTTTTGTCTTATTTTGTTCGATACAGTTCGTTGCGTTTGGTTTGGGCGGACGTCACAAGACATCTGTTCCAGTTGATCGTTGATTCTTTGAGTCAGTTTTTTTATTATAGAGAGCACGCAGCCCTCTGACCGAACACGCTGAGCTACCGTGCCGGCTACCAACTGAGCTGCCCAAGCACGATTGACGACCCCTCCCTACAGCTTTAATTCCGCCAGCCTATCCCCCAGGCTGTAGCTAAGCCATGTCTCCGCAATACCCTTTCTTCCAGGAGTGCTAGTTCTGCAAGGTTTGCAGGAGAGCTTCTGTGAAGTTTGGAAGGTAGGAGACGAGGTACTGGCGGAATTAGAGCTGTGGGGACGGGTCGTGAGTCGTGCTTGGGTAGCTCAGTTGGCCAGAATGGTCCACATCGCACAGGTCCTCCCGCTGCCATCAACTACTGGACGCAGCCTCCAGGCTGCCTTCGGATACTTTCTTAGAACTGGTACGCTCTTTAAGGTCCGCTACGACACGCTTACGCTTCCCCCGCGAGCGGGAGGCCTCGGCCTTGTCAATGTGCGATTCCGAGCGGCGTCCTTGTACGTGTCCACCATGCACAAGCAGTGGACGAGGGCACCTCCCTTTCGCGCAGCTTGCTGGAAATTCTTGTGCCCGCGACCATAACACCACCAGTACCAGTCGGACACATCAAGCACCATCCGACGCACATTTCTGATTTCATCGTCTACTTCAGTTATGCTCATACACAATTACCGACCACGCGTTCTCCTCGACCTAAAGATTTTTACACCTCACTGCTTCGTTCTATATCTAGCAACAATATCGAACAGAGGCATCCGTCCAAGCGGAGGCCCATGGTTTGGCGTCATATCCACCAGCCTTTTCTTCCCTCCAACGTCCGGGCAGCATGGTACCAAGTCGCAAATGAAAAATTCGCCACAAATCAACGTCTTCACGCCATCGGACTAACGGATTCTCCACTTTGTTCCATTTGCCACCTCAAGGATGACGATGTCCATCAACTGACTTGTGCTACCACCAGTGACGTCTGGAAAGTTGCCCGACAGTTCGCTGCATGTTACCTCCGCGTTCCGCCGAACTCGATTGACCCATGGACTTTTATCCATCCTGAGGATACTTACTTTCCCGCCACCAAAAATCATGCGATAGTATGGGTCAAGGGATGGACGATCACCTGCATGTATAATGATGGCGACAAATCACGCCTTGATTTCTGGCAGTACTTACAAACCGCCCACAGTGAAGTGGAACACCGACTGCGCTACCGCGCCTTCTTCACCAATTACCTACATGCGATCTTTACGTCACCCCCGCTCAGTTGGATGGTGCCACACGCCGACAGCACTCTCCCCCCCCCCCCCCTGCTGACATCTGTGACTCCCCGCGCTACTTTCTGTATTGTAACCCACAGTGGAGTAGGCGCATGGACAAGCGCCTCCTTTCTTTTATGCACTATACCAGAAAACACTGGCTTTTCCCCAACTACACTGTATATTGCTTCACACCTCTTAGCTTACATCAGTATTATTATTCTTTTTTTCCTACACCTTGTTCATAAAAAAAATTTCTCGCCTTGTACGAGTGTAATGTCTTGTGTTATTTTCGCCGGAAGGATGGCATTTCTGTTGCATTTAAGTTTGTACCAATAAAGATCCTTTGTTCATTTACCCTGTTCCTGGTAAAAAAAGAGGACTGGAAATGCGCTATAATTCACCCGCTACACAAAAAGGGCGACAAGACAGACATGAACAATTACAGAGGAATTTCCCTGCTCCCAGTCGCTTACAAAACCCTTTCCAAAGCGCTTTTCAACAGGATAGAATCCCAAGCAGATACACTAATTGGTGAATACCAGGCCGGATTCAGAAAAGGACGCTCATGTGCGGAACAGATCTGGTGCTTAAAGATAATATTACAAATGAGGAAATGCAGAAACACAGTAGTTACATTCATCGACTTCAGGAAAGCATATGATTCAGTGGACCGTGGAACCCTGTTTAAAATCATGGAAGAATTTGGGATCGACCGAAAGACACAAAAAATCACAGAACAGTCACTTACAGGAACAACGGCCAAAGTGAAATTCATGGGCGAAGTATCAGAACCCTTCGAAATCAAATCTGGAGTCCGACAGGGGGCCGGACTATCCCCAATCCTTTTCAATATTGTTCTAGAAAAGATAATCAGGGAATGGGAACCTCACGTAAAGGGTATCCAAATTGGTATCAAGAAAGAGAACCGAATTAAAGTCAAGTGCCTTGCTTTGCTGACGATATTGCAATTATCACCAATAACAGAACAGAAGCGATTCACACAGTGGAAAAACTACATGAAATTTCACAAAAAACCGGACTACAGATATCTTATGAAAAAACCCAGTATATGGAAAGGCAGCCAGAAAATAAATCCCCTTTAATAACAAAATATGGTAAAATTGCACAAGTCTGCCATTTTAAATACCTCGGTGACACTATACAGTCCTCAGGATTAAACCGAATTGCCAATGAACAAAGAATCACCAAGCTCCAGAAGGCCTACAAGCTAACATGGACGCGTTACAACAAGAAGTGTATTTCGACATACGCAAAATTAAGGCACTATACAACAGTGATTCTTCCAGAAGCAATCTATGCAGCTGAAACAATGGTGATTGATGGTCACTCAAAAATTAAGGAAATAGAAAAGCAGGAAAGAAAAATTCTCAGGAAGATTTACGGTCCAATCAACAAAAATGGCGTTTGGATGAAGAGACCACAAAACGAACTCTATAGAAAGATCAACATAGTAACAGATGAAATCAGAAAGCGCCGAGCCAAATTTTATACACACATCTACAGGATGGAAGACTCCAGAGCAGCAAAGAAATTATTCAATATTATAATAAGGAGTAAATGTGGCACAGAATGGCTGAAAGAAGTCCAGAGGGATCTACAGCAGACCAACATAAAAAATCTCGAACATCGCACCGAGTGCCGGCATAAAATCACAAGCGTGAAGTTTGGGGAAAGAACATCGCGTCACCCGGGTTAAAAATGGACAGAGGAACGGAAGAAGGAACATTCTGAGAGGATGAGGAGGTTTTGGGAAGCAAAGAAGAAAAACATTCGAAGATGAAGTTATGAATTCAAGTTAATCGCTCTCCTAAAGGGGAACAATCGTTATAATAATAAAATAAAAATAAATCAAAAAGCTACTTTGAGGGAGGGATTCAGGGACGGGAGGGGGGAGACATCGCAGCAGCCTAGGGTTCCAACCCCTAACCGCCTTGCCTCTACCTACTCATAACTGAGCACTCTTTAAAAAAAAATGCTAATCGTCTCGAAAAAAAGAAAAAACAAAAAAAATTGGTAGAGCACTTGCCTGCGAAAGGCAAAGGTCCCGAGTTCGAGTCTCGGTCCGGCACACAGTTTCAATCTGCCAGGAAGTTTCATTATGTTTGTAGGTTGTTGGGAGTCGCTAAAAGCTCTCGATCTCAAATACTGGAAGAATACAGTGTGAGTAATTTGCGCGCCGTGAGTTACGCTGCCTAAAGACATACACACAGTTTCTGGCTTTCATACGTGACCTACTAGGCGTAACCCTTAACGTGAGCTTATAACTCTTAATGAGAATATTGCGACAGCCACCTTCAAGTTTTGTTGTCCTGGGAGCCATTAGACAGGCAACTCGTTACTGATTCCTGCCCGTTTTAGCCGTCTAATGTAGTTCATGAAATAAGTTCGTGGCTTGTGGAAAACAATTTGATGCTAAATCTCAGTAAGACTCAGTTTTTACAGTTTCTAACTCACAATTCAACAAGAACTGATATTTTGATCAGACAGAATGGGCATATTATAAGCGAGACGGAACAGTTCAAGTTCCTAGGCGTTCGGATAGATAGTAAGCTGTTGTGGAAAGCCCATGTTCAGGAGCTTATTGAGAAACTAAATGCTGCTTTATTTACCATTAGAACAGTATCTGGAACAAGTGACAGTTCAACACGGAAAGTAGTCTACTTCGCATATTTTCATACGCTATTCTTCTGATTCAAAAAGGGTAATTTTGGCTCAAAAACGGGCTGTTCGAGCTATATGTGGTGTAAGGTCGAGAACCTCTTGTCGACCCCTATTCAATAGTCTGGGTATTCTGACATTGCCCTCACAGTAGATATTTTCTTCAATGTCGTTTGTTTTAGCAATATTAGCTTATTCCCAAGAGTTAGCAGCTTTCACTGAGCTAATACTAGGCAGAAATCAAATCTGCATGTGGAATGCACTTCCTTGACTCTTGTGCAGAAAGGAGTGCACTATTCTGCTGCATCCATTTTCAATAAGCTACCACAAGAACTCAAAATCTTAGCAGTAGCCCGAACACTTTTAAGTCTAAACTGAAGAGTTTCCTCATGGTTCACTCCTTCTATTCTGTCGAGGAGCTCCTGGGAGAGCTGAAAAATTAAGCAAATTCCAGTGTTACATTATTGTTTTTCTTTATTTAAACTTACGAATTGTCACTTGAATACGTTTCTTGTATTTCATTTTATCCGTTTCTTCCATCGTGTTATAATTTCATGTATTGACTCGTTCCATGACCTTGGAGACTTCTCCTTAATTTGGTCCCACGGAACAATAAATAAATAAATAAATAAATAGTCGTAAAGATGCAGCGTCGGCGAAACGCAGAGACGTCGCCCCCCCCCCCCCCCCTCCTTCCTCCGACACTGCAGCCGCACGCTGCCGTAACCGCGGCGCCGGCTACTCGGGTTGCGCCGCTGGGGAAACATCCGCAGCAACTCGGCCACGCAGCGGCGCTCTGGCGTGGAGCGGTGGACAGCACTCGAGCGCCGCGCTGCGTCACACTTTGCGTTACTCGAGCCGACACCGCGCCCGCACTTCCGGTTCCGGTGCTCCTCAGGTTACCGCCACTACGTCTCCCCTTGCTACAATGCTGCCCTCTCACAGAATGCTACAGAAGGGGCCGAAAACTCGACAAAGCAGACACGCTAATACAGCATCTTAACAATGGACAACCACTTTGACAGCCAAGCACTTTAACAGCCTCGCAGTCCTATAGATTTTAGGCAAGCACAACCATGGGCGACGTCTCTCCTCACATCACACAAGTGGTATCACAACTGCTCTCGATTTTATAGCAAGTCATCACTAGGCGGTCTGTTTAAAAATAAAGACAGCAAGGTATTATGTGAAAATACTAAGCAAATAAAGTCTGTGGCTTTCTGGTCTGACCACATGTAGAGTGCAACCTTTCGTTCGCTGTGGCACTACGAGGGGGTGGGTGGCGAGCCCCTCGTCCCGGCCGCCCTCTAACCCGAGGATGATTCAACTGGCTCTGAGCACTATGGGACTTTACATCTGAGGTCATGAGTCCCCTTGAACTTAGAACTACTTAATCCTAACTAGCCTAAGGACATCACACACATCCATGCCCGAGACAGGACCGTAGCGGTCTCGCAGTTCGAGACTGAAGCGCCTAGAACCGCTCGGCCACAGAGGCCGGCTATAACCCGAGGAAAGATGCCCAGTACTCAGTCTGCAGGTACTGTAGCAGGGAAAATACCCAGCAGCTCGTATCCGGAATTGAACTGGGCACTTTTAGGGCGGAGTCTAGCACTCTACCACTACATCACCACGGCCACTCCAGTGATATACTAGAAAAATTAATCACCAATATAGCTCGCTTCTGTGTACAAATGCACATACTTGAATACGTTAGGTATTAATGTGCCGAAGCACAATTGAATAGGCCAGGATAAGGAGGGAAGATTACGTTTAATGTCCCATCGACTTCGAGGTCTGGCCGGCCGCTGTGGCCGAGCGGTTCTAGGCGATTCAGTCGGGAACCGCGTGACCGCTACGGGCGCAGGTTCGAATCCTGCCTCGGGCATGGATGTGTGTGATGTCCTTAGGTTAGTTAGGTTTAAGTAGTTCTAAGTTCTAGGGAACTGATGACCTCAGATGTCAAGTCCCATAGTACGCAAAGCCATTTGAACCATTAGAAAACGCCGCGATGGTTTCCTTAATAGGGCACGGCCGATTTGCTTCTGCATTCTTAATAAGACTTTCCGAACTTGTTCTCCATATACAGAAACCTTGTTTACGACCGCAAGTTAAACCCTAATATTGTTTTCTTCCGCTTTTTTTCTTGCTCTCACTCATCTAATAGTAGCTTGATTTAAAAATTATTTCATATGACTTTCAGTGTTCTCCTGAGAGATATCTTGCCAAATTCTGTCCAATTGGCACGTTAGATAATTAAAATTCGAACTGGTTAAAGGTTCCTGCCCATAATGCTCTAAAGGTGCTCAATTGGGGAGAGATCCGACCGTCTTGCTGGCCAAAACAGGTTTGGTAAGCACGTAGACAAGCAGTACAAAAATCTCGCCTTGTGTGGGCGGGCATTATCTTGTTGAAATGTAATCCCAATATGGATGGAAGACAACAATTCGGGGCGTAGAATATCGTCCGAGAGGGTGAAACAGATGACAACCAAATGGGTCCTGCTATGAAAAGATATGCCTCCAGAGACCATCACTCCTGCTTCTGGGGCCGTATGGCGAGCGACAGTCGGGCTGGACACCACCACTGTCCGAGACGTCTCCAGACACATCTTTGCTGGTCATCGGGGACTCAGTTTGAAGCGGGACTATTCACTGAAGACAATTCTACTCGAGTCAATGAGATTCCAGGCAGGGGTGTTTTTCGCAATGTCCCAAACGACGGTGGGGTACCATTCTGACTGTCGTCCACCATACTGCCCGACAACAAGGAATGGTGGTCTGGGGTGCCATATCTTTCCATAGTTGGTGCGCTTTGGTTCTAATCGGCGGCAAACTTACAGCACAGCGGTGAGTCTAAAACATTCTATAACTAGTTTTACTTCAGCAAGATAATGAGCGCCTGCAGTCGGTTAGAGTTTCTACTGTTTGTCTTCGCACTTGCGAGACCCCACCTCGCCCAGCAAGGTTGCCAGATCTCTCCCCAACTAACAAGGGAACATCCCCATCGCACCCCCCTCAGATTTAGTTATAAGTTGGCACAATGGATAGGCCTTGAAAAACTGAACACAGATCAATCGAGAAAACAGGAAGAAGTTGTGTGTAACAATGAAAAAATAAGCAAAATATACAAACTGGGTCGTCCATGCGTAAGATAGGCAATATTAAGGGCAATGTGGGGCGAGGAGCTATGTGGTCCCGTGGTTAGCGTGAACAGCTGCGGAACGAGAGGTCCTAGGTTCAAATCTTCCCTCGACCAAAAATTTTAACTTTTTATTTTCAGTTTATGTGAAAAACTCTTATGTTTTCATCACTTTTTTGGAGTGATTATTACATCCACAAGAAAACCTAAATCGGGCAAGGTAGAAGAAACTTTTCGCCCATTCGCCAAGTGTACTAGTTAGGTGGGTCGACAACATATTCCTGTCATGTGACGCACATGCTGTCACCAGTGTCGTATACAAAATATCAGACGTGTTTTCCTGTGGAGGAATCGGTTGACCTATGACCTTGCGATCAAATGTTTTCGGTTCCCATTGGAGAGGCACGTCCTTTCGTCAACTAATCACACGGTTTTGCGGAGCTGTCGCAAAACACAGACACTAAACTTATTAAAGTGAACAGAGACGTCAATGAACGAAAGGACAGATCATAACTTTGCGAAAATAAAGAAAGCAAAATTTTCAGTGAAGGGCAGATTTGAACCAAGGACCTCTCGTTCCGCAGCTGTTCACGCTAACCACGGGACCACGGACCTCCTCCCCTCATATTGCCCTTAATATTGCCTATCTTACGCATGGACGACCCATTTTGTATATTTTGCTTATTTTTTCATAGTTCCACACAACTTCTTCCTGTTTTCTCGATTGATTTGTGTTCAGTTTTTCGAGGCCTATCCATTGTGCCAACTTATAACTAAATCTGAGGGGGGTGCGATGGGGATGTTCCCTTGTAAGAACTTTGTAGCATTATGGGCAGGGCCCTCCACTCTCCTCAGAATATTTATGACGTAAAGCCCTAGTTGAACAGAATTGGGCATGATATAAACCAGGAGGACGTCCAACAACTCTAAGAATCAATGCAATCAATGTCGAATCGAATAACAAAAAATGGTTCAAATGGCTCTGACCACTATGGGACTTAACATCTGAGGTCAACAATCCGCTAGAGCTTAGAGCTACTTAAACCTAACTAACCTAAGGACATCACCCACATCCATACTCGAGGGAGGATTCGTACCTGCGACCGTGCAGTCACACGGTTCCGGACTGAAGCGCCTAGAACCGCTAGACCACGGCGGCCGGCAATCGAATAACAACTTGCATCACAAGGGCTAGGGGTGGACCAACGCGTCACTGACTCGCTCATTATATCAGTTTGTGAAGCTCTTTCTCTTAAAAAATTCATCCAATTTTTCGGAGATTGTAATCATTTTTTGTCTGTATATCGTGTTGCCTTTTTTTTAAATTTTTCAGTGTATGTGCAATTTAATATCAACTCTGTAGTATTATGTAGTTAACTGTAGCCTCCATTCACCAATGAAAACAGTTACAACGCCAGCGCCTCTCCTGGTCTACCGAGAGAGTGTCGCAGTTGGGTGCACATTGGGCTCGCAAGCAGGAGGCCAACGGTTCAAATCCGCTTGTGGCGTTTCAGATTTAGGTTTTCTGTGATTTCTCTAAATTGTTCCAGGGAAATCCCGAGATGGTTCCTCTAAAAGGACACTGCCGATTTCCGTTCCCAACCTTGAAGGTTTCCGAGCTTGTGTGCCCTCTCTGACGACCTCGAAGTTCAAATGGTCAAATGGCTCTGAGCACTATGGGACTTAACATCTGAGGTCAACAGTCCGCTAGAGCTTAGAACTACTTAAGCCTAAGTAACCTAAGGACATCACGCACATCCATACTCGAGGCAGGATTCGTACCTGCGACCGTGCAGTCACGCGGTTCCGGACTGAAGCGCCTAGTACCGCTCGGCCACCGCGGCCGGCGCGGCATTTTCATGGCGTAATATAGGAAAAATGACAGAAAACAAAAACCCGGATAGCCGGACGTGGATTTGATACCTCGTCCTTCAGAATAAGAATACAGTGTGCGAACCAATTCGCCACCTCTCTCGGAGTCAGAATAATAAAGTAACTCACAAGGGAACCTTCCCATCGTACCCCCCCTCAGATTTAGTTATAAGTTGGCACAGTGGATAGGCCTTGAAAAACTGAAAACAGATCAATCGAGAAAACAGGAAGAAGTTGTGTGGAACTATAAAAAAATAAGCAAAATATACAATCTGAGTAGTCCATGCGCAAGATATGCAACATCGAGGAGAGTGTGAGCACAGGAGCGCCGTGGTCCCGTGGTTAGCGTGAGCAGCTGCAAAACGAGAGGTCCTTGGTTCAAGTCGAGTGCAAAGTTTACTTTCTTTGTTTTCGCAAAGTTATGATCTGTCCGTTCGTTCACTGTAATAAGTTTAGTGCCTGTGTTTTGCGACCGCACCGCAAAACCGTGCGATTAGTAGGCGAAAGGACGTGCCTCTCCAATGGGAACCGAAAACATTTGATCGCAAGGTCATAGGTCAACCGATTCCTCCACAGGAAAACACGTCTGATATATTCTATACGACACTGGTGACGGCATGTGCGTCACTTGACAGGAGTATGTTGTCGACCCACCTAACTTGTACACTTGGCGAATGGGTAAAAAGATTCTTCTACCTTCCCCGATTTAGGTTTTCTTGTGGACATAAAAATCACTCCCAAAAAAGTGATGAAAACATAAGAGTGTCACATAAACTGCAACAAATGAATGCAACAGTTTCACAGTCGCACAGTTTTCCCTGTGTTCTGTCAAAACTTTTGTTTTTAACGTTTTCAAATTTTTCCCTGTGTAGACCGTCAAATCCTGCATATGTCCAAGCAAATCTGAACATGTCCTGGAATTTTGGAAAACGAATTGATTATGTGTGAGTGCTTGAACTTTGATAATTGTCTGAAAAATAAAACTTTTCATTCGAGGGAAGACTTGAACAAAGGACCCCTCGTTCCGCAGCTGCTCACGCTAACCACGGGACCACGGCGCTCCTGAGCTCATGCTGTCCTTGATGTTGGCTATCTTGCGCAAGGACTACTCAGCTTGTATATTTTGCTTATTTTTTTAATAGTTCCACATAACTTCTTCCTGTTTTCTCGATTGATCTGTGTTCGGTTTTTCAAGGCCTATCCACTGTGCCAACTTATAACTAAATCTGAGGGGGGTGCGATGGGGAGGTTCCCTTGTCAGTAAAGGAAAAAGGCAACAGACGGAGAGAAGAGGCATCAGACAACACTCCTATAAAGACTCTGTCACACAAATGGTCGATTTTAAAAACCTTACAAGACATCCTCCTCGTATTCGTAAGGATACTCCCCTGTAGCGTTTTGCTGGCTTCCACACTGATCACTGTATTAGCACCAGGCTTTTGCGCATAGCTTTTCCTGCCAGCTGCCGTCGTCGTCGCCGTGTATAAGCCGTGCGGTAGGCCGCCACAGTTGGTGCCGCTCCGCGCGGGCTATTAGCGGTGCTCATCCGCGCCACAAGCCGCTTACCGCCGCCACGCCGGCTCCCGTTGCCTCACGCATGATCCTCGCGAAGCGCTCTCACACCTCACAGACGGCGCCGTCTCGACTTACAGTCGCATACGCTGATATCTCGCAAGAAACAACTCTCTCCTAACACTTTGCAGGAACTCAGTATAACGGTTTAGCGCCGCCTGGAGACACCGTCTTGTCTCTCTCTATCGATCAGAACTGCGACATTTTGCAGTGTTGTAATACACTCCATCAGAGAAAGAGCAAAAAATGGTTCAAATGGCGCTGAGCACTATGCGACTTAACTTCTGAGGTCATCAGTCGCCTATAACTAAGAACTAATTAAACCTAGCTAACCTAAGGACATCACACACATCCATGCCCGAGGTAGGATCCGAACCTGCGACCGTAGCGGTCGCTCGGCTCCAGACTGTAGCTCCTAGAACCTCACGGCCACTCCGGCCGGCTAGAAAGAGCAACAGAAAGAATTGTTAATTACGTTTTTCAAGCAGCTACTGAGTAAGTCTATGAAAATGGACTCTCCCACAATTTTGAGAACACACATAGTATTCATTTCCGCACAAGAAATCGAGTCATACGAACAACAGATGCAGCACATCAAAAAGAGTCAGTAAACAGGATAGAATGTTCCAGATTTTTGGGTGCACATATTGATGTAGACTTTAACTGGAAGAAAACTATTACTGAGTCGCTTAAACCGTTGAGTCCTGATGATTTTGCTCTTCGTCCAATTTTTCGGCTTGGATACAAACTAATCAGCCTCCTAAAGTACATTAAAGGGAAAAGATAGCGACACCAAAAATAATTAATGTGGAATAACGAAATTTCGAGAATACATTTAGCTACGTAACATACGCAAGTGATTAACATTGCAGGATCACAGGCCACTGTAAGCGCGAGACAAGACACAACAAATGTGAAGTGTAACCGCCAGAGTGTGTTGTTCTGGTACCGGATGTCAGTTTGTGGGATGGAGTTCTATGCCTGTTCCACTTCGTCCATCAATACAGGGACGGTTAATGCTGGTTGTGGACGACGCTGAAGTTGACGTCTGATGATGTTTCATATGTGCTCGATTTGTGACAGATCTGGTGACTGATCAGGCGAAGGCAACATTTCGACACCCTGTAGAACAAGCTGCGTTACAACAGCGGTATGAGGGCGAGAGTTATCCTGTTAGAGAACGTCCCCACGTATGCTGTTCATGACTGGCACCACAACAGTTCGAATAACCTGACTGAAGTTCAAATTAGCAATCAGGATGCGTGAGCTAACCACGAGAGTGCTCTTGCTATCATACTACATAACATCCCAGAGCATAACTCCAGGTGTAGGTCCACGCAGACAGGTTGGCTACAGCTCTTCAGCTGGCCTAACCGACAAAACCGACGAAACTACTACTTGAAAACTTGCGACTACGGCAGTGGCAATACACAATTAGAGTCTGGTATGGAACGACTGCTGCACGAGCGCTAACATTACAGCGGAGATGCACGAGCAGGCTTCAGTACTAAGTCATTGATGTCACCACGTGTAGTTGGTGTGTCCTTGTACACTGTCTCTTTCAGCTTTCCACATAGAAAAACGTCTACAGGCTTCAAATCTTTGGAACGGGCTGGCCAAGGTAAAGGTCTTCTGCGTCCAATGCAACGATTTGACGATTCGGAAACAATTCGTGAAGACACGGTGTAGTACTTCGTGCACTATGGGCTGGACAGCCATCATGTTGGTACCACAGGTTCCTCCTAGTCTGCAGAGGAAAGAAGAGCCATCGCTATACACCTGAGGATTACTTACGTTAACCCAGGTTGAACTCGCTGGTCTACTGAAGTACTTCCTCTTTGATCGAGCCGTGCGGGGTAGCCGAACGGTCTGGGGCGCCTTGTCACGGTCCGCACGACTCCTCCTGTCGGAGGTTCGAATCCTCCTTCGAGCATGGGTGTGTGTGTTGTCCTTAGTTTAAGTTTGGTTAAGTAGCTTAGGGACCGATGACAGCAGTTTGGTCCCATAAGACCCTACCACATATTTCCATATTTCTTTGATCGAAGTACTTCCTGTTTGACCACTAGTGTGATCGGTTAGCTACTGAACCTCCGGTCTGCCTTTTAGAGCCGACTTCGGATCAACTCAGCCTATCTTGATGACGAGCCATTTCCTTTCCCTACGGCTCGTCATGCCTTGCTGGCCTGGCGAAGCGTAACTTGTTCAATACAGTATTCCCTTTTATGCCTGTCTGTGAGTGTTCGACCACCGTTTCGTTCAAGAAGCCAATTTTCTCCTCATTTCCCAACGCCTCGTAAACAGGAGCACCCTGAAGCTATGCCTCACTTCTACCTGCACCAAGGCGGCCGGACCTGCCCCGTAAGGGGCCTCCCAGCCAATGGGGCCAAACGCTCATTTCCATTTACCATCAAGGATTCATAAACATGATATTTATGTAAAATGTGCTCAGTTATGCCAGTGGCCGCACAGTCACCCCTGGTTTGCTATTTGCTCTGGATTCTACGTAAATAACCCAAATACGGAGTCTGTCCTGCCAGACAGTGCACAAGACCAGCGGTTGGTTCAACGTGAACAATATGGAGTCTCTCCCTGACATTTCGGAAGAAACAAAACAACCGTCTCCCAGTGGCAGAAGAGCCCCATCTCACCGGCCACAAATCCGTAATACGCTCTCCAGTAAAAATACGATTATTTTCACGAGTTCCAACCATTGAATTTAGTTCATTTGGCCTGCTTCACTTCATCCGTAGATGGCAGTTCTTTCCCTGTCACATAGAACCAGTGACAGGACCCCAAATACTACTTGAAATGCACGAGTTAATGTGCCAAATACATTCGAGCAACACAGTAGAACTGTACCTTGTACTCTACGATAGCTAATCTCTCCGTCAGCAGCCTCATTCTATGCAACCTTGCGCTGGCAGCTAGTCTGTAACAACGCCATTTTATTACTTATACACGTGAAAGTGTGTGAATATGCCCCGCACGTGATTAACTCAAACACCTGCCTTCAGCGCTGTCAAAATTTGCGAAGTCTTTATAAGCCAAGTAAAAAGAGCTGAGTTTTAGAACAATAAAAACCTCTGGCATATGTAAACGAGTAAACTGCCAAAACCCTACATAAATTAGAACGGACGTATCTAACATCAGACAATAATCGGAAAATGAGTGACTTATTGATTTTACCACGTTACTCACCACTTGCAGACCAGAAACAAGCTCATGTGTGTGCATGGAAGCGTATTAACAGGCGCTTTTTTTTGTCAGCGTACTTCATCCTTCACTGCAGTAGGGTAACAGGTAAGTGTCTTGTGCAGTATATTCCGTAACGACATTGTACACGCAAATCTGCTGATAGGGGAACACGGGCAGAAGGCAGTAATCCCGATAACGGAAGGGTAATCGATTGGGTGTTCTCTGTGCCGGCGAGACGTCCCCCTCTCCACGAGGCCCTGTGGACGCCGTTGGGGCACAATGGCTGGTAATTGGCGTAGCGATGGTGGCAGCCCTGGCGCGGCACAATGGCCGCAAACGAACCCCAGGGACGACTCAGTGTTGCCAACAGGCGAGCCGTAGTTGGAGCCTCTCGCGTCGAGTACTGTGCTGTCCCTGCGAACAATGGCCACGTGGACAGTACAGCCTCGGCGCCCGACGACGCGGCTGGCGCAGCAGCTTCTGCTTATCACAACACTGGACTTGCTTCATATTTTCCCTTAATACTGCTTCGAACAAAGGGGGATTCGTGTGGGTCCCGCAGACAATATTTACAGGACGAAAGAAAACAGATATCCATCCACTCTAACACCGTCAGAATTACCTTCACCTGTCCTGCTCTGGAACAATTTACCCTGTACTAATAACACAAATGAGTGATCTGTTGGACTCAGGAAAAAGCTAAAGCTCTTCTTGTTGCCAAACTCGTGAGTTTTCTCTGTGAATTAAACGTACACTACTGGCCATTAAAATTGCTACACCAAGAAGAAACGCAGGTGATAAACGGGTATTCATTGGACAAATATATTATACTAACACCGACATGTGATTACATTTTCACGCAATTTGGGTGCATAGATCCTAAGAAATCAGTACCCAAAACAACCACCTCTCGCCGTAATAACGGCCTCGATACGCATGGGCATTGAGTCAAACAGAGCTTGGATGCCGTGTTCAGGTACAGCTGCCCATGCAGCTTCAACACGATACCACAGTTCATCAAGAGTAGTGACTGGCATATTGTGACGAGCCAGTTGCTCGGCCACCATTGACCAGACGTTTTAAGTTGGTGAGAGATCTGGAGAATGTGCTGGCCAGGGCAGCAGTCGAACATTTTCTGTATCCAGAAAGGCCCCTACAGGACCTGCAACATGCGGTCGTGCATTATCCTGCTGAAATGTAGGGTTTCGCAGGGATCGAATGATGGGTAGAGCGACGAGTCGTAACACATTTGAAATGTAACGTCCACTGTTCAAAGTGCCGTCAATGCGAAAAAGAGGTGACCGAGACGTGTAACCAATAACAACCCATACCATCACGCCAGTATGGCGATGACGAATACACGCTTCCAATGTGCGTTCACTGCGATATCGCCAAACACGGATGTGACCATCATAATGCTGTAAACAGAACCTGGATTCATCCGAAAAAATGACGTTTTGCCATTCGTGCACCCAGGTTCCTCGTTGAATACACCATCGCAGGCGCTCCTGTCTGTGATGCAGCGTCAAGGGTAACCGCAGCCATGGTCTCCGAGCTGATAGTCCATGCTGCTACAAACGTCGTCGAACTGTTCGTGCAGATGGTTGTTGTCTTGCAAACGTCCCCATCTGCTGACTCAGGAATCAAGTGGCTGCATGACCCGTTACAGCCATGCGGATAAGATGCCTGTCACCTCGACTGCTAATGATACGAGGCCGTTGGGATCCAGCACGGCGTTGCGTATTACCCTCCTGAACCCATCGATTCCATATTCTGCTAACAATCATTGGATCTCGACCAACGCGAGCAGCAATGTCGCGATACGATAAACCGCAATCGCGATAGGCTGCAGTCTGACCTTTATCAAAGTCGGAAACGTGATGGTACGCATTTCTCCTCCTTACACGAGGCATCACAACAACGTTTCACCAGGCAACGCCGGTCAACTGCTGTTTGTGTATGAGAAATCGGTTGGAAACTTTCCTCATGTCAACACGTTGTAGGTGTCGCCACCGGCGCCAACCTTGTGTGAATGCTCTGAAAAGTTAATTATTTACATATCACAGCATCTTCTTCCTGTCGGTTAAATTTCGCGCCTGTAGCACGTCATCTTCGTGGTGTAGCAATTTTAATGGCTATTAGTGTATATAGCCATATCTCCATGTGATATAGTAAAACAAATGCTTACGTCTTCTCCCAGTACCCTTCTTTCTCCTCTGGTTTCTCAGTTTGTCCCGCCATTTACTTTTCCACTCTCTTCATCATCTGTTCTATTATGTACCTCTTTCCCGCCCTCTCACACACTTTCTTTCACTTTCACTGCTGCCGATGCCCACAATTTAAATCTATACTGTGCGACACAACAAAGGATTACTTTTTTGAAACCACGTAATTGCCTCCAATTCCGCCTCAAAAGTATGAAATTTGGCTCAAAGGTTTCTCCAGTCTTCCTCTGTAACGGCACAAAACAATTCAACGAAATCTGAACGTGTTTCTTCGTGCCCTCCTGTAGCATTTGTACGGGGGTATTCCCCACTGAAACGCACGTTTATAAAACTGCAAAAGGTTCCGCAAAGGCCCTCAAGTTCGGCAACACCATCGGTACCACCTGCACACCTTTGTGGGGAACTTCAAAAATGTCTCTGAACAAACAAATCCATATATCGATCTCTAACAGCCGCCCAGTTAGGCAACAGTTTCGACATCCCTCTGATTTCCTGGGAATCCAGCAGGCGCTATTCTAGAGCGGCTTGCTTGTCCCGCCTGCATGTAGAAATCGGTGAATGAATATCTCTGTGCGGGACATTGTTAAAGAGCCCAATATGGCATTTCAATTACGTGCGTGTCCATGTCGACCCATCTACGCACACGTCACAGGAGGGCGCGAAAAATGAAGGATGAAAAAGCTTAAACACCCTTTTCTGCTCAGGATCACGTTCCAATTTCGTCTAGTGGTTTTGAACGGTCTCCAGTTGTCACACATTGTGCGTCAAAGCGAAACTTGCCGTCACACTGCACTCCGAAGGGATGACATCATGTTGAATAAGGTTGCAGCCCCCACCAAAGACATGTTTGAGGCAAATTTAAAATTTCTGCATTGCAATTAGAGAGATTTATGGCGTATAAAATAAGTGATCCTTTAACTGTACTGCGCACATTACCTTTATCTCTACCACTGTGCTTCTCACAAACGAGTCCTCTAACATATACTAGATACATCCTACATAGAAGTCCGCCGTTCGTGGTCGTGCGGTAGCGTTCTCGTTGATTGATATTTTTCATTATTGTTATTTGTATATTTATTTATTACTCCATAGACAATTAAGTACAATGGTACCGGACGTGTCCGACACAGTACAGAAAAAATGTATTGATATATAAATCATTAACAGAGCAGGATAGGATTAGGTGAGAATAGGGCAGGAAGTCGCCCGTGTCCTAGTTAAAGGAATCAGCTCAGCATTCACCTTATGAAAATTCGGTACATGCAAACAATGTTAGCAGACAGGCTCTAAAAGCCATTTACAGATTTGAGATTGAGAGGACCCTTTTATTTCGAGACTTTTATTGTAGTGGCATTGAGATATTCGCACTTGCCACGCCGTTATTCACTGTTCATTGAATGCGAATGCGGCCGCTGGAGCAAAAGCAGTGTGAATTCCGAGACAACTTTGGAAGGCACGATGTACGCTAACTTCCCCTTTTGAGCCTAGGAAAGTTGCGATACCTCTTCATTACGAATTGGTCAACGTAGCCCTCCACAAGGAACAATTCACAAAGAAAAACTTGAGCTGTTAGCATATCCGACACAGTAATGTTCACGGCAGGAACGGCCCATAACCCTTCCTAATTGGTTAATTAGTTTTGAGTGAATGGGAACCACTACAGCCCCCTCCTACGGATGGTGGGCCAACTCTGACAAAACACGATACAGAAAAGTGATTGAAGTCTGAAGATCGTGGTAACTCCGCATGCTGTGGAGAATTTATTCGTAGATAGATTCGCCTGCTCGGAGACTGAAACTCAGGTAACATAGCGCCTCGGTCACTGCTGTAACCCCGTTGAAAGGTATCTCCGTGGAAGAAAGCAATTCCTTCCGTGAGGCAGTGACAGTGGGACGCAGCTGGTTCGCCAGCGGAAAGTTTGTAGTCCGGCGTCGTAACGAGACGCGACGCCGTCACTGAAGCGGCGTCTAATGGGGCGACCTACACGCTAAGGGCGTGCCCTGCGCCCTCCTGGCCGGCCCTGGCCCTTCCTTATCCCCAGCCCTTAGCCCTCGTCTCGCCGCGAAGCGCTGCGCCTGTACACCGAACGCCTCCCAAGTTTATTCACCTCTGCCGGAGCTCCAGGGAGGAACAATGAGGCACTTTGCTGGCAGTGCCACCAACTTCTGAAATGATTCTCGTCTAGATCTCATATCTTCTGTAACTTCGTCAATAAATCACTGCATAAGTTTCGCAGCGAGGAGGGGCAAAATGGAATCCCTTCTGGAAACAGTGCTGCCTCTGCAGATGCAATGGATGGCAAACTAATAGGTTGCTGGAAGAGTTATTTCCTCCTTTCCCTTGCGTCAAGGAGAGAAGAATGTAACATTAAACTTCATGTGTTAACGCTACGTCATATACGAAAATAAGACTGAGATAACTTTAGTATCCCGCAAACCTATCTTTGAAGGGTTCTACATATCTACATCTACATATCTACATATATACTCCCCTAGCCACCTAGCGGTGTGTGGCGGAGGGCACTATTCTCGTCAAAGTCATATTTGCCCCCCTCTGTACCACTCGCGGATCGCGCGAGGGAAAAACGAGTGTCTGAACGCCTCAGTACGAACTCTAATGGTGATCATGGCGCGATATGAAAGTTGGTGGTAATAATATATGCTCTACATACTCGGCGAAGATCGGATTTTGCAATTTAGTGAGCAGCCCCTTCCGTTTAGCGCGTCGTCTATTTGCGGGCGTGTCCCACTTCAAACTTTCTATGACAATTGTAACGCTCTCGCCGTGGCTAAATGTACCAGACATGAATCTAGCCGCTCTTCTTTGGACATTCTCAGTCTCTTGAATCAGACCCAACTGGTAAGGGTGGCATACAGACGAACAATATTCTAAGACTGGACGAAGTAAAATATTGTAAGCAATTTTCTTTGTCGAAGGATTGCATCGCTTCAGGATTCTACCAATAAACTGCAATCTAGAGTTCACCTTACCCGTTACTCGTGTAATCTGATCGTTCCATTTGAGATCATTTCGAATAGTCACACTCAGATGCTTGACGGATGTTTTTTTGGTCATCAGTCTACTGACTGGTTTGATGCGGCCCGCCACGAAATCCTTTCCTGTGCTAACCTCTTCATCTCAGAGTAGCACTTGCAACCTACGTCCTCAATTATTTGCTTGACGTATTCCAATCTCTGTCTTCCTTTACAGTTTTTGCCCTCTACAGCTCCCTCTAGTACCATGGAAGTCATTCCCTCATGTCTTAGCAGATGTCCTATCATCCTGTCCCTTCTCCTTATCAGTGTTTTCCACATATTCCTTTCCTCTCCGATTCTGCGTAGAACCTCCTCATTCCTTACCTTATCAGTCCACCTAATTTTCAACATTCGTCTATAGCACCACATCTCAAATGCTTCGATTCTCTTCTGTTCCGGTTTTCCCACAGTCCATGTTTCACTACCATACAATGCTGTACTCCAGACGTACATCCTCAGAAATTTCTTCCTCAAATTAAGGCCGGTATTTGATATTAGTAGACTTCTCTTGGCCAGAAATGCCTTTTTTGTCATAGTGAGTCTGCTTTTGATGTCCTCCTTGCTCCGTCCGTCCTTGGTTATTTTACTGCCTAGGTAGCAGAATTCTTTAACTTCATTGACTTCGTGACCATCAATCCTGATGTTAAGTTTCTCGCTGTTCTCATTTCTACTACTTCTCATTACCTTCGTCTTTCTCCGATTTACTCTCAAACCATACTGTGTACTCATTAGACTGTTCATTCCGTTCAGCAGATCATTTAATTCTTTTTCACTTTCACTCAGGATAGCAATGTCATCAGCGAATCGTATCATTGATATCCTTTCACCTTGTATTTTAATTCCACTCCTGAACCTTTCTTTTATTTCCGTCATTGCTTCCTCGATGTACAGATTGAGGAGTAGGGGCGAAAGGCTACAGCCTTGTCTTACGCCCCTCTTAATACGAGCACTTCGTCCTTGATCGTCCACTCGTATTATTCCCTCTTGGTTGTTGTACATATTGTATATGACCCGTCTCTCCCTATAGCTTACCCCTACTTTTTTCAGAATCTCGAACAGCTTGCACCATTTTATATTGTCGAACGCTTTTTCCAGGTCGACAAATCCTATGAAAGTGTCTTGATTTTTCTTTAGCCTTGTTTCCATTATTAGCCGTAACGTCAGAATTGCCTCTCTCATCCCTTTACTTTTCCTAAAGCCAAACTGATCGCCACCTAGCGCATTCTCAATTTTCTTTTCCATTCTTCTGTATATTATTCTTGTAAGCAGCTTCGATGCATGAGCTGTTAAGCTGATTGTGCGATTATTCTCGCACTTGTCAGCTCTTGCCGTCTTCGGAATTGTGTGGATGATACTTTTCCGAAAGTCAGATGGTATATCACCAGACTCATATATTCTACACACCAACGTGAATAGACGTTTTGTTGCCACTTCCCCCAATGATTTTAGAAATTCTGATGGAATGTTATCTATCCCTTCTGCCTTATTTGACCGTAAGTCCTCCAAAGCTCTTTTAAATTCCGATTCTAATACTGGATCCCCTATCTCTTCTAAACCGACTCCTGTTTCTTCTTCTATCACATCAGACAAATCTTCACCCTCATAGAGGCTTTCAATGTATTCTTTCCATCTATCTGCTCTCTCCTCTGCATTTAATAGTGGAATTCCCGTTGCACTCTTAATGTTACCACCGTTGCTTTTAATGTCACCAAAGGTTGTTTTGACTTTCCTGTATGCTGAGTCTGTCCTTCCGACAATCATATCTTTTTGGATGTCTTCACATTTTTCCTGCAGCCATTTCGTCTTAGCTACCCTGCATTTCCTATTTATTTCATTCCTCAGCGACCTGTATTTCTGTATTCCTGATTTTCCCGGAACATGTTTGTACTTCCTCCTTTCATCAATCAACTGAAGTATTTCTTCTGTTACCCAAGGTTTCTTCGCAGCTACCTTCTTTGTACCTATGTTTTCCTTCCCAACTTCTGTGATGACTCTTTTTTGAGATGTCCATTCCTCTTCAACTGTACTGCCTACTGCGCTATTCGTTATTGCTGTATCTATAGCGTTAGAGAACTTCAAACGTATCTCGTCATTCCTTAGTACTTCCGTATCCCACTTCTTTGCGTATTGATTCTTCCTGACTAATGTCTTGAACTTCAGCCTACTCTTCATCACTACTATATTGCGATCTGAGTCTATATCTGCTCCTGGGTACGCCTTACAATCCAGTATCTGGTTTCGGAATCTCTGTCTGACGATGATGTAATCTAGTTGACATCTTCCCGTATCTCCCGGCCTTTTCCAAGTATACCTCCTCCTCTTGTGATTCTTGAACAGGGTATTCGCTGTTACTAGCTGATACTTGTTACAGAACTCAATTAGTCTTTCTCCTCTTTCATTCCTTGTCCCAAGCCCATATTCTCCTGTAACCTTTCCTTCTACTCCTTCCCCTACAACTGCATTCCAGTCGCCCATGACTATTAGATTTTCGTCCCCCTTTATATACTGCATTACCCTTTCAATATCCTCATACACTTTCTCTATCTGTTCATTTTCAGCTTGCGACGTCGGCATGTATACCTGAACTATCGTTGTCGGAGTGGGTCTGCTGTCGATTCTGATTAGAACAACCCGGTCACTGAATTGTTCACAGTAATACACCCTGTGCCCTACCTTCCTATTCATAATGAATCCTACACCTGTTATACCATTTTCTGCTGCTGTTGATAGTACCCGATACTCATCTGACCAGAAATCCTTGTCTTCCTTCCACTTCACTTCACTGACCCCTACTATATCTAGATTGAGCCTTTTCATTTCCCTTTTCAGATTTTCTAGTTTCCCTACCACGTTCAAGCTTCTGACATTCCACGCCCCGACTCGTAGAACGTTATCTTTTGTGCATACTCAACATAAAATCGTACGGGGATACCGTCTGGGCCAGATGCCTTTCTGGCGTCAAAGTATCTTAACTGTTTTACAATCCCACATACACTAAACACTATGTCATACATCCTTGCTTTCGTTAGATAAGTGAAAGGGGCAATGGTGCTGCAGTCCTCTACCGTAAACGAGTTTCTGAAAGCTAGGTTTAGAGTTTCAGCCTGCTGTTTATCATCACTCGTTACATTACCTGTACTGTCAGCAAGAGAAGGTATTGATTTATTTGTAGCGTTCATAGATTTTACGTACGACCAAAATTTTTTGGGGTTATTTTTAGAATCTGCAGATAAAATATTTCTTTCAAATTCGTTAAAAGAATATCTCATTGACCTTTTGACTGCGGCTTTCATTTCGCATAACTTTGGTTTGTTAGCGGGGCAGTGACTACGTTTTAAACGACTGTGCAAAATACTCTGCTTTCTCAGCAACTTCCTAATATGTTTGTTGAACTCCTATATTTTTGCTAGGCACATATTTCTCTAGCATGTGGTGGACAATACCTTTAAATTCCGCCCAAAGATGCTTAAGATATTTTTGTCCCGCGGTGAATGCTTGAAGCTGACTATGAAGGTTTTCATTAATGACACTTTTTTTTGGTTCCACTGACCTACGAGCCACAACGACGTTACATAAATGTTAACAACTCCATCTTTTTCACTAACGGTCTTATTACCATCGCCAGGCTGCATTCTTGTATCTAGTTCGGTCATCACCATCTATTTTCCTGTCTAAATAACAAAACATATGTACGAATAACTATGGCATTTAGTATCACATTTCCTACTTTTTTGCAAAAATTAACACTCACTAAAAATGTAAGGGAAAGGATGTTGACGGTCAAAGACGCTGGAAATGTGTAAAACACGAGAAAGAGCTTCAGGTTTTCAGAAAAGTTTCGTAAACGTAAACTCCGTCCAGAGACCCATCAGTACCGACCGAATGCCGTGTCGTCCTTTGCCAATAGCGTCGTAGAATTCTATATGGAGTTGTGTGGGGTCAGCACACCGCTCTCCCGCCGTTGTAAGTTTCCATGACCTGGAGCCGCTACTACTGGGTCAAGTAACTCCTAGATTGGCATCACGAGGCTAAGTGCACCCCGTTCCAGGCCTCCCACCAAGGAAAAATCCCTGGTAGCACTGGGAATCGCATCCGGGTCCAACATATGGCTGTCAGCTGCGGTAACCACTCAGCTATAGAGCCTGACAGAAAAGGAAAGAAATATAGTTAAATGTTCTAGTCATCTCAATAAAAGATACTCACAATGGCTGGCATTCTAAGTAATCGAAAGTTTCACATGACCGATTGTCAAAGTGTCAGCCGGATCTTAATCAGCCCACTCTACTCCCAGGAGGACAGAGAGAGAATTACAAAAAGAGAAAAAATAACTATAACATGATCTAAATCGAATGTGAAAGGAGGAGAAAGGAAAGGAATTATTGATATCAGCTGCATCGGGATTTCATGCGAAATCAGCGGCGGTGAGTGGAAATGTGTGCTGATCCAGGACTCGCACGTGGGATCTCCTGCTTACAAGACAATTGCGTTAATCACTGCGCCATCCGGACACAGCATTTAATGCAACTCCTCGGAGTTTCTCGGTACGCCTCCCTGCCGCCCAACACTCCCACCAAGCATCACATATCAGCAGTCCTCATGTCAGAAAGAACAGACACCACACATTCGTGTAACTATAACATTGTCTTCAAGTTCGTTTCCTTTGTATAACGCCTCTATACATCCTTGAAACACGTATACTGTATTGTGTGGCGGCGATGGTGAGGCATTGCACAATCTCTGACCAGAGAGCATAGAGTTCAGTTTGTTGCGAGATGCAGTAGCAGTGAGTAGCGAGCCGCGAGAGGAGGCAGTCGGTTGCGAGTTTACAGTGCAGTTGCACGTAAGCCGTCAGTGCTAGTAGCGCGCGAGAGATAGTCGAGTTGTGTGACGAGTCGGCGGACGCGGACATGGCTCTGGTCAAGATTCAGGACGAGGTATATTTTTAAATAAGCTTTACGCTCAGCTAATAATGTATTGTAATGGATCGCAAGTGTAATTAATTTCTTTAAGAATCGCCCCAATAATAATTTGATTTCAAACTAAGCATTTTTAACAAACAATCCTTTTTTGCAATAATATTTCCCTTGCATTTCCTTAAAGAAAAGTTTCCCTTAAATTAAAAAAAAATAATACTTACGATGCATTTCTTCCAAGCCGTGGCCAACAATAAGAGCAGAACTTTGACATGCAGTTTCGAATGAGGTAAGAAATTAATTATGATTTTTTTACACAGGGCCAAAGACCGATATTTCGCTTTAATTGAAATTTCATTATCACTGAGATTTTCTTATCACTGAATTGACTTTGATTTTTGTTTGTTTGTGAGGAACTTATACTTGGGTCAGATTGCTAATTTTTGTCTAATGGTCATTGTCATTGAATTTATTTGCTGGGAGGTTACGTTAGGTTGTATTCTTGTTAACATTCAAATTATAGTCTTCCTACATTTTTGTGGGAAGGTTACATCCTGTCCACTTTTCAGAGCTCTCACACCCAAACCTCCACATGTCAGAGATGCAAAACGGTACCAAACATTGTTTGTCAATAGAGTACCAAGCGAAACACTGATTTCGTTCGTACTGTGTGCTGTCGTCCAGCAGAACCGGCGTAAACGTTAAGCAAAAGTAACGCCGAAACTACGGAGTACATGAAGAGCATAACTGTGAGTTTTTGACACAAGTAGCTTCCGCGGCGAAGCTGGTAGAGTGTTAGATTCAAATGGTTCAAATGGCTCTAAGAACTATGGGACTTAACATCTGAGGCCATCAGTCCCTAAGACTTAGAACTACTTAAACCTAACTAACCTAACACACATCCATGCCCGAGGGAGGATTCGAACCTGCAACCGCAGCAGCAGCAGCACGGTTCCGGACTGAAGCGCCTAGAACCGCTCGGTCACAACGGCCGGCGAGCGTTAGGTCTTCGTCATAAGAGTCTCGGGTTCAAACGTCGCCGACCCGACAGTTCAGAGTGTTCGGTCAGAGGGTTAGCTGCCTTCTGCAATACCGCACTGACTAAATGGTTCAACGATGAACTCAAACAGGTGTCATGGGATGTCCGTCCCGAACAAATGCAACGAACAATAACGAACAAAATGAGATAAAAAAAAGTAACGACAAATTTTTTTACTGTATTATGTAAGAAAGTGTTCAATCGGACAACATGTTGATAACATGTAAAAGGGCTCTTTGGAATTTACAGCAATGTTCTCTTGGCAGTCTGCTTTCGCTTCGTTTGTTTCAAAGTAGTAAACCTATAGAGTACGTTTGTACCTTCACAGAATATACGAGCAGAACAGAAAAATAAAGAAGCTGTTGCACCACACATGCTGAAGTAATAGTATTAATGATAATTAGTAATAAATAAGATTCGAAACTTCCTTTTGCATACCAGGAATATGTTCTCCTATATAACAGTTTCACGCATTAACAGCTAAAAAGAGATTGTCGTCAGTGGGATTTCAACACGGACCTTTGGTACGACGACCGGATCGCGCTACCATCTCACCAATACGGTCACTCACAATACGCTTTTCCTGTGCTCCGTAGCTTTGGTGATAGTTACTGGACGACAGCACACAACACAAACTAAATCGGTGTTTTGGCTCACACTCTACTGTCATACAACGTTCGGCACCCATCTGAGTGTCTGACATCTGGGTGTTTGGGTGTCAGAACTGTGTACGCTGTAATAATTCTGGTATTCGGATGGCTGAGTTTGCTACGCTGGGGTACGCTCAGAACACGCAAGACTGCGCTAGCTCACGAACTGTAAATCCAAGCCACAAGCGAAGTGCTGAAAACTTCCGGGGCCGCTTGCTCCCTGGACGAGGCGCTGTGGAACAGGTTGTGGAAGAGAAGCACCGGCGCCTCAGCGTAACGGGCGACCGGTTTGTGAGTCACCACAACCTGACCTGGCACGCCTATTCCGGCTCCACGCGCCGTACGCAGGTTCCTGACCTCACAGAAACACACACACACGCACACACACACATATCCTACTGGCAGGTGTGGTGGGACGCCCACTCCCGTTCGTTGAATGGTCTGCGAAACTTAAGGACGCAAGTAAGTTTCGCATGGTGCCTCACTGCCACGTAACATAACTCGCTGGAACACAGGCCATACATAGCGTCATGGGCGTTTGGGACAGGGAGAACATGTCCCCTCCCTCCTCAACAAACGCTGAAAATCAGTTTCAATTTCTTCAGTCTTAGGTGACAAAAAATGACACTTTGAACGAATAAATCCAAGCTTAATCAAGTAGACATTCTAAAAATTCTTCTGGAGTAAAGTAAACTGTTTAGGTTTTTGTGTTCGTAACGCCACGTAGCGCTCTGTATGAAAATCACTGGCTGTGCTGTGTGTAGTCTGTGGCTGGTTGGCATTGTTGGAATTTTCGCTATTGTAGTGTTGGGCAGTTGGATGTGAACAGCGCGTAGCGTTGCGCAGTTGGAGGTGAGCCGCCAGCAGTGGTGGATGTGGGGAGAGAGATGGCGGAATTTTGAGACCGGACGATCTGGACGTGTCTGTATAAGAAAGAGTAAATTTGTAATACTGGATATCATTATTAAATGTAAATACATTGAAACTTCCTGGCAGATTAAAACTGTGTGCCCGACCGAGACTCGAACTCGGGACCTTTGCCTTTCGCGGGCAAGTGCTCTACCAACTGAGCTACCGAAGCACGACTCACGTCCGGTACTCACAGCTTTACTTCTGCCAGTACCTCGTCTCCTACCTTCCAAACTTTACAGAAGCTCTCCTGCGAAACTTGCAGAACTAGCACTCCTGAAAGAAAGGATATTGCGGAGACATGGCTTAGCCACAGCCTGGGGGATGTTTCCAGAATGAGATTTTCACTCTGCAGCGGAGTGTGCGCTGATATGAAACTTCCTGGCAGATTAAAACTGTGTGCCCGACCGAGACTCGAACTCGGGACCTTTGCCTTTCGCGGGCAAGTGCTCTACCAACTGAGCTACCGAAGCACGACTCACGTCCGGTACTCACAGCTTTACTTCTGCCAGTACCTCGTCTCCTACCTTCCAAACTTTACAGAAGCTCTCCTGCGAAACTTGCAGAACTAGCACTCCTGAAAGAAAGGATATTGCGGAGACATGGCTTAGCCACAGCCTGGGGGATGTTTCCAGAATGAGATTTTCACTCTGCAGCGGAGTGTGCGCTGATATGAAACTTCCTGGCAGATTAAAACTGTGTGCCCGACCGAGACTCGAACTCGGGACCTTTGCCTTTCGCGGGCAAGTGCTCTACCAACTGAGCTACCGAAGCACGACTCACGTCCGGTACTCACAGCTTTACTTCTGCCAGTACCTCGTCTCCTACCTTCCAAACTTTACAGAAGCTCTCCTGCGAAACTTGCAGAACTAGCACTCCTGAAAGAAAGGATATTGCGGAGACATGGCTTAGCCACAGCCTGGGGGATGTTTCCAGAATGAGATTTTCACTCTGCAGCGGAGTGTGCGCTGATATGAAACTTCCTGGCAGATTAAAACTGTGTGCCCGACCGAGACTCGAACTCGGGACCTTTGCCTTTCGCGGGCAAGTGCTCTACCAACTGAGCTACCGAAGCACGACTCACGTCCGGTACTCACAGCTTTACTTCTGCCAGTACCTCGTCTCCTACCTTCCAAACTTTACAGAAGCTCTCCTGCGAAACTTGCAGAACTAGCACTCCTGAAAGAAAGGATATTGCGGAGACATGGCTTAGCCACAGCCTGGGGGATGTTTCCAGAATGAGATTTTCACTCTGCAGCGGAGTGTGCGCTGATATGAAACTTCCTGGCAGATTAAAACTGTGTGCCCGACCGAGACTCGAACTCGGGACCTTTGCCTATCGCGGGCAAGTGCTCTACCAACTGAGCTACCGAAGCACGACTCGCAGGAGAGCTTCTGTAAAGTTTGGAAGGTAGGAGACGAGGTACTGGCAGAAGTAAAGCTGTGAGTACCGGACGTGAGTCGTGCTTCGGTAGCTCAGTTGGTAGAGCACTTGCCCGCGAAAGGCAAAGGTCCCGAGTTCGAGTCTCGGTCGGGCACACAGTTTTAATCTGCCAGGAAGTTTCATATCAGCGCACACTCCGCTGCAGAGTGAAAATCTCATTCTGTAAATACATTGTTTGTTCTCTATCAAAACCTTTCATATGCTAACTATGCCTATCAGTAGTTAGTGCCTTCAGTAGTTAGAATCTTTTGTTTAGCTGGCAGTATTGGCGCTTGCTGTATTCCAGTAGTTCGAGTAAAGAAGATTTTTGTGAGGTAAGTGATTCATGAAAGGTATAGGTTCTTGTTAGTCAGGACCATTCATTTATAGGGATTATTGAAAGATTGCGTTGCGCTAAAAATATTGTGTGTCAGTTTAGTGTTGATCAGAATAAGTAAAGAGAGAAATGTCGGAGTACGTTCAGTTTTGCTCAGCTCTTCGAAAATCAAATAACGTAGAGGTTTCCCAGCACTGTCATTCATAAATTTATAATTTTCTAAGGGGATGTTTCAATTTTATCCTGAATTTTAAAGCATCGTCATATAAGTTGGATGATGCCAGGATATTTACCTTATAGAACGTTGGCTTAATATTATCCAGCGAAATTTAACATGAAGATGCGATATATTATTGCGAAACGAGTTGTTGTGCCTTGATTCGGCAATAAACGACGATTAGCAGCTAAGAGTGGACTCTAGAGGTATTTTAAAAGATTTTACCACAATTTTTTTAAAGGATTTTTGAGGCACTGTGTTGGTACGACTACGAATTATGAATCAAGCACAATTTAGTTTCAAAAATCATTCAAGCTGAAATAGTTTTTGCAGTCGCTTAGAACGTAATACATACTAATCACACACACACTGTCGAGAAATTTAAATGTTTCAAAACTCTTACACTCTAGGGAAAATACGTTTTTACCCAGGCTTAAATTGGATTGCCCTACGAGTGTTATGTGCCACTGAAGTGTACGGTCTGAGGCATCCAAAATGCTCCAAAAATTGTTTTTAGGTCTAAAGTTTTTCAGATCTTCTCCAAGGGAGTTTCCGTTTCAGACCCCGTCGTGATCTATACTTTATCTGTTGAGTTGTCATCCACCCTTACCCCCCCCCCCCCTCCCCAATAATTTACTGTTTTTGACGCCAGTCCATAGGATGAACAGCTACAGTATAGTACTGAAGCTAAGTGAACGAAGTATGCAATGAGACGTACAGAAATGACACCTTTTATTCAAAGACAATAACTGTCCTGAAGTCGCAAGGATTTGTTTCGTCCCATGGACACTACAAAATGCGACACATGGTTGTCAGTAGGCTGTGTGATCAGCACGAAAGGCAATAAACGTTCTACAGCGTGCTCCCACGACGGCCACAAAGTTAGTAAGGATTTTCGTAGCAATGCTTGCCATTCCTCAACCAGCGTGATTAACAGCTGCTGTGTGGTCAATGGTGCATGTGACGTGCTGCAGAAGGTATCCCCAACGTATCCTATATGTGCTCGGCTATATAAACTTTTGTAAACGTAAATTTATGTAAATTGCTCTATTACTACTATTGTTGTTTTCATAGTAGCCCTTAAAATTTTCCCGTCATGTGACAGAGTTTTATACGGCTTCTGACTCGAGTAAATTAATAATAAAAAATCTATACCTCTTCAACTGTAATCATTGTACAAATTACGCTTAGGCAGGCAGTCAGATGCACATTTAAAACTACACTACTACTAGAACCGACATGTGATTACATTTTCACCCAATTTGGGTGCATAGATCCTGAGAAATCAGTACCTAGTACAACCACCTCTGGCCATAATAACGGCCTTGATACGCCTGGGCATTGAGTCAAACAGAGCTTGGATGGCGTGTACAGGTACAGCTGCCCATGCAGTTTCAACACGATACCACAATTCATCAAGAGCAGTGACTGGCGTATTGCGACGAGCCAGTTGCTCGGCCACCATTGACCAGACATTTTCAATTGGTGAGAGATCTGGAGAATGTGCTGGCCAGGGCAACAGTCGAACATTTCCTGTATCCAGAAAGGCCCGTACAGGACCTGCAATATGCGGTCGTGCATTATCCTGCTGAAATGTAGTGTTTCGCCGGGATCGAATGAAGGGTAGAGCCACGGGTCGTAACACATCTGAAATCCACTGTTCAAAGTGCCGTCAGTGCGAACAAGAGGTGACCGAGACGTGTGACCAATGGCACCCCATACCATAATGCCGGGTGATACGCCAGTATGGCGATGACGAATACACGCTACCAATGTGCGTTCACCGCGATGTCGTCAAACACGGATGCGATTATCATGATGCTGTAAACAGAACCTGGATTCATCCGAAAAAATGACGTTTTGCCATTCGTGCACCCAGGTTCGTAGTTGAGTACACCATCGCAGGCGGTCCTGTCTGTGATGCAGCTTCAAGGGTAACCGCAGAAATGGTCTCCGAGATGATAGTCCATGCTGCTGCAAACGTCGTCGAACTGTTCGTGCAGATGTTTGTTGTCTTGTAAACGTCCCCATCTGTTGACTCAGGGATCGAGACGTGGCTGCACTATCCGTTACAGCCATGCGGATAAGGTGCCTGTCATCCCGGCTGCTAGTGATACGAGGCCGTTGGGATCGAGCACGGAGTTCCGTATAACCCTCCCGAATCAATCGATTCGGCAGGGTTATATTCTGTTAACAGTCATTGGATCTCGACCAACGCGAGCAGCAATACGATAAACCGCAATCGCGATAGGCTGCAATCCGACCTTTTTTCAAAGTCGGAAACGTGATGGTATGCATTTCTCCTCCTTACACGAGGCATCACAACAATGTTTCACCAGGCAACGTCGGTCAACTGCTGTTTGTGTATGAGAAATCGGTTGGAAAGTTTCCTCATGTCAGCACGTTGTATGTGTCGCCACCGGCGCCAACCTTGTGTGAATGCTCTGAAAAGCTGATCATTTGAATATCACAGCATTTTCTTCCTGTCGGTTAAATTTCGCGTCTGTAGCACGTCATCTTCGTGGTGTAGCAATTTTAATGGCCAGTAGTGTAGAAGAACACTTTCAAGCAATAATCCTTCGCGCATCGGCGGCGATTTTCTACGTTAGGTCTCTGTTAGATGGACACACACACTCTCGCACAACACACACACACACACACACACACACACACACACACACACAAAATCGGATGAACGTAAGGAGAGACGTTGGAAAAGAGAAAAACACTCCTAAAACACGGCTCTCGCAGGGGAAGTCGGCAGGAATACAGCCAACTTCAGAAATTAAAATGCAAAAAGAAAGCACGCGGGGTATAGCGGAGCAGAGTGCGAATCTGGCCCTCCTCATTTCCCCTGAGGAGCTTTGTCGGAGCAGCACGAGACCAATCCCTCCTCTTCGGCGCGCGGAACGTAATAGAGAAATGAAATTTCCCTTTTCTCCGAAATCTGTCAGCAGCAGCCTGAATTATAAATGGCGGCGTGCCACGCCCGGCATTCGGCGGCCGGACAAAGTGAATTAATCATACGCCGGGTTTTCGCCTGAATCACAATAGACTGTCCCGTGCCGAGCCGGGCCGGCCAGTAGCGAATTGCCTCGGCCGGCACAATGGATGGCAGGCGATTAAACAGCTCGTTAATGGTATTACTAGCATTCGGCAAACATGCACTCCATCACGGCGGCGGCCCTCCTACCACAAGAGAGTCAGTGGGGGTCCGGGAGGGACGGAGGGAGGAGGCAGCGCCCGCTGTAGTTCAGACGTCACTGACCACAGAGCTGGAGCGCGTAGCGCAAATGCGTCAAGTGCCATTACTGCCGCCCCGGCCGAGGACACAGCGAGGGCTGCGCCGAAGCGCATCGGGACCAGTACTGGCGATGGAGCTAAAGAGCAGCATTCTTCCGGCACTTCGTCTCTGCCGTGCTGTCAGCTTTTGGTCAGATGCACTTGTCATGCCACGTAAAACTGTTTCAATTACCACCATGTAATTGCACTTCTGAGATCTACATCTTCATACACACGGTGTTTCCGTAAGACGGTGCAGAAATGTAACAGCACTTAGAGAATGGTCCACTGAACAATCTGAGGAAGGGAACATGGGGTCAAAGAAGCCAGCTTAAGGAAAAGTGGAAGTAAACTTGTCTACCGTTTTGTCTAGCATTGCAGTTTTCCACCTTTTTTACAACTAAAGTGCGCGTCATTTACGACGGCGGCCGAGTTTAGGTTCGTTCTGCGCATCTGACGTCACGAAACACAGTCAGCCAATGAACAGAGAACGACGTTGCCAGAGTTCGACTGCAGTACAGAGCACGGACGAGTGTCTTCAGTTTAAGAAATGTTCAGTCATAAGTAAAGTAATTGAACAAAAGCAATGTCTTGATAGCAGACTTTCTATACAAGAAAGTTTGGAAAACGCATTCTTTATACCAATTGCTTCATATTCTATTAATTAATTAAGCCACGCAAGCAAACAGCCTCCTAATTCAGGCGATAGCAAGGAAATTCTTTCTCACTAACCGCTTTTTCGCAGTAAAGAACAGCGGTAATTGTTTATTTCCTATTCTCCTTCGACGAAACGTGAGTAATTCATAGTCATACCAACAGTGTTTGTCGGTATTTTGCGTGACTCTTTAAATTCCTCCAAGAATCCAGTTGAATGCTGAGCTGCGTTAGTGTAATGGTTAAGGTGTTTGGCTGCTAAGCAAAAGGTTGTGAATTCAGATCTTGTTTGATGCTAAATATTTTCTTTACTTAAAAACAATATCGAAGTGTCTTACTTCATGAATTTTATTCGTTTGAATGTAATTTTTTGAAAATTCTAGTAGCAACTAAAATCGACCATACGGAAAGTATACGCTGTGGACTTTTACCTCTGAAAACTCTTCAAAATTTCGTGCAATGGTTTTCTACATTTAATGCTGCACAATAAATGCGTTGAACATCGAAACAAAATTAAGTCATTTATGGGGGAAGGTATCAGTCAAGAAGATGTGTAAAAATTAAATTTTTGGGCCAAATAGTTTTTGTGAAATCGAATGATAAGTGTGTCAAAGCAGTCGGAACACCATGTGTCTGCACAGGCGAGCAGTGCTGTGATGACAAAATCGCGCGGAATGCGGGAAGCACGTCTCTGAAGCAGCGAAAGGGTTAATGCGGCCGTGGTGGCTTTACGTCATAAACTGCGCGCTCGCCCCTAAACGTAAGTTTGCGAACTATACTATACTATGGCGCTGCTTCTCTCGGCGTGTGCAACTGGCAACGCAGCTATCTCCCGCGTCTGGGCGGGCATTTGCGAGCCGCCGAGATAAAAGAATTGAACTATAAACAGACGTAGAAGTTTATACGTACTGTGCTGTTTATTTACATGTACATTCCTTTCTCCTGCAAGGAAACAAGGAGGAAGTCGTGATGCTGGTTTTGTTTACTTTACTTGTGCATAAGATGGCTCTGTTGTGTCATATTAACATTGCCCCATGACAGAACGTGCTGTGAATCAACGACAGACCCATTCATTACTTAATGGTACTCAGAGACGAACAGTACAATACGATGGGGCAGCACCGGCACAGTTTCGCAGAACTCACTGACAAGCACCCTGTGTAAGGGGAAGTACGTTGCAGTGCTCTCAGTGCTGAAAGGCTGTACGGGGAACGATTTCCGAACAGGCTTTATCCGTCACGACCAGTGTTTATTTCTCTCCATCAACGAATGCGGCAGACTGGTTCACGGGAAATAAGAAACGAGGGAGCTGGCAACATGAGGACCACCTGCACACCCGATTTTGAAGAGGAGGTGGTGGAACGTTTTGCAGCGAACCCCACAACAAAAACTCGCCGAACTGTACGTGGAATGGGTGCTGCACGCACTAGCGTGTGAGGTCCACGAACAACAATTATACCCATATTACCCACAACGACAACGAATCCTGGCAAAGCTTGCGACTGACGTTGTATTGAGTCAGTGGTTGCTACGACAATGGATTGATCGACCAGATTTCCTCCAAATCGTGTGTTAGTGACGAGGCCTCATTTGATCGTGATGGTGATTCGAACATCACTAATAGCCATGTGTGGGATGACTAAAACCTTCACGCTGTGCCGGCCGCTTTGGCCGAGCGGTTCTAGGCGCTTCAGTCTGGAACAGCGCTGCTGGTACGGTCGCAGGTTCGAATCCTGCCTCGGGCTTGGAGGTGTGTGATATCCTTAAGTTACTTAGGTTTAAGTAGTTCTAAGTCTAGTGGACTGATGACCTCAGATGTTGAGTCCCATAGTTCTTAGAGCCATTTGAACCATTTGAACCTCACGCTGTAGTGGAGTCATACCAGCAAGTACGCTTTGCTGTGAATATGTGGGCTGCCATAGTGGGCGAAAGTGTCACTGCGCCATAGCTTCTACCTGGCCGTCTGAATCGCTATCTGTAGTTGAAGTTCGCGCAAAGAGTTCTACCTGAGTTGTTGGAGAACGTAGCTTGGCTGCTCGTGAGAGGATATGGATACATCATGGTGCACCACCTCACTTCAGTGTGCATGTCCGCAACCATCTCTGTGTTGTATTTCCTGGTAGTTGTTCACTATGAGTGAGACACTTGCGTCGGTTCATGAGACTTGCTGGCTCGAGGCTGGTAATGGTTCAAATGGCTCTGAGCACTATGGGACTTAACTTCTGAGGTCATCAGTCCCTTAGAACTTAGAACTATTTAAACCTAACTAAGGACATCACACACATCCATGCCCGAGTCAGGATTCGAAACTGCGACCGTAGCAGTCGCGCTGTTCCGGAATGAAGCTCTTAGAACCGCTCGGCCACCGCGGCCGGCAGAGATAGGCCTTCAGTCAGTATAGAGGCAGAATTTCTATGCAAGAAGAATCATGGTCTGTCAAAACCGGTTCCAGATAAGTCTGTCCGAACTGATACAGGTTACTATTAGTATTGTCTGCCAGGTCATTAATATACAATAGGATCCGAATTTTCGAGACTTTCGTACGGTCCTTGATTTTTCACTGCCCACGTTAGGAACAAACACATGACAGAACACTATTGTTCCTTGGTATTTGTCAGCATTTATTTGTTGTTATCACAAATCGGAAAGTGCTTTCTCCTTTACGTTAGCTGTATTCCAAAGGTCCCACGAGAAGCATCAGTGGTATGTGAAAAGAAGTCAAGGAAGTGCAATAAAATAAAATGAATTGGTCATTAAGAAATGCTTTAATTTAGTCTTAAATTCCAACATATTACCCCTAAGACAGATTGTTGAACACATGCGTAACCATGCATCCGACTCATTTCTGTTCTGACGTCAGCCTCTGGAAGACTGTTACGGGAATCGGCAGTAAAGCCGCGAGTCATGAGTATGATGGGCAGCGGCACTATGAATGTAGTGCGGGACAATAAGTTGCGAATGTGGGTCTCACGGAAGGCGTGACAGAGATAAGTCCCTGCAGTCGATCTATCCTCTGTGTCTTCGGTGGCTCAGCTGGACAGAGCATCTGACATGTAAGCAGGACATCCGGGTTCGAGTCCCGGTCGAGGCACACGTTTTCAACTGTGCCCGTTGACTTATATCAACACCTGTATGCAGCTAGGGGTATTCATTTCATTGTAATTTCAGAGATATTTCTATTGACAGAAAGACATTAACATAGATCGTTAGGCAGTTGGGGAAATAGCAGATATTTTTCCCACAGAGGTCTCTGCTGCTCTTCCTAGCACCAACACCAGATATAACTGCCATAACACTCTTCTGTTTTCTGAAAATACTATCTTTGTACGTTGAGGTTCTCCATAAAATGACTCCACAACTCATAACTGACTGGAAATACGCAGGATAAACTACTTTCTTATGTTGCAACGTACTTCGAAAGATTGTGGAGAGTGTATTGAGGAAGGAATCGAGGATAGGAACCCTTATCCGGAAACGTCGTACAGTGACGCTACAGAGTTTCGAAGATACAGGCGCCTGCTACTAGGGTACTCATTCTGCAGCTAGCGTGACTTTGTACACTGACGGACCGTAAGCGGAACGTCTCGCATTGTTTTTTGTTACTCAGTGATCGCGACTGATTGCCACGACGGTCAGTGAAGAAGATGGAGCTAGCTGCTACGCCTTGTCCCCTATTAATGCGATATTCTCAGCGGACGGTTTCGGGCAAGATTCCCATCTGCAGTTTTTTTCTGCCTGTACGCCGAAAAACATGGGAGATTTGAGAGGAGAAAAATAAACCGCGGATGGAAAACCATGTTCGACACCGTCATACAGTTATCCACTGGGGCAACAGAGTGTCATATTCTTGGGAGACACTTCCTTTCTAATAATTTTTTCATAATGTGGGCCACAGTCCTAATATATTTCTTTATAGTCAGTACCACTATTAGACAGTTTTTTATTTGCAGTGTTACATTTACACGATCATGATTTCGGCTTCAAAGTGCCATTATCAAGTGCTATAATTGTTATACAGTGCCTAAGATGGCACACTGTCGTATTTAAAATACAGTATTAGACACATTGTCTAAGGGTCAATATTTCTATTAAAGTCTACTGCATTGTTTTGTCACTGAGTATACCATCTTGACTGCCTTTCAACGCAGCAGCTAGGCTCCACCTTTCCCACTGCCTATCGTGGCAATTAGTAGCGCTCACTGAATAACAAACAACAATGCGAGGCGTTCCGTGTACGTACTACGAGACGTTTGGTGCCAAAGGGGGGTGTAGTGGCAGGTGCTGGCGCCTACAACTTCGACGCTCTGTAGCGTCGCTAGATGACGGTTATGTACACTGGTTCGTATTCTCGGTTTATTCATCAAGACTCCCTCTACAACCCTAGAAGTTTGTCGCAACATTTCTGGAACACCACGTGTATACAAATTTGTACCTTGTCGATGATAAATACTATTAACAAAATCTAAAGTGGGAATTGCGGCCTTTTTGCATACAAAAATATGAACTAGTATGTCGAAAAACGAGCTCCAGATATGCGGGACATCTTGTTTTAATTTTAATACATGATTATAGTGAAGCTACAAATTAGAGGTCGCGGGCGCTACGCAGCATTAGCAAAGAACCAGAAGTCGACATTTCGAGAACTGTTTAAACAAGGACATATGAACTTTCTTTCTTTCTTTCGCGTACGCCATAGTCCAGCAGCTATCGCAAGGTCGGCGTGGTTACAACGGATTTGGCAGTGTTAGCGTTAGGGGTGGCCAGGTGCCCTTCCTGCCGCCATCCTGTACCTTCAGGGATGGAATCAGTGTACCCCAGCTGTCTGCATCTAGTGCAAATTGTGAAATAGTGCGGATGTGTTTCAAATGTCCGACAGGTCTAACCGAGGCGGAAAGTGGGAACCAGCCCGGTATTCACCTAGCGGGATGCGGAAAACCGCATAAAAACCACATCCAGGCTGGCCGGCACATCGGTCCTCGTAGTTAATCCGCCGGGTGGATTCGATCCGGGTCCGGCGCGCCTACCCAACTCCAGGAAGCAGCGCGTTAGCGCTCTAAGCTACCCTGGCTGGTCTAAACAAGGACATATGAACGCACTGAACGAAATGACCTACAAGACAGTGATCGAGGAACGGCGGAACTGAAACGAGCAAAGGGGCACCACCCGTAAAAGAACGAGACCGACTGAGCGAGACCAAGGCTTGAACCAAGCCTTTTGTCCAGTTTAGTAAGCTGCTCCTTTGGACCTGTTCCTTGGAGAACGACCAGGAATGGAGTGGCCTGCGGTATCTGCTTATATGAACACAACTGAAAGGGCTCTGGGCGGACTGAAGCTAAACGGGCGTCGTCGCAGGAAATCTCCTCACACACTGGACGACATGAGGACGGCTGCTTTTGGGACAGGCTTGAGCATACAGGGTATCGACTGTTTCCGGCAGTAGATTTTAGTTTCAGACATGTGCAACGATTTCCAAATCGGCGTGAGGATGTCATAAAGCATGTAGTCAGACGCCTCAGGCAGGGTATATACGGCAGCAGGGTCCGGCGGCGCCTTGTGTGCCCAGCCAGCCACTGTGCGCACAGCAGACAGGCGTTCCAGCGGCGCACGACCGGCGCGCCGCGCATACCGGAGCTGTGGCGGCGCCGCACGCCGGGCGGCAGACGCCGGCCGCCACACGGCCTGTACCGTGTGTGTCCCGGCACGCGTGTGCGGCAAACACGGGCCCTGCTGCCCACGCGCCACGCATCCTAATCACCGCAGGTGGGGACCCGGGGCTCCGGCCGCGCCAGTGGCAGGCGACAGGTCCGGCGGCAACATGTGCAGTGAACTGCTTCAGGGTGAATCATCTGCCCCTACCGGAAGGTTTTATGCAACCTGCAACGCCTTCAAATACCTCGCGCAAGATTTTCATCTCACTTGCTACACGCGCACTATTACTCCAACACCAAAAAATAAACGGACCTTTTGGTAGGAAATTTGATGTAGCTCAATTTTATAGTGGGATACATTTTCGTTAGGGGCTATAGCAGGGCCGGCCAGAAATTCTGCACGCGTGCGGTGCTCCCGCGCATATGCAACTTCCGGGTCACAGTGTGCACGCCGCAGCCGTCAGCGTTCATGTAGTGCATGTTTCTACGCACAGATGTCGCTTTATCCACTTGATGGGATACTCTGTATCGGCGCATTTTAGTGATCTTTCTACAGCTTGCAAGCCAACCATGGGAAGGTATCTCGCGTATTAAACATTTAAAATACTGTCACAGTTTACTCATTGAGACGTCCACTTTTATGTTAACAGTTTATCCCAGTAAGATAAGTAATACAGTTAACAACCGTGGAATTTTATTAAGGCAGCTTGACTGACGGCACGTAAATACGCGTAATGTTTTTGATCTAGTATTTAAGAAAGAGAGCACTTAGCAACTTCCAACGAACCTTATTAATGATTTCAAATAACATTAAACTAATGAAAGGTTTCCCATAACTAATTCTTGGTGCCCTCAGTTACACCCACATAATTTCTGTCTCACTGACATCTGAACAGAATGATAACCGCAGACCTCTCGATGATCATCTGTTATTTCAATACCGTTATTGCTACATCTTTCATCAGTTCCGTCTGAAATCTGCATAATAACCTACAATTAGATGAATGTTACGTTTTATCGACTTCAGCTGAGCGTAGCCCTCCACACATTAAAAACAAAACCTAAATGTAAGTATACATTGGAACAATCGGTTTAATGACCAACTTTCCTGATAATAATGTAACATGGAGCAGAATGAGGCAATAATGCACAGTTAGTAAACAATAATTTTTAATTATGAAAGGAATAAATCCAAACACGTTTATCACTGGTCATGAGAAATGATAATCGAGTTGATGTGTCTCATCCATTTTCTTAAGGACATTTAATTTTGCTTGCCGTTCAAATGTCTCTGAGCACTATGGGACTTAACATCTGTGGTCATCAGTCCCCTAGAACTTAGAACTACTTAAACCTAACTAACCTAAGGACATCACACACATCCATGCCCGAGGCAGGATTCAAACCTGCGACCGTAGCAGACACGCGGGTCCGGACTGAGCGCCTAGAACCGCTAGACCACCGCGGCCGGCTTGCTTGCCGTTCTTCACTGTTAAGTACACTACACTCCTCTTTGTGATATGTATTGTAGTGTCTTTCAATTGAAAACTTACACTGGCCGCCTATTATTCGGCGGCATAGCAAACACTGAGTTTTCACCAACGGCTACAAAAAAGAATTGCAGTTCCCAGTCATTTTTAAACGACTGAGAACATAGATCTCCCGCCCTTTGCTTTTTCACAGTACCTGCCATTCTCAGTGCTTCCCTGTTGAGGTTACGGTTACCGGGGGTAAACGAGACTGCGTATGTTGCACTCCTGCTTGTACCACATAAACTGGGAAATGGAGCCGCCGCCGTTCATTTAGGACACATGTCTAATAACAGATGTCGCTGTCGCACACGTGCGCCCATGTGCAGCACTTCCGCACGTCTGTACACTGTGCAGCGTTTGTCCGGCCCTAGGCTATAGTTTTCGAATTATTCGAGAAAAATTTAATACCCTCAAACTTCAAGAAGAATATAATAATTCCAATCCCAAAGAAAGCAGGTGCTGACAGATGTGAAAATTACCGAACAATCAGTTTCATAAGTCACGGATGCAAAATACTAACGCGAATTCTCTACAGACGAATGGAAAAACTGGTAGAAGCCCACCTCGGGGAAGATCAGTTTGGATTCCGTAGAAATATTGGAACACGTGAGGCAATACTGACCCTACGACCTATCTTAGAAGCTAGATTAAGGAAAGGAAAACTTACGTTTCTAGCATGTGTAGACTTAGAGAAAGCTTTTGACAATATTGAGTGGAATATTCTCTTTGAAATTCTGAAGGTGGCGGGGGTAAAATACAGGGAGCGAAAGGTTATTTACAATTTGTGCAGAAACCAGAAACCAGATGGCAGTTATAAGAGTCGAGGGGCATGAAAGAGAAGCAGTGGTTGGGAAAGGAGTGAGACAGGGTTGTAGCCTATCCCCGATGTTATTCAAGCTGTATTTTGATAAGCAGTGAAGGAAACAAAAGAAAAATTCGGAGTAAGGATTAAAATCCATGGAGAAGAAATAAAAACTTTGAGGTTCGCCGATGACATTGTGTCAGAGACAGCAAAGGACTTGGAAGAGCAGTTGAACGGAATGGACAGTATCATGAAAGGAGGGTATAAGATGAACATCAACAAAAGCAAAACGAGGATAATGGAGTGTAGTCAAATTAAGTCGGGTGATGCTGAGGGAATTAGATTAGGAAATGAGACACTTAAAGTAGTAAAGGAGTTTTGCTATTTGGGGAGAAAAATAACTGATGATGGTCGAAGTAGAGAGGATATAAAATGTAGACTGGCAATGGCAAGGAAAGCGTTTCTGAAGAAGAGAAATTTGTTAACATCGAGTATAGATTTAAGTGTCAGGATGTCGTTTCTGAAAGTATTTGTATGGAGCGTAGCCATGTATGGAAGTGAAACATGGACGATAACTAGTTTGGACAAGAAGAGAATAGAAGCTTTCGAAATGTGGTGCTACAGAAGAATGCTGAAGATTAGATGGGTAGATCACATAACTAATGAGGAGGTATTGAATAGGATTGGGGAGAAGAGAAGTTTGTGGCACAACTTGACTAGAAGAAGGGATCGGTTGGTTGGACATGTTCTGAGGCATCAAGGGATCACCAATCTAGTATTGGAGAGAAGCGTGGAAGGTAAAAATCGTAGAGGGAGGCCAAGGGCCAAGGTATGAATACAGTAAACAGATTGAGAAGGATATAAGTTACAGTAGTTACTCGGAGATGAGCAAGATTGCACAGGATAGAGTAGCGTGGAGAGCAGCATCAAACCAGTCTCAGGACTGAAGACCACAACAGCAACAACAACAACAACAACAACAACAAGAAAAACTTACGAAAGTGGCCTTCAAACATATTTTTCTTGAACAGCTCGATAGCCGTGGCCTGCAGCGATACCGTACCCCGATATAAAATTTAACTACATTAAATTTCCTACAAAAAGGTCCTGTTCATTTTTTCTGTAGCATTAACAGTAAATGCATCCCAACATAAAATTTAATGTAATTTCCTACAAAAAGGCCCTGTTTTGTTTTTCTGTAGGATTACCAGTCTGCACTTTGCGAGCGAGAGAATATGAAAATCTCCCGTGGGGTTTAAAGGAGTTGCAGATAGCATAAAATCCATTGGTAGGGGCAGTAGATTCACCCTGTATAACCTCACTGGTTCCGCTGCTCGTGGTCTCGCGAGCACCGGGTACCGGGTTCGATTACCGGCGGGGTCAGGGATTTTTTCTGGGTGTTTTTGTGTCGTCTTCATCATCATCATTCATCCCCATTATGGTCGGAGGAAGGCAATGGCAAACCACCTCCACTAGGACCTTGCCTAGTACGGCGGTGCGGGTCTCCCACATCGTTCCCCTACGCTCCGTCACGGAGTATGGGGCTTCATCATCATCATTAACCTCACTGGATAAAATACAGATCACAAAAATGTTCAAGTGTGTGTGAAATCTTATGGGACTTAACTGCTAAGTTCATCAGTCCCTAAGCTTAAACACTACTTAACCTAAATTATTCTAAGGACAAATACACACACTCCCATGCCCGAGGGAGGACTCGAACCTCCGCCGGGACCAGCCGCACAGTCCATGACTGGAGCGCCCTAGACCGCTCGGCTAATAATAATAATAATAATAATAATAATAATAATAAAGGTTCAAATGGCTCTGAGCACTATGGGACTCAACTTCTGAGGACATAAGTCCCCTAGAACTTAGAACTACTTAAACCTAACTAACCTAAGGACATCACACACATCAATGCCCGAGGCAGGATTCGAACCCGCGACCGTAGCGGTCGCGCGGTTCCAGACTGTAGCGCCTAGAACCGCTCCGTCACTGCGGACGGCGCTCGGCTAATCCCGCGCGGCTAAATACAGAGCACATAACAAAATGAAACACGTTGAGCTGTCGTCCTGATGTTATTCTATTGCATTACACAGTTTCAGTGACTCAGTACGCAATCTGCTGGCCTTAAGTGACGCTGACGGGGTAAGCTCCAATAGTATACACGACCCAATCATTGGCAAACATCTATACTGTAACAGCAACTACAGACACAGCGTCGCTAATACAGTATTCTGCAAAAGCCAGTTCATAGATGTTTCGCACTGATGAGATCGTGTATTCGAGTCTAGTTCACTCACTCAGCGTCAGTTAAGACCTGAAGATGGTTTTCTGATTCACTGAAACTGGTTGCAATACAATAAAATAACATCAAAACGACGGCTGCAGAAGCTTTGTTTTGTCACGTAACTGAATGGCCGAAAATGCGAATGCCACCAACCAGAAGTATGTGCATTAAAAAAAAAAGATTGTCCTCATAAAACCTTCATTGTTGCCACAATCAATTACAAAAATCTACGAGATGTACAGTGTGATTCTGTGATGATGTTACAAACTTTCAGGGGTGATGGGGAAGGGTATATGTAGCTATTTGTTGTAAGAGACACAAATCCGGAAGTGACTGATTCGAAAGTTATAAGTGAAAATCGTTCTGGTATCTCTGCCTCTTCTCGTGCCAGCTCTTTGCATCCATATTTTGGATGAGGTAGTATGCACCAAAACAAGAAAAACTCTCCAGTAATCATGAGCTTTAAAACACGTACCTTAAAAGCTATGAGCATTTGTTTATCAGAGATTATGTGTTTCACAGTTGCGGAGATGGACGATTTTTCTTTATGTCCATTAAAGCACCCCCAAACACTTTCATCATGAGTCAATAAGCTAAATACTGGATTTTTCCAAGCTGGTTTTGATGCCTGTCTTCCAATATTTCACATACGTGTGCAAATGCCCGGTGACTATATTTGACGGTTGTGTGGTACAGACGACAGCTCATGCAATGATCTGCACCAATTCTGCTGACAGAGGTTTATTAAATTTTTTCTCATCCACCATCATAATTTTTTAACATTCAGGGATCTTCCGCTGGTAAAGGGAGAGTTTGACATATGGGTCACCGATATCGATCAAGTGAAAGACCAGTGCTTTTCTTTTTTTCTTGGCCTTCCCTAGTTTCTGAAAAAAATCGATGACGAAGTTAATGGCGGAAAATCTTATTTTCAATGCTATGCATCGAAAGATCCTCTGAAAGCAGATTTTTTTCGTCGGTGTAATATACGGTCTAAAGTTATTAATGTACGAGTTATTAATGCCTTGTGTCTTCATGCTGTACCTAAGTAACCGTCATTCTACACGTGTAGCAGAGCGAGATCGGCGGTCTAGCGGTATAGGTGTTTGACAACCCAATAGTTGTGTCTGTTCAATTCTTGGTCGTGGCTTTTTTTCATTAATTTTTTTCGGTGTGTCTGATAATATTCGGGTAGTGTCATATGTTTGCCTCTTTTTGCACTAAAACATCTGGAGGTGCGGTTACTAACCAAATAGGTGTGCATAATGTTTGACAGTTGTTTTCATGGTCATACATAGTACAAAAACACCCAAAGTATATTACTGCGTAATCCTAGCTGAGCGTCTATTCGCGAGCATTCTCGTAGTTATCTGGCTGAAACTTACCATAAAGCCAGGCGATCCACAAATATTTCTCGCACCACGCGCAACATACGAATGAAATTTCGCTGCACTGGTATGTTTTCCGGTGGAAGACATATCTGATTCATGTTGCTAAAAACAGATCTACTAGAGGTCAATTCGGATGCGTACCAAACGTATAAAAGCATATGTTGAAATACACGCGCAGAAAACTTGTTACGGAGCAATGCATGAATTCTTATAACATCCGCCCTATGTTGTAATTCTCTGCTGTGCTGTGATGTCGCAAGATTTTGAGAAAAATCAAATGGGGGACTTTATATCTGAGGTCATCAGTCCCCTAGACCTTAGAACTACTTAAACATAACTAATCTAAGGACATCACACACATCCATGCCAGAGGCAGGATTCAAACCTGCGACCGTAGCGGTCGCGCGGTTCCAGACTGAAGCGCCTAGAACCGCTCAGCCACACCGGCCGGCCTCGATGTTTTAGTTTAAAAATGGACAAAGAAAGGGTATTCTATTATCACAATATTATCAGATACACTTAATAAAATATCGAATGAAAAGAAGAATCGAACACGGACATGCGGTTTCGTGGCCGAACACCTCGACCGATCCATCACTGAACTCGCGCTACCGTATGCGTGGAATGACAGATACCGTACCTACAGCGTAAAAACACGATTTTCCGTCATCAAATTTGATGTCAGGTTTTTAGATACTAGGAATCGCTAGCAAAAAGCCGAAATACCTGTCTCTTTACCTTAATTATAGAACGTCCTTGCGAAACCTGTTCAAAATCGATGGTCCACATGTCAGACGTCCCCTTGCGAGTGAAGCCCAACGGAAACCATAATGCAGGAATTAGTTAAAAGTTGCTGCGTATGGACTCTGAAAAAAGTTATAGACTTCGTTTCGGCTGGAGCAATAACTTTACATTTCTCCTAAACTACAAAGCAACGTCCTTGCCGCAGTGGATACACCGGTTCCCGTGAGATTACCGAAATTAAGCGCTGTCGGGCGTGGCCGGCAGCTGGATGGGTGACCATCCAGCCGCCACGTGCTGTTGCATTTTTCGGGGTGCACTCAGCCTCGTGATGCCAATTGCGGAGCTACTCTACCGAATAGTAGCGGCTCCGGTCAAAGAAAAGCATCATAACGACCAGGAGAGCGGTGTGCTGACCACACGCCCCTCCTATCCGCATCCTCACTGAGGATGACACGGTGGTCGGATGGTCGCGATGGGCCACTTGTGGATTGAAGACGGAGTGCTTTAAACCACATACTCTTCCAATTTCTGTAAGACCCAACATATCAAAATATCTGTATTGAGGGCTCAAAACAAAGGGTAATTAAACTAAATTAGGCAGACGTACCAGTTTTTCTGGCTCTTCAGTGCATACTTCTTTAATGCAGTAGCTATCCTTAGAACTGCACAATAGGTTGTGACGTCAGAGCGTTTGACCGTGCTTCTAAAAACCTGTGGCGGCTGGCAGAGATCCTCACATGCTCCCCCGGACGGTGACGTGACTATTGTACCTGTAGAATTGATCAGAGATGAATACAACTCTTAATACCACTACCATTTCGTGACTTCTGGATGGCCGCTCTCGGGTGATTCATCTAACGCGGCGAGGAGCGGCCTTGGAGAGGTGTTCTGGCGCTTCGCTCCCGATACCAGCAACCGCCAGCCCGGGCCGCAGACAATTCTTTTGGACGTCACGCGACTTCGTCCCGATCCCTCCCCCACCTCCGCCCGCGTCTCACTGACGTATGGCACGCTTTGTACTCGGCGAGAAAAAGTCGAGCAGTCATGAATCTCCTAACTTACTTTCAGACGTCATTGTTACAGGCGCCTTTCTTCCCGACTTGTCTCCCTTACCCCCTCATCCCCGCCTCCCCCATCCAACCTTTTTTTTTTTTCTCTCCCTCTCGGTGGCAGCCGATGCAATCTGCCTCCGTCTCACTCAGTAGCGCCGTCGTTCGGGCCGCTTTTGTTCTCCCCTCCAGCGCAAAATTTTTCGTCTCGCAGAGAAACTTCGCGACAAAAAATAAGAGCGAAACAGTCGTTATCTGGCGCAGGGCGCGCTCCGCGGCTGTCAGTCGGTAGCGCGGACAGACGGACAGACAAGAGAGACACATTCCCGCCCGGTCTGCGGTCACCGCGGCGGTGAAGTCTGCCGTGCACTCGCCCGCTTGCTTCTTATACGGTCAGCGTCAGCGCGACTCTCTCTTTCGGACGCTGAATAATTCATAGGCAGACCGCTACAAATACTTGCACAGTACTGACGTCTCCGCCCTCCGGCGCATGACACTTCTATTGTCTTCGAGTCAGGATTCAAGAGCTGAGAGAATGGCTGGGAAATACGATATGGCGACGGAATGAAGTACCGGGTGATCAAAAAGTCAGTATAAATTTGAAAACTTAATAAACCACAGAATAATGTAGATAGAGAGGTAAAAATTGACACACATGCTTTGAATGACATGGGGTTTTATTAGAACAAAAAAAAAACCAAAGTTCACAAAATGTCCGACAGATGGCGCTGGACAGCAAAACGTCAGTAACTGCTACCGTGGCGGGTGAGAGGTACGCCGATATCTTACAGAATCGCATCATCCCCAGCCTGGCTGATAAACACCTGCTGGAACGTACGATGTTTATGCAGTATGGCGCTCCACCCCATATTGCTAGACGCGTGAAAGATCTCTTGCGCGCGTCGTTTGGTGATGATCGTGTGCTCAGCCGCCACTTTCGTCATGATTGGCCTCCCAGGTCCCCAGACCTCAGTCCGTGCGATTATTGGCTTTGGGGTCACCTGAAGTTGCAAGTGTATCGTAATCGACAGACATCTCTAGGGATGCTGAAAGACAACATCCGACGCCAATGGCTCACCATAACTCCGGACATGTTTTACAGTGCTGTTCACAAATTTATTCCTCGACTACAGTTATTGTTGAGGAATGATGGTGGACATATTGAGCGTTTCCTGTAAAGAACACCATCTTTGCTTTGTCTTACTTTGTTATGCTAATTATTGCTATTCTGATCAGATGAAGCGCCATCTGTCGGACGTTTTTGAACTTTTGTAGTTTTTTGGTTCTAATAAAACCCCATGTCATTACAAGCATCTATGTCATTTTGTACCTCTCTATCTACATTATTCCGTGATTTATTCCGTTTCCAAATTTATACTGAGTTTTTGATCACCCGGTATTTTAACGCCGTTATTGATGCAGTTACGAAAACGGAAATATGCAGTGCTGTACTATGTTTCTAGATGACGGGTCCACACACACACACACACACACACACACACACACACACACACACACACATCCACATGCACACGCATTATACACTGAGGAAGAAAGGCAGGATGATGAAATACCGGAAAATATTTGTCTTCGTAACATAATTATGCGATTAACCTTTCGAGGTCACAGGTTAATGTCAGCGAGAGATATGCCACTGCAAATGTGAAATTCTAGTACATTAATAACCGGTGTAACCACCTGAATGTTGAATGCAAGCATGTAAACTTGCATGCATTTTGTTGCACAGGTGCTTGATGTCAGTTTTGTGGGATGGAGTTTCATGTCTGTGGCACTTGGTCAGTCAATGCAATGACGGTTAATGCTCTTTGTGAATGACGCTCGATTTGATATAGATCTGGTGATCTAGCGGGTGAAGACAACATTTCGGCACTCTGTACAGCATGTTGGCTTACAACAGCGGTGTGTGAGCGAGCTTTATCCTGTTGGAAACACCCCCTGGAATGCTGTTGATGAATGCCATCACAAGAGGTCGAATCACCAGACTGAAGTACAAATTTGTAGTAATGGTACGCTTGGCGGTTGTTGGCTGACGCTACTGGTCAGAAATTTTCTCAGTTTTTATAACGTACGCGTGCTGCAGTAATACTAGCAGCACGCGTCTCATTTGGATTGTCATGTTTGTAAACACAGACCAATAAGCGGTTGCGTAACGACCAAGGTCAACGCTCACACAGAATATCTCGCATGTGGCTGATGCAATAATATAATTAATATTTTTTTTAACTTCTATAATAATGGGTAGGGTCACGGATTCATTTCTTTTACGATGATTCGTGGTCCTCAGAACGAACAGCATTGAAGGCAAGTAAGATGATTTGCCCATGTCTCTATTGTAGACCTCTGCAACGTGAAACAGTGCTCCTGCTGCTATAAGAAATCGCAGCCCAGACCATAAGTCTAGTTGTAGGTCCAGTGTGTCTAGCATGCAGACAGGTTGCTTGCAGGCCGTAAACTAACCTCCTTCTACCCAAACACGATTATCACTGGCGCCGAAGCAGCACCAGCTTTCATTAGAAAATACAACATACCTTGAAATACACTCCTGGAAATTGAAATAAGAACTCCGTGAATTCATTGTCCCAGGAAGGGGAAACTTTATTGACACATTCCTGGGGTCAGATACATCACATGATCACACTGACAGAACCACAGGCACATAGACACAGGCAACAGAGCATGCACAATGTCGGCACTAGTACAGTGTATATCCACCTTTCGCAGCAATGCAGGCTGCTATTCTCCCATGGAGACGATCGTAGAGATGCTGGATGTAGTCCTGTGGAACGGCTTGCCATGCCATTTCCACCTGGCGCCTCAGTTGGACCAGCGTTCGTGCTGGACGTGCAGACCGCGTGAGACGACGCTTCATCCAGTCCCAAACATGCTCAATGGGGGACAGATCCGGAGATCTTGCTGGCCAGGGTAGTTGACTTACACCTTCTAGAGCACGTTGGGTGGCACGGGATACATGCGGACGTGCATTGTCCTGTTGGAACAGCAAGTTCCCTTGCCGGTCTAGGAATGGTAGAACGATGGGTTCGATGACGGTTTGGATGTACCGTGCACTATTCAGTGTCCCCTCGACGATCACCAGTGGTGTACGGCCAGTGTAGGAGATCGCTCCCCACACCATGATGCCGGGTGTTGGCCCTGTGTGCCTCGGTCGTATGCAGTCCTGATTGTGGCGCTCACCTGCACGGCGCCAAACACGCATAATACCATCATTGGCACAAAGGCAGAAGCGACTCTCATCGCTGAAGACGACACGTCTCCATTCGTCCCTCCATTCACGCCTGTCGCGACACCACTGGAGGCGGGCTGCACGATGTTGGGGCGTGAGCGGAAGACAGCCTAACGGTGTGCGGGACCGTAGCCCAGCTTCATGGAGACGGTTGCGAATGGTCCTCGCCGATACCCCAGGAGCAACAGTGTCCCTAATTTGCTGGGAAGTGGCGGTGCGGTCCCCTACGGCACTGCGTAGGTTCCTACGGTCTTGGCGTGCATCCGTGCGTCGCTGCGGTCCGGTCCCAGGTCGACGGGCACGTGCACCTTCCGCCGACCACTGGCGACAACATCGATGTACTGTGGAGACCTCACGCCCCACGTGTTGAGCAATTCGGCGGTACGTCCACCCGGCCTCCCGCATGCCCACTATACGCCCTCGCTCAAAGTCCGTCAACTGCACATACGGTTCACGTCCACGCTGTCGCGGCATGCTACCAGTGTTAAAGACTGCGATGGAGCTCCGTATGCCACGGCAAACTGGCTGACACTGACGGCGGCGGTGCACAAATGCTGCGCAGCTAGCGCCATTCGACGGCCAACACCGCGGTTCCTGGTGTGTCCGCTGTGCCGTGCGTGTGATCATTGCTTGTACAGCCCTCTCGCAGTGTCCGGAGCAAGTATGGTGGGTCTGACACACCGGTGTCAATGTGTCCTTTTTTCCATTTCCAGGAGTGTACAAGAAACAGCAACGCCAAACGTCGCACTGAACTGGTTCTCTACAGCCTTCGTTAAACGATACCATAACTGTAGTGCTCTTCGATGCAGCACAAGTGTAAGACGCAGAAACGCGACCCATGAGTTCATGGTTCGCGTCCTCGTAGGCCTCTGCTTGTGATGACTTATATCGATTCCTTGAAATAGTACAGGAAAATACAGGATCGTATCATGAGCCCTCGCTTGACACCAGTGAAGTCGCAAATGGCGGTGGTTTGGGGTCTGAGGAATACTCACTAGTCATGCAGTTCGTTGTGCGTCTGTGGTGCAACTGGTGCTCAAATTGGAGCTTCAGGTGACCAGAGCCATGCGCCGAACACAGTAGTCTTCCCTATCGGTAGTGCCACGTGAGCGTCTTCTTGCGACGTTACATTCTCGTCAGCACCGCTGCCAGCCATCACGTACAGTGGCTACACTCCCGCCAAGTCTTTCTGCAGTATCGCAGAAGTAACAACCAGCTTCTCGCAGATCTATTACACGATCTCGTTCAAACTCTGTGAGGTGTTGATAATGGCGTACGTTCTCTCCCTAAAGGCATTCTTGACCAGCATCAACTCCAGTCTCAAAGCTAACTAACGCTCAAGACCGTTAAAGCGTGGATTTAAAGCAAACGTGGTATGTATCCTCATGGCGGTGCTACTAGCGCCACTCTACGCGACTGGTGCCAAACTTGGTGAGACAAAATCTTTCAGATGTAGAGAAACGCCTACCAAATTTCGTTTATGTCGCAAAATTCCTTCTTGGTTAATGCAGTTCTTTTCGTCAGTGTATATAACTTTTATTGGGTGACATTTCTGTTCCATTCTATGAGAACCTGATACTAATCGTACGGAACCTGGAAACATGTGTGTTCAAAATTTGAAGAGACTGCACTGGGGCAAGTGTGTTACTAACATCATTCACTACCGTCGCACAAATGAACTGAAGAGCAAGAAAGCAGCTAATATTTATTCTAAGACTTCACAGCACCATACTAAAGGAGAAAATGTAAAACATGAAATGTGTTACGAACTATTTCTTCCTTTAGTGACTTGCCATTGGCCCTATTTTGTAGAGCGCTCCATAAAATTTGTTTTTTACACCTAGTATATGTAACATCACATATGAAATTCTCTATTGCGGCATTTTTTTTACTTCCAGTATTCCACTTTTCTTGGTTTTCTACACTGTTTATTTCTCTGACAAAGTACTACTTCAGCAAACCAAACTGTCACGCCATCTTCTTCATCTCTACCTCTTCCAAATTTTTCTCTACCTCCTGCTTCTTCTTCCTCTTTATCCTCCTGCTCCTCCTCTATTTCCTCCACCTCCTCTTCCTTTTCCTCCCCCTGCTCCCCTTCGTCTTCTTCCTCCTACTTCTTCTTCTTCTTCTTCTCCATCTCCTCTTTCTCCCTCTCCTTATGCTCCTCCTCCTCCTGCTCCTCCTTCATCATCTCCTTCTTTTTCTCTACCTTCTCCTCTTGCTACTTATTCTTATTCTTCTCTACCTCATGCACTCTTCCTCTTTAACCTTCTCCCCTTCTTCCTTCTTCTCTACCTCCTCTTCCTTCTTATCTACCACTCACTCCTTTTTTTCTACCTCCTTCTTCTCCTTTTTTCTTCACCTCCTTTTCTTTCTTCTTCAGTACATCCACTTTATTCTTATTCCCATCCTTCTTCTGCTAATCCTATCCTTTCTCTAATACCTTGCTCCTCTTTCCCTCCTTCTTTCTCTTTCCCTTCGTCCATTCCTTTCCTTTCCTTTACTTCCTCTCCTCTTCCTCCTCCTCTCTCCTCCTCTGTTTCTCCCTGCCTGCCTGCCTCTGTCCCTGCCTCCTCCTTCCCTCTCTCTCTTCCTGTCCATCTTTTGCAGAGACAACTCAGAGAAAGACATCTAAGCTCTTTCTGTCTTACCCACTGTCTACTGTACGAACGTGGTGATAAACTGCAATCCAAGCGCGAACCCCTCAGTAATCTAGAATGCCTCAAACTGTCTTTCACAACAGGCGAGGGATTTCCGCCGGGCTAGGAATTTCCGTAGGTCCTGGCAGCTCTCGGCGCAAATCCGCAGCTGACGTCCGGAGTTGGGAACAAAAAGAAAGCAGCCGTGGTCGGCCACCGGACAGCTTTATTTTGGGCACCGGCGAGATGAGGGCCTCGCGTCAGCGCCGAGCGCGCTGGCCGCCGCCCAATCACGGCTTCGCTTTTCTCACTAGGCCAATCGCGAGCCTGTGTGTGCACCAGGTGCTCAGTTGCTTTTAACGTCAACTGCGAGATGTTTTTCTTTTTGGTTACAGTTTAACGCCCCAGAGAAAGCGAGGTCAATAGGGACGGAACCCTGGCTCATGTGGTCAGAACAGGGGATGGGAGGGGAGGGAGGGGGAGATGGTCAATAATGGACGTTAGAAAAGTGAATGATCGACGTTAAAAAAGTTATATCGTCTACAGAGCGAAGTATTTTAGTGAAACTACAGAAAACGAAAAAAAGTCTGACGGCAAGCGACATAGAAGTGCAACATTTTACAGTTCTAACATCAGCTACTACGACCGCATATGCTGTTGCATCATCAACAGCTGGCGATCGGCTGTGGCGGGAAAAGTATGAAGAGGATTAGCAAAATTGCATTATTAAAAAATTTTTCATGTCTAACTCGACGCTTTACATAGACAGTGTTTTTGTGTTCCACGTTCTTACAGGAGGTAATACTGACCTGAACTACAACAACAAAAAAAGTGTGTGTGTGTGTGTGTGTGTGTGTGTGTCAGACAGACTTGCTAGACCAAACAAGTCGAGATCGCCTTCACTTTAATCATTGCAATATCTTAATCCTTACGATCCTCGATGGCTAAGTTGTTCGCCCCGATAGCTGAATGGTCAGCGTGACGGACTGCCGTCCTAAGGGGCCCGGGTTCAATTCCCTGGGTCGCGGATTTTCTTCGCTCAGAGACTGGATGTTGTGTTGTCTTCATCAGCATTTCATCCCCTTCCGGCGCGCAGGTCGCCCAATGTGGCGTCGAATGTAGTAAGACCTGCACCAAGGCGGCCGGACCTGCCCCGTAAGGGGCCTCCTGGCCTATGATGCCAAACGCTTCATTTCATAGGAATTCCTCTGGATCATTAAATTGTTGACGGTTGCAGTACCTCCTGAAACTGTAAATTGAATTCTGTATCAAAATGAGAGACACGTTCTTAATACTCTACTGGGAGCTCGCCATGATACACTCCTGGAAATTGAAATAAGAACACCGTGAATTCATTGTCCCAGGAAGGGGAAACTTTATTGACACATGCCTGGGGTCAGATACATCACATGATCACACTGACAGAACCACAGGCACATAGACACAGGCAACAGAGCATGCACAATGTCGGCACTAGTACAGTGTATATCCACCTTTCGCAGCAATGCAGGCTGCTATTCTCCCATGGAGACGATCGTAGAGATGCTGGATGTAGTCCTGTGGAACGGCTTGCCATGCCATTTCCACCTGGCGCCTCAGTTGGACCAGCGTTCGTGCTGGACGTGCAGACCGCGTGAGACGACGCTTCATCCAGTCCCAAACATGCTCAATGGGGGACAGATCCGGAGATCTTGCTGGCCAGGGTAGTTGACTTACACCTTCTAGAGCACGTTGGGTGGCACGGGATACATGCGGACGTGCATTGTCCTGTTGGAACAGCAAGTTCCCTTGCCGGTCTAGGAATGGTAGAACGATGGGTTCGATGACGGTTTGGATGTACCGTGCACTATTCAGTGTCCCCTCGACGATCACCAGTGGTGTACGGCCCGTGTAGGAGATCGCTCCCCACACCATGATGCCGGGTGTTGGCCCTGTGTGCCTCGGGCGTATGCAGTCCTGATTGTGGCGCTCACCTGCACGGCGCCAAACACGCATACGACCATCATTGGCACCAAGGCAGAAGCGACTCTCATCGCTGAAGACGACACGTCTCCATTCGTCCCTCCATTCACGCCTGTCGCGACACCACTGGAGGCGGGCTGCACGATGTTGGGGCGTGAGCGGAAGACGGCCTAACGGTGTGCGGGACCGTAGCCCAGCTTCATGGAGACGGTTGCGAATGGTCCTCGCCGATACCCCAGGAGCAACAGTGTCCCTAATTTGCTGGGAAGTGGCGGTGCGGTCCCTACGGAGCTGCGTAGGATCCTACGGTCTTGGCGTGCATCCGTGCGTCGCTGCGGTCCGGTCCCAGGTCGACGGGCACGTGCACCTTCCGCCGACCACTGGCGACAACATCGATGTACTGTGGAGACCTCACGCCCCACGTGTTGAGCAATTCGGCGCTACGTCCACCCGGCCTCCCGCATGCCCACTATACGCCCTCGCTCAAAGTCCGTCAACTGCACATACGGTTCACGTCCACGCTGTCGCGGCATGCTACCAGTGTTAAAGACTGCGATGGAGCTCCGTATGCCACGGCAAACTGGCTGACACTGACGGCGGCGGTGCACAAATGCTGCGCAGCTAGCGCCATTCGACGGCCAACACCGCGGTTCCTGGTGTGTCCGCTGTGCCGTGCGTGTGATCATTGCTTGTACAGCCCTCTCGCAGTGTCCGGAGCAAGTATGGTGGGTCTGACACACCGGTGTCAATGTGTTCTTTTTTCCATTTCCAGGAGTGTATGATCCTGTATTTTCCTGTACTATTTCAAGGAATCGATATAAGTCATCACAAGCAGAGGCCAACGAGGATGCGACCCATGAACTCATGGGTCGCGTTTCTGCGTCTTACACTTGTGCTGCATCGAATGACTTCTTAGAGCACTACAGTTATGGTATCGTTTAACGAAGGCTGTAGAGAACCATACATCCAACAATACAGCACATTGTTCAGTGGGACGTTTGGCGTTGGTGTTTCTTGTATTTTATACTTGGTGACTCATCAAATTCTACAATAGCAGTTCTTCCACCGAAAAACTCTTCTGAAGTGTCATCAGACTTTTTTTTAACAGTTAGCCATACGCAGTCTAAAGGTATGGTAGTGTTTTCGAAGTAAAAACAGATTTTTTGGCTACCGCTCTATCATCTTCGGCTGAAGTCCACATCTTCAACCATTCGCCTTATTCTGTTTCCTTAATGAAACATAAAAGCAATGGGTATTAAATTTCGAAAAGAGTGATTCGCCATAGAAAAACATTAAAGCTCTAATAACAGCCGCGCGGGACTAGCCGAGCGGTCTAGGGCGCTGCAGTCATGGACTGTGCGGCTGATCCCGGCGGAGGTTCGAGTCCTCGCTCGGGCATGGGTGTGTTTGTTTGTCCTTAGGATAATTTAGGTTAAGCAGTGTGTAAGCTTAGGGACTGATGACCTTAGCAGTTAAGTCCCACAAGATTTCACACACAATTAAACATTTTTTTTTTCTTTTGCTAATTACAGAGAAATTCCCTTAACGTTTGAGAGCAAAAAGCTTCTGTCCACAAATCAACACAGATTTATTTTGTTTTATTTATATTTTGCAAAATGTGAATGAAGGACAACACACAGATTCCACATTCGTGGATTCCCGGAAAGTGTTTGACACAATGCCAGGGCGCAGACTGTTAACGTAGATCCGAGCATACGGAATAGGTTCTCAGATGTATGTGTGGTGGGAAGACCTTTGCAGTACTAGAAGTCAGCAACTTGTCCACGACGACGATGGTTCATGCGATGTAAAAATATACTGTCAGGAGGACGCCAGGAAAGTGCGACAGAATACGTCTTGTTCTATGTATATGCTAAAGATCTGAAGCATAGGGCGAGCTGCAGTGAGCGACCGATTGCTGATGACGCAGTAGTGTACGGGAAAGAATCGTCGTCAAGTGACTGTAGAATGGTATAGGATGACTCAGACAGTATTTCTGTTTAGTGTGAAGAATGATAGCTTCTTCTAGATGTGGAAAAACTGTAAGTTAATGCAGGTGAGTACGAAAAACCTTCCTTCAGTATTCTAATAGGGTATTCGTAGTGTGTACAGTTGTTGCTGTTGTGGTCTTCAGTCCCAAGACTGGTTTGATGCAGTTTTCAGACAGTGGCCGAATCTATTTTCGCAATAGTCGGCAGCTGAAAATCCACACTGACTCAAAGAAATGTATAAAAACAAAGCTCTTGGTCTATCAAAGTCTGGTGCGCGTTTTTCAAGAATTTATTGATGGAACTACAAAAACAAGATATGCTGCTGCCGCACTTATTGGAGGACATCCCACTGGACGTAAGGCAGTCAGCGTGGTACCAACAAGACTGGCGTCCCCTCTCATTTCTCACATGAAATGACAGACATCTTAAGAGAACATTTTGAGAGCGTCGGAATGGTCATTCACGAAACCTAAAATTGTCTGCACAGTCGCCAGACTTTACGTTTCTGTACTTTTGTCTGTGGCGAAAGTTAAAACAAGAGATCTATTAGGAGACACTGACGATTCCCGAAGGCATGAAATGTTTTATAACACGTGTCTGTGCTGCCGTTAACTCGAGATGAAATTGAAAGTGCAGTATTGTTACTCTAGAATCACTTCACAGCGTGTAGCAATGCTCAAAGTCAACATTTTGAGCAAACACACGAATCGTACCTAGGTTAAGTATTGCCCGCCGGGTTAGCCGTGCGGTCTAACGCACGGCTTTCCGGATTGGGAGGGAGAACCTGGTCCCCGGCACGAATCCGCCCGGCGGACTTGTGTCGAGGTCCGGTGAGCCGACCAGTGTGTGGATGGTTTTTAGGCGGTTTTCCACCTGCCTCAGCGAATGCGGGCTGGTTCCCCTTATTCCGCCTCAGCTACACTATGTCGGCGATTGCTGCGCAAACAAGTTCTCCACGTCCGCGTACACCACCGTTACTCTACCACTCAAACATAGGGAATACACTCGTCTAGTGTGAGACGTTCCCTGGGTGGGTGGGTGGGTGGGGTGGGATGGGGGGTGGGGGTTCCACCGGGGGCCGAAACGCACAAAAACTCTGAGTGGTTCGGTGTGGGGCGGCGGAGGGGTGAAGTGGACTGCGGTAGTCGTCGTGGGGTTGTGGACCACTGCGGCTGCGGCGGGGACGGAGCCTCTCCGTCGTTTCTAGGCCTCCGGTTAATACACAATACAATACAATACAAAACAATAAGTTAAGTGTTTGCTTACATTTTGTATAATATGGCAGACGTTTGTTGAACCTCTTCTCCGGAAGGCGGGACAGTGGTTTGCGGCCCTCTTACCTTGGTACTGTTTTCTAAAGTCCCATTCATGTTCTGTCGTTAAAATTTTCATAGAAGCTTCTTTCAAAAGTCACAGAAAAAATATATAGTTATATTAGAAAAAATCAAAGTTGGTGTCGCAATTCGTCGGCCTGAACGATAAAAATTGCTTGTGAATGTCAAGAAATTCGTCATTGGTCAGCTATAATATGAAAAAAAAAACGCACCTCGATATTTTTCATTCTGGAGTGTTTACCTGCACAATGCAACGTGGTTTGTTGGGGTGAGAGTGACGTCTGTGGCTAACGAATCCGGCGCCAGAGACAAAACCACATTTTACACGGAGACGGCTCCTAGACACATCCCATCACTAACACTGTCCGTCTACGAGTGGTCTCTTGTTCTGTCTCGGAAACCGTCGCCCTCCCTTCCGCGATTTGCTTCACATAATATGCTGCGCTGGCTCACCCAGGTTGGCAACTCAGTTGGTGTTGCGGGCACGCTCCTCCTAAAGGAACCACGCAAGAATTTATCTCTCTTAAATTTCCTGATAAGGTGGCCACTGTACAAAATTCCTCCGAATACATGATCGTGAGCGACGTGTCGGAAGAAATGCACTATCCCGTTCCTCTCCCACCTCCTTGGCTCATGTCACTGCGAATTTTAAAAATATATCTATAAACACCTAACACTGTCACAGTATTACGTGTCCAGTTTTCCGGTGACGAATCGAGATACTCGCTAGGGCACTGCAACTATGCTAAGGCTGACAGTTCAGTAATTGTGTTGATTGCAGTAATCAGCTGGCGCAGCATTTCGGCATCGCATCCGCCCTCGGTCAGCAATCAGCGATGTAACTGAAATCTGGGACGCTTCCGCAGCATTGCGCCAGGATAGTTATGTGGCACCTGGAGCATCTGCATATCGACACACCTGACCCAAGCGCGTATACATGCCAGATACCGATCACGCCAGCCGGGGGATCGTAACAGCGACAGCTGTGGAGTGGGTTACAGCTTTGCGGCCCTGAGAGGTATCATTATCGCTGTACCGCCACCCGCCACTACAGCCAACATTGTCCCATCATGCTACGAGATCACCCGCCGTACAATCCAGAATCAGCCCCTGTGAGCCGAGGTTCGAACTAGGATCCCTCTAGTCAGTAACCCACTTATCGTCTACGTTGTGAGGTTCCGCCAGCCATATTCCGGGGGCCGAGGTTCACACCCCTGATGTGGCACTTCTGAGCACCGCCACTGCTGGGGCAGACCACCAGCACATCCTGCTCGTCACAGCAGTCTTCATCGCCAGTGTGATGGTGAATGTTCACCGTGCAAAGTAATTCTGCTTCTGGGCTTCGTTGAGTCATTGCGGCTGCAGACTATAACAATACGACGTATCCCCTTTGAAGACGTCGGGTCCTAAACCGTCCCCCCTCTTGCTGGACAGGGACACAGTTTCTCCTTTGTAGGGTGTGGCTAACAAATACATAAGAGCCTGTCTTAGGTGTCCACCCTGTACGTGAATTGTGTGTGCGTGCTGAGTTAATGAAGAGAAGACATACAGGCTGGTCATCTCCCAACCACCAAATGGTCCATCGACACTAACGTCCCAGTTCGACATGTTGACCACAGTCAAATGTCCACACCCGGTAAGACTCTGTGGAGAGCCTTGGACTTTATCTCATCACAATGGCGCAAAGACTCAGGATCAGGAATTTCACTTCCTGGCCAAATATTGACGTGGGATGTTATTCTGTCATCAGGGTTCCAACCAAGCCCTGCACCACGGAACGAGCGAGTATCCGCCACCTTAAGCGTGGAGGCGAGTGCTGCTGGTGACTGCGTGTTCCTCATGCAAACGTCTGTTTGCTACGACATAGCTGCGTGTAAAAAGCTTCGCAGTCTGTACGCAACACGCGTCTCTTCACGAGGGAGCAGTGGCATAACTACGACAAAGGCACATTGGGCTCGTTACAAGCTATTGCTAAGGTTCCTCATTGCACCACGACACAGAGATGACGCAAGTCGCGAGCAACAGCGGTCACTCCATGCGACGACAAACTAAAGGCGACCACACTCACAAGGTAGCGGTGCTAACTGCCTAAGCAGAAGTGCAAGCGCCTTAACGTCATGAATGTGACGTACTATGACTACTTGGCTCGGACCAGTTCGAAATCACCGTCTCTATATACATACTCAGCAAGGCGGAGAGTACCTTGTACCACAATTAGTCGTTTCCTTTCCTGTTCCACTGGTACACACAGCGACAAAAAAAAAAAAAAAAAAAAAAAAGAAAGAAGGCTCTTGAGGGGAAATAAACTGGTGGGACGTATTGCCACGAATAACATAGCAGAAACCCTGACCTGGGAGATGACTGTGGGGATGGGATTGCATTTGAATTTCACTTCTGTACCTTTTTCCTGAAGTAACTTCATAAACGTGGCCTCTACCGAAAACGTATCCCAGCACAAAATTAACCAAATTAAATTTCCTACAAAAAGGTCCTATTCATATTTCCTGTAGGAGTAACAGTTTACACGAAGAGAGCGAGAGAATACTGAAAAACTTGCACAACACATGCGCACTGTAACTTTAGTAATTGTAGGCCAATTTTAGATAGTTTCCCGACTTGAGAGACACATGTTCCCTATGTCAAATTGTTCGTCTCTGCTTCCTCTACACTGTTGTGGTGCATTGTAAACAGCCGACGTTTACACCCTGTATTTCTGCTCTTGATTTGAAAAGAAAATCTCAAATTGCAACGGTCAATAAATGTTGACATACTTTTGAGCCAGTTGCTACTTCTTATCCTCTGACTTCAGCCACGGAGCAGATCACAAGGTGACTCAGTAGTCACTCTGCTTCCAATGGCTCACACAGAGTAGCTCGCAAAGCATTTCAGGAGTCGCTCTGCTCTCTGCATTCTTGGCTCACACACTGATTCAACTCACTGCTCGCTTCCTTGAGTCAACGCCTCTCCATCCAAATTTTGTTCTTCTGGATATTGTTCCTTATCATAACAACAGTATGTACTTACATAATAATTTCATATGTATTACAGTGCACGAATAGTGTTGTTCTTATTTTTTTATTTTTTATTTAACCTGATCAGATTAATGCCTTCAGGGCCTCTTACAACAGACCAGGGTTTTATGTCTTATTTCAAAACTTATTACATCACAGTTACTTAAAAAATCAAATTATTTTTAATATGAGATGCATTCTTCTTTCTGCATACATTAGGTATTTTCCTGTTACACCCTCTTCACTGAAATTATTGATCTTCACACTTTTCCCTCAGAATTCTTAAAGACCTTCTGCACACTGGGTAATAATTCATTATTAATTCAGGTATTCTGTCATCTTCCATTCTTGTAACATAGTCTTTTAAGTTGTTTCTGTATTCCTTAATCTGCTCATTTACGTTTTTAACTCCCAGTACTTCGGTGATAAGTCAGCATTCATCCTCCAGTCAGACAGTGTGTGCCCAGGTTCTGTTCTGAGGAATCGCGTCTCCATTGCTTGCATTCTTTGTTCATTTCTTTTTGTTCAGTCGATAACTCAGTTCCAAATGTCACAGTTGGCGCTGGAATCGTTTCGTACAACTTCGCTAGAGTTTCCTTCCTTACTTTATTTCTGTAGGTTACATAGATTGAATTACTTCTTTCTACTTTCTTTTGAATGCCCATGTCTGTCATAAATGAGATAGAATTTTGTAAGATTTTGAAGAAGTTTACTTTTCTATTTTCTGATCATTTATTATTATTTTTTGCTGGGAATCGACGCCTGGCTGCTGAAAGGCATAACTGCTGTTTCCTTTAGATACAAACATAATGCGTACCTTAGATGTTGTGGATAAAATATGAACAGCTGTCTGAAATGTGTTGTCAACTGCAAGAAAGTCACACCCCAGGACATGTGTCAAGTGTCGAACTTGGGAAATGTTTGTCTATTTTCATAGAAATAGCGATCCATTAAACTGGTGGGGAACAAGTAAATTGCTCTAGCCAACGCTGTACTAATTTATTCTGAAAATATTATGTATTGCAGGTACGACAGGGTGCAATGACCATGTCTTTTCAAAAGCAGGACAAACATGCACCAACAAATGAAACTGGCTGACCTCCAGGATAATAGATCAAATTTTATTTCTAAATCATAATACTGATTAATTTTTCCTTCTTGGGTACGTATAATGTCATACTGACTGTAAATGATGACTGTCAGTACTTAAATTAATTACAGTTATGCTGTAATTCTGATACTGTATTTTTCGTGCAACGAAAGTATGAAAACATAACAATAATCGGTTTTATTTTTATAATTTTTTCACTCGATAAAAGATATGTTGGACTTCATTTTGTAATATTATTAACTTTTGCAGCAGACAAAATGTGGAACATTTAAATTTAAAAACTGTTAGGGATGTAACATAAATATGTTGCTTGTTTTTCTTTGGTCTGCGAAATAGCACAAAATCAGATTATAATACTGGTATACTGACCTGAATTAAAACAAGGTTCCTCCCTTTGATTCATTTTTGTGAGTGAATGGTGAGTGGCGAAAAACTGATAAATGCTGACCTGATCATTGAAAAGAACGGTTTTGCTCGTCTCTAAAATAAATCAACTACTTCACAGCTGAATGCGACTGCATTTGACCCTTTCCTGTGCAATACAAAATCTTGCGCCGTTACAGTACGAAGTAACATCCAGTTTCGCTAGGACACCAATACACCCGAAATTCGAACATTAAGCGACATTCTAGATACCATGGAGCAGCTAGTTTGGAGTTTAAGAGATATCATCTGTAATAAGCATCAGCCATATGTTATCTGAACAAGCCCTTCACTCCAATAGTTTTCACTAGGACCGAACACCATTGGTTGCCTTTTTTTTTATCGAGATAACGACCTGTTAACAATCACAAAGCGTTTGATTAAAATCCGATGACCTAATTAAAAGGAGGAATTGCATTTTCTGCAGTTAGTTCGGTCCAAACAGTGGAGGGGCGAATGAAAGGTCGTAATTACGGTTGTCGCGCCCGGCCGGGACGCGTGTGATCGGCACACGAGCAAACGAGCGCCACCGTCACCGTGATCGAAAATTTCATTAGCCGCCCCACTGCACGGCCTGTTAATTTTATGCGCGGCGCAGGAAATGCCTTTGCTAAGCGCAGCGCACACGGAAACGCACTGTTTTCAAATCACGGCTGCACAGAAAAAATTCGCGTAGTGTCAACCTACAATCACACTTCGATTCCAGCTTAAGCCTTGTCAATAATGGGGAAACAATCTTTAAAACATTGCAGTTCTGACATGTGTTTTTCAGTAACCGCAGTTGCAACATTACGAAACCTGCATGTAACAAATGTCAAAATAGCTTGAAGTCATAATACCAACCACAGATGAGGCCTACCTACAGAATCTCAAGCTTACTGATAATAAACTCAGACCAGGCGGATCATTAATTGAAAAGACGTAAAACTTAACCGATCAATTTATGCAGTTACGAGGGCTCTTCGGAAAGTTAAGTGCGATCGGTAGCGAAATGAAAACCACAGTGAAAATCAAAAATTTTTTACTCGCAACAGTTAGCCACATCTTCCAGCTACCTCTCCAAATAGTCGCCGCTCCGAATTAGACATTTGTCGTGGCGTTGTCCAAACGTTTCCAGTCTCCGAAAGTAGACGCCTGTGCTTTCCGCCAATTCTCTACGCTGGTGTGCCATTCATTGTTTGTGACAAAATGTCTTCGTAGCAGGCGGTTCATGTGAGCAGAGATGAACAACGGAGGGAGTCAATTAAGGGCTGTATTTTGGGTGACCAAACACTTCCCATCGATAACGCCGCAGGAGCGTCGTCATTGCCCCTGCAGAATGCGGCTGAAAATTGTCTTGAAGAAAGAAATGTATGACCGAGCGAGGTGGCGCAGTTCCTAGACACTGGACTCGCATTCGGGAGGACGACGGTTCAATCCCACGTCCGGCCATCCTGATTTAGGTTTTCCGTGATTTCCCGCAGTAATTTTTTTAATTTTTGATGTAGAAATTGCACTAATTCTTTCAATTGTAATTATTTTCAAAACCTCAGACATTATAATCTGAACAGTATCAACAATATTTTTTATTCTAGTCCTATCAGTCCAAATCGCTCCAGGCAAATGCTAGGAGGGTTCCTTTCAAAGGGCACGGCCAACTTCCTTCCCTAATCCGATGAGACCGATGACCTCGCTGTCTGGTCTCCTTCCCCAAACAACCACCAACAACAAAGAAATGTATGACATTTATGTTATGTGGGCTGCATTGCTTCAGGCGAAATCTCTCACCAGGTCCACATACTTGGCGGGAGGCACTGTTGTTTTAAGCATTTCTACTTGATCACTTTGCACTATGAACTGAAAAGAACGACGTGTAGCGACAGACAGGCACACAAAAGACACTGCCCAACACATCTGTGCAAAATGCCATCAGACTTTCACAGTGGTTTCCATTTAGGCCCTAATCGGACATTACTTTCCGAATACACCACGTAGATTAATTTCCCCAGCCAGAAAATAACACCGCTGGATTTCCTGCATGGAGAACCATCGAATGAAGGGGGCGAAGTAATTTCCACATTTCTAACGGAAAGTGCTCAGCACGGTGCAATTCTGTAAAGTTCCTGGCCGATAGATTTGGTTTTAAGTTGAAGTCTCGCGCTAGGAAAGGAATACCTGTTTCTCTCTCATAGCCCTCAAACAGGTGTCTCGACCTGGGAGTCGAAAAGACCGAACCACCCACCGGGGCGAGGCTATATGAATGTTTCTTTTCTCTGCCCCCCTCCCTTTTCCCTGTCATGATGGCTTCGGGGACCTACTTTTGGCGTCCCGAGTCCAGATATGTCATGGAGAAGCACTCTCCACCCTATTCGGCTGCCGATCTTTGACTACATCACAGGTAGTACGAGTGCGGCAGTTATCGCCGTTTTGGTTTGCAAGCATCGCCTCTCACTGGGCCGGCCGCTGTGGACGAGAGGTTCTAGGTGCTTACGTCCGGAACCGCTCTGCTGCTACGGTCGCAGGTTCGAATCCTGCCTCGGGCATGGCTGTATGTGATGTCCTTACATTAGTTAGGTTTAAGTAGTTCTAAGTTCTAGGGGACTGATGACCTCAGAAGTTAAGTCCCATAGTGCTCAGAACCATTTGAACCATTCGAACCTCTCACTGCACTGGGAACAGCCTTGTGTTAAGACCATCTGGATTCGTCAGTATGTCCGCGTTAAGAAACACGCATCCGCTGCATTGATTGACTCTGTGAGATCACACGCTTTTTCAGCATAACAGTCTGGCATCGTGACTCCACTGATCGTAGTGACGGATGGTTTAAGTCCCAGCGTTCGTCCCCTGCCTCTGCGCTCGTAATACGCAACTCGTCAGCATCAACTCTCAATTTCTTGATTCTTTTCAGTTAAACATTCCTCGCTCTCTCCAGAGATCAGACGTATTCTCTTTAGACTTCCATTTTGTTCTTTTTTATTGAAATTCTCTTTCTTACAGCAAGGCGACACCTCGCCAACTCATCGATAATTGTGGATGCTTTCTATAAAACACTGTGCTAAGCTACCTCATATTTCTTTGTGTTCCTGCACTATATATACGTACGAAGCTTTTATGGACACACTTCTACATCTATTCTAACATCATCTTCTCTCTCTCTCTCTCTCTCCCCCCCCCCTCTCTCTCTCTCTCTCTCTCTCTCTCTCTCTCTCTCTCTCTCTCTCCGCTCTCCCACTTGTTACAGGTAGCATAATTTAGGAGTCCTGCCGTTACAACGCAGTTTAGAAGTGCCTATGGTAAAGATCAGCCAGATGTGAAGAGCACCACCATGAAAAGTTTAAAGAGACTGGCGGTGTTGGTGACAACACAAAAGTGGTGGATGTCGAGTGATTGTTGACACCGTTGTCCACAGGGTTTGCTGCACCACAGGATGGAATTCTGAGTGAACGTAAGATGTTTCAACTTTTTAACTAATAAGTTGCAGAACCGAACCAAGGCTGGCCTGACTGCAGCTCATAATCAAAATGTAATCATGAAGGGAAGCCAATGTAGTAAATAGCGATGCTCATTCCCAACACAAGCGAGCAGAGAGAACAGAGTGAGACCGCATCAGAACGATCGCATCATAACGTCATTCTGACAGCAATTTGCTGTACCAACACGCAAATCATACGTAAGAATGATTTTCAGCCCGCTGACATGGCAGAAAGTTCAAATCTGAAGCACCGAAAGCCACAGATGGGACACTGCAGTATTGTGTGAAGCTTTTAAATTGGGGACAAGTCCGCTGATCGCTACAACTCGATAATATCATCAGCACAACCCAACTAGAATGAATACTGGAACTTGAAGCGCACATACCCATACTATTTGTTTGCGAGCAGCAGTCGTAGTGATAGTCTTGTGAGTTACAGTGAATCCATATCGAGGCTGTTCCATGATATGTGCCTAATACTTATCTGGTGACTTCAGCTACGATACACCAAACAGGATGATGCACTCCACTAACGTGGCATGCCGCCACTGCCCACTTTGCTGCTGTGTGATGTGAATATCCTGCTGGGGGTCAACGGAGGTTCAACTTCCCGGGTGCCAGCCGCACACACTATCTGGGAGGGACCCATTTCGTGCTGCCCCCTGGCTGTACCTGTGGGCAGTTAACGAAGTCTTGGCTGCCTTTTGTTGGGAGGCCATGGGTACCAACACCGATGTCTTCGAGAGCGCCTCAATAAGGCAAAGCGCCACTCCTGCGGTGTCCTGGCTGGACGGGCAACGCCTGCAGACCTCCAAGTCGGCATCCCGCACGACACCGACCCTGCTGAAGATGCGGTTTCCGACCTCTGACATGCAACGTAGAAGGCGCTGGGCTGGATGAGTCAGCAAACTCCCTATCGCGTGTACTGCTCTGCCGCCTTCCGTCAACGCCACGAGAAAGCTGTCTGAATTGCACGAATCGTGGAACTAAATGATTTAGAACCGACACAGTTTTCCTGATGCCCTAGGTTGTCTCACCGGACCACATTCTCGCACTACAAGCTCGGTATCCTTCGCCATTACAGATCACAATTACAGGATTCTCCACAATTTAAATCTAGTCTGCAGAAATCGATGAGTCATATTTTTACGGAGAAACAGGCATACTTCAGAGCACTGCCGTAAAGAGACTTGGAGTTCGTTGCATACAAAGTGTGACTCCTGTAAGTACTGCAGCCAGGTGATAGGCCCAGACGGACTGATATTGCTAGAACACGCCAGAACGAATCGATAAAGACAACGACTACCTTCAAACTTCCTGGAAGATTAAAACTGTGTGATCTTAGCGTTTCGAGGACAACTGCTCTACCGAATGAGCTACCCAAGCACGACTGACAACCCCTCGTCTTGCCTTAATTCTTCAGTACCTCATCTCCTGTGAAACGTGCCAGACTAGCATTCCTGGAGGAAAGGATATTGTGGAGAGACGGCTAGCCACAGCCTGGGAGATGTTTCCAGAATAAATTTTTACTCTGCAGCGGAGTGTGCGCTGATATGAATCCTCCTCCCAGATTAAAACTGTGTGCCGGACCAGGACTCGAACCCACATGTTCTGGCAGAAGTACAGCTACGAGGACGGCTCATGAGTAGTGATTGAGTGGCTCAGTCGATAAAGGAAGTCAAAGGCCGTGAGCTCGAGTCGTGGTCCACTAAACATATTTAATCTGCCAGGTGGTTTCATATCAGCGCACACTCCGCTGCGGAGTGAAAATTCTTTCTGTAATGACTACCTTACTGTAGTATTTTCCGATAAAGCGACTTTTGACACCTCCGGGAAAGTAAACAGACATCTTGTCCGTATCAGGTGTCGAAGAACACACATATGGTGATACAGCAGATAAGAATCAGCCTTAAAGTGAATGGGATGTGTGAATTAATTCACAACACAGTTACTGGACTGTTAATTTTCACTGAGCCTACGATTACAGCAACAGGGTTACGTCAATATGTTGGAACATTACATTTCACTCAGTTACAGGAATTTCAACTCTGGGCGGTGTTTGAACTAGATGATGCACCGTCGTATTGGAAGTTATTTGTTTACCAATTATAGAGTGCAACCTTTCCGGAAGTATGGACTGGAAGAAGTGGTCCAATATCATGGGCACTTTTCGTGGGATTGCGTTAAGGATAAAGTGTTCACTTCACCAGTTCTTAAAGTGAAAACTCTTACGGCACAAATACGAGATGATGTAGAGGCGGTTTTGGAAGAAATGTTGGCAAAGATGTGGAGGGAGATTGAGTACCATATAGACGTTCTATGGATCATTTGTGATAGTCTATCCAATAAAAAAAACATCTTATGTGTTCTTCTATAATTTGCAGTAAACCGCTTAGCTGTATCTAGCATAACTCCTCATAAACAGATTTTTGTAATCAGGGGTTGAGTCTATTCTCATGCTGTATACTGGATATTGGAATAGATCTCTGAATGTGGAACGCTGTGGCAAGACTGTTCGTCTTTTTCGTATAATTTAGGTAATTATTTTGTTGAAGTTACGTTTTGTAAATTTATTTTCGTAAAATTTGAACTTCGGAGCTTGCAGGTCTTAGTCTGATATACGAGAAATGAGCAAAGTAATCCCCTCTTGTTAGCTCTTCAGTTTTCATTCTCGTTTCATGCTCATTTTAGAATAGCCCTTAAATTGGTTTCCTCATCGGCGTGACATACGGCACCGCGTCCTTCCTTTACCGACACGAAACAGCAGACTGTGCCGGAGGAAGACACTCCGCTGGTGCATGCGGTCCCGGAGCGATGCATCCCGGCGTTAAAAATACAGCGCGTCTGTTGCCTCTCAAAACACCGCCTTCGCGGCTGCGTCTGGTGACTTCGTCACCGTCGAAAAATCAATAGCAGACTCACTAAGCCAACGAGGCGACGCTGAAATTAGCGTCTGCACGGACGCTTCATCCGCATGTGCGAAACGGCCGCTGAATAAACACTTCATGCAGACACCTACGTCCTTCTCGCCGCCTGCGGGAGACGCAACTCTTCAGATGACAACATTCTGATTGGTCCTCTCTTCTGTATCTATTCTGCACTGGTGTGCAAAACTTACAGAAGAAGTATTTTTCGCATGGTTAATCGCTGCCAAGTAGCATACCTCGATGGAACTTGAACCATTCATAAAAAGAACTGCTGCAGTATAGCATGGAAGATAACTGAAGGAAATACATACTGAAACGAACATAAATATCACTTTTATTCAATTATCCAATAATTAGACAGAAGGCACCGCAGTTTTGGGTTCTTGATTGGGTGTGTGTTCACCATGGACGGCAATACATGCTCTGCAACATGTTCCCATGCTCGCCATAAGGCTGGTATTTGGTGGTCGTTGGTGCATGTAGACGTGCAGCAATACGTCTCTCAAACGCATACACTGTGCCTTGTTTACTAATGGACAAGGTGTTGAGACGCAGTGGCCGAAGAATACGGTATGCGGTCGAATTTTTACCCGGCAGCATCCCAAGAGACATCATTCCGCCAATAGAAGTAAGAACCCCGAGAGAGGTCACCCGGTCAATGGCAAGCTTGAACGCCACTGTAGAGAAGGCACACTTTGCCCCCGGCATAGAATCATGGTGATAATTCTCGAAAGTTCGAGGTTTATCACCAGTTTGACACGGTTCGTACAGCGAGAATGTTTTATGCAAGAGATGTGGTATTTGAGTTTCGCAATGGATTTGGTTCTTCTACGCAGGAACGGTGAAAAGCTTCTAGAAATGGTAGAGGCGATCGATACTACTAGAAATGGTGATGGAATGAAAATAAAGGAAGAGAAAAAATTATGTTAAAACAAGGGGATGAAAGGGTAAAATTAATGATGAATACAGACAAAGTAGGAAATATTCAAGATTTTAAGTAGCTAGGAACTAGGATAAAAAGCAATTGTAGGTGCAACAACGGCATTTTGTGGAGAATAGTAATGGAACAACAAGAATTCTGTAATAAAGAGAGAGATTTTTCTGTAGCTGCGTGGAAAAGAGAGTAATGTAATAGTTGATTAATTATTTTGTCTGTTGGGTCCTACTATTCGGGGCTTTAGAGAGAAGTGAAACAGTGTTTTGACATTGGGAGGAATGTGGTTCAGTTTCGTTTCTGGCCATTCATTTTTCGGCATTCGTCCGTTTTTCTACATTGCTTAAGTTAAATGATTCAAATGGCTCTGAGCACTATGGGACTTAACAACTGAGGTCATCAGCCCCCTAGAACTTAGAACTACTTAAACCTAACTAACCTAAGGACATCACACACATCCATGCCCGAGGCAGGATTCGAACCTGCGACCGTAGCGGTCACTCGGTTCCAGACTGAAGCGCCTAGAATCGCTCGGCCACAGCGGCCGGCTCCTCATTCTTCACCAGCCCGGATTTCTATCCCGTCTCTAACGATACCGTTGTCGAAGGGATATTAAACCATGTTGTTTATTTCTGAATGGCGCCAAAACTTCGGCCTACAGGAGGGATTACGAAAAGGTTGGAGGCCTCTGCAACTTGAGCATGGTGGTGAATGGATAAAATCAAATAGAGTGACAGAGTAAGATGTGTTGAAGAATATGAGAGAAGTAAGACCGTTACGGGCAATAATTCAACGAAAGGAAGAAACCTCGCAACGGTACACACTGAGGAATCATGGGGCGATTATAAAAACTGATTTAAAAGGATACGTGGAGAGGAAAATTAATTAAAGACGGAAGAGAACAAACTACCATTTGGTGCAAGTACCTAAAGAAGGAAGCGATTGACGACAAAAGGTGCAGAAAGCATGGACTAGCTCAAAGACCAGGAACTGATGATCATCTTAATGATAATGATAATGACGAATGTCAGCGTGGTTTTGTTCTGTCGGCTTACTCCACCAACTTATTGGCAAAGCGCCAGCGTAACGTGAATTTACTGAACGTCGCTGTCTTTCCCAAGAGAAGAGTTACGTATTCGCCCGCTTGTAGTGTATCAAGCCCAGTCATGCCTCGCGTTTCAATCGTATCCTTACGTAACGCAGGCCAATACACGTAACTTCAACATCGAAATGAAAAAGAGAGAAAAAAGAGCACCCACCACTCTGTGTATGCAACTTGCTTCGAACAGAAAAAAATATAGCAGCAGCTCTGATACGGCGGACACGAATACTGTCGCAAACTTTATCTCTCGAGCTAAAGTCGAACTTTCGGCGGCGGTTCCTTTGTGTCCGCATTCTCCGCCCCCTGGAGCTCCACATTCTGCCTCGTGGCGGACAAAAAGATTTTTAACGGAAAATAAATGGCAAGAAACGAAGAATAACATACTCCGACACAAAGTTTTGATAGCTTCTAATTCGAGGAGCTATCGTGTGACACTGATTTCGGAATAATTGATCAAAAAAATGAACTCTTAAAACTATGTATTATTGCACTGTCCATGGCCAAGAGGAATCTTTCTTTCACGCTATAAAAGGGAGTTGAGCAATACTGAACTGCGACCACTCAATAACAGTTATGGACCTTTTAACTTCTTTTCCATATGCTCGCACGGTGCATATTGTCTCGGCCAACAGTCTTGCAATAGCGCAGTGTTATTCTCGGTGAGGAAGGAGTGTGAAACGAACGGCAAAATTCCGTGATTAATGGCGGCTGTGGCACGCGCTGCCTTGGAAGTCGTGCCAGTTATTCGGGCGTGAGCGCCGAAGTTAATTCTCCACCCCACTATCTGGGAGCATTTATTTTCACTCAGGGCGGCAACGAAACGGTTTTCAAATTACTCCGACTTGCCGACGGGCGGCCCGAAGGCGTAAAATTTTTGCTTAACGACTGGGCTGTTCCACAGAGCGAAAGCTGACCATACGTCAAGGCTCTGACACGCAACAGAAATCGCCTCCCGTTCCTGTGGTGGACGAATTTGCAACGCTTTCTCGGTCAGCGAGAAAAGAAACTGATGATACTTTTTTTATTATTCCTTTTACTTGAGTAAGGTCGCGCTCTCTCCATCAAATTTTCATCATCATGCCCTCCTCGCCGTGTCCGACGACAGCGACTCCATCAGTCGTTTAGCCCGTATTGTGGCGGGCTCGGATGTGGCTTGCAAAACCGAGCTTTGCTTTGAATATCCGGACACACGAATACAGTTGCCCAGTGGAGTTATACGTATAGATGTACACTCCTGGAAATGGAAAAAAGAACACATTGACACCGGTGTGTCAGACCCACCATACTTGCTCCGGACACTGCGAGAGGGCTGTACAAGCAATGATCACACGCACGGCACAGCGGACACACCAGGAACCGCGGTGTTGGCCGTCGAATGGCGCTAGCTGCGCAGCATTTGTGCACCGCCGCTGTCAGTGTCAGCCAGTTTGCCGTGGCATACGGAGCTCCATCGCAGTCTTTAACACTGGTAGCATGCCGCGACAGCGTGGACGTGAACCGTATGTGCAGTTGACGGACTTTGAGCGAGGGCGTATAGTGGGCATGCGGGAGGCCGGGTGGACGTACCGCCGAATTGCTCAACACGTGGGGCGTGAGGTCTCCACAGTACATCGATGTTGTCGCCAGTGGTCGGCGGAAGGTGCACGTGCCCGTCGACCTGGGACCGGACCGCAGCGACGCACGGATGCACGCCAAGACCGTAGGATCCTACGCAGTGCCGTAGGGGACCGCACCGCCACTTCCCAGCAAATTAGGGACACTGTTGCTCCTGGGGTATCGGCGAGGACCATTCGCAACCGTCTCCATGAAGCTGGACTATGGTCCCGCACACCGTTAGGCCGTCTTCCGCTCACGCCCCAACATCGTGCAGCCCGCCTCCAGTGGTGTCGCGACAGGCGTGAATGGAGGGACGAATGGAGACGTGTCGTCTTCAGCGATGAGAGTCGCTTCTGCCTTGGTGCCAATGATGGTCGTATGCGTGTTTGGCGCCGTGCAGGTGAGCGCCACAATCAGGACTGCATACGACCGAGGCACACAGGGCCAACACCCGGCATCATGGTGTGGGGAGCGATCTCCTACACTGGCCGTACACCACTGGTGATCGTCGAGGGGACACTGAATAGTGCACGGTACATCCAAACCGTCATCGAACCCATCGTTCTACCATTCCTAGACCGGCAAGGGAACTTGCTGTTCCAACAGGACAATGCACGTCCGCATGTATCCCGTGCCACCCAACGTGCTCTAGAAGGTGTAAGTCAACTACCCTGGCCAGCAAGATCTCCGGATCTGTCCCCCATTGAGCATGTTTGGGACTGGATGAAGCGTCGTCTCACGCGGTCTGCACGTCCAGCACGAACGCTGGTCCAACTGAGGCGCCAGGTGGAAATGGCATGGCAAGCCGTTCCACAGGACTACATCCAGCATCTCTACGATCGTCTCCATGGGAGAATAGCAGCCTGCATTGCTGCGAAAGGTGGATATACACTGTACTAGTGCCGACATTGTGCATGCTCTGTTGCCTGTGTCTATGTGCCTGTGGTTCTGTCAGTGTGATCATGTGATGTATCTGACCCCAGGAATGTGTCAATAAAGTTTCCCCTTCCTGGGACAATGAATTCACGGTGTTCTTATTTCAATTTCCAGGAGTGTAATTAGCCTTGGGCTTAGATTTGTGGAGCTTTCGTTTATCGTCCAGGTTCTTTAGGCGCATATGCTCGAATTGTTCCACACTCTTGTGTACAGTTAAGCGCCACTCTGATCGGCGCAATGGAAGCTCCTTCCAACGTTTGCTCGGAATGCCACAGGCTGTGAGGTGGCGTTTGATGGTGCTTTTATACCGCAGGTGTTGGCCACCTTGTCGCCGCTTTCTGCTCGAGAGCTCTGCGTAGAATACCGCTTTGTGAAGTCTACTGTCGTCCATGCGTATGATATGGCCACTCCATCTCAGTTGGTGTTTCATTAAGAGAGCTTCAATGCCAGGCAGTTTCACGCGACGCAAAATCTCCGTGTTTGGAACACGGTCTTCCCATTTCATGTGGAGAATTGATCTCAGACAGCGAAGATGAAAGGTGTCTAGCCTCCTAATATCAGCTTTATAACAGCACCAGGATTCCGAAACGTAAAGTTGGTAATATTATTGATTTGTAGACCGCAATTTTAGTTCGTAGTCTGAGATCGTGTGATTTCCATACTCGGTGATTCAGTTTGCCGAAAATTGAGGCTGCATTGGCTATACGAGCTGCAATTTCTGTTGTCGCTTCTAATTTGGCTACCTAGATACTTAAAGTGTGACACGTTTTCAAAATGTTTGTTGTCCAAGTTAATACTGCAGTCGTCTGTATTGGAACCCCTAAGTGGTTGTTGAAGGAATTGCGTTTTGGTGATGCTTATAATTAAACCAAGCCTTCTGCAGGTTCATGTATGTTTGGAGAGAGTCAGGAGAGTTAGCCATCATGCATACATCGTCTGCGTAAAGAATTTCTAAGATAGATATTTTATTTACGCGACTTTTTGTTCTGAGGCGAGAGATGTTGAAGACACTTTTGTCTGTCGCGTTTCTCATAACAGGTGCGAAACAAAGTTAGGAGAGTGTGGGAGCCAGTACACAGCCTTGTTTTACACCGCATGTCACGGGAAACTGGTCTGAAAGCTCGTTTTCATGGCGGATTTTTGCCATCATGTTGTCATGAAACTGTCTATTGAAGTTAATAATTTTGTCAGGGCAGTATAATCCAAAGAGCTTCCCGTGGGACTCGGTCGAGTGCTTTTTCCAGGTCTACAAATCACGTGAACAGAGGCTGATGTTGCTCCAAGCTTTTCTCTTGCATTTGTTTGACCACAGATATGGCATCCACTGTGCCTCTGTTCGGGCGAAAGCCACACTGGGTCTCTGGCAGCACTTTTTCTGCAAGGTGCGTTAGCCGGTTGTTGAGTATGTGAGCCAGGACTTTTCCTGCTGCTGAGAGAAGAGAGATTCCCATGTGAGAACTGCAGTCAGAAATGTCACCTTTGCCTTTGTAAATCTTGCAAATGCAGGCATCTTTCCAATCTTGTGGAATTATTTGGCACTCCCAAATCTTTGAAATTAGAACAAACAGTGGGTTCGTAAAGTTTGGTCCACCATACTTATAAAGTTGCTATCTTAAACTGAGTACTTGGAAACAAGAAATGGATTGTCGCAGAAGAATATTTGGTTTTTATTTACATTTACAGCGTACACCTGATAGCAACGACGTCAGCTCATAGCAAATGTGCAAAGTGACCACTTCAGACCTCAATTCCGGGTAATCCATTGAACAGAAATGAAAGACACTACAAACAGCGTCAGCTTGTGTGTTCACTACCAATGCATACTGAGTTTTCCAAACATTTAGGGCCAAAATTATTACAGTTGCTATGTTGAACTGAGAACTTTGAAACAAGAAATGAATGGTCGCAGAAGAATATTTGGTTTTTATTTACACATACCTGACAGCAACGACGTCAGCCCATAGCAAACGTGCAAAGTGACGCCTCCCATCCTCAATTCAGGGTAATCCATTGAACAGAAGTAAACTCTGGTTTTAAAATTATTTGGCCTCGTTGTCTGCACACGTTGTTTATAACTGGAATGTAACCGCTGTTCCACCAGTTCTGTCCATGGCGTATTCTTAAAATGTGACTTCTTCGGGAAACTTGACGGCTGCTTAGTGACGAATCATCTCCCACAGCAGCTATCACTAGTTCCGGTACAGAGATACTACGCGATTCCAACTTGTTGTCGATGGAAGTCGCCAGAACTGGAGACCGAACCACCATGTCTCTTATGATGTCTCACTGGGTGTTTGATGAATATTTTGGCAAGTTACTTGTTTGTAGTGCTGGCGTGTATAAAGAGATAGGTTTTGTAATATTTTTGGGTAACTGGTCCTACGCTGATACCTGCCAAATCTGAAATGCAATGTTGGTTTATTGGGAGACAGTCATTCCAGCCAAATAACACGGTATATGGTTCAAATGGCTCTGAGCACTATGCGACTTAACTTCTGAGGTCATCAGTCGCCTAGAACTTAGAACTAATTAAACCTAACTAACCTAAGGATATTACACTCATCCATGCCCGAAGCAGGATTCGAACCTGCGACCGCAGCGGTCACGCGGTTCCAGACTGAAGCGCCTAGAACCGCACGGCGACACCGGCCGGCACGGTATATGGAAACTTTAATGTTGTGAAATATAAGATAAACTCACCCGGACCCGGGCAACACACACTGCGCTGTGACCATACACTGAGTTCATGTTCGATCACGTGAAACGACTGAGAGATACGTTTCTCGTCTCCAACTGGCTATCCAGAGCACGCCCTTATTAGGAAGCGTCGCCTCTTCTGCCTTCTGACCGCATTCAAGAATAGAGAATTTTGAACGGTAGAACGGCGTGACGCAAAGGGATGGCTAGGCTGTCTGAGGGTAACTGTGTATGCGGAAAGATGCACACAGTCCAAGGTTGTGTTTCAAAAAGTACTGATTTTAATAATGTTTTATTTAAATTGTGTGTTAATATTATTCAAACTGACTGTGAATACAGCTGGTATACATCCCGTAAAGATAGTCTCGTGATAAATACACGTGTTTTGGCGTCCCAAGGGAAAAAATAGCCATTAGAAATTGTAGGCGAAACTCTGCGACAGAAAAACAATAGGTTTGTTTATATAACTTTTGATAGTTTGTCACATTTTTCTTTTCTTTACTAATTTTTTGCAAGGCGTGTTTAGGAAATGATTACCATCTAAAAGTGCAGTTTTTCGTGTGTTACGGCATTTACGAATGCTGTTTTACATGTTTGAGGCACTGCATTATTCTGTTGCCTCCACTGTAATATATAAACGGGCACAATTTTGTAATTGATGGTGAATCTGTGTACATAGGTAAGAGCGAATTTAGAAGACAACATTTACTTATGGTTTTCTCATAGTCTGCTTACGCAGAATCTCATTAAACATCACTCACACAATTGCAGGGCACACAACCCATCGAAAACAGCAAACGTAAATGACCAGCAGTCACGAAGATATTTGTACTTATAGTCTACAGAGATTATGCTATAGAGCATCGACAGAGTATGTATAGTCAACAGAAATTAGGCAGTATGTTCTCCACAACTCCGTGCAAGAGCGGGGAGAATGCATACTCTGTGGATGAACTATTGCGTAATGTCTGTTGACTATATGTAAAAATATCTTTCGAATAGTTTGTTGTTTACGCTTGCTGTTTTCAGTGTGTACTGTGCTCTGTAAATTTTATGAGTGTGTTTAATATGTTTGCGTTCCAGAATAAATGAATTACAAGAAATTCGTAAGTAATAGGTTTTTTGCCAAATCTGACATTAATTCCTTATAAAGATCCGTCATTAATTACAAAATTGGGCGTGTTTATATAGTACGGTAAAGGCGACTGAATAATGCAGCACCTCGCACATACAAACCATCACGCCTTGCCCTGCAGTGCATTGAAAAACGCATTTGAAAATGTGAATTATTTCCCAAAGCGCTCGTGTAAGAGATAAACAAAGAACATAAGAAAACTTAACCATCAACAGAAAAAGTTATTTTGTAAACAAACCCATTCCTCAAAAATGTTTTAATACTGATTGCCAGCAGCCAACCAGCCATCTAACCATACGTAGCGATTCTTGTTGAAGACAAGGTGAGTGCTACAAGCTTGTGATATCTTCTGCGTTATGGACAGATCTAAAGAAGAAACAAAGTGAGTGGAAATAACATTCACAACGTGGTCTTGAACAGTATATATCCACCTGCAAAGCCCGTATAAAATGTCTGGCTGTCACAACCAGCTTACATCCTCACGTTTCCGGGAGTAATGACTATGAGAGATGTTGCCATTTCCTATGCATACAGAAAAATCAAACAATATAAAGACAGTTCTGAACGCAATCGAGAAGGTATACGCCATTTTTTGGCCAAACTAGTAACTTCGGAGCTGCTGAATTCTTCTCGGGTTATCAGCCGAGTTAACGCGTAGTTCTGCTGCAACGTTTCAGCAAGTTTCCTACTTGGCATCTTCAAGCGGCTGAAGACGACAAGTAGGAAACTTGTCGAAACGTTGCCGCAGAAGGGCACCTTGATTCGTCTGAAAACCCGAGAAGACTTCATCATTGATATTCGCCGAGAAAGTCTAAATTCGCATATACCACATCTTCGGAACCATCGCTATTTATTTTTCTACTTCACAAAGCTGCGTGCTGCAATAACAAAAAGGTATTTAATTCATACGTCAAAACATCACAAAAATGCAAGAAAAGAATCAGTTGTGAAGCTATCGGAAGCGGGTTGTAACTCTGAGAACACCGCACGTCTTTTGGGCTTGGCTTCTTGTGAATGTCTTCAGCTGAATATGGCATAAATTTCCTTGTACGCATCCACTGTAAACTGTCACCATAATGCAGGAAGTGTTCTGCGCAGCCAGCAGCGGTGGCCGTGCGGTTCTAGGCGTTTCAGTCTGGAATCGCGCCACTGCTACGGTCGCAGGTTCGAATCCTGCCTCGGGCATGGATGTGTGTGATGTCCTTAGGTTAGTTAGGTTTAAATAGTTCTAAGTTCTAGGGGACTGATGACCACAGATGTTAAGTCCCATAGTGCTCAGAGCCATTTGAACCATATTTTTGTTCTGCGCAGCTGCCTGCTTCGACACCCACGTTTGGCTACCTGTTCCAGATGGAGGCCGTTTCCGAAAATAATTTCTAGTACGTAGGCTAAATAAAACTGACCCGGAAAATATTTCACGCACCTTAAGACAGGCAACGCAGCTTACATCATGCACACCTGGGATGGATGACGTAAGCTGTGCTGCCTATCTTAACGTGCGCGAAAAATTTTCTGGGCCAGTTTTATTCGGCAAAAAAATTTGACCTTAATTATTGGTCAAACAAAAGAATGGAGAAGAATTTACTTTGGCAGTTTATCTGTACTTTTTTCCAGGCGACGGTGCAATGAAAAGTCATATCCTTCGTCCTAAAACGGTAGGAATGGCAAGGAAAAGGAATGCATACCATATCCTTTACTGTTCGGTGTTCCCTCAACATAGAGCAGAGGTGAAAATGAAATGACCGTATGAAATTGTTGGACGGAAGGTCCCGTTCGGGCTCGGCCGCCAAGTGCAAGTCTTATTTCAGTCGGCGCCACATTGGGCGACTTGCGGCTGATTATGAGGAGGAAATGATCAAGAGGACAACACAACACCCTGTCCACTAGTGGAGAAAATCTCCAACCCAGCCGGGAATCGAACCCGGGGCCAGCACATGGGAGGCAAGCACGTTAATACCCAGCTAAGCAGGCGGACAGAACAGAGGTGTACAATAATTATACGTCTCCAAAGGTCTCATGCACAGAGTTACTTTGTATATTGAAATCTGATATTGTCTGATAGGTACGACACTCGTAAGTAACGACCAATGGAAACAGCAGTCATTGCTAATCTATTTTCCCCCTGTTGTTCTTTACAGTAGCGCCTTTCGTTATACCAATAGAGTCGGGATGTTTGGCGCCTATCTAGAGATTCTCTAGCTCGCAGTCCATCTTCCAGAAAACCAATTCTGACGGGCCTTGTTGATACTCTGGTCCTAAGTCGGGCTGCGGTCGGTGTCCGATCAGCAGCTCCTGCTGGTCTATGGAAGCCCATGTGTAAATACACTCATTTAATAATTTTTTCATAATGCGGGGCCACAGTCATAATATATTTCTTTAAAGTCAGTACCGCCATTAGACTGTTGTTTATTTACAGTGTTACATTTACACTTACACAATCATGATTTCGGCTTCAAAGTGCCATTATCAAGTGTATTAAAGTACACTATTCGACACATTGCCTAAGAGTCGATATTTCTGGCAGAGCCTACTGCTTTGTTTCATTACTGAGTACACCATCTTGACTCATAATGGCACTTTGAAGCCGAAATCATGATTGTGTAAGTGCACATGTAACATTGTAAATAAACAACAGTCCAATGGCGGTACTGACTGTAAAGAAATACGCTCCTGTTCAGAAATCCCAGAAGACCTTAAGCGACTAGAGACAGGAGGTTCATATTCATGGCACACGTACATTAATTAAATGTTCAAATGTGCGTGACATCCTAAGGGACCATACAGCTGTCATCGGTCTCTAAACACTACTTACACTAACTTATGCTTAGAACGATATACACACCCATGCCCGAGGGAGGACTCGAACCTTCGGCGGAAGGGGCCGCACAATCCGTTACATGCCGCCTCAAACCACGCGGCCACTCCAGCCCTCGAAATCAAGGTCAACACTGAGCAGACGTGCAGGATACCTCGCAGACGCATGCGCGAACCGTACCTTCAAATCAGTGAGTTGTAGAATTTTGGAACACGTATTGTGTTCGAGTATAATGACTTTTCTGGAGTCTAGAAATCGACTCTGTAGGAATCGGCTAGGGTTTCGAAAAAGACGGTCATGTGAAACCCAGCTCGCGCTATTCGTCCACGAGACTCAGAGGGCCATAGACACGGGTTCCCAAGTAGATGCCGTGTTTGTTGACTTCCGCAAGGCGTTCGATACAGTTCCCCACAGTCGTTTAATGAACAAAGTAAGAGCATATGGACTATCAGACCAATTGTGTGATTGGATTGAGGAGTTCCTAGATAACAGGACGCAGCATGTGATTCTCAATGGAGAGAAGTCCTCCGAAGTAAGAGTGATTTCAGGTGTGCCGCAGGGGAGTGTCATAGGACCGTTGCTATTCACAATATACATACATGACCTGGTGGATGACATCGGAAGTTCACTGAGGCTTTTTGCAGATGATGCTGTGGTGTATCGAGAGGTTGTAACAAAGGAAAATTGTACTGAAATGCAGGAGGATCTGCAGCGAATTGACGCATGGTGCAGGGAATGGCAATTGAATCTCAATGTAGACAAGTGTAATGTGCTGCAAATACACAGAAAGATAGATCCTTTATCATTTAGCTACAAAATAGCGGGTCAGCAACTGGAAGCAGTTAATACCATAAATTATCTGGGCGTACGGATTAGGAGTGATTTAAAATGGAATGATCATATAATGTTGATCGTTGGTAAAGCAGATGCCAGACTGAGATTCATTGGAAGAATCCTAAGGAAATACAACCCGAAAACAAAGGAAGTAGGTTACAGTACGCTTGTTCGCCCACTGCTTGAATACTGCTCAGCAGTGTGGGATCCGTACCAGATAAAATTGATAGAAGAGATGGAGAAGATCCAACGGAGAGCAGCACGCTTCGTTACAGGATCATTTAGTAATCGCGAAAGCGTTACGGAGATAATAGATAAACTCCAGTGGAAGACTGCAGGAGAGACGCTCAGTAGCTCGGTACGGGCTTTTGTCAAAGTTTCGAGAACATACCTTCACCGAAGAGTCAAGCAGTATATTGCTCCCTCCTACGTATATCTCGCGAAGAGACCATGAGGATAAAATCAGAGAGATTAGAGCCCACACAGAGGCATACCGACAATCTTTCTTTCCACGAACAATACGAGACTGGAATAGAAGGGAGAACCGATAGAGGTACTCAAGGTACCCTCCGCCACACACCGTCAGGTGGCTTGCGGAGTATGGATGTAGATGTAGATGAGTTTGAAAGAGGGCGCAGCTCGTGTGGAACGAAGTGTTTCGGCAGTGCAACGACGGTGCGCAGAATTGTTCACGGAAGCCCACGGAACACGACGAGATGGGTCAGGTCATACCACCCGGACCCGCCCCCCCCCCCCCCCCCCCACCCTTCCAAAAAGATCGACGTCTCATTTGAATGGCATTACAGGACAGGTCTGCGACTCTTCGGCTCTGTTGCAACAGTTGAGCAGTATAACACACTGTACACTATTAGAGGTGACAGTCCGTCGCCATCTATTACGGCACGGGTTACGTGCACATCTTCCACTTCTCCGCCTACCTTTGACGAACGTGCAGAAACATGCTAGACGGCAGTGGTGTACGGAACGACGGCACTGGGGACAGGAATAGTCTCAGATAGTGTTTCCCCCACGAATCCAGGTTCTGTTTGTTTGAAAATGATGGCCGAATTTCGTTTCGTCGTAAACAGTGGGAGCGGCATTACAGTGACTGCATTGGCTCTAAGCACTATGGGACTTAACATCTAAGGTCATCAGTCCCCTAGAACTTAGAAGTACTTAAACCTAACTAACCTAAGGACATCACACACATTCATGCCCGAGGCAGGATTCAAACCTGCGACCGTAGCGGTGACGCGGTTCCAGACTGTAGGGGCCTAGAACCGCTCGGCCACACCGGCTGGCTCTATTAGATCATTTACATACAATATAAACAGTAATGGTCCTGTCACACTTCCTAGGGTTACCGGTACTCTGGAAATTACCTTCGCATATGTCGATTTTGTTGTATTACCTCAGCGTTTATTGTACTCGACATACGAACCTTACTTTCCACAAGCAGAAGACAATTGATATGCTTTTAGTATTTTCATTCTTAACTCTTGGTTTCCTTTCCATCCACAGCACGGAGCCTTGAATCTTAGAATTTGAAGGATACCGCAGGTGGTTTCGCCGCGTCTTGTTCATAAAGGCAGTACTGTGATATTCATCTAGAGTTTTTCAGACAGAACAAGGCAAGATCTAAATTAGTATGACCAATTCTTAATCAGAAACTCCCTCTCCATCAGCGACACTGCTTCTGGGTTTATCTCGGCGTCGATCTGTGTGTTCCTATACACGACTTTTCCCTCAACACTCGACCCTGGACGGGTAGCGCTCCATCGATGTCAGCACGGAGTGCGCTGTAAGAGCGCACTTTCTCGTCTCCGCCATCAAGGAGCCGGAAATTTTAGATATCCCCCGCCATTAGCTCGCTGATCAGCGCGCTGCTGGCACCAGATGGGCGACAGGTTAATTAAGGCCCCGGGACACGCCTCCCATAATTGGCAACTGTGAAACGGGGCAACGGTTGCCAAGTCCGCCGCTCCTCGCAGACTGGCCAGCGTCAACACACGCGGGCATAATCCACAACACGAGCTACCGGGAAGTAGGGAGCTCGACACGTTGCAAAGCAACGTCATACACGAGGACGAATAAAACAGATTACGCGTACATTCAGAGCCGAAACGTCCACTAATGATGTCTAACATTATACACCTCCAGTGCTGAGTATAGAAAGATATAATATGGACGTAGAGATCTGTGTTCATCGTTTCTTGATACAGCTTCTACAAATATCTGTACACGACGTTTTTATATTCTATCCGTACATTTAAGTTACACGGGTTGTCCCAAACCTCGGAAGGTGTTGCTGTTCGCAGTATTTACGTACACGCGAACGCTAATTATTATCAAAATATTTGTCACAGGATCACCGAGAGACATAAGTAGCAATTCTAAACTGAGCTATTCTTCTTCTGTGTAAAAGTGTTCACCGACTGTACGACACCAGTACTTAACAACTTTGTCGCAGAACTAGATTGCAAAAAGTTTTGAACATACTCGTACAATAATAATCAATAAAGATTTAGTTTTAGCCACTCACGTACTATTAACAATGTAAAGTGAGCATTTTCAACTTCTCGCGGCGTAATGAATAATCCATTAAATTTCGGGCATGCAGCCGCGCAAATAAAATTTCCTCCACTGATATTTCGGCCGCATATCGTCCGGCCATCCTCAGAGTGAGTCACAAGGCTGACGACAAGATGCCAAGCGCGGCCTTATATCCTCCACCGCGGCGGTACTGCGCATTCGGGTCACAGATGCTGGTCGGCGGCAGAGACATACGCTTACACATGCGCCGCCTGTGGCGAAGGCGCACAGACATTCGATTCGCTTATCGATATATGATCGACGGCGGTGACACGATGACAACTTCTCTGCTGTTTAATTACTCCAAGAGCCGGATTACATGCTTTGTCCAAATTAAAAGCTTTATCTCTATTTATTAAATTGTTAGCTATTCTAATTTCTATAGCTTCCTTGAAGACAGATTCCCAAAAAGAAGAGGTGGATGTTAAAATCTTCACATCACTGTAATTCATGGAATGGTCTGTATCAATACAATGTTCGGCCACAGCTGACTTGTCTGGCTGTAATAAGCGTGTGTATCTTCGATGCTCCACGCATCTCTCATGAACGACGCGTGTTGTTTGAGCTATGTAAGACTTCCCACAATTTCCGCAAGGAATCTGATACACACCCGCTTTACGAAGCTGTAAATCTACATCTACATCCATATTCCGCAAGCCACCTGACGGTGTGTGGCGGAGGGCACCTTGAGTACCTCTATCGGTTCTCCCTTGTATTCCAGTCTCGAATTGTTCGTGGAAAGAAAGATTGTCAGTATGCCTCTGTGTGGGTTCTAATATCTCTTGTTTTATCCTCATGGTCTCTTCGCGACATGTACGTAGGAGGGAGCAAAATACTGCTTGACTCCTCGGTGAAGGTATGTTCGCGAAACTTCAACAAAAGCCCGTACCGAGCTACTGAGCGTCTCTCCTGCAGAGTCTTCCACTGGAGTCTATCAATCATCTCCGTAACGCTTTCGCGATTACTAAATGATCCTGTAACGAAGCGCGCTGCTGTCCGTTGAATCTTCTCCATCTCTTCTATCAACCCTATCTGGTACGCATCCCACATTGGCGAGCAATATTCAAGCAGTGGGCGAACAAGTGTAGTGTAACCTACTTCCTTTGTTTTCGGATTGCATTTCCTTAGAATTCTTACAATGAATCTCAGTCTGGCAACTGCTTTACCGACGATCAACTTTATATGATCATTCCATTTTAAACCACTCCTAATGCCTACCTACCAGATTTTTTATGGAATTAACTGTTTCCAGTTGCTGACCTGCCATATTGTAAATGATGAAGGATCTTTCTTTCTGTGTATTCGCAGCACATTACACTTGTCTACAATGAGATTCAATTGCCATTCCCTGCACCATGCGTCAATTCGTTGCAGATTCTCCTGCATTTCAGTACAATTTTCCATTGTTACAACCTCTCGATATACCACAGCATCATCCGCAAAAAGCCTCAGTGAACTTCCGATGTTACCCACAAGGTCATTTACGTATATTGTGAATAGCAACGGTCCTACGACACTTCCCAGTGGCACACCTGAAATCACTCTTACTTCGAAAGACTTCTCTCCATTGAGAATAACATGCTGCGTTCTGTTATCTAGGAACTCTTCAATCCAATCACACAATTGGTTTGATAGTCCATATGCTGTTACTTTGTTCATTAAATTATGTCTAACATCACACACCTTCAATGCTGAGTATAGAAAGATATGATATAGACGTAGAGATCTGTGTTCTTCGTTTCTTGATAGAGCTTCCGCAAATACCTGTAAACAACGTTTTCATATTCTGTCCGAATATTTAAGTTACACGGGTTGTCGCAAACCTTGCAAAGTGTTGTTGCTCGCGGTATTTACGTACACGCGAACGCAAATAATTATCAAAATATTTGTCACCGAGCCGGCCGAAGTGGCCGAGCGGTTAAAGGCGCTACAGTCTGGAACCGCACGACCGCTACGGTCGCAGGTTCGAATCCTGCCTCGGGCATGGATGTGTGTGATATCCTTAGGTTAGTTAGGTTTAAGTAGTTCTAAGTTCTAGTGGACTGATGACCACAGCAGTTGAGTCCCATAGTGCTCAGAGCCATTTGAACCATTTTTTTGAACATACTCGTGCAATGATGAACAATAAAGCTTTAGTTGTTGCCACTCACGTACTATTAACAATGTAAAGTGAAATTGGTTATTTTGACTGAAGGATTCTCTGAACGTAGTGAGACTGTATTTTCGAGTTTGCGGTATTTTATTACGTTCTCACCTAGTAAAAACTTTCAGGAACGGTTTGTTTATTGCGGCCTGTGTACCATCGAAAGGTGAGTGACTTTGCTCTGACTGGATATCAATGAATGTAAAAATGCGCGACACACGTTTTATTTCGTAATGCACCGTGTACAAATGTAGACAACACGGTCAAATGTAAAAAAAAAAAATCAGTGCTATCATGCCGGTAAAGTAAGAGGGGCGCTTACAAGTCATTAAATCCTTTTTAACTGAACCACCAGACAGTTTTCGTAAGTAACTTTAGGGAAACCGAAGGTGACTGTAAATACCGGTACTTCCTCGTGAAGAGAAAAAAATGGTTCAAATGGCTCTGAGCACTATGGGACTTAACATCTGAGGTCATCAGTCCCCTAGAACGTAGAACTACTTAAACGTAACTAACCTGAAGACATCACACACATCCATGCCCAAGGCAGGATTCGAACCTGCGACCGTAGCAGTTGCGCGGTTCCAGACTGAAGCACCTAGAACCGCTCGGCCACACTGGCCGGCTCGTGAAGCGATTCAAATTTTGTAGAGACTGATGGCACCAAGGCATACTTACATACGTGGAAACTGCAAAAAAAAAAAATCGAAAAAGATGGAAAAAATGCCACATCGAAATATGCGCAATCAGCGCACAGCAGACGGTCAAATCTTCAGTGTTGTTTACATGTCTGTATGGTCGCGGAGGAAAAAGTAACATGCAATTTCTTTCTTACTACGTAGCGCAGTTGCAGCTCCACGTATTTCCTTTGAAACGTATTACAATAACTGGGCCGAATTGCGCCGTAATAGTGGACTTCTTCTACGTTTCGATGCAAACATTGACAAATGCTGTACTGTCATACTTTTCCTTCGAAATGTTTTGAATGCCCTTCGAGACTTATATCATTCCTTCTATGTCCTGACACACGCAAAACGCCAGAGTATTAACCACACAGCAAAATATTGTCCATTTATGTACTGTCACTCGCTGAAAACTCTTTTAAGATATTTTGAAAGATTTATTAAATATTTCAGGGCGTCACGTTACACTGGACCCCTACACAGACCGAAATTATTACAGACTGGCAATCGAAATTCGGTGCCTAATGAAAACAGATAATGTGTGCACACAGCTCGTATTCAAAGTGACATGGCTTTTAAACCAGTATGATTTTGTTCTAGCTTGCCATTGCGAAAGACTCCAAGGAAGCGCATAAAGTGTTGGACTTACATACTGTTTATTGTCTCACGTATACGGTGCCCGCAGCGTCTACCTTACATCGAATGATGATCAGGCTCGGTCGTCTTGTCCTTACCTGAAACAAAAATGTAATATGTATCGTAAGACACGAGGAAAAGTAAATAAATCTGTAGCAAACTTAATTAAATATTCATTATTCTTACAATTATTGCATAAAATTAGACACAGACAATTAACAATATTGCGTTTGAAGCCAAGCAAAAATTAAGTATATAGGCTGTTAGATAATCTTATATTGTACATAGACGGGTATTAGATCACACATTTGTCTTCTCATTTTATGGAGCTGAACGGTGTTTAGTTTTTCACTTAAAATCAAAGCCTAAGTACGAAAGGTTGTTGCGAATTTCTTATTTTGACTATTTCCGATTATTCGTTAGTGTCTGCTGAAACCGCTAATATAGAACGAAAGCTTTTAAAAATTCTAAATTTTATCCGTTTTAGAGAAGATGATGCTAGTGCCAATCCTTCTTATATTTATATGCTGTCTATACGTGTCACTGTAGTAAAATGCTCAAAAACTTTTGCACCACTTGCACATCTGCAGACGTGTGTAGGTTTAGATCTAAGGGCAAAAAGGTATGAAATAGAGAAGTAATATGAGACTAAAATTACTCTAGTGTGTAGAAGTTAAGGACAAAAGCAACTTTCGCATAATGTGTCACTGACAAGTAACATAGCTCGATGAATCTAGATCTATACATAGAAAGAACTGCTACAGTACAGTACAGAAGTAACTAACAGAAATACGTAATGAGTCGCACAGAAATTACAGTTTTATTCAAAGACAACCTGAAGTCACCGCAATTTATAATGGTCCGCTGGACATTGCAAAAGGCGGGATATGGCTCTCAGTACGGTTCAAGAAGAATATAATAATAAGAAGAATATAATAATAATATAATAATTCCAATCCCAAAGAAACCAGGTGTTGACAGATGTGAAAAATACCTAACTATCAGTTCAATATGTCACAGCTGAAAAAAAACTAACGCGAATTCTTTACAGACGAATGGCAAAACTAGTAGAAGCCGACCTCGGGGAAGATCAGTTTGGATTCCGTAGAAATACTGGAACACTTGAGGCAATACTGACCTTACGACTTATCTTAGAAAAAAGATTAAGGAAAGGCAACCAACGTTTCTAGCATTTGTATACTTAGAGAAGGCTTTTGACAATGTTGACTGGAATACTCTCTTTCAAATTCTAAAGGTGGCTGGGGTAAAATACAGGGTGCGAAAGGCTATTTACAACTTGTACAGAAACCAGATGGCAGTTATAAGAGTCGAGAGGCACGAAAGGGAAGCAGTGGTTGGGAAGGGAGTGAGACAGGGTTGTAGCCTCTCCCCGATGTTATTCAATCTGTGTATTGAGCAAGCAGTAAAGGAAACAAAAGAAAAATTCGGAATATGTATTAAAATCCCTGGAGAAGAAATTAAAACTTTGAGGTTCGCCTATGACATTGTGTCAGAGACAGCAAAGGACTTGGAAGAGCAGTTGAACGGAATGGACAGTGTCTTGAAAGGAGGATATAAGATGAACATCAACAAAAGCAATACGAGGATAATGGAATGTAATCGAATTAAGTCGGGTGATGCCGAGGGAATTAGATTAGGAAATGAGACACTTAAAGAAGTGAAGGAGTTTTGCTATTTGGGGAGCAAAATAACTGATGATGGCCGAAGTAGAGAGGATATAAAATGTAGACTGACAATGGCAAGGAAAGCGTTTCTGAAGAAGAGAAATTTGTTAACATCGAGTATAGATATAAGTGTCAGGAACTCGTTTCTGAAAGTATTTGTATGGAGTGTAACCATATATGGAAGTGAAACATGGACGATAAATAGTTTGGACAAGAAGAGAATAGAAGCTTTCGAAATGTGGTGCTACAGAAGAATGCTGAAGATTAGGTGGGTAGATCACATAACTAATGAGAAGGTATTGAATAGAATTGGGGAGAAGAGCAGTTCGTGGCACAACTTGACGAGAAGAAGGGACAGGTTGGTAGTACATGTTCTGAGGCATCAAGGGATCACCAACCTAGTATTGGAGGGCAGCGTGAAGGGTAAAAATCGTAGAGGGAGACCAAGAGATGAATACACTAAGCAGATTCAGAAGGATGTAGGTTGCAGTAGGTACTGGGAGATGAAGAAGCTTGCACAGGATAGAGTAGCATGGAGAGCTGCATCAAACCAGTCTCTGGACTGAAGAACTCAACAACAATATTATTGTCATTATAACAGAATAGTGTATAAGATCCTGATCACAAACGCATCCAATCCTCTCGCTATGGTACCCAGAATAAGACTGACGTCACCCACATGACTGCTGTACTTATAAAGGATCAGGAGAAGGGGTTAGTTAGAATCAAGGAGGGAGGGGAGACGAAGAGATGAAGGAGGAGCAGGGTGTGTATCGTGACACTGAAGGCCAAGGCCATCTAGACTCGGCAGTGTCTCTGGTGCAAGGGCAAGCCTTGAAGGGAGGGGTGAGGTGGTGGTGGGGGTAGAGGAGGGGATGACCTAGAATGTATCACACACAAGTATGCGGACAGACCTAGGGGAAAGGGGGGCGTGGATAGCCCAACTCGCTGAGTTGCCTCAGGTGTAACCTGACACCTGAAGTGCTTGTCATTGACCTTCAGATAAAAAATGATTGAAATGGCTCTGAGCACTATGGGACTTAAAACATCTGAGGTCATCGGTCCCCTAGAACTTGGAACTACGTAAACCTAACTAACCTAAGGACAACACACACATCCATACCCGAGGCAGGATTCGAACATGCGACCGTAGCAGTCTCGCGGTTCCGGACTGAAGCGCCTAGAACTGCACGGCCACCGCGGCCGGCCCTTAAGATAGTTACTGGCGCTCGTAGCTGCAATGCAAAACTACTGCCGTGGTGGGGAACAGCTCGATGAATTCCTAAGATATCTAAACAATTTCTATGCCAATATTAGATACTGTGGGAGTAGATAGGGGTCAATAGCTATCCTTTCTAAATGTGCCGATCTTGAGGAATGGTGAGAATCTGGTCCACTACTTGCACCGAAAACCGACACACACAGACCGATACCTGCACCATCTTTCAAATAGCCATCCGACCCAGAAAAGAGGTACGATTAAAACGTTCGTAACACCCAGCGAAGGGAAACGTCAGAAGAAGAAATGTCGGGTTCGGCATTCCTGTCAAACATCGCTACAATAACGGACAGAATTGGCAAAATATTGCGCATACACGACGTAAAGACTATTTACAATGAACCCAGAATATCAGAGTGTCTTAGATCGGCGAAGGGCAAAAGGGATCCGCTCGGAATGTCGGGAGTACACCGCATACTGTTTACACGTCTTAGAATAAAGAGGACGATTCATCAACTCCAGGATCAACAAACATAAAGGGTACTGCAGTTTAGAACTGGTGGAGAAATTAGCTGTGGCTGAGCAAGCGCTGTGAGGGCCTGACCGAGTAATAAATTTGCCGACACGTAGGTTCTCGCTATGGGGAAGAGTTATCACGCCCGATCGTTCAGACAAGCCATTGAAATTCATTATCATGACAATAGTTTTAGCAGGAAAGAAAAAAAGCTTCAAGGTAAACGGGTTCAGCACTCCAGCGCTGCAGCGGACGACCGTTGCAGGTAACAAGCGGTCAACCGCAGCGATAATGATGAGGGAACAGCCTAAGACGTAGTCGCAGCAGCTACGTAATAACTGTAGGCTATTATCACCCGTCGCAGGCTCGATTTAGCAGACAGCAGTGAATCGTGGATCTGTTACGTCAGAAACTCGTGTTGTTTAAAAATTGGAATAACCATCAAACAAATGTCCGCCGAATGATCGTGTCGAAAGCGAACGGGCAATCCGTCAAAGAGGGACCACATAAGCTCAAAAGTTAAGTAGAGGATGTATAGTTCTGTTTTTGTGGTCTTCGCTCCGGAGAATGGTTTGATCTAGCTCTTTACGCTAGTGTATCGTGTGCAAGCCTCTTCAGAGCTACATGACTACCGTGAGCTACATTCATTTGAACCTGCTTACAGTGTTCAAGCCTTGGCCTCTCTCTACAGTTTTTACGCTCCACATTTCCTAACAAAAGCAAATTCACAATTCCTTGAGCCTCAGGGTGTGTCCCATCAACCAATCTCTTCTTTTGGTAAAGTTGTGCTATAAATTCCTTTTTTCCCCAATTCAATTCAACACTTCCTCATTACTTATTTGATCTTCGTATCTAATTTTCAGCGTTCTTCTATAGCACCACATTTCCAAAGCTTCTATTCTCTTTTTGTTTGTACTGCCTAGAGCCCACGTTTCACTTTCATCGAAGGATACTCTACACACAAATAACTACGGGAAACAGTTCCAAACACTAACATTTATATTAGGCGCTAAGAAACGTCCCGTTTTCAAATGCACTTGTCTTGCTATTGCCAGTCTACAATTTATATCTTCCCTACTCCTGCCATCATCAGTTATTTTACTGCACAAATATCAAAATTTATCTACTACTTTTAGTGTCTCGTTCCCTAATCTAATTCGCTCAGCATCGCTTGCTTTCATTCCGACTATATTCCATTACCTTTTTTTTTTCTTATACTGATATTCATCGAACAATGAACAACCTCTTTTCAAGATATTGTTTATTTCGTCCAAATACTCTTCCAAGTTCTTAGCCGTGTCTGACACAATTACAATACCATCGCCAAACCACATAGATTTTATTCCTTCTCCCCGAACTTTTGTTACCTTTCCAATTTCCTCCTTGTTTTCCTTCACAGCTCGCTCGTTGCACAGACTGAATAACATTATGAATGAGTTACAAGCCTGTCTCACTACCATCCCAACTAACGCTTCTTTTTCATGTTTTTCGACTCGTATACCATTTGGTATTTGGATCTGTGAACAAGTTATAGATAACCTTGCTTTCCCCACATTTAGGCCACGCTACTTCAGGATTTCAATGATGTAATCCAGTCACAATGTCAAAAGCTTTCTCTAAATCCACAAATATTATAAACGCGGGTTTGCATTTCTGGAATCCATCTTCTGTGGTAAGTCGTATGGGTGGCATTGTTTCTCCTTTTTTCTCCAGAATCGAAACCGATCTCTCCGAAGGTTAGCCTCTACCAGTTTTTCAATTCCACTGTAAAAATTTTTTGTCAATATTTTGCAAATCATAATTCAAAAAAATGGCTCTGAGCACTATGGGACTCAACATCTATGGTCATAAGTCCCCTAGAACTTAGAACTACTTAAACCTAACTAACCTAAGGACATCAAACAACACCCAGTCATCACGAGGCAGAGAAAATCCCTGACCCCGCCGGGAATCGACAAATCACAATTAACTAGAGTGAAGTTACGGTAGTATTCGAATCTCACACCAACCGCCTTCAATGCAATTGAAATTATTACATCCTTTCGTGAGATTGACGCCTTTTCACCTCCTTCATACTGAAAAGTGGCAGTTAATCTACCTTTCGTGTGTTTCTTTAGATTTACCAAGTTCTGCAGAATGTCTTTTATCTGCCTGTGTTTCTTCATATTTCTATAACACCGGCGAGAAATCTCTCTGGGAACCGAATCGATTGATTTTTGTCTTCATTTTTTTACGATTGATATTCAGCAACCCATGTGACTTTGACCAACGTTCCTAAACATGAATGACTTATAGAGTGTATGAATGTGGGTGTAATTGCAAACGGATGCAGCAGGTGAACTTTCTTGGTTCAGCTCTGTCGCGGGACCTGGGAACGGCCGGTGAATTTAATTTTTCGGAGCTGACTTGGGGCGCCAGTTTGGCAAGGCGTCTGTTTGTCCGGCCTTTCTTAAATCACTGCCTCGTAATCACTTCCCTCAAAACCACGCGCAAAGCACGAGCTAGTTGAAATTTTAGAGGTTGAAGTGATGGAAAATTTTGAGCCGAAGAATCGCTTTGTTTCTCCTAACTTGGAGGAGACGCCAGGTACTGAAAAATTCGTCTTCTCGATTGGTCACTTCGCCAGCTACAAGTTTCTTTCAGTCTCTGTCCAGGGAGGCGAGCTTGGATTTTGTGAAGATTTAGCCGCTGTGCTGGAGTCTGGTGAATATGACCTGCTGCTTCCGTGCACACGTGGTAAGTGATTTTGGATTGGACTAAGTTCAGTTTTCCGTGCTCGGAACCGTCTGTAACTTTTCAGGTCACTTTTCAGAAGCATTATGGGGTTCTCGCGAATGATAACTTCGCTGTCGTTTAAGTAGATGGAGGTGGGGCCAACTTTTCTCTTTATTCAGTCACGATTCACGGCGTCCATCGTGACATGTCTTTTCCTGTGATTTAAAAGCCAGTTCTGACTACTCAACTCTTACTAGAAAATGGTGAGATTGCACTTCGGTTATTCTTTGAATGACTGCATCCTTGTGTGTGAGCACATAAGTGTCCATGTTACATTCCCCAGTTAAGCTAACCCTTGGTGAACAACGACGATTAACGCAATTAAAAATAGTTTCCCCTTAAGGGACTGCTGCATTAAGATTTGGTGCGTGTTAAATGTTTACAGAAGTTGAGGAATACGTTCGTAAAACTTTTCCGCAATGTGATTTCCAGCACGCCGTTCCACCCCCTGTCGTCATTAAGCTCATTTACTCTGTAAGAGAAAGGTACCAGGAAGCAATTAGTGAAATTCGCCGGCCGCGGTGGCCGAGCGGTTCTAGGCGCTTCAGTCGGGAACCGCGCGACTGCTACGGTCGCAGGTTCGAATCCTGCCTCGGGCATGGATGTGTGTGTGATGTCCTTAGGTTGGTTAGGTTTAAGTAGTTCTAAGTTCTAGGGGACTGATGACCTCAGATGTTAAGTCCCATAGTGCTCAGGGCCATTTGAACCATTTTTGAAATTCATTACCTGATCGGTCAATCTGAACTCCGGTAGTTAAATTTCTGTTGCGCGGCTTCCTTGTAATAGAACACAGGACCAAATTCGATTACTATTGGTGTGACTTCAGACGGCTTGGCATTAAGTGGCATAATTGTAGCATGATAAGCACTGTTGTGTTCAACAGGAAAATCGTGGCAGCGAAAACGTCTGAGTTACATGCCAAAAGTTCGCCCCCCCCCCCCCCCTGAAGATTCAGTTATCAGCATTTAGAACTTTTCAGTATTCTATAAACAATGGACGGCTTTTATCGTGACTTACACACCAGTTTGAGTCTTGCGTAATTCAGAATACTCGTACCAGTTTTACTCGTCCCAGGCTGAGAGATGTGCAGCACCATGTCAAAGGCTGTCAAAAGCGTGCACTGCTGAATTGTTGACTTGGAACACAGAGGGCTGGCTTACAAAACGCAGCAGCAGTAGCGACTCTGGTCAGCGCCTGACCGCAGCGTCGTCTACATTATTGAGGGAACAGTGCGAGAGACAGAGAGAGAGAGAGAGAGAGAGAGAGAGAGAGGGGGGGAGGGAGGGAGGGAGGGAGGGAGGGAGGGAGGGAGAGAGGGAGGGATAGAGGGGGCGGTGATGGGGACAACGCCCGCGGGGTCGCCACTTAGTGGACACCAGCTCCGGCTGGTCGCCACTCAGCGAGCACGACACGGACAGCCCTTTCTGATGCACGGCTCGCCCCGGGGCTTTTACTGCCCTCTGCTGACACCACCAGTAAAGCGCCCAGTCTCACTGGCCTTCAAACGCTGCGTCGCGTCTAGACCGCAGTCCGAGCCGACACCTCGCTCCAACAAGCTCGAGTCCACGTCCACATCCTAACTCTTAAATTTATAATCAAAGTCAACAAAACTCTCTTTTCCACAAGTAAGTTTTTCTCCCCGTTGCCAGTCTACATATTATATCATCCTTCATTCTTCAGCAGTCAGTTATATTGTTGCCCTAATTGCAAAACTTGTCTCCTAATTTCAGTCTCTCAGTTCCTTTTTTACACTGAAGGGAATCCCTGAACGGAAGACGACGTTCTTTTTTGCGAGGCCCTATTGAGAAAATTTAGAGAAACGGCGTCTGAGGCCGACTGCAAAACGATTCTACCGTCTCCTAAGGAACACGAAGACAAGATGAGTGAAATTAGGGCTGCTAGGGAGGCTTATAGACAGTCGTTTCTTCATCGCTGTATTTGCGGGTGGAGTTGGAAATGAAACGACATGTAGTGGTATGTGGTACTGATTCGAAATGTGGTGAGGTGACAGAACACGACCTGAGGTACCAAGGAATAATGTATTTGGTAATTGGAGGGAGGGAGGGGGGGGGGGAATACTGGTAAAAATTGTACAGCGAGACCAATGCCGGCTGTTGTGTAGGAGCACAACAGAGAACACAGTAAATTTTGACACCTTGCGGATTTTTTCTTTTTCTTTTTTTTTTTTTTTGCTAAGTCTACCTTGATACGCTACATTGTTACTCCTCTACTCCTCTAGATTCCGTGAAATTTGGTACCAGGGTCGTGAGCACGCCTTCAGTTGCGCACGTTTTAAGGAGGTCTTGTCCATGCGCACCTGGCGTGACGTAATTGCCTTACAAGCCAAATACGTACAGATTTGATAAACAAATTGCACGGTTCACGGTGTGCACAGCTAGCCCTTACCACTGACCTACAAGTTTACACCAGTGCTATCAGGTGGTAGCACACTGCAGCAGACTTTTATGCCCATTTGCTGGCCACAAATCCCGCTAGACGACAGCAATTCACTCACTATACAGTTAAATTAGATCGGGCATCAGAATATGTTAAACTGACAGGAAAATCTATTTTATGGGATCTTGAATGAGACATGGATTTTATCATAAAGTAATCCATCTGAGGTGCTGAGAACCATAAAGTACATCATTGTTGACTGTGAGACTGTAGCATTTGGGGGGAGGGGGGTTGGGTTGGGTTGTTTGGGGTTGGAGGCCAGACAGCGAGGTCATCGGTCTCATCGGATTGGGGAAGGACAGGGAAGGAAGTCGGCCGTGCCCTTTCAAAGGAACCGTACCGTCATTTACCTGGAGCGATTTAGGGAAATCACGGAAAACCTAAATCAGGATCGCCGGACGCGGGATTGAACCGTCGTCCTCCCGAATGCGAGTCCAGTGTGCTAGCCACTGCACCACCTCCCTCGGTTGTAGCATTTATTAATGTTTTTGACATCTGTTGATCTTATGGTGGGCAAGGTTTATCTGTGCTGTAGGCTCACATTTTACAGATGACCATTCACGAAAAGTTGTCTCATTAGTTTTTCTGACATTCACTTAAATGTGGGATCGACGACGGTGTGCTTTAGGCCCTTACAGTTCTCAGCGCATCGTTTGTATTCTAGTCAAGTGACAGTACTACATGAATTTAATCATCTCTACAAACGGCAGTTCGTTTCTGGAGTTGGCTGCTTACTTTGTAGGAATCGGCTTTCGTATGCAGTATCAACATGAACTCTGTTGGATCTGTCTGAAGTGCCAACAGAAAAGAAAATTACGTGGATAAGTTAGCTGGATAAGAAATATGCCCTCTTACACCAGATACGAGGAATGAGGAAATAACGATATCAAATAAGCGTGACCACAAGCAAGCATTTAACAGAGAAGTGTATAATAAAAGTAAGTTATTGTGTGGGTGAAAGGTAAGAATGATTTTCTGCCCGGAAAGTAATTCGTTAAGTAATACATATTTTAGAGTTACTGTATATTTGACCGAAAAATTAAAAAAGCACGAAAACTGCTACACACACAAAAATGCGAAATGGAGAGTAGCGAATTATTTCGTTCTTGCCCTAAACTGTACTTCATTACGTACAAAACAACAATAATTCTTTACGTTTTCAGACAATTTATGCATATTATTACGAGACATATTCCGAAAGTAAAGTCGGATCGATACCAAAATGGAAACCACATTGAAAATCAAAAGTCTTTTATTTGCAGTAACTAGCCACACCTTCCAGCAACATTTCTACATAGTCTCCGCTACGTCTGTGACATTTGTCGTAGCGTTGTACCAACTTTCCAATACCCTCGACATAGAAGGCAGCCACCTACACTCTTCGCCGATTCTCTATGCTGATCTGCTGTTCGTTGTCTGGGCCAAAACGTTGACTTCACAGCCAGTGGCTCATGTCAGCAGAGATGAAAATCAGAGGGAGCAAAGTCTGGGCCGTATCGAGGGCGATCAAACACTTCCCATCGAAAACGCTGCAGGGGTGTCCTTATTGCCCCTGCAGAGTGCGGCCGAGAACCGTTATGAAGATGGAAATGCATGACAGTTGTGTCATGTGGGCTGCATCAAACCAGGCGAAATCTCTCAAGGGCACTCATACTCGATGGGAGACACTGTTTTCTAGGCATCTTTCCGTGCTCACTGTGCGCTTACAACTGAAAAGACAGATGCGACGCAATCAATGGGCATTTTAGAGACACTGTACAACACATCTAGGCAAGGCTTTATCGGATTTTCACTGTGGTTTCCATTTCGCGACCGATCGGACCTTACTTTCGGAATACGCCTCGTATTATTACAATTATTACTATTATGGGCAGTGGCTGTATCTGTATGAGGGACCTTTTAAAAATCCGTGCAAAATTAAAAACTACTTACATAGTTGGGATAAACCTTTTTTTATTTTTCGACATAGTGTCCTTTTAGACTTATACAATCCGTCCAACGCTGTTCTAATTTATTGATCCCTTCTGAATAAGAGGAATTGTCCAAGTCTGCAAAATGGCTATCAGTTCCTGCAATCACCTCCTCATTTGAATAAAATGTTTGTTCCGCCAGCCATTTCTTCAAATTGGGAAACAAATAGTAGTTGGTGGGAGTCAGGTCTGGAGAATAGGGGGAGATGTGAAACGAGTTGGGATCCTATTTCCATTAATTTTGCGACCACAACTGCTGAGGTGTGTGCTGGTGCATTGTCGTGATGGAAAAGGACTTTTTTGCGGTCCAATCGCCACCGTTTTTCTTGCAGCTCGGTTTTCAAACGGTCCAAAAACGATGAATTATATGCATCCTTTTCCAGACAGTTGATGAGGATTATCCCTTGCGAATCCCAAAAGACTGTTGCCATAACTATTCTGGCCGAAGGAATGGTCTTCACCTTTTTTGGTGCAGATTCTCCCTTGGTAACCCATTGTTTAGATTGTTGTTTGGTCTCAGGAGTATAGTAATGTATCCATGTTTCATCCACAGTGACGAAACGACGCTTAACGTCGTGCGGATTCTTCCTGAACAGCTGCAGACCATTCTTGCAACACTCCATACGATTCGGTTTTTGCTCAAGCGTTAGCAATCGCGGAATCCATCTTGCGGATAGCTTTCTCATGTCTAAATGTTTACGCAAAATATTACGTACCCATTCATTCGAGATGCCCACAGCACTAGCAATCTCACACACCTTTACTCCTCTGTCATCCATCGCCATATCATGGAATTTGCCAATCATTTCTGGAGTCGTAACCTCCACAGGGCGTCCAGAACGTTGCAGCATTACTTGTGCCCATATGGCCACTCCAAAAATTTTGAAACCACTTATAAAGTGTTCTAATCGAAGGTGCAAAGTCACCGTAATGTTTATCAAGCTTCTCTTTAGTCTCCTGAGTCGTTTTTCCATTCATAAAGTAATGTTTAATCACAATTCTTTTTCATCCATTTTTTGACCATCACTCGACTTCCTTGATTCACACGAATGCCAAACACAAATAACTGGACCAATATGGCTGAAACTTGGTGTGGTTTCTTTCCAAAGATGCTACTCACTAAACTTGACCACGATACGCGCCGGTGTACCATCTCTCGGACTTCGTACGTACTTTTCAAACGACTCTCCTATAAACATGTCGATAAGAGCTTGCTATTAATTTCACGCTCTCATATTTATCTGAATCTGAAAATTTTTAACACCCAGAATGTATGCTCACGTGCTGTCACTGAATGAGACCAAAGTTTAACTACCTCAACCAGTTTCAAGTTGACGTAGATTTCAGTAGTTACGTAAAGATGAAGAGGTTTGTGCAAGATAGTCTAGTGCAGAGAGCTGCATGGAGCCAGTTGTCGGACTGAAGACCACAACCATAACAAGAAAGCAACAAACACCTCACGAGACGAAATTATTGGCGTAATCGGTGGCACCCACCCACACACACGGCACCCCTGCACCCCTACTGGTCGCTATCAGGGTCAGTCGGGCACGACCGTCGCTCCCATGATGCAGTCGCCGCACGCGCTGTGCCTGCCGCGAGCGTGAAGGGTAATTCCGGGGCCGTCCCCTGGGGAGCCCCTTAAGAATTCGGCGGGCGTGTTCTCTGGAATGAGAGCCACCCCCTACCCCCCTTCCCACTGCGCTGTTTATTTTGCGGCGGACACGGCGGGCGCTGTAGCCGGGGCCGCCCTGGAATTTCTCATATCCGACGCGCCGCGCAGCCCTCCGCATCGTCGTATCCCTAGGCTAGGGGCGATTCGTGGCCCGTTTCACAGCCCGCCGACTACTGGCCCTCTAGCGACCGTCACGCGGAGACACTGTGCAGGGCGGTCAACACAAAACTGGTCCCAAACGTGTTTCCCGACATTCCTTTCATGAAATCCAAATATTTCTTCGTTCCGGCGGAAGTATGAATAATAACGTCATTAGTGACTACTTCCTTCGTGCTTTATTGAATCAAACGATGCATTTCGGATCCTGTGCATCCATCGTCAGGTGCAAACCGCTGCAATATACTGTTTACGTCTGTTCTTAAGCGAGGAAATGCGAAACGTATCTGTTGTGAGAAGGTGTAAGGTGGTCATATCATTTTGATTTTTGTATGTTACCGATGTACACGTCAGAGAGTGAGAGAGCGAGAGAGAGTAAGTTACGACACTGTTAAACAATTTTTGCTCTTGTCGTGGCATAGTCTTTCCCTCTGGACAGTCTGATACATTCTTATTTGAAGTGTGGTGGGTGGTGGACGTATTCTGTAGTGCTGTGCTGACTGGTGATTGTACCTTTTAGACGAAGAAAGGCTGATTGTAAAAGACAGTAAGGATGAATAAGATGTATATGTTAGGAAGCGAAGACAATATAAATTTTCAATAACGTTTTTATTTTTTAAGAGAATAAGTATGAGATAAGAATGCAGCATTACGCACCTAATTTGAAGAAATGATTATTGACAGCTATTTAACTTGGTTCGCTGGCCGCTGTGGCCGAGCGGTTCTAGGCGCTTCAGTCTGGAACCGCGCTGCTGCTAAGGTCGCAGGTTCGAATCCTGCCTCTGGCATGGATGTGTGTGATGTCCTTGCTAAGGTCGCAGGTTCGAATCCTGCCTCTGGCATGGATGTGTGTGATGTCCTTAGGTTAGTTAGGTTTGAGTAGTTCTAAGTTCTAGGGGATTGATGACCTCAGATGGATAGTCCCATAGTGCTTAGAGCCATTTGAACCATTTAACTTGGTTCACCTGCCCAAAGCTGAGAGAAAGACCATCCCACATCCCTAAGTCGTGCATTAACGTATTAATTGATTACGTTGTTTGATTTTTATACAGATTCTCTGTTGATATTGTAGCCTTTTCACTTCATTGCTGACTTTGTCAAGCATAGTTTTGCTGAGACCTATGTTACGTAATAAAATCAAGCGAAGTTTTGCTCGATCTTCTTGAATATACACTCCATTCCAAAAACGTTATCTCGGAATATCATTTCGTAGGTTCAAAAATGGTTCAAATGGCTCTGAGCACTATGTGACTTAACTGCTGTGGCCATCAGTTCCCTATAACTTAGAACTACTTAAACCTAACTAACCTAAGGACATCACACACATCTATACCCGAGGCAGGATTCAAACCTGCGACCGTAGCGGTCGCGCGGTTCCAGACTGTAGCGCCTAGAATCGCCCGTCCACTCCGGCCGGCCATTTCATAGGAATAGTTACTCTACACACCCCACTATTTATCATTACACATTACCACTTGTGGTACGCAACAGCTGGAAATTTTATTTACAAATAGGAATCTAACTTAGCCGCTGTCTGTTTGCTGTTACACTTTCGAGATATCTGTAACAATGTTGTCAAGAAGCAAGGTAAGTGCAATTTTTAATAAGGGCCAGATAATTGTTTTACTTCAGTTATGCATTTATAATATATAGACAAGTTACATTCAGATCAGTTACAGTTCAGTTGATATTAGGTTCTGCTTACTCAAAGGTTAGCATAGGGGTTTAGGTTGGACAACAGCTTATGGGGGCAAACATTTGGTAAGAAGTAGACGTTTGTAGAGTGTAGGGTGAATCTGGGATAGAGTTCATACAGAATCAAATATGGTGGGGAGCTTGCAAAGGTTAGATGTCCAAGTTTCGTAATTCGCCACTCAAATAACGGAAAATATGACGAGACCAGTGAAAAACTTATCGAGAAATCCAAGGAAAATATCTTTAACAATTTAATGTCAGCAGGCGTTAATTTCTGCATTGCCTACCTGGATAGCCGTGCCTGTTAAAGCGCAGCTTCCGGTACGGAGAGGTGCGCTGAACGCGAATCGAATACACCGGCGAATTGAAAACGAGGGTCGGCGTACCGGCCAGCCTTGGTTTTTAGGCGGTTAGCCACATCCGACTACGTTAATACGGGACTGGCACCCAAGTCTCGCCTCACTTATACGATTCGCAAACATTCAGAAAACTTTCGTACTGTTTGACATGAAAAACATTACATTGGGGTACGGTGCACGCATTCCGTCGCGGGTGGTGAGAGGTTGGGGGGGGGGGGGGGCTGTAACGTTGTAGCGATAGGAAGGGCATCCGACCAGCCCTTAATGAACCATGTCAAATCCGTTCATAACCATCCCGACCCTGCGTACATGTGGGACAAAGGTACAACGAAAAGAAGAAGACGTATTTAATGCATTCTGTATCCAAAAGTAATTGCTGTGTTTCTTTAAAAAAACTTTGTACCTAACGAAGCACCCAAAAGGTTGGAAATTCATTGTGTGTTTTGACCATATACGAAAAAAATGTGTGACTGAAGGAGTTATATATACTTCCTGTGCACTGGAAGCACTCGCGTCGACAACTGCAAAATACGAATAAATCTAGGTGCCCCCCCTCCCCCTTGCTACGTTATGTTAAAATCACTGCAGTACACATGCCATCAAACCACTACCACTGCATTTCTTATTAAATAAGGGTTACAGACATTCGATCTCTCTCCCTCTCCCTCTCCCTCTCCTCTCTCTCTCTCTCTCTCTCTCTCTCTCTCTCTCTCTCACACACACACACACACACACACACACACACACACACACAAAGACAGAGAGTAGAATGAAAGTGTAAGTGTGTATGGGGAGGGGGGGCGGAGTGTGTGTGTGTGTGTGTGTGTGTGTGTGTGTGTGTGTGTGTGTGTGTGTGTGTGTGTGAGAGAGAGAGAGAGAGAGAGAGAGAGAGAGACTGACAAACATAAACAGGACAAGACATGCCAAGTGAACAGTCGCTACGTTTACATGAGACACAACTTCCGGAAGATGAAAACCAAATTTCGGAATCCGTACATGTTATGGGCTGAAGCGGTTTTGCTAGAGCGGTCAAATATCGATTGGCGATCGTCAGTAGTTTTGTACTAATTACTTTTTATAAAAATCAATTATAAATCCTTCAAATCTACAACGGACTTGAAGATGGAGACTACTGATGAACACGAAGGGCACATCAGTAAATTCTCAGACAGTATTCTGAGGAACGAAACTAAAGATCGAAAATAAATATTTAGTTTTTCGTTAGGTTAGGCAACTTATTTACATCTTACAGCAACAGCTTAAGCTCATCGTAATAGTTTAATCTAGCAATCGTCCATCTCGATGCATAATTTGCAATTGTAATCTGAAGCCATATTGACTTAATCGACCTTGAGTGTTTCAAAAATATGAAAAAGTTTTCAAATACCACTACCAATCACAAAATTTGTTGATAAATACATTAAAACAAAGGGTTTTGCCGTTGCGACGGTATCTGCTAATGAAATTTCAATCAGTAGTTTTCTCCTCCGATTGCGAAAACATTCTGTTGGCACCCACACACATTGGGTGAAATGGTCATTACGATAAAAAAATTAGAAATCAGGGCTCGCACAGAAATATGTAAGTGCTCGTTTTCCCCGCGCGCCGTTCGAGAGTGGAACGGTAGAGTGACAGCTTGAAGGTGGTTCATTGAACCCTCTGCCACGCACTTTATTGTGAACAGCAGAGTAATCACATAAATGTAGATGAACATTTATATAACGACGGGTTTAGAAGTGATACGTCATCATCAGGGAATATTGGCATTAGACAATCATTTAACACATGTTCATAAACACGTGTTAAATGTTTTTGTAATGTCAAGTAGTCTGATGATCATGTATCACCTCGAAACATGTTGCTAAACAAATAATTTAGCCGCCAACAAATTTTGTGACTGATAGTGGCATTTGAAATCTGTTCATTACAATTATGCCGCACTCCCCCAAATATTTCTACTGTCTGTTGTACAGTGATACAGGCCTATGAAGCAGGAACTGGGGTTTCATACTCGAACGACTTCATGTAAACCAGTTCGACAAAATCCACCGTGGAAACATTGCACGCAGTGCTGTATAGGCTTTTTAAAGTCGCTCTGCCAACGATGTTTGTACGTGTTACTGCCCTTCGAAGTAGTCACAGCGATGTCCCCCTAGAACTTAGAACTACTTAAACCTAACCAACCTAAGGACATCACACACATCCATGCCCGAGGCAGGATTCGAACCTGCGACCGTAGCAGTCGCGCGGTTCCGGACTGAGCGCCTAGAACCGCTAGTGTATGACCTTCTTGCAATCGTCTTCACAGATACCGTTAGATGATCCTGTTCTGTTGATGGTGCGTGCGAATGGAGCGGTCTAATGCCTGTAGAATCTCTGGAACAATTCTGAAGCGAAGGCCACGAAATGGTTCCTTCATCTTCGGAATCAAATCAAAGTCACAAGGACTTAAGTCGTATTCCTGTTTGTTTTTGGAGCACCACCTGCGACCAGCTTTGCGAAAGAAGCGGCGACACTTTCTGTATCAAGATACAGCTCTCTGCACTTCCCGTCTGGTGCTCCTGGTACTTCGAATGCCAGGACAAGACCAAAGCTCAATTAACTGACTATATCCCCACTTGCTACTCTGCAGAATGTGGAACTCTCATCCTCTAAATATGGTACTTATCGATCTGGGAAAATATTTAATTTCCTATAAGCAGCTTTTAAAATAATTGTCACAGGACATACAAAGAACATTTTATTATTATTTTAGATACATAGTCGCTCATATGGGCTATATTGGGAATAGCCCAAATGTGTACCAACGGCGATTTATCGTTTGGTCTTGATTTAGTAGTAGTAATTTTTACAGTATACTACCACTGTACATCCTGTGTTCCATTTTCGTCTTATTTTTTCAGTATACTCTGATTGTAAAACTTGTTTTATGTCGAATCAGTCCTTTGTTAATCCTTTTACGTCGTACATGGGTACGACTTAAAATAATGTCACCATTAATTGTCACAGTCAATTGTAATATAACATTTCCTGTGTGTGAATGGTTGAACTGCACGTTCCGAAAGTCAATAAATTAAAAAAAACTGTTAATGGAGAAAACTCCACTATGAAGCCATATCGCAGTTGTTGCGTTAAGCCTTTGTCCTGGTATCGTGTCCAACTGTGAAAACGCTGCACATGGTGCTTCGCTTAATATAAGTAATCACGAGATGCGGAAAAAAATTTTATTGTTTCACAGGGGCAGGGTTTTTGTATGACCTTGGTTCAAATGGCTCTGGACACTATGAGACTTAACATCTATGGTCATCAGTCCCCTAGAACTTAGAACTACTTAAACCTAACCAACCTAAGGACATCACACACATCCATGCCCGAGGCAGGATTCGAACCTGCGACCGTAGCAGTCGCGCGGTTCCGGACTGAGCGCCTAGAACCGCTAGTGTATGACCTTCTTGCAATCGTCTTCACAGATTGATGGGAGAAGAGGCTACAGAGAAGCAAGAGGAAATAAACAAAACGTGTGTGTGTGTGTGTGTGTGTAAGATGGCGAGAAGGAGGATCGGAGGAAGGAGAGAGAGAGAGAGAGAGAGAGAGACTACGCGTACAGATGTCACAGAAATGCAAACGTTGTCACCTCCTAGTTAGCAGTCTCGTTCCATTTCTTGGAGGAAAGGCAACAAAGCCAGGACCCGTTGGAGGGACTCTGGGTAATGAAGTGACTTCGTTAAGGCGGCGGCCGCCGTGTTTTAACTAACTACTACTGACGTTTTTATTGCCGCCCGGCGCGCCACTTTTCTCTCACTGCTTCTCAGGTCCCATTATGTTCCCTTCTCCGAAAATTCGCCATTTCCTGCAGCAGAGGGCGTCCAAAGCATGTCACAATTAACCGCCTAGGTCACAATGAGGAGCGCTAAATTAAGTCATTCCGAATTACATCGGCTGGCAGTCCACTGCACGACGTCATTAGCGCCCCACTTTGCTCTCTGAGAGTTGAACGAACGGTGTTAGAAGTACTGAAAGCTTTTGAAAAGCAATTGAAATTCGAACACATGATATAGTTCCCGCCTTTCTCAACCTTCTGTTCACGACGACGTGATTACAGATGACCCCCAAGATCGAATTCAACAATGATGGGAAAGTAACTCTCTTGGAAAATGTCTTTCCGAGATTGATGTCTGAAATACTCCTCCGTGATACTGACCAGGGGGAGATTGAGTCAATACTTAAATCATTGAAGACTAAGAACTCGCATAGATATCATGGAATGCCTAGCAGAATATTAAAGAACTGTGCTCCACATATTTGCCCTATACTTACCCATATTTGTAATTTTTCCTTTAAGGGGAGCTAGAACGTCTAGATTTTTGGATTTTTATCTCATTATAAAATTTGCAATTTTCGGAATAAAATGATATATATATCACTTATAAACTCACATGGTAAGCATTTTCTTTTATTTTTTACACATAATCTACACCGGTTGAAAACGTTAAAATTTTTACGTGCATTACTTCACGATCTAATAAAATCGGTAATTTTTTTATATAGAAGGCTGGAATGTGTTGGTCATGTCCGGAAGAGGATGGGCACCAGGCTGAGGATGCCGAAACAAAGTCTGAGAGGCAAGAAACTTTCTTGATGGTAAAACCATAAGAGGCAGGTTGACAGACAAAATGATTGATGAACTGCAGCAGTATTGTGGGATGGCCATTAGAAATAATACTGAGGATTTGTTGAAAATTAAGCAGGCAGTATGGGCTACCTTCTTCCACAGACTGTCAACTGATGAAAAACCAGGACATCACCACGCCCGGGTTCCCGGGTTCGATTCCCGGCGGGGTCAGGGATTTTCTCTGCCTCGTGATGACTGGGTGTTGTGTGATGTCCTTAGGTTAGTTAGGTTTAAGTAGTTCTAAGTTCTAGGGGACTGATGACCACAGATGTTAAGTCCCATAGTGCTCAGAGCCAACCAACCAGTACACCACCTTTGCCCTCCTGGACCTGATTCATGGTGCAATTCCCGCAATGCCCAGTACTCAAACAGTGCATACAGCCATTAACATTCCACCCCAGCATCAGTCATGGATATCATAAAACCTATTTACAGAGACCTGGCAGATCCTGAATTACTGAAAAAGTGTCTGCATGTTCAGACTCAAAATCCCAATGAGTCGTTCAGTTATCTGATATGGACCCGCTTACCAAAAAATGTTTTTGTTCTAATGAAGACATTAAAGTGGGGGTGTCAGTGATGCTGTTATTGCAACATCGGTAGGTGAAAGTGCTACAGCATATGGGAATTAATCCAGGAGAAAACTGCAAATGGCTCTGAGCACTATGCGACTTAACTTCTGAGGTCGTCAGTCGCCTAGAACTTAGAACTAATTAAACCTAACTAACCTAAGGACATCACACACATCCATGCCCGAGGCAGGATTCGAACCTGCGACCGGAGTGGTCGCTCGGCTCCAGACTGTAGCGCCTAGAACCGCACGGCCACTCTGGCCGGCGGAGAAAACTGCATCAGAGAACTTGAACGGATGGACAAGGTTCGCACTGATAAAGCAGAGTATGCACCACAGTTGGCCACTAAGGAGTGCAGAAAGAAGAAAAGAAGAAATAACTGGGAAAAAGATCAAGAGGATAATATAAAGTATAGTGCAGGGTGCTTCTGAGGGACTAAAAATAAAAAAAAATTAAGCATATATTAAGTGATTTACAGTCTTTTGAAACTATAGAAGGCGTTCCTGAAAATTTATGTTTTCTATTGCATATTTCCCTAAATCTCAGAAAGCACTTCGAGTAGAGTATTGAAATTTTCTGGGAGTAATAACATACATATCCTACTGAACTACATAATGCTATGTATAATTAAAATTATCTAGAATAACGTAAAAAAAGTACACAAAATTTTAACTGGGTAATTAAAAATGGTATTTCCGAAAGCAGTGTTTGAAATGCAATTATTGTAGTTCAGGAGACTCTGAACATACACTTTAATGTCCTTTAAAAGTTTCATGTCAATGGCTACAGTGGTTCCTCAAATACAGGGAAGCCATGTCACTAAATTTAACATTCTCGGGATAGGGCGTTCCAACTACCCTTAAGAATGGTCAGTTTTCTGAACGATTAAAGTACTCAGTGGTAAAGCCACTTTATAAAAAGGAAGAAAGGGATAATGTAGACAGTTTTAGACCTGTTTCTATGCCATCAGTGTTTGCTAAAGTTATTGAAAAGGTTTTGTATGTAATGATAACTGATCATTTTGTGTCACATAATTTGCTATCAAATGTATAGTTCGGAATTAGCAGTCGTTTAACGCCTGAGAACGCTGTATTCTCTTTTCTCTGTGAGGTACTGGATGGATTAAACAAAAATTTTCGAACGCTAGGCACATTTTTGATTTAAATGAGACATTTTATTGTGTTGATTACGAAATATTTCTCCAGAAGTGGGATGATTACAGTATATGGGGAGTAGCTCACAATTGGTTTACCTATTACCTTAACAACAGACAGCAAAAGATCATTATTCATAGTGTTGAGAATGACTGTGATGTAGCCTTATAAGTACAGTAGTATCGTAGTAAAAAGGGGCCAGACAAAGGAAACGACTTGACTGTCAATTTTATGCTTTTAAAATACGCAATATTTTGAGGTGAAATGTACACAAACATAAAATTTACATTTTTGGAGTGCAAGAGCAGGGTATTTTTAATATTCAAGGAAGATATTTGCCAAAATCTGGCATGGTGCACATACACTGTAGATTAAGCTTCTTTTTTAGGGCAATTTGAGGCTGTTTCCAGGCTTAATAGACAACAGCTATCCTGTATCATTTTGCTCGACTTCACGTACGCTACTGTCATAGAATAATGCGTTTAGGTTTCGGTCTGATAGTAATATAGTAATAGCTCCTGCTAAAACGGGAAGTGGAAGAAGAAGAAGAAGAAGAAGAAGAAGAAGAAGACGAAGAAGAAGAAGGAAGTAAAAAGCTACTGTTTACTCCCTGTGTAGCTTGTTACAGGGCACATAACATGATGGCTTATTATATCGAAAATATCTATAGTGACAGCATTACACCAACTCTGTACTAACGACTACCGTGAACGTAAGACATAAGAATGATCAGGTATTTGTTATAGTTTTGGTTTTGACGGAGTAACAGATTCAAATTCATAATTGTTTAATTAATTTATTGCGCTGCTCGTTCTTAATAAAGACCTTGTGCACAGGGCACTGACTTCGTTATCGCTTGTTACCGCTTGATGGAAGCGTCTAAGGAATTAATCGTTTTCTCAGTTCTCCGGTTGGACTTTTGAGCGCTTCAGCAATTTTCTTCAGGTGTATTTTTCTTCAGCATATGTGCTGGGTAGCTCTTGAATCCTGCAAGCATCTACGACAAATGTTCAAAAAGTAAGGATACGAAACATTTATATTTTTTTAGAAAAGTGAATTTGAAAAAAATTACGTGATGTTGTTGACATAACTGTTGACTATTTTTCCGCATAATCGCCATCCCATTCAATGCATGTGGTGTTTATGGCATCCTCGAAGAATTATCCCGCCAGTTAGCCGCGCGGGATCAGCAGAGCGGTCTAGGGCGCTGCAGTCATCGACTGTGCGGCTGGTCCCGGCGGAGATTCGAGTCCTCTCCCGGGCATGGGTGTGTGTGTGTGTGTGTGTGTGTGTGTGTGTGTGTGTGTGTGTGTGTGTTTGTCCTTACGATAATTTAGGTTAAGTTGTGTGTAAACTTAGGTACTCATGATCTTAGAAGTAAATCCCATGATATTTGACACACACACACACACACACACACACACACACTCCCGCCAGCTCCTTCCTCCACTTCAGAGCCTGATTCTGCAGCTGTTCGTATGTTAAACATTTAATTCCACTCATGTGTGCCTTCAGTGAGGTGAGTTGATACTAATGTGAAGGAGCCATGTCAGGGGAATACAGGGGTAGTTCAAAATATCCAGCCCTACGAGCGCCTTGGTGGCTAAGACTGTGTGAGGACAGGTGTTGTGCAACAAACCTACTCCTATCGTCATCACTCCCCTCCTTTCGTTTTGAATTCTCCTTTGAGTATTTTTTTAGGGTCCCACAATATCATTGTGCATTGAGGATCTTCCCCTGAGGCAGAAAGTCGACCAGAGTGATGTCTTTTCGGTCCCATAACACTCATGCCACGATTCTTTGTCTTCCTGTCTCAACAGTGTAATGAGCCAACGACGTTTCATCTCCAGCCACGACAGCTGTTTTCGATCGCACCTTGAGCACAGCTTCCGGTGTCCCAGCGTTTCTGCGAGGGTCTCGTAAAAGTTAGTTCTGGGGAGTTATGGACATGCAGCAAAAATTCCATCCACTGACAATCGACGGTCTTCACCCACAGTTTCCTCGACTTTTCGCGCCAACTCATCAGTCTAGTTGGAAGATCTTCCACTCCTCTCTTCGCCATGAACATTTGTCTTGCCTCCACTATACTCCCTACACCACCTGAACAAACTTGTTCTGTTCGAAATACCTTCACCATATGCCGTTACGATTCGCGAAAATTTTTTCATAGGTGTTACTGCATCCGCGAGTAGCAAGTGGATGCTCACGCTTTGCAGGATTTCTTATTGACATCTTTCACGCAACTGGACACTACGTCGTGAATTTACATGCTACTGTTATCCTGCGATGCTCTCTCTGGTCAGAGGATCCTCTCCTCTACCACTCAGTATTGCCAACACCTCAACAAAAAAAAAAACTACAGGCCGATTTGGTCACATTAGACTTACTTTCTGAACATGTCTCGCTTGCCACCATTCTATCCGTACCACACTATCGCCCACGCAACTCGTATCAACGACAAGAAATGTTCCCACACTGAACAGCAGCATACTACTGCGCTGCTAGCGCCGAAGCGCAGAGGACGGAAACTTTCGTCGACGGTTCGCAGAAGGACAACCAGCGGAACAAGAGTGAGCACCAGCGGTTCAGAACCGAACACAGCCGAATGCTGTTCGCACACGCTCGCCTGTCATTCGCGCCAAGGAGAAGAGGCCATCGAAATCCGACTACAGGACGATCTAATAAATAAAGATAGCGGCCTTCAACTTAGTCAGCCTTGGAACCCTGCACTCAGCCTGGAGAGAAAGATGCGGTCCCAGAGATCGAGGACCGCCCCCGACGGCGGCAGCAAGGAGATTGCAGACTCCAGGTTCAGACCCAGGCGCTGCTTCCCCCACCACCTCCAGTAGCCGCCGCGCCGGCCGCACCGAAGACACCAGGAGAGGAACGGTGGAGGGGGTAACGGCTAGTATATATAGGGAGCCGAGAGGAACAGCACAGCATTCACGCACGCGACGCACGCGTCGCACTCCGCTGCTCGACTCGCTGCGGCTCACACCGTTACCGTCGCTCGCGCACGCCAACGCCACTAGCCCAACGCCATGGCTGGACAGAAAGGGAAGCAGATTGCAGCCGCACTGGAAATCCTCATCCGTGCGATGGGGAACAACAGCGGCCGCCAACGGCAGCCAAAGCGCAAGCGCACTCAGCAGAAGAGCAAGATTCAGCAGTGCTACAAGTGCCAGCAGCTGGGCCATACTGCGCGTGATTGCAAGAACGTCGTCGCGTGCTTGAAGTGCGCGGTGGCTCACGACACTTTTTTTTTCACTAGCTGCTTATATTTTATGACCCACCGTCTAATTTCTTATGGTGGGTCGTATATTGCCACTTAGCAGCTGTGACTGGGTCCGGGGTCCGCACTGACTGAAAGTAACACCACACCGGTTCCCGTCCCCACTCACACCGTTGCCCGTGTCCCGCCACGTGGAGGCGGGCTCTGTTTAGATCCATTTGATATCTTTTTCTTTTGTGCAGCATTAGAAAAACGTATAACTAATACAAAATCAAGTAAGATATTAATAAACAAAACGAAATTAAATATTTAGAAAGAAGGAAGGAAGAGAACTGAATAGAGAAGTTATAGGTATAATATTCCCCGTCACCTGGTTGTGGGCAGCGGCCCGGGTCTTGGAATGAACCTCAAAACGTTGGCCGTTGCTCACCATGCCTTTAACATCTACCATCCTAAAAACTACCTTAACTAGAAGAGATTAGGGTACGTTAAAGCTAGAAACTAAGACTTAGACCTCCATGTCCAGCCTACTAAACTATTTACGATATACAATAGAGAGGTAACTGATTTTGTGCTTGGCTCAAAATTGAAAATGAAAGGGTACTCGTAGTAAAAGTAATAAGGTAACGACGCTAACTGTTTGTGTTGAGCCTACAAGGCTCCTAGTAGAGTACATCAGGCGCAAGCACCTCCCGGCCCCGCCGACAACACGACCTGAACGGTGGTTTTCCCCGATCTACCATAGGTATCCGTCGGGTTGGGCTCAAAAGAGAGGAACCACAATTAAGATCCTTCCATCCAGGACGTGCGCCGCCTCTTACCAGGGGGGCGTGGGTCCCTTGAAGAGCTGCCCAACTTTAAGCTTCAGATGAGAAGTTCTCACGACACGCGCAGTTGCACGAAGCCTCCTGGGGCGGCCAGCACCTGCGCGAACTGCGGCGGGCCACACGCCGCCTACTCGCGTAGCTGCGGCTACCTCCGGGAGTCACGTCGTCAGCCCGCCGTACCACGCGCTGCGGCGGTGTCAAGCGCCACGACGGCTGCCCTGCCCCACCGCTCCGGCGAGGGGTACGAGCCGCGTCGTCACGAAGCAGAAGCCGCCACTGACGACGCCATGGCAGGCCTCCAAGCTGCCTTTGCGGCAGAACGGACCGCGCTCAAAGAAGAAGTTGTCGCAGTTCATCGTCAGCTCCAGCAGCTGCGCGAGGAGCTGCGGGTTCAGAACAAGAAGATGGTTCCCGCCCCCTCGCCCGCCTCTCCTGCGGTGTGCCCGGTGGGGGTGGATGCGTCACGCAGACGGACCTACCGTCTCAGAAGGACGTGGCCACTCAAACGGACGTCGCCCCGGAACCTGTAGCAATACAGGAGACCGGGGAGACGCCCGTGGACGTGGCACCGTCCTCTCCTTCCCCAACTCCAGGCGGGAAGGCAACACAGAAGGGGAAGCAAGAAGGGGATGGCAATCTTCGCACGGACATCATACGCTTCCCGGACAGCACGAACATGCCAAACGTGCTGAAGAAGATTGCCACCGTGGTACGGGATGGGCGCTTCAACGCCCAAAAGAACACGTACCTCTTCGCCCAGGCGGAAGGGGTACGGAAGCCGTCGCTCCCGCACAGGCCGTTTGAGATACGTGGCGGGCATCGGGCAATTCTGCTCGAGTTCGTCACAAAGAAAGATCTCAACACCACCAACGCGAACCCCGTCTTCACACCGCGCGACTGGGAATACATCCTAGACGACGCAGGCGTGCGGCTGAGGAACGAGGTTCGCGACGGCACGAGGAAGCTGTCTGCAGACCTGCAGACAGCGCTGCAGAACGTCTCTCGCGAGACAAAGAAGACCTAAAACATCGAAGTACACTAGTATGCCTGCATGCTAGTAGCCAGGACAGGACAGACACCGGACAACGAGAGGACACACCACACAGTGAGGCCACATCACCATCGCATCGCCAGGAACAGGAGGAGCGACTGTAATAAGTCTAAACTCCTACACCTCGGGCCAATGCCAAGGCCCGTATGTAAAGCGTCAGCACAGCATTCGTCAGGAACCACCCGAAGATGGCAGCGTGTACGTCTGCCGAAGTACAGGGTGATTCAAAAAGAATACCACAACTTTAAAAATGTGTATTTAATGAAAGAAACATAATATAACCTTCTGTTATACATCATTACAAAGAGTATTTAAAAAGGTTTTTTTCACTCAAAAACAAGTTCAGAGATGTTCAATATGCCCCCCTCCAGACACTCGAGCAATATCAACCCGATACTCCAACTCGTTCCACACTCTCTGTAGCATATCAGGCGTAACAGTTTGGATAGCTGCTGTTATTTCTCGTTTCAAATCATCAATGGTGGCTGGGAGAGGTGGCCGAAACACCATATCCTTAACATACCCCCATAAGAAAAAATCGCAGGGGGTAAGATCAGGGCTTCTTGGAGGCCAGTGATGAAGTGCTCTGTCACGGGCTGCCTGGCGGCCGATCCATCTCCTCGGGTAGTTGACGTTCAGGTTTCATAACTAACCTTTTTCGTAGGACTCTCCATACAGTTGATTGTGGAGCTCTCTGCTAGCTCTGCGAGTCGATTTTCCTGGGCTGCGAACAAATGCTTGCTGGATGCGTGCTACATTTTCATCACTCGTTCTCGGCCGTCCAGAACTTTTCCCTTTGCACAAACACCCATTCTCTGTAAACTGTTTATACCAACGTTTAATACACCACCTATCAGGAGGTTTAACACCATACTTCGTTCGAAATGCACGCTGAACAACTGTCGTCGATTCACTTCTGCCGTACTCAATAACACAAAAAGCTTTCTGTTGAGGAGTCGCCATCTTAGCATCAACTGACGCTGACGCCTAGTCAACAGCGCCTCAAGCGAACAAATGTACAACTAAAAGAAACTTTATAGCTCCCTTAATTCGCCGACAGATAGTGCTTAGCTCTGCCTTTAGTCGTTGCAGAGTTTTAAATTCCTAAAGTTGTGGTATTCTTTTTGAATCACCCTGTATTGTGGAGAAATTACGACGCTACCCGGTCGGATACCCGAGAACTGTTCAAACAGGAGAAAACTCGCTCGCTGACCTCCTTTCGCTCGTGTTCCGATCGGGTGTGTGAACCGCGCTTCAGAGGAAGCCGCCGACAATGCAGTCACCAGGCGACGGCGGCAGCCAATGAAGCAGGCGGCAGAGGCGCGATGTCCGCGGCGCCGCAGTGAGTGTTGGCGGCGTGTGCAGGCGAGGCGGCGCGCGCCCAGAATAGCGCCGGCCGTCAGCGTTTATGACGCGCCAGCCAGTGCAGCGGAGTCCCGCGCCTGGCAGCAGACCACGGCCGCTCCGCGCCTCTCCACACACTACCTGTCTGTCTGTCTGTCTACCGCTGCCAGCAGTCGCCGCGCCGCCTCTGCTCACACTTCGCCTCCTCCCCTAAGCCGTCGGCACACGGACCGTGCTGTCGAACGTTAACGTTGAGCGTGCCAATTTCAACGTGCTGCTGAACGCTCAGGAACGATGCGACTTGTGCATACGGTACGTGGGCCCCAACGCGGTATACGCGATCGCAACGCACTCCAGCGGCAGTTGAGAGATGTTTCTAGTTCGTAAATCACACTGTTTACTCAACGGGCGCGCGTAAAATTCCCACGTTAGCTCTATTAAGACGCACATTTCCTCCATCGTCCACAGAAAGGAAAGTACCATGTCCAATCAATAAGGACACAGACTTATAAAAGTTCTATTACAAACAGTGCGTTACAAATTTGGAATACTTCTCCGCATAAGATAAGTATTATTTCATCATTCCCACATTTTAGTAAAACGCCAAGGTCAGTCTTAATTGATCACTATTCCTACACAGTAGCAGAATCTTTGCAATGTGTGAATTACGAAGGCTAAAAGAAAAAGGAGCAAAATATCTTTATACAAGTAGCGCAAGCTGTCCTGTAGATTAAGCCAATCGAACAAAGTCACCCCTAAAAAAAAAGTGAACTTATATTTACGTAACATCAAATATTATAGCATATACTTATATTAAACTAATAATAAAGTATCAGAACCTAATAAAAACGCGAATGATAGGAAAAAAAAAAATTGGAAGTGTTAAGACGCGAACCGCCGCCCCATTAAAAACATATTACTGGACAGAGACGCTACTCATTACGCTTTTTTCATTTTGTTCGATATAGTTCGTTGCATTTGGTCTGGGCGGAGATCACAAGACATCCGTTTAAGTTGATCATTGATTCCTTAGCTTAGTTTTTTTTTTTTTTATTAGAGAGAGCATGCAGCCCTCTTTCCGAACACGCTGAGCTTGCGTGCCGGCCGCTAAACCAACAACAAGCTCATTTTAATCATATATTGTCTTACCCATTGCTAAAATCGTTAATCGCAGATAATTATGTTACTAATTGAAAATTAATTATAACTAATTGTACCAAGAACAATGCGTTTTGGGTGGATCTTTAGTGTGTCGCTGCCTTCAAATAGCCTACTCTTATAATACGCAAGTTACAATAATTATTTTGCCACGAATATCATGTTCCTCATTATTTTATTGGAACGAATCACACAACTAACAACAGGTTTTCGGGATATTCTCAATTTGCTGGTGCTCAGAAACGGCATATATACATATAGGCTTGAAATGAATGCCAATATGGCGCCTCACAACTTTGTACTGAAGTGAGAGCCGGCCGCAGTGGTCTAGCGGTTCTAGGCGCTCAGTCCGGAACCGCCCGACTGCTACGGTCGCAGGTTCGAATCCTGCCTCGGGCATGGATGTGTGTGATGTCCTTAGGTTAGTTAGGTTTAAGTAGTTCTAAGTTCTAGGGGACTGATGACCACAGATGTTAAGTCCCATAGTGCTCAGAGCCATTTGAACGATTTGAACTGAAGGGAGACGGTGTGCGTGTGACGTAGGTGGCGTTGTGCCATCTCACTGGTCAACGCTCAGACGCACGCTCAGAATATCTGACATGCCAGATATTGCTCTGCACGTTCGGAAAGAGTCCCGAACGTGCTGTTCCACGCTAAGACGTCAGAAACTCGGCACGCTCAACACTCAACGTTCGGATGCACGGTCCGTGTGCCGACGGTACAGAATAGCCACCCCATTCATGAGGAACCTCCTGCGAGGTCACATGTTCAGTCTTCAGTGAGGCTCATCTGAAAGTGTCATGTTAACAACTGTAACACGAAAAGTATTAGCTGATTAATGACTCACCACGTGCATCTGCAGCGCGACAGAACATGAGTATCCAGGTAGTGCACCCTTCTACGGGATGTACAGGACTACAGATAGTGAACTATAGATAATAAAATCGTCATAATTTCGGAACGGTTTGCGTCAGGACGTTCAAACTGCACGGTTGGCCGCGGGGCATGATGGGAATTAGTATGCGCATTATCGTTTGGTTTAGTGATGAAGCCCACTTTCATTTCAGTGTGTGCGTCAACAAGCAAAATCGGCGCATTTGGTGGACTGATAATCCGCATTTCGCCATCGAGAAGTCTCTTCACCCTCAACGGGTGACTGTATGGTGTGCAGTGTCCAGGCACGTAATAATCGGTGCGGTATTCCTTGATGGCACGGTGACTACCGAACGGTACGCTAAGTTTTTGGAAGACGATTTCACCCCCATTATCCAAAGTGACCATGATTTAGACAAGATGTGGTGCATGCAAGACGGAGCTAGACACCATCGAAGCAAGAGAGTGTTCGATGTCCTGGGGGAACACTTTGGGGACCGCGTTCCGGCTCTGGGGTATCCAGAGGCTACTGGCATGGGCCTCGATTGGCAGCAATCTTTTCCGGATCTGAAGACATGCGATTCCTTTTTGTGGGCTATACTAAAGACAAGGTGTGCATCATTACCTCCAGAAAAATTGCTAAGCTGAAAACAGCCATACAGGAGGTCATCGACAGCATCGGTGTTCCGACAATTCGGCGGAGCATGCGGAATTTCACTATTCGTCTGCACCACATCATCTCCAAGGAAGGCAGGCATATCGAACTTGTCATAATCTAAATCCGAATATCTGTTGTGGCGTTTACATGTTGAATAAAGTGTGAGCACTCCGTAACTAATTTATGTTTCTTTCATACAATTCAATAGTTCTGACCCTTTATGTAGAGCAACCACCGCCGAAATATTCCATGATTTTAAAAACAAGACCTCTGCGACTGTTAGAATTCTTTATTGGAGAACACGATCGATGACTATGATGATGATTGGTTTGTGGGGTGCTCAACTGCGCGGTTATCACCGCCCGTACAAATTCCCAACCTTTGCTAAGTCCAGTCTCACCACTTTCATGAATGATGATGAATGATGATGAAATGATGAGGACAACACAAACATCCAGTCATCTCGAGGCAGGAGAAAATCCCTGACAACGCCGGGAATCGAAGCCGGCTCCCCCGTGCTCTGGAAGCGAGAACGCGACCGCGAGACCACGAGCTGTGGACAGAACACGATCGGTTTCGCAAATTAAATTCAGGTGCTTCACTGTATACAAAGGAACAAAAGAACTTATCAGAAATTTAGCCATGCCAAGAAGCGCATCAGTAAAAGCGATAAGGTCTGTGACTACTTGCAGAGAAAAGATTAAGGTTCTATTTAAACCGGATTAAGCCATTCCCAACATTTATATCCAGGTATTTAAATAAGCAACGCTTCCTCCCCAGGCTATGTACAACGGGGGTAAAGCGTGACAATATTGACAAATGCTCATCTGTAAATGTTACAAACGCGGCGTGTCTGCAAAGTCTTTTAACTATTTCTATTATTAATTATTTTAATAACTACTACGTCCTTACTTTGACGTTTTTACTGGCTTCTTTCTTAGGTTGCGGATGGCCTTAACCCCAATACATTTAATCATAGACCCTCGCACATTCGTGATTCAGAAGTTTTAAACACCTAGATAAACATGTTGGGAATGGGTTTATCCAGTAAATGGAAACTTAATCTTTTGACTGTGAGTAGACACATTCCTTATCGCTTTTATTTGTCCGTTTCTTGGAATGGCTAAATTTCTGATAAGCTCTTTTATTCATTTGTATACAATGAAGCACAAGAAGATGCAAATATAATTTTCGAAACCGGTCATGTTCTCCTGTAAAGAATTCATACGGTCGCAGCAGTCATCTTTATTCAAACCTGGTACAGAGAATTGTTACTTCTAACAATACCACCACTTGCAAAGTAGGTTAGAAATCAGATTAATAACGTTGCTCACGCAGCATTTGTTCGCTTTATCGGGCAACAACAAAGTTATTGACTGTGGATGGTATCGTCAGAATGGAAATGAGATCACTGTAAAAAAATCATTAATTTTGGCACTTATCTTGAATGGAGTCCCACGTAGATTTCGTCGAAGTTGTTATGGCTCATCTTGTAGATTCTAGGGTGATTCCACTTTGACTGTTAGAAGGTCCAGATCTGTATTTTAGCAATATTTGTAGACCTAACAAATGCGTTTTTCAGAAATTCGTAATGATCAAACAATCCCAGATCAGAACAATGATATGGTAGAAATAATTTTTGACTTGGTGTTCACGATCCACATTTTTATTAAACTTCTTGTAAATTCACATACACTTCTTTTTAATTGTCACATCATCAAGAAAACAGTTTTGTATCAATCTCCATATATTAATTTCCAGTTTAACCAAACACAAGACTTGACTGTTCTTTTACAAAGCGAATTAACAACTTAACTTCGACAAAGTGAAACAAAGACTGCCCTGTGCGTTTTCGCGCCAAAACGGTTACAAGTTAGTGAAAGATTATGACAGTCTCACAGAAACGAATACACACAAGAACCATATCACAGTAAAATTTCGATACATCGGAGTACCTATACATTAATAAAACCAAATGTGAATATTGTCACAAAAATATGTCTGTTACTTCGCAGAAAAGTGGTACGATATTACTGGTATCGAGAACTGGGGTTGGAGTGCCGTAATGGTCACGTAAATAAAGAACCATTACATACTCTAATAATTTACATCCCCACAGATTGTGTGTACGTGTAGGAAGTTACAGTGAGATCCCACCACGTCTTACGAGTGTTTTACTTTCTTTTTCAGAGAGTGTACGAATAACCGCGTATTCGTGGTAGGTAGTGACGTCGGGCCGCGTTCGCTTGTTGCAGAGCAGCCCAGCGGACAGCCGGTTGCTGGAAGCCCTTCGGAGTCACGCGCGCAACGGCAAACACGGCACGCCGCGTGTGTGCTGTGCCGGCGGCCGTGCACACTGCACACACATTCGCGGCCGCGCTGCCCGACCGGCGCACGCGGAATGCTAAGCAGCAGTGAGCGCGCCGAGCTGCGCAAATTTCCGCAGCGCGGGCCGCATGCGGGTACCTGCTGCAAACAGCGACTCTGCGGATAAATAGGGAGAGCCAGGCGGGTTGCCTAGCTCTGCGGGACGGCCGCGGCTCGCTGCTCGCAGGCGCAATCCACTCGCCACAGCCGCTGCTATCGTCCGCCGAACTGGCGGTGTCGGTTTCCCGCGAATGCATCACAGAGAAAGCTACGGTACAGTCGGCGATAGTAGATGCCTGGCAGCTGCAGTGGGCTTGGAGCGGCTGCTTCGCATCTCTACCTTAAACAGCTGCGTAAAGCGATTTTGTATATTGCGTCTCTATGGCAACGCCTCAGCGTTGTCTCAGCTCTACAAACGACTGTTGTATTACAGCGTAGGAATCATACAGCCAACCGGTCGCAAATAACTGTTTGGTATACTGACCTAGGTTTCGACACCTCACAGAATGTCTTCATCACCTTCCAAACCCTGCAATTTTAAGCTTTGACTTGAGCATATCTGCTCTATACTTTTACCATTGCCTTCTCGCAATGCAGTCGATATGGCGCGCGCCGCTATCCTGTCATCTTGTTTAGAGTGCGAGCTATAATCTACATCTACATCTACATACATACTCCGCAATCCACCATACGGTGCGTGGCGGAGGGTACCTCGTACCACAACTAGCATCTCCTCTCCCTGTTCCACTCTCAAACAGAACAAGGGAAAAATGACTGTCTATATGCCTCTATACGAGCCCTAATCTCTCTTATCTTGTCTTTGTGGTCTTTCCGCGAAATGTAAGTTGGCGGCAGTAAAATTGCACTGCAGTCAACCTCAAATGCTGGTTCTCTAAATTTTCTCAGTAGCGCTTCACGAAAAGAACGCCTCCTTTCCTCTAGAGACTCCCACCCGAGTTCCTGAAGCATTTCCGTAACACTCGCGTGATGATCAAACCTACCAGTAACAAATCTAGCAGCCCGCCTCTGAATCGCTTCTATGTCCTCCCTCAATCCGACCTGACAGGGATCCCAAACGCTCGAGCAGTACTCAAGAATAGGTCGTATTAGTGTTTTATAAGCGGTCTCCTTTACAGATGAACCACATCTTCCCAAAATTCTACCAATGAACCGAAGACGACTATCCGCCTTCCCCGTAACTGCCATTACATGCTTGTCCCACTTCATATCGCTCTGCAATGTTACGCCCAAATATTTAATCGACGTGACTGTGTCAAGCGCTACACTACTAATGGAGTATTCAAACATTACAGGATTATTTTTCCTATTCATCTGCATTAATTTACATTTATCTATATTTAGAGTTAGCTGCCATTCTTTACACCAATCACAAATCCTGTCCAAGTCATCTTGCATCCTCCTATAGTCACTCGACGACACCTTCCCGTACACCACAGCATCATCAGCAAACAGCCGCACATTGCTACCGCACATTGCTATCCATCCTACCCAAAACATCATTTATGTAGATAGAAAACAACAGCAAACCTCACACACTTCCCTGGGGCACTCCAGATGATACCCGCACCTCCGATGAACACTCACCATCGAGGACAACGTATAATCGATTATAGTTCGCTGTTCTGGTGCGGGTGGCGCTCCGGTGGTGATTTGCTATTACGTCGCCGGCGTGTGTTTGGGGTGGCCGGCGGAAAGCGAGAGGGTAGTCGGTTTCCGGGTATTGCATGGAACGTGAAGTTCGCTCTGCCTGAACTGCTGGTGACGACCGCTGGAGGTTGTTGTGCCTCGCAATATGAGCAGAGTGGTATGGGGCGGAGGCGACTCGCCGCTGTGCTGGCCATTCGGTGGTGATTAATTGGATTCGGCGTACTTGTTCTGCCTGCCTGTCTGATGTGAAGGTCCGGTGGGGTCCAGTCAAGTATTCTAAGATCAGACCGTTGATGGGACTTAACGGGGTCCAAGTCCTGACAAGCGAGATTCTGGTTCTTCACATGCGGCCAAGCACGGTCGAATTACCGCCACAGCAGACTGGTGAGAGCGTTAACCACTACGGGCGATAGGGGGACGTTGATGTCTGCAAATACTGTTAATCCTGGTTCCACATACAGGTTCGTTTTAATTTATTATACGGTCAAACACTGGAGTAACTAAAACATTTGGTAGGTTGCGGCCGGCCATTGTGGCCAAGCGGTTCTAGGCGCTCCAGTCTGGAACCGCGCGCCCGCTACCGTCGCAGGTTCGAATCCTGCCTCGGGCATAGACGTGTGTGAAGTCCTTGGGTTAGTTGGTTTAAGTAGTTCTAAGTTCCAGGGGACTGATGACCTCAGATGTTAAGTGCCATAGTGCTCAGAGCCATTTTGGTAGGTTGCATTCGCATTAGTTACCTTCGTACCTTTATTGCTATCACTTTTTCTAAGAGTCTTGCCACTGAATCTAATGCTATGTTATTGCTGTTAATATAATAAAACATCAGGTTAATTTTATCTGTATTTCATTTGAAGTAAGTTGTACTTCCCTTCAATTCGCTACTATTATTATAACTACTATTATTTGTCGATTCAGTAGATTTCATGTTAGGGTCACTTTTGAGTTAACGATTCCACTGGACAATTAAAATTTAACATCAGGTCTTAAGGGGTAGGCAATGGAGTCAGGGCAATTCCGTTATTCCAATAAGATTTCTCAGCCAAACATGGCGGAGTTTTGATCCTGGAACAACTGACGTCCATCAAATATCTATCAGTACTCCTAAGGAGCAGTTTTAAGTAAAATGGCCACATAAAAATAATAGTAGGTAAGGCAGATGTCAGAGTGAGATTCATTGGATGAATGCTCAGGAAGTGTAGTCCATCTACCTTGTTAGAACAACACTTCAATATTGCTCGTCAGTCTAGGACCCGTACAAGAAAGGTGCAACGGAGGAAACACAGAAGATCCAAAGAAGAGCAGCACGTTTCGTTACAGCTTCATTTAACAATAGAGACGATCAGATAATCCAGTGGCCCATGCTCCAAGGGAGGTGTTAAGTGTCGCAGTATGATGTCCTGTTAAAAATTGAGCCAGTGCAGGAGAGTGTACCAATCTACATCTACATCTACATCTACATGGCTACTCTGCAAATTACATTTAAGTGCCTGGCAGAGGGTTCATCGAACCACCTCCACCATTCTCTATTATTCCAATCTCGTATAGCGCGCGGAAAGAACGAACACCTATATCTCTCCGTACGAGCTCTGATCTCCCTTATTTTAACGTGGTGATCGTTTCTCCCTATGTAGGTCGCTGTCAACAAAATATTTTCGCATTCAAAGGAGAAAGTTGGTGATTGGAATTTCGTGAGAAGATGCCGTCGCAACAAAAAAGCCTTTCTTTTAATGATGTCCAGCCCAAATCCTACATAATTTCAGTGACACTCTCTCCCATATTTCGCGATAATACAAAACGTGCTGCCCTTCTTTGAACTTTTTCCATGTACTCCGTCAGTCCTATCTGGTAAGGATCCCACACCGTGCAGCAGTATTCTAAAAGAGGACGGACAAGCGTAGTGAAGCAGTCTCCTTAGTAGATCTGTTACATTTTTCAAGTGTCGTGCCAATAAAACAGAGCCTTGGTTAGCCTTCCCCACAACATTTTCTGTGTGTTCCTTCCAATTTAAGTCGCTTCTTCCGACGTATATTTCGCGAAAAGACCACGAAGGTAAAATAAGAACTCACACGGATGCTCACCACGATCATTCTTATAGCGCACCATTCCTGATTCGAACTGGAAATGGTTTAAGTGATGTAGCTACACTAAGAGCTCTCCGCCACACACCTCAGGTAGCTTGTGAAGTATAGATATGTAAATAGGTACCTAAAGTGAGTAATGGAGCTGATGTGCCTCAAGATGTCGCCGCAGAGCGTCTGGATGAATAACATCAAAACAAACGAAAAGCAGTGAAGATAGTGGAAACAAATTAGTGACAGATCCGTCTTTATTCTCCATAATAAAGAATTTAAGGTATGACATCCCCAACTGTGGCTACATGATTTCCCCTATTACACGCTTACTATTTTCATTCGTCTCGTCCTCTTTGCTGTTGCGGTTTTCCGATACCCTCATCGTCTGTTGCACTAGTTCCAACGTATAGGGTGATGGCACTTTTTGATGATCCACCATTCTTCTTAACCCTCAGCCGTTGGTCATCCAACGTTGGCAGGCCTGATACGGGAATGATCAACACTTGTGGCTGCAGCCTAGGCACCAGAGCCACACCTTCTGGGCACAGACGTGTGCTACAGTCCCGTATCTCAACTGGGCCGATAAAGAATGAATATTTCTGATTGTAGTGCTGAGATGGCGCCAAAGCGTTATCTGTAAACCGTTCCTGACGGGCTTACCTGCTGCGTGTAGCATCACTCTTTACGTAACACGAAACTTAAAGTGTTTGTAATAACAAAATGGTTCACTGTGTTATAAAGAGATATCCTCAACATGAAAATTCGTTTGAATGCCGCAGCGCCTTACTATGTGGTGGTATGTCTTTGCTCTCCTCCACTCTCTGAACTGACTTAACCAAGTAGTTAAAGCTATAGCTGCAGTTTAACATAGCCTACGGGTATGGTGTAACGTGGAATTTTCCTCGAATATAAATCATCGCCAGACGTGAAAGAAGCGATACGTGACAGAACAACGTCCCAGGAACGACGCAGGAGAGAATCCCAGAAGTTTGGATTTTATTCGAATCCAGTGTGCTACAAGGAGAGTCCATACAATAAATCTTAAATGTGCTGGCCACCGACAAAGAACTTCAACTATAAAGATAAGTGCAGACTCATTAGAGTTAGTCATAGGATTCGCATCTGTTTTTGTAACGCATATAAAAATATTGTGACGCAAGCGACATACCTATATGTTACAAAGTAATGGCAGCAGCTCCTGCCTGAAGTTGTACAATTCATTGATTTCCTTTACATTCACACCCATTTAGCACACAGGCTGTATCGCGTGTCGAAGTTTGCATCAAAAAGAAAAACTACTATCATTTCTTAGCTTTCTCTATCCTACAGTGACATAATTCTCCAAATGTGCAAATTTTTGATACACTTTGTCATTGCACGGATCTCTGAAGTAGATTTTGGAAACCCCTCATGAACTTAAGCTTTAGAAATTTCTTTCTGGGCGATTACGTTTGTCAGCACAAAACCACGTTTGAAAATGTATTTCGGAGAACTGCAAGTCGTAAACTGAACGAAATGTGTTAAGGCGGTTGCATAACAGAAAGTGTTTTACGAGCGCACGGAAAAGAGTATGTAATGAAATTGCCAAGTGACATAGTTTAGACTTTAACAAAAATATCCAGACCGCAAATGCTTCCAAAATGATGTAGGGGCTGGTCACAGGACACATGGAAAGGCAAACGTATGTGCGTTTTAGAACACGGCGCTACATTATCTTGCCAAGTGCTAGTTTAACTCAGACGGTGTTTCTGTTTTACTACCTACAGCTCTAGATAGAACCGTCTTCTTCGAGTGCGACTACTCAGAAAAGTAAAACATCACACTGAATAGCGTTAAACGTATTTGTCCACTCGTGATGCGAATTTATAGCCACAGCGAAAGTTGTTAAAATATGCGGGAGACAACTGATAGTATAATTTGCGATCCCTTCCGACGGTGTTTTACCTACAGAAGTGGTGCTCAAAAAAGTGGTTCAACTGGCTCTGAGCACTATGGGACTTAACATCTAAGGTCATCAGTCCCCTAGAACTTAAAACTACTTAAACCTAACTAACCTAAGGACATCACACACATTCATGCCCAGGGCAGGATTCGAACCTGCGATCGTAGCGGTCGCGCGGTTCCAGACTGAAGCGCCTAGAACCACTCGGCCACATCGGCCGGCTAGCTGTTAAGTCCCATAGTGCTCAGGGCCATTTTTGAACTGTTAATAATTCATATTGTTACCTAGCAAGAGATGTGCCTTCATGAATTAAAACAGTTTTTGCAACTCTGGAATTTACTGAATTTCCCGTTCAAGTCAATTCTGACTGCATGTGTACTACTTAATACTTACACCAGTTCTCTTTCTGTATCTGAAATACTTTACTTTGTTTCACTATTTTATCTGTAACAGGTGTTTTTGTTCTTACTGAAAATCCATATAAAGTGAAGAAATTTTGTTAAAGGTTGCAAGTCTGTCGATTCCTTTATTTAAGGTTCAAATGGTTCAAATGGCTCTAAGCACTATCGGACTTAACATCTGAGGTCATCAGACCCTAGGCTTAGAACTACTTAAACCTAACTAACCTAAGGACATCGCACACATCCATGCCCGAGGCAGGATTCGAACCTACGACTGTAGCAGCAGCGCGGTTCCGGACTGAAGTGCCTAGACCGCTCGGCCACATCGGTTATTTATGGAAAACCTGTTCTGTTAATTTAAAACTATACAAACTGACGTTTTGTCATAGGATGATCATGCTGCTCCTATCAGGCGACGGACATCCTTGTTCATTAAAATTATGCGTAACAGTATGCTGGTAACAATCTCAACGTATCTTTTAAATTCAATAAATGCTAAATATGTTTCCCAGTTTAATTGTCTTCTTTTTTCAATATTTTCTTCATTTGTAAATGGCATTCGTTGCTGACCGTCCTCTCCTGGAACCATTTTCTACCCACGAATTTTTAGTCTGTAATTTAATAATGGTTGGAGATTTTTTATAACATCTGTCCTCTTTTTTAACGCTCTTTATTCCGGATGCTTTACTATGCTTTGTCTTTAGTTCATCTCGTTGACAAGCTAAGCAGTCTCACGCCCTTCCATGTAACCTGTTTGTTGAGTTCTTTGTAAACTCAGTCCTCATAATGAGCTACGGTACTATTTACATGCTCATGTCGGTCCCCAAATGAATGGGGTGTAGCGGTGGTTAGCAGACTAATTGTACTCGGGAAGTCGGTGGTTCAAGAGCCAATCCACCAGTCCAGATTAGAGCTTTCGATGGGCTGGTTTCCTTAAATCGCTTAGGCATATATCGGGAAGAGGTAAAGATCAGTTTTGTACCCTATCTTTCCCCATTCTGAGCGTGAGCTCCGTCTCTAATAATCTCGCCGTCGACGGGACGTAAATTCATAATCTTCTTCCTTCTGCATCAACGTTTACGCCTACATCTACAAGCCGCAAGCTCCTTACGGTGTGTTGGGAGGGTACTTTTCATACCACTAACAGCTCCTTCCATGTTCCATTGTGTGGGAAGAAAGCCTGTCGATAAAGTTTCACTTTCTCGCATTTTCTAGTCGTGATGATTTTACGAGACGTATGTGGAATGAATGAACTTCTTGGAACATATGCTTTTGGAATTTCAACAGTAAATGTCTCGTGACACAAATTGCCTCATTTGTAGCGTCTGCCACTGATGTTCACTCAGCACCTCCGTAACGCCCTCTCGCCGATTAAACGATCGCGTGACGAAACGTGCCGCCGTCAATCTATCCTCTCTATCTCGGTTATTAATCCAACACAGTAAGGGCCACATGTTGGCGAGAAACACTCGAGAAGCAGTTGTGGGACTGTTTTGCAATCAATTTCTTTCGTGATGAATTACATTATCTTCCGAATTTTGCAATGAGTCTGATTTTCCTAGAATTAGTTTTCTGTGCTCATTGCAATATAGGTCTCTCTCCAGACGGTTACCCCTATGTATGTTACCGTTGTTACTGTTTCCAGTGGTTTATCGCAGTTACAAGCAACATAAAGGTAACGGGTTTTTTCGCGTATTTATGCAAAGTGCTTTTATTTACGTTCAGGGTTAGAAAGCAAGCCACGCACCAGCTAGGGATATGTAGTCTTGGCAAATCATCGACGCGGCTTTCGATTTCTTCATAGACGTCTATGCATCGATGGCAGGTGATAATCTACTCCAAAACATAGGTTTTTTAACACCAATGTTAAATGATGAATACATAGACTGGTGTAAAAACCAGCATAAAAATACATCAATTGTCACATTTGTTAATCAATAAATATATCTGTACACATATTATGTACGTTACACACTTATTCCTAAACCATTGCATTGGTTTCAACCAAACCTGGTACATACTGCTTACTGTCTGGAAAGAAGAACTGTGGGGGTGTGAGCCGGGCGTCGTGGCCGAGCGGTTCAAAGCGCTTCAGTCCGGAACCGCACTGCTGCTACGGTCGCAGGTTCGAATCCTGCCTCGGGCAGGTGATGACGTTAGGTTAGTTAGGTTTAAGTAGTTCTAAGTATAGGGTACTGATTACCTCAGAAGTTAAGTCTCATAGTGCTTAGAGCCATTTGAACCATTTGTGGGGGTAAAAAGAACTTCGTTAGGATTGGGGTTGGGGTGGAAACGCGATGACGTAGGAGACAGACAGAGAGATAGTGGAGGAGGAGATGGACATAGAGAAAGTGGAGGAGGAGGAGGTGGTGAGAGAGAGGCGATAGGAGGAGGTGTTTGCAATATAAGCGACATCCGCGTACGCGTTCGAGGCCGCGGGAAAAAGCTAATACACCAATAATTAAAGTTACATATCCCACAACTCTTCGTCTGCAGACTACAGCGCTCTTTTTTTTAACAATTGCGATTAGTCCCACTAGTAATTCGGATACAATACTTTCTGCTTACTGCAAGTTTAACGTAACACGAAATTTTCCTCCATTTTTATAGTGCATTTCGTAACAAAGGAAATGCTTCTAAATGAAACAAAAAACGCATCGACGACCACTGACATCACTCGTCGGCGTTATGGTTGTCCTATAGTGCCGTATCATTTCGTAAACATCTTTAATGTTAACACAGAATATTGAAGATAGTTTCGACAATAGTCTTTCGAAGAAACGACCCAAAACTCTCGAGAACTGAGAGAACATAAACATTTGAAAAGACGTAACTGTGGATACATTAAATGTGGAGACTACAGCCCCTATGAAATACATTAAATGTATCCGCCATTGCGAATAAGGACAACTATCAGCTGTAGAATGAAAAGACGACACTGAAAATTTTTGCAGCACCGGGAATCGAACCCGGATTTCCCGTTTATCGCGAACTGTCGCCTTGCCATTCTTTTTCGGTACTGTTCGTCTGGCTATCCGAGCACTACGGCCAGACCCGAACTTTAATATGTCGTGCACGGATAGCCAAATCGTAAGACGACCGGTCGCTGTAAGAGGGAAATCCGGGTTCGAGTCGCGGTCCAGCACGTATTTTCACTGTCGTCATTCATTTATACAGCTGAAGGTTGTCCTTATTCGCAGTTGCGAAGGCATTTAATGTATTTCATAGCGGCTGTAGTCTCCACAGTCCCTGTTCCTTTGGACATGCATGCATGTCTAAGGGAACTTTGCATCGTAATGAGAATAACAAATGCACAGCAATGTCGTAACTGCAATATGTTGGTTTTTACATTTACTTAGATCAAATACAACCCCAAGTATCACAAACGGAAAAAGTGCTTACATAACTTGCAATACAATTTTTAGCAGTTACTAAATATATCCTAAACAATACAGGGCTAACTACTTTATACCAGGAAAGCATGAACTGAATAACAATAAAGGGCATTCGTCCACGTTTAGTTACAACAAAAGCCGATGTTGCTGCCCTGGTTCGTTCAGAAATATTGTTTCTCTCCACACCACCTCCGTTCTCACGGCCATGCGTGACAAGTCGCGAAAGTTTTGTTTGGTGTCGGTACAAGGCACGTTTACAAAAGACTTCGTTAAAAAGCCTAAAAAGTTATTCACTGAGGTAACGAGTGACCTGGTGCTGTTCGCAAAATCGAGGTTCGATACTTTGTTTCGAGTGGTCTAAGGCGCTGCAGTCATGGACAGTGCGGCTGGTCCCGGCGGAGGTTCGAGTCCTCCCGCGGGCATGGGTGTGTGTGTTTGTCCTTAGGATAATTTAGGTTAAGTAGAGTGTAAGCTTAGGGAATGATGACCTTAGCAATTAGGTCCCATAAGATTTCACACACATCTGAACATTTTGAACATACTTTGTTTTTAACATCGACGTTCCAATGTGTCAGAGACTTCGTTGCTGATATTGTAACTTCTGTCTTTAACCTCGCACCATCGATATTTTATGAAATATCGATAATAATCTGATATACTGAACAGGAAACATCCTTCGTTGTAGGCATTTGACGTCCAAACGACTACTAAACAAATTCAGTGACGTTATATTTTTTTCAAGGGAAAGAAAGAGGGAAACGGAAGAATAAATGAAGTTTCTGTATTGAGAGGAAGGAGCAAATAGTTGCGCGAAATTTCGCCCGAGAGAAATTCGGCTGTGGCTTAGGGAGAACGGAAATAGCGATGGCGGAGGCAGAGGCAGCAGGCATTGCGGTAAATAAACGCGCGCGCGTCCGACGAGGCCCTATACTTGTTTGTTTCCTACTTTAAGAGGTGAGAAATTACTGCGTGCAGCTGCGCACCGCTGCCATTCTCTATGGGGAGCTCCGGCGTTCAGGAAGTTTAATCACGTGCGATTTCTCTTAATCAAAAATAAATGCCAAAGCAAATAAAAACAGTGTGACGTCTTTATGCTCCTACAACTAAGCCCTGTCCGTAAATAAGCCGCAACGTGGAGGTCTGGCTCCCCCCCGGCCGCAGTTAACGTTTCTGCTGCTGCTAATTCACACCGAGTTGTGTGAAATGCGTTACTCCTGCCGACCTTCACGGACGGGGGAAACGAACTAAGCGCCAAGGCTTGGCAGGGAGTTCTTCTGGCCAACATTATCGAGGCCGTTGAATGCCAGTATTTAACACACTAGCAGTAGCAAGAAATCGCACGGACTAAGAATAGCGTCTTGCGAATGCAACATGAAAACGGAACGTCTCATGTGAGATGAAACAAAAAAAGAAAAAATGCTCTGCGACTTCGCATCCTAGAGTACGCACTATAATTGTGACTGCTAATTTTGAAGCCTCTTGTGGCTGAGAACTTTCTATGCAGGGTGTTTCCGCAAGAGCGTGCAAAAATTTAACGGGACACAGAGAATGTTGCATTGAATAATTTAAGATAGAAAACTGGGGTCGGAGAAGCCAGGTTAAGGAGATAATAGGAATAAAAAGACATTACTGCGTACTTTTTGATGTACATTGTTGGGTTGGCTGAAGAGCCAACACCGTGTCACTAGAGGAGGCCGAAATGCTCGCGTTTTAGCTCACGCAGGCTGGCGTGAGGAGGGAAGAACTATACTGATGTGAGGTCTGGAACATGAGAAGGAATTAGAATCCAGAAAGCGGGCGTAATTATCTTGATACTTAACTTTAATCCATTAATGATGAACGTCGCTCTTGACGGTACATGATTCACAATATTATCTGTTCAGGATACAAAGTAACTGAATATGGCGCCTTGCTAGGTCGTAGCAAATGACGTAGCTGAAGGCTATGCTAAACTGTAGTCTCTGCAAATCAGAGCGTATGTAGTCAGTGAACCATCGCTAGCAAAGACGGCTGTACAACTGGGGCGAGTGCTAGGGAGTCTCTAGACTAGACCTGCCGTGTGGCGGCGCTCGGTCTGCAATCACTGATAGTGGCGACACGCGGGTCCGACGTATACTAACGGACCGCGGCAGGTTTTAAAGGCTACCACCTAGCAAGTGTGGTGTCTGGCGGTGACATCACATACATTAGTTATAGTTAATTGCAAATACCATGATTGACACAATGAACATACCATTTTTACTGTATCTTACAAAATGTGCTGATACTGACGGCCATAAACTTCAATGTAAGCATGACATCGGCTAAAAGATTCTGACGCCCATGACAAATATCCCCGGTGTGTTTCGAATCACATCATAGGCAGCTATCATTCCGGCAACTAATTCCATCTCCCATACGGAAGTGATTTTAGATATCCCCGTAGGAAATGAACAAATATATTCAGGTCAGCTGACCTCGCAGGATGTAGAATAGGACCTTCCCTTACGGACAGCAGCTCGTGGTCGTGCAGTCGCGTTCTCGCTGCCCGCGCCCGGGTTCCTAGGTTCGATTCCCGGTGGGGTCAGGGATTTTCTCTGCCTCGTGATGACTGGGTGTTGTGTGCTGTCCTTAGGTTAGTTAGGTTTAAGCAGTTCTAAGTTCTAGGGGACTGATGACCATAGATGTGCTCAGAGCCATGTGAACCATATGAACCTTACGGACAGCTGGAGTAAAGAGACAGAATCTGCATCACGACTTGCTACTAATCAGGCTCGTCCTCCTTGTTTCCTTGACAAAATAAAGAATATACATATGAATAAAGAGGACACTGTGTAAACTTGTACTCGTGTTAGACAAGTTTAATTCCGTATCTCCTACAGCCCGCATCTAACAAGGGAACCTCCCCATCACACCCCCCTCAGATTTAGTTATAAGCTGGCACAGTGGATAGGCCTTGTAAAACTGAACACAAATCAATCGAGAAAACAGGAAGAAGTTGTGTGGAACTATGAAAAAATAAGCAAAATATACAAACTGAGTAGTCCATGCGCAAGACAGGCAACATCAAGGACAATGCTAGTTCAGCAGTGCCGTGGTCCCGTGGTTAGCGTGAGCAGTTGCGGAGCGAGAGGTCCTTGGTTCAAGGCTTCCCTCAAGTAAAAAATTTAATTTTTTATTTTCAGTTTATGTCACAAACTCTTATGTTTTCATCACTTTTTTGAGAGTGATTATCACATCCACAAGAAAACCTAAATAGGGCAAGGTAGAAGAATCTTTTTACCCATTCGCCAAGTGTACAAGTTAGGTGGGTCGACAACATATTCCTCTCATGTGACGCACATGCCGTCACCAGTGTCGTATAGAATATATCAGACGTGTTTTCCTGTGGAGGAATTGGTTGACCTATGACCTTGCGATCAAATGTTTTCGGTTCCCATTGGAGAAGCACGTCCTTTCGTCTACTAATCGCACGGTTTTGCGGTGCGGTCGCAAAACACAGACACTAAACTTATTACAGTGAACAGAGACGTCAGTGAACGAACGGACAGATCATAAATTTGCGAAAATAAAGAAAAAAAATTTTTCACTCGAGGGAAGACTTGAACCAAGGACCTCGCATTCCGCAGTTGCTCTCGCTAACCATGGGACCACGGCAACTCTGAACTTCTACTATCCTTGATGTTACCTATCTTGCACATGGACTACTCAGGTAGTATATGTTGCTTATTTTTCCATAGTTCCACACAACTTCTTCCTGTTTTCTCGATTGATCTGTGTTCAGTTTTTGAAGCCCTATCCACTGTGCCAACTTACAACTAAATCTGAGGGGGGTGCGATGGGGAGGTTCCCTTGTCAGATCCCAGGTTCCCTACCTCAAATTGTTGAGTGGAGCATTCTCTATGTACTCTCACATTTTTTTTACGCTCTTACGGAAATATTCTGTATACAGCGTGATTTCATGGTAATGTTACAAAGATCAGGGATGATTAAGAGGAAAGGTAAATGTATCAATTTGAAGTAAATTGTCCCGGAAATTGACGAGCAGAAGGTCAAATACGAAAATCATTCCGACACCTCTGGCAGTGGAATAAATGTAGCTGCACTGTTGCTGCTAAGCTTGTGGGGTACACAACGTTCAAAGGTGGTAGTATGGACCGAAACCAGAGAAAAATATCTAGTAAACATGTGTTCTAAAATACATCAATATGAGCTTTTTTTCTCTACGGTGCTGCGAAAAACATCTCTTCTACTGCAAGCTCTGTGGTTTCCTTATTTATGGAGAGTATAATATGGATCAAAAGAAGAAAACAACGTCGAGGTAGTATGCGCTTTGAAATGCATACCTTTAAAGCTATGTGCACTTGTTCTGTGTAAGAGATGTTTTTAGCAGTATCGAGGGTGAACAAGTGCTTATAGCTCCTGAGGGAGGAGGAGGAGGAGGAGGAGGAGATTAGTGTTTAACGTCCCGTCGACAACGAGGTCATTAGAGACGGAGAGCAAGCTCGGGTGAAGGAAGGATGGGGAAGGAAGTCGGCCGTGCCCTTTCAAAGTAACCATCCCGGCATTTGCCTGAAGCGATTTAGGGAAATCACGGAAAACCTAAATCAGGATGGCCGGAGACGGGATTGAACCGTCGTCCTCCCGAATGCGAGTCCAGTATGCTAGCCACTGCGCCACCTCGCTCGGTAGCTCCTAAGGTATGCAATTTTTGAGCCCATGTATATTGAACATTTTTTTCTCGTTTTCGTCCACACTGCCACCTCTGAAAGTTGCCTACCCGACAGTGTTAGCAAAACCAGTACAAGTAGATGTATTCCAATGTGAGAGGTATCTGAGTGATTTTCGCTTCTAACGTTCGAGGGACGACCATAGTGTTTGGCGTATGGCACTGTCGCATCGTACTACATCTGTAGGAGCAATTTAAGCAATGGTTGACACCACATTGATACAAAGAACTGTTAAAAATCGGTTACTTCAAGGACAGCTCCGAGCCAGACTCGTAAGCCACACAGCCCAAACTACTGTCGCTTGCAACTGCAGTGGTGTCAAGGCAGAGCCCTTTGGAGGGTAGGGTGGAGATCTGTTATGTTTCATGATGAAAGCTGTTTTTCCTCGGTGCCTGTGATGGCCTTGTATTGGTTAGGAGGAGGCTACTTCAGGTCCTGCAACCAACCTGTGTATGTCCTACGCAGACTGGATCTACAGCTAAAGTTATGCAGGAGCACTCTCGTCATTGTGCCACGCACCCGAACTGCATCTTTGTACATCGTTCTGGTGATTCGACCTATCGTGCTGCCATTCGCGAACACCGCTCCATGGTATGTTTTCCAACATGACAACTCTCGCCCACATACCGCCGTCGTAACACAACATGCTCCACAGTGCGTCGACATGTTGCCTTCACCTGATCTCTTTCCAGTCGAGCATATCAGACGGCAACTCCAGCGTCATCTGTAAACGGCATTAACCGTCCCTGTACTGACCGATGACAGACATGGAATTCCATCCGACAGAACTGACACCCCGTATCTGTACAGCACAATGCGTGCACGTTTGTATGCTTGCATTCAACAGTCAGGCAGTTACACGGGTTATTAATGTACCAGAATTTAACATTTGTAATGGCGTATCTAAATGGCTCTGAGCACCATGGGACTTAACTTCTGTGGTCATCAGTCCCCTAGAACGTAGAACTACTTAAACCTAACTAACCTAAGGACATCACACACATCCATGCCCGAGTTAGGATTCGAACCTGCGACCGTAGCGGTCACGCGGTTCCAGACTGAAGCGCCTAGAACCCAACGGCCACACCGGCCGGCGGCGTATCTCGCTCTTACATTAATCTGCGCATTGCAATTTTAATCGCTTAAATATGGTACCTAGACCAATGTATTCCAGAAATTTATTTACTCTAAATTAATTACTTACTTTTTGATGTTACGATATTTTTCCCTTAGTGTACTTAACGGCTGTTGGCAACCGCCTGTAGGAAATGTTTAATATCCAATTATTATTTTGAAGGGAGCGCATTGTGCTCATTTGGGAGCGATCTAGATAGTTGTAAAACAATAAACTGATAGCCAAGATCGCAGGAATTCTTTTTATTCCATGATTACCGGTATCGGCGAAATCGGATCTTAGGACACATACAGGTTACAACATCAAGGCAGACAATGGTGATATTAATAGTTACCTGCGTGTTATAGGCAACTATTAATATCACCATTGTCTGCCTTGATGTTGTAAACTGTATGTGTCCTAAGTCGAATGATGGCGGCTTTAGTTTCGCCGAAACCGGTAATCATGGAATAAAAAGAATTCCTGCGATCTTGGGTACCAGTTTATTGTTTTACAACCATCTAGATCGCTCCCAAATGAGCACAATGCGCTCCCTTCAAAATAATAATTGGATATATCCAATTATCATTATTCTACGCTGATTGTTAGTCTCTGGTGACCTCGACATGACAGCAAATAAAATACCGAGGGTTGTCCAGAAAGTAACTTCCGATCGGTCGCGAGATGGAAACCACTGTTAAAATCCGTTAAAACTTTGCACAGATGTGTTGGGCAGTGTCTCTAGTATGCCCGTCAATCGTGTCGTGTCGCTCTTTTCAGTTTTGATTGAACAGTGAGCGCGTAAAGATGCGTAGGGAATAGAGTCTCCCGCCAAGTATGAAGGCCTGGTTAGAGATTTCACCTGCGCCATGCAGCCCACATAACACAACTGTCGAGCAGTTCCTTCTTTACGCCAATTCTCGGCCGCACACTGCAGGGGCAATGAAGACGCTCCTGCAGCGTTTCCGATGAGAAGTGTCTGATCACCCGCAATACAGCCCGTAATTGGCTCCCCCTGAGTCTAACCTCTGATTACAAGAATCGCTGGCTATGAAGACAAAATTTTTCCACAGACAACGAGCTGCAGACCAGTGCAGATAACTGGCCGAAAGCACAGGCTGCTGCTTCCTATGACGAGGATATTGGAGAGTTGATACAACATTACGACAACACTCGAAGTTGGAACGGCGACTATGTAGAGAAGTAGGTGGAAGGTTTTCACTGTGGTTTCCATTTCGTGACCGATCGGAACTTACTTTCTGGACAACGCTCGTCAATTTCCCCTTAGACGCTCATCGACAGAACGGATTCTGCGGACGACGAACAGCCCCAGGTGCCGCCGTTGTCCGGTAGGAGCAGACGTAAGTATGACGGCAGGGCAGCGCGCGTGTACGTGGCGGGCGCGCGGCAGCCGTGTGTTTGTATCGCGGGGGGGGGGGGGGGGAGGCGAGGGCTTATCGCGCCCTGATTTATAACGGGCGCCCAGTGTTTGCCGCCAAGATAGCGTGCACTGCGGAGCCTCTCCCACACGTGCTGCGGCTGCCACCACGTGGTCCAAGTCTGGAGCACGCGCGAAACGGCGCGGGAATCTGCACTGCCGGTCATTAAAGCTGCAACACAGGGAATAGTAGCAAGGAACGAAATTTTGCTTATTTTGTGTAGACAGTATGTAACGGATGAGTCCCGAACCATGACGGCCAATGAGGGCCGGTCAGTTTTGCGTGTGCCAGCGCCAGTTTGTCAGTGTCAGTGGGACTACGGCTGCCCTCCAGTCTAGAGCTAAAGGGCGGGCTTCTCTTAAGCCGGCTAACGGGTACTGACCTGGCCTGCCTGCGTAGTCTGCCAAGACAGAACGTCTGGTTCATTAGATTTCGGGCGTGTAGCCACAGCAACTCTCTTTCTTCTCTTAATAATTATTAGAGCGTAGACACTACTGGCCATTCAAACTGCTACACCAAGAAGAACTGCAGATGATAAACGGGTATTCATTCGACAAATATATTAAACTAGAATTGACATGTGATTACATTTTCACGCAATGTGGGTGCAGACATCCTGAGGAATCAGTACCCAGAACAACCACCTCTGGCAGTAATAACGGCCTTGATACGCATGGGCATTGTTTTAAACATAGCTTGGATGACGTGTACAGGTACAGATGCCCATGCAGCCTCAACACGATACCACAGTTCATCAAGAGTAGTGACTGGCGTATTGTGAAGAGCCACTTACTCGGCCACCAGACGTTTTCAGTTGCTGAGATATCTGGAGAATGTGCTGGCCAGGACAGCAGTCGAACATTTTCTGTATCCAGAAAGGCCCGTACAGGACCTGCAACATGCGGTCATGCATTATCGTGCCGTAATGTAGGGTTTAGCAGGGATCGAATGTTCAAAGTGCCGTCAATGCGAACAAGAGGTCACCGAGACGTGTAGCCAATGGCACCCCATACCATCACGCCGGGTGATACGCCAGCATGGCGATGAAGAGTACACACTTCCAATGTGCGTTCACCGCGATGTCAGCAAACACGGATGCTGTAAACGGAACTTGGATTCATCCCAAAAAACGACGTTTTGCCATTCGTGCACCCAGTTTCGTCGCTGAGTACAGCATCGCAGGCGTTCCTGTTTGTGATGCAGCGTCAAGGGTAACCGCAGCCATGGTCTCCGAGCTGATAGTCCATGCTGCTGCAAACGTCTTCCAATTGTTCGTGCAGATGGTTGTTGTCTTGCAAACGTCCCTATCTGTTGACTCAGGGATGGAGACGTGGCTGCACGATCCGTTACAGCCATGCGGATAAGATGCCTGTCATCTCGACTGCTAGTGATACGAGGCCGTTGGGATATAGCACGGCGTTCCGTATTACCCTCCTGAACCCACCGATTCGATATCCTGCTAACAGTCATTGGACCTCGACCAACTCGAGCATCAATGTCGCGATACGGTAAACCGCAATCGCGATAGGCTACAATCCAACCTTTGTCAATGTCGGAAACGTGATGTTAGGCATTTCTCCTCCTTACACGAGGCATCACAACAACGTTTCATCAGGCAACGCCGGTCAACCAGACAGTCTGGTACCTTTTGAGATCAGCTTCTGACACTGATGATGATGTTTGCTTTGTAGGGCGCTCAACTGCGCGGTCAGCAGCGCCCAAACGAAGTCCCAATTTTTACACAGTCCAATTTTGCACACAGTCCAATCGAGCCCCTGACACGAATGATGATGATGATGATGAAACGATAAGGACAACACAAACACCCAGCCCCCGGGGAGAGAAAATCGTCAACCCGGCCGGGAATCGAAATTGGGACCCCGTGATCCAGAGAGCAGCAACGCTAGCCACTTTTTTTTGTTCGTTGTGGTTGGTCGTTGCGGATGTCACATGACTTCCGTTCAAGTTCGTTTGTTGATCCTTTTACTCAGTTTTTTTTATTATAGAGGCCATCCAGCTCCATGACCGAACACGCTGAGCTACCCTGCCGTCTCCACTAGACCACGAGCTGCGGACAGCTTATGACGGTGTCGGCAGGCGCCGGCATTTCACGGATGTACTCTGGGCGTTAGCAGAGAATGGCCAATCGCAGTGCCTGCTCTCTGCTCTGGAAGCTGATTGTCCGAAATGTACCCTAATCTCTTCTAGTTAAGTTAGTTTTTGGGATGGTAGATGTTAAAGGCATGATGAGCGATGACCAGCGTCTTGAGGATCATTCCAAGACCCGGGCCGAAGCCCACAACCAGGTGACGGGCAATATTATACCTATCTCTTCTCTATTCAATTATCTTCCTTCCTTCTTTCTAAATATTTAATTTAGTTTTCAGAATGAGATTTTCACTCTGCAGCGGAGTGTGCGCCGATATGAAACTTCCTGGCAGATTAAAACAGCGTGCCCGACCGAGACTCGAACTCGGGACCTTTGCCTTTCGCGGGCAAGTGCTATTTCTCATTCTGGAAACAATCCCCAGGCTGTGGCTAAGACATGTCTCCGCAGCATCCTTTCTTTCAGGAGTGCTAGTTCTGCAAGGTTCGCAGGAGAGCTTCTGTAAAGTTTGGAAGGTAGGAGACGAGATACTGGCAGAAGTAAAATTGTGAGTACCGGGCGTGAGTCGTGCTTCGGTAGCTCAGATGGTACAGCACTTGCCCGCGAAAGGCAAAGGTCCCGAGTTCGAGTCTCGGTCGGGCGCACAGTTTTAATCTGCCAGGAAGTTTCATATCAGCGCACACTCCGCTGCAGAGTGAAAATCTCATTCTGGAAACAATCCCCAGGCTGTGGCTAAGCCATGTCTCCGCAGTATCCTTTCTTTCAGGAGTGCTAGTTCTGCAAGGTTCGCAGGAGAGCTTCTGTAAAGTTTGTAAGGTAGGAGACGAGATACTGGCAGAAGTAAAGCTGTGAGTACCGGGCGTGAGTCGCGCTTCGGTAGCTCAGATTGTAGAGCACTTGCCCGCGAAAGGCAAAGGTCCCGAGTTCGAGTCTCGGTCGGGCACACAGTTTTAATCTGCCAGGAAGTTTCATATCAGTTTTAATTTAGGTTTGTTTATTAATATCTCACTTGTTCTTGTATTAGTTATAAGTTTGTGTAATGCTGCACAAAAAAAGATATCAAATGGATGTAAACAAATAGAGCCCGCCTCCACGTGGCGGGACACGGGCAACGGTGTGAGTGGGGACGGGAGCCGGGGTGGTGTTAACTCTCAGTCACTCCGGACCCCGGACCCAGTCACAGCGGCTAAGTGGCAACATACGACCTACCATAAGAAATTAGACGGTGGCTCATAAAAAAATAAGCAGCTAGTGAAAAAAAAAGTGTCCGAAATACCGGCACGTGAAAATAACGTCATGGAGCTGCGGGCAGCTCGCGATATTGAAGAGTAGGTCGGAGGCAGTGGCAAAGAGCAAGAGGCGAGTAGGTGCTAGAGGAGGCGTGGAGACGTATTTCGGAAGTTCGGTAAGCCGGCCGATGTAGCCGAGCGGTTCTAGGCGCTACAGTCTGGAATCGCACGACCGCTACGGTCCCAGGTTCGAATCCTGCCTCGGGCATGGATGTGTGTGATGTCCTTAGGTTAGTTAGGTTTAAGTAGTTCTAAGTTCTAGGGGACTGATGACCTCAGAAGTTAAGTCCCATAGTGCTCAGAGCCATTTGAACCATGTTTGAAGTTCGGTAATCAGGCAGCAGTAAGGTTGTTTCTCCAGATGTGGAAAGTTCAGGTGTGTCCAGAAGTGCGTTCCCTTTCGCGCGCATCAGGAAAGTCTTAATCAATTGCTGGTTTTCGGGGTGAGTGCTGACGTTAGCGAGCGCCCACCGACTGTTAAGTAAGAGGTCGCGTAACAGAGTGTGAAGCAACCGGCCAGCTGGAGGCATTGTGTAATGAACGGAACGGACTTGGCGAGAGTCATCAGAAATACAATATTTTGAGTATAGCAGCAGTAGAAACTGAGGAGTCAAGTTGTTCCATAGAATTGCGGGCGTGCTATCCCAGGGCAGAGTAATAGTTCCGCTGCTTTTTACGATTTACATAAACGATCTGGTTGATGGTACTGACAGTAGCATTAGTCTGTTTGCCGATGATGCTGTAGTCTACAAGAAAGTAGTATCACACGAAAGTTGTGAACAAATCAGTGAGAATTTGCAGAAAATAAATGCGTGGTGTAATTACTGGCAGTTATCTCTCAATATTAATAAGTGTAACCTACTGCGTATAACAAGGCGAAAATCCCCATTAATGTACGAGTATAAAATTAATGCCCAGTCTTTGGAAGCGGTAACATCCGTCAAGTATCTGGGTGTGACTATTCGAAATGATCTCAAATGGAACGATCAGATTACACAAGTAACGGGTAAGGCGAACTCTGGATTGCGGTTTATTGGTAGAATCCTGAAGCGATGCAGTCCTTCAACAAGGGAAATAGCTTACAATGCGTTAGTCCGTCCAGCCTAAGAGTATTGTTCGTCTGTATGGGACCCTTACCAGCTGGGTCTGATTCAAGAGACTGAGAAGGTCCAAAGAAGAGCGGCAAGATTTGTGACTGGTACATTTAGCCATCGTGAGAACGTTATAAATCTCATAGAAACTTCGAAGTGGGACACACTTGCAGATATACGGCGTGCTAAATGGAAGTGGCTGCTCACTAAATTCCGAAATACGATCTTCACTGAGGATGTAGAGCATATATTATTCCCTCCAACGGCCGGACGGGGTGGCTGAGCGGTTCTAGGCGCTACATTCCGGAACCGCGCGACCGCTACGGTCGCAGGTTCGAATCCTGCCTCGGGCATGGATGTGTGTGATGTCCTTAGGTTAGTTAGGTTTAAGTAGTTCTAAGTTCTAGGGGACTGATGACCTCAGAAGTTAAGTGCCATAGTGCTCAGAGCCATGTTTTTATTACCTCCAACTTTCAAATAGCGAACGATCACCATTCAAACATAAGGCAAATTAGAGCTCGTACTTAGGCACTCAGACAGTCCTTTTTCCCTCGCGCGATCCGCGAGTGGAACAGAGGGGGGAATTGTGCGCGAATTGTGCCCGTCTGTCACACACCCATTGGTGGCTAGCGGAGTATATATGTAGATGTAGTTAAATTTCACTGCTCCCTCTAATATTTCGGCTGTATACCGTCCAGCCATCTTTAGAGTGAGCCGAGGTGACTGACACTCCATCACCTGCTCCGTCGTTTTAAGCCCGCGGACCGCGCCACTTCCCATGCGGCCACTGATACAGGAGGCGCCACAGACGTTGATCGGCGGCAAAGAGGTATATGAAATTATATCTGTGGTTGCGCTGTCGATTCACACGATGATATCGATATAGCACTGAGAGCTGTACCTTCGCGACGTCTTTGTGAGTTTATTACAGAAAGTGCTGGATTCCATGATTTGTCCAAGCTGAAGCCGCTATCTCTATTAATTAAATTCATCGCCAACCGAATTTCAGTAGGCTCTTTCACTACTGAGTACCAGACACATGAAGTCGAGGCAAAAATTTCGACGTTGTCGCGCACCATACAGCGCCCATTGCCAATACTGTGCTCTACCACAGCCAATTTATTCGGTTGTAAGAGCCGGGTGTACCTGCGGTGCTCTGTGCCTCTGTCACTGACTGTGCACAGTCACTGAGGACCCTTTAGTTTTGGATTAATGAATTTAAATGTTGTCGGACAAGCACCGAAAATGAAGTGCGCTCTGGCCGTCCAATTGAGGTCTCCGCAAAAGAAACCACTGACGATACAAGACTGCCTGATAAAATTAGTGAGATTACTGAGACTATAGGTATCTCAGCTGAGCGAGTGGGTAATATCCTGCACGGAAAATTGGCTAAGAAGAAGCCGTGTACAAGGTGGGTACCGCTTTTGCTCACAGTCGACCAAAAGCGTATCCGGCACAAATTTCAACGTATCGTCCGGGGTGTTTTATCGCAATGCGCAAAACGTTTTGCACTGATTTGTGGCTCTGAATGAAACCAAGATCCGCCATTACACACCAGAGTCAAAACGGCATTCAAAACAATGGATAAAGACTGGTGAAAGTGCTACGAAGACCGAGCGAGGTGGCGCAGTGGTTAGCACACTGGACTCGCATTCGGGAGGACGACGGTTCAATCCCGTCTCCGGCCATCCTGATTTAGGTTTTCCGTGATTTCCCTAAATGGTTTCAGGCAAATGCCGGGATGGTTCCTTTGAAAGGGCACGGCCGATTTCCTTCCCCGTCCTTCCCTAACGCGAGCTAGCGCTCCGTCTCTAATGACCTCGTTGTCGACGGGACGTTAAACACCACTAACCTAACCACTAACCTAACCTGCTACGAAGAAGACAAAGACCATTCCGTCAGCTAGTAAAGTAATGGCCTCTATTTCTTGGGATTTCCAAGTAATAATCCTCGTAGATTACTTGGAAAAAAGCAGAACCGTAACAGGACCCTATTATGCACCACTGCTGGATGGATTGAAAAGTGCCTTGTCTGTAAAAAGACTAAAGTTTGCACGTAAAAAAGTGCTGTTTCACCAGGATAACGCAGCATCCCACACATCAGCGATAATAATGGAGAAAGTGCACGAAATGGGCTCTGAATTGGTTCCTCAAGGCTCTTCTTCATCAAACTGGCCCCAAGCGATTACTTTCTATTTCCTGACTTGTATCTTTGGCTTTCTAGGAAAAATTTTCATCAAATACGGTAGTGATAGATACAGTCAACGAATATTTTGAAGAGTTTCACAAACCTATTTTTACGATAGGATGAAAAAGGTGGAGGATCGCTGGACCAAGTGTATATTCCTCAAAGGACACTATGTGACGAAGTAAGGTGAGTTGTTTACTAAACAAACATTTTTTTCTTCCTTTCTTAGCAGATTTGTCAAACCACCCTCTTAGTAGTACTAGAAGTACCCTCTGCTACCCACCGTAAGAAGGGTTGTGAAGCATACAACAAGATGTGGACTTACTCGTCCATAATTACTCTGTGAAACACTGTGTGATAGCTCTTCAGCAAATCGACATCGCAAATTTCATAACGTCCTCTCCGATATAAAGACGCACAGACGCCTGCGTTCGCCGACTAAAGACTTGTTACTGCGTCTCATGGTGTCGTTCATTTTCGGGAACTCTCTGCATCACTGACGCGCGCGTGGGCGGAAGAGCTTAAAAGACAAAAGAAACGGATGAGCTTCACGTGGACCAGTACGTAACGCTCGGGAAGAGGGCGTGGCGTGTTGCGCTATCCGAAAACGGCCTCATGCGCTCACATAATAACGGCGCAGTCCCCAAGCCGCTTTTACCCTCGCACTAAATCAGCTTTAAGCGAAGCGTCACAACTGCGGCCGAAATCCCTGTGAACTCCGTCTCCGGTATTAATTCCGCTTAAGAGCAAATTAAAAGAGAGGGGAGGAGAGAGACAGAGAGAGAGAGAGAGAGAGAGAGCAACTTCGCTGCGCCGGCCGTGCGCGTAGCCGACCAATTAAACAGTCCTTCCGAGTAGGAAAAAAAAGAAGCGAGAGAGATAGAGAAAGAGCTTAATCTCGGAGAAAACTTGGGGCATTACACAAGTTGAAACGCGTAGCAGCGCCGAGGAGGCGCGCGCGACGCAGCAACCGCGGTCGCTCGACCGCCAGCGAACTGTGCATTAATTAGCACGGCGCGCCATTGCTTTTTAATGGAGCACATTATTAAATCGAATTGTCTCCTTAGCGCACGGCCGGCGGGCGCTCCACTATTTCCGTGCCTCGCGAGTGCGCGACTGCGAGCAGACAAGTGACATTCGGGTGCGTCGCCCGCCACCGCCGCCGCCGCTCCGTTTGATTGGCCATTTCCGCGCGCCAATTAGCACAGACACGGCAAGCGGGCGGGGAGGGGGTTCCCTGGCGTGACGTCACTTGCTCTTGGCTCGGCTGCACTCTGTCCTTTTCGGAACTCTACGACGCATTTCGTTCTCAAATACGCAACTGTGGCACTTGCATCACGGTGAATATCGATATATCAAATATGTTCCGTAAGATACACTGCAAAAAAGGGGCAAGTAGAAAAAAAAATGGGTTGAATAGAAAGGGAACATACAAAACAATTCTGTGCTATCGTGTCAGGAAACAGATGGAAATATCATTCAAAGATTTCTTTCTCTAGCTTAGTAGTGCACCAGTCTAACAGGGAAATTACGAATCTCAAATTTGGTGACGGTGTTAGTAGACTTCTGTTCTTTCTGAGACAAATATCAGATGCTTCAAATGGCTCTAAGCACTATGCGGCATAACATCTGAGGTCATCAGTCCCCTAGACTTAGAACTACTTAAACCTAACTAACCTAAGGACATCATACACATCCATGCCCGAGGCAGGATTCGAACTTGCAACCGTAGCAGCAGCGCGTTTCCGGACTGGAGCGCCCAGAACCACTCGGCCACAGTGACCCGCGATTTGCTTATTTGAAGTTTATTTGTATGTACAAATGTAAATTGTGTTGTTTTTATTTAAGTAAATAGTAAACAAATTTGGAGTTCCGTCTCATTAACCAAAAGTTCAATTTACGATACACTTAAACATGAAATGTGTTTTCGCAACTGAAAGCGTACGGTTTTGTTTTCGAAATTTGTAAGGTGAATAGAGACAGTAATCCTGAGCGTTTCTTCAGAAAAAGATAAGGAACAACCTGGCACTGTTCTCAGTCCAGGAGACTATGGGGATAGTAAGCAGTCATTTAGATTTTACGCACGTGGTATTTTTATTTAGAAGGCAAATGTCAAAAGTTCTTCGTTACTTCTGGCCGTACGACTTATAGATTCATAGACATAATGCCAGTGACTAATGCATTAACAAAGTCCATCAATTTAATGTTACAGTAAACTAATTAGAGGTAACTGAATAAAAACCAAAATTCAGTTAATACCTCTAGATTTTGCATTGAAAAATAAACTTTTTGGCCCCTATTAAGTTTGTTTCTATTACATCCAAAACAGATTTTGACGTCTTCCTGTTCTCCGAAAAGGCCAATAAATAGAAACAATAGTAATTGCTGTTTGTGCTCACCCCTCTCTGCAGATGATAGAAACAGCAAGTGAGTTGTTTTAGTAATTCTGATTTTCGTATTTATTTTTAAAATTATCATTTTTAGAGTTCCAGACGCCCTCAGTTACAGCCTCAGGAATAGTGGATGCATCGACTTCTGATGTGTTGTGTTTTATGGGTTGACAGTGCACGTGAACTAATTGTTTTTCAGTTGCGACGAGGCCTAATGGCATAAAAATTTTTTAAGGTACGTTATAACTCAGGACGTCCGTAATCCTTATGTCTGTCGGTGTAGGAGGATTGTTTTATCTGGTTTTCTCGTTTCTAACACTTGAAAATGGGGTAATGTTGGCGGAAACATGCTGTGGCAATAATCACACGAGGCTGAATATCCTTAATATTGCTTTCATTCCAAGTTTGAAGACGGATAACAAATATCGTTTTCTTGCCATACAGTTACAAATTAACAATTTGCTCCTTTTTTACTTTACTTGTAATGTGAAAACTTTCTTCTTGCAAATTTAATGAATCTACATCAAGGGGAAGTGATCTATAGGTTTTAATGAGGGAGTTTACGAGAATCAAAACATGTCACATAAACAGACATATCTTTTGGCTGCATTGACTTAGAAGCTTAAATTTACTACACCACCAAGGGACTATAGACGTAAGCATGGCGACCGAGTTAGGTGGCGCAGTGGCTAGCATACAGGAATCTCATTCGGGAGGACGACGGTTCAATCCCGCGTCCGGCCATCCTGACTTAGGTTTTCCGTGATTTCCCTAAATCGCTCCAGCCAAATGCCGGGACTGTTTCTTTGAAAGCGCACGTCCGACTTCCTTCCCTCATCCGATGAGACCGATGACCTCGCTGTCTGGTCTCCTTCGCCAAACAACCCAACCCCAACCTAAGTATGTGACACAAATTTCGACTTAATACGTCTACCCGTCTGTGAGAAAAAAGATTTTGAACAGTCCTACAGACCGACAGACAGACATACAAGAAAGTGCTCCTGTAATGGTTCCTTTTCTACTGACTGAGGTACGGAATCCTAGAAATAAATGGGCAGTGCAACGGACACGTAAATCTACAACCGACTGAATGGACTGTTTCCATTCGCTTGTACGCACAGCACTTGCAGCCGCACCTGCGCCGATTACCGGAAACAGAAGTCCATTCCCCCCGCAGCCACGAGGACGCACCGAATCGGCGATATTTATGACTGCGGCCGGCGTGCTTGGACCGGATCCAGCAGTCCCCGCCGCGCTCGGATTGATCAAGATTATCTCGGCGACCCCACAGCCCGCGCTCCTCGCCTTGCCCTCCCTTCTAGGCTACCTTCATTCCGCGCCCCCGTGAACAATGGCTCAGTAGAAGAGGACGCCGTGAAATGTGCGAGTCCCCAATTCCTCCAGACCGAAACGGCTTTTCGAATTACACTAAACTCTCGCCAATCCGGCCCCGCAAGAAGTCAGACCTCTAAGTAATCCGGTTCATATCCAGCCTCCACTCGTTCAAGCAGAAATGACGCATACAGTAATGAATTCTCGTGTGTAACTATGCTGTTAATTACTATGTTAAGTAATGCTATACGTGACTGAAATTGTGGATTTCCTTACGGTTCAGTATCATGGCTTCTAAAGGAAACACGTTATGCTAGACCTCAAGTGGAAACTCGAATTTAGAGACAAGTTGAGCCGAGGTTCTTCGCAGACAGCCATTGCTGCTTGTTTCAATGCTGGACAGCCGAAGAGATGATCGAAAGCGAAAAGGACAGTTATGATGAATGGATGAATAAGAGGACACAAGAGGAGAGAACGTGACGATGTCTCACACTGCCGCACGGGAGTGGAGGTTCGATTCCTCCATCGGGCATGGGTGTGAGTGTTGTCTTTAGCGTTAAGTTAGTTTAAATAGTGTGTAAGTCTGGGAACCGATGACCTCAGCAGTTTGCTCCCTTAGGAATTAACACACATTTGAACGTTTTTTTTGATGGTGCTGAAGCAGCAGACATTATGCAATAATCAGAAACAAGCAGTACCAAAGCAATGCCTGTAAAGCCGTTGTGTGATAAAGCATACTGCTGCTGAATACATAAAGCATACTGGTAAGTGATACATCGGTAGTTGTTAATTCGATTTTATAGTGGGTAGCCGGCCGGTGTGGCCGAGTGGTCCTAGGCGCTTCAGTCTGTAACCGCGCGACCGCTACGGTCCCAGGTTCGAATTCTGCCTCGGGCATGGATGTGTGATGTCCTTAGGTTTCTTAGGGAACTCAGAACTTGAAATTGACACCAATATGCTGCAGGAATTGATATTAATAACAGGCAAAAATCGTCGAGATTCTAGATTCCTAGGATGGATGAAATATCCTTATGGATATTTAAGTATTTACGGCAACCTCACGGCGTGAATCCTATTCGCACTAGACCAATTTTTTTCGTGTCTACTTACAAATATTGTTGCTCCACCTTCAGACTTTGAAAGAGAGTATTCCACTCAACATTGTCAAAACCTTTCTCTAAGTCTAGAAGTGCTAGAAACGTAGGTTTGCCTTTCCTTAGTCTTTCTTCTAAGATAAGTCGTAAGGTCAGTATTTCTTCACGCGTTCCAATATTTCTACGGAATCAAAACTGATCTTCCCCGAAGTCGGCTTCTACCAGTTTTTCCATTTGTCTGCACAGAATTCGTGTTAGAATTTTGCAGCCGTAACTTTTTAAACTGAAGTTTGGTAATTTTCACACCTGTCAACACCTGCTTTCTACAGGACTGGAACTGTTACATTCTTCTTGCAGTCTGAGGGTATTTCGCCTGTCTCATACATCTTGCTCACCAGATGGTAGAGTTTTATCATGGCTGACTCTTCCAAGGCTATCAGTAGTTCTAATGGAATGTCCTCTTCCATTTCCATAATATTGCCCTCAAGTACTTTTCCCTTGTATAGACCGTCTATATACTTCTTTCACCTTTCTGATTTCCCCTCTTTGCTTAGAACTGGGTTTCCGTCTGAGCCCTTGATATTCATACAGGTGGATCTCTTTTCCCCAAAGGTCTTTCTAATTTTTCGTAGGCAGTATGTATCTTACCTCTAGTAATATATGCCTCTACATCCTTTCATTTGTCCTTTAACCATCCCTGCTTAGCCATTTTGCACTTCCTGTCGATCCCATTTTTGGGACGTTTATATTCCTTTTCGCATGCTTCATTTTCTGTACTTCTCTTTTGTACTGTACAAAATTTTCTATGTATGGTATAAGTTTCATCGAGCTATTTTACTTGCCGGTGACACATCATATGAAAGTTAATTCAGTCCTTAGATTTTACATACTAGCAGAGTTAGTAACAGGTACCGGATCTCTCAATTCTGGCGTAGTCTACATTACAGACATCACATCTTGACGAGAACATGACGGCTCGTATGCTCGAGATCGAACGCCAAGTCAATAAGTCATTTTTGGGACGTTTGTATTCCTTTTCGTATGCTTCATTTTCTGTGCTTTTCTACTATACTGTAGAAATATTACTATGTATGGTGCAAGCTTCATCGAGCTATTTTACTTGCCAGTGACACATCATGCGAAAGTTAATTCAGTCCTTAGGTTTTGCACACCAGCAGAGTTAGCAACAGGTACCGGATCTATCAAATCTGGCGTAGTCCACATTACAGACATCACATCTTGACGAGAACATGACAGCTCGTATGCTCGAGATCGAGCGCCAGGTCAATAAGCGACACGGCAGGTGGGGGATCGGGGCGTGCTCACACGCGCGCGACGGCGCGCGCCGCTCATCCCAAATTCATGACAGCGGCGCAGCGCGGCGCGGTTAGGTCTCTGGAAGCGCCCCGACTGAGAACCGCTAGCTGAGAGCTGAGTGTGGCGCAGCAGCGCAGCACGTGGCGAGTGATAGACTTAATTTCTGGGAGCGCGCGAGCGGGCTGGGCTCTCAGCAGGCAATTAGGCGGCGACCCGGCGCTAACTCGATTAGCGCGCCGCCGTTAATTGCTCTGCGCAAGATGTACGCCGCCTAGGCAACCCCCCCCCCTCCCTCCCCCCATCTAACCCTTCAGCCACCCCTGGCGACACTCTTCGCGATTTCCGCACTCGTCACTCCAGGGAAATTGCTTGTCCCAGCACGGGGGTCGATCGGGGGACTTCAAAAACTGTGCACTTAATGACAGCGGTTGTGACGCAACGACACGTTCCTTTTCGAGTATTTTCATTGAATGTTATCACACTGGATGAACTCGTCTCCAGTGCAAGAAAGCGAGTCATTTAGAAGCGTAATATCTACATCTTCATCTGCATAGATACTCTGCAAATCACACTTAAGGGCCTGTCAGAAAGTTCAACGAACCACCTTCACAATAATTCTCTATTATTCCTCTCTCGAACGGCGCACAGAAGAAACGAACACCTATACCTTCTGTGTGAGCTCTGATTTCCCTTATTTTATTATGATCATTTCCCCTATGTAGGTCGGCGTCTACAAAACATTCTCGCATTCGAAGGAGAAAGTTGGTGATCGAAAATTCGTTAGAAGATTCCGCCGCAACGACAACGCCTTTGTTTTAATGGTGTCCATCCCAGATCCTGTATCATGTCCGTGACACTCTCTTCCCTATTTCGCGATAATACAATACGTACCGCTAGTCTTTGAACTTTCTCGATGTACTCCGTTAATCCTATCTGATAAGCATCCCATACCGCGCAACAGTACTCCAAAAGAGGACGGACAGCCTTACTGTAGCCCGTCCCTATAGTAGATCTGTTACATTTTCTAAGTGTTTTGCCAACAAAATGCAGTCTTTGGTTTGCTTTCTCCGCAACATTTTCTGTGTAGTTTTCCCCATTTAAATTGTTCGTAATTGCAATTCCTAGATATTTAGCTGAATTTACGGCCTTCGGATTAAACTGATTTATGGATAACTGAAGTTTGACTAATTCCTTTTATCACTCATGTCGATGACCTCACACTTTTCATTATTTAGGGTCAATTGCCAATTTTCGCACCAGCTTTTCTAAATCGTTTTGCAAACTGTTTTGATCTTCTGATGCCTTTACTAGACGCTAAACGACAGCGTCGTGTGTAGAGAACCTAAGACGGCTACTCAGATTGTCTCCTAAATCGTTTATATAGATAAGGAACAGCAGATGGCCTGTAACGCTACGTTGGAGAACGACAGAAGTCACTTTGTTTTACTCGATGTCTGTCCGTCAGTTACTACGGGCGGTGACCTCCCTGAGAGGAACTCACGAGTCCACTCGTATAACTGAGACGATATTCCATAAGCACGCAATTTCACTACAAGCCGATTGTAGTACCAACGAGCCTTCTGGAAATCTAAGAATACGGAATCAATTTGAAATCCATTGTCAGTTATATGCAAGCATCGAGCTATTGCATCAGCATACTCTGAAAGGAACCTAATTGGTATACAGACTGGAGCGGAAGACTTGCTTTTAGTAAGTGATTTAAGTCGCTTCACTACTCCGAGGATATTTACTTGTAAGTTACTCATGTTGGCAGCTGTTCATGATTCAAATTCTGGAATATTTACTTCGTCTTCTTTTGTGAAGGTATTCCGGAAGGCTGTGTAAGTAACTCTGCTTTGGAAGCACTGTCATCTATGGTATTTTCAGTGCTATTGCGCAGAGAAGGTACTGACTATGTCTTGCCGCTAGCATACTTTACATACGACTGGTAAAGGTCGCTTCTAGCTCCTGTATCAGTTCAGTTACATACAAGCTGTTATCCGCAGCTGCACTTGCGGCTTCCAGCGGCTTGTAACTTTGCTCTGGGTGAGAGATTCATGATAAATTTCAAAGTCATAATGGGCGACTTAAAAAGTGACCAAATGAAGCTCAACAATGGTTTACCACAAGGCTCCGTTCTGGCGCCATTGATGTTTAACCTCTACATATCTGACTTACCTGAAACCACTTCTCAAAAATTCGGATATGCCGACGACTGGGCAATAGCTGCAAGAGGCAGATCAATGGAGGCAACGGAAAACCCATTAACTGCGGATCTAACAAAGCTGGGAGATTACTTCCGAAGGTGGAGATTACGGCCAAACGCGACAAAAACGGAGGTGACATGTTTTCACCTCGACAATGCCCAAGCAAAAAGAAATCTCAACGTTCACTTCGAAAACAGGCTGCTAAACCATAATAATTACCCCAGATATCTAGGCGTCACCTTTGATAGAACCCTAACATTCAAGGAACACCTACGTAATAGAGCCGCAAAACTTAAAACTCGAAATAATATCATACAGAAGCTATGTGGGACTACGTGGGGCTCTTCCGCGGCTGTACTGAGATCTTCGGCTCTGGGACTTGTCTACACAACAGCAGAATATGCCGCACCGGTATGGCTAAACAGTAAACACACAGGCTTGATCGATGCTCAACTAAACTACACAATGAGGATGATATCAGGAACAATAAAGCCAACGCCTTTACACTGGCTACCCATACTGAGCAACATTCTCCCACCGGACCTGCGCAGAGAGAACGCTCTCTTACGCGAGTATGGAAAAGTGCTGAACAACGAGAAACTGCCAATCCATAAGGATGTTCCTGCCCTGGAAATGAACAGATTGCGCTCCAGACACCCCTCTTTAAAAAAGGCAAAAAATACGCATCCTCTCAACCCGGATTATGGCAACCTCTGGAAAACGCGGTGGAGACAATCTGTGCCCAAAAACCTGCAGAATATGCCATGTATCAATGTCCAACCACCAGGATTCAATTTGCCAAGGAAAACTTGGACGACCTTGAATCGAATTCGGACAAATAACGGCAGATGTGCAGACAGCCTCCACAGGTGGGGTAAAATCACCTCCCCGAGATGTGACTGCGGTGCGGACCGGGAGACGATTCGTCACATCGTGGAAGATTGCCCTCTGAGACGTTTTGCAGGAGACCTCAATGAGTTTCTGACCGCGAATGAAAGTGCAATAGACTATGTCACAAATCTGGATGTTTTGATTGTTATATACACTATTTTAAATACTTTTATATCTATAACTATATGTTATACACTGTGACTACTCTTTATTTCTGTGTCTTATGATTTTTATGTCTTTTTTTTATATGATGTGTTACATGCCATAAGCTAAATAAATAAATAAAATCATGATAAATGCAAGCAAAATAAGAGACTAAGCCGAGGACTACCTTCCATAAATCCGAATCTGGAATTCCTTCCAGAACTGGCGATTTACTTGTTTTCGACTCTTTCAATTACTTCTCAGATTTTAGAGGCAGACATTAAGATCCTCGCCCTAGCGCCAGCCGAGTCCCCGCCGTCTGTGGGCGCGACCGCTCTGAGTAGAGCTTTCCTTGGAGAGTCCAGAGGCACAGCTGCGGTCTAATTAGTTCCGGTTAATTAGAGAGCAGTGCTAACGCGACCGACACGCCGCCCGTTTCTCGGCAGCCTCTGCTAACAAAAGTACTGGCCAGCGGCCGTAGCAGGTGTTTGCCGCACTTCCCTCGAGGCGAACGCGCCGAACTCCGCTCTGTTTGGATAATTCCAGTCTGTACTCATTGCCTGATGAACGCCTGAAAATGTCTTACGCAGCCGTTTGACGTCTAGCAGGGCCAGTCCTATAAGGGGACCACACGCCAATCGAATTTTTGTAATTTTTTGTTCATTTTTATGCTACGGGTAGTTCAGGACACAAAACCAGTCAGCCAAAGCAGTTCGATGAAACTATTTAACATTCTGGAGAACATTGACTTTGAATTTTTCCAATCATCTTTAACACGCCACAGAAAGGTGGTTTTCTCGACAATCAACATGGCTCTGTGGTAATTATGCCGCCTGTCAATTGGGGGCCTGGGTTAGATTCCCCGAGGATGCAATTTTTTTCAACAAAATTAATCTTCTACGAGCATTTTCGTGACGAGTAAATACCCAAAGACGGAAAAAAATCTGTAGCTCTCGACTCTGGTAATCGCTGGATCGAGTCTCATTTCGGTCACTGTTTCTTTCCCTTTTTTTCTGTTCAATTAGAATACCTACGCGATTTTAATATAGTCCGCCCCCCGGTAGCTGAGTGGTCAGCGCAACAGACTGTCAATCCCAAGGGCCCGGGTTCGATTCCCGGCTGGGTCGGAGATATTCTCCGCTCAGGGACTGGGTGTTGTGTTGTCCTAATCATCATCATTTCATCTCCATCGACGCGCAAGTCGCCGAAGTGGCGTCCAATCGAAAGACTTGCACCAGGCGAACGGTCTACCCGACGGGAGGCCCTCGTCACACGACATTATTATATTTAAATGTAAAATTCATCAAAATTTATGCTAATTAACACAAATGTAACTTATTTTTATTTCTAATTACACATCGCACACTAAACTCCAGTTTACATAACAAATACAAATTCTTAATTACCGATCGTTTATAAAAGATTGTTAATCAAGATGATTTAAATTTTAAAACAGAACTCAGAAATTATTATTTTTTCCATCTTTATTTATTTGACGCTTCACGGAGACACCCATAGAAGATGCACCTGTGTTTAAAAAATTGTTTTGTTTAAAAACTGGAGACCAGGCATCAACTCAGTCACACAGTACAGCTGGTTTCGGAAAACTCGACCATACTTTATAACACACAGGATGGCAATTATTGAAGTACATGAAAGAAGACGTAAATTAGTTATAACCTACGGCGTGCACACACTTCATTCAACATGTAAACGTCACTACAGATATTCGGATTTAGGTTATGACATGTTCGATGTGCCTGCCGTCATTGGTGGTGATGTGGCGCAGACGAATAGCAAAATTCTGTATGACCTGCTAAAGTGTCGGAACATCGATGCTGTCGATGTCCTCCTAAACGGCTGTTTTCGGTTCAGCAATGGTTTGGGGTTATTTTTGTACACCTTGATTATAATATAGCACCACGAAAAGGAGTCTTGTGTGTTCAGATACGGAGAATATGGCGGGCAGTGGCCGAGCGGTTCTAGGCGCTACAGTTTGGAACCGCGCGACCGCTACGGTCGCAGGTTCGAATCCTGCCTTGGGCATGGATGTGTGTGATGTCCTTCGGTCAGTTAGGTTTAAGTAGTTCTAAGTTCTAGGGTACTGATGACCTCAGAAGTTAAATCCCATAGTGCTCAGAGCCATTTGAACCATTTTATGGCGGGCAATCGAGGTCCATGCCAGTGGCCTCTAGGTACCCCAGAGTCAGTATGCGGTCAAACACTCTCCTGCTTCGATGGGCTCGAGCTCCGTCTTGCATGAACCACATCTTGTCGAAATTAGGGTCACTTTGGGTAATGGGGATGAAATCATCTTCCAAAACCTTCACATGGTAGCCGACATGCCGTCAAGGAATGTCGTACCGATTATTCCGTGACTGGACATTGCACACCAAAGTCACCCGTTGAGGTTGTTCAGTCCCATAATTTTGCTTGTTGACGAACTCGTGCAAATGAAAGTGAGCTTCGTCGCTAATTGAAGAAGGCATGTTACAATATTTAGGACAGCAATCAGTAAATCTGGTTTTCAGAGGTGGCATTATAGCGACTCGTTAATCGCTTAGCACAGTATTCAGTGAGTGTTACGAAGCAAGCGTATGGCCCAAGACGGTCGTACCTGAGGCAACTCTTCAAGGCCGCGGTGCAGATTAATGAACTGCGAGGACGGCGCTAAGCGTCAGTGTGGCTTTCCCTTCCTTCCCTTACCTTCCTGCGATGAATATTCATCCCAGGGGCGGCGGCGAGGGCTGCACGCGCCGCAAGGTCGATACCGCCGCAGCTCCTTTTTAATAGGGCCGGCGTGTGCCCGAGCTCCGTGCCTCCGCTGCGAGTACACCCCCCCATCCTTCCCCACCCCTCACTCCGTCCCTCAGGCTAGCACACCTGCGCCGCGCTCCCTCTAAATCCGCCGTGTGCGAAAAAACCAGCTTCGAGCGAAAGCGAGACAGTGGACAGTTTGGTGACACACACCGCGGTGCGGTCGACGCCCACAGTACATGAGTGAAATCGAGCCGCGCATCCGTAAGCAATATTAACGTATCCACCCTGATTCTTTCACTATGGCTCCGCCGTCATGGTCCTGGTGATGCGTCTCGATTGTTTTCACTTTGTTCCGCGACTGCTGTACTCCGCCAAGTCGCCAAGTTCGCTCTGATACGCGATCTAAGACAACTTACAAAACCCGTGCCACTGTATATGAACCGAGTCATGTAGTGCTCTAGTAATACACATGGTGGTTCAAATCCCGTTTCAGCCACTCAGGTTTGTGTGTTCCGTTTTTTTTTTACTAGATCGCTTATGGAGACTGGTGAGTGGGTGATCCGTCAAAATTGGCCAAATTGTCGATGAAAAAATGCTTATACAGAGGGATCCAAAAAAATGTATCCACTGTTTAAAAGTCCATAACTTGCAAGCTAATTGACGGAGTTGTCTCATTTATGGAGAAAATGTAGCTTAAAGTCCAACTTAAAGATCACTGTAGGTGTTCGAAATGATCACCATTACCATCCACACACAAACGATGCCGCCGAACTGCAGCACCAACTACTAACTGCAACGTGTTCAGTTGGATATTTGCACATGAATGTACGATGGATTCTCGAAGTTCATCCATTGTGCGTGGCTTTTGTCAATAAACGACGTCCTTTAGTGTTCCCCATAGGTAAAAGTCCAGAGGAGTTAGGTCTGGCGAACGTGGCGGATAATCCACAGCACCTCTACGGCCTATCCATCTTCCTGGTAGATTTTCGTCGAGATACGCCCTAACAAAATTTTGGTAGTGGGCTGGGGCACCATCTTGTTGAAAGTAAAGTCTTCGGTCTCCATAAAAGTCTCGGATGTCAGGTAAAATGGATGTCTGAAGCTTCTAAAGGTACACCTCACCGGTAATTGTGCCACCAAAGAACAATGGCTCAATCAAGCCCCGGTAAGACAACCCACACCACACACTTATTCCTGGAAAATTCACGGCTTTGTCAACATGGACGTTCGGATTTTCGGCAACCCAGTAGATGCAAAAAATGGTTCAAATGGCTCTGAGCACTATGCGACTTAACTTATGAGGTCATCAGTCGCCTAGAACTTAGAACTAATTAAACCTAACTAAGCTAACGACATCACACACATCCATGCCCGAGGCAGGATTCGAACCTGCGACCGGAGCGGTCGCTTGGCTCCAGACTGTAGCGCCTAGAACCGCATGGCCACTCCGGCCGGCCAGTGGATGCAATTGTGGCGATTTACTGTACCACTAAGTTTGAATTGTGCCTCATCAGACCACACAGTCATCTCTGCAAACTCTTCATCGTCGCGCACCATGTTAGTAAATCACTCACAGTACTCCATTATACGATCTGGGTTGTCCTCGTTCATTGCGTGTATCAATCGTGGGATGTAGCACTTCCACTTTGTTGTCTTCAAAATTTGTCGAACACTTCAGCGATTCACTCCAGTTTCACGGGCACACTGACTCACAGACTTCCGTGGTGAGCGAATGAATTGTTGTAACACACGATGGGAGTCAGCTGGACATGTTAATGTTACAGGTCGTCCAGATCGTTGCTTGTGTACATCTTTAACACAGCCTTCGGATTCAAATTTGTCTCGAATGCGACGAATCGTTAAACGTGTCGGTGGCTCTGTTTGGTTCTCATTTCGTGATTTCCGTTGAACCTCTTTAATGTTTTCGTACTTAAAATACCACTTCAAAAATGACTTCCTTTCATCGAATGTAAGCCTTGCGCCAGCCATGTTTACTCGAGTAACTAGGTGTAACTAAGAACAAAGCACTGACTATCTGGCGACAGTCAACTGACAAAACAAAACAATGCAATACAACGCTTGTGTGGCGTTTGCCGGAACTACAAACTATTACACTACCAAGGATAAAACAACTCTGTCAATTAGTTTGCCAGTTATGGACTTTTAAACAGTGGATACAATTTTTTGGACCCCTCTGTATTGTAGCGGACACATTCCTGAACAGATACCTACCTACGTGCTTATTAATTACTCTAGCGTCATATTTGTTCGAAGACGTACAAGGAAGACTTTTACAATAGCAAAAGTGCTGTCATACATATGACACTTGGTACATGAATGGGTAAATATAATTGGCGATCAATAATAATTTATTTATTCACATAGTTTAGCCCACATTGGGACACTAAAATCAAACACAATACAACAGAGTCTACAATGATTAAGTTTAGGTCTTAGCAGTCAGCAATTTCTGCGTTTCCCAAAACTTATTCATTCGCTGTGATCTGGCTGCTCGTTCTCCTGCAGATACGACATACTTCCTCCGTTCTGATGGTCTGAATGTCAGCCGTGTGTATTTGTTCTTCAGAATCAGTTTCTCTTCTCTGTGTTGAATTTGTTGTGTGGTGAAGTTCAGTTCATCCACATCACTTTGTACTTATTTAAACCAGATTTTTGTTGGTTTTACTGTTTCAGAAGTAGTCAAAAAGTTGCTTCAGGATTCTAGTATTTGGTAGGCGAGATATGTGGCCGAAAAATGCAATCCTCCTTTTCCGCATTGTATCAATAATGGATTCACTTTCTTTATGCTAGTGAACTGGGCAAGAGTCTCCACTGACCATTAACCTGATGTTTTTTTAGTGATAATTGTTCGAAGTATTCTTCCATCAACTTTCTGCAATTTGTCAGTTGCTGCTTGATTATTTAGTATGAATAGTGTTGCACTTGCATATGTTGCTTCCGGTTTAACGACAGAGGAATAATGTCGAAATTAACCATTTATGGAGAGAGATCGTTTTTTGTAGGTTGGCCACGTGGTCCTCTGCTCTCACTGAAGTTTTAGTGTTCTTCTACCTATTGATGCACTTTCATTAACATTCCAGGTCATAATCTCACCAAGACATTTAAACATTTTTACTACTTTAATTTCTTGATAATTATGGAGTATAATATGGGATGTGTCAACTGGGAAGCTGGGCATCGTTAATGTTTTCTCAATTAATACAACAAATGTTTTTCCCGGCCAATTTTGGTTTAAAAAGCGCGAAATTAGTTGTGGGACATCATGGACTATTGCTGCTTCATCCCCTACAGTTTCACGAAGTTCCGAGAGGTGGCGGAGCTAAACACAGCCTTTTAAGTGGAGTCTGTAACCGAGATGCGTTCCAAGCAGAGAGTTGTCATTGAGATTCTTTTTCCGAAAATCAGGGCATCGAAGATATTCATACGAAACTTCCTGGTAGATTAAAACTGTGTGCCCGACCGAGACTCGAACTCGGGACCTTTGCCTTTCACGGGCAAGTGCTCTACCATCTGAGCTACCGAAGCACGACACACGCCCGGTCCTCACAGCTTTACTTCTGCCAGTATCTCGTCTCCTACCTTCCAAACTTTACAGAAGCTCTCCTGCGCACACTCCGCTGCAGAGTGAAACTCTCATTCTGGAAACATCCCCCAGGCTGTGGCTAAGCCATGTCTCCGCTGTACCCTTTCTTTCAGGAGTGCTAGTTCTGCAAGGTTGGCAGGAGAGCTACTGTAAAGTTTGGAAGGTCACGCGCCTAGCGAGCAACCAAGAGAGGCCTAGCCACCAAGTTATAAGTGAATAGTGTTTTTAGTCTTTAAAAAAAAATCCCACGGGACAGATAAGGATGGTTCTCTGGTAAGTGGATCAATCTTTATTGTCTGTAATATAACATACAGTCACCAGTAATCTCTATTTTACAGTTTCCATTGCAAACTTTAGCCCATATAAACAGGTACTCGTCAGCATTTAATTTCTTCTTTCTTCTTGTACTCAACACAAATGGCATAGATGGAACAAGAGTGCCATATGGAACTTTAGCCAAGAGTCCTGTTGTCTCAGCTATACTCCAAATTTTCCAGCACAAAATGTTTGCATCTGGAAATGCTTCAAGGCCACCATAGTCACAATGATTACCCCACACTACAGCAAGTGTGAGCCATGTACTAGCTCCAAACAGAGTTTGTACATCACATGTGAAGTTCAGACGGAGGCCTCGAAACACATTCGGACCTCCAATTAGTTGTTGTTTATTGAACTGTCCAGCCAAGTCAATATCAATAGCCTTCAAAGCACGATACACAGGAACGCTGTGCCGCAAGCGACGTCGCCATGCACAAAACAGAAGCTCTCCTGCGCACACTCCGCTGCAGAGTGAAAATCTCATTCTGGAAACATCCCCCAGGCTGTGGCTAAGCCATGTCTCCACTGTACCCTTTCTTTCAGGAGTGCTAGTTCTGCAAGGTTGGCAGGAGAGCTACTGTAAAGTTTGGAAGGTAGAAGACGAGATACTGGCAGAAGTAAAGCTGTGAGGACCGGCCGTGAGTCGTGCTTCGGTAGCTCAGATGGTAGAGCACTTGCCCGCTAAGGGCAAAGGTCCCGAGTTCGAGTCTCGGTCGGGCACACAGTTTTAATCTACCAGGAAGTTTCATATCAGCGCACACTCCGCTGCACAGTGAAAATCTCATTCTGATATTCATACGAGCTTGCAGATTGTCTTCAGAGACCTGGCAATGAACGGAAGTACGGTGTGTCGGGCGAGTCGTCTGTCATCATCCACAACATGTTGCCGCAATCCTGTTCCATCTCCCACGTGCCGGGCCGGGCGCACACAGCTGCGACCCCAGCATTATTGTTTGTCGCCACAGAAATGCAAACGAACTTCCCCTTCTTCCTGACAACCTTCCTTAACCACCCTAGAGCTTGGATCTCGCACCTTCCGAAATTCCACCTGTTTGGCCCAATGAAGGACGCATCCCGCGGGGAGCAGTACGTGTATGACAGGGAGGTAATTGATGCTGGAAAACGTTGGCTCCGACATCGACCAGTAGAGTGCTACCATGCAGGCACTCCCAGTGAGGTCGCGTGAGGTTATCAAACTGAACGGAGTTTATGTTGTATCCTTCTTTCACAAAATAATATGTTACGTTACTTATTGAACGCCGATCGCAGATAAAATTTAGCTGCCATAAAGGTAAAACTCAGATCATCATGTGAAAAAGTTAAACCGATGATGTAATATACACTACTGGCCACTAAAATTGCTACACCACGAAGATGGCATGCTACAGACGCGAAATTTAACCGACTGAAGGAAGATGCTGTGATATGCAAATGATTAGCTTTTCAGAGCATTCACACAAGGCTGGCGCCGTTGGCCACACTTACAACTTGCTGACATGAGAAAAGTTTCCAACCGATTTCTCATACATAAACAGCAGTTGACCGGCGTTGCCTGGTGAAACGTTGTTGTGATGCCTCGTCTAAGGACGAGGAATGCGTACCATCACGTTTCCGACTTTGATAAAGGTCGGATTGCAGCCTATCGCGATTGCGGTTTATCGTGTCGCGACATTGCTGCTCGCGTTGGTCGAGATCCAATGACTGTTAGCAGAATATGGAATCGCTGGGTTCAGGAGGGTAATACGGAACACCGTGCTGGATCCCAACGGCCTCTTATCACTAGCAGTCGAGATCAAAATCATCTTATCCGCGTGGCTGTGACGGATCGTGCAGCCACGTCTCTATTCCTGAGTCAACAGATGGGGACGTTTGCAAGACAACAACCATCTGCGCGAACAGTTCGACGAGGTTTGCAGCAACATGGACTATCAGCTCGGAGACCAAGGCTGCGGTTACCCTTGACGCTGCGTCACAGATAGGAGCGCCTGCGATGGTGTACTCAACGATGAACCTGGGTGCACGAATGGAAAAACGTCATTTTTTCCGATGAATCCAGGTTCTGTTTACAGCATCATGATGGTCGCATCCGTGTTTGGCGACATCTCGGTGAACGCACATGGGAAGCGTGTATTCGTCATCGCCATACTGGCGTATCATCCGGCATGATGGTATGGGGTGCCATTTGTTACACGTCTCGGTCACCTCTTGTTCGCAAAGACGGCACTTTGAACAGTGGACGTTACATTTCAGATGTGTTATGACCCGTGGCTCTACCCTTCATTCGATCCCTACGAAACCCTACATTTCAGCAGGGTAATGCACGACCGCATATTGCAGGCCCTGTAGGGGCCTTTCTGGATACAGAAAATGTTCGACTGCTGCCCTGGCCGGCACATTCTCCAGATCTCTCACCAATTGAAAACGTCTGGTCAATGGTGGCCGAGCATCTGGCTCGTCACAATACGCCAATCACTACTCTTGATGAACTGTGGTATCGTGTTGAAGCTGCATGGGCAGCTGTACCTTTACACGCCATCCAAGCTCTGTTTGACTGAATGCACAGGGGTACCAAGGCCGTTATTATGGCCAGAGGTGGTTGTTGTGGATACTGATTTCTCAGGATCTATGCGCCCAAACTGCGTGAAAATGTAATCATATGTCAGTTCTAGTATAATATATTTGTCCAATGAATACCCGTTTATCATCTACATTTCGTTTTGGTGTAGCAATTTTAATGACCAGTAGTGTATGTATTTTATTTCTCCTACGTTCAAGAATTCGTAAACGGGAAGGCGGAAGACAGCCTCTGGAGGGCCCATAGGTACCGACCCACCTTTACTGGCGTCACGGGATGCGGTAGTGAGGTGCGTGGTGTCAACACGCCATTCTCCCGGCCGTTGTCAGTTTTCATGGTCTGGTACGAACATTCGTCACAAAGTAGCTCTTCAGTCGATATCACGAGGTTGAGTGCACATCGTTAGAGTTCTCCCACCAAGGAAACACCCCTGGCGGTACCGGTTATCGAACCCGAGTCCTCCACCTGACAGTCATCCGCACTGCCCTCTCAGCTACTTGTTCAAGAAAAGATACAGGAAAATACTGGTTAGATCGGGTTCCGTAACGGAGGACAAATCGGTGGAGAGAAGGAAGGAGGGGGTTCAGTACTGCTGCTTATATAATGATACTTAATGCCGATCTTTTTAGTAAAAGCCGTTTATTATATTCATCCTTTTCCTTCATCTGCTAATCAAGTTGTTTACCTTATATCTGAGTTTCTGAGTTGCAGTTGATTCATGTATCCTTTTTCGAGGGAATACACTTGGACCATGAGTCAGAGCGATTTCAATCTATTTGCTTGCTTTTGCTCCCTCTGATCCTAATGGGAAACCTCCATATGAGTTAATTTTGAAACAACTCTGCTTGACTCTACGAATCGATAGATTCCCTCTACATCTACACTCTACCTCCATAAAAATCCTAAATTTCTTTTTTCTCGCAGTGTTCACTGCGAAAGAACGTAGGTAGGAGGAAGTGAAATGTTGCCTGACTCTTCTCCGAATGTACTCTCTACGAATTTCAGTAGAAGACCTCTCAGTGATGCAGAACGCCTCTCTTGTAGCGTCTGCCGATGGAATTTGGTGAGCTCTTGCGCCGGCTAAACGGTGCAATGTCGAAACGCACAGTTCTTCGTTGGATCTCTCTATTAATTGAACCTGGTAAGCGTCCCAGGCTGATTAGCAATACTCGACAACCAACAGAAAGTGTGTTTTGTTGGGCACTTGTTTCATGAATGATATGTAAATCCTTCATATTCTTTCATTTCATCCTGGCATCCGATTTTTAAACAGTTTGCTTCATGTGGTCATTGCACCAATAGTGTAATCGCATGGTAGTGGACTTTTCCCTATTTATCCTCAGTACGTTACATATGGACCCGCCAGGGTAGCCGAGAGCGCTAGCGCGCTGCTTCCTGGACGCGGGTGAGGCGCGCCGGCTCCGGATCGAATGCACCCGGCGGATTAACGACGAGGGCCGGTAAGCCGGCCAGCCTGGGTGTGGTTTTCAGGCGGTTTTCCACATCCCGCTAGGTGAATACCGGGCTGGTCCCCCAGTTCCGTCTCAGCTACACGACTCCCAGACATTTGAAAACGTTCGCACTATTTCATGACTTACACTATACGCAGACAGCTGGGTACACTACTTCCGTCCTGGGGGGGGGGGGGTTCAGGGTGGCAGCAGGAAGGGGATCCAGCCACCCTCTGCCGTTAACACTTTCAAATCTGTCATAACAAAGCCTACCCCGCTTTGGAGCGGGACAAAGACCCGAGAAAGAAAGAAAGAAAGAATCCTCAGTACGTTACGTTTATTTTCAATAATCACCATTACTAGTAGAATACATCTACCTCCGATGTTCCGCACAACTTACGGCAGTATAAGCTATATGAATATTCCAGAAGTGTTTACAGGTATAAAGAGCTCCTCGTCCAGGCCCTGAAGGCTCAAGGGATGTCAACCGGCCGCCATGTCATCCTATGCCATTCGGCTTCATGTGTAGGTGCATGTAGCAACAACACTACTAGCTGTATTGCTGACTTACCAAAGCTTGGGGCCGCTACTTCTCACTCAGGTAGTTCCCTCTTTGGTATCATGAGGTTAAGAGCACCCTGTATCAGGTCATCCATTAAGGAAAACTCTTTGACAGTACAAGGAATCGAACCCAGGTCCACCGCATGGTAGTCATCCTCGCTGACCTCTCAGTGACCGAGGCTGATTTTTCACAGGTCTGGAGGACGTCACAAGGACACTGTTTGAGAAGTTTGTGGGGTATCGGAATCTAAAGTATAGGGTATTTCGGCATTGCAAGTCCATTAGCTTACAACAGTTCCCGCGCGTGGCGGTAAAACTGTGAGCCGTTCCGTCGCAACTACTTGCAGCCGATAATCACAGAAGGTTGTCACCCTCTCGTCTGCAAAGCCGGATTTCCGAAAAATTCCGGACATTAATAAAAAGGAAGTCATAAATTGGCGCTCGGTCGGGCGCTAAGGAACGGCCTTAGAGAAACACTCTTGATTACTTAATTAAAAGGGTTATCGTTAGAGAAAAGGCCCTCCTTGTCTTCAAAGTTTGAAATGCGCTGGTTTCATTGAAACCGTCAGCCAAAAGAGCAAGACAAAGAGCGGCGAGGCGACAGACGCCCGGCTAATTTTAAATTAAAATGAAAGAATAATGTAAGGAGAAGCAATTCTGGCAGATCCAATAAAGCTGGCGACTCGCAAATGCCGGCAGAAGAGAGTGAAGGGAGGACGGCGGACCTCCGCCACCTGCGCCGCGAACTTCAAGGCTGCCGCTGCCGCCGCCGCCGCCGTCCGTTTAATAAGACACACCTCGATCGCCGACCGGCGGCCAACCACGCCCGCTTTTATTCACCACGACTTTCTCCTTCCCTTATTTCCCTAGTCGCAGCACAAGTCATCCCAATATTCTAGGTTTCCATGTCTGCCACCTCCTGTTCCTTTCCTCCCCAGACCCACCCCGCCACGCTTGTAAGGATGAGTAAAGTAAACGGTGGCAAAAATTACAGTAATGAAGAGTACTCTCAAAGCGAAGTAGAAACGATTTATTTAGCACATCACAGTTCAGATTCCAGAAAGGTTGCTCGACTCAGAATGCTATTCATACATTCACTCTCAAGAAATTGCAATCTTAAATAATAAAATATAGTCAGCTGGTATTTTTTGTGATCTTTCCAAGGCATTTGATTGCTTATATCATGTACTCTCTTCGGAAAACTTAAGTTTTATGAACTGATTGCTTTATACGCAACTGGTTTGAATCATGCCCAACAAACAGAACGCAAAACGGTGTGTTGAATAATTCAAACAATGTTATAAAGACACAGAATTTTAGTGACTAAGGATAAAACACGAAGGGAGTTCCGCAGGGACCAATTTCAAGTTCACCCTCATTCCTGATATGCGTAAATGACCTTCCACTAGCCGGCCGGAGTGGCCGAGCGGTTCTAGGTGCTTCAACCTGGAACCGCGCGACCGCTATGGTCGCAGGTTCGAATCCTGCCTCGTGCATGGATGTCTGTGATGTCCTTAGGTTAGTTAGGTTTAAGTAGTTCTAAGTTCTAGGGGCTGGTGACCTCAGATGTTAAGTCCCATAGTGCTCAGAGCCATTTTTCTGACCTTCCACTTAACTTTCATCAAGCAGAATTGCTGCATGATACCAGTATTATAATAACTTCCATTAGCGAGAAAAAACAGAAAAAACTGTTTATAGTGTTTTTCACTGCTTTATTAAGTAGTTCTCCGAAAATAGACTCTGCTTAAATTTTGAGAATATCAACGACTGATAAAGCACAGGAGGTGAACTCAGGAAACAGGGTATAAAGCACAAACTTATAGGTGTGCCCATCACTGAAAACTTAAACTGGCAGAAGTGTATCAGTGAACTGTTCAACAATTAAGTTCAGCTAGTTTTACTCTTTTTGTAATTGCTAATTATGCAAACAAACGCCCCGGCACATTTGGCAAATTTCCACTCAATAATGTATTATGGAATAGTTTTCTGGGGAAACTACTCACTTAGAAAGAAAGTATCCATTGCACAAAAGCAAGCAGTAAGAATAATATGTGGTGTTTAACTGCTGTCATCTGTCACCTATTCAAGGAGTCACGCATTTGAATTGGTCGTTCACAATGTATACAGGATGATGTTTGTAGATGAGGAGCAAACATCAGGAAGCGGTACACGATAGGGTAAGGAGCAATAAAGTTCATATGGATATATGGCTGAAAATTCGTGTCAAAGGAGGTACACCCACTTGATGGTGGAGATAATAGATCTTTGACTGTGTAGGTTTCAATACTTGAAAGCACACATGAGAACACACCAAGATAGAGGGTTTGTCCTGTCTGCACTAACGTTTTAGCTCCACACTCAAAAGGGAAGTAATGTTGTTTACGATGACTGCCACTGTAGCCTAGACACCATGCATGCTGTCTCGAGGGTGGGGCTAAAGCGCTAGTACAGGCGGTAGAGGCGTGTTCTCGTGTCAGTGGCATTCAGCACGTTCTGCATCGTTGGCAACACTGTATGGATGCACTTCAGAACTATTTTGAAGGTCAGTAGTTTATTTTGATTCATTTTAGTTACATGTGTACTCGTGCACCATAAATTTACGCAGAGTTCCAACGCATATGTTTTATTTCAGTCTCTGCCGTGACCTCCTGCACTGGTACCCCGTTTTATGTCGGAATTCAGGTACACACTGCCTTACCGGTTCAGTGCGCGTCGTGGAATTCCCATGCTGTCGCATTATCGCAAGATATACGATAGTTACGATTTATGGAGTGACCCTCGTAATACAAGCCCAAGTCCGGAAGTACGCCAACATTTATCACGATAACCGTGGAAAACCACCGAATATCGACGGAAAAGTGCACAAAATCGCTGTTGCTCCGCTCATTTTTGTCTCGCGAGCAATCGCACCGGGTCGCTGCGCAATCCGATTTCATTATGCCGGCCGGGTTCACGTCGCGGACGGCACGGCGACGCTGAAATATCGGCTTCCGGCGCGCGTTCGGCAGCGGCCGTCGCAGATTTGCGACCCGACGCAACCCCGGCGCGTCCAACGCTCGCAGCTACGCCATAATAAATTGCCGCTATCAGCGCAAACGCTCCGCTCGACCGCGCAGCGCAGCGTGGGCGCCAGCTTGCAACCTGCGCCGATCTGTAAATTAACGGATTCATTTAGCAGCGCACAGCGTTTTTGGCGATAAAACGACCCCTCCCCTCTCCCCCTCCCCCTTTTTTGTACGAGGAGTGGGAGGAGCAGGGGAGGGGGGGGGAGGTACGGCCGGCGAGGGGGGAGTGATATGTAAAAGCGGTTCGCACACGCGGCGTGAGGCGCAAATAAATGGATACTGCCATTCGCCGCATTGAACGGCCAGCGTGAAAACTGAATACGGGATCATTCCGTGCTGGATGAACACTGCCGATGGCCCGTGGCGAATTATGGTCGGCTCTTCCCGTCCGTTTAGGCGAGGACAATGAAGCACTCATGCACGTGCGCGCCGCCGAAAAAACTACCGGCTACAAATGAGGACAGCTTTTACAAATTTGCTACGTAGCACCTGCCGACACTGGTATTTTTTTTTTTTTTTTTGTTAGCCAGACAGACTGCCCGAATTCGGGAAGCAAGCTACGAGAAGCAGTTAGTCCGTCATTCAGCTGAGCGAAAACTGCGACCATTTCTGCGTTCTAACATGCCAGTTAGTCCAGTAGGCCTAACTTCCCGCACGTGTCCTGAACGTTGTTTGTAGAATTTATTTCGTCGTTCGTGCTCACGAACTGCTGTAAACCTACATAACGATAAATTTGGAACTTTCTCTCTCAGAGCTGGACGCAATGTACTCGAACTGCGCCTTTTCCTGTCGACTATCAGTGGCTAAAAAGACTATTAGATATGTGTTATAAAAAAGTACGAGATAGTGCGCAAATTTATAGAAATATATTACCTTAACTTCTTACATCTTGCATAACTCTTGTTCTGTACCAATATCTTCACAGTACATCTACATCTTCATCTAAGTGATTACTCTGCTATTCACAATAAAGTGCCTGGCAGAGGGTTCAATGAACCACCTTCATGCTGTCTCTCTACCGTTCCAATCTCGAAAGGCACGTGGAAGAAACGAGCACTTACATTTTTCCGTGCGAGCCGTGATTTCTCTTATTTTATCGTGATGATCATTTCTCCCTATGTAGGTGGGTGCCAACAGAATGTTTTCGCAATCGGAGGAGAAAACTGATGATTGAAATTTCATGACAAGTAGTCCACTTGGAAGCGACTACAACGATCCCATCGTTGCTTACATTTTTGAAATGTATCATGGACGTATTTCTTTGCTAAGGTGTTTAGTAACCTCTGAAGTTCAGCTTGAATCTCCTCCACTGTACCGAATTTTCGTCCCTTCAACTTTATTTTCGTCTTGGGGAAGATGAAGAAGTCACACACAGCTAAGAGTGGTGAGTGCATGTAAATAATGGCTTCTTTCTAGCGAAAAGTTCAGAAATATGTAGGGCATATGTGATGGTGTACTGTCATGGTAAGAGAACCCAGTCTTCTGTACACCACCTCTGTGGTTCTTTTATCCTCATTTCCTTCCTAGAAATGTATTAGAAAAATCATGTTAAAACTCTTTAATAACCGTTTGAGCAGGAGAGACGAATTCTGTGGACAATCCCATCAACTCAAAACAAAAATCAGAAATGACTTCATGCTACTCCTGATCTGATAACCTCCATTTAGGCAGGTGCAGATAAACTTGTCCATTGCAATGACTGCTATGTTACGCATTAAAATAGTATGGGAACAGGAGAGTACAATGTAACTTCCCACAGCCCAGCAGTGCCTTAGTGAAGACACAAGACAGCTGCAAGGCGAAAACATTTCGACACGGCTAGTCAAACAACAACAGTGCGTCATCGACACTTCCGTGTGGGAGTGCGAGTGAGCACAGTGGAAAAGCGTAAGACAAGTGCTCCCCAAACTGCCTCCGCTGCCCTCATACTATTAATTAATATGAACTGGATAGCACACAAGAACGCTAATCAGGGACTGACGGAGCTGTTACAGTACTGAAGCAAACCCGTTAAGCAAATGAAGCAGCCCAGAATCTGCTGGCCACCTGCAATAAATGTGACCGATTCGGCCATTACAAATAACGTCTCACTGGAAAGCCTCTCCTCAGTTCAATATAAATACCCCAACTACCTAGCCTAGAGGCAGTCCATGTGTAGGATCGATCGTGTCCATATCGTACACACTCACGTTCTAAAATCGTACATGTAACACGTCAGCCTCTGTTGCAAATACAATCCAAACTTTACCCAGGTTTCAGCCAAAATAATTTGGCCTCCTTCTGAAGCGAGTGACACTAAGGTACTGCATGTCAAAGTTTGGCCACGTCAAGTATAAAACTGTGGCACCGTAGTAACTAGTGATAATCTACGGTGGTACAGTTTCATACTTGATGAGAACTAGAAGAATAGTAAAAGGATTGTCCAAACAATTGTAACCTGAACTTCTAGACAAAGCGTTTGGCTAGTACAGGCACTAAGAAAATGACGAGTACAGTGCAATGAAACAAGTAAACAATGCTGAAAAATTAGAGGTCTGGAAAGCAATGGTTTCCCCCACACGGCGCATTAGGTCTCAGTACATGATCACCTTACAACAAGAGTCCCACACGATGCATACTGCAAATACGCACTTAATGACAAACTCATTAGAACAAATACAACATGGCCATCGTTAATGTGGAGGTACGCTTCAGCACGGCTCCTCACAGATGCCAGTACACGTTCAAACATCTCAGGCGTATTCCGAATGCATTGAAAATCATCCACAATGCGTTCCCGGCGTTCACTGGCAATACCAGCAGGGTTGGAATACACCAAGGCCTTTAAATACAGCACCATAAAAAAATTAAACGAGTTCAAATCTGAGAGCATGGGAGGGCACGGTATAGCCGGCCGCGGTGGTCTAGCGGTTCTGGCGCTGCAGTCCGGAACCGCGGGACTGCTACGGTCGCAGGTTCGAATCCTGCCTCGGGCATGGGTGTGTGTGATGTCCTTAGGTTGGTTAGGTTTAACTAGTTCTAAGTTCTAGGGGACTTATGACCTAAGATGTTGAGTCCCATAGTGCTCAGAGCCATTTGAACCATTTTTTTGGCACGGTATTGACGAGCCTCGGCCGATACACTTGTTGTCGAAACGCTATTTATCAATACATAGGTATACGAAATGATGATAAAATCAATAGAGGGCAGTTTATAGTTCTGTGATGCACACCTCACTTGTGTTGTTTCGAAATAAGTGTAGCCCTAGACATTAACAGTGTTGTAACACCAGCATTATTACAAAATTGTAGAAAAGGGCAAGAAACTGGCATTTCTAGATGTGCTGGTCACAAGGGACGGCGAAAACCTGGGACACAGCGTGTATCGAAAACCGACTCACACGGACCGATACCTGCACAAACTGTCAAACCACCACCCGAGCCAGAAAGGAGGCATGATTAGTACGCTCGTAACGAGAGCAGGACGAATATGTGAGCCGCAACACCTCAAACGAGAAATGCAACACCTGGAAACTGTCCTGAGGAGCAATGGGTACTCCACAAATTATGTTAGAAGTGTAACTGAGCCAAACACTCGGCGAAGTAAGGAACCAGAAAAAGAAATGTCGGGTACGGCCTTTCTGCCATACATTCCCAGAGTGACGGACAGAATCGGCCGTATATTGCGCAAACATGGCGTAAAGACGATTTTCAAACCGACAAGGAAGATCAAAGAGTGTCTTAGATCGGCGAAGGAGAAAAGAGACCCACATACAATGTCGGGAATATACCGCATACCATGCACATGGGGAAAAGTTTATGTCGGAATGACTGGACGATCCATTAACACCAGGATCAAGGAGCATAAGCGACATTGCAGGCTGGGGCAGGTGGAGAAATCGGCCGTGGCAGAGCACGCACTGAATGAGACCGACCACGTAATAAAATTCGCCGACACGGAAGTTCTGGCTGTAGAGAACCACTATCACACGCGCTTGTTCAGAGAAGCTGTAGAAATACAAAAACACGCGAACAGTTTGAACAAGAAAGAGGAAAGCCTTAAGGTAAACGGATCCTGGCTTCCCGTACTGCAGCGAACGACCGTCGCAGGTAGCAAGAGGAGAATCGCACCGGAAATGACCGCGGAGAAGCCCTCGGACGTTGGCGCGCCAGGTACATATAGTCTGCGCCCTCGAGCTCGGCTCCAGTTCACCACCGGCAATGGAGGGTGAAGCTTTGACAATGCCAGCCACTCGTGCTGGCGAAACGTCAGAAAAATCATTAGATGAACCGGAGACAGAAGCCAATAGGCAGTTTACCAGCATTATTGAACTTGTGTATACGTCGTATAGGGGAAATTATTTGTTTCCCGACCTATGCTTATTAAGATTATTTGCTTATTTCATTGTCTTCTACTCGCCCATCTCGATTTTACATACAACAGTCAAACACCTTGTATGCTCAAGAAAGTGTATACACGTACAGAGCACGGACATAAATGTGAAAAAACGGCAAGAAATGCTTTGCTTTCTTGAACGTAAATTTAGTTGCTAGCCAAGCCTGCAGGTTGCTCTGTTTTATTTGAACACGAATGCCACCTGTGCAATGTACTCAATACGTTGCAAGTGTCAGCCCTGGTCAGAAGAGTGTTCTGTGCAGCAGTGCATGAGTTAGATCGGAACTAACTGAAATCGAATGTGGGCAACTTGTTGGTAGTCGTATGATGGGCGCTTCCGTAACCAAGGCGGCCGAAGTGTTTTGTGCTTCACCGTATAGACGATTTATGCCGCTTACAGGGAAATCGGAAAACATCATACGCCAAGTCACAACACGGACGAAGGTGTTTGTTGAGTGATAGCGACAGATGATCACTGAACAGGATTGTGATGAAAACTAACAGGACGACAGCTGCGAGAGTCACTGCAGAACTGAACGTCGCGAACTCAGTCAGCACTAAAAATAACACGAAGGAGCACCAGAAGAAAGGAACTACAGGGAGAGGTGAAAGCCAAAAACTAGTCATCAAAAGTGCAAACGCCAGTAACGGAAAAACGTAGTGGCAAAGAAATAATATCTGGACGCTGGAGCTATGGAAGAACGTCATTTGCTCGGACGAATCTTGTGTTGTTTCCAAGTTCCGGCTGCATTTACCAGCCAGTAGTGAAACCTGACTTACAAATTAACTACACTTTCCTACCACAATAGTCATATGCTCTATGTCCATCTTTTCGGAGATGGTTGCGGCAATCGGTTGTTCAGTACAGAATGTCGAACCAAGCACCTTTCAGCGGTCTAATTTCCAAACTGTTATTTTATTTGGCTACCAGATCCGGCGTTTTCTTACGCGATTTTGAGGCCCCCTGATCGACGTTCCCGGTCAAATCAGTGGATGATGGCTGGAGTGATCACTGTATCAATCAGAAAAGTACAGATACCTGTCTTTGAATGCTGGCCCCTGTTTTCACCGGAACCGAGGTTGGAATCTTCCTCCACGTCGGTCAGTGGGCCTGAAGATAGCGTAGTAAATCGAAGAAACTGGTGGCCAAATAAAAAAAGTTTGAAATTAGACAGCTGAAAGGTGTTTGGTCTGACATTCTGACGGGTGTTCGGTGATGGATTTGGGCAGTCATATCGGTGTAATCAATGGGCCCCATGATTACTCTCCTAGGTCGCATTACTTGACTATTTTGGCTGATTTGGTTCATTCCATTGTACGACGTTTGCTCCCCAGTGGTGATGCTTTATTCGAAGGCAACTGCGTCCCAGTTCAGAATGCTCACTTTGTCCAGGATTGGTTTTCTGAGCACGAGGATGAATTGCCGCCTCTCCCTTGCCCCCTCCCCCCCCCCCCCCCAAACCCAAGAAATCTCAATATTATAGGGTCTTTGTAGTCTATTTTGGAGAAAAGACTGCGTGATCGCTCAGCTGAATTTGCCACTATTTTGCTTTGAGGATAGTATAAGAGTCCCTTGGAAATAATGCAGGACCTACATGTACCCATTTCAAGACGAATGGAAGCTGTTTCGAATGCCAACAGTTTTGGTCCACCATATTAGGCGTGGTGTTTGTCGTGTGGCTTATCCGCCAGATTCTTGAGTATTGTTCATCTATCTGGGATCCGTAGCAGGTAGGACTGATAGAGGAGATAGAGAAGATCCAACGAAGACCGGCACGTTTCGTCACGGGATCGTTTAGCTGGCGAGGGAGCGTTACGGAGATGCTAAACAAACTCCACTGGCAGACGTTACAAGAGAGGCGTTGTGCAACACGAAGAGAGTTACTATTGAAATTTCAGAACAAATGGTTCAAATGGCTCTAAGCACTATGGGACTTAACATCTGAGGTCATCAGTCCCCTAGACTTAGAACTACTTAAAGCCAACGAACCAAAGGGCATGACACACATCCATGCCCGAGGCAGGATTCGAACCTGCTACCGTAGCAGTCGCGTAGTTCCGGAATGAAGCGCCTAGAATCGCTCGGCCACAGCGGCAGGCGAAATTTCATGACAGTACTTTTCAGGAAGAGTCGGACAACATATTACTTCCTCCCACATGCATCTCGCGTATTGACCACGCGGAGAAAATTCGAGAAATTAGAGCCAATACAGAGGCTAACCGACAATCATTCTTCCCACGCACTACTCGCGAGCGCAACGGGGTTGGAGGAATCAGATAGCGGTACTAAAAGTATCCTCCGCCACACACCATTAAGTGGCTTGCGGAGTGTGGTGTAGATGTAGATGTGTTTCCATATTTTTGTTCACTACACGTCAATACGTCAAACATTATTTAGAAGGCAATCGGATCTCCCTTCTAGAGTTTTTCGTCTCGCTTTGCTCGCTTTTATTTAGATAAAGTCTAAAAATACTTGGCACATTTACTAGACAAATGACAGTCAGGCTTACGAAAGCAATAATAAAGTAAACTAGATATTGACATTATGGGTGTGAGCCCGGATGCAGACGTGACGAAGCAACTCGCTTGCAGATCCCGGGAAATAAACGCCGTTCCAGCCCACTAGCTCTATACTATATTCACGGTTTCCTTCGCGCTAGCAAATGGAAGGGAGCCCTCGAGCTACGAACTGCGTGAATGCGGGCCCCTACTCGCAGGGATCAGGCGTTGCCCTCCTTTGCGCGGGCGACTAATGCATATTTCAGCCGATCCTGAAAAGGAATCCGCACCTTGGGTAAACTTAATTTCGCAGCGGCGGCGGCGGCCACCATTCCACCGCCACTCGGGAAACTTACTGCGCAAATATTCCGCCCCGTTCCCAAGGCCGAGTTCCCGATGCGGACACCGGCTATACGAACTTCCACTCCGCTCTCTGCCACAGCCGGCCTTCTCCCGCCATTTATGCGCTGTAGGAGGCGCGTTATTAATGGAAAACACGAACGCGAATCTGTTTCGATGGCTAGTCGTTGCTGGTATTCTCCGCATATTTCTGCACCTATAGATGAAATCAATCTCTCCCTAACTTGATTTTCTTTTTTCTTTAAGTCGGTTTTCAGCGTTTTCGCGTTCCTAATATTTTGGCTGTTTACATTTCGGCCGTCTTCAGGCTCCGGCCATTAAAGTTACTACACCACGAAGATGACGTGCTACAGACGCGAAATTTTACCGACAGGAAGAAAATGCTGTGATATGCAAATGATTAGCTTTTCAGAACATTCACACAAGGTTGGCGCCGGTGGCAACACCTACAACGTGCTGACATGACGGAAGTTTCCAACCAATTTCTCATACACAAACAGCAGTTGACCGGCGTTGCCTGATGAAACGTTGTTGTGATGCCTCGTGTAAGGAGGAGAAATGCCTACCATCACATTTCCGACTCTGATAAAGGTCGGATTGTACCCTATCGCAATTGCGGTTTACCGTATCGCGACATTGCTGCTCGAGTAGGTCGAGGTCCAATGACTGTTAGCAGAATATCGAATCGGTGGATTCAGGAGGGTAATACGGAACGCCGTGCTGTATCCCAACGGCCTCGTATCACTAGCAGTCGAGATGACAGGCATCTTATCCGCATGCCTGTAAAGGATCGTGCAGCCACGTCTCCATCCCTGAGTCAACAGATAGGGACGTTTGCAAGACAACAACCATCTGCACGAACAATTGGAAGACGTTTGCAGCAGCATGGACTATCAGCTCGGAGACCATGGCTGCGGTTACCCTTGACGCTGCATCACAAACAGGAACGCCTGCGATGCTGTACTCAGCGACGAAACTGGGTGCACGAATGGCAAAACGTCGTTTTTTGGGATGAATCCAAGTTCCGTTTACAGCATCCGTGTTTGCTGACATCGCGGTGAACGCACATTGGAAGCGTGTCTCTTCATCGCCATGCTGGCGTATCACCCGGCGTGATGGTATGGGGTGCCATTGGTTACACGTCTCGGTGACCTCTTGTTCGCATTGACGGAACTTTGAACATTCGATCCCTGCTAAACCCTACATTTCAGCACGATAATGCACGACCGCATGTTGCAGCTGCTGTACGGGCCTTTCTGGATATAGAAAATGTTCGACTGCTGCCCTAGCCAGCACATTCTCACCAATTGAAAACGTCTGGTCAATGGTGGCCGAGTAAGTGGCTCGTCACAGTACGCCAGTCACTACTCTTGATGAACTGTGGTATCGTGTTGAGGCTTCATGGGCAGCTGTACCTGTACACGCCATCCAAGCTCTGTTTGACACAATGTCCAGCCGTATCAAGGCCGTTATTACTGCCAGAGGTGGTTGTTCTGGGTACTGATTCCTCAGGATCTATGCATCCAAATTGCGTGAAAATATAATCACATGTCAGTTCTAGTTTAATACATTTGTCGAATGAATACCCGTTTATCATCTGCACTTCTTCTTGGTGTAGCAGTTTGAATGGCCAGTAGTGTCTACGCTCTAATAATTATTAAGAGAAAAAAAATGGCTCTGAGCACTATGGGACTCAACTGCTGAGGTCATTAGTCCCCTAGAACTTAGAACTAGTTAAACCTAACTAACCTAAGGATATCACAAACATCCATGCCCGAGGCAGGATTCGAACCTGCGACCGTAGCGGTCTTGCGGTTCCAGACTGCAGCGCCTTTAACCGCACGGCCACTTCGGCCGGCTATTAAGAGAAGAAAGAGAGTTGCTGTGGCTACACGCCCGAAATCTAATGAACCATTATGAACACTGCTCAGCGGAAGATTCCTCGCCACCTGGTGGATGTGCGAGCACGTGACTCAGTTATGGAAGTATATTAGCGCAGCAGCTACGAACGGAGAACTTTCTAGAGACGATACGGGCTGCAAATAGCAAAATTCACTTACATAGGAGACTTTCGCATAGGACCGATTGCTATCGAATGGCTTCTGGAATCGAGTTTGTCAGCTGGTCGCCTGCTACTATATTGAGCATCTATGGAAAGTGATTGAAGGACTGAGAAACCTGGAAGACAGGACAAGGAGTCGGACGTCCACGACTGATCACAAAACTGAGATGTCGGACTTCCGCTGGCTGTGGAAAGCACTGTAGGCAGTGATCTGTCAGCGATCTAATGTCAGTACAGCGCAGGTGCAGGCAAAAGCGTTTCAGTGCACATCGCTTAGAGTAATACGGGTTTCCGCAGCAGATAACCTCAATGTGTTCCCATATTGTCCTAAAATTGTTGTCAGTTTCGATTGCAGTGGGCACAAGGTCATTGTGAATGGGCCGTGGACCAATGGAAACTTGTCAACTGGTCGGAAGAAAGTCTTTTCTTGTTACACTAGGCCGATCATCGCGTCCTTACATGTCGTCATCATGTTGAACACGGACCGCGTCACGGACGCAGGTCGGCGAGAGCAATATTATGCTATAGGGACATTCAACTGGGCTCCATGGGACTTGTGTTAGTAGTCGAAGGCTCCATGACAACTGTAAACATTACGCGGACCACCCGCATCATTCTATGGTTGATGTCATTCCTGACGGATACAACAGCACCTTCAGTTGCATAATTGTCCATGTCATAAGGGCTACAGTGGTCCCAGCAGCATGATAGTGGACTCTTATTGATGTCTTACCATCAAACTCGCCTAAAATGAGCCCAATGGTGACAGGAACTGGCACCCTTAATTTATCGTGCCATTTTCCCGCATCTAGTTTCATGAAGTTCCGATAGGTGGTGGCGATGTGCGTAGCCTTCAAAATGGCATTTGTAACAGATGTACGTTCCAAACAGAGAACTGTCATTGAAATTCTCTTCGCGGGAAACTAGAGCATCGTAGATATTCATAGACGCTTGTAGAATGTCTACGGAGCCTTATCAGTGGACCCAAGCACGGTGAGTCGTTGGGCAAGGTGTCCGTCATATCGTCACAGAGTCGCGCAAACCCGTGCGATATCCCGCATGCCTGCCGGCGGCACACAGCTGTGACTCCTGCAATGTTGGAACGTGCCGACACTCTCTTTCACATGGATCGATGTATCGCAGTTGCATAACTGGACTTCCCTGTTGGTAGTGCTGACACTTTCGTCCACCAAATGGGGTACTCAAAGGTGTTTGCCGGCCGCGGTGGCCGTGCGGTTCTAGGCGCTACAGTCTGGAGCCGAGTGACCGCTCCGGTCGCAGGTTCGAATCCTGCCTCACGCATGGTTGTGTGTGATGTCCTTAGGTTAGTTAGGTTTAACTAGTTCTAAGTTCTAGGGGAGTCCCATAGTGCTCAGAACCATTTTGAGCCAAAGGTGTTTGTCTGCTCGGCGTTTCGCCGCCTAACTGAAGACGCAGTGGACTCAAAGGGGATCAGAGCTTGGATGATGATGATGAGGTTACTGATGCAGCAGCACGTTGGCTCCGACGTCTATCAGTACAGTGGTAGCATTCGGGCCCTCCCAGTAAGGTGGCATGTTGACAAATAGGGTTTTACAGCCAAAAGAATGGGGAATAATACGGTATATTGGAATCTACATACATAAAAGGCAGTGTGCCGACCGACTGCATCATTGACTCATCATAACACAGCCCAAATTATTAACGATAGGAACTTTAAATATGCATATGGCGTTGACCTGATACTACAGACGTTGTTTAGGAAGAGATTTTTCGAAATTACACCCCAAGGGGATGAAATAGGTGATGAAACGTATTTCGAAAACATGCCTTTATTCAGGCGATTTTGAAGCGAGACCTAGGAAAACTGATATTTGGTTTCTCGGTCCCAAGTAAAGAAATACGTGTGTCTCGGTTTTTCGAAAATAGCCCCTATGGGGGTAAAATAGTGGGTGAAATTTTTTTGAAAATAAATCAATATTAAAGAATTACTAAAGTATCTTTAAAGGCAGATATATGAAAAATGGTATCTTACTTCTCGTTTGGAAATAAAAAAAAATACGTGTTTCAGTGATTTTGGACATTCAACCGGCAAGGGGGTGCTTTATGAAATACTTCATTATGAAAGTATTTTTAAGCTAAATCTATGAAAATTTGACTGTGGCTTCTTAGTTAGAAATTAAAAGATACGAGTTCCACTGTACTTGGAAATTCAGCCTTTAAGAGGGTGGATTCAGTGACTCATCATCGCCCAGCCCAAACCGCCGAGGATATAAACTTGAAATTTGGAGATGGTGTCAATATTATACTTTAGGTTTCCTTTACGAAGGGACTACTCGAAATTACACTCCTAATGGAGTGAAACAGGGGATGAAAGTCTTGCTGAAAATATGTCTCCATTAAGGCAATTAGAAGCTAGAAGTAAGAAAACTGCTATTTGGTGTTTCAGTATTTTTAGAAATTCAGCCACTAAGGGGCTAAAATAGGGGATGAAAATTATTAATAAAATATTTTCTTGTATTAAAAATTTTTAAAAATTAAAACTATGAAAACTGTTATTTTACTTCTCGGTTACATAAAAAGAAATAAGTGTTAGAGTAAGTTTTGTAAGGAAATAGGACCAGAAAAACTCAAAGGGTATGATTGACAAAAAATTGGACTCCAGTTACCAGAATCGCCTTTTGGTCAGAAGTACATTCGACAAAGACCATGCTTCTACGACCTTATTTAGCGGGAAAAGTTTAGAAAGCGTTGCAATTTGTGAACACTTTCCTTCTATGTTATAATTTAGAATGTGTGTAAAAAGAATGCCAAAGATTTAATTAGCATCTTAATAAATAAAGGAAGACTCAACCCTAACATGTTTTGGGAGGCAGCAAGAGAAGTGCTTGCTGTCCTTCCTCTTCTGCATCTCATCAGCGATGTATAAGAATCTCTCACTTGTACTGATGTGACTTCTTGATTAATAACAATAATTGAAGACAATTTTTACTGTAGTCATTACTTTACCGATCCAGTCATTCTCTTCTCAATTTTGATGTATTAGCTTGTCAGTTTTAGAATATTTTTCGGATTGTAACACGCCCAGGGGTACAAATGGGCGGGGTGGTTACCTTAAACTAGTTGTCGTTTCTACCGTGCGCCCTGTCCACACCACGTACCTGATAATCCCGCGGCGGTCGTACTGTTCTGCTCCACACTGCTGCTGGCTTGCCTGAAGTTATCTATCGAAATGTGCAAGCGGCTTTAGGGGAGCCACTCAACGTTAAAACACAACACTGTCCTATGTCTCGTATGAACATCTATATTCTGAGACGGTATGGAAACCACAGGTTGCGCTGTTGACACTCTAAATCGTAAATGTTTATCCCAATTAATGGGTGATTACAAGTCCACAATATCACTAAGACGAGCGAACGCGTAACCGACACGACGCGGGTGATTGTTGATAATGCGGAAGCCGAATGATCGCACGAAAGTTCTTACGTTCGTCACGCATACACAGATATCAGGTACCAGTCCTCCTTGACACTAGTAATAAATTGTAACACTGTTCACGAAGTTAAATTTTACAGGTCCCAATTCTCAGTTGTACGAGCGTGCGCTAACCGTCGCGGCGCGGTTGCTTGTTGATGATGCGGAACGCGATGATCGAACGCACGTTCTCACGCTCGCTACAATGCTCTCTTTTGTATAAAATACGTAGTATTACTGATTCCCATTAGTTCATTCTTGGAGACCGAACACGGCGCGGATGATTGATGAACGGTGCCTCGCGCAACAAGAGGATACACAAATACGTCATTGGCGGCACTGCTCACTTTTAATTACATCATTACGCACTTTCCTCTGAATCACTTCCATATTCCACCACTTTACTGTAATAGCATTTGCAGCAACACTTTAACTTCCATAATAACAATGATTCTTACAAGCAGAGCTACCCACAACACAACATAATAGTTCCGTGCCCCATACTCGACTCGACAGACGCAGCTGCCCTCAAAGATACTCCACAACTAAACCAGCGATATGACAATACTCTTACAGTATCACTTCTGGAGAACACGTTAAGAACTGATTTTCCATTGGCGAGATTTGTTAAATCGTGTAACATTTTTATTCATTGTGCAGCTAAAACTGCATCTTTAGAAAGGATGTTCGAACACTCATCACGATTATTACAGCAATGAACGATTATCATGTCGGGATTTGTTATCTCCACTAGCCGCATTCTACATTACGGCGGACCGCATCAGGAGCTCAGCTACCAGGAACAACCACCAGCGAAAAGGTAAAAATTTCATATACGAGGTGCATTCAAGTTCTAAGGCCTCCGATTTTTTTTCTAATTAACTACTCACCCAAAACCGATGAAACTGGCGTTACTTCTCGACGTAATCGCCCTACAGACGTACACATTTTTCACAACGCTGACGCCATGATTCCATGGCAGCGGCGAAGGCTTCTTTAGGAGTCTGTTTTGACCACTGGAAAATCGCTGAGGCAATAGCAGCACGGCTGGAGAATGTGCGGCCATGGAGAGTGTCTTTCATTGTTCGAAAAAGTCAAAAGTCACTAGGAGCCAGGTGAGGTGAGTAGGGAGCATGAGGAATCACTTCAAAGTTGTTATCACAAAGAAACCGTTGCCTAACGTTAGCTCGATGTGCGGGTGCGTTGTCTTGGTGAAACAGCACACACGCAGCCCTTCCCTGACGTTTTTGTTGCAGTGCAGGAAGGAATTAGTTCTTCAAAACATTTTCGTAGGATGCACCTGTTACCCTACGTGCCCTTTGGAACGCAATGGGAAAGGATTACGCCCTCGCTGTCCCAGAACATGGACACCATCATTTTTTCAGCACTGGCGGTTACCCGAAATTTTTTTGGTCGCGGTGAATCTGTGTGCTTCCATTGAGCTGACTGGCGCTTTGTTTCTGGATTGAAATATGGCATCCACATCTCATCCATTGTCACAATCGACGAAAAGAAAGTCCCACTCATGCTGTCGCTGCGCGTCAACATTGCTCGCCAACATGCCACACGGGCAGCCGTGTGGTCGTCCGTCAGCATTCGTGGCATCCACCTGGATGACACTTTTCGCATTTTCAGGTCGTCATGCAGGATTGTGTGCACAGATCCCGCAGAAATGCCAACTCTGGAAGCGATCTGTTCAATAGTCATTCGGCGATCCCCCAAAACAATTCTCTCCACTTTCTCGATCATGTCGTCAGACCGGCTTGTGCGAGCCCGAGGTTGTTTCGGTTTGTTGTCACACGATGTTCTGCCTTCATTAAACTGTCGCACCCACGAACGCACTTTCGACACATCCATAACTTCATCACCACATGTCTCCTTCAACTGTCGATGAATTTCAATTGGTTTCACACCACGCAAATTCAGCAAACGAATGATTGCACGCTGTTCAAGTAAGGAAAACGTCGCCATTTTAAGTATTTAAAACAGTTCTCATTCTCGCCGCTGGCGGTAAAATTCCACCTGCCGTACGGTGCTGCCATTTCTGGGACGTATTGACAATGAACGCGGCCTCATTTTAAAACAATGCTCATGTTTCTATCTCTTTCCAGACCGGAGAAAAAAATCGGAGGCCTTAGAACTTGAATGCACCTCGTACAGCTCGATCAGAAAAGAGTAATTATTTTATTTTAGTGACACCAGCTGCCTAAAGAATGGAAGTGTCGGCGGCTACCTGGAATGTTCCTTGGCTGGGTGCAATGGTCGCATCACTCAGCAGGTGACTACCCAAGAACGGAGAAGGTGAGAGATTCTAAAGCTATGGAAGTGACTAGGATTACACGGTCTTCGCAACAGATAACAGACACCCTGCGGAGGATCGCAGTGCAGACACTGCTGGCGGCTGGGAAGTGTAATTTCCCGGGGCCGATCTTCCGGTGAGACGGTGGCAAGAGGGGGTGGGTGGGGGCGTAATTCACGCGGGCCATCAGCGCCGCCGGCCGTCGCATTAGGGGGCGCACAGCACACTCCATAATCCCGGCCTCGTTTGGTTTTAATGCGGAGCGCCGTCGGCGAGTTTCAGTTAAGGGGATGGCAGCGCCGGTTATGATAATTGTGCCGCTAATTAGCGCGGGGCGCCGCCCACCCTCCCCCGCCGCCGCCCCCGCAGTCTTCCGCGGCTCCGTAATTGAGATCCGATGCCGCCGCCTCACGCACCGCGCCGCGCTGCGTATTTGCGTAATTACTGGCCGCGGGGGCAGGTTAGGCCGCGCCGTCTCAGCCTAGTTCAGAAAAGGTATTGGCCGCTCAAATCATCCCTCGCCATCGTTTCGCGTTCTGACTAAGGCGGCGGTCGTTCTAGTGAACGAGACTCCACGTAACTCGAGCAGGGAAGATCAAACGGAGTACCGCAGAGCCGTTCACGTCAGCGACTGCCCTCGGAACGCACTTCCCGCAGTTCGTGTTTCAAGACCATCGCCGCCAAGTCTCAAACCCTACACTACTGGCCACTAAATTTGCTACACCAAGAAGAAATGCAGATGATAAACGGGCATTCATCGGACAAATATATTATACTAGAACTGACATGTGATTACATTTTCACACAATTTGGGTGCATAGATCCCGAGAAATCAGTACCCAGAACAACCACCTCTGGCCGTAATAATGGCCTTGATACGCCTGGGCATTGAGTCAAACAGAGCTTGGATGGCGTGTACAGGTACAGCTGCCCATACAGCTTCAACACAGTTCAACACAGTTCAACAAGACTAGTGACTGGCGTATTGTGACGAGCCAGTTGCTCGGCCACCACTGCCCAGATGTTTTCAACTGGGATGAGACAGCTGGAGAATGCGCTGGCCAGGCCAGCAGTCGAAGATTTTCTGTATCCAGAAAGGCCCGTACAGGACCTGCTACATGCGATCGTGCATTATCCTGCTGAAATGTAGGGTTTCGCAGGGATCGAATGAAGGGTAGAGATACGGGTCGTAACACATCTTAAATGTAACTTCCATTGTTCACCCGTGCCCTTAATGCTAACAAAAGGTGACCGAGACGTGTAACCAATGGCACCCCATACCATCACGCCGGATGATACGCCAGTATGGCGATGACGAATACGCGCTTCCAATGTGCGTTCACCGCGATGTCGCCAAACACGGATGTGACCATCATCATGCTGTAAACAGAACCTGGATTCATCCGAAAAAATGACGTTTTGCCATTCGTGCACCCAGGTTCGTCGTTGAGTACACCATCGCAGGCGCTCCTGTCTGTGATACAGCGTCAAGGGTAACCGCAGCTGATAGTCCATGCTGCTGCAAACGTCGTCGATACGATAAACCGCAATCGCGATAGGCTACAATCCGACCTTTATCAAAGTCGGAAACGTGATGGTACGCATTTCTCCTTTTTACACGAGGCATCACAACAACGTTTCACCAGGCAACGCCGGTCAACTGCTGTTTGTGTATGAGAAATTGGTTGGAAACTTTCCTCATGTCAGCAGGTTGTAGGTGTAGCCACCGGCGCCAACCTTGTTTGAATTCTCTGAAAAGCTAATCATTTGCATATCACAGCAAACTTGTCGGTTAAATTTCGCGTCTGTAGCACGTCATCTTCGTGGTGTAGCAATTTTAATGGCCAGTAGTGTATTTTTGAACTCGTAATCCTTACAATTAAAACCTGTTCTGCCAAGTTAGTCTCCCGGACGTTTGACGATTTCGTAATCTGCTTATTGGCTCAGTACGATTTTTGATCTATTTTTTGCAGTTCTATTTATTCGGCATCTGGCTATATGTACGCTTCAGTATTTGGTAGACCTAACTCCCGAAATACACGTACGACTGCAGTAACTTCCATTACTGGGTCTGTCTGAGAAACGTGTACTGAAAATCTCCTGCTGCTAGTCCTCAACATAAGTGACTCAAGATACACACTCTGATGAGAAGGTACCCTGAAATAAAACAGTTTCTGAATAACATTTGGTTTACTATGTCTTGAGTTCATGAAAATGACCCAAAGTTGAACGGAAGTCCACGCAGAGAACATACGCACATTATTCACATTTTCACACGATTCTGGCTGTGCCCTTCTACGTTTCGTTCGGTCGCAGTAAAGCAATAATAGCACCACTATGTGCTCGACTGCAAATGTTCATCAGAGATAAAGGTATCGTCAGGAGTGCCGAAAGGAAGTGTGACAGGACTACTGTTGTTCTCTATATAAAAAGTGGTTCAAATGGCTGAGCACTATGGGACTTAACTGCTGAGGTCATCAGTCCCCTAGAACTTAGAACTACGTAAACCTAACTAACCTAAGGACAGCACACACATCCATGTCCGATGTAGGATTCGAAACGGCGACCGTAGCGGTCGCGCGGATCCAGACGTTCTCTATATATGTAAATGATTTGGCGGACAGAGTGGGTATCAGTCTGCGGTTTTTTGTTGATGATTCTGTGGTGTACGGTAAGGTGCCGAAGTTGAGTGACTGTAGGAAGATACAAGGCGACTTAGAGAAAGTTTTCAGTTGGTGTGATGAACGGTAGCTAGCCCTAAATGTGGAAAAATGTAAGCTAATACCGATGAGTAGGAAGAAAAAACCTATAATGTTCGGATACAATATTACTCGTGTCCAGCTTGACATAGTCAAGTCGTTTAAATATCTGGGCTTAACGTTGCAAAGCAATATGAGCTTGAACGAGTATGTGAAAACTGTGGTAGGGAAGGCTGATTGGGAGAATTTTAGGGAAGAGTACTCCATCTGTGAAGGAGACCGCATATAATGCGCTGGTGCCTCCTGTACTTGAATACTGTTCTAGTGTTTAACATCCGTATCAAGTCAGATTGAAGGAACACATCGAAGAAATTCAGAGGAGGGCGGCTAGATTTCATACCGGTAGGTTCGTGCAAAACTTAAGTGTTATGAAGATGCTGTGGGAACTCAAATGGGAATCCCTGGAGGGAAGGCAGCGTTCTTTTCGGGAAATGCTATTGAGAAAATTTAGAGAACCAGAATTTGAAGCTGGCTGCCGAATGATTCTGCTCCCGCCAACATACATCGCGCGTAAGGACCACAAAGATACGATGGAGGAATTATGGGTCATACGGAGGCGTACAGACGGTGGTTTTTCCTCGCTCTATTTGCGAGTGGAACAGGAGGGGAAATTACAAATAGTGGTACACGGTACCCTCCGCCAGGCACCTTGCGGTAGTTTGTATCTGCGTAGATGTACATGTACTGTAACACACTTCACAATACTAATCACAATAAAGCAACTAGGAATAATTCTAAAGTGGAGACCCACAGGGTTCAGTTTTGGACCCACTCCTATTCTTTACATGTGTAAAAGACGTTACATTTAATTTTCAATTATCAAAATTTGCACTTTCTGCATATCATAAATCTCATTAGAGAGAAATTGACAGAAGAGACTGCTCATAATGTTTTACAATGAGTTATTAAGTTGCCTTCTAAAACTGGACTACCCTTAAATTTCGATGAAACACATTACCTTGTATGACAAAGGCGACGAAAGCCTACAGACTTACAAAATAAATATTTCGCGCTCCTATTTGTGCCAATAGGGCTGCTTCCCGGCTCGTAGGTGTTTGCTCCACGCGCCGTTATTGCAAACTACTTACCTTCACTGCAGGCATCTGCCTTCGTAGCTGAGTGATCAGCGGGAGACCTGGGTTCGATTTCTGGTACTGCCAGGTATTTTTCCTTGACGAGATTTATAAACACCACAATAATTTTAACAAAAAAAGAGGTAGCTGTTAAACTAGACCAAATCTGGATGTCAACATTGCAACGTAAGAATGACGATAGATTACTTTCAATCGAGAATGGTGGCAATACCAGCGATAATCTCATAGCCGTCGTCACGTGATAGACTGTGGTGCCCTCTACACCGCCTATACAGTGTGGTCCACTGATCGTGACCGGGCCAAATATATCACGAAATAAGCGTCAAACGAAAAAACTACAAAGAATGAAACTTGTCTAGCTTGAAGGGGGAAACCAGATCGCGCTATGGTTGGCCCGCTAGATGGCGCTGCCATAGGTCAAACGGATATAAACTGAGCTTTTTAAAAAGGAACCCCAATTTTTTATTACATATTCGTGTAGAGCGTAAAAAATATGAATGTTTTAGTTGGACCACTTTTTCGCTTTGTGATAGATGGCGCTGTAATAGTCACAAACATATGGCTCACAATTTTAGACGAACAGTTGGTAACAGGTAGGTTTTTTAAATTAAAATACAGAACGTAGGTACGTTTGAACACTTTATTTCGGTTGTTACAATGTGATACATGTACCTTTGTGAATTTTTCATTTCTGAGAACGCATGCTGTTACAGCGTGATTACTTGTAAATACCACATTAATGCAATAAATGCTCAAAATGATGTCCGTCAACCTCAATGCATTTGGCAATACGTGTAACGACATTCCTCTCAACAGCGAGTAGTTCGCCTTCCGTAATGTTCGCACATGCATTGACAATGCGCTCACGCATGTTGTGAGGCGTTGTCGGTGGATCACGATAGCAAATATCCTTCAACTTTCCCCACAGAAAGAAATCCGGGGACGTCAGATCCGGTGAACGTGCGGGCCATGGTATGGTGCCTCGACGACCAATCCACCTGTCATGAAGTATACTATTCAACGCCGCTTCAACCGCACGCCAGCTCTGTGCCGGACATCCATCATGTTAAAAGTACGTCGCCATTCTGTCATGTAATGAAACATCTTGTAGTAACATTGGTAGAACATTTCATAGGAAATCAGCATACATTGCACCATTTAGATTGCCATCGATAAAATGGGGCCATTTATCCTTCCTCCCATAATGCCGCACCATACATTAACCCGCCAAGGTCACTGATGTTCCACTTGTCGCACCCATCGTGGATTTTCCGTTGCCCAATAGTGCATATTATGGCAGTTTACGTTACCGCTGTTGCCGAATGACGCTTCGTAGCTAAATAGAACGCGTGCAATAAATTTGTCATCGTCCAGTAATTTATCTTGTGCCCAGTGGCAGAACTGTACACGACGTTCAAAGTCGTCGCCATGCAATTCCTGGTTCATAGAAATATGGTACGGGTGCAATCGATGTTGATGTAGCATTCTCAACACCAACGTTTTTGAGATGCCCAATTCTCGCGCAATTTGTCTGCTACTGATGTGCGGATTAGCCGCGACAGCAGCTAAAACACCTACTTGGGAATCATCATTTGTTGCAGGTCGTGGTTGACGTTTCACATGTGGCTGAACACTTCCTGTTTCCTTAAATACCGTAAGTATCCGGCGAACGGTCCGGACACTTGGATGATGTCGTCCAGGATACCGAGCAGCACACATAGCACACGTCCGGTGGACATTTTGATCACAATAGCCATACATAAACACGATATCGACCTTTTCCGCAATTGATAAACGGTCCATTTTAACACGGGTAATGTATCACGAAGCAAATACCATCCGCACTGGCGGAATGTTACGTGATACCAAGTACTTATACGTTTGTGACTATTACAGCGCTATCTATCACAAAGCGAAAAAAGTGGTCGAATTGAAACATTCATATTTTTTACGTACTACACGAATATGTAATTGGGGTTCCTATTTTAAAAAAACGCAGCTGATATCCGTTTGACCTATGGCAGCGCCATCTAGCGACCCAACCATAGCGCCATCTGGTTTCCCCCTTCAAGCTAGACGAGTTTCGTGCTTTGACGTTTTTTTCGTTTGACGCTTATTTCTTGAGATGTTTGGCCCGGTCACTATCAATGGACCACCCTGTACAATCGGCGCTCCCTCGAATTCTACTTACAGTTCACTATTTTACCTCTGAAGAAGTCTCCCGCAGTCGGTTCAAATGGTTCAAATTGGACTGAGCACTATGCTACTCAACGTCTGAGGTCATCAGTCCCATAGACTTACAAGGGAACCTCCGCATCGTACCCCCCTCAGATTTAGTTATAAGTCGGCCTTGTAAAACTGAACACAGATCAATCGAGAAAAGAGGAAGTTGTGTGGAACTATGAAAAAAATAAGCAAAATATACAAACTGAGTAGTCCATAAGTATGGTAGGCTCCAGCAAAGATAGTATAAGCTCAGGAGAGCCGTGGTCCCGTGGTTAGCGTGAGCAGCTGCGGAACGAGAGGTACTTGGTTCAAGTCTTCCCTCGAGTGAAAAGTTTAATTTTTTATTTTCAGACAATTATTATCTGTCCGTCCGTTATGTTTTCATCACTTTTTTGGAAATGAAATCGGGCAAGGTAGAAGAATCTTTTACCCATTCTCCAAGTGTACAAGTTAGGTGGGTCGACAACATATTCCTGTCATGTGACGCACATGCCGTCACCATTGTCGTATAGAATATATCAGACGTGTTTTCCTGTGGAGGAATCGGTTGACCTATGACCTTGAAATCAAATGCTTTCGGTTCCCATTGGAGAGGCACGTCCTTTCGTCTACTAATCGCACGGTTTACCGGTGCGGTCGAAAAACACAGACACTAAACTTACTACAGCGAACAGAGACGTCAGTGAACGAACGGACAGATGATAACTTTGCGAAAATAAAGAAAGTAAACGTTTCTCTCGAAGGAAGACTTGAACCAAGAACCTCTCTTTCCGCAGGTGCTCACGCTAACCACGGGACCTCGGCGCTCCTGAGCTCACACTCTCCTTGATGTTGCATATGTTGTGCATGGACTACTCAGTTTGCATATTTTGCTTATTTTTTTCATAGTTCCACACAACTTCTTCCTGTTTTCTCCATTGATCTGTGTTCAATTTTTCAAGGCTTATCCACTGTGCCAACTTATAACTAAATCTGAGGGGGGTGCGATGGGGAGGTTCCCTTGTTAGAACTACTGAAACATAACCAACCTAAGGACATCATACACATCCATACCCGAGGCAGGATTCGAACCTGCGACCGTAGCAGTCGCGCGGTTCCGGACTGAAGCGCCTAGAACCGCTCGGCCACTACGGCCGGACAACGCAGTCGGAGACGAAATGTTAGGAGAGTTTTATACATCGACTACGGCCTATTAGCCCGGAAGTTGTAAGTGATGGAAAATAGGTGTATCTCTGCGCTTACTGGCGGCACCTCTGGCCTTCAGCCTGCGCGCGCTCGCTGGCAGACGCCGGCGCGTCTTCTGGAAGCCCTACTAGCGGCACAGCGCGGCTGCCCCCGGGCCGCGGCAATCACTCCGGAGGCATGCGCCGGCACGGCCTCGTGATCCCGCCTAATCGCCTAATGGAATCAGCAGGCCTCCAAAGCGGCCGGATCAGGCCGGCTAAACCGGCGCCCCCGCGCCCCGCCCTCCTCCCACAGCTAGCCGGCAGGGCAGCAGCTGCTGGTCGCCGCCCCCTCACCAGCGCACACCCGTATTTATTCAGCAGCGCGTCTGCTTTCCTCTGCAGGAACCCGCGGCGCGAAAATGCGTGTCAACAAACAGTGTCGTCTCCAGATACTCCAGCTGGTTCTTCAGTTGCTAGAAATTGACTTACAAAACAACCGATGTCGCCTTCTCGGAATCATTAGAGGCACTGCCATCCGCAAGACGTGGGTGGAGGAACAGGTGGAGCTGCATCCCTTGTGCCGGCCGGGTGGCCGAGCGGTTCTAGGCGCTACATCTACATTTATACTCCGCAAGCCACCCAACGATGTGTGGCGGAGGGCACTTTACGTGCAACTGTCATTACCTCCCTTTTCTGTTCCAGTCGCGTATGGTTCGCGGGAAGAACGACTGTCTGAGAGCCTCCGTGCGCGCTCGAATCTCTCTAATTTTACATTCGTTATCTCCTCGGGAGGTATAAGTAGAGGGAAGCAATATATTCGATACCTCATCCAGAAACGCATCCTCTCGAAACCTGGCGAGCAAGCTACACCGCGATGCAGAGCGCCTCTCTTGCAGAGTCTGCCACTTGAGTTTGCTAAACATCTCCGTAACGCTATCACGCTTACCAAATAACCCTGTGACGAAACGCGCCGCTCTTCTTTGGATCTTCTCTATCTCTTCCGTCAACCCAACCTGGTATGGATCCCACACTGATGAGCAATACTCAAGTATAGGTCGAACGAGTGTTTTGTAAGCCACCTCCTTTGTTGATGGACTACATTTTCTGAGGACTCTACCAATGAATCTCAACCTGGTACCCGCCTTACCAACAATTAATTTTATATGATCATTACACTTCAAATCGTTCCGCACGCATACTCCCAGATATTTTACAGAAGTAACTGCTACAAGTGTTTGTTCCGCTATCATGTAATCATACAATAAAGGATCCTTCTCTCTATGTATTCGCAATACATTACATTTGTCTATGTTAAGGGTCAGTTGCAACTTCCTGCACCAAGTGCCTATCCGCTGCAGATCTTCCTGCATTTCGCTACAATTTTCTTGCGCTGCAACTTCTCTGTATATCCGCGAAAAGCCGCATGGAACTTCCGACACTATCTACTAGGTCATTTATATACACTCCTGGAAATGGAAAAAAGAACACATTGACACCGGTGTGTCAGACCCACCATACTTGCTCCGGACACTGCGAGAGGGCTGTACAAGCAATGATCACACGCACGGCACAGCGGACACTTCAGGAACCGCGGTGTTGGCCGTCGAATGGCGCTAGCTGCGCAGCATTTGTGCACCGCCGCCGTCAGTGTCAGCCAGTTTGCCGTGGCATACGGAGCTCCATCGCAGTCTTTAACACTGGTAGCATGCCGCGACAGCGTGGACGTGAACCGTATGTGCAGTTGACGGACTTTGAGCGAGGGCGTATAGTGGGCATGCGGGAGGCCGGGTGGACGTACCGCCGAATTGCTCAACACGTGGGGCGTGAGGTCTCCACAGTACATCGATGTTGTCGCCAGTGGTCGGCGGAAGGTGCACGTGCCCGTCGACCTGGGACCGGACCACAGCGACGCACGGTTGCACGCCAAGACCGTAGGATCCTACGCAGTGCCGGAGGGGACCGCACCGCCACTTCCCAGCAAATTAGGGACACTGTTGCTCCTGGGGTATCGGCGAGGACCATTCGCAACCGTCTCCATGAAGCTGGGCTACGGTCCCGCACACCGTTAGGCCGTCTTCCGCTCACGCCCCAACATCGTGCAGCCCGCCTCCAGTGGTGTCGCGACAGGCGTGAATGGAGGGACGAATGGAGACGTGTCGTCTTCAGCGATGAGAGTCGCTTCTGCCTTGGTGCCAATGATGGTCGTATGCGTGTTTGGCGCCGTGCAGGTGAGCGCCACAATCAGGACTGCATACGACCGAGGCACACAGGGCCAACACCCGGCATCATGGTGTGGGGAGCGATCTCCTACACTGGCCGTACACCACTGGTGATCGTCGAGGGGACACTGAATAGTGCACGGTACATCCAAACCGTCATCGAACCCATCGTTCTACCATTCCTAGACCGGCAAGGGAACTTGCTGTTCCAACAGGACAATGCACGTCCGCATGTATCCCGTGCCACCCAACGTGCTGTAGAAGGTGTAAGTCAACTACCCTGGCCAGCAAGATCTCCGGATCTGTCCCCCATTGAGCATGTTTGGGACTGGATGAAGCGTCGTCTCACGCGGTCTGCACGTCCAGCACGAACGCTGGTCCAACTGAGGCGCCAGGTGGAACTGGCATGGCAAGCCGTTCCACAGGACTACATCCAGCATCTCTACGATCGTCTCCATGGGAGAATAGCAGCCTGCATTGCTGCGAAAGGTGGATATACACTGTACTAGTGCCGACATTGTGCATGCTCTGTTGCCTGTTTCTGTGTGCCTGTGGTTCTGTCAGTGTGATCATGTGATGTACCTGACCTCAGGAATGTGTCAATAAAGTTTCCCCTTCCTGGGACAATGAATTCACGGTGTTCTTATTTCAATTTCCAGGAGTGTATTATGATGGACACTAGTCTTGTTTTATGTCATTAATCGCAAAATAAGTGAAAAGATTTTTAGAGCCAGTCTATCGTTAATATTCATAACAATATTCCTAGTCATTAGTTCCCGAGCACTTCGCATACCAGTTCGCGTGTGTTGTCACTTTGAAAACTGATCGCAGACTTGAATTAATACAAGATAGTATAAGTACTTCATCCGAGGTAGTTTCTCAACAAACTGTTCCGTTTTTACATGAGATCAGATTTCATACACTGATTCACGTATTACCTCCTCAGAAGTGGATGACAGACTGGTTGTGAACTATCGTAACAGTTTGGCGCCTACCCTCTCAGGGCTCACTGCCACAGGTTCATCCTTCCGATCAGTACGCACTGACAGTAACTACAATTTGTGATCATCATTTCTTGATGAATTGAGTGATACTGAAATTATTATTAACAAGTTCTTTGTGCAAGTTACGTCATAACTACATTTGCAGCTATATCTCAATATTCAAACAGTAAATATAAACGGTACAAGATTCGCTTCATGGCGCCCATTGTTCTATGTGAATTCCCAGTGTCTCTCTCTGCTCCAGTATGCTAGTGTTCCTGCTCTCCCGGGTTTTCTCACGTCGTGTGGTCATCTGGCCTGACCGTGGGTGAGTCCGATTTGTGATCCCCCTTACTCGGTGTAGAGGCTTGTCTCACTAGGGGTAAGATAGATACTGCCTACAGGAAAATTAAAGAGACCTTTGGAGATAAGAGAACCACTTGTATGAACATCAAGAGCTCAGATGGAAACCCAGTTCTAAGCAAAGAAGGGAAAGCAGAAAGGTGGAAGGAGTATATAGAGGGTCTATACAAGGGCGATGAACTTGAGGACAATATTATGGAAATGGAAGAGGATGTAGATGAAGACGAAATGGGAGATACGATACTGCGTGAAGAGTTTGACAGAGCACTGAAAGACCTGAGTCGAAACAAGGCCCCCGGAGTAGACAACATTCCATTGGAACTAGTGACGGCCTTGGGAGAGCCAGTCCTGACAAAACTCTACCATCTGGTGAGCAAGATGTATGAAACTGGCGAAATACCCTCAGACTTCAAGAAGAATATAATAATTCCAATCCCAAAGAAAGCAGGTTTTGACAGATGTGAAAATTACCGAACAATCAGTTTAATAGGCCACAGCTGCAAAATACTAACACGAATTCGTTACAGACGAATGGAAAAACTGGTAGAAGCCGACCTCGGGGAAGATCAGTTTGGATTCCGTAGAAATGTTGGAACACGTGAGGCAATACTGACCTTATGACTTATCTTAGAAGAAAGATTAAGGAAAGGCAAACCTACGTTACTAGCATTTGTAGACTTCGAGAAAGCTTTTGACAATGTTGACTGGAATACTCTCTTTCAAATTCTAAAGGTGGCAGGGGTAAAATACAGGGAGCGAAAGGCTATTTACAATTTGTACAGAAACCAGATGGCAGTTATAAGAGTCGAGGGACATGAAAGGGAAACAGTGGTTAAGAAGGGAGTAAGACAGGGTTGTAGCCTCTCCCCGATGTTATTCAATCTGTATATTGAGCAAACAGTAAAGGAAACAAAAGAAAAATTCGGAGTAGGTATTAAAATCCATGGAGAAGAAATAAAAACGTTGAGGTTCGCCGATGACATTGTAATTCTGTCAGAACAGCAAAGGACTTGGAAGAGCAGTTGAATGGAATGGATTGTGTCTTGAAGGGAGGATATAAGATGAACATCAACAAAAGCAAAACGAGGATAATGGAATGTAGTCGAATTAAGTCGGGTGATGTTGAGGGTATTAGATTAGGAAATGAGACACTTAAAGTAGTAAAGGAGTTTTGCTATTTGGGGAGCAAAATAACTGATGATGGTCGAAGTAGAGAGGATATAAAATGTAGACTGGCAATGGCAAGGAAAGCGTTTCTCAAGAAGAGGACTTTGTTAACATCGAGTATAGATTTAAGTGTCAGGAAGTCATTTCTGAAAGTATTTGTATGGAGTGTAGCCATGTATGGAAGTGAAATATGGACGGTAAATAGTTTGGACAAGAAGAGAATAGAAGCTTTCGAAATGTGGTGCTACAGAAGAATGCTGAAGATTAGATGGGTAGATCACATAACTAATGAGGAAGTATTGAACAGGATTCGGGAGAAGAGAAGTTTGTGGCACAACTTGACCAGAAGAAGGGATCGGTTGGTAGGACATGTTCTGAGGCATCAAGGGATCACCAATTAATATTGGAGGGCAGCGTTGAGGGTAAAAATCGTAGGGGGAGACCAAGAGATGAATACACTAAGCAGATTCAGAAGGATGTAGGTTGCAGTAGGTACTGGGAGATGAAGCAGCTTGCACAGGATAGAGTAGCATGGAGAGCTGCATCAAACCAGTCTCAGGACTGAAGACCATAACAACATTACTCGATAGCCTCCCGCAACAAAATCTTTCTACACTGTGCGTGAAAACATAGAAACAAAATTATAATACACGTGGACAGTGACATGGCATAAACGCCACGCCCTCCTGGTGTTTTGGGGCACAGATATCTGATAAAACTCTCACGCATTTCTAGTAGTGATTGACTCTTACAAAATTTTGAGCAATACTGTGGCTCAAAATGGGTCAAATGGTTCTGAGCACTATGGGCCTTAACATCGGTGGTCATCAGTTCCTTAGAAATTACAAGGGAACCTCCCCATCGCACCCCCCTCAGATTAAGTTATAAGTTGGCACAGTGGATAGGCCTTGAAAAACTGAACACAGATTAATCGAGAAAACAGAAAGAAGTTTTGTGGAACTATGAAAAAAATAAGCAAAATATAAAAACTGAGTAGTCCATACGCAAGATAAGTAACATCAATGCATATGTGGGCTCAGGAGCGCCGTGATCGCGTGGTTAGCTTGAGTAGCTCTGGAACAAGAGGTCCGTGGTTCAAATCTTCTCTCGATTGAAAATTTTACTTTCTTTATTTTCGCAAAGTTATGATCTGTCCGTTCGTTCACTGACGTCTCTGTCCACTGTAATAAGTTTAGTGTCTGTGTTCTGCGACCGCACCGCAAAACCGTGTGATTAGTAGACGAAAGGACGTGCCTCTCCAATGGGAACCGAAAACATTTGATCGCAAGGTCATACGTCAACCGATTCCTCCACAGGAAAACACGTCTGATATATTCTATACGACACTTGTGACGGCATGTGCGTCACATGACAGGAATATGTTGTCGACCCACCTAACTTGTACACTTAGCGAATGGGTAAAAAGATTCTTCTACCTTGCCGGATTTAGGTTTTCTTGTGGATGTGATAATCACTCCCAAAAAAGTGATGAAAACATAAGAGTTTGTCCCATAAGCTGAAAATAAAAAATTACACTTTTCACTCGAGGGAGGACTCGAACCCAGGACCTCTCGTTCCGTAGCTGCTCCCGCTAACCACGGGACCACGGCGCTCCTCAAATCTCATTGTCCTTGATGTTGCCTATCTTCGCATGGACTACTCAGTTTGTATATTTTACTTATTTTTTTCGTAGTTCCACACAACTTCTTCCTGATTTCTCGATTGATCTGTGTTTAGTTTTTCAAGGCCTATCCACTGTGCCAACTTATAACTAAATCTGAGGGGGGTGCGATGGGGAGGTTTCCCTGTTAGAACTACTTAAACCTAACTATCCCAAGGACATCACATACATCCATGCCCGAGGCAGGATTCGAACCTGCGACCGTAGCAGTCGCGTGATTCCGGACTGAAGCGCCTAGAACCGCTCGGCCACCACGGCCGGCAATACTCTGGCTTTACCAGTTATTAAACATATCAACAAAAGTTTTGCAACACCCCGATATGTTGAGCAGGTGTGTTGCTATTGACATTAAGGTTCAAACGGCTCTGAGCACTATGGGACTCAACATCTATGGTCATCAGTCCCCTAGAACTTAGAACTACTTAAACCTAACTAACCTAAGGACAGCACACAACACCCAGCCATCACGAGGCAGAGAAAATCCCTGATCCCACCGGGAATCGAACCCGGGAACCCGGGCGTGGGAAGCGAGAACGCTACCGCACGACCACGAGATGCGGGCGACGATGATGATGACATTAAGGTGTCAATAGAGATGCATTAGAGACGACTGTGTAACAGTAGTGTGAACACCCATCATGCCACGAAGGACAATCGTGACCAATGATCGGGTCTGCATGCTCACGTTACGCGCAGTAGGCTTCTCGACCACGGAAGTTAGAAGACGTTTGCGCCGGAGGCAAACTGATGTGCTGTGGACATGGAACCGGTTCGAACTGACGGGTACACAGGACAGGCTGTCCAAGCCTGGCAGGTGCATAGGACGATCTATATGTATCTGCAGTTTTTGAATCAAAGGAAGCATGGGCAGCCGCGCGGTGTGGCCGCGCGGTATGGGGCACCATGTCACGGATTGCGCGGCCGCTCCCGCTGGAGGTTCGAGTCCTCCCTCAGGCGTGGGTGTGTGTGTTGTTCTTGGGATAAGTTAATTTCAGTTAGTTTAAGTAGTGAGTAAGTCTAGGCAATGATGACCTCAGCAGTTTGGTTCCTTAGGAATTCACATATATTTGAACATTTTAACTTCCTGAAGCGTGGGCTGAATGCTCCAAAATTGGCGTTCGAAGATGCACGGCATCAAACTGTTAGGAGATGACTGCATCATGGCGAGCACCACGTCGTACAGTAAGAAATCCTGAACTCCGTTGCAAATGGGCAACAAATCATGAAAAATTGACATCCTAGGACTGGCGTCTGGCGTTGCTTACGTACGACACTCGAATCTGTTCATGCCTTGATAATCGTAGACAACGTGTCTGGAGACAAACCGGAACTATCAAATGCCTCCAACCCCGTATCCAACGAGTGCAACCAGGTGGTGCTGTTTCTTGGGTGCCCGGGTTCCCGGGTTCGATTCCCGGCGGGGTCAGAGATTTTCTCTGCCTCGTGATGACTGGGTGTTGTGTGATGTCCTTAGGTTAGTTAGGTTTAAGTAGTTCTACGTTCTAGGGGACTGATGACCATAGATGTTAAGTCCCATAGTGCTCAGAGCCATTTGAACCATTTGTTTCTTGGGTGACATTACAAGAGAACATTTTACACCTCTCGTTGAAGGCTATCTCACTGCTATGCGCTACAAGGACGAGATTCTGCAACCAACAGTAGGGCCACACCGCCAACGTTTTGGTGACAACTCCATCTTGATGCATGACAACTTTTGTGCTCATCGTGCTGTTATCGTGAAAACGATCCTTCGCCATTCTAGAATCGCCAGAATGGCGTGACCTGCCTCTTCCTTGACTTGAACCCAAGCGACCATGTTCGGGATCGATTGAAACGATATGTTTCTGGATGTCGAGAACGACCATGTACTTTACACCACGACTTACACAGAATCGCCATCGGTGAATGGGACAATCTGGTCCGTCTCATCGATGATACGCCATGGTGGATTCTAGCCTCAATCTTAGCACGGAGACGTTACATCACGTATTGACGTTGCTGTATATGAAAAAAATCTTTTGTCGTTACACAGTTTTTTTCCTTTTTTATGGATACACTGCAAAAGAATATACAAGGCGGTGAGAAACAGTCTGAAAGCCTTTTAAGGCGTTGCAGGGTACGTTGAGATGAGAATAATTGTTAAGAAAAAAATTCAATACGTTGCACCATTTCCGAGTTAAATAGCGTTGAAGTTAGCCAATCAGGTCGTTCAGCGCGCAAATTCAAGCAGCCCACGAGAGACGTGGTCCCCAGACGTGTTCTTCGTTTGGTTTCCTAAAACGAAACAGGAGGGTGATACGGAAATTTGACATGGGGCGGTAGTAAGGATCGAACCCGTGCCATAGGTTGAGCAGTCTCGGATTGTATCTGGCGACCTGTTCGGCTAACTTCAGTGGTAATTAAACCAGAAACGGGGCAACGTACCTAATTTCGTTCTTAAGAGTTATTTCTCAGCACAACGTACCCTGCAACGCCCTTACAAGTTTTTCACACTGTGTCTGACGACCCTGCATAAGCATGTCCCTGAGCCAGTTTTTAGTTTCTGTGCCACAAATTTCGAAACAAGGAGGTGATACAAAACTTTTGCTGATGCGTGTAAATAACTAGGATTCGTTCCGTTGTGGATTTTGTTTCCTTCCTATGGCCCGGTGACCAATTCGGTGCTGTCCTGCAGAGCTGAAATAAAAGTCTACAATCTTTTCTCTGTTGCTTTCCCGCGCAGCTCGTTTCGCGCTGCACGGAAGCACTGGCCCAACAATGGCGTGTGTATTCGGCGCCAATTCCCAGACACAATAAACACAGTTGAAGTAAATCTGCCCGTTGGGGGGGTTGTTTGGGGGAAAAGACCAAACAGCGAGGTCATCGGTCTCATCGGATTGGGGAAGGATGGGGAAGGAAGTCGGCCGTGCCCTTCCAAAGGAACCATCCCGTCATTTACCTGGAGCGATTTAGGGAAATCACGGAAAACCTAAATCAGGAAGGCTGGACGCGGAAATCTGCCGGTGATCCGTCCCCAAATCCCGCAACGTCGTTCTCTCCCACTACCGCGTAACGTAATCTCAACAGCAGTTCGGCATTTCTCTGTGGACAAAGTAGACACGTGGCAGCTTTCTCATTCCACTGTCTATTTTACGCGGGACAGCTATGCCAGTAGAGGAAAGAACACGGTTACGTTTTACTGTAAGTGTGTTCATCTACGGACTCAGATGCATCGGTCGAGAGAAAGAAATAAACTTTGAAATCACAAGGTTGAAGAAATGTTCTCTGCGGGGATTGGGATCCTCTCAAACTCCATGGGGTGCAACGCATCGTTCATTCGTAAAGTTGGGAACTCTGCAGCGCAGTTGGCATGCAGGACAGTGCAACACCCCACACGCCCAGAATTGCTACAGAGTGGCTCCAGAAACACTCTTCTGAGTTTAAACACTTCCACTGGCTACCAGACTCCGCAAGCACTAACATTATTGAGCATATCTGTGATGCCTTGGAACGTACTGTTCACAAGAGACCTTCACTCCCTCGTACTCTTATGGACTTATGGACAGCCCTGCAAGATTCATGGAGTCAGCTCCTTCCCGCACTATTTCAGACATTAGTCGAGCCCATGCCACGTCGTGTTGCGGCACTTCTGCGTGCTCGCAGGGGCCGTGGTCGATATTAGGCAGGTGTACCGTCTTTGGCTCTTCACTGTATATATTTAACCTATGTTGGGTTGGGTTGAGTTGTTTGGGGAAGGAGACCAGACAGCGAGGTCATCGGTCTCATCCGATTAGGGAATGACGGCGAAGGAAGTCGGCCATGCCCTTTCAAAGGAACCATCCCGGCATTTGCCTGGAGCGATTGAGGGAAATAACGAGAAACCCAAATCAGGATGGCCGGACGCAGGATTGAACCGTTGTCCTCCCGAATGCGAGTCCAGTGTGCTAGGCGCTGCGCTCCGTTCAACCTACGTCACTGTGTCAATCAGCACAACACATTTCACTCGCTGTATTTTGCCCTCGCTACCTTGGGTATTCCTAGGGGTGTAGTCCAGGCAGCATCGTCAGAAGCTTTCTCTACACCTACAATTGGTACAAGCGTAGGTTTGCCTGATACACATCTTATGTGTGTATTTGTGTATTACGGAGCAAGGAAACCTGTATTAGAAGCAGGGACACGAACACGCAAAGCACGCGGAAACGTCGGCCATCGGAGCGCGCGGCGTGTAGAACAGGACGCTTCATTAGCGTCGCACTCTCATTAGGCCAGCCAGCCCCGGCGAGCCGACTCAGCGGCGGCGCGCGATGGCAGATAGCGCACGCGGCCGGCCCGCGGCCCAGCCTCGAGAGCCGCGCCTCACGCGTTGCTAGGCAACGACACGCCGCGTCGCGCCGCGCTGCGCCCACACAAGACTGCGCGAGCCTCGACCGACACAAACCTCATCTAGCGACACCGCCATCGTGCCGACTGCGCAAAAAACGTGCCGTCAACCGTGTTTGCTTCTTGGGTCAAGTGGAATATGCGATACTATAGTTGGAAGCATGAACGATGGCGGTCAAGTTCAGGCGTGTTCTGTGCACCTACGCCAAGCGTACTCCGACAGCCAATGAACGTTCAGTAGTGTTCTGAGCGCTCTGCTCTGAATACCGTAGATATTGCGAGCATGAAACGTTATTGTAGCGAGTTTTTTAGCGAATTTATATTTCATTTGTTGCGAGTTGTCGCTGATGCTGGTGGTATGTGATAAATTCTGCATAAGGAAGCGAAAGACATAATTTGCAGGAAATACGCTTCCTTCGAGCGGAAAGCACGCGCATGCGGGTACCGCACCTGTCACTTGGAATCGTCAACAATGTCACTCCCGTCCGTGCCTCGACATGTGCGAACCGCCAACGTTTGTGGATCGGACTTCTTCTTCTTCTTCTTCTTTTCTACTGCCTTTATCCCACATTGTGCGCAGGGTCGGCAGGGTTAAGTACGGAAATGGCATGGTTAATTTTAACGGGTGGCCGGACGCCCTTCCTGCCGCCACCCCATACCCCCCGGGACGGAAGTGATGCACTCCAACTGTCTGCGTCCAGTGTAAATCGTGAAAGGGTGTGAACATGTTTCAAATGTCTGCGAGTCATTGAAATGAGGCGGGACGTGGGGACCAGCCCGGTATTCACCTAGTAGGATGTGGAAAACCGCCTAAAAACCACATCCAGGTTGGCCGGCACACCGGCCGCCGTCGTTAACCCGCCGGGCGGATTCTATCTGGGGCCGGCGCGCCTACCCTAGTCCAGGAAGCAGCGCGTTAGCGCTCGCGGCTACTCTGGCGGGTGTTCGTGGATCGGACTATAGTGTCGAAATGGAAACAGCTGTTGTACCGTCACTTCTTGATCCGCATTTTGAATTGCACTACGCTATAACGCTAGGCATTGTCATTTGTCGGTGACGCAGAGCAAAAATATTTTTCATTATCTGCTATGAGATTCTTGTGAACAGAACCTTTTAATACACTGATACAAGGGCTCCAAGGTTTTAGAAATTTGACTGTACAGGATAACTACATTGACGGAAAAAATCTCAACACCAAGAAGGAGTTACACGACATTAACGAAAGTTGGTAGGCGTGTTTTTCTATTTAAAACAAGATGCTATCCTAATTTCAAGCCAGTCGCATAACGGTGGCGCTAATAGCTCCGCTCTGAGAATGCAAATCAGGTTTGCTTTAAATACACACCGTAGCGGTCGTGAGGGTTAGTTACTTTTGAGACTGAATATGGTGAGTTGTGTTAGTCAAAAATGCCTTAAACATGACAAAGACGCCATTTTCAATACTTCAATGAGTTGAAACGGCATCGTGTCATATGGCTACGAGAAGCTGGAGCTGGCCGGAGTGGCCGAGCGGTTCTAGGCGCTATAGTCTGGAACCGCGCGACCACTACGGTCGCAGGTTCGAATCCTGCCTCGGGCATGGATGTGTGTGATGTCCTTAGGTTCGTTAGGTTTAAGTAGTTCTAATTTCTAGGGGACTGATGACCTCAGATGTTATGTCTCATAGTGCTCAGAGGCATTTGAACCATTTTAAGAAGCTGGGTTCTCCTTCTGCAATACTGCAGAAACACTTGGCTGGAATCTATTCGCAGTACATGAGTCCTGGCAGCGTTGATCCCGGGAATGTACAGTCGCAAGAAGCATGTACTACAGACACTCACGGGGCATTAAAATGGTTCAAACGGCTCTGAGCACTATGGGACTTAACTTCTGAGGTCATCAGTTCGCTAGAACTTAGAACTAATTAAACCTAACAAACCTAAGGATATCACACACATCCATGCCCGAGGCAGGATTCGAACCTGCGACCGTAGCGGTCGCGCGGGTCCAGACTGTAGTGCCTAGAACCGCTCGGCCATCCCGGCCGGCGACGGGGCATTAACGAAAGGCCATCGTGTGTGGCGTACGGCTTCGGTGCGTCGTACTGCATGTGCAGTAGCGGTTGGCACCGCAGTGACACGAGGAAGTGTTACAAATCGGTTACTTCGAGAGTAGCTTTGTAGCTTCTCCCTCGATGCCAGTGATGGCCACGAATTGGTTAGAAAGAGGCCAGTCGAGGTCCTGCAACCAACCTGTCAACGTGATGGACACCTGGACCTACACCTGGAGTTATGGTGTGGGATGCGATTTTGTATCATAGCAGGAACAATCTCGTGGCTATCCCACGAACCCCGACTGTGGATCTGTACGTCAGCCTGGTGGTTCGGCCTGTTGTGCTGCCATCATGAACAGCATTTCAAGTTGCCCATCCGAACATGCTGTACATAGTGCCGACGTGTTGCCTTTGCCTGCTCGATCACTAGACCTGTCTCGAATCGAGCACATATGGGACATAATCGTGAAACAACTCCAGCGTTGTCCATAAACAGCGTTACCAATTGCAACAAGCATGGAACTGCGTTCCAAAATCTGACACCCGGCATCTGTAAAACACAATCCATGCACGTTTGCGTGCTTGCATTCAACGTTCTGTCGGTTACACCGGTTATTTATGTACCAGAATGCCCCATTTGCAATGGTTTATTTCACACGTGCGTTAACGTATAATCTTCCAATGTTAATCACTTAAATACGTTATCTAGACGAATGTATTCCCGAAATTTTGTTGCTCGATATTAATTGTGTTCTGATGTTGCGATTTTCTTCCGTCAGTGTATAATCAGTATAGCCTTGAAATTATTCAAATGGTTCAAATGGCTCTAAGCACTAACATCTGAGGTCATCAGTCCCCTAGACTTAGAAATACGTAAACCTAACTAACCTAAGGACATCACACAAATCCATGTCCGAGGTAGGATTCGAACCTGCGACCGTAGCAGCGGCGTGGTTCCGGACTGAAGCGCCTAGAATCGCTCGACAACAGCGGCCGGCTTGAAATTATTAATGTTGAACAAATAATTTATAATGACGTTATATGATGATAAAAAGATCGATCATGGCACGAACGTTTCTTATCCACTGGAAAATTGTTATGTTTTAAATAACATTATTTTTAGTTTTTCTGGCAGAAAATGTGCTTTATGCATTATTGTATATTGCCTGAACTTCTTTTAGATGTAAATTGTAGATACGAAACAGCAGAAAAGCAACAATTCCTACAGGATTTAGGTTTCTTCCTAAAATAACCATTACGAGTGTATTGTAAGAAAATGTTTGTGATATAAATGATGGTTCAAATTTTTTTTGTGGCGGAAGTGATTCGTCCAGGTGTTATTAATTGTTTTGCATAATTACAGATTTTGATTTGAGATGCGAAAATATACTGCTTATCACACCAAACAGTGTCTTCTCTCCGTTGCATTCTCATATGTAAGAGAAACAAAATGCTGTCTCTTTTGTTTCCGTTGGAATTCTAGTATTTTGTCGATTTACCAGCCTTTTTTCTTTACGATTAAATTCTTGTTTTTAAATTCCTACTCCGTACCGTGGTCTACATTACAGCTGTAAAGTTTCTAACGATACACGGTTGGGTTTCATTCCGATAAAGAGTTGAATTTCTCCTTCTCATGACCGTTTCGATTCACTCCTGACGCATGGAAATAATTGTAACTGCGTATTACACGTGTTACAGAGTCTACTTACACTGCATTTTTTTTTTTAAGTTCGTAAAATCTATCTTGCTCCTTACTACAACTGCAGAGCTTTCTTTTACGATGCTTGATATGTTTTGTTCAAATTTGTGTGAAATCTTATGGGACTTAACTGCTAAGGTCATCAGTCCCATGTCCGAAGGAGGACTCGAACCTCCGCCGGGACCAGCCGCACAGTCCATGACTACAGCGCCTGAGACCACTCGGTTAATCCCGCGCAGCTTGATATGTTTTCTTTTAAATAAACAGTTAGGAGTTGTTCTTACGAAAACCGTCTCGATTTACTCCTGTGCATAAGTTCCGGGTAGTCGTAGTTAAAGTGAGCTACTCAGGGATGTCCAGCGTAGACTGTAATTATCATATGGCAGCGAACTTGGTAGATCACTAATGCGTTAATGGGGAACCGATCTATGCTGGAAAAAAATAGTTTCAATTTTGGCCACCAGGTGCTAATCTGGCACTGTACACTGTTTGTATGACGGTATGACATCCACGCTGTGACATGACAAGCCATAACGTGAATGAACAATGTGGTATTGAGAAGAGAGAGTCTGCGCTGTTAGTCAAACTGTTTTATGCGAACGGCAGCAGCCGAATGAAAGGTTCAAAGAAGATAACAACGAAATTCTAAAACGCAGATGATTTTAATGTGTCGCACCTGGAAGAGGAAGCCACCCTATCCCGCTGCATATTATTGACGACGTTGCTGTTGCTGTTAACTGACCATGCAGCACGTGCCCCGGGTAGCACTGGTGCTCATGCGGTATAACGAGAATTGTCCATTGGTCAACAGTGCGGACAGTTTGTGGGTTATTTTACACTGATACCTGTACAAGATCCAGACGGTGCAGCGAATCTCATGGCCTGCAGTAATGCTCTGAATTTGTTCTTCGGTCTCTGGCAAGGATCAAAGTTGATGACATGTTGCCGGGCAATATTCTATGGAATGAAAAGCCACATTTCACACTACATGGTGCAGTACATACACAGGATGCCGAATTTGGGGTACTGTTAACCAGCATATTGTGCACGAAGAGGCGTGGACCCACCGTATGTGACTGTGTCGTGTGGATTCACTGGCATCTTTATTCTCTGTCGGTTCTTCTTTGATTAGAATATGCCCAGTATGTGATTCCCACTTTGGAAGAGCGCAACTGCCCAGAAATCACTGTTTTTACACAAAATGGGGCAACACAGTGTATTGCTCGCCCATAACCACCCGGTGTGTTGTTTCTGTGTGTCACAGTACCCATTGTAGCTGCTGAGCTTCTTTTGCGATACCGGAACTACATTCGTATTCTTTTTCGGTAACTGTCTCTCTTGATAATGCCTGATGATGTATCTTAGTTGTAACTGGAAATAATTCTTTTTCCGACGTAGTAAATTCCCATATCAAACATTTTCATTGAGGTTCCAAATATCGCCTAGATTCGCCATAATGTTCACGTCATCTAACGCATGTCCATCACGCCATAGCTCAAAGTCAACAGCTAGCATCGAAAGTTCTACTTTATCTCCAAATTTAACGTTACACCTACGTATCCGTCTACTCTCGGTAAATCAGTATACAGTGCACGGAGGAGGGTTCATAATATCGAAATTATCGATACGTTGTCGCCGGCCCTGTGGCCGAGCGGTTCTAAGCGCTTGAGTCCGGACACGCAGTGCTGCTGCGGTCGCAGGTTCGAATCCTGCCTCGGGCATGGGTGTCTGTGATGTCCTTAGGTTTAAGTAGTTCTAAGTCTAGGGGACTGATGACCTCAGATGTTAAGTCCCACAGTGCTTAGAGCCATTTGAACCACTTGATCTACATCTACACATCTACATTTATATTCCGCAAGCCACCCAACGGTGTGTGGCGGAGGGCACTTTACTTGCCACTGTCATTAACTCCCTTTCCTGTTCCAGTCGCGTATGGTTCGCGGGGAGAACGACTACCGGAAAGCCTCCGTGCTCGCTCGAATCTCTCTAATTTTACATTTGTCATCTCCTCGGGAGGTATAAGTACGCAGAAGCAATATATTCGATACCTCATCCAGAAACGCACCCTCTCAAAACCTGGACAGCAAGCTACACCGCGATGCAGAGCGCCTCTCTTGCAGAGTCTGCCACTTGAGTTTGCTAAACATCTCCGTAACACTATCACGCTTACCAAATAACCCTGTAACGAAACGCGCCGCTCTTCTTTGGATCTTCTCTATCTCCTCTGTCAACCCGACACGGTACGGATCCGACACTGATGAGCAATACTCAAGTATAGGTCGAACGAGTGTTTTGTAAACCACCTCCTTTGCTGATGGACTACATTTTCTAAGGACTCTCCCAATGAATCTCAACCTGGTACCCACCTTACCAACAATTAATTTTATATGATCATTCCACTTCAAATTGTTCCGTACGCATATTCCCAGATATTTTACAGAAGTTTCTGCTACCAGTGCTTGTTCCGCTATCATATAATCGTACAATAAAGGATCCTTCTTTCTATGTATTCGCAATACATTACATTTGTCTATGTTAAGGGGTAGTAGCCATTCCCTGCACCAAGTGCCAATCCGCTGCAGATCTTCCTGCATTTCGGTGCAATTTTTTAAGGCTGCAACTTCTCTGTATACTACAGCAGCATCCGCGAAAAGCCACATGGGACTTCCGACACTATCTACTAGATCATTTATATATATTGTGAAAAGAAATGGTCCCAGAATACTCCCCTGTGGCAAGCCAGAGGTTGATACGTCGTCTTGTCGGAAACAGTTATGAGAAATTTTGCTGTAGTAAAAGTATAAGGACTAGAACATACATAACAAACCAGCTAAAAACACGGCATAAAAAACATTTAATCGCTTTTGACCAGCACATTTCTTCAGTGCCCTTCTTTTGGAGGTGGATGGGAACTCTCGGACAGCGTACTAGGAAGTTCCTGTCTGGTACTGAAAGCCGTGGAGCAGTCTCCCTGAGGCCGTCAACCGTAGCAGCAGCCTTCAACGCGTTCCGCAGGCTATTTCGGGGCTCACTCCGTTACACTTCTCAAGATATGAGGCGAGCGCTCGTTGTGAAGGCTGGACCGGCGCTCTGACGCATCTTTCATCTTCGGCCTTTAAACTAAGTCGCCCTTACGCTTTCATCCGTGAACAATCTTCATAAGCATTACGGCTCATATAACTACCAAGAAATGGAACAAACCTTACGTCCTGCTTCCAAAACCACAGATTGCCGGAGCTCATTGTCATAGTTGTATGATTCCCGTACCTACAATCACCAGATCTTGACAAGATTTCAAAATGGTGCAAGATTGGCCCGCTTTAAATATTCAGAAATGTGTGATCTGTGACGGGTCAGGTAACGCTTCGCGATTTTGTGTCAGTTAAATTACATTAATTTCTTCTTCTTCTTCTGCTTTTACGGCCTCATTGAACCACTTCAGTGAATCTTTTCGCGGTCATCATCTTCTATAGGTTTTCTTTCCGAACTGCCCAGTATCTTTTCATTCGTTCTGATCTTTTTAGCCGTCCCTCATCTGTACGTACCCTTTTATTGTTGCTGCTTGTCTACGTTCTCCAGTTTCCTTAAATTTTCTGTTTTATTCGTCCAGGGTCCATCCTAGCTCTTTCATAACCTCCCTGATCTCCTCTGTCCATCCTACTTGTTTCATGTTCCAAAGTTCCTCTATAATTCTTCTTGGTAGTGTCGTTTCTTGTGTCCTCATAAAGTGACCAAAAAAAGAGATTTTTTTCCGGATAGGATCTGTAATGGCATAGAGTTCTCTGTACACCACTTCACTTGGCACTATGCGCCATTCGCAATGTTTTCGATATTTTTTATTTGTACACGTGCTAGCTATTCCTCTCTCTACTTTCAAGATTTTGTCGATCCTGTTTTCTGACTGCTTCTGAAAAGAATTTCACTTCCGTAGTTAACCTCTGCTTGAACCATCGTCGTGTAATGTTTTCATTTAGTTTTGATTGATAGACTTTTTATTGTATGTAGATCATTTAATTAGTGAGATTTTATCGTTTTTTTAGGCCTTTCTTGCCATGCAGGTTTCTCGTTCAAGTTCAAAAATGACTTAAATGGCTCTCAGCACTATGGGCCTCAACTTCTGAGGTCATCAGTCCCCTAGAACTTAGAACTACTTAAACCTAACTAACCTAAGGACATCACACACATCCAAGCCCGAGGCAGGATTCGAACCTGCGACCGTAACGGTCGCGCGGCTCCAGACTAGCGCCTAGAACAGCTCGGCACCCCGGCCGGCTTCTCGTTCAAGTTGTATGTTATAATCTCTCCTTGGTATTTAAAATGTTCCACTGTTTTTACTTTCATATTATTTGCTGTTATGTGGTTGATCACTTAAAGATCCCCCTACCATTATCCCAGTTCTTTCGAATGATATCCGGAATCTTATTTTTTGTGCTACATTTTGTAGGCTTGTTTTTTTTGGTTTCTGGCTTCGTGAATGTTATTAACTGGCAATGCAAAGTCATCTGTGAATCCCAAGCAGTTTAAGTTTGTTTGATCTATCTTGATTACAGTTCTTATGTTTTCGGGATTTGCCTTGTACCATTCCCTCATTATAGCATTTCCCCGTGACGTACTCCATCACACATATTAATTTCACAATAAAAGCTGGCAGTACAAACTGTTGGGGGTAGATGAAAGGTTCAGAATTAAGCAAGTACATGCTGGAGCGTCGCTTGTTTACTGCGGAGTTTCAGCAGAGAAACATGTCTCAAGTTGGGTAGGTTTCTGAGGTGATTTCCAGGGCCTGCTCGCTATCTACATCTACATCTACATCTACATTGATACTCCGCAAGCCACCCAACGGTGTGTGGCGGAGGGCACTTTACGTGCCACTGTCATTACCTCCCTTTCCTGTTCCAGTCGCGTATGGTTCGCGGGAAGAACGACTGTCTGAAAGCCTCCGTGCGCGCTCTAATCTCTCTAATTTTACATTCGTGATCTCCTCGGGAAGTATAAGTAGGGGGAAGCAATATATTCGATACCTCATCCAGAAACGCACCCTCTCGAAACCTGGACAGCAAGCTACACCGCGATGCAGAGCGCCTCTCTTGCAGAGTCTGCCACTTGAGCTTATTAAACATCTCCGTAACGCTATCACGGTTACCAAATAACCCAGTGACGAAACGCGCCGCTCTTCTTTGGATCTTCTCTATCTCCTCCGTCAACCCGACCTGGTACGGATCCCACACTGATGAGCAATACTCAAGTATAGGTCGAACGAGTGTTTTGTAAGCCACCTCCTTTGTTGATGGACTACATTTTCTAAGCACTCTCCCAATGAATCTCAACCTGGTACCCGCCTTACCAACGATTAGTTTTATATGATCATTCCACTTCAAATCGTTCCGTACGCATACTCCCAGATATTTTACAGAAGTAACTGCTACCAGTGTTTGTTCCGCTATCATATAATCATACAATAAAGGATCCTTCTTTCTATGTATTCGCAATACATTACATTTGTCTATGTTAAGGGTCAGTTGCCACTCCCTGCACCAAGTGCCTATCCGCTGCAGATCTTCCTGTATTTCGCTACAATTTTCTAAAGCAGCAACTTCTCTGTATACTACAGCATCATCCGCGAAAAGCCGCATGGAACTTCCGACACTATCTACTAAGTCATTTATATATATTGTGAAAAGCAATGGTCCCATAACACTCCCCTGTGGCACGCCAGAGGTTACTTTAACGTCTGTAGATGTCTCTCCATTGAGAACAACATGCTGTGTTCTGTTTGCTAAAAACTCTTCAATCCAGCCACACAGCTGGTCTGATATTCCGTAGGCTCTTACTTTGTTTATCAGGCGACAGTGCGGAACTGTATCGAACGCCTTCCGGAAGTCAAGAAAAATAGCATCTACCTGGGAGCCTGTATCTAATATTTTCTGGGTCTCATGAACAAATAAGGCGAGTTGGGTCTCACACGATCGCTGTTTCCGGAATCCATGTTGATTCCTACATAGTAGATTCTGGGTTTCCAGAAATGACATGATACGCGAGCAAAAAACATGTTCTAAAATTCTACAAGAGATCGACGTAAGAGATATAGGTCTATAGTTTTGCGCATCTGCTCGACGACCCTTCTTGAAGACTGGGACTATCTGTGCTCTTTTCCAATCATTTGGAACCCTCCGTTCCTCTAGAGACTTGCGGTACACGGCTGTTAGAAGGGGGACAAGTTCTTTCGCGTACTCTGTGTAGAATCGAATTGGTATCCCGTCAGGTCCAGTGGACTTTCCTCTATTGAGTGATTCCAGTTGCTTTTCTATTCCTTGGACACTTATTTCGATGTCAGCCATTTTTTCGTTTGTGCGAGGATTTAGAGAAGGAACTGCAGTGCGGTCTTCCTCTGTGAAACAGCTTTGGAAAAAGGTGTTTAGTATTTCAGCTTTACGCTTGTCATCCTCTGTTTCAATGCCATCATCATCCCGTAGTGTCTGGATATGCTGTTTCGAGCCACTTACTGATTTAACGTACGACCAGAACTTCCTAGGATTTTCTGTCAAGTCGGTACATAGAATTTTACTTTCGAATTCACTGAACGCTTCACGCATAGCCCTCCTTACGCTAACTTAAGGAGTTAGTTCATGGCAGTTAATACCTTACGCGCGGCAAGGGGGTGCCTTAGCCTCTAAGTGCCTGCTTGAGAGGTAGCAAGTATCTATTCAGCATAGGTGTCAACAAGAATCCCACATTTTTGTTGCCATAAAACATGTGAAACTTAGCACGATCTCGACAGTACGTGCAATCCTGTGTATTGCCTCCTCTCCATGTCTCTGGCTGGGCGGTGTTAGTGACGCTTTTGCTAACAGCATGTGAAGTTTGTAAGGTAGGAGACAAGGTGCTGACGAAAGTACAATTGTGAGGGCAGGTATTTAATCGTGTCTGGGTCTTTCAGACGGTAGAGCACTTGTCCGCGAAAGGCAGAGTTCCCGAGTTCGAGTCTCGCTCCAGCACACTTTTTTTTTTTTTTATCTGCCAGGAAGTTTCATACGGGCGCACACTCTGCTGCAGAGTGAAGATTTCAGTGTGGAAGCATGAGGTCTTACGTTCATATAATAGATTCGATATTCTGAACAGCTCGCATTTGTCTGGTTGTTCGTGTGTCATTCTTCTCTCACTTTTTGTAACTAGTGCATAAGTTCAAATGGTTCAAATGGCTCTGAGCACTATGGGACTCAACTGCTGTGGTCATAAGTCCCCTAGAACTTAGAACTACTTAAACCTAACTAACCTAAGGACAGCACACAACACCCAGCCATCACGAGGCAGAGAAAATCCCTGACCCCGCCGGGAATCGAACCCGGGAACCCGGGCGTGGGAAGCGAGAACGCTACCGCACGACCACGAGATGCGGGCCAGTGCATAGGTAACATAACTTTTCTTGTCAGTTACCTGTGTTTTATTTTTCAAGAGTCAGACTGCAATAAGACTCAATGTTGGTTTTGAATCTGATAAATGTTGAGTATTGTGATATCGACTTCCGTTTATGAATCCTACTTCCTAAAGTTCTCCCATGATTAGGCACCCCTTATTTAAGAAATACAATCAGGAATATTCTGAAGGTTTGTTTCAATATTATGGTGTTTTCGTTGGGTTTCAAACTTATTTTAGATTTGACTGATTTTCAGAAAGCTGGCACACCAGATTTTACGTTCCAATCTCTGTTTTTTAACATTTTAGATGTGCATCACGGTTTCACTGTCGTTTATACTGATGGCTCCAAACAGGAGACTTTCCTTGGCTGCTCTGTGGTGTTCCCTGATCATGTTACCCGGATTCGCCTCCCTGCTGAATATACCGTTTTCGCAGCGGAGCTCCACGCGATCCTGACGGCACTGGAGCAGATGCATCGTGTTCGGGGCAATCGATTTCTTCTCTGCTCCGATTCTCTTAGTGCCTTACAATCACTGCAGACCCTATACCCGACTGAAGAGATGGTCCAGCTGATACATGACCAACTGTACTTGCTCCAACGGCGGGGTAAAGAGGTATCCTTCTGCTGGGTGCCTGGTCATGTCGGCATATGGGGCAATGAACGGGCTGATCGGGCTGCCAAGGAGGCCTGCAGAGAGCAGGATGTGGTCCAGTGTCCTACCCCCTTGCAGTCAGTCATCGCTGCACTCCACAGGAAGTGCATGGAGTTGTGGGAGGACGAATGGCTGGCGGTGACGGCCAATAAACTGCGGTCGGTAAAGTCAACCACTCGGCCGTGGCGTTCCTCCTGCCGGCTGCTCAGGCGGGAAGAGGTGGCCCTCACACGTCTTCGGATCGGGCACAGTCCTCTGACACATAGCTATTTCTTACGGCGGGAGGATCCTCCGTTTTGTGATGCTTGTGGTGTGCACATCTCTGTCCGGCACATTTTAACAGACTGCGTTTTATACCGTGATGCAAGGGCAGAAGCACAAGTTGATGGGGATCTGCCCTGCGTTTTAGCTAACGATGAGACGTGTGTGTCTAGGGTTTTTAAGTTTTGTGACGTGTCTGGACTCTGGCCTAAACTTTTGGGCTGGTGGTTTTAGTGTATTGCAGAGTGGCTAACTCCTCCCTTTTTTCCTTGCGGTCAGCCAGCCACTTCCATCTGCTCCATTGTTTTAGCTCCCTCTACCTTTTTCTTCCTGTGTTGTCCATGTTTTACTGCTGACGCCCTGCTTCATCCCACGCTTCGGTGTGGGTGAGCACATATTTTTCCATGTTTGTTTCCCGTGTTTTATGTTCCGTTTGATGTAAATGTTCTGAGTTTTTTTTCTTGACACCTGTCTCACTATGATCCCGAACGGGCGCTGAAGACCTTGCTGTCGTGCGCCCACAAAACCCTTCTACTACTCTACTACTACGTTGGGTTTGGTGGACTAACTGTCAGTGGATTCTTGTTTAATATGCAAATTTAAATAAAACTGTGACAAGTGAGTAGTGTTCGCACCTTTTTACTTCCATCGCTACCTATGCAGATTAGTTTCAAACCGCGCACATCAGGAAACGACAATCACGTAGTATTCTATGACTGAAGTATTAGTGAATTACAACTGGAATCAATAAACCCATACAAATACCTGAGTTTAACATTTGGTACGAATATAAAGTGGAAGGATCATAAAGGCTCAATCATAGGTAAAACAGATGGCAGAGTTCGGTTGTTCCTAAGATACAGGAAAAATGCAGTCACTCTACAAAGGAGATTGTTTAAGAAATGAAACATGGGTTTATCACATCCAGCCGGAAACAATACTTCAAACCATGCAGCGCGTCACACCACGTCTCCTCCGAAGAAAATTTTCAAAACCATACCCTCAGCCGGTGAAGTCATTGCGACGATCTTCTGGGACTCAGAAGGGGTTATTCTGTTTGATGTCTTCCCTCATGGTGCAACGATCAATTCTGAAGTGTGTAGTGCTATTGCAGGAACGACTTCGCCTTGTTCGTCGCACCAGCAGTGTAAACAAAATCCTCCTTGTCTATGACAACGTAATGTCACACACAAGTCTGTTCACCCACGAGGACTTCATTGGACTGACCGAGCTGGGTGGCGCAGTGGTTCGACACTGGACTCGCATTCGGGAGGACGACGGTTCAATCCCGCGTCCGGCCATCCTGATTTAGGTTTTCCTTGATTTCCCTAAATCACTCCAAGCAAATGCTGGGATGGTTCCTCTGAAAGGGCACGGCCGACTTCCTTCCCAATCCTTACCTCATCCGATGAGACCGATGACCACGCTGTCTGGTATCCTTCCCCAAACCAACCAACCAACTTCATTGGACTGTTATTCCTCATTTACGCTACAGCCAGGATCTCCCACCTTTCGGCTTCCATTTGTTTTGCCCAATGAAGGATGCACTCCGCGGGATACAGTACGTGAATGATGGGGAAGTCAATGATGGAGCAAGACGTTGTTCCGAGGTCTATAAGCAGGTTGGTACCGTGCGGTCACATAGGCCGTCCTCGTGAAGTGGCGCAAGGCTGTCGCGTTCGGCGGAGATTATGATTAAAAATACATTTTTGGAGACAAAAGAATGAGGAATAAACTCGTGTATTGGAATTCTGAATAAAACCAATCTGCTTTCAGAAAAGGAATGCGTTGCATTACTTATTCAGCGCTCCTCATAATAAAAACAATTTGGGTGGTTCCAAATTTTGTGACTGTTATGGAGGTTCGCCGATGACATTGTAATTCTGTCAGAGACAGCAAAGGACTTGTAAGGGCATTTGAATGGAATGGACAGTGTCTTGAAACGAGGATATAAGATGAACATCAACAAAAGCAAAACGAGGATAATGGAATGTAGTTGAATTAAGTCGGGTGATGCTGAGGGAATTAGATTAGGAAATGAGACACAAAGTAGTAAAGGAGTTTTGCTATTTGGGGAGCAAAATAACGGATGATGGTCGAAGTAGAGAGGATATAGAATGTAGACTGGCAATGGCAAAGAAAGCGTTTCTGAAGAAGAGAAATTTGTTAACATCGAGTATAGATTTAAGTGTCAGGAAGTCATTTCTGAAAGTATTTGTATGGAGTGTAGCCATGTATGGAAGTGAAACATGGACGATAAATAGTTTGGACAAGAAGAGAATAGAAGTTTTCGAAATGTGGTGCTACAGAAGAATGCTGAAGATTAGATGGGTAGATCACATAAGTAATGAGGAAGTATTGAATAGGATTGGGGAGAAGAGAAGTTTGTGGCACAACTTGACCAGAAGAAGGGCTCGGTTGGTAGGACATGTTCTGAGGCATCAAGGGATCACCAATTTAGTATTGGAGGGCAGCGTGGAGGGTAAAAATCGTAGAGGGAGACCAAGAGATGAATACACTAAGCAGATTCAGAAGGATGTAGGTTGCAGTAGGTACTGGGAGATGAAGAAGCTTGCACAGGATAGAGTAGCATGGAGAGCTGCATCAAACCAGTCTCAGGACTGAAGACCACAACAACAACAACATGGCGGCTGCGTGCCTTGAGTTGTTGGCTCGAGCTCCATTCCTTCACTGTAGTATCTTATTCCTTTCTCCAAGGCGTAGAGCGACCTGTTGGAGAACCAGCCCATTACAGAGTTGCGGTTCTCTTCAGCCAACTACCAGCCAAGCTGGAATTGTGGTGGGGGAGGTGCAGACAGGTTCCCAATTAATTTGGAATGAATGTGAGAGGATTGCCAGTTCTAACACGTGCCTTGCTACCAAGGAAAACGTCCCAAAAACCTTGGTCGAAACTGAGAGTTGGTACGATAAAACTGATCCGCATTTAAAATTAATGCTACCATAAATTCAGCTGTGAAATCAGTCAGCCGTAGAACAGCGTATTCTAAAAGATTGCCGGCCGCTGTGACCGAGCGGTTCTAGACGCTTCAGTCCGGACCGCGCTGCTGCTACGGTCACAGATTCGAATCCTGCCTCGGGAATGGATGTTTGTGATGTCCTTAGGTTAGTTAGGTTTAAGTAGTTCTAAGTCTAGGGGACTGATGACCTCAGATGTTAAGTCCCATAGTGCTTAGAGCCATTTGAACCATTTGAATCTAAAAGATTAATCTGATCTCACGAGAATATATCTTCTACATGAGTGAAAAGTGAAAATTGGGGTAAATTTTAGCTAACGCATCAGAATTAAAGGTGTACCTTCGTGTCAGGTAATAGACTATCAGCTTGTGAGGTTGCCGTTAGGAGTCTGATTGCTACTTGGTTCATCAGTGAGTGCGCGTCGAGTATACATGCTTCTTCCCACAGTTGCGAGAATATGCCGGAAATTTCATTTGCCAAGAGGTACATTGGCACCTGCAGGAAAGGGAATTTCTTAACAACGAGCTGCCACAACGATAAATCGGTCGCAGTGGGCGTGCGAGTCTCTCACTGTAACACTGACCTCCAAGTTTGCATGATCTCACAGCCTATGGGTACTGCTGAAAGATTCTACGTACCTCCACTTCCAGCAGAGATTGATGAACTGTGATGCCTCGTAGCAGTAACATTAATTTTTAAAAATTACCTCATTGTATTATGTGCATGCATATAAAAGCTATACTACTGTAAAATCCATTTTTTAAAATAAAAACATGACGCGTGAAAATGACGAGTAGACAACTTGTGGAAAAGTTGCGATAAGACAACGCCAAATCTTGACTGATAACCCAAGAAAATTCCATCAATGAAGTTCAACGAGGAAGACTCATTAACAAATAAAACGTAATATAGTTGAGACATGAAATCCCGGAGGAGGCAGGCAACCTTAATTATAATGTAGTACTGCACTGGAGCTGAATAAGTTGCTTAAAAAAAGTCCTACAACCTGTGAAAAATGACTTTATTACCCAAATTCGTCATTTGATGAAAATGAAATGTGTGTGAAATCTTATGGGACTTAACTTCTAAGGTCATCAGTCCCTAAGCTTACACACTACTTAACCTAAATTATCCTAAGGACAAACACACACAACCATGCCCGAGGGAGGACTCGAACCTCCGCCGGGACCAGCCACACAGTCCATGACTGCAGCCCCTAAGACCGCTCGGCTAATCCCGCGCGGCGTCATTTGATGCGTTTCGCATTTATTTCCACTGTGAGATATCTGTTACTTCAGCGTAATAATTGGATTTGTATTCCAAGAGAATCTCAGCTTTTACGCATAAATGTTCACATTTGACCTTGACAGTGTTTGCAGACAAAAATAAAGATTTAAACTTATGCTTGGTTTAATTAGAAACCACACAATTAACTAAACACTTCCTATTAAGCACAGTTATGAATTGTTTTGCTAGCACTTTCCTTCCAAAGACGTACAGGAGTTTATCCTCCCTAATAACCAGTTTGACTTGAAGCAATATAGACGAGACACGAAATTTTGTAGCAGGCAGGCGACCATGGTTATACTATAGTGCAGTGCTGTACTGAACTGAATAAATCGCTTCAAAAAATAAATTTGAAACGCGTCATGCGAGCAATTTGAGTGATACAGTCATTTTTCACCGGCTGTATGACATTTATGAAGCGATCTATTTAGCAACAATATAGTACTACATTATATAAACTTCGTAGTCTTGTGCGTAAGTTAGATTTTATGCCAAGTTTCTGTTTTTACTTGCGTAGAAGATACAGACTTGTCAATCGCGTGAGTCTTTTGGGAACACCCTGTATAGTACGCACCACGTCGTGGTTATTTCGGCTGGCCGCCGCGGCCGGATATCTGTTTATTTATAGACAGATCGGAACGCCCCCGTAGGCGTCATTGACGGCTGCCATGTGGTCTGCTGTGATGTGCCTTCAGAACTGGACGATGTCTTCACTGAAACAGCTGCAAAGTTGGCCCTGTCATCGTCAGCGGGAAGACTCTTAGCTCCACCAGTCAGTCATCGTACATGTCTAATTGTAACCACTAGATCGGTAAGCTTCGCATTCCGTCACATGCCGAGGCGACCGGTACAGTTAGGTTTCACAGAAGGTCTTCACATCATTCTACGGCATCAAGGAACTGCAATGAGCTCAGCGAATAGAGGGTAGATACACAGGTAGAGACTTCGGAAAGTACGTCACACATGTCGTCCCCTGCTAAGACCATTGCGCAATAGAGGTACCTCTTTGTCAGAAGAGAGTACGTGCTCCAAGTTTCACAGTTCTGCTGCGGAACGGATGACAGGTGTACCACAATGTGCTAGTGAAATGACTCTAAATTTGAAATGCATAGCACAGTAAAATTCTTGTAAGCAGAATCTCGTAATTACACACAGATATACTGTGAAATTGACGACCGTTCTCCAAATCTTGCTTTCTGCAAAACTGTAATTTTTGAGGAAACGTAAAAGACTGTGTAGGGATTTGTTGTGTGTGGATGAAAATTTTGCAAACTTCACATGTAATGCATTAATTTCTAAACAGGAATCAGAACATTAATAAATGAAATGAACAAACTGCATACGTATGTGTCAAACTATTTCAACACCTGCTATCTGCGTGACATATCGAAGTACAATTTTCTTTCTCATCACGCATTTACCGAGGAAACACAGTAAAATATTACTGATGTAGAATGCATTAGTTACATTTAGACACACATTTAAATATTTTACGTCAATCCAGTTAACATGTTTATAGATCAATGTCTCGCTCTTGTTTTCCCGATATCTACATTTTCCATCACATATATTTGCACTATCCACGGCACTGTTCCTCTTCAATATATTTTCATGGTACACTCTGGCACGACTGGGTATTTCCATGAAGTTTATTAACTTTTCCATATCAAGACTCTTTTATCTTTACTGGCATAATTAATAGTTTCAGATTCCATGGCTCTGAGATATTTCTGTCCTTTCTTGAGGATCTCTACTGTAGTTGACTCACCAGAATACGTATATCTAGCAGATATCTGAATCTTAAAGTAGCAGATTTTTCTACTGGAAAACTCGGGCTTTAGCAGTCGTAAAAGGCAATTTGGACTTTAAGATACTGCTACACTTCTGTTCGAGATAAAGCATGTTCCAGTCACCTTGCAGTACTTTGACGTCACCCAGTATGTCATGATACTGCTTAGGTGATGCAATTTCTTCCTTCCTTTTGTAATTTTTGTGCACATTATCAACAGGCATTTATCTGTCCTCCTGCAAACTTAGGAATTTTCCAGAAATCATTATATAGTTGCCAATAAAATGCTGTTCTTTCTTTGTGAAAATCCATGACTCAGAAAAAAGTCTTAGAACCCTCTTTGAATATTACACTATTAAACTCAAAGTACCATTAAAAGCTTAAAAATTCGCTGCCGGAAACGAATTTTGATATATTAGTTTCATGGCACAAAGAAAATTTTGGAATAACAGAGGAAATTTGATAGCTTGTAACCATGTAAGTTATTGGATTTTGAAGAATACTGTTTTCTGAATAAGAAAAGCAGCTGTCTCAAATAGTTTATGCCACAAAAAACTCATTTTGGCCATTTTTGCAGGTATCGAGTTTTGAAAAGCGGTCTTTACTTGCAGCGGTGTATGGACAAAATGTGAAGTCGCGCCTATTTTGAAATGTTGCCAACAAGACGACAAAGGCCTCACAGGCGTGGAAGATGCTGGTAAGGACATGGCGGGCATTTTTCAACAGACGCACCTCTCAACAGGCAGTGCTTATTCCGCGTCCGAGGTCGTCTTCTTGATCCGTAATTGTGCTCACGCTGGGTGCCGCAATCATTGTCACCTCCACACGAAGGTGCGAGGCTAATGACGTCCCTGGGCTCCCTTGAGCGCCAATCCGAGTAAGGCAATGATTTACGAAGCCATATCATTACGGGACACGAGGCTGGGTTCACCATTTTACACCTGCAATAAAGTGAGCATGTACGGAACGGAGATTTACCTCCTCGTCTCCGCGGAAGAAACGGCAAGCTACGCCATTAGCAGGGAAGGTCAAGGGCCACCGTTTTCGTCGATTGTGTTGGAGTTGTGTAGGCTGAGTTCACGGCAAAAGGCAAGACCATTAATGCGGATTCGTTCTGTGTGACACTGAAATCGCTGCGTAATACGACAAAAAACAAGAGGCGTGGAAAATTGTCCTGTAGGACAATGCAGCGCCCCGCAAGGCGCGCACAAAATAATGTTTGCAACGTTTTCGATGGAAGGTTTTCGAAACATCCGCCATACAGTCAAGATGTTCCACCATATGATTTCCATCTTTTCACAAGCTGAAAAAATGTCTGGAGGAAAATAGATTCTTCAACAATGACGACGTTCACGCAATGGCTGTGGAATCGTTCCGTGACAAAAGAGGAACTGGACGGTTCGTAGAACGTTCCGATCGTTGTTTTCGGAAACTTGGTAACATTGTTGTAAAATAGCGTCTTGTATAAGTGTCACTTTGAAGTGTAGTGTAGCTTTCGGTTAAAGTTACTTGGTCGCTCTAATAATGCGACCTTACTTTTGGAAGTCATTTCGTATTCTTCAATTAAGTTCAAATGGCTCTGAGCACTATGGGACTTAACTTCTGTGGTCATCAGTACCCTAGAGCTTAGAACTACTTAAACCTAACTAACCTAAGGACATCACACACATCCATGCCCGAGGCAGGATTCGAACCTGCGACCGTAGCGGTCGCGCGGTTCCAGACTGAAACGCCTAGAATCGTTCGGTCACAACGGCCGGCCAATCAAGGTTCAACTCATTTCCATTTACATCGGATAGCATCGAGGATAACACTTTATGTTCCGTCGAAGCACAGAAAAAACTTTTAAAACGAAACCTTGTTAAATTGGAGGTGCCTATTTTATTGTGTCCTGAAGATCTTCAAACATACAAAACTATATTACTTTTTATTTTATGCTTGATAATAACGTGCGTATATTAAATTTTGTGTACCACCTGTAGTTTTGTAAACATTCTAATCTCCATGTGTATGCTTCCCAGACACAACTGGATTCCTTTTTATATTCTGTATTGTCTATAGTTGATATATCAGCATTCGGTAGTCAGAAGTATTGTACATGTGTGGACATTCTAAAATATACCTAAATCATTGTTCAAAACTATTTATGTTGTGATATCTCTGTGTAAAACAGCATCAAACCTCTGAATACCTTACAAATGAGTAACTGTGTTAAATGGATAGCAAACAGGACTGGTAGCAAAGAAACTGGAGGGAACAGATACCATGAATCCTTCAGGGCTGTCATAAATCCCGAAGCGTGCAAGGAAGTGGAGATCTCTTCTGAACAGCACGACTCAAGGCACCCCAGATATGCCCAAATATGTTCATGCATGGGGAGTTTGGTGGCAAGCGGAAGTGCGTTCCTGGAGCCACTCTGTAGCAATTCTGGACGTGTCTGGTTTCGCAGTGTCCTGCTAGAATTGCTTAAATCCGTCGGAATGCACAATGGACATGAATGAACGCATGTGATCAGACAGGATGCTTACGTACGTGTCACCTGTAAGGGTCGTATCTACACGTATAAAGCGTCTCGTATCACTCCAACTGCACACGCCCCACGCTGTTGGAGAGACTCCACCAGCTTGAACTATACCCAGCTGACATGCAGGGTCCATGGATTCATGAGGTTGTCTCCATCCCTTTACACGTCCATCCGCTCTATACAATTTGAAACGAGAACAGACAACATGTTTCCAGTTGTCAACACTTCAATGTCAGTGTTGACGGGCCCAGGTGAGGCATAAAACTTTGTGTCGAGCAGTCATCAAGGGTGCACGAGTGGGCCTTCGGCTCCGAATGACAATATCGATGATGTTTCGTTGAATAGTTCGTACGCTGACAGTTGTTGATGTCCCAGCATTGAAATCTGCAGCAATTTGCGGAAGGGTTGCACTTCTGTCACGTTGAACGATTCTCTTTAGGTGCCGTTGCCCCCGTTTTTGCAGGAACTTTTCAGGCCTCAGCGATGTCGGAGATGTGATGTTTTACCGGATTCACGGTACACTCGTGAAACAGTCGTACGGGTAAATTCCCACTTCATCGACACCTCGAAGATGTTGTGCGTCGACTATAACACCACTTTGAAACTCACTTAAATCTTGATAACCTGCCATTGTAGCAGCAGTAACCGATCCAACAACTGCGCCAGACACTTGTAGTCTTACATAGGCGTTGCTGACCGCAGTGCCGTGTTCTACCTATTTACATATCTCTGTATTTCAATGCGCATGCCTATACCAATTTCTTTGGCGCTTCAGTGTATACAGTATGTTTATCTATGAAAAGTGATATAAACTGTGGTTTATGTATGTTTCCGACATGAGAATAATAATAATACAGCCAACGAAGTTGAAGAAAAAAATAATAAGTAGACACTGTTGTAGAAGGTCAGCCAACTCTTAACCCTTTCGTGGGCAAAATTATTGAGCAGCTCTTTTTGAGCAGATAGTAGTTAACAGATACGTATATTTATCATACAGAATATCAAATTTGCTCCAACTGTGAAAGTGAGGTCACACAACAAGGTGGGAAGTATTCTTCCCACTGCCCTTCCTTGGAGTTAAATGACAAAACCAACTTTTTCAATATATGTTATATTTATTTGATAAATTTACTTCTCTTGTTACAATTATTGTTCACAATTACTTGCCATGAAATTTTCTGAAACATGGGTCTAAGCAAAGTGGTATTTGACAATATGTACAAACACAGGGAGTGCTCTTTTCCGCAGCTTTGGTCTTACAATGACGGCACGTCCAGTAGGTTTCTTCTAAAATGGGTTGATGCTCCCCTACAGCCACATGACGAAAATCTTCAGGTACTTTACCCCTTTTTGCCAGAAAGACGGATTTTTGTCCACGCCTTCTTTGGGCGAAAAGCCAGCGATCAATTGTCTGGCTAGATGGATCCTGTATGTGGGCTGATCATGCTGTCCACTTTCTCTTTTACTTTTTTCCCACAGGATAAAACTGTTCGCTGCAGCAACGTCCACCAGGAAATAAAATATTCTGTGCCACCATTTTACAGAACGTCTGCCAATAGCATACCTTTCTCGTAATTGATCAAACTTATCTACACCACGCATTATTTGTTTTATTCTGCCTCCAGTTCAGGACAAGAAATCTCTGTACTAGTACGATCCTTTTTTTTTTCCTTTTCACTGTGGCTGTTTCTCATAGGTCATGAATTGAGGACAGGAAAGTGACTGGACGGTTATCCATCCATTTTACTGCAGAAATGGCTCCTTTTGTTTCAAACTGGAATTCTCCTCGTTCCAATTTTACGTTTTCCTTCATAAATTTGGGTAAATCAAAAGTATTTACCTCATACTATAGCTTTGAGGAAAAAATCACAAAATGTCACGCAAATAGCACTCTACAGAGCAATACTCAGCTATACAATACCTCTGCGCGAAGGTACAGCAAAAACGGCGGGAACTTCCGATTGGAAGTAGTACCCTATACTGTTCACTAGGTGGTAGCACCGTATCGAGGTGGGAACTGTGAATCCCACGGCAATAGGAGCGAGTTCATTGTAGTGGGAAGCATGCATCAATACAAGAGGACGTTGCTACTGGGTATTAGAGGTACCGGTGTGTACAGCAATCTGGACCACCATCTCTGAAGGTTTCGCTGTATGATGGTACAACATGAAATGTGTGGTTTTATTAGCAATAAAAAGGGCGGAAATGATGTTTATGTTGATCTCTATTCCCATTTTCTGTACAGATTCCGGAACTCTTGGAACCGAGATGATGTAAACTTTTTTTTGATGTGTGTAGTTGGATGTAACTCTTAGTAGGAACATGAAGTGGAACGATCACATAAGCTCAGTCCTGGATAAAACAGGTTATTCGTAGAATACCAGAGGAATTCAGTCAGTCTAGAAAGGAGATTAAAAATCACTCGTACAGCCCATTCAACAGTAATACTAAAGTGTGTGTAAGGGACCCATACAAAATAGGACTGGCATGGTATACTGAACGTATACAGAGAAAGGCAAAACGAACGGTCACAGACCTGTTTGACCGGCTGGAGAGTGTAACTGAGATGTTGAATGAACTGAACTGGCGCAGTTGAAGAAAGATGGAAACTATCCCGAGACATTCATTAACAAAGTTTCAAGAATCAGCTTTAAATGATGACTCCAAGAATATAGTACAAACCTCTACGTATCGTTCTCTTAGAGGTCGTGAGGATAAGATTAGATTAAGTACAGCACTTACAAAGCGTCTGAACAATCATATTTCCCGCGCTGCATACGTGAATGGTTGTGGAGTAAGGCCTAATAACCGATAGAGAGGGAGGGGGGAGGGAGTTCTACACTACTGGCCATTAAAATTGCTACACCACGAAGATGAAATGCTACAGACGCGAACATCTGTGAACGACTTCCTTCAGTATAACGACATCACTCGACTAGAGTGGCCAGCATGTTCTCCAGACATGAACCCTATAGAACATGCCTGGGATAGATTGCATAGGGCTGTTTATGGGCGACGAGGCCCAGCAACCACTCTGAGGGATCTACGCTGAATCGCCGTTGAGATATAGGACAATCTGGACCAACAGTGCCTTGATGAAATTGTGGATAGCATGCCACGACGAACCCTCTGCCGAGTGCTTCACAGTCGTTCGCAGAATTTAGATGTAGATGTAGACAAACTCATCTCAGTAAACCTGTTTTCGAGAAATCTTTTGTTACCATTTCACAAACTTGCAAAGTGTTGCGATGTTCACTGCTCACGAAAGGGTTAAAGTTTGCTGCTTTAATTGCAACTGGGAGGACTTTTAGCAGGGGCACCGCTGCAATACCAAGGAGAGACGTGAACCTCTGAAGTCTGTGCGTATTCAGGAATAATGTTTCATTTCAGTTGCCGTCGAAAAGACTACCAGATAGCAGTCTTGCAGTTCAGCGGATCCCGACAGCGAAATTACGCCTGACTCCGCTAGGCCGGATCTGTGTGCGCGACGCGTAGCTCGTAGTTGGAGGCAAACTAGTCACCGCGTAGCCAGCCGTGCGCGGGAAGCTGCAACTCGACGCGTAAACGGGTTGCGGTGGTTGTCCCGCGGCCGCCCGCCGGTTCGTTAGGCGGCGGCGCGGGGTCCGCGCGGCCGGGCGCCGCTCAATTTATTCATCGGCTGCAGCCGCGCCGGGTCAGAGGTCAGCTGATTCCCAATTAATCCCGGCCGGCAGCTCGTTAGCGGGTCCTGTCTCCGGCTGCAGGTCACTCGCGTCTGCAGGCGACGAATCACCGCCAGCCACGACCACCACCACCCCCCACCTACGCAATAACCCTACAGAAAAGCAGCGCTGGCCTAGGAATATGTTGCGCTACTGTCCCGCAAAAGCCATTATCCTCTTAATCAGCCATTCGAACATCGCTGCTGGATTAAAGCATAGAATAAACTTTTCTGGTCATCCACGTTGCTCTTGACGCAATATACACACTTTCTACTAAGCCAATCGTTCCCAAACTTTCTGAAATCATCAGTTGTGAATAAGGTTATATATCAAGAATGAGATTTTCAGTCTGCAGCGGAGTGTGCGCTGATATGAAACTTCCTGGCAGATTAAAACTGTGTGCCCGACCGAGACTCGAACTCGGGACCTTTGCCTTTCGCGGGCAAGTGCTCTACCATCTGAGCTACCGAAGCACGACTCACGCCCGGTCCTCACAGCTTTACTTCTGCCAGTATCTCGTCTCCTACCTTCCAAAATTTACAGAAGCTCTCCTGCGAACCTAGGTTCTGCCAGGAAGTTTCAAGGTTATATATTTTCGTCCACCCTCTCTCTTACTCACCTACTAGGAGATAATACAATAATTGTTGGGTTGGCAGAAGAGCCAACAACGTGTTACTAGAGGAGGCCGAAATGCACGCGTTTTAGCTCGCGCAGGCTGGCGTGAGGAGGGAAGAACTATACTGACGTGAGGTCTGGAACATGATAAGGAATTAAAATTCAGAAAGCGGACGTAATTACTTTGATACTTAACTTTAATCCATTAATGATGAACTTTCTCTCTTGACGGTACATGATTCACAATATCAATATCAATAGTAACTGAATATGGCGCCTTGCTACGTCGTAGCAAATGACGTAGCTGAAGGCTATGCTAAATGCAAATGAGAGCGTATTTAGTCAGTGAACCAACGCTAGCAAAATCGGCTGTACAACTGGGGCGAGTGCTAGAGAGTCACTCTGGACTAGACCTGCCGTGTGGCGGCGCTCGGTCTGCAATCACTGATAATGACAACACGCGGGTCCGACGTATACTAACGGACCGCGGCCGATTTAAAGGCTACCACCTAGCAAGTGTGGTGTCTGGCGGTGACACCACAATAATAATGTCGTGTGACGAGGGCCTCCCGTCGGGTAGACCGCTCGCCTGGTGCAAGTCTTTCGATTTGTGCCACTTCGGCGACTTGCGCGTCGATGGGGATGAAATGATGATGATTAGGACAACACAGCACCCAGCCCCTGAGCGGAGAAAATCGCCGACCCAGCCGGGAATCGAACCCAGGTCCTGAGGGTCTCCCGCCTGGTTAGACGCCACTTCGGCGACTTGCGCGTCGATGGGGATGAAATGATGATGATTAGGATAACACAACACCCAGTCCCTGAGCGGAGAAAACCGCCGACCCAGCCGGGACTCGAACCCGGGACCTTATGATTGACAGTCTGTCGCGCTGACCACTTTTCTTCTTTTTTTTTTGCGTTTTGTTCGTTGTTGATCGTTGTCTTTGGTCGTTGCGGACGTCACATGACATCCGCTAAAGTTCATTTGTAGATACTTCCACCAAGTTTCTTTATAACAGAGGCCAACCAGCTCTCTGACCGAACACGCTGAGCTACCATTCCGGCTGACCACTCAGCTATCGGGGTCGGACACCTACTAGGAGATGTCAAGCTACTATTGTTTAACATCGCCTATAGCTTCGATAATGGCCTCACTTAGGTGACAAGGAAAATCTATAAAAGAATGGCGTTGCTTTTCAATCATGCAGTGTCTTGCCTAAATCCGAATACACAGGTTAATTCTTATAAAATGCTGACTATATAGCAAGGGATACCAACAAACCAACGTATAGGAATAGTATAATTAGGAATTGCACATTTACTTTTGTTGTCCTACAATCTGTACATATAATAAAAACCATGCGAAATGTATGTATGCATGTTCCACCTCTCTTCCTAAGCCACTACACCGATTTCAACTAAACCTGCTACACATATCACTTGCTGTGTGGAAATAATATCTGCGGAAATGAGAAGTACCTACTTATCAAAGGGTTGAGGTGGGGGTGAAAAACATGTGTAGCCCAAGACACGCGAATACTCAGTTTCTGTTCATTAGTATTTGAGAATGAGAGACACGCCAGGTTAACCAAGGGCGCTAATGCGCTGCTTCCTGAACTCGGGTAGGCGCGCCGGCCCCGGATCGAAACTCTCCGGCGGATTAACGACGATTAGTTCAGTTGGTAGAGCACTTGCCGCGAAAGGCAAAGGTCTCGAGTTCGAGTCTCGGTCCGGAACACAGTTTTAATCTGCCAGGAAGTTAGAAATCAGCGCACACTCCGCTGCAGAGTGAAAGGCTCATTCTAGCTATAATTACATTTGTAGCATTATAAAGTCATTACTGTTCTAAGTTGAATTATTACTAGTTTCAAAATTCGACTCTACAGAACGTGGTGGCCAGTATTTACAAGTCCAATAATTGAATTTCAGGAGGTAAACACGAAAGGTTACTGAGTATTGGTTACTGGGCCAGTGCTGAATGCCGTGACTGCTTTGAAGGCAAACATTAATTACCAGAGCGATAATTCCAGGTAACAGTGAGGTGAGGTGTCTACTTCATTTCTTGATATGAAGACCAGTTAGTTGGTCCACTAAACGCTCTGAAAGAAGTTCAATAGCCTAATAACTAATCACGCAGATACCAATGCGCTTAAGGGGCGACAGAAGGCAAGGGAGCTTCAAAAATACGATTTTTAAATTTCAGCATATTTGAAATTCCTGGTCTTTTCTGCGTGAAACAGTTTTTGTTTTACATAAATACGACAATTTTTTCGTGAGATATGATGGTTTTCCTGATGCTCTGTGCAATCTGGCATTTATATGCCACGCCTTCCTTTTTGCGCCATGCAGAGCTAATGCACATCATTCTTTTACTCCTAGTACAGGGTTATTACAAATGATTGAAGCGATTTCACAGCTCTACAATAACTTTATTATTTGAGATATTTTCACAATGCTTTGCACACACATACAAAAACTCAAAAAGTTTTTTTAGGCATTCACAAATGTTCGATATGTGCCCCTTAGTGATTCGGCAGACATCAAGCTGATAATCAAGTTCCTCCCACACTCGGCGCAGCATGTCCCCGTCAATGAGTTCGAAAGCATCGTTGATGCGAGCTCGCAGTCCTGGCACGTTTCTTGGTAGAGGAGGTTTAAACACTGAATCTTTCACATAACCCCACAGAAATAAATCGCATGGGGTTAAGTTGGGAGAGCGTGGAGGCCATGACATGAATTGCTGATCATGATCTCCACCACGACCGATCCATCGGTTTTCTAATCTCCTGTTTAAGAAATGCCGAACATCATGATGGAAGTGCGGTGGAGCACCATCCTGTTGAAAGATGAAGTCGGCGCTGTCGGTCTCCAGTTCTGCCATGAGCCAATTTTCCGCGGGCTACGCGTGAAACTTGCCCGCACGCGTTCAACCGTTTCTTCGCTCACTGCAGGCCGACCCGTTGATTTCCCCTTACAGAGGCATCCAGAAGCTTTAAACTGCGCATACCATCGCCGAATGGAGTTAGCAGTTGGTGGATCTTTGTTGAACTTCGTCCTGAAGTGTCGTTGCACTGTTATGACTGACTGATGTGAGTGCATTTCAAGCACGACATACGCTTTCTCGGCTCCTGTCGCCATTTTGTCTCATTGCGCTCTCGAGCGCTCTGCCAGCAGAAACCTGAAGTGCGGCTTCAGCCGAACAAAACTTTATGAGTTTTTCTACGTATCTGTAGTATGTCGTGACCATATGTCAATGAATGGAGCTACAGTGAATTTATGACATCGCTTCAATCATTTGTATTAGCCCTATATAATATTTCACGCTTTTATTGTTTTATCACTTCAATGTTTCCTACTCTGTATCTACTATCGATACTCGTTTTTGAGATCGTGTTTGTTATTGTTTTCGAGCCTTAATGGTTGCGCTTAGTGAAGTTTTTTGCGAGTGAAGTTTGTGTTGATTTGTATTTTCTTTGGTTCCCCGCGTTTTCACAATAATGCCGCGAATAAAGAAATTCTCGCCTAAATTAAAATTCAGAGGATATAAATACGTAAAGGTAAATGAGGTTAGTGGGTCAGAGGACCCAAGAATGTTATACGTAAAGAAAAACAGCACATCAAGAAAGAAACTGCAGTATTGTCAAGGAATTTCCTCCCAGTCAGCTTGTGGAGATGAACATTCATTTGGAAATATTATGGTGAACCTTAGCATGCTCTGTGATTTCATTTCCAAAAATACCGTGTGTAGAATATGTGGTGGTGACGTAGCTTTGGTTGAGAATCAGCGTCTTCGTAAAGGGATTGTGTCAATGCTGACATTGAGTTCTACAAAAGGTGGTGCAGCTGTTACAACAATGACATCAAAAATGGCAAATAATAACTTATATGAGAACAACATAAGGCTAGTTTATGGTCTCAAAAAAAAATGGCTCTGAGCACTATGGGACTTAACATCTGTGGTCATCAGTCCCCTAGAACTTAGAACTACTTAAACCTAAGTAACCTAAGGACATCACACACATCCATGCCCGAGGCAGGATTCGAACCTGCGCCCGTAGCGGTCACGCGGTTCCAGACTGAAGCGCCTTTAACCGCACGGCCACACCGGCCGGCTTTATGGTCTCAGATCTATTGGTAAATGGATGGAGGCAGGTAAACTCTTATGTGCATTGAATGAGATTTTCACTGTGCATTGCTTGACGTTCCAAATCCTCCTTCAAAATTTATGACTTACAATGTTATTGGTACTGCTGTTGCTGAAGTTTGTAACATCTCAGTGAAGGAAGCAGCTGAACAAGACCTCAAGGTAAGTGAAACAGTGAAAGTTGTGATATTTGTGCATGTTTTGATGGCAGCTGGCAGAAACGTGGACACGCTTCACTAAACTGTGACAGCTACATCATCTGATACCGGCAAGGTAATTGATGTAGAGATTCTAAGCAAGTACTGTAAATCTTGTGGCAGTGGAACTGAGAAAGAGCATGAACATAACTGTCAGATGAATTGTACTGGTCCAAGTGGCGGGATGGAAGTAGAAGGTGTTCTCAGGATTTTTAATCGTTCAGTGGCAAACAGAGGTGTCAGAGCAAAATGTTTTAGATAGAAGTTATAGGTGGCAGAGCGGGTAAGCATTGCTACTAATGACCGTGACTTACAGCGTGATTTTCAAGGTTATTTGGAAGTTGAAGTTATTTTCTTCAATGCGAACTCTAATATTTGATTTAAAATTCGAAAACAGCAGCAAATGACAATGTCATGACAAGGTTCAATAAAGGTCAAATTAGGAAATGTGTTTATATTTCCAGCAGGGATTAACTCGGAACTTTGAAAGGGGCATGAGGGGTCACGTATCATTACCAATAACCTTGATCAAGGTAATCATCGATCTTTATTCGAAGGTTGAGTTTTGTTTCGTGGAAACCTCTATTTGTGATGTCGGTTTTGGAAAGATCGAAGAGGGATTTGAACTTTTACTTTTAATTAACGTGTTTATCGTCTTAATTAATACATCACAACGTATAAACGTTATTTTGACATTTGCAAGATAGATCAGACAGAAATAAAGTGTAAGCAAATCATTGATTTAAAAGTCTTTGAGTGACTACCCTCATCTCTCATTCCTCGGAATTCTCCTTCCAATTTGTATCTAGCATTTTATTTTGCTGTATCTATTATCTATTCTAAGTTCATTCCCGCTTGAGCTATACACATATCTGCATATTTGCCCTTCACTGAATCTTGCCATGACCTTGAATATTGTATCATTTTATACGTAAAATTTAAAGGCCTGTTTAATTTTAAATCAAATATTAGGGTTCGCATTTAAAACAATATCTTTAACCTCCAAATGACCTCGAAAATCGACCGAGCGAGGTGGCGCAGTGGTTAGACACTGGACTCGCATTCGGGAGGACGATGGTTCGATCCCGCGTCCGGCCATCCCGATTTAGGTTTTCCGTGATTTCCCTAAATCACTCCAGCAAATGCCGGGATGGTTCCTCTGAAAGGGTACGGCCGACTTCCTTCCCCATCCTTTCCTAATACGATGAGACCGATGACCCCGCCGTCTGGTCTCCTTCCCCAAACAACCCAACCCAACCCAACCCAACCTCGAAAATCACGTTCAACGTCATGGACGTTAGTAGCAATCCTTGACCCTTCTATCTAAGACATTTTGCTGTATTATATCTCCATCCAGAGTTATTCCCCATTATGGATTAAAATGAATGTCGGATGAATCGTTTCACTCGGCCGTCTATGCACTCGCCGCCTTGCATCATCTGAGAAGCGGCAAAAGCACGCCAGGCCTGACAACACTACACATCTCCACTCAAGAACCGTCCAATTCTGTGTTTTTCGCCCCATTGAATGCGTTCAGTTTTACATGCTGTGGCCTTTTTCGAGGTATCGGACTCCGAACGTCCATTGAATTCAGTTCGCTTCGCAGTGTTAGCTCGGAAACTGGTTCATGTGAACCTGCATTCACCGTCAGCAGCGATTCCTGTCGGGTTTGATACCGACGTTCATTGGCAAGGGGTGACTTTCGTCGGATGTCCCTGCCGACTGTTCATTCCGCCTTGTACGAGGCGTGTAAGGTGCATTTTGTTGCAGACACCGTAACGACCGCGTGCGTCGTGTACCAGCATGCATCAGGAACAAGTGTCCTCAGTTTCATCTCTGCAGCTAAGCTGTATGGTTCTGTTCTGTACTTTCAAAATGTTTAAGACCATCAACTCGCCCGCCGTTCTGTGATACGGTTTTTGTCAGCAAGGAAACTGTCTGCTGCAGAAATTCATCGACAGATTGGCGAAGTGTACGGTGATACTGTTATGAGTGAAAGCAAAGAGCTTAAGTGGGTACGAGAATTAAAAGATGGCCGTGACAACGTCCATGCTTTTTTGATTACAGACGATTTGGTGGCTTTAGTTGAAGCGAGGATTCGTGAGAACAGGCACTTCACAATAACGGGTCTCTCAAACGAATTTCCTGACGTCTCGAGATCAGTGCTTTACAAAATTGTTTCTGAACACCTAAAGTTTAGGAAACTCTGCTCCCATTGGGTCCCGAAACTCCTAACAGATGACCACAAAAACCAAAGATTTGAGTGTGTGATGAAGTTCTTGACTCATCACGAAGATGGTGACGGCTTCTTGAGTCAGATCGTAACTAGAGACGAAACATGGGATTCGCATCTCACGCCCGAATCAAAGCAACAGAGCATGGAAAGGAGACACACACACACTCTCGCCTGCAAAGGTGAAGGCCAAACAGACTCTGTTCAAGCGCAAAATCAGGGTGTCGGTGTTTTGTTAGTCGACTTCCTGCAACGAGGAATCACTATCAATGCAGAAGCATACTGCCAAACCCTGAGAAAGCCACGCAGAGCGATTCAAAACAAAAGACGCGGGATGCTGACAAAGAGAATTGTCCTTCGCCATGACAATGCAAGACTTCACACTGCAGGCGGTCCTGATCTTGCGCCGAACGATTGCTATCTGTTACTCCACCTCAAACAACACCTCAGTGGCAACCGTTACAATGATGACGGCGACATGAAAACGGCAGTTAACTCTTGGTTATCGGAGCAGGTGGCAAGATTTTATGTAGAGGATATTTTAAAATTGGTTTAGAGGTATGACACTTGCCTGAACAAACTTTGCAACTATGTCGAAAAATAGAGTAAAGTATGTACTTTCTGAAAATAACTTTGCTTTTTGAAATAACCTTTCGTTGTGTACATATTCAAACGTACCTTACTTTAAAAAAAAACACGCCTCGGAACATCAACAAATAGGGCAGCTTCATTAGGAATGCCAAAAAGAAAAAGAAAGATCCTTTCTGTCGTTGTGCCACTGGCACAAACAGGCCACTTCACTGCCATGGCTTACGTCAGCACAGACAGGTCTCATGACCCTTTCTTACCAGTTGTAGAGCACCTACAGCGCTACAAAGCGATCTCTGTTATCTTCCAACGGGCGTACTAGTACACAACTGGCCATTAAAATTGCTACACCAAGAAAAAATGCAGATGATAAAGGGGTATTCATTGGACAAATATATTATATTTGAACTGACATGTGATTACATTTTCACGCAATTTGGGTACATAGATCCTGAAAAATCAGTACCCAGAACAACCACCTCAGGCCGTAATAACGGCCTTGATACGCCTGGGCATTGAGTCAAACAGAGCTTGGATTGCGTGTACAGGTACAGCTGCCCATGCAGCTTCAGCACGATACGACAGTTCATCAAGAGTAATGACTGGCGTATTGTGACGAGGCAGTTGCTCCGCCACTATTGACCAGACGTTTTCAATTGGTGGGAGATCTGGAGAATGTGCTGGCCAGGGCAGCAGTCGAACATTTTCTGTATCCAGAAGGGCCTGTACAGGATCTGCAACATGCGGTCGTGCATTATCCTCCTGAAATGTAGAGTTTCGCAGGGATCTAATGAAGGGTAGAACCACGGGTCGTAACACATCTGAAATGTAACGTCCACTGTTCAGAGAGCCGTCAATGCGAACAAGAGGTGACCGAGACGTGTAACCGATGGCACCCCGTACCATCACGCCGGGTGATACACCAGTATGGCGATGAAGAATACACGCTTCCAATGTACGTTCACCGCGATGACGCCAAACACCACTGCGACCATCGTGATGCTGTAAACAGAATCTGGATTCATCCGAAAAAATGTCGTTTTGCCATTCGTGCACCCAGGTTAGTCGTTGAGTACACCATCGCAGGCGCTCCTTTCTATGATTCAGCGTCAAGGGTAACCGCAGCCATGGTCTCCGAGGTGATAGTCCATGCTGCTGCAAACGTCGTCGAACTGTTCGTGCAGATGGTTGTTGTCTTGTAAACGTCCCCAGCTGTTGACCCAGGGATCGAGACGTGGCTGCACGATCCGTTACAGCCAGGCGGATAAGATGCCTGGCATCTCGACTGCTAGTGATACGAGGCCGTTGGGATCCAGCACGGCGTTCCGTATTAACCTCCTGAACCCACCGATTCCATATTGTGCTAATAGCATTGGATCTCGACCAACGAGAGCAGCAATGTCGCGATACGATAAACCGCAATCGCGATTGGCAACAATCCGACCTTTATCAAAGTCGGAAACGTACGCATTTCTCCTACTTACACGAGGCATCACAACAACGTTTCACCAGGCATCGCCGGTCAATTGCTGTTTGTGTATGAAAAATCGGTTGGAAACTTACCTCATGTCAGCACGTTGTAGGTATCGCCACCGGCGCCAACCTTGTGTGAATGCTCTGAAAAGCTAATCATGTGCATATCACAGCGTCTTCTTCCTGTCGGTTAAATTTCGCGTCTGTAGCACGTCATCTTCGTGATGTAGCAATTTTAGTGGCCAGTAGTGTATTTCGTCTGGTTCGCTTACGTTGCTTCACATTACGTTTAGGTCTGTCAGCACTTTCTGTATAGTAAACACAAGTTGTATCTATATTTGGATTCCACATTAATGTGCCGTGGCTTCACAAAACCGTACGTGTGAAGCGGCTAACGCTTAGCGGTCCGATACAGGTATATCACCTTGTATAGCACTGTGTTTTTCAGGCGAACCTTGGCATTGGTGACGAATCCCCCAACAAGTTCACCAGCAAATACTGTTTCCTCGCTACGGGTTCTCTGACAGCAAAACCAACGGCTGCTGGTTTCGGCTCGGCTCAGGTGAAGTGAAAGGCCAGAGATCGTTTTAACTGCAGCGCAGCGCTGTACAAGTACCCTCGCTGCCTATGAACATTACGCAAATTCCCTGATAGGCTGATGGGTTTAATTACTGCAGTGCCGCGGCAGATAATCATTGGGCGCGACGTGACAGGGGGCGGCACTGCGTTACGCTGACGCCATTAATTTGGCAGTTATTGATGATGACAACAGGCGACGACTAACGAGGTGGCGCCTGAAGCGAGGGGAGCAGACCGCGCGATCCGTGATGCGAAGTTAAAATAAGCTTTCAAAACAGGGGGGTAGTGGGGAGAGGAATTTTGTCCAGGTGGAAAGGGTTGCATCATGAGTAATTAGCAGCTCCCTGGAAGTCTGGGCGTGAACTGCCTGTTGAAGAAACAGTGACAGTCCTAAACCTTCAAGTGTTATGCACTGATGTCCGCTTTTTCTCTATTCTTCTGACGAATTATTACCGTTCATAGAAATGGGAAACAACAGAGATATGTGGGGAGAGAGGGAGCTGACTGAGGGTTATCTGACTACGTAACCATACACCAGATGTGGTTTAAATAGTATGGACGGCAACTGAGAGATATATGATAAATAAATTATTAGGAGATAGTACTGATCGCCCATGGTACACAAAAAAGTCAGAACACTATTGCAGAAGCAACAAAAAACCATGCAAAATTTTATAGAACGCAAATTCCCAAGATTGGCGAAGTTTTACAGAAGCTCTAAATTTGGTGCGAACTTTAATGCAAGATGCTTTTAATAGTTTCCACAAGGAAGCTCTGTCTCGAAATCTGACAGAGAACCAAAAGAGAAACTGGTCGTATGTAAAGTACACCAGTGGCATTCACTGCGCGATAACAATGACGATGTTGTTGATAACAGTGCACTAAACACGATTTTCCGAAATTCCTTCACAAGAGAAGACGAAGTAAGTATTCTAGAACTGATATCAAGAACAACTGTCAACATGAGTAACTTAGAAGTAGATATCCTCGGTGTAGCGTAGCAGCTTCAATCACACCAGAAAGACAGAGCTTCCGGTTCAAATTTAATACCAGTCACGTTTCTTTCAGAGTATACTGATACAATAGTTCCCTACTTTGCAATCATATACAAACGCTCGCTCGTAGAAAGATCCGTACTCAAAGGCTGGAAAGTTGCAGAAGTCACACCAATACTTAACAAAAGAAGTAAGATTATCCGCTGAATTATAGATCCAAATCACTAACGTCGATTTGCACTGAGATTTTGGAACGTATACAGTGCTCGAACATTACTAATCACCTCGAAGAAAACGATTTATTGACAGACAACCAACACGGATTCAGAAAATACCTTTCTTGTGAAACACAACTGGCTCTTTATTCTCACAACCTAATGGGTGCTATCGATACGTTACGTCAAATTGATTCCATACTTTTAGATCACCAGAAGGCTTTTGACACCCTTCCTATCAAGTGGCTTCTAATTAAATGCGTGCCTTTGGAGGAGCGTCGCAGTTGTGTGACTGGATTCGTGATTTCCTGTCAGAGAGGTAACAGTTCGCTATAACTGACAGAGTGTCATCAAGTAAAACAGAAGTTATATCTGGCGTTCTGCAAGGAAGTGTTATAGGCCTTCTGTTGTTCCTGATCTACATACACGATTTAGGAAAAAATCTGAGCAGCCCTGTTAGACTGTTTGCAGCGGATGCCATCACGTAAAGTGATCAGATGATCAAAACAAATTGCAGAACGATATAAACAAGATATCTGCATGGTGCGGAAAGAGAAAATTGACTCTAATCAATGAAAAGTGTGATGTCGTCCACATCAGCACTACAAGGAATCCACTAAGTTTCAGTTACACGATAAATCATACAAATTCAAGACCGTAAACTCAGCTAAATAGTTAGGGACTACAATTATGAATAACTTAAATTGCAACGATCACGTTGGAACACAGCACCCGTGGCTGCCGCATCGCGGTCGCGAAGTGGGGCCGAGGCAGTTTCAGATAAGTTTCTACAGTCTGACGATATTTTATGGACTTGTAGTTTTAGCTCGACGATGTCCACTATGGACAAACGGTAGTTACTGTAATTCTGAAGAAGGTTGGGTTATCCCGCCTGAAACCTAGGTAAATTCTAGGTAAACGATGCAACTGAAGCTTTGGATTATTAAAATCAAAATTAATGTCTGTGAATCCTGTGAAATTACTTCTGTGTTTTACTTTATTTTAACCGTTTGTGTCGGAATTCGCGTAAACGATGTGGAAAACTGCCTAAAATGTTCTGTTATGCTGGCCGGTATACCAGGCGAAAGGTGTTTATCCAGTCACCGAAAATTTCGATCCCTAATAATTACCACAGTGCACAATACTTAATTACTGGTGCAATGAGTCCAGGTCTCAATGGGAGAAACAATATTTTGCATCGCACGTTTCTGCGTTGCAACCTAATGAGACGATTGATTCACGAACTAAGCAGAAACATATCGTATCTTTCCGTGTGATGATACAAGAATTAAAAAAATCGTTTCTTACACTTTCACGAAAGAATCAGGCATCAATTCTGAATTGATCGTCAGACTTACCGTTATTAAGTGGAGCAAGAGGAAGCAGACACGTACCTGCAACAAAGACATATTCTTAGTTTGAAAATGAAACAGTTTCCACACAAATATGTGATTAAAATGGTGAAATAAGAAAGTGCTTAGAACAAATAAGGCGAATTGTGTAAATATCAGAAACAAGTAAACACAAAAGAGTGGCATTTGATTCTATAGTTAGCAAATAGAATGTTAGCTTGCGATGTAGAATGATTAACCAGACACGAATGAAATTCACCTTACGATAACAGCCGTCGGTTTCGTATGCTGACCATCCAGTGTGAGGCCTTCGATCTATCTCCACAGTTGCTTACACAAATCTCATAAGTTTTCTCCATCTCCGTCTCTGAAGAACAGTGTAAATTTAGTGGAGGACGAAACGACAGACAACATTGCTTAAATGATTCGCAGTTGCAGGGAGACGTTTCTCCCCACATAATTAGGTGGATGGATCTATTAGTTTAGTAAAAATCATAGATAATAACACTTTTCTTTGTAAAAACACAAATGTAAAATGTTCCTGTTCTCGCAATCCCCGTAGCATTAAACACGTCTTTTAGGTTCCCCCACAGATGTAAATCTGCAGGATGAGCGTGCAGTGCATAGAACTGGTCATCCCTCACTAATACAACTTTCACGGTAGACTATCCATCATAGTTTAATTAAAACGTCCTTCATCGTTTGTGGTTATTCTTTTATTGGTGGAGTTCTAGAAGAACAATAGTTTGACGGCTACCTATAAAGTCGCATAAAATATTCTTTCAGTAATTATTCAAATGGGAAGGAAACACATGTTTATGAGCCCTCCTTTCCTTATTTCTGTACCAGGTAACCGCTGGCAGATGGTGCAAGTATTTTAGGCCTGTATGTTTCAATGATCGTTGCTTTCCCTTCACCACATAGCCGAAATACATTTCATGGTGAAATGTTTCATTTACCCTGATTCTCAGTACAACGGAATTTGTTCCCCATCTCCGACGCAGACAAAAGAAGGCACTGAATTCGAATGTCATTCAAAGATACTACATTCTTCTTTTCAGTTTGGCCCATTAATATACGATAAACAATTGAAACTCTTAGCTGTTTACAATCCAGAATGAATGTAAAAGTTGTTTGTTTTCCTCGAATGAAGCTAGGAACTTGGTGTAAATGTTTACTTACGCATAGGACTACAGAATATTTCTTTAGAAAAGACAATCCCATTTTACAAGGGTGTACTGTTCAAACTTTGTTGGATGTCGCTCTCATTATCAAACGCTAGAAGAGTATAGTCCGGGAAATTTGCGCTCAGATTTTAAGAAAATCTAGATTTTCACGCATTTCGGTGGTAATGACGTCGTATCCCCGGATCTGCATGTCCTACAATGGTATATTTCTCGATGTTCATTCAGTGGCATAGGTAGATATGAAGTGCAAAATTTGTCACGAACTGAATTAACAGTGAAGAATAAAAAAATTAAAATGTCATTGATGATGCTGAAGTTTTGCAGTCCATAAGCAGGCAAAATGTAGTAAGCGAGAAAGTTTTTTCCTTTCATTACTTTTTGGGACGTGTTAGCGAGAGAAAATGTTGATAACGTTTGAAATTACATGAGATGTTTGTTGGATGTCGTTCTCAGTATCAAATACTGGATGAATTTTGCACGCCGAGAGTTATAATGTCTCAAGACAGATACTGTACACAGTTTGTAATTTTAATACTTCACTTACTGCGTTAAATCTTTAACGTTTGATTATACAGCTTAATGAGTAGATATGAAGGCATTTTAAATTTTTTACTTCGATCAGTGCTTGTATGAAATATTGTAAATTAAATTTTTGCTCCCTCCGTAACCCGTTGGATTGGAAACGTGCAACTTGGACGCAGTGACTCGGTATATATAGATTATTGAGCCAAGAGCCAAGTAGGTGCAGCTGCTTTTAAATTCCTTTTGCCACAGCAACACTCTTCCAATAAGGTGGCGCTTGTGTTGAATACATGGTTACCTCTGAAACGCCAGGTCCCACAATCATGCACCCTCTATCACCTTATCATAGAGTTCACATCAGAAACTGGGTATCGATGGTATCAGAGAACGTCGCAGTGGACAACCGTATGAGAGAATGAGCTATGACTGCTTCTGGGACCTGGTGCAGGCGACGACTCTGAAGCAGTCTAACTTGCTTGCAGGTGATACGTCACAGGACGAGCAGGGATACAAGCCATGTTACGCAAGCCTTTCCCGTAGAGCAAGCCACACCTGTGCTGAAATTTCTCATCCAGTGTCAGGTACATTGTGGCTGCGAGGTCTGGGTTCATTAGCAGCCACCGCGATACACGGCACGAGCCTGAGGATCGGAAATGATGCGAAGCAAGAAGCTGAAGGTAGCGTTCTACTGCTCGCGTCCTATGTGTGTGGGCACGTTTAATTCGGGTCTTTTGGATGGTGGCCACTTCACTATTACATACTGCAACTTTTAGGAACTGAGCATCTGCGCTGAAGTGAGCTACTAATACGTCACAGATCAGCTCGTCACGGTAGCCAAGCACCGTATCACTCTTTGCGTTCAAACAATACGAGAAGAATCCAGCGCATCTATGTTTAAAAGAACTGGAGACTGCCATTAGCTAGTTAGTCACGCCTCTACAGCCCATAACAGCTTAACTAAACCATTCATCCAAATGATAAATTTATTCTCCACGGCTCAACGCTGATGTAGCTTTATACTCACTCATCTGCAGACTGTAATAACCAAATGCGTTGTGTTGTGGTTAGTGCGCAGGAATCTTACATGGGAGGAATGGAGCGCAAACTCCAGGAGTTTTAGTAAATCACGCGAGTCCGATGCTCAGATCGCTTTTTGAACAATGGTTCAAATGGCTCTGAGCACTATGGGACTTAACTGCTGAGGTCATCAGTCCCCTAGAACTTAGAACTACTTAAACCTCACTAACCTAAGGACACCACACACATCCATGCCCAAGGCAGGATTCGAACCTGCGACCGTAGCGGCCGCGCGGTTCCAGACCGTAGCGCCTAGAACCGCTCGGCCACTCCGGCCGGCTTTTGAACAATATAAGGTCAACAGTTTCAACTGTTCTTCTCACTGGTAAAAATGGTCCGACTGCAAAGATTTTTTCGTCGAGCAAACATAGTACTCTAGGGTACATTACTTTCTTTCCGTCTATACTACCCGAAGTCCAACGTAGGAAAAGGTGTAGTGATTTGTATAGCACGAATAGACATGTAGTAATAGTAGTAGTAGTCAACAGTAGTTCTATTCATCCGTGAATCAATTTAACGAGGATATGGACTGGACATACCGTAGTAGTTCACTTTAAGACCGAAAAACATATTTCAAATACACAGTTGTTTGTATACTTACGGGTCGTGTTTGACAGGTTTGTGACTGTAGATCGGCTGTGGAGTTACAGTGGTACACATCCCATTATTTACTTGAAGTAATGTAAGAAAAACACGCAAAAATCTAATCCAGGCTGGCCGGATAAGGATTTAGAATTTTATCTCTCCCGAATACGAGGCCATTCTGTTAACAACAGCGCTACCTCGTTTGGTTTATCCCTAGTGTACAGTAAATTTTTGCAAATAAGTTATCTCATTATGTGAAAAACTAGTGTACACTCTTGGTTCATTTATCAGTTCCAATCACTGCACCCGCTACACAAACATCAGCTGACGTCATGAGCATGACGGTGATGTTTGCGTTCGCATTTGCTTGTTTGAAAAATTTAGTCATAGTCCCTCCATAATGTGTGGGATGTTGAGCTCAGATGAGGATTAAGATGCTGGTGCTACTCACTGTAGAACTTAGATGTAAGACTTCAAAGAAAAAAATACACTACAAAAATGTATTCTGAAAAAACAGAAGTCTTTCATTATTATTATTACTATTATTATTATTATTAATATTATTCTTCACTTACGTTTCATTTTTTTCACACTCCTAACCTGCGTTGTCTAAGTATGGCTTCACTGTGTAGAATTTATTGCTGAGAAGACGCTTTTAAATAGCCTTTTTAAATACCTTTGTTGCAGTAACTGCTTTTTATCTCCTTAGACAGTTTATTTTACAATTTTATTCCGTTATAGAAAATTTTGTTTTGAGTTTTGTATTTACTCTTTCTTGGTAAAAGGAAACTCAAACTAGATTTCCTTGCATGGCGAAGAACTATTAGTGCAGTATTTATCATGGCTTCTCGCGTGCCTAACTGAATGGTTCAAATGGCTCTGAGCACTATGGGACTTAACATCTGAGGTCATCAGTCCCCTAGAACTTAGAACTACTTAAACCTAACTAACCTAAGGACATCACACACATCCATGCCCGAGGCAGGATTCGAACCTGCGTCCGTAGCGGTCGCGCGGCTTCAGACTGTATCGCCTAGAACCGCTCAGCCATACCGGATGGCAACTGATTGGTAAATGCACTCAGACAGTGTCGTTAAAATCCCCAATAATCCCCAATGTTACTTTTTTTATAATTTATTCCTCAGAAGTGAATTCCATGTCTTAGAACTGAGTGTATATACAGCGAAGAGCCAAAGAAACTGGTACTCCTGCCTAATATCGTGTATGCGAGCATGCAGAAGTGGCGCAACACGACGTGGTATCGACTCGACTAATGTCTGAAAAATTGCCGGAGGGAATTGACACCATGAATTCTGCAGGGCTGTTCATAAATCTGTAAGAGTACGAGGCGATGGAGATCTCTTCTGAACAGCACATTTCAAGGCAGCCCAGATATGCACAATAATACTCGTGTCTGGGGAATTTGGTAGTCTTACATTCAATCTGAATTATTTTAAGTACACTCAATTCCTGTAATTATTCTTTTATTTCAACTGATATAAATTTATTCAGCGTTTCAGCATTGTTATTTTATAGAAAGAAGTAATAGAGCCAATGCTCATTACACAAAACAAAAAAACGACTAAAATAACAAGAAGGCACAACTGCAATCGGCACCTCATACGAGCACGTGGGTGTAACAGTTTATATGGATACGAAATGGAACGACCACATACGCCCAGTCATAGGTAAAGAAGATGGCGGTCTTTGGTTCATTGGTAGAATACTAGGGAAATGTACTTAATGTACAAAGGAGTGCTTACAAATCACTCATGCGACCCATTCTACATGATAACTCAAGTGTTTGAATGTATGGGACGCGTACACGAATGGTGGCAGGCTTGTTTGACCAATGTGAGAGAAGCACAAATATGCTGAAGAAACTGAACTGGCAGACGCTTTAAGACAGACGCAGTCTATCTCGAAAAAGCCTACTTACAAAGTTCCAACAACCAGCTTTCAATTCTGAATTTGAGGAAATTCTAAAAATCCATGCGTATGCTGTCGTAGAGGTCGTAAGGACAAGATTAATTAACAGCAGACGCAGAGGGGATTATACAGTCATTCTTCCCGCACTCCATTCGTGAATGGAACAGGAAGTAGCCCTAGGAGCTGAGAAACGGAGAAGTAAATGGAGAAGTACCCTCTGCCTTACTCTTCACAGTGGTTTACAGAGTGTAGATGTAGATGTAGGTTGTTATTCGTCTCATCCTAATCACCCTAAACAATAAATTTTGCTGTCGACTATTCGTGGAAATTTATGAGAATGACGCTGAAACGGAATGTACGTTTTGTTGTAAACAACACTCAAAACTACGAGAAACTGTTGAGAATGATATTGTTTGTATTGTTCTTCGTGCGTGAAAAATATCGTTTCTTTGTAAAAGGATGCACACAGGACGTTAACTTCGCCTTGAAACGTAACCTTAACCTACCTCTGTAAAAATGCAAACATTCGGCATTCTGCAGGCAGGGTACTTGACAGTTTCAATAATTCGCCCATAAACCGCAGAAAGCAATTACGTGCTCATCTGGAAAAGTGGATATAAGCAAGAGAATGCGTATTTTTCTGAGATAACGGTACGTGATTTGCAAGAGCGACAGAAGAGCTCACTAACATGTACTCCGTACAAATCAGAACGGCACTGGTGGGTTGGTCACTTTAGAGAATCTTTGTATACGCGCAATAAGTCATTTCGCAGTCACTTTAGCGCTTTAGAGGTTTTTATTCCTTTAAGATGTTTATTCTTATTATTTATTACATGTACACAATAGCACAGTGATATAACTTCCAGTAGTCTGCATCCGCTATGATATTCCAGACAGTAGATGGATGGTTACAAAATTAAATTTTCAGGAGTTTAAATTTTCTCTGTTGCGGACTTAACTGTCCAATAGTTCAGAAGACTTTGCTTCCGATTCTAAGGAAGCAACTCTTCTGACTTCACAGAGACTTTTATTGCTGAAACTCAACATGTGAGGGCCTTACATAGTGGCGTCAGTCAGAAATTGATGGATTTGTGATAGAATGTGCGAATGGTAAAATCGATGCGTTGACAGCTGTACTGATGCCAGAGACGAGGAACAATTTAAAGGGACATAAAATTGTAAGGATCTTGCCGTCTGCACGTGATAGAGCAGACGAATGCTCCCCTATAGGTTATCTGGGGCGACAGGTGCCCCCCCCCCCCTTCTCCGCCCTCACGTCTGACGACCCTGTCCTCTCCCCAGTCCGATGCAGGCTAACTCAGTAACAGAATACGCAATTCCTTCTTTTCACGAGATCTGTACATCTACATCTGTACTCAGCAAGCCACATCACAGTGTGTGGTGGAGGGTATTTCGTGTATCTCTGTCACTTCCACAATTTCCTGTTCCAGTCGTGTATGGTTCGCCTGAGGAATGAATGATGAGAAGCCTCCGTGTGGACTCATATCTCTAATTGTATTTTCATGGTCTTTTCGCGAGATATACTTAGGCTGAAGCAAAATATTGGTTGACTCTTTTAGGAACGTTCGGTCTCAGGATTTTAACAGTAAACCATACCGTGATGCAGAACGCTTCTCTTGCAACGTCCGCCACCGTAGTTAACTGGCCATCTCTGTGCATCTTTCGCCCTTACTAAATGAGCCTGTAACTAAACATGGTGCTCTTTCAGTCTTCTCTGGAACTTATCTCGTACTGACGAGCAGTATTCATGTAATAGTCGAACGAGTGTTCTCCAAGCAACTTTCTTTGTTGGTGGACCGCATTTCCTGAGGATACTTTTTAAATGAATCTCAGTCTGGCATGAGACTTATTCACGATTAATTTTATGTGGTCGTTCCACTTCAAATCGCTCCGTACACACACTTCCAGATCTTTCAAGGAAATAAGTGCTCCCAGTGACTGTTCTGCAGTCGGGTTATCATAAATAAAGGGATTTTATGTCTGTGTGTTCGCAATGCGTTACATATGTTTGTGTTGACGGTCAGTTGCCAGTCATTGTAACAAGAGTCAATCCACTGCCGTCATAGTTATAGTGACACCTAACGACCATAATGTGGATCGAAAACAGTAAAATAAGATGAGAGGATTAATCAGATAACTAGCCAGTCGAACTTCAACCCGAAGTGGCCATGCGGTGAGGGGTGGTTCCTCCGACAACCGTCCCACCAAGTGTGTGCTGTAATCGGGGTGTCAAAGGTGCGATTGGGGCCTTCGAAGGAAGCATAAATACCTGTTCAACTCATTTTACTAAGATCTGAGGCTCCTCTTGATGTTCTTCCGTGTGTCAGATTTAAAACTGGGTTATTTCGAAACTCCGCCTTATGCAAACAAAATTAGTTTTCTTATAAATATATTTTTATATATTTACCCAGACATATTCAGAAACATATGTGTCATCTTCTGTGGGGTCAAATTTTTATTTCTGTAAAATAAAATGTCAAATTTATGATGATTTAACTGTTGTAGGCCTGAGAATTACAATATGTGCAATTTGCTTTGTTTTGTTTAGACGCTCACCTTAGAGTTTCATCGCTAAATGAATTGCATTATTGTACACCGCTTTCTTGTGCTGTCTTTCGTCCTTTTTTTTTTTGGCAGAATGTCATCTGCAAACGAGCCAAGAAGAAAATTATTGCGTACTTGTGAAGAAACGCACCTAACCTCTACCCACGAAACAATTCTTCACAAATACGCAATAATTTGCTTCATGGCAAGTTTGCAAATGACATGCTGTCAAAAAAACGACGAAAAAGAGCACGAAAAACGGGTGAATAATAATGCACTTCATTAAGCGATGTAATTTTAAGGAGAACGTCTGAGCAAAACAAAGCAAATTGCACATATTGTAATTCTCAGGCCTACAGCGTTTAAATTATTAGAAATAAAAATTTGACCCACAAAAGATGACACTTAGGTGTCGAAACATGTCTGGGTAAATATAAAAAGAAGCAGTTGAGTTTGCTTAAGGCGGATTTTCAAAACAACCCCATGTGTTCAACTGTTTTTCATCATTGCCTGGCATCAAGAAGACTGAATCCCGAACGCCCTGCCTATATCGGAGTGTTTTATGAAGGAGTGCACTTCAAAAAGTAAAAGTGAGTCGGGCAGAAACAAGTACATTTAAAAGTAACTAAAACAGATGGATGGAGGGATGTGCAGGGAGGCTGTCGGAGGAGAGGAGCAAAAAATGGTTCAAATGGCTCTGAGCACTATGGGACTTAACATCTATGGTCAACAGTCCCCTAGAACTTAGAACTACTTAAACCTAACTAACCTAAGGACATCACACAACACCCAGCCATCACGAGGCAGAGTTAATCCCTGACCCCGCCGGGAATCGAACCCGGGAACCCGGGCGTGGGTAGCGAGAACGCTACCGCACGAGGAGAGGAGCAGCTAGGGTCGACGGTCCCTGGGAATGATAACTGGTGCTTGACACCCCAACCCCATCCACCCCGTGAGTCGTATCTGGGTAGCTCAATAGATAAGGTTCCAGGTTGAGGGCCCGGCCTGGCCCACAGTTTTGACCTCCCAGGAAGCACCGCTGGTCTGCCAAGTGGCTGAGTCACGCCGGGAAGCGAACACTGATACTTGCGGTTTCCACGCGAGACCCAACAAGGTGTCCTGGGGCAGCAACGAGCTCGCAGTCGCCGGCTCGTGGCGAGTATTTTTACCGGCGGACTGCCAGCACGCGTGGACAGAGAGGAGGCGGCGCGTGGGTCTCGCCGTCCGTCAGCGGCCACGTGATTGACGAGCTGGCAGAGCCGGCGCTAACGAGCCCCTGCGACCGCTCTGCTGGCCCTCCCCCGCCCGCCGGTGATCCAGGCGACGACGCCGCCCCGACGGCACGCAACGCGCCACGGAGCACTTCGCCTTATCTGTTCTGCCATTAGTGGTACTACTTAGTTCTCCGTTTGTGACCGTGGCCCCGTTGCTTAATTACGGTGGACCTTAATACCACGCTGCTACCTTTGGTTCCTCGCCTGTGCGTCTACATGATCAGCCAAAGCATTGTGACCACTGCCCAACGCAACGCTGGTTGCCGCCTGGTGGGGATACGGGCAAGTGACTCGGTAACAAAAGTATGTAAGCGGAGAAGACACGGACGGAGGATCACCCTAGTGAAGGAATGGGCTCCAATTGGGGAAATCCATTGAGATAAGCGACATTGACAAAGGGCATCTACACTCCTGGAAATTGAAATAAGAACACCGTGAATTCATTGTCCCAGGAAGGGGAAACTTTATTGACACATTCCTGGGGTCAGATACATCACATGATCACACTGACAGAACCACAGGCACATAGACACAGGCAACAGAGCATGCACAACGTCGGCACTAGTACAGTGTATATCCACCTTTCGCAGCAATGCAGGCTGCTATTCTCCCATGGAGACGATCGTAGAGATGGTGGACGTAGTCCTGTGGAACGGCTTGCCATGCCATTTCCACCTGGCGTCTCAGTTGGACCAGCGTTCGTGCTGGACGTGCAGACCGCGTGAGACGACGCTTCATCCAGTCCCAAACATGCTCAATGGGGTACAGATCCGGAGATCTTGCTGGCCAGGGTAGTTGACTTACACCTTCTAGAGCACGTTGGGTGGCACGGGATACATGCGGACGTGCATTGTCCTGTTGGAACAGCAAGTTCCCTTGCCGGTCTAGGAATGGTAGAACGATGGGTTCGATGACGGTTTGGATGTACCGTGCACTATTCAGTGTCCCCTCGACGATCACCAGTGGTGTACGGCCAGTGTAGGAGATCGCTCCCCACACCATGATGCCGGGTGTTGGCCCTGTGTGCCTCGGTCGTATGCAGTCCTGATTGTGGCGCTCACCTGCACGGCGCCAAACACGCATACGACCATCATTGGCACCAAGGCAGAAGCGACTCTCATCGCTGAAGACGACACGTCTCCATTCGTCCCTCCATTCACGCCTGTCGCGACACCACTGGAGGCGGGCTGCACGATGTTGGGGCGTGAGCGGAAGACGGCCTAACGGTGTGCGGGACCGTAGCCCAGCTTAATGGAGACGGTTGCGAATGGTCCTCGCCGATACCCCAGGAGCAACAGTGTCCCTAATTTGCTGGGAAGTGGCGGTGCGGTCCCCTACGGCACTGCGTAGGATCCTACGGTCTTGGCGTGCATCCGTGCGTCGCTGCGGTCCGGTCCCAGGTCGACGGGCACGTGCACCTTCCGCCGACCACTGGCGACAACATCGATGTACTGTGGAGACCTCACGCCCCACGTGTTGAGCAATTCGGCGGTACGTCCACCCGGCCTCCCGCATGCCCACTATACGCTCTCGCTCAAAGTCCGTCAACTGCACATACGGTTCACGTCCACGCTGTCGCGGCATGCTACCAGTGTTAAAGACTGCGATGGAGCTCCGTATGCCACGGCAAACTGGCTGACACTGATGGCGGCGGTGCACAAATGCTGCGCAGCTAGCGCCATTCGACGGCCAACACCGCGGTTCCTGGTGTGTCCGCTGTGCCGTGCGTGTGATCAATGCTTGTACAGCCCTCTCGCAGTGTCCGGAGCAAGTATGGTGGGTCTGACACACCGATGTCAATGTGTTCTTTTTTCCATTTCCAGGAGTGTATTACTACGCAGAGCCTCGAAAACGGGGAAGCCGGTCGAATGTTCACGTGCTACTGTCGTGAGCATCTACGGAAAGAGGTAGGGGGACAGTGAAACGACCACTAGGCGTTAAATGGTTGGAAGTCGACGATTCTTCACGGAACTTGGGGCTTGGAGGATTGTCTGCTCTGTAAAGCAAGTTAGATGGTGATATGTGGCATCTCTGCCGAAATGCTGGTGCACGCACAAGTGTTTCGGAGCTCGCTGTTCGTTGTACGTTGTTGAACATGGAGAACCGCAGCAGACTACCCACATGTTGACTCGACGGCATCGTCAGTTACGAATGTAGTGGGCACGGGGCCATCAGGATTCGACCGTCGATCGGAAGAAACGTGTCGGATTTTCGGGTTAATCACATTTCTGCTACATTAGGTAGATGGTCGTCTCCACAAACGGCTTGAAACGTCCGCCGCTCCACGGATGCAGGCCGGTGGGAGCAGTATTATGCCATGGAAGACATTCTCATACGCTTGCATGGGACCTGTGGTAGTAATCGAAGACACACTTACCGCTGCGAACCACCTGCCTCCCTTCATGCTTGAAGTTTGCCCCGATGGGGATGTTCTCTGTCAACAGTATAACAGTCCGTGTCTCGGAGCCAGAACAGTGCTACGGTGCTTTGAGGACCGCTATAGTGAACTCACGTTGATGTCTCGGCAACCAAATTCACCTGATGTAAATCCTGTGGAATCCATCTGGGTTGCTATCTGGCGTCATCACCGAGTATTCAAAGTAGCGGTTATCTTCGCGAATTACATGACCCCTGCGCAGACATCTAATGCCACATACTTCAACAAACATACCAACAAATTGTCGGATCTCTGATACGCAGAATCGGCGATGTATTTCGTTAAAAAGACGGACAAACGATCTATTAAGCAGGTGATCATAATGTTTTGGCTCCCATGCGTACCACATCTGTTGCCAGCATTACTGGATACGCAGATAATGTATCAGCACTCCAATCATCAGTTGGCAGTTGACGGTTGGAGTGCTGACACATTATCTGCGTATCCAGTAATGCTGGGAACAGATGTGGTATGCATGGGGTTCATATCAACCTGTATCGCAACAAAAACAGCCTGAAGATGACGCACTGAAGCGTTGAAACTGGTAGCGACAAAAAAAAAAAAAAATCATAAGGATGGCTGTAAGTGTTTTTATTTACTAGTCACGATAGTAAACGGCCATCTTCCCAGAGACCTCCTACTAAAAGGATGGACATACAAAAACTCTTTTGTAACGTTACGGAAAAAAGTTGCAGTCAGCTTTAACACAAATGGGAGACAATTACAGTGTTTCGAAAAAGTGATCCTTCAACACTGTTGCGAAGTGTATGTTCGGAGCCAGTTTCACTTTGCGCACCCTAAGTAATCAATGAATGTACGCTCGTGAGCGTACATTCTGAGTGTTCACAAATTTCTAGATTCAGAAAAATACGAGAGTGTGAAATTAACAGCATCTCATCTATAATAGTTACGCTTATCAACATATTTACCCAACTACAACCACTGCCAATAACAATAGTAATAGTAATTCATTCATTCATTTATTCATTCATTTCGTACAAGTCATCTTTGCACCACGTTATTTCAATTGTCTTGATTTACGTGTTCTGCTGTCTGTCCAGTGCTCTCGCATTCGTTCTCGGTGTTGCTCGTTCCTCTCTTTCCTGTTTATAGATTTGGCTTTTCTTGGAAACCCTGCCACGCCATAAGTTTCTCCTTGAGTGGGACACGCTCCAAGATGTCATCATGGGTGATCCCCACTTCTTTAAGATCTTTCTCCACCTCTGTGAACCTCCTGAAAACAGGTGATTATACGATTGGTGAGTCTTCCAGGCCTAATTCGGGTCATATGCCCATAAAACATAATCTTTCTTTTCTGGATGTTATCGGTTATCTTCTCTATGTTGGAATACAGTTCATGATTATGATGTCTGCTATATTCCCCATTCTCTTTTATGAGACCTAAGATCTTTCTCAAAATCTTCCCTTCCTTGGCCTACAGTTTTTCGATTAGGCCTTTTTTTTGTTCATTACTAGGCATTCAGAAGCGTACAAGACCTCTGGACGGATAACCCTGCAGTAATACCTTAAGTTTCCATTGAACAATACTGATATTTTGTTGTAGATGTTTTTGGTTAAATGTAATGCCACTTTCATTTTGTTCAGGCGTGGTATGAAGGCATCTTTCTCTGATAAGGTGGCTCTTATCCATTCTCTGAGATATTTAAGCTTTTCAACTCGCTTAATTTTGCCTTGACCCACTACAAGCTCCCTTGGTGATGAATTTATGTTCGTTATAAACTCGGTTTTCTCAAATGAAATTTGGAGGCCAGTCTTCTGTGCTTGAAGGTTAAGCTCATTAATCTGTCTCTCAGCTGTTTCCATGGAATCAGAAATAATTGCAAGATCATCTGCAAAAGGAAGACAATCGATTTCAAGATTTTGTTTCTTTTAATCCAGCCTGACACTATTTTTAACTCCTTGATTTTCCAGTTCTTTGCGCCAGTCACAAATGACCTTCTCGAGGGCACAGTTGACGAGCAGAGGTGAGAGCCCATCTCCTTGCCTCACTCCAGTCTTTATTTCAAAAGCTTCTGATGTTTGTCCTCTAAATTTCACTTCTGAGGTTGTGTTGGTTAGTGTTTGCCGGATTATCGCTTTGCTCTTCTTGTCTAGGCCAAATTGTTATGGAATTCTGACCTGAGGTTCAGGTACGAAACCATGGTTTTCACGTCCATTATCTGTTTGACGCACGATCGCCCCTTCCTGAAACCTTCTTGATACTATCCCAGCTGTGGGTCTAGCTATTCTTCTGTCCTAGTTTGCAGAGCTTTCGACAGAATCTTATAGGTTGTCGGTATGAGAGATACCACGATAGTTATTTACATCTGTTCTGTCGCCTTTCTTATGAACAGGATGAATTAGAGCAGAATTCCAGCCATGTGGGAGTCTTCCAGTTTCCAAAATCTGGCTGATAATTTCTGTTAGTTTATGAACTTATCCCCTGCATACTTCCAAAGCTCAGCAATCATAGAATCTTCCCCTGGGGCTTTGTTGTTTTTAAGGCAGTGAATAATTAGCTTGATTTCCTCTTTCGTGGGTGGCGATGAATCTGGGCGTACTTCTAAATAGTCGGTAAAGGGAAATGTGGAGTTTGGAGGTTCACAGAGCTGTCTTTATCATTATGAGCTAGCTTCCCGTTTGGAGCTTTGAAGTCTAGACTTGGAGGATTGTACTTGGTGAGATTTGCCTTAAAAGTTCTATAGAAGTTTAGTGTATTTGTCTTCTGGAAGTCTTGTTCAGTTTGTACCAACTGCATTTTCTCAAATGTGCGCTTCACTCCCCGTATGATCTTTCCGGCGTGTTTTCTAGCATCCAGGAAGTTAGTTAGCTTAATTTTTCTTGGCATTCCATCTCTGCCACGAAGGCTGTCTTTGCTTCACTACTGCCTCACAATCACTGTTCCACCAAGCATGTTTCTTCGGCTTCAGAAGCGGGACAGCTTCCTTTGCTTTTCTGACCAGGACTTGTTGCAATTCTTCCCAGAATTCTGAATCCAAGGATTCAAGTTTACGAGTGAATTCTCGATTGGGCATCAGCTTTTATTTGTCAAATCTGTCTATCTTCTTTGCCTGAGTTTTTCTGGAATTTCTTGGAATTAGCTCAATTTTAATTTTTAAAAGATAGTGATCTGAATCCAGATTGGCATTCCTCAGAACTTTAACATTCTGGATCTCTCGTCGTGCTTTTCGGGTGATTCTCCAACATTCGGATTTGGGCATGAGCAAGTTTTCTGTTTTCTTGGCAAGTGTTTGATTGCTGTAGATTTCATGACCAGGTTAAAAGCTTTACACAATTCCACGAGTCTCTCTCCATTGCGGTTGGTTCTTTTATGTGCTGGGTAGTATCCAGCAATGTCCTGGGATATTCTCTCCTTGCCAAGTTGCGCACTGAAATCTCCGACCAGGATATTGATGTGTTTGTCTGGGATCTTGGATAGAAGCTGTTCTACTTCTTCCCAAAATTCATCGGTTCCTTTCGGACCTCTCTTGTTTGCCTGGTTGGTACGTACATGAACAATAACAGTAATAGTAATAATCTAAACTCCTTCCGAACAGGACATGAAGGTCCAACGGTATCGACCGGCCGCCGTGTCATCCCCAGACCACAGGCGTCACTGGATGCGGATATGGATATAATAATAATAATAAAAATAATAATATGCATAGCTTGTCTGAAAAAAGAAAGAATTGCTTTCGCGTAATTTTGTTACTTTATGGATAATTAAGTACAACTTAAGGCAAGAACGAAATAGCCTGTAAGCTTTAATTACTTTCCGTTTCACATTTTTGGGGAAGTGGGAGTTTTCGTGCTTTTTTTATTTTTTCGCAAAAATGTACAATATCCATAACACATTTAATATTTAACGAATTAATTACGCTTTGCCAGGCACTTAAATGTGATCTGCAGAATATCCATCTACATGAAGAACTTGCAGGCTGAAAATAGGACATTCTTATGTTGCACCAAGACAATTATTTACGCTTACTATACATTTCTTTGTTCGCTTGTGGTCACGCTTATTTCATTTCGTCACTTTCTCTGTCAATGGATGTGATCTATGAGTCCCTAATTCTTTGTGGCCAACTTTTCCTAGTAATTTTCTTTTCTGTTAGCACTTAAAACAGATTCAGTAGAGCTCATGTTGACACCACGCGAAAACAGATTCCAGCACATTGAAAAAACCAACTCCAAACGCGAACTACCGCTTGTGGAAATGATTAAATTCACGTAGTACTGTCTACCAATACCATCACCTGACTAGAATAGAAATGAGGCACTGAGAATTATAAGGGCCAAAAGCACACCGTCGTCGATCCCACATTTAACTGAATACCAAAGAAACCAGTAGCTTTTCGTAAATGCTCATATATACAACACTGGACAAAAACACAGATAAACCTGACCCGCCATAAGATTAACAGTTATTAGTAGTATGAATAAATGCTACAGTCTCACAATCGACGATAATGTACTTTATGGTTCTCAGCGCCCCAAATGGATTGCTGTATGATAAAATCCAATACTTAATATATCTCGTTCATAATCTCACAAGATAGGCTTTTCTGTCAGTATAACTGAAGCATGTGTTTATATACCCAGTACAATTTTACTATACAATGAGTGAATTGACATATCTGAGGAGTATGCTGCCGTCTGGCGGGATTTATGCGAAGCGAAGAGGGATGAAGATCTTTTCCAGTTTGCAGTGTGCTGCCACCTGTTGGTACTGACGTAAACTTGCAGTTGAGTGGTAAGGCTAGCTGTGCACACCGAGAACCATGCACGCTGTTTATCAAATCAGCACGTATTTGGCCCATAAGGCAACTACACACGCCATAGCGTATACGCAAAAGCTCCTTAAAACGTGCACGACTGAAGGTGTGTTCGTGACCCTGATGCCAAGTGTCACGGAGTCTAGAGGAGTAGCAATTTGACGAAGAGCGGCAGATTTAGCACTGTGTATTTCAGATTACCGCATCTACATTACGTTTAACAGCATTACGAGAAAAATAATCATTAACTCCTAAAGGTGTTCCTCGTTATCCCCGTCATCCCCGTTTTCAAGAAGGGACGTCGAACCGATGTGCAGAACTATAGACCTATATCTCTAATGTCGATCAGTTGTAGAATTTTGGAACACGTATTATGTTCGAGTATAATGACTTTTCTGGAGACTAGAAATCTACTCTGTAGGAATCAGCATGGGTTTCGAAAAAGACGATCGTGTGAAACCCAGCTCGCGCTATTCGTCCACGAGACTCAGAGGGCCGTAGACACGGGTTCACAGGTAGATGCCGTGTTTCTTGACTTCCGCAAGGCGTTCGATACAGTTCCCCACAGTCGTTTAATGAACAAAGTAAGAGCATATGGACTATCAGACTAATTGTGTGATTGGATTGAAGAGTTCCTAGATAACAGAACGGAGCATGTCATTCTCAATGGAGAGAAGTCTTCCGAAGTAAGAGTGATTTTAGGTGTGCCACAGGGGAGTGTCGTAGGACCGTTGCTATTAACAGTATACATAAATGACTTTGTGGATGACATCGGAAGTTCACTGAGGCTTTTTGCGGACGATGCTGTGGTATATCGAGAGGTTGTAACAATGGAAAATTGTACTGAAATTCAGGAAGATCTGCAGCGAATTGACGCATGATGAGGGAATGGCAGTTGAATCTCAGTTTAGACAAGTGTAATGTGCTGCGAATACATAGAAAGAAAGATCCCTTATCATTTAGCTACAAAATAGCAGGTCAGTAACTGGAAGCAGTTAATCCCATAAATTATCTGGGAGTACGCATCAGGAGTGATTTAAAATGGAATGATCATATAAAGTTGATCGTCGGTAAAGCAGATGCCACACTGAAATTCATTGGAAGAATCCTAAGGAAATGCAATCCGAAAACGAAGGAAGTAGGTTACAGTACGCCTGTTCGCCCACTGCTTGAATACTGCTCAGCAGTGTGGGACCCGTACCAGATAGGGTTGATAGAAGAGATAGAGAAGATCCAACGCAGAGCAGCGCGCTTCGTTACAGGATCATTTAGTAATCGCGAAAGCATTACGGAGATGATAGATAAACTCCAGTGGAAGACTCTGCGGGGGAGTCGCTCAGTAGCTCGGTACGGGTTTTTGTTGAAGTTTCGAGACCATACCTTCATCGAGGAATCAAGCAATATATTGCTCCCTCCTACGTCTATCTCGCGAAGAGACCATGAGGATAAAATCAGAGAGATTAGAGCCCACACAGAGGCATACCGACAATCCTCCTTTCCACGAACAGTACGAGACTGGAATAGAAGGGAGAAACGATAGAGGTACTGAAGGTACCCTCCGCCACACACCGTCAAGTGGCTTGCGGAGTATGGATGTAGATGTAGCTGTAGATGTAGAAAGGTGTCAGAAGTTAGGGTGTTCACGTGCTCTAGTGCTCTTATACAGCAGCCGCCACTGGTTCCATTACCAAACCTTTCGTCACTGACCATTCACTCCTGTGTGTGTGTGTGTGTGTGTGTGTGTGTGTGTGAGCACTAACCGACTCCTTGTTATTTCGAGGTGCCAGGTGGCTCTTGCCGGCTGAGACAGTAAGGTGGGAGCGCCTCCGTTCTGCCCGCAGCTGCGCGGCGCGGCCAATACCCGTCCCCTCTGTCCTCTGGCGCAGACAGCCAGCGGTAGATTCATTACGGGCCGGACTGTCAGCGCTCGTGGATGATTTACGGTCCCCACGCCTACGACAGACCGCAGGGCGTCCCACCGAGACGAGACGAAACCGGAGAGCCGTCTGCGGTCTGACCCGCCTTTGTCTCGAGGGCCAAGACGTGGCACGTGCGGTCCACGCGCCGACAGCCTATTTGCATTTACGATTCTGCGCATGCGGGAAATGTCCCAGCTGCACCACAATAGCGAGCGCTCCACTTGCGACAATGTAACATTACCCATTGTACCGCAATGGCACCAACGTTTGCCGATAACTGTGAAGCGTCACTTACCTTTCAGGCGGTTGTGACGTTTATGACCAAGTGGTATGTGGAGCCAATTCCTTGCAACTCATATCTTAAGAGAAACACCCAGCCAACCCAACATTAATTCAAAAATGGCTCTGAGCACTATGGGACTTAAAATCTGAGGTCATCAGTCCCCTATAACTTAGAACTACTTAAACCTAACTAACCTAAGGACATCACAAAAATCCATGCCCGAGGCAGGATTCGAACCTGCGACCGTAGCAGCACCGCGGTTCCAAAATGAAGCGCCTAGAACCGCACGGCCACTCTGGCTGGCTACATTAATTGCTGTTACAGTAGTCAAAACTCAGACAATGAACACCCAAGACAGAACCACGTAAGAAAAGACGGGAACAGGTGCACTCTGCTGAACTCTGATTATCACAGAGCAGAATTCCCTAATCTGCCGGTGCTGCGGACATACATTACCAAGCTGTCTTCTTAACTGCAAGGACACGAACTGGCGTACCGGAAACGATGGCTGGTTGCTTCGACGTCCAGTCGTGGTGATGATAATGTCGCAAGTATAGCCCGAAACAAATTATCCTGGTCTGGTTGTTACAGACTAAATACTTCCTATCAATACAAATGCGCCTCTGAGGGACACGAAGAAGGCTGACGAAACAGCGATTGATTTTAACAAGCGAAGTCACACAGTAAATCCGATACAGTCAACTTTAGCCATTTACAATTAAATGAAAGTATATTAGACAGCCAACGGAAGGCAGGCTGTCCAGAGCAGCGAGAGCTCAGTCTTGTAACCTACTCCGACCAAAAGGGGACAGCCGACTCTCTCAAGAGCACCCGTACAAGCCAAACACAGAACATTCCTGACCCCACGACAGTGGCCGTGGTTAAACGTGCCAATCAGCAACTCGAAAACCGGCGGAAAATTCCACTCTATTGCCGAAGCACTACTATTCCCCCAATGGAGATACTTGGTGCCAATTTCTGCACCGATTTTGCTACGTCATGGAGCTATCCCCTGAGCAAGCCAATCACAGTTATGATTTTGCAGAAAACGCGGGGATTTGCCCGCCAAGACTTCCTGGGAACATAAGTCATTCCCACGCCTTGCTGGTAGCCTGTCAGAAAGTGTTTTCACTAAGTTTCTGGGAAGTAACGGAATCTCTAGCCCAGCCGCTCCGTCAGGCCCCTGTGATCGTGTCGCCCCCGCTCTTATGACAATGTCGGCGTCTGGAAAGCATCCACTCGACTTCCTCACACCCGTCGGCTTAACCCTTTCAAGATCAGCAGAACCTGCCTGTCACCGGACCACTCGGGTGACGAGAGACTCTGCGTGGAAAGTCCGCGTGTGAAGGAATAGCAACTTTTCACTGCATACAATTAGAGAGGAAAATCGAATTACTCAGAGTAAGATAGAAATGTGAGAGGGGGCTCATGCCACCTCTCACGGTTGGAGCTTCCATTCAGTTCTTTTGCAAAAGATAACCAGCACGAATTCAGCAAAAGAAAAAAAAAAAAAAACGTTCTTGTGATTCATATCTGGTTCTAAATTCACACGAAGTGGTGAGTGGTATCGACAGGTGTTCTCCTTTCTAGTTTCCGAGAAGGCTTTTGATACCCTTCATCACAGACGGCATGTACTCATATTGGTTGCCTATGGTGTAGCACCAGTTTTGCGACCGGATTCATCTACATCTACAACATACTTCTTAAGCCACAAAATGGTGTGTCGCAGAGGGTACTTCTTGCGCCACTAAATGAGCCCTCCAAACTAGTTCCATTCGCGAATAGCACGTGGGAAGAATTATTGTCGGTAAGCCTCTGTACTGGCTCAAATTTCTCGAATTTTCTGCTCGTCGTCATTACCTGTGACGTATGTGGGGGGAGGGGGGGGGGAGGGGACGTAATATGTTGTCCGACTCTTCGCGGAAAGTGCTCCCTCGAAATTTCAATACTAAATCTCTCCATGATGCACAATGCCTCTTTTGTAACGTCTGTCAATGAAGTTTGTGGCCTTCTCTGTAATGCACTCGTGCCACCTAAACGATGCCGTGACGAAACGCGCCGCTCTTCGTGGGATCTTCTCTGTCTCTTCTATCAGTCCTGTCTGACAGGGATCGCACATATATGAACAATATTCAAGAATCTGTCGAACAAGCGCCCTATAAGCCACTTCCTTTGTGGATGAGATACATTTTCTTAAGATTCGTCCTATGAGTCTGAGTCTGACATCTGATCTCGCAATTTGTTTTATATCGTCATTACACTGAAGGTCGCTCTGGGCAGTCACGGCTAGATATTTTATGGCCGGTACTGTCTCCAGCGATTTTTCATCAGCAGTGTAGATACACTGTAGTGGATTTCTTATCCTATGTATGCGCAATATGTTACATTTATTTACGTACTGGATCAACTGCCACAACCTGCACCATTCATCGATTCTCTGGAAGTCATTCTAGAAATCGTTACTAGCTTCTGGCGTTGCTTGTATGTTATAGACAACCGCAACATCTGCGAACAGCCTTAGAGAGCATCCGACGCTTTCTACTAGATCATTTATATATATTGAAAATAGTAAGGGTACTTTCAAGCTTCGTTGGGGTACTCTGGAAATTACAGGGTGACAATTATTGAACTATATGAAATAAAATCGTCATAACTTCTCAACGGTTTGCGTTAGGACGTTCAAACTACACGGTTGGCCAGGGAGCATGATGGGAATTAGCATGCGCATGCGCACCCGCCTTGTTGTTGTCGGCCATTTGCATGTGAAAATGTCACGGCACGGCGTGCCTGAGCGTATAGTTCTCCTGAAGGTCTCAGAGAAAGTTTGCGACCGAGTTCAAGCTGTGCTAAGAATTTTATTGACAAGTTTGAGAGAACGGGTAGTGTTCATGATGACGGTGTTGGCAATGTCGGCCGTTCAAAAAGGGTGAAAAAGACTGGAAACATAGAGAAGACGTGCGCTGTGTTTGAAAATAGCCCCAGGAAATCAATCAGACGAGCTGGACAACAGTTGCAGCACTGCGACAAATTGTTGTTGAAGACGTGCATCTCTTCCCATAGAAAATTCAAACCCATCAGCCATTAATTCCCAGTGCCGTGGAACGGCGGTTGTGTTTCGCCAACACTACTGTCCACAGAACTGACGATCAGGTCTTGATGTGAATATGGTTTGGTTTAAAGACGAAGCCCACTTTCATTTGGATGCGCTCGTCAATAAGTATAACTCGTTCACAGGCTGTGTGTAATAATAATCTGCCCTTTGTCAAAGTCGCTTATCTCAATGGACTTCACCGTTTGCAGCCCCTATCTTCGCTAGGGTGAACCAACTCAGTGTTCTCTCACCTTTGTTACAGCATCACGTGCCCGCAAAGCCACCTAGCAGCTTCCAACGGCAAGGTGGACACTGGTCATAATATACTATCCTTTTACCCATGCCTTCATCTATGTACACATAGACCTATCTCTTCCTTCCTCTCTCTGCTCTGCCCATACCTTTGCGGAACGCCTGAAACTCATTCCGATACTACCTGTACAACAAGCCAGTCCTGAAGGGCGGCCAAGATGTCAGGCGTTACCAACGTTTTTCACGTCCACTTCCATCCCTACTGAACAGCCCCATACGAAAGCGAGTTAATATTGCTTTGTGATCCAGTTCTGAGGTAAGTCAGAAACTTCAGCTCTCTATCTCATCGCAAATTTAGTTTAAAACCAACTGCAAAATTATTACCAAACAGACAAATCGGCCCGAAAGCGACCTGATAAAAAGTGTCAGAAAGAATTTAGCGAGTCACAACTGCAGCAAGACAGGCAATGTTCTCCCCCACCCCCACCCCACCCCTCCCTGAGCGGGCAGTGCTCTCTGGTCCAGCCTCGGGCATCAGAGGACACGTGCACGGACACCCGAGCCCTCGTACCGCGCCGTCGCGGTGCCCTGCGCACGCCTCCGTCTAGCAGGGCCCAGCCACTGGCTCTGAATACAGACAGCTCTCCTAGGACCGCGCTGGTCTCGACCGCGCCGTGCGACACCCGAGTCGCGAGAAATGCGACCCGCGGTGGCTCACGGCTATCGCCTGTCGGTCGCCGCGCCTGTAACGGGACGCCTCAGGCCGCGTGCGTCCTCGCCAATACCGTCTCAGGTGCTAATCTGCATCTGTACCCCGCATTTCGCAACACTTCGAGATTGCAGTAAAGAGTGAAAGAGTCCTTGGCACCGTGTGCTGGGAGGCCCCGAAGGGTTGTTCAGCCATCTAACACAGTCTTCGTACATCCATAGTTGAAATGGAGGACAGTGGGACGTCAGCTGGTATAAATTTTTATTACAGATGAAAAAATTCCTCCAGCTCTATTTAAGGTGTAGATTTTATTTTGGCAACTAGTTTCAACGTTGTAACAACTTCATCTTCAGGCCCATACACTTGTCGATGTCAACTGCGTGCGGCTGATACTAGGAGGAGGAGGAGGAGGATATTAGTGTTTAACGTCCCGTCGACAACGAGGTCATTAGAGACGGAGCGCAAGCTCGGGTGAGGGAAGGATGGGGAAGGAAATCGGCCGTGCCCTTTCAAAGGAACCATCCCGGCATTTGCCTGAAGCGATTTAGGGAAATCACGGAAAACCTAAATCAGGATGGCCGGAGACGGGATTGAACCGTCGTCCTCCCGAATGCGAGTCCAGTGTGCTAACCACTGCGCCACCTCGCTCGGTGCGGCTGATACTAGAAGTCAGTGGTGAGATATGGACGTGCTCTGTGTGGATGGTGGCTACTAACCAGAAGGAAATCGACACCTTAAATACAGCTGGAGGAATTTCTTCATCTTTAATATAAATCTAACACAGTGATTCACAAACTGGGGTACAGGGTGGCAATTATTGAACTATATGAAAAAAAAACGTAAATTAGTTACAAACTACAGCGTGCACACACTTTAATCAACGTGTGAACGTTACTACAGATATTCGGATTTAGTTTATGACATGTTCGTATGCCTGCCATTATTGGTCATGATGTGGGGCGGACGAATAACGAAATTCTACATGATCCGCTGAAATGTCGGAACATTGATGCTGTGTACGACCTCCTGAATGGCTGTTTTCAGCTCAGCAATGGTTGTGAGGTTATTTCTGTAAGCCTGGTCATTAATATAGCCTCCCAGTAGCATGTATTCAGATCCGGAGAATATGGCGGCCAATCGAGGCCCATGCCAGTAGCTTCTGGGTACCACAGAGCCGAAACGCGTTCCCCAAAGTGCTCCTCCAGGACATCAAACACTCTCCTGCCTCGATGGGGTCGATCTCCGTCTTGCATGAAGCACATCTTGTCGATATAAGGGTCACCTTGGTTAACTGGAAGGAAATCATCTACCAAAACCTTCACGTACAGTTCGGTAGTCACTGATTTGAAACTGCACGCTACACAGTCACCTGCTGAGGGTGAAGAAACTTCTCGATCGCAAAATGCGGATTCTCAGTCACTCAAATGCGCCGAAATTGTTTACCGACAAACCTATCCAAACGCAAGTGAGCTTCGTCGATAAACCAAACCATACAGCGCATACTAATGCCCATCATGTCCCGCGGGGCAACTGTGCGGTTTGAACGTCCTAACACAAATCGGTAAGAAGTTATGACGATTTTATTTCACACAGTCCAATAACTGTCACCCTTTAATTGCCTGCTGAGGGAGTACATTATTTTTTAAAAGATAATTATTACTGTCATAGCTTAATAAAATGGTTCAAGTTGCTCTGAGCACTATGGGACTTAACATCTGAGGTCATCAGTCCCCTAGAACTTAGAACTACTTAAACCTAACTAACCTAAGGACATCACACACATCCGTGCCCGAGGCAGGATTCGAACCTGCGACCGTAGCGGACGCTCGCTTCCAGACTGAAGTTCCAAGAACCGCTCGGCCACCCGGCCGGCACAGCTTAATAAGACAGTAATACCGATTACATACGGGTGTTGGACAAAAATACGGGAACACCGCGAGAAATTCATGTTTGGACATAGATGCAGATTTTAGCCCAGCCTACAGGTTGCGTTGCTTTATTTGACCACGAACGGCACGTGTGCAAAGTCCTCAATACATTGTAAGTGTTCTGCGTAACGAGTGCCGTACGTCAGGGCTAAGTCAATCGGAAAGTGGGAAAACTGTTGGTGCTCATCTGACGATTGTATCCGTAACAAAGGGAGTCGAAGTGGTAGATGTTTCAGGTGACTCCATATCGAGGATTTATACCACATACAGAGAAAGCGGGAAAACGTTGTCCCCGAGAGTGAGATACGGTAACTGAAGAGGATTGTGAAGAACAAAAAGGCAACGGTAGCAGCAAAAGCCACTGCATAACTGAACTTCACATTCGCGGACCCTGTCTCCACCAAATCAACGCAAATGGAACTCCAGAAGAAGGGAATTGTAGGGCGACTCGGAATCCCAAAACCACTCATCACTGACGCGAATGCCCGTAACAGGAAAACGAGCCGCCGAAGTCATAAAACGTGGACTGCGGAACAATGAAAGAAAGTCTCTTGGTCGCATTAGGTGTGTTTCACATCGTTTCCAACTTCTCGCCGAGTTGGTGTCCCAAAAGTGAAACACGGCGGGGCTTCGGTGATGGTTTGGGCGCCACATCGTGGTATTCCACAGGCCCCGTGGTCACTCTGCAAAGTGGCATTACAGCCAAGGATTATGTGACCATTTTGGCTGAAGAGGTCCTTCTCTGGCTACAGTGTTTCTTCCCTAACGACCCTAGTTCACACACCTCGCATCGTCCAGGATTGGTTTTGCAAACAGTAGGGTGAATAGTTGCAACTTCTTAGCCGTCAGTCAATAGATCTCAGTTTTACTGATACTTTGTGGCCTATCTTGGAGAAGACGGATCGTGATCGTTATTCGTCTCAATCATAATTACCTCTACTTTTCACGAAGAATGGAATTAGATTCCCTTGAAAACCATTCGGGAACTATCCGTTCCGAGACGGTAGAAGCTGTTTTGAATGCCAATGGTATGGTTCAGTGAACATTCTATTTCATTTTAAAGTTTAGTAAGCCACTGATGTTGACGATAAAGAGGGGAAGGGGGGAGGGAGGAGAGCACTCCATTTTCAGGCCACAAGTGGCCCATCAGAACCATCCGACCGCCGTGTCATCCTCACAGGAGGATGCGGATGGGGGGGGGGGTATGTGGTCAGCACACCGCTCTCTTGGTCGTTATGATGGTTTTCTTTGACCGGAGCCGCTACTATTTGGTCAAGTAGCTCCTCAATTGGCATCACGAGGCTGAGTGCACCCCGAAAAATGGCAACAGCGCATGGAGGCTGGATGGTCACCCATCCAAGTGCCGACCACGCCCGACTGCGCTTAACTTCGGTAATCTCACGCGAAACGGTATCCACTGCGGCAAGGCCGTTGCCCGGGAGGGAGGAGAAGTACTATTTAATCTCTGATTGCACTTCAGGGCAATGTTCTCAGAAGGGTAGGGAACCACTGCACTAGTCGTGTACGGCAGTTGTGTCTTAAACGATTCATTTGAATGTAGGTCACTGTAACGTTTGTGTATGTGTGTGTGTGTGTGTGTGTGTGTGTGTGTGTGTGTGTGTGTGGGAGTGTGTGTGTGTGTGTGGGTGCATGGTTATATTTCTGTATTATATGACGATGACGACACCCTCAGGTTTCAAGAAGAATGTAATAATACCAGTCCCGAAGAAGGCTGCAGAGGACATACGTGAATATTACCGAATCACCTGTCTAGTAAAACTGGAAAATACTGGCACGAATTATTTACACGAGAATAGAAAGACTGGTAGAAGCAGATACATTTCACTGATTTAGAGAGTTCATTGCTTGAATTATTGAAATGTGTAGGAGTTACAAAAGTTTGTGGACAATTAAGAGCACACAATACAGCGATCGAGATAAGAAGGCAACTGCTTATAATTCTTTAATTGGGAAAATACGACGGGGCTGACCCTACGGCAAACAAGGGAGCAGTAATAATCGAAGTCGTTGCGGACTGTTTACCCAAAGAGCTAAGCAGAGCAACGAAATCCTAATGTTATATGTATATTATACCATGAATGAATTACAGGTCAACTGCAGAATTGACTACCACAATACGAGAGCAAAACTTTCCTCACAGACTATGAATACCTACCTAGATTATAGAATGGAGTTATATATTCTGTTACAAAAGTCTTTTCTTTCTTTTTTATGTACTGGCTTTCTGAACGTGCCCATTTAGATGTCTCAACACTGGAAATGTTATATTAAAGATTTCAGTTTGTTTTGGCAGTTAAAAGTAGACATTAGCTTAAGTCATACATTTCCACGCAGTTACCTAGCACACTGAAAACGAGTAAACATGACGAAAATGTAATACAGGATACACAAAGGTGTTATGCAAAATAAATCCTACTGGTAACACAACAACAAAAGATAAATCGCGGTTGGTACATACTTGGGATATTCTCAACCCAATCCATATTAATGACTAAACATCCAAATTAACAATAAAAAGTTCTTTTGTGTATTCTGTAAGAACTGTGTCAAAACCTAAAGATGGAGAGGCGGAAAAGTTTATGACGGTTTGCTAGTAGACTTCAGGCAACGGATTCAAAACTACGACTCGGAAAGGTAGTAAACTATAGCTCACTTGCCATGCCTACAATTTCTTAGCATACATTGAGCTCTAAACACGTCTAAACTGGTAAAAATATTATCTGCACCTTGTCACAGTTGATATATTACAGAATTAAGGTAATTCACATGCCATGAGGAAACCCTCCTTCAGGACAGAGTACAAAACTTCGCATTTGTTGGACATGATTTCACTGAATGCTTGTTTAGAAACTGCAGTAGAAAATTCTGCATCGTTGTAGATTCTCCCTGTTGTCAGTAATCCTAAGGTCAACGTCATACGCTCATGAAGAGCAACTGCTCTCCACATACAAGTATTTTCCCGCATTATACGACGAGTAAGGAACGTAAAAAGATAATTATATGCTTCCAAATTCTCCCGCATATAATTACCCCAGTAATCGTGTTTGCTCTGTATCTTACGACGTAAAGTTTTGTGCGGAAACAGCTTCTGCTTGAGCTGCCACTGTCTAACCCATTTTGGTCGGTTTTGCAGTTTCTTGTAGTTTGTTTACATTTTTCTTCTTCTTCTTATTCTTTCTTCGCAACAGAAGTTGCGAACACAGACCGTAATAGAACTTCCTCCATTATGAATTTCTGAATACATGAAATAAACTTCAAGATTCCGAGGGCGTAGTCACTTGCCGCTGAAAATTCTTTTCTAGACCTGAAACCAGTAGATTGGAGCTCGCGTCGTGCGAACAGACCACATTTCCAGGTGTTTTTTGCATTCACAAACATTTGCGCACATCTCAGCGCAGACACGTCATTGTGTGTGGACAGGCCCGTATACGAAACGACACTCTGGCAAAAGCGTACATTCCCAGTCGCGGACCGAAGCATAAGATTTCATGTTCATGGGCAGATTACAAGAATACTGTTGTTGTTGTGGTCTTCAGTCCAGAAACTGGTTTGATGCAGCTCTCCATGCTACTCTATCTTGCGCAAGCTTCATCATCTCCCAGTACCTACCGCAACCTACATCCTTCTGAATCTTCTTCATCTCCCAGTACCTACCGCAACCTACATCCTTCTGAATCTGCTTGGTGTACTCATCTCTTGGTCTCCTTCTACGATTTTTACCCTCCACGCTGCCCTCCAATACTAAATTGGTGATCCCTTGATGCCTCAGAATATGTCCTACCAAACGATCCCTTCTTCTAGTCAAGTTGTGCTACAAATTTCTCTTCTCTCCAAGTCTATTCAATACCTCCTCATTACTTACGTGATCTACCCATCTAACCTTCAGCATTCTTATGTAGCAGCACATTTCGAAAGCTTCTATTCTCTTCTTGTCTAAACTATTTATCGTTCACGCTTCACTTCCATACATGGCTACACTCCATACAAATACTTTCAGAAACGACTTCCTGACAATTAAATCTATACTCGATGTTAACAAGTTTCTCTTCTTCATAAAACGCTTTCCTTGCCATTGCCAGTCTACATTTTATATCCTCTCTACTTCGACCATCATCAGTTATTTTTCTACCCAAATAGCAAATCTAATTTACTACTTTAAGTGTCTCATTTCCTAATCTAATTCCCTTAGCATCACCCGACTTAATTCGACTACATTCCATTATCCTCGTTTTGCTTTTGTTGATTTTTTCTTATACCCTCCTTTCAAGACACTGTCCACTCCGTTCAGCTGATCTTCCAGGTCCTTTGCTGTCTCTGACAAAATTACAGTGTCAAGTTTTAATTTCCTCTCCATGGATTTTAACTCCTACTCCGAATTTTTCTTTTGTTTCCTTTACTGCTTGCTCAATATACAGATTGAATAACATCGGGGAGAGGCTACAACCCTGTCTCACTCCCTTCCCAACCACTGATTCACTTTCTTGCCCCTCGACTCTTATAACTGCCATCTGGTTTCTGTACAAATTATAAATAGCCTTTCGCTCCCTGAATTTTACCCCTGCCACCTTCAGAATTTGAAATAGAGTATTCCAGCCAACATTGTCAAAAGCTCTCTGTAAGTATGCAAATGCTAGAAATTTAGGTTTGCCTTTCGTTAATCTATTTTCTAAGATAAGTCGTAGGGTCAGTGTTGCCTCACGTGTTCCAACATTTCGACTGAATCCAAACTGATCTTCCCCGAGGTTTGCCTCTACCAGTTTTTCCTTTCGTCTGTAAAGAATTCGTGTTAGTATTTTGCAGCCGTGGCTTATTAAACTGATAGTTCGGTAATTTTCACATCTGGCTACCCCTGCTTTCTTCGGGATTGGAATTATTATATTCTTTGTGAAGTCTGAGGGCATTTCGGCTGTCTCATACATCTTGCTCACCAGATGGTAGATTTTTGTCAGGACTGGCTCCCCCAAGGCTGTCAGTAGTTCTAATGGAATGTTGTCTATTCCCGGGGCCTTGTTTCGACTTAGGTCTTTCAGTGCTCTGTCAAACTCTTCACGCAGTATCGTATCTCCCATTTCATCTTCATCTACATCCTCTTCCATTTCCATAATTTTGTCCTCAAGAACATCGCCGTTGTATAGACCCTCTATATACACCTTCCACCTCTCTGCTTTCCCTTCTTTGCTTAGAACAAGAACAATAGTGGTAGGAAAACTCGTTTTCCTCTTTCTGTTAATTCTTAATCCGCCTTTCTTTCTTGTTTTTTTTCGGATATTTTCTGCACCTCTTCCGCGCCTGCGCCCTCGGTACGGCTCTGCGAGCGAACCCGGATGAAGTTGCTCGAAGCAGCGTATGACGACGTGGCTGCCCCCGGCAGCGCGGTCTCGGCCGCCGCCGGCGGTCGTCGCCGCCCCATACACGAACCGTACGGCTAGCCCCGGCGGCCAGCCATAAACAGAAATCCCCCAAAGCGGGCCGCAATTGCCAAAGTTGGCGGTCGGGCCGCAAGTTGCCAGACCGCTGCCCGCTGCCGGCGGATTTCGCTGCCAAATCCGTTCCAGACGGACCGAAGCTGCGGCCTCTCCCCCTCCCTCTGACTCTGCCTCCAATGGCCACTTGTGCCGCCCTCCGGAACCTCTCGATATCTCCGCCGCAAGCTGCCTTCTTGGCCGAACGGGCTCCGCCACTGAATCTGACCACAGCGCAGTCCTAGCTGTGGGAAACACGGTCTCCATCAACTGCGACTGCGGTACCCTTAATGTGGTAGCACGAAGGTTAGTCGGAAAGTAATAACTCCTAATTTTTTTTAATTTTCATTTCGTATGAAGAATACAGGCAGATGGCAGTAGTCTCGCTTACGCAAGCTATAACGGGGCAGTGCATTGGTGGAGATGCGATTAGTACTCAGCCAATTCATGTGAAAAGGTTTCTGACGTGATTGTGACCGCACTATGGGAATTAACAGATGTTGAACGCGAATGGTAGTTGGAGCTAGACGTATGGATTTTCCATTTCCGAAATCGTTAGGGAATTTAACGTTCTAAGATCAACAGTGTGCCGAGAATACAAAATTTCAGGTATTATCTCACAACATGGACAACGCAGCAGTCGACGATCTTCACTGAATGCCAGAGAGCAGCTGCATTTGCGTAAAGCTGTCAGTGCTAGCAGACAAGCAACAGTTAGTGAAATAACCGCAGAAATGGCTCAAATGTCTCTGAGCACTATGGGACTTAACATCTGAGGTCATCAGTCCCTCTAGAATTTAGAACTACTTAAACCTAACTAACCTAAGGACATCACACACAGCCATGCCCGAGGCAGGATTCGAACCTGCGACAGTAGCAGTGGCGCGGTTCCAGACCGAAGTGCCTAGAACCACTCGGCCACACCGGCCGGCAGACCGCAGAAATCAACGTGGGTCGTACGACTCACGTATCCATTAGGACAGTGGGGTGAAATGTGGCATTAATGGGCAATGGCAGCAGATGACAGACACCAGTGCCTTTGTTATCAGCACGACATCGCCTACAGCGCCTCTCCTGCACTCGTGACCATAATTCTTGGGCCCCAGACCGTGGAATGATCAGATGAGCCCTGGTTTCAGTTGGTACACTATGTGATCAAAAGCATCCGGACACCTGGCTGAAAATGACTTACAAGTTCGAGGCGCCGTCCATCGGTAATACAAGAATTCAATTTGGTGTTGGCCCACCCTTAGCCTTGATGACAGCTTCCACTCTCGCAGGCACACGTTCAGTCAGGTGCTGGATGGTTTCTTGGGGAGTGGCAGTCCTTTCTTCATGGAATGCTGCACTGAGGAGAGGTATCAGTGTCGGTCGGTGAGGCCTGGCACGAAGTCGGCGTTCCAAAATGTCCCAAAGGTGTACTATACGATTCAGGTCAGGACGTGCAGGCCAGTCTATTACACGGATTTTATTGTCGTGTAACTAATCCGCGACAGGCTGTGCATTATGAACAGGTGCTCGATCGTGTTCAAAGATGCAATCGCCATCTCCGAATTGCTCTTCAATAGTGGGAAGCAAGAAGGTGCTTAAAACATCACTGTAGGCCTGTGCTGTGATAGTGCCACGCAAAACAACAAGGGGTGCAAGCCCCCTCCATGAAAAACACGACCACACCATAACACCACCTCCTCCGAATTTTACTGTTGGCACTACATACGCTGGCAGATGACGTTCACCGGCATTCGCCATACCCACCCATACATTGCCATCGGACCGCAACATTATGTACCGCGATTCGCCACTGTTCAATTGTCCAATTTACGCTTCTTACACCAAGCGAGGCGTCGATGGCATTTACCGGCGTCATGTGTGGCTTATGAGTAGCCGTTAGATCATGAAATCCACCTCCCGCGTAACTGTCATAGTACCTGCAGTGGATCCTGATGCAGTTAGGAATTCCTGTCTGATGTTCTGGATAGGTGTCTGCCTATTACACATTACGACCCTCTTCAACTGTCGGCGGTCTCTGTTAGTCAACAGACGAGGTCGGCCTGTGCGCTTCTGTGCTGTACGTGTCCCTTCACGTTTCCACTTCTCGATCACATCGGAAACAGTGGACCTAGGAGTGTGGAATTCTAGCGTACAGACGTATGACACAAATGACACGCAATCACCTGACCACGTTCGAAGTCCGTGAGTTCCGCGGAGCATACCAATCTGCTCTCTCACGATGTCTACCCGGCCGCGGTGGTCTCGCTGTTAAGGCGCTCAGTCCGGAACCGCGGGACTGCTACGGTCGCAGGTTCGAATCCTGCATCGGGCATGGATGTGTGTGATGTCCTTAGGTTAGTTAGGTTTAAGTAGTTCTAAGTTCTAGGGGACTGATGACCACAGTAGTTAAGTCCCATAGTGCTCAGAGCCACGATATCTAATGATTACTATTTGGTTCCAAAACATTTCCTTACTTCCAATAGCATGCAACTCCGTTTTTATATTACTGCAAGTAACGATCTCTCATGCAATTAATTACGCAGACCAGGAGTGGGTCCCTAGTTTGAATCTTATTCATTTGCATACAGTGCGGGCCTGTTCCCGAAAAACGGTCGTGCGACAACGGACGTGGCAAATTTTAACAGAACGCAATAAATTATCTTTGTTCCCCTGGGAACTTGAGTGTGCTCTTTTTGTGTGAACTGTTCCCTGTTGACTATGGACTGTATGCTTTTTTTATTTAAAGGAGATTATCGGCGGATGTTGGCAGGAACCAGTAGGACAGATTGTATATATTTCAGTCTAGTAGTCGAATCTCGTGATCTTGGTGAATATGACTGGATTGCGACAGGGCTTCTAATTAATGACTGAGGAGAAGTTAATTATGCCCTATCTCATGGGTCATGATTGTTACGTCGTGAAAAGGCAACGTGCATAAGGTGCTTTTCGATTTCAGATGTTTTATTGATGACAAACCCTTACACACTGGTCAGCCAGAACGTTATGACCACCGACCTACTATCAATATGAACCTGTCCAGGTGACAGCAGCGTCAGCTGGCGTGGTGCATGTAGTATCGGTGAGCGTGCTGTCCGTGTGTAGAATGGGGAAGACGCACTATCTATTTAATTTTGACCGAGGAGAGAGTGTGTTGGCCCAGAGGCTCGGTACGAGCATTTCGGATACTGCACGACTTGTCGAGTGTTCGAAGAGTGCTGTGGTTAGTGTCCTCAACATCTGGAAAAACCAAGGTGAAACGACAGACGTCATGGGGTTGGATAGCCACCACTTATTACAGATGTCGGACGTCGTAGGCTGGGCAGACTGGTAAAACAGGACAGGCAGTGAACTGTTGGGGTATTAGCACCAGACTTTACTGTTCCGCAGTGTACAAGGGTGTAGCACCAGACTTTAATGTTCCGCAGAGTACAAGGGTGTAGCACCAGACTTCAGTGTTCCACAGAGTACAAGAATGTAGCACCAGACTTTAATGCTCCGCAGAGTACAAGGGTATAGCACCAGACTTTAATGCTTCGCAGAGTACAAGGTTGTAGCACCAGACTTTAATGTTCCGCAGAGTACAAGGGTGTAGCACCAGACTTTAATGTTCCGCAGAGTATAATGGTGTAGCACGAGACTTTAATGCTCTGCAGAGTACAAGGGTGTAGCACCAGACCTTAATGTCCCGTAGAGTACAAGGGTGTAGCACCAGACTTTAATGCTCCGCAGAGTACAAGGGTGTAGCACCAGACTTTAATGCTCCGCAGAGTACAAGGGTGTAGCACCAGACTTTAATGTTCCGCAGAGTGCAAGGGTGTAGCACCAGACTTTAATGCTCCGCAGAGTACAAGGCTGTCTGAACACAAAGTGCACTGAACTCTCATAACGATGGGCCTCCACAGCCGACGGTCGAAGCATGAGCCAACGTTAAGACCACGACATCGGCAACCATGACTGGAATGTTCACGTTGTCATCGGCACTGGCGTTGGCGCAGTGGCAGAGCGTTGCATGGTCTGATGACTTCCGAAAATTTCTTCGTGATGCCGATAGGAGAGCACGATTACGTCGACTTCCACGGGAAGCGCTCCTAGATACCTGTACTGCGAGACAGAGACTAGCAGGCAGTGGCTCCATTACGTTCTGGGGAACATTCACGTGGACAGCCATGGGACCAGTGGAGCTCGTGCACGGGGTCATTATGGGCAAGGAGTATAATACACTGCTTACAAACCACGCACACCCCTTCGTGACGGTCATGTTTCCCTGCGGTACTGGCATTTTCAACAAGACAATGCGCCATATCACAAGGCCAAGGCCAGCCGTTGTGACGGAGCGGTTCTAGGTGCTTCAGTCCGGAACCGCGCTGCTGCTACTGTTGCAGGTTCGAATCCTGCCTCGGGCATGGATGTGTGTGATGTCCTTAGCTTTGTTAGGTTTAAGTAGTTCTAAGTCCGAGGGGACTGATGACCTCAGATGGACTTAGAGCCATTTGAACCACAAGGCCAGGAGTGCGATGGAGTGGTTTGAGGAACGCAGTGGCGAGTTCCAATTCATGTGCTGGCTCCCCAAGTCACCGATCTGAACCCGATCGTACACATCTGGGATGCGATTGAATGTGGCTCCAGAGCTCATCGCCCCTCTCCTCGGAATTTAGGAGACTTAGGTGACTTGTGTGTGCAGACGCGGTGCCAATACCCTCCAGCGATTTACCAAGGAGTGATTGCTACCATGCCACGACGCGTCGGCGCTATTATCCGTGCCAAAAGTGGACATACCGGCTACTAGATAGATGGCCATAATGTTCCGCCTGGTCAGTGTATATCAGTTTTATCCGTGTGAAAACTTGGCGTGACGTCCAGCTCAAAATGATTACATTTTATAATTCTTGAACAACTAAAGATGATAAGTCAACGGCCTTGCCGCAGTGGTAACACCGGTTCCCGACAGATCACCGAAGTTAAGCGCAGTCGGGCTGGGCTAGCACTCCGATGCGTGACCAGCCGGTCTGCGGAGCGCTGTTGACAAGTGGGGTGAAATGAGCCCGTGTGAGGCAAAGTGAGGAGCTACTTGAGTGAGAAGTAGCGGCTCCGTTTGTAAGAGGTTAAATTCACAGTCAATTATTGAAAAGTGACAATTTAATTGAGAGGTTAGTTACATTGTATTATCACCAGGTTACTGAATTTTTTTTTTTTTGTTGGGACGTTACACTGAATGTGAACGACATAATTATAATTTTTTACTGTTGAGAGGTTTAGGAATTTTTCTGCTTTGAGGTTACACTAAACTTGAATATTGTTTATGTTAATATTTTCTGTTGAGAGGTTGCGGTGAATTATTTTGTGGGGAGGTTACACGTTCTCGGAAATTGACATACGGCCGCGAGAGCGGTGTGCTGACCACAAGCCCCTCCATAACCGCATCCAGTGACGCCTATGGACTAAGGATGACACGGCGGCCGGTCGGTACTTTTGGGCCTTCATGACCTGTTCGGGAGGAGTGAAGATGATAAAGTATGTCGAAACCACTTGTTTGTAAATAAAGATATATTTATGCGCTGTTGGTTTTTGTAGTTTTTAACCAGTAAAATAAACCCCTCCTGCTGCTTTCTCATCACGAGAAAATTCAATCAGTTTGGCAAATGTCATACTTGTGCTGCGCGGCTCCGCTCAGTGTACTTATAGAGAGAGAGAACAGGAGAACAGCCGCCAGCCACATACTCTGCCGGGCTCGGCGGTCCTGTTTTTCGAAGCCCTCCGAGCCCGCCTGCGGACTCGTATTTGCACGCGGCCGGGTATTGAGGAAAAGTAGAGACACGCAATTTGGGAGAAAGAAGTGGCTGCCGGCGAGAGAGAGCAGGTGTCGTACTGGCGCGGCCGGCCCGCGGCGGCCTTGTTATTGGCAGCGCAAGTCGCCGCAGAGCCCAAGAATGGGCCGTTTAATTTCCTGGCGCGCCAGATAGCGCGGCTGAGTCGCGGCGCTGCCAATTTCCTGCAGCCGTGTGTCCACTCGTCTCGTACGCGACGCGACGCGACGCGACGCGCCGTGTGGGTCTGCCCGACCGGCGACACTCCGCTAGTTATTTGCCGCTGCCTCTCTCACACTGTGCGACCCACGCGTCGCAAGCGCTTCGATAAAAACCGGCACGGTACAGTTTACTAAGCCTACCGGAAAAAACGAAAAAAAATAGCAACTAGCGCTACCTCGTCCACGTTCGTATCGTCGCCACCTCGCCAGACCACCTCATGCGGTGTTCGTAGCTGGTGTACGCCGTAAATCAGTTGTTCACCCATACCTCGTGAACACTACAGCTACAACTAGAGCTTATCTGATTGCATCTCTGCCACACTAGGCGTAATTATTGCATGGCTCACCATTTGTGACAAGCGCTATATACAGGGTGAGTCACCTAACATTACCGCTGGATATATTTCGTAAACCACATCAAATACTGACGAATCGATTCCACAGACCGAACGTGAGGAGAGGGGCTAGTGTAATTGGTTAATATAAACCATAAAAAAATGCACGGAAGTATGTTTTTAACACAAACCTACGTTTTTTTAAATGGAACCGCGTTAGTTTTGTTAGCACATCTGAACATATAAACAAATACGTAGGTTAAAAACCCTGTATTCCAATAATCGCCTCCACACACACACACACACACACACACACACACACCATTCCCGCCAACCACACTGGTGCATCTCGACACTCGCTCTCACAACACGTCACAATCGATTGTTCGCCCTATCGACCCGTGCCGAGTGCAAAGTTATAATAAGGGCCTACGGACCATGCTACCCTATCCTGTGCAGGCTTCTTCATCTCCCAGTACCTTCTGCAACCTACATCCTTCTCAATCTGTTTAGTGTATTCATCTCTTGGTCTCCCTCTACGATTTTCACCCTCCACGCTTCCCTCCAATACTAAGTTGGTGATCCCTTGATGTCTCAGAATATGTCCTACCAACCGGTCCCTACTTCTTGTCAAGTTGTGCCACAAACTCCGCTTCTCTCCAATTCTATTCAATACCTCCTCATTAGTTATGTGCTCTCCCCATGTAATCTTCAGCATTCTTCTGTAACACCACATTTCGAAAGCTTCTATTCTCTTTTTGTCTAAACTATTTATCGTCCTCGTTTCACTTGGATACAAGGCTACACTCCATACAAATAAGGTTTTCCGTAAGTTCCCCAAATCGTTTCATGCATCTGTGATGCAGAATGTGAAAGATGCTGTATTTGGACGGGTTACTCCCGTAACCGAAATATCAGATCTGAAGATGGTTCTAGATGAACCGAAACCGGTCATATGAATAAACATTTTGCAATCAAGACGGATTATAAGTAACATTGTAAAGTCACTGATTGCGGCTATACTATCAGACATTATGTCTGTTTATGCAAAATTACAGACTTTTTTCGCTCACTTAGGTTATCGTTTGCCCATATAGGTTAGAGATTTAAAGCAGTTCATTGAAGTTTCATAAAAAAAAATGGAAAAGCTCTTAAATTTCAGCGTCTGATTCATTATTTGTAGGCCAAACAGTTTACTCCCTCGTGGTAAACTGTTTGGAAGTTTACAGTTTTTCTTGTATACAACTGTAACTGTCATTTTCTGTGTCTAGAGTGTCATTCGTTTCTGTAAGTGTTGTCTGCTTTTTCAGGTGCTGCTTTCAGTTGTTTCTCCTTGACTATATGTGTGCTGATGCAAGTTCTGTGTGTGTGTCTGTGTGTGCGTCTGTGCACGTGTGTGCGTGCGTTTGCGTGTTTGTGAGAATAAATAATAAAATAAAATATAAAAATGACGCACACACACAGAAATTGCATTACCACACATATAGTAACAGAAAAAAGAATTGAAAGTAAACCCGAGTAAGCTATCAACACTTAGAGAGACGAATGATACTGCATGGGTTTGTTTATAAATATCATTTCCTGTTACCGGTAACGATCTTCTTTTATTCATATGTTACACAACGCGTTTAGTGAAAGGATTCCCATTTTCAAGTTGTGTTTTCTCTTTAGACTATGCCTTTCTATGTAACGTTTCCGATGTGTGAGGTTCCACTTTGTTTTGTTGACTTTACTGCAATATATAAAGAACGCGCAATTTTTAGTTAGTTATAACAAAACACCAAGATAGACACAAAGCCCATGCCTACTACAGTAGTACAAGTTTATATGCCAACTACCTCTGCAGATGATGAAGAAATAGATGAAATGTATGACGAGATAAAAGAAATCATTCAGGTAGTGAAAGGAGACGAAAATTTAATAGTCATGGGTGACTGGAATTCGTCAGTAGGAAAAGGTAGAGAAGGAAACATAGTAGGTGAATATGGATTGGAGGGAAGGAATGAAAGAGGAAGCCGCCTTGTAGAATTTTGCACAGAGCATAACTTAATCATAGCCAACACTTGGTTCAAGAATCATAAAAGAAGGTTGTATACCTGGAAGAATCCTGGAGATACTAGTAGGTATCAGATAGATTATATAATGGTAAGACAGAGATTTAGGAACCAGGTTTTAAATTGTAAGACATTTCCTGGGGCAGATGTGGATTCTGACCACAATCTATTGGTTATGAACTGCAGATTGAAACTGAAGAAACTGCAAAAAGGTGGGAATTTAAGGAGATGGGACCTGGATAAACTGAAAGAACCAGAGGTTGTAGAGAGTTTCAGGGAGAGCATAAGGGAACAATTGACAGGAATGGGGGAAAGAAATACAGTAGAAGATGAATGGGTAGCTCTGAGGGATGAAGTAGTGAAGGCAGCAGAGGATCAAGTAGGTAAAAAGACGAGGGCTAATAGAAATCCTTGGGTAACAGAAGAAATATTGAATTTAATTGATGAAAGGAGAAAATACAAAAATGCAGTAAATGAAGCAGGCAAAAAGGAATACAGACGTCTCAAAAATGATATCGACAGGAAGTGCAAAATGGCTAAGCAGGGATGGCTAGAGGACAAATGTAAGGATGTAGAGGCTTGTCTCACTAGGGGTAAGATAGATACTGCCTACAGGAAAATTAAAGAGACCTTTGGAGAGAAGAGAACCACTTGTATGAATATCAAGAGCTCAGATGGCAACCCAGTTCTAAGCAAAGAAGGGAAGGCAGAAAGGTGGAAGGAGTATATAGAGGGTTTATACAAGGGCGATGTACTTGAGGACAATATTATGGAAATGGAAGAGGATGTAGATGAAGACGAAATGGGAGATAAGATACTGCGTGAAGAGTTTGACAGAGCACTGAAAGACCTGAGTCGAAACAAGGCCCCGGGAGTAGACAACATTCCATTTGAACTGCTGATGGCCTCGGGAGAGCCAGTCATGACAAAACTCTACCATCTGGTGAGCACGATGTATGAGACAGGCGAAATACCCTCAGACTTCAAGAAGAATATAATAATTCCAATCCCAAAGAAAGCAGGTGTTGACAGATGTGAAAATTACCGAACTATCAGTTTAATAAGTCACAGCTGCAAAATACTAACGCGAATTCTTTACAGACGAATGGAAAAACTGGTAGAAGCCGACCTCGGGGAAGATCAGTTTGGATTCCGTAGAAATGTTGGAACACGTGAGGCAATACTGACCTTACGACTTATCTTAGAAGAAAGATTAAGAAAAGGCAAACCTACGTTCCTAGCATTTGTAGACTTAGAGAAAGCTTTTGACAATGTTGACTGGAATACTCTCTTTCAAATTCTGAAGGTGGCAGGGGTAAAATACAGGGAACGAAAGGCTATTTACAGTTTGTACAGACACCAGATGGCAGTTATAAGAGTCGAGGGGCATGAAAGGGAAGCAGTGGTTGGGAAAGGAGTAAGACAGGGTTGTAGCCTCTCCCCGATGTTATTCAATCTGTATATTGAGCAAGCAGTAAAGGAAACAAAAGAAAAATTCGGAGTAGGTATTAAAATTCATGGAGAAGAAGTAAAAACTTTGAGGTTCGCCGATGACATTGTAATTCTGTCAGAGACAGCAAAGGACTTGGAAGAGCAGTTGAACGGAATGGACAGTGTCTTGAAAGGAGGATATAAGATGAACATCAACAAAAGCAAAACGAGGATAATGGAATGTAGTCAAATTAAGTCTGGTGATGCTGAGGGAATTAGATTAGGAAATGAGACACTTAAAGTAGTAAAGGAGTTTTGCTATTTAGGGAGTAAAATAACCGATGATGGTCGAAGTAGAGAGGATATAAAATGTAGACTGGCAATGGCAAGGAAAGCGTTTCTCAAGAAGAGGAATTTGTTAACATCGAGTATAGATTTAAGTGTCAGGAAGTCGTTTCTGAAAGTATTTGTATGGAGTGTAGCCATGTATGGAAGTGAAACATGGACGATAACTAGTTTGGACAAGAAGAGAATAGAAGCTTTCGAAATGTGGTGCTACAGAAGAATGCTGAAGATAAGGTGGGTAGATCACGTAACTAATGAGGAGGTATTGAATAGGATTGGGGAGAAGAGAAGTTTGTGGCACAACTTGACTAGAAGAAGGGATCGGTTGGTATGACATGTTTTGAGGCATCAAGCGATCACAAATTTAGCATTGGAGGGCAGTGTGGAGGGTAAAAATCGTAGAGGGAGACCAAGAGATGAATACACTAAGCAGATTCAGAAGGATGTAGGTTGCAGTAGATACTGGGAGATAAAGAAGCTTGCACAGGATAGAGTAGCATGGAGAGCTGCATCAAACCAGTCTCAGGACTGAAGACCACAACAACAACAACAATAACAAAACAAAGCAGAACCTCACACATCAAAAACATTACGTAAAAATGGCATAGTACAAACAGAAAACACATAAAAATGAGAATCATTTCCCGAAACGCGTAGGATAAAATATGAATAAAAGAAAGTCATGACCGCAGCAGAAAACATTTGTAAACAAACCCATTGTTTTCACAGTCGCTGGTTTTCGAATAACCAATCATAACGGACGAAATCATAATGGCACTCTAGACACAGAAAATGGCAGTTACAGTGCTATATTTCAAAAACAGTGACCACAAGGAAAACTGCAAACCCTTAACTAGTTTGTCGGGAGAGTAAGAGAGGTGTGGCTTACAAATAATGAATTAGATGCTTGTCTGTAAGTACTTTCTCTTTTTATTATAAAAACTCCAACGAACTCTTTAAAATCTATAACCCATACGCGCAAACGATAACCTATATGTGCAAACGAAATAATAGTGTAATATTTCAGGGCATTCACTGAAGATGCCTAGTAAAAGATAATCTTAATGTACAGCACTTTTTTCTTTTGAACTACTGTAATTCATATATAGCTTTTATGAAAACTGCTACCACAAGAAACTTGTTATAAGAATTTGTATACTACGTCAGGAATATGGGTGATTCAGTTACCACAGAAAATTTAGTAAATATCTTAATAGCTGGCTACAAATCAGCCGCAATTATAAAAGACCTCTGTGTTTGTACAGTTTAGTTTCAGACCCCTTCGAGAGATTGCAGCGGAGACTTATAAAGTTTTGATGGGAACCCACGTCAGGAAATGTACCATTTGTATATAAATAAAGTTTTAAGATCTTATAACTTTCAAATCTCCCATTTCACTTTAGGCACACAAAAAGAGAAGAGGGCGCGGTCATCAGTCTGTTGTAATTATGACATCGCGTACCATTTTCGTCGGACTAGAAAAACGGCTGCAAAAAACTGGTGCATTTGCAACTACGAGGTTTGACCGTAGTGTTCACGGGCATGCCACACTCTCTAGTTTGCACGACACATAAAATAGAACCTGATACCTGGGTCTCGAAACATTCCACACGTTATGGGTTCATGTAGGGCACACAGATCAGATGTAATTGTTTCCGCTGTGTGCGTACCGTCAAGCAGGAGTTTTGAATATGATCCCGTCTTCAAACTTATTTTTCATCCAAGTAGTACATCCACGGAGATGAGTTTCTTATGAAAACGTTCTTTCCAAGACCCTTCCACAACCCCTAGAAGCCTATAATAGGAACTGTGGAAGAGCTCGTGTATGTAAATAGATAGAAGAAATTTGACGCTTGAGTGCGTTTTCAAGTCGTTGCAGGTTTTCCGCATGAAGCTTTACTTCCGAAATCGAGTTGAAATCCTCTCTGCAGTTACAGCAGTGGTAATGAGATACGATTCTGGAGGGACTTCATCAAAATACGCGCCTTTCTAATAGGAAGTTCATTATTGTCTAGTTACAAAATGACTCTCAGCACTATGGGACTTAACATTTGAGGTCATCAGTCCTCTAGACTTAGTACTACTTAAACATAGCTAATCTAAGGACATCACACACATCCATGCCCGAGTCAGGATTCGAACCTGCGATCGTAGTAGGAGCGCGGTTCCGGACTGAAGCGCCCAGAACCGTTCGGTCGCAGTGGCCGGCTGTCGAATTACATACATGGCAGGATATAAATTAGGCGATGACAACAACATTGTTCACCAATGTGAAAAAATAGCGATTAATAATTATTTAAATAAAAATAAATTTTAATATAACGCGTTTTTAATCGGACTAAGAAGTATAAAATAATTTCTACTAGCCCATTACAGATTCCTAATCCGATAAATGTAGTACTGAAAATTAGTGCTTGTCAGTTTTTAATAGCTATGACAATATTTGTAAAATCGTGGGGCGCAAGCAATACGTAATTGATGCATGAATAGTTCACATCAAAACTAGTATTAGCTATTGCATGCATCCCACATATTATTAAACAAGTGTTAATTTAAAAATTTATTGTAATTTAAATAAATATTTTCTGCTTTTTAGTCTTCTGTGTGTGGAATTTCTCAATGGATTTTAAACATTCTGATAAGATTTTATATATATATATATATATATATATATATATATATATATATATATATATATTAGCTTTTCCCCGTGTGGGTTGATGATACCCCCATCGGGCGCCTCCCCGGGTGGCGGATAGGGGAAAGCTTCCTAGATATAGGTGGTACTGGGGAAATGAAATACCCAGGGCGGACCAAAAACCAATAAACCCAGTGGTGTCTGTTCAGCATCTGGCGGCCAGTGGCCAGCGTCTGTTCCTCTAGTTGAGGCGGCTGCACAAAATCTACTCGAACTCAAAAATCGAGTCGTATACCTGTAGTCTCAACAGAGATCACCACAAAAACTAAAATTCAACTTGAACGCATTATGGAAAAGACGACCACAGAGTCACTACCCCAGGAACCAGTCGATAGACTGGATTCATCTGATCATCGGATTCTGGGGGATCATGGACACCATGCGGAGAAGAATCGGAGCTTCTCAAAAACTCCTCACACTCTCAAAACGAAACGTAAAAATTTTATTGGTACAATTAATGTGAACACTCTCACTAAAACAAGCAAATTAAAGCAACTTACCAACGCAATGGGAAAATTTAAACTGAAAATCACTGCACTGCAAGAGACAAGATTCACAGATGAAGGACACTTTAACACAGAGAATTACAGGATCTACAAGGGAAAACCTGCCATAAAAGTAAGAGACAAACTACCACTTTCCGGAACAGGATTCGCCGTACACACTTCCGTACTCGACTCAGTTACTGACTTCACGTCTCCCAATGAAAGAGTCTCCCTGTTATCAGTAAAATCAGCTAATAAAGCATACACTCTGATCAATGTGCACGCCCCCACAAATCACCACAATAAAATCTACCCTGAAAAAGTGGACAATTTCTGGGAAACACTAGAAGAAACAACAAATAAAGTACCTAGGCACCATGTGAAAATCTTAGTAGGCGATTTTAACGCACAATTAGGGAAGGGAAAAAAATTCAGAGATACCACTGGACCCCACACCAAACACAAACGTACCAAAAAGAATGGTGAAAAACTAATCGACTTCTGCAGAAACTTTGGACTTAAAATAATGAGTACCCAGTTTCAAAAACCTGCACATAAATTAACCACATGGAGATCACCCAGTCTTAGACAGGGTGAATACCAAATAGGCCATGTGGCAATTTCCAAAGAAAACATAAAATAAATTCAAAACATCAGAACCCGCAAAGGTGTCTTTCAATCAGATCATCATCTTCTCCAAATAAAAACAAAATTCCAACCCAACAGAATGCTAAAAAGGCCACCCAAAAGTACCAAACCAGATCCAGAATATCTGCAACTCAACAAAGGAAAAAATCATCATGCAAATTAATCAGGAAAAATCAACAGACTGGAAGAAACTAACAGAGAAAATTCAGGAAGCCCTCAAATTAGGACAACCCCCTCGCAACAGGAAACATCGCTGGTGGAATGCAACCTGTGATGAGGCAGTCGACAACCGAATAACTGCATGGAAAAAATTTAGCAGTCACAAAACTGAAGAAAACTGGGAGTACTTTCTTAAAACGCAAAAACAGACCTCAAAAATAATTAGAAAAGAAAAACGGGGATATGACAACAACAGACTCTCTGAAATCCAGCAGGATTTCATCAAAAATAATAAAAGAAATTTTTATAAGACTTTCAGAGAAAACTTACAGGGATACCAAGCGCCTAGCTTGTGCTTCAAGAAACCCTTTGGAAACCAACACGAAAAATAACTGCAATATCTTAGCCCAATTTTTCAGTTCCCTCCTCAATTGCGAACCACCCCAAGAAAAACTTGTCTTGTCTTCTCCAGTATTCACACACCCAGACTCACATGCCCCGCATCTTGAAGAAATTATGGAGATAGTCAAGCAGTTGAAAAATAACAAAGCACCAGGAGAAGATGGGATCGTTGCTGAGTTCTGGAAACTAAACGATCCTATACTTATGCAGAAATTACACCATATGATGTCAGACATATGGATAACGGAGCAGATACCAGAGGACTGGAAATGCGCTCTAATTCACCCGCTACACAAAAAGGGCGACAAGACAGACATGAACAATTACAGAGGAATTTCCCTGCTCTCAGTCGCTTACAAAATCCTTTCCAAAGCGCTTTTAAACAGGTTAGAATCCCAAGCAGATATACTAATTGGTGAATACCAGGCCGGAATCAGGAAAAGACGCTCATGTGCGGAACAGATCTGGTGCTTAAAGACAATATTACAAATGAGGAAATGCAGAAACACAGTAGTTACATTCATCGACTTCAGGAAAGCATATGATTCAGTGGACCGTGGAACCCTGTTTAAAATCATGGAAGAATTTGGGATCGACCGAAAGACACGAAAAATCACAGAAAAGACACTTACAGGAACAACGGCCAAAGTGAAATTCATGGGCGAAGTATCAGAACCCTTCGAAATCAAATCTGGAGTCCGACAGGGGGACGGACTATCCCCAATCCTTTTCAATATTTTTCTAGAAAAGATAATCAGGGAATGGGAACCTCACGTACAGGGTATCCAAATTGGTATCAAGAAAGAGAACCGAATTAAAGTCAAGTGCCTTGCTTTCGCTGACCATATTGCAATTATCACCAATAACAGAACAGAAACGATTCACGCAGTGGAAAAACTACATGAAATTTCACAAAAAACAGGACTACAGATATCTTATGAAAAAACTCAATATATGGAAAGGCAGCTAGAAAATAAATCCCCTTTAATAACAAAAATATAGTAAAATTGCACAATTCTGCCATTTTAAATACCTCGGTTAAACTATACAGTCCTCAGGATTAAACCGAATTGCCAACGAACAAAGAATCACCAAGCTCCAGAAGGCCTACAAGCTAACATGGACGCATTACAACAAGAAGTGCATTTCGACAGACGCAAAATTAAGGCACTATACAACAGTGATTCTTCCAGAAGCAATCTATGCAGCTGAAACAATGGTGATTGATGGTCATTCAAAAATTAAGGAAATGGAAAAGCAGGAAAGAAAAATTCTCAGGAAGATTTACGGTCCAATCAACAAAAATGGCATTTCGATGAAGAGACCACAAAACGAACTCTATAGAAAGATCAACATAGTAACAGATGAAATCAGAAAGCGCCAAGCCAAATTTTATACACACATCTACAGCATGGAAGACTCCAGAACAGCAAAGAAATTATTCAATATTATAACAAGGAGTAAATGTGGCACAGAATGGCTGAAAGAAGTCCAGATGGATCTACAGCAGATCAACATAAAAAATCTCGAAGATCGCACCGAGTGCCTGCATAAAATCACAAGTGTGAAGTTTGGGGAAAGAACATCGCGTCAGCCTGGTAAAAAATGGACAGAGGAACGGAAGAAGTAGCATTCTGAGAGGTTGAGGAGGTTTTGAGAAGCAAAGAAGAAAAACATCCGAAGATGAAATTATGAATTCAGGTTCAATCGCTCTCCTAAAGGGGAGATGATAATATTAGCTTTTCATCTGTAGCTTCACCCATGAACACATATGTCACATATTGCACACATCTCCTCCTCCCTCTCTGTCTGTCCATCTCCTGTTCCCATCTCTCTCCGCTCAGCAGTGCCCAACTGATCATATACTGCCTGGAACGCTTCTGATACTACCTGCACAACATGCTCATCCTGCAGGGCAGCTGAGATGTCAGGTGTAACTAACCTTCTAAACGCTACCCCCACCCCTACCAAACAGACCAACAGGAATTCTATCAGTACTGCGTTGTCAACCAGTTCTGAGCTATTTTAAATATTTGAAGTCTGTAGCTCATGAGGAAGTTAGTTTAAGTCATTTGCCAAATATGTATTCTACAGACAGACAGACAGACAGTCAAGAAAGCGACCTAATAAAGGAGGACTCAGTTTACTGAAACTGTAGATCTAAATTTTGTCTTAGCACTAATCGTCTCACAGTCCGAGTTATGATACAATACCACATTGCATTGATTGAGATGTCACATTTTGTTGTTGGAATACGCTCATAATTATGATGATGGTTGTTATCTGCAGAATATGTTAATGATGGTGGTTATCAGAAGAATATGAATTAAATGCTTGGTGAGAATTTAGTTCACATTCTTCAAAGATTCTGATAACATGTCCCCTTGAGTGCTGTCATCGTCATCATCATCATCAAGATTGCTTCTGGAAGAATCACTGTTGTATAGTGCCTTAATTTTGCGTGCACTTCGACAAGCTAAAAGTTGGTTTTCTACATCGAGTTCACTGTAAAAGTTGTGGGTGATACCGCTCTTTTGTTATTACAGTACGCTGAGCATACTAAAAATCTCAATGGTCATCCACTTTCAGAAAAAAACAAACAGCGTTCACTTGCGTGATATTTCTCGTGAAACATAAGCCTGCTTTTATGACAAGAATAGACGTTGACTAATAAGAAATCACTTTCGCTAATAGGATCTAACGCTGTCGGAGTTCTTTCGCCAGTGGCGACGGCAGGTCCAGCGATTGTTTTCCATTCATTTCAGGCCTTCTGCGGGGCCACGCCCGGGCGCACAGGTAGTAAACACAGCAGCTGCCGGCAGCATCGGTATTCGCCAAGTTGGCCGTGCAGCTCCCGGGAGAAAGTTCCGGCGTCCTCAGCGCTGTTTTCTTCGCGAAGTTACCGACCCCGCCCCCCTTCCCACACTCCCGTCACCTACCCCTTAAGTATTCGACAAGTCCTACTCCTGTGGCCCTCGGCCGCAGAATTTCCGTTCACCGTCAGCAGGCGTCCACCGATAACGAGATAAGAGTATAGGCGGCTTCATAACATATCATTTATTGGCCACCGATGGGTTAGCTGTTGCACTGAACTCGGTCTTCTTCTGGTCGCAGGGAAAAATGGGGCTTTTCGTTCGGCCTGAATGTGGTGGGCCGGACTTTCTATAATCCTCCCAAATGGGTGGTGGTCGGAGCCGACTAGGCTGATTTTAAGGGTGAGTCATTTCCCCACGCTGGCAACTGTTTTCCAACACCTGTGATAGAGAAACATCCTCCGTTAGGAAGTAGCACCTTGAAGGACCACGTAAGGTGGAGCAGGAAAGGGTCAAATGGCTCTGAGCACTATGTGACTTAACATCTGAGGTCATCAGTCCCCTAGAACTACTTAAACCGAACTATCCTAAGGAGATCGCACACATCCATGCCCGAGGCAGGATTCGGACCTGCGACCGTAGCGGTCGCGGGGTTGCAGACTGAAGCGCCTAGAACCGCTCGGCCACATCGGCCGGCCAGGAAAGGGTCAATGAGAAATCCTATATTCCGCTCGTGAGTTTCATTGACCGAAAGGCATGCGTGTTGTAAAGGATCCAGTTAGATCTTTTTTTTAAATTCTACTTTAAATTGTTAATTTCAAATGTAACAGAGACAATAATCAATCTTAAACTGTAACTGAATGATGGATAATTGGCTGCACGTGGTAAAACATCCTTTTATTAACAAACCTGTAAACCGATGATTATTTAAAGAATCGAACCTCAATGTATAAAACAGCTTAAAAAGTCTGATCACATGTGAGGGAATGCGTTAAATATTTGGTTTCAGCATCTAAGTGAGAAAAAGTTTAGGAAAGGTTTAAAATTGTGCTTAAAGTTTGTTAGAAGTATTGTTATGAAACACTCGATGAATATAATCTGGCTACTTTGCGCTTCACTTTCAGCAAAAGCAAGATATTCACGCATCAGTGTTTATGACGTCATATCTCCGAAACTACGTGTCATACAACGACATAACTTTGAAGCTACTTTCAGTAATACATGTAGATATCGCATGCAATGAGCGTTGCGAATAGAATTAGTAGTAAAGAAGTAATGAATTGAAACGTCACGTGAGATGCTGCGAAGAAACACACACCGATAAAGTTTTCTTCCATTTCGTAATTTCGTGAGTGGTGTCAGCAATAAAAAGTTTCTAAAACGTTTGAAATTAGATCTAAAGGTTCTTGAAACTCGCAAAGTGCTTTCTTTCTCGAATATTCGTTGAATAAAGTCCGGGGATTTGCGCGACGACAGTTACGGTGCCACGAGAGTGGTGTAGAATCGTGCCAGGTCTACTGTAATTAACATTAACTTGTTTTAGTGACTGTTAATGAGTTAGTTATTGAAGAACATACTGTGTTGTAAACCAGTGATCGATGTATTATTTTTCAAACTGATTGTAGTAGAAGTGTTTATTTATCTGTAACAGCCTTCCACAGCGCTCAGTTTTTAAATCGCTGCGTCGAGCTAAGACTAACACTTTTTCCTTGGACTAATATCAGGGTCCAAGATACGAATTCCAGAATGGAGGGCACAGCAATAGGCATCTCAGGTGCAGGGAAAAAAGTTAGTCGACAGGTCCTGACGGAATCCCAGATCGTTTTTACAGAGAATACTCTACGACATTAGCTCCTTACTTAGCTTGCATTTTTTCACGAATCTCTCGCAGAGCACAACTCGGAAACGACTGGAAAAATGCGCAAGTGACTCCTGTATATTAGAAGCTCAAAAGCACGAACCCAAAATTACAGACAATATCCTTTACATTGGCTGGCTGAGGAATTCTTGAACTTATTCTCAATTCGAATGTAATCAATTTCGTTGCGACAGAGAAGCTCGTGCGATACTCAGCTTGTCTTTCCCCACATTATATGCTGCGAACCATGGATAATGGGCAACAGGCAGATCCCAAATTCGTAGATTCAAAAATGGTTCAAATGGCTCTGAGCACTATGGGACTTAACATCTATGGTCATCAGTCCCCTAGAACTTAGAACTACTTAAACCTAACTAACCTAAGGACATCACACAACACCCAGTCATCACGAGGCAGGGAAAAAATTCGTAGATTCCCTGGAAGATTTGACACGGCGCCGCACTGCAGACTGTTAACGAAGGTACGAGCATATAGCATCGATTCACCCATGGCAACTAGCTCTTAATGATGAAAAATGTAAGTTAATTCATATGACTGAGGAAAACAGCCCCATAATGTTCCCCTCGGACATGGGTGTGAGTGTTCTCCTTAGCGTGAGTTAGTTTAAGTTAGATTAAGTAGTGTGTAGGCCTAGGGATCGATGACCTCAGCAGTTTGGCCCCATAGGAACTTACAACAAATTTCCAAATTTTCCATAATGTTCGAAGACAGCATTACTAGGGTGCTGCTTGACAGAGACATGTCGATGAAATATCTAGCTCTAACGTTGCAAAGCGATATGAAATAGGGCGAGCAAGCCAGGACGGTGGTAGGGAAGGCAAATGCTCCGGTTTACCGGTAGAATTTTACGAAAATGTGGTTGATCTGTGAAAGCGAGCGCGTGTAGAACACTAGTGCGACCCATTCTTGAATACTGCTCGAGTATTTGTGACTTCCACCAGGTTGGATTGAATGAAGACATCGAAGCATTTCAAACAGAATCTGCTAGATTTGTTACCGGTAGTTTCGATCAAGATGCAAGAGTTACGGTGATATTTCATGAACTCATTTGGGAATCCCTGGACTGAAATCGACGTTCTTTCACGGAGCACTATTGAGAAAGTTTAGACAGCTGACGTTTGAAGCTGATTGTAGAAGGATTCTTCTGCCGGCAACGTATATCTCGCGCAAGGACCACGCACATACACCAAGAAGTGCAGAACAAATAACAATTCGTGGTCGCGGGGATTGTTGTAATAAACATCCTTGTTCACGTTAACGATAACTTGAATCAGTGGACCCAAACCATGGTACGAAAAACACTCCCGAAACAGATCTCAGGTCTTACACATCCTCCACACAATACGGCTGAAAACCCTTAGGCGGCCGTTAGTGCACTGCACACAATGCATCATTTGAAAGGAGGTGAATTACCACTCGCTTTCAGTCATCTACAGTTCTGTTCGTATGTAGTTTCTCTCGTTGATGGCATGCAGCTTTATATGGCGCTGTACTAACCGCTTATGGAAAAGTAGCCAAATCGAGACGTCCCTTGTATGGAGTACCTAATTCGATGTTCAAGAACGGTTGATAGGCTGGGATGGTGCTGCATACATTAAGCATTTTAAACCGGTTGTCACTAACAAGACGTGACTTTCGACTCCGCCTCTTGTTGGACAGAATCTCTTTAGCGGCACTAGTCTTAAGCTGTGTTACATCTACATCTACATGGATACTCTACAAATCACATTTAAGTGCCTGGCAGAGGGTTCATCGAACCACCTTCACAATTCTCTATTATTCCAATCTCGTACAGCACGCGGAAAGAATGAACACCTATGTCTTTCAGTACGAGCTCTGATTTCCCTTATTTCATCGCTGTGATCGTTCCTCCCTATGTAGGTCGATGTCAACAAAATATTTTCGCATTCGGAGGAGAAAGTTGGTGATTGGAATTTCGTGAGTAAATTCCGTCGCAACGAAAACCGATTTTCTTTTAATGACGTCCAGCCCAAAGCCTGTATCATTTCTGTGACACTCTCTCCCATATTTCGCGATAATATAAAACGTGCTGCCTTTCTTTGAACTTTTTCGATGTATTCCGTATGTCCTATCTGGTAAGGATCCCACACCGTGCAGCAGTATTCTAAAAGAGGACGGACAAGCATAGTGTAGGCAGTCTCCTTAGCAGGTCTGTTACATTTTCTAAGTGTCCTGAAAATAAAACGCAGTCTTTGGTTACACTTCCCCCACAACATTTTCTCTGTGTTCCTTCCAGTTTAAGTTGTTCGTAATTGTAATACCTAGCTATTTAGTTGAATTTACGGCTTTTAGATTAGACTGATTTATCGTGTGACCGAAGTTTAACGAGTTCCTTTTTGCACTCATGTGGATGACCTCACAGTTTTCGTTATTTAGGGTGAACTGGCACTTTTCGCACCATTCAGATATCTTTTCTAAATCGTTCTGCAGTTTGTTTTGATCTCCTGATGACTTAATTAGTCGATAAACGACAGCGTCATCTGCCAACAACCTACTAATAAGGAACAGCAAAGGGCCTATACACTACCTTGGGGAACGCCAGAAATCACTTCTGTTTTACTCGATGACCTTCCGTCAGTTACTACGAACTGTGACCTCTCTGATAGGAATTCACAAATCCAGTCACATAACTTCGACGATATTCCAATAAGCACGCGATTTCACTACGTGCCACTTGTGTGGTAGTGTGTCAAAAGCCTTCCGGAAATCCAGAAATACGGAACCGATTTGAAATCCCTTGTCAATAGCACTCAACCCTTCATGTGAATGGCTGGTGTGGTCAGAACACTGGACTCGCATTCGGGAGTAGGGCAGTTCAAACCCGCGTCCGACCAGCCGTATCTAGAACTTCCGCGATTTCCCAAAATAGCTTCAGGCAAATTCCGGGACGGTTCCTCCGAGAGGGCATCGCCGATTTCCTTCCCCATCCTTCCCTAATCCGAGCTTCCTCTCTGTCTCTAATGACCTCGTTGATCAAAATGGTTCAAATGGCTCTGAGCACTACGGGACTTAACATCTGAAGTCATCAGTCCCCTAGACTTAGAACTATTTAAACTTGACTAACCTTAGGACATCACATACATCCATGCCCGAGGAAGGATTCGAACCTGCGACCGTAGCACTGGAGCGCCTAGAACCGCTCGGCCACAATGGCCGGCCACCTCGTTGTCGATGAAATGTTAAAAACTAATCTCGTTCCTCCTCCCTTTCGTTCACCAACAAATGTGACAACTTAATTCACTATGGGGTCATGCAACACCCAAACACAATTGCTCCTGCCAGTCATTCTCACGTTTCTACATTGACCCTTAATGATTCCAAACAAGCGACTGTCACTTACCGTCTACGTCAGCGGTGCAGGGTAATTTTAGCGCCCGGTGCCTGTTACACACCATCTACAGCGCTCCAAAGCGACCAGAATGATCGTTTCTGTGGGTAACTAACAATTTGTCCGATGGCCTTATCATACCGCCCTCGGTCGCAGCTTCGCAACCTTCCAGAGTGGCCGTACAGACTTTTCTTTTTCAGTGTCAGACAGACTTCCCGTCTCGATTGTTTATTCGGCCACCTAGCAAACGCGGCAGGCGACGTCGGCAGTACGTTACTCGCTGCCACGCGGACTCCAATTAAACGGGAGAGGCGGCCACCGAAGCGAACCGCGAGCAGCGAGGCCCGCTGAAAATATGAGCGCAGTGCTGCGCCGGGCGGCGCCGCCGCGAACTATAACTCGGCGTGGGATTTACTGGGGTCCCGCTGCCGCTGCCGCTGCCGCTTGTAAATTACCGGCAGCGCCACAAATCTGCGCGCTGGAGTGACGCCCAGTGGCCGCCGCATCTGTAAACTGACAGATCGCCGAGAACCGCCTGCCCGAAGCCACTGCCGCCGCTGCTACAGGGCTCCACAGCGCAGTGGTCAAGGCACCGTATAACTGCGACTTCTTCTTCCAGACGTCTGAATTTCCGAAAGTATCAAAATACAGGTAGCCGGACTCGCTATTCTCTCCGAAATGTTGCACTTCTATCAAAAGAATGCTCGTCCTGCTCATTGCAGAAAATTACTAGTCATTTATCCCAGCGCGTTTTTCAATCTGTATGTCAAGGCTAATCTGAGGAATTATGGTAGGAATTTTGATACGATCTGCATTAACAAGAGGTTTCTGTATGTACTACATATTATAAACAAACCCTTCTGTCGTAGATATTCAGTACGCTCCCTGTGGACCTGGGCCGGATCTCTAGTATATACAGGGGTGATTCAAGTTCCCCTACCGATTTGTTTTATGCAACCACACTATGTATGAGGAACGGTATCAAGACAGGCGACAGCCGTAATCGATATAAATTACCTCTCAATGATTTGGGCGACTATTAGCAAACGTAATCATACTGTATAAAATACGAGTGAAGGTTGGACCAAGATATACCCTACTTCTGCCATACTTATACAATTGTGTCCAACCTGTCTTTGTGTAATTAGCAGTGTAGTCATCCAGGATTTGGATGTACGAATGGGTAGGGGCAGCTAAATCACTCTATATGCAGAGTGTTTCCAGAAAAACTTATACAGACTTTGGGAACATGTTCCTTACTCCAAAACAAGAAAAAAGTTCATACAAGTCCGAAAAATTGGCATTAAATGGCTTTCCCCAACAACTTCACTTTTATATGCACCCATCTTACTCAGTGACAGTGTTGAGTCCCCAAGGACACTTGTTTACATTCGTCGTTTGTCTTCTTCATTGTGTATTGTATTGTATGGAACCGGGGACCTAGAAACGACGGAGAGGCTTCGTCCCCGCCTTAGCCCTCAGTGGTTCAGCAGGCCACAGCAGTCCACTCACCCCACCGCCGTCCCACACCGAACCCAGGTGTATTGTGCAATTCGGCCCCCAGTGGACCCCCCCCCCCACTCCCCGAGAACGTCTCACACCAGACGAGAGTAACCCCTATGTTTGCGTGCTAGAGTAATTATGGTGTATGCATACATGCAGAAAGTGTTTGCGCAGCAATTGCCGACTTAGTGTAACTGAGGCGGAATAAAGGGAACCTGGCCGCATTCGCCGAAGCAGAAAACCGCCTTAAAAACCATCCACAGACTGGCCGGCACACCAGACCTCGACACTAATCCGCTGGGCAGATTCGTGCCGGGGGCCGGCACGCCTACCCGCCTGGAAAGCAGTACGTTAGACCGGACGGCTAACCGGGCAGGCCTTCATTGTGTACATGTACATTCAAATATGTTGGGATAGTCTTTTCATGGGATGGGCAGGCTGACGTAATTTTTATGTACGGCCATGTAAATGGTAATGAACATGACACTGCACGAGTGTGCTGGAAGGCGTTTCCATCCAAAAGACAGCCGAGTCATCCAACCTTTGGTGCTTTGTATCAGCGTGTTGCTAACCCAGGATTCGTAACACCACACACTACTGACCGAGGAAGACATGTGTTGCTCGTAGGCCTGACCATGAACAGCACGATCTACATGCTGTCGAAGAAGAGCTAATTATCAGAGCATGACTACTATCTCGGCATGTGGCACATCCCCATGTTCAGTACGAAGGATACTTCACGAGCAACTAATGTATCGATATCAGCTTCAACGTGATCAGTGCCTTATGCCTGCCGGTCACCCACCACAGAAAACTTTTGGGGATAGTTTGTCGCACAAACCCCCAAATCCGTTGTTTGTCTCTTAGGTAACATTTGGAATAGATGTAATAACAAATTTCCTTAACCAAAACATATGGTCCTATCACAGTCCTAATGCTACAGTACAGGCTAGACTCCCCCGCGCCCCCTCCCCCTCCCCCATCCCCCAAGACCTACCATAAGACGAGCTCCTGCAAAAAAGAAAAAACATGTGGTTTATCTATGATGGAGCTCCAGCACATTTCAGACTCGGAGATGCACTGGCTGGACTCTACCATGACAGATAGATAGAGGAGGAATGCACGATCCCCCGACCTCAGTCCTCTGGATTATCATATCTGGCAGCACCTTAAACAACTGGTCTATGCAGCAGATTACCACACGAACATACAGACTGGACACCATAATGGCTTCATAGTTCCCTCAGTCAGTACAGGCCCCGACCGGGAACCACATCTGATGGCTCAGTGACCCAAAGGTAACAGCGCTGTAGTTCTCCAAAATACTGGAAGATTGATGCCTTTGCCCAGGTCGCCACTATTCTTGCCGATCATGTTCATCCAGTGTGGTGCACAGCAGCAGTTGCTCGCAGAAGAGGATGTGACGCAGTTCATCAGCAGTCTATGCTTCCCAGTCACCACTGCAGTCCAAATGCAGCCTCTTGTGTTGACATATTAACAGCAGCCTACGCATGGGATGGTGTTCCCCTTTTGCGCTTCTGCTAGGCTCTGACTACACGTGTGGGACGACACAACATGTTCCAGGGAGTCCATTACTTGTTCAAGGATAGCAAACGCAGGTGTGATTGTGTTACGAAGTGTTTGGTGCACAATATTGTTTGGTGCACAATGTCCTCCCTTACTGTGGTCAACTGGAACTTCTGCCGGCCGGAGTGACCGAGCGGTTCTAGGCGCTTCAGTCTGGAACAACGGGACAGCTAGCGCCGCAGGTTCGAATCTTGCCTCGGGCATGGATGTGTATAATATCCTTAGGTTAGTTAGATTTAAGTAGTTCTAGCATTTTTAGACTTAGAGAAAGTTTTTCACAATGTTGATTGGAATACTCTCTTTCAAATTCTAAAGGTGGCAGGGGTAAAATAAAGAGCGAAAGGATATTTACAATTTGTACAGAAACCAGATGGCAGTTATAAGAGTCGAGGGATGTGAAAGGGAAGCAGTGGTTGGGAAGGGAGTGAGACAGGGTTGTAGACTATCCCCGATGTTATTCAATCTGTATATTGAGCAAGCAATAAAGGAAACAAAAGAAAAGTTTGGAGTAGGTATTAAAATCCATGGAGAAGAAATAAAAACTTTGATGTTCGCCGATGACATTGTAATTCTGTCAGAGACAGCAAAGGACTTGGAAGAGCAGTTGAACGGAATGGACAGTGAAAGGAGGGTATAAGATGAACATCAACAAAAGCAAAAAGAGGATAATGGAATGTAGTCGAATTAAATCGGGTGATGCTGAGGGAATTGGATTAGGAAATGAGACACTTAAAGTATTAAAGGAGTTTTGCTATTTGGGGAGCAAAATAACTGATGATGGTCGAAGTAGAGAGGCTATAAAATATAGACTGCCAATGGCAAGGAAAGCGTTTCTGAAGAAGAAAAATTTGTTAACATCGAGTATAGATTTAAATGTCAGGAAGTCATTTCTGAAAGTATTTGTATGGAGTGTAGCAATGTATGGAAGTGAAACGTGGACGATAAATAGCTTACACAAGAAGAGAATAGAAGCTTTCGAAATGTGGTGCTACAGAAGAATGCTGAAGATTAGATGGGTTGATCACATAAATAATGAGGAGGTATTGAATAGAATTGGGGAGAAGAGGAGCTTGTGGCACAACTTGACTAGAAGAAGGGATCGGTTGGTAGGACATGTTCTGAGACATCGAGGGATCACCAATTTAGTATTGGAGGGCAGTGGAGAGTAAAAATCATAGAGGGAGACCAAGAGATGAAAACACTAAGCAGATTCAGAAGGATGTAGGCTGCAGTAGGTACTGGGAGATGAAGAAGCTTGCACAGGATAGAGTAGCATGGAGAGCTGCATCAAACCATTCTCTGTACTGAAGACCACAACAACAACAACAAGTAGTTCTAAGTTCTAGGGGGCTGATGACCTCAGATGTTAAGCACCACAGTGCTCAGAGCCATTTGAACCATTTTCAATTAGAACATTGATGACGAATATGGCTGCTCTTACATTCCCATGCACACCAAATTCGGCCCACTTTTAGATGGGATGCATAAAAAATCTTGACGGTGCACGACTCGGGCAGCCCCTAAATGGAGACTCAAGATGAGGCCACTTTCGAACTCTTTCAGGTGGCGAGAACGCTATCTCACGTGAGTACGCTGCGCCTTTGTGTCCTTCACAGTGGTCACTCGACATCTGACGCTGTACGCGACCTTTATTCATCATTCCAGCCCTAGAAACAACACGAAACACCAACAACTCTAACGCACTCTGGTGGACGTTCCAACTATCACACAGAATTGTAACTCCAGTTATTTACATACCTGACAAAGGTGTGGCAACGTAAACAGTTACATTAACTTCTACCATGTCCTCTGCGTGCTTCACCTTTTTTGTCAGGCGGTATACACTGGGGTGACAATTTGTAACGTGCGCGTGGGGCACACAATACTCCTTAACGCCTGTACTACGGTAAGTGAGCGGGGTTCACCTTACGAGACAGGATTTTCGTATAGATATTGACCGCGTGTACCTGAATGGTGGCAAATCAGACTTACACCCACTCTGTAATAACAATGATCCGTCAAGTAAGTTCAAGATGCAATTACACGTCAGTATGTACCAAAAGCAACACTGAAGATGCTACCAATTTGATAATAATACGGTCGCCAGCATAATTAGGCATTAACTGAGTTTCTTCCCTGTACAAGTTGATGTATATTCATGCAAGACAACACGTAGTAGCACTGCATAATATAGTAAAATTTTAGAACCAGAAAATCTATTGAACTGATAGTTTCACGTTCTGTACTGATATGGAAAAACCATGAATACATAACACTACACTATAATGTATACTACAAAACTTCGTACTGTCTATTGATCTGATTAAAATCGGGCATAGGTTACCCTAGAAATAGCACTTTCTGAACCACACACAAAATGTCAATTTTGATAAAGATAAAACACTGATAAATTTTGACTTATATATTGACTTTAACTTTTGCTGATCAAACCAATGTGGAACACTTCAGAATTGAAGTGAATGAAAAAGGGGGGAGGACCCTGAAACTGTTATGATCACTATATTTAAAAAATCGATTACTGAAATTATCATGCGTTCAAGATTTCCAGTATATGAGTTACTTCTCTTTTTATCTTATTTACTTCTCATTTAAATACCTTTATATCTGTCTCGAAATAATTAAACTTCATTACTATATCAATATTAAAGTTATCTTTCAACTTCGTTAGACCTTCGTTATTCATTTACTGGTTCGTTAATAGAACAGTTCATTAAACACCATTCTAACATAGCTAGGTCTGCAAGTAACTATTATTAACACAAAATTTAATTATTCATTTCGGGACACTCGGATTGCACAACATTTGGAAAGGACCCTGCCTAGGTTATTTGTGAGGATAATTAAATGGGGGGAAAGTTCTGGTAAAATTTAGGTTATTATTGAACAGTTCACTCTATGGTCCATACGCATACAGTACTAAAAGTTTCAACCTGCTTGTATCGATGCGGCGGTTGGCGGGCGGCGAGATGGCGAGGCACAGAACACACATACAACCACAGCTATGGCTCTTGACGTATCGGCACTTTACTTCTTCTTAGCGTCGCAATACTTTTCCATTTAGTGCCTATGGAATATTGCCATGCTGTGTGGGCGTTGGAACAGCATATCCGAGGCTCATTGAAACTACGTCTTCCAGAAGAGCCTCCTCGCTCCAGAAGGTGTTGCTCAGACCAGTGCCAAACTCCAACTACTACTGCGGAGCCCGTTATGCCGTACAGTGCCATGCGCATTTTCCCGCGCTCGCCTGCCATCCGCCTTTTACCGCTCCCTTACAGACAGGGTATTCACCCGAGTTTTTGCATTCTACATATCCTAACACATTGCCTACGTATGGACCAGACGCACAGTTACAGTTTTAAACATCTTACAACGGTTTCAACATTTGTTACAGTTCAATTCTATTACAATATTACTTGACGTTTAACATAAACAATAATCTTCACATTGAAACTCGTTTACAGTTTTCTTAACACTATGGCATGAAACAAAAAAAGAAATGAAATCAGAACATCAATTACTCAAGTTTAACGAAAAATCAAATGGAAAAAGAAAATATTATTTATATGTACAATAGTACAACGTCGTTGTTGATACAAATTGCCATCAGATAGCTATACGAACATACACAAAAGGTGCTAGTATCGCGTACACAAGGTATAAAAGGGCGGTGGATAGGGGGAGCTGTCATTTGTACTCAGCTGATTCACATGAAAAGGCTTCCACATCTTCATGGCCGCACGACGGGAATTAACAGACTTTGAACACGGAATGGCAGTTGTAGCTAGAGCACATAAATCAGTGTGGAACGTAGGACTAACGTATCAGTTAGACAGTGCAGCAGACGACAGACATGAGTGCCTTTGCTAACAGCACATCGGCTGCAGCGCTGCTACTGGACTCCGGTTTGGCCCCAGACGACCGGAAAACCGTGGAATGGTCATGTGAGTCATGATCTCAGTTGGTAAGAACCGATGGTAGGATTAGAGTGTGACGCAGACCTCACGAAGCCATTTAGCTAATTGTCAGTGGGGCAGTGTGCAAGCCGGCCGGGGTGGCCGAGCGGTTCTAGGCGCTACAGTCTGGAACCGCGCGAACGCAGGTTCGAATCCTGCCTCGGGCATGGATGTGTGTGATGTCCTTAGGTTAGTTAGGTTTAAGTAGTTCTAAGTTCTAGGGGACTGATGACCTCAGAAGTTGAGTCCCATAGTGCTCAGAGCCATTTGAACCGTTTGGCAGTGTGCAAGCTGGTGGTTCCTCCGTAATGGTGGGGGCTGTTAAAAACCATTCAAAAGAAAAGCTAACACAAAATATTTTTATTCGGCACAACCAGTTTCCTCATGGTCACTCCCCCTATTCTGTTGAGGAGTTTCTTGAGAAATTAAGCTGACTCTTATGTCATATTGTTGATTGCGTTTGCTTAAACTTATGGCCTGACTTTTTTGGGGTTCATAAGCATTTTATTTTATCTGTTATCACTTTTATGTTGTAATTTCAGGTACTGACGCGTCCCGTGACCTTGGAGTTTTGTTCCTCAATTTGGTCTTACGGAACTAGACGTGTAAATAAACTGATAAATACATTTTTCGCTGACGTCATGCACAAGACGTTAAGCGGTCAAAACTCAGTTCATTATTAACGTTAATAATGTACTGAGTTTTGTCCAGAAGCAAAATAAAAGCTATGTCAAATTTGTATTATTTAGCTACCAGGCGGGACATCAATTAGCATTAGATTTTTTTATCCCTTAATCCATTTCCTCTCCTCAAGACCTGTCCAAAAACGTACCACACATTTATGTAAATACAACATCCAGCTTAATAAGAAGATATGGATATCTTTAGTACCACCTTGTAGTTCTGTAATCCCTTGTGGGCACAAACAGAGGTAGAAGATTTGAAAGTGCTCGAAGTAGTGACCAAGGATAGTGATACACTGAACTACGCGTTGGATGACAGAATTCATCGGTGCATCCAGTGTTGCCCGCGGAAGAGAATTACAAGCAGGCACGATTCGTTCCTGCATTTTCTCTGCAGTTCCTCTAAAATCACGATTGACACTCTCTTTCATGCAGAGTCCAGATGAATTAAGACAGGAGCCCGAGCAATACCAGCCGCTATTGTTTCATTTGTCACTGTGTCTTTCGTTCAGAAGACAACGTGCACGCAAGGCATAATGCGCTCGACATCCATCGTGTTTGACATCAGCATTCCGGTTCTTAGAGGCACTTAGTCCAGTAGGTGCGGTAGAGTTCGTTTGAGGAAATTCCCAACCATTTACGTCACTATTCATGAAATAAGGGTCAATAATTATTGTACCGAGCATCCTACACCAGACGTTAATACCCTGCATTGACGCTGATGTTCAACTAAGAAAACAATCACACTGCTGTTCTATTGTCGTGTTGAGACAGGAAAAAGTTACTACCTATACGCCTCGGTACGAGCCCGAATCTCGATCATCTTATTCGCATGATCCTTACTCGCTATACAGGAGGCGGCAGCATAATGGTCGAAGAGACCTCACTTACATCTACACATATACAGATCAAATCACCGTATGGTGGATGGTGGTGGGTACCTTGTACCACCAGTAGTCATTTCCCTTCTGTTCCACTCGCAAATAGCGTGAAGGAAAAACGACCATATGTACGTCTACGTATGAGTCCTAATTTCTCTTATCTTGCCTTCTTTCTCCTTACGTGAAATGTACGTTGGCGGCAACAGAATCTTTCTGTAGTCAGCTTAAAATGCTTGTTGACAATGTTTATTACATAAACTAGGAACACCTAAAAGAAATCTTGTTTAGAGAATGTGAGAGTTATTGGTGTCAAGTTGACAATCTCTATGAATATGCTTTAGACAACAAGAAACAGAAATTAGGTGTAGGGAATATCGTCAAAGAATAGTGCTTATATCTTCAAAATATCGTTTTTCCACAGCTCCTCATTACGGATCTGCAACGGGTTAAGCGTTACTGATACTCAAAGAACGGAGGCCTCTCTACAATGAACTTGTTGCGCAATCCTTCAATGAAGACAATCACATGAAATTTAGAAATGACAGAAACAAAGCGCTGCATTTGCAAAAGACATCACAGCGAAATGTTTGTTATTTTAAATTCTATTGACGTTGCTTGACTTCTTGACGTCATAGAGCGGATGGAGAAGGTCCAAAGAATAAAGGCACGTTTCCTCGTGTGTTTGTTCAGTAAGCGTAAGAGTGTTAAGGACATAACTCTGAAACTCCAAGGCACACGCTACAAGAGATGTTGTTTGCCTGGGAGGTTTATTGTTATAATTTAAGGATCGGACGGTTCAAGAAGTATGAGGCAATGTATTACTTACTCCCAAGTACATTTATAGGACGAGAAAATCGTAGATATTATGGACTTTACCAGGACTCGTTTTTGTCCTTTCCGCATAGTAAGGAAGAAGTGATAAATAGTACCCCAAAAACAGTCGGTTACATACCGTAAGCTGGGTAGAGTAGCCAAAGATGTAGAAGAAGGCCATAAAAGCAAGAATTTATTGCCTCTCAGCAGTATCTTTACCTAAGCCAAACATAGCTGTGGTAGCTGTCTAAGTTGAGGTAGTAAGGGAATTATGTTCTCTTCCGCGAGCTATAGGTATAGCCAATAATGAACATACAAACGTAGGGTGAATTTTAGCTCACATATAAGACTGCAAAGTTTTTATTTTCTAAAGAACCATCCTGTTTTATAAGGATACGTCTTCACATGCAACCTTGGGGTACTCCACGGAAGGAAGAATTCTCAAAACTGTACTCAATATTGTTTATCATCTTCCTGACGGGCTTGTAATAACTGAATCCTGTACGGTTCGAAACACAAACGTCGCCTCTAAACGCACCAGAGAGACACATGAGGGCTGGTTAGCTCTTGGATAGCACGGCGTCTGTGGATTAAGTGCAGAAATCTGTTGATTGCGTTCTGCGTCTTCAACGAACACACGGGGGCGACCTGTCTACTACTTCTTACGTATTGAACCTGCTGGTGCCATTGTGAATTATTTGAACTGTATGAGGTGCAGAGCCGTACTATTAACGAAAATCACGCCTCACTCCTGTAACTGAAATGCACCTGTCAAACTGGGGAACGCAAAACGCCTTTTGTTGCTGCGTTATCGCCATTTCCACTCGACGCGCTTTGGTTAATAAGCGAGCGAGCGAAGCAGCTCCATCGTGGCGACTCCATCCGACGACGACTTGACTACGGTATTCTTTTGTTTCGATGCGTAAGCTAAAATTCATCCCAAGTTTCTGTCTTCAGTCATCTGGAGCAGAGGTAGACAAACTATTTTGCTCAAGAGCCATCGCTGATATTGTGGGGCGGCACCTCGAGTCGCATATCGACCTATCTTATAACAAACTGGTAATCTAAATGACTTAGTACGTTACGAGCCCTCAGTAGGCTAGCTGTGGTAAGTGGTAAGGTCGTGGTAAGTTGGCCGCCGGTCTCCCCCCCCCCCCCCCCAATACTGATCGTTAAAAATGGGCACCATTAGGAAGTAAATGTCGTTTCGTCTGTGTGAGCGGATGATTATCTGATTAATAACAGCACCTGAACTATATGTAAATGCATTATGCAATGTAAAACAGGATCACAAATGTCGACTAAATGTTTCGAACGACATTTTTTTACTACTATTGCGTTGTATTACAACAGCCTTAATTAAGTCAGTGTCCCTTGTCAGAAATAGGCACCGCAAAGATGACCGTCTCTGTAATGCACGTTCACGAATCCAAGTTGCTTCTTGTCAAAATCTGTGCCGTAGGAGCTGTTCAATACCAGTTGCACACACCCGTGGGTTGTCTGCACTGGAAGACAAACAATAAAATATAGGGTGAGCACAATGTATTGCAGTGATTATAAAAATTTATATCAGAACACCCGTTTGACATAGTAAGTTACAATTGATGCCGTTACATAGGTTACTGTTACTATTTTTTTTAAGACCACTTACGTTAGTAAATCTCAACGTGTGCTCCCTTGGTAATTCGGAGAATGTCGAGGCAGTATTCCAGACCCCGCCAGGTGTTTGGTAATATGTGTTCTGTCACAGTACCCACAGTGTGGAGATTAGGGATTTCCAGCATCCGCGTGAATGGATTTCGGCAGCAGTGCACACAAATTACCCCAGCAATGTTGCAGCGTGTACTCAGCTGCACCGAGGACCAATGCGAATTCTCCTTCTATATGGAGGAGAGTCATGTATATCAGCAGCTGAATAAAGGCGTCTTCTTCCATATTATATTCATATTTTTTCATGTTGTAAACATTAGATTTGCGTTAAACTGCTCCTCCCACGAAATGGTTACGGACTTGTCGAGCACCTAGTATTTTGTCCCGTGAGCTTATTTCTCCAATGTAAACAATGTTCCGAAACATGTTTGTGACGGCAGTTCCTTCTCCCTCTTGGCGGTGGCTCCGTTTCTTTGTCAACAAACACCGCCGCCCCCCCCCTCCCCCCCACCCCGGGAGTTATGTCAGGCAACTAACACTCCCATAGTATTTTGGCTCGCTTTCGTGGACGCCTGCTCCGTACTTTGCCAGCGGAGGCCAGCAGATGTGACGGTGCGGCGCGTTGTTTACTCGTTTCCCCAGCACGTTGCCGTCGCGGGTGTTAATTATAAGCGAAGCAGTGCTTTGTAATGAGCGGACACCCGGACACACGCGTTTGGCGGCTGTTTGGGTCTTCGCGCTCGGCGCCTCCGCTGCAATTTGTCTGGCGCCGACTCATCCACCGGCAAAAAGCGCGCTTCTTCCCCGTCTCTGTCAGCCACTGTCTGCCGGAAGCGCGGAATTTCCCCCTGTCGGTTGGAACAGGCGCGATACTCCACCGCGCGCGGTATGGGAATCGGCGTTCATTCTTTCTCAAACGTCTTCTACTTCCTCGCATTTCCTGGAATTATTCTGCCTGAATTTTGGCTGTTTCGTCCTGTTTCTATCATCTTACACGTTTTATTCGAAGCGACCTGGGAAAATGTAACGCATCTGTCAAGGAAATTGCGACCAATTCCAGAGAACTGCTCCAGTGTTTGCGGTCCTTATCAAGCAGGCATGCCAACACACATAGAATAAATTCAGAAAATCGCCGGTAGGATGGTAACAGGTCGGTGTAGCCCCTAAGGCAGTGTAACATTAACGCTCGGGGAATGTGATCTCTCAGGTTTTCTAGATGTGATTGTAATTACATATGTTCAGACGAGTTGCTCTTTCCGTCTTATAAACAATATTGCGCCGACCGATCCAGCCGTCTTACCGAGCGAGGTGGTGCAGTGGTTAGCACACTGGACTCGCATTCTGGAGGACGACGGTTCAAAACCGCGCCCATCCATCCTGACTTCGGTTTTCCGTGATTTCCCTAAATCATTTCAGGCAAATGCCGGGATTGTTCCTTTGAAAAGGGACGGCCCACACCCTTCCCCAGCGTTCCCTAATCCGATGGGACTGATGATCTCCCTCCCCCTCCCCCCCCCCCCCGAACCCCCCGAAATCAACCAGCCACTCGCCTTCTTCAGGTGTTGTAAGTTTTGCTGCTATGTGTGAGCACTGCCCGATCTCCAATCTGACTGTGAGCAGTAATTGGTTTCGGGCCACAGTTTGTGGCTGACGCGCTGCAAGGAACTTAGCATCTCCCATAGCCATTACGAAACCATAACTGAATTTCTCAGCGAGTTTGAATGGGAATCTTGAGAAGAAAGCCGACATAGTTCTCGTGAAAACCTGCTGGTTAAATTTAGACTGTTAACGATGGTCCGATCATGGGGATTAGGTTCAAAAATGGTTCAAATGGCTCTGAGCACTATGGGACTCAACATCTTAGGTCATAAGTCCCCTAGAACTTAGAACTACTTAAACCTAACTAACCTAAGGACATCACACACACCCATGCCCGAGGCAGGATTCGAACCTGCGACCGTAGCAGTCCCGCGGTTCCGGACTGCAGCGCCAGAACCGCTAGACCACCGCGGCCGGCGTGGATTAGGTTCCCGGGCATGTGGGTAACTAGGAGACTCCTTGAATGATAGAACCCTGTACGTTGTCTTCGGCGGTGAGTGTCCTGTACAGACAAGAGTATCATTATAAGTGCCCCACGGAACTGTTGTAGGATCGCTGTTTCTTTCTGTACACATAAATGATATGATGGGCAGGGCGAGCAGCAATCTTCTGTTGTTTACTCATGACGCTATGATGTAAGGGAAGGAGTCGTCGTTGAGGGATTGTAGGATACAAGATGACTTAGACAAAATTCGTAGTCGATGTGGTGGAAGGCAGCTTGGTCTAAATGTAGAAGAAAACAAGTTAATGCAGATGAGTAGGAAACACGATCCCGTAATGTTCAAATATAGCATGAATACTATGCTGCGTGACGCAGTAATGTCGATTAATGTAGGTGGAACGTTGTACAGCGATATGCTATGGAACGAGCATGTAAGGACGACAGCAGACTGACAAATGGTCGACTTCGGTTTCTCGGGAGCATTTTAGCAAAGTGCAACTCATCTGTAAAGGAGGCCCCAAATAGAACGCTAGTACGACGCATTCTTGATTATTTGTTGCTGTAGTGTTTGGTATCCCCACCAGGCCGCATTAAAGGAAGACATCGAAGCAACAGAGAATCGCGCTGCCAGATTTGTTTCCAGTAAGTTCGGTCAGCACGCGAGAATTACGGGAATGCTTCGTGAACTCAAGTTGGAATCCCTGCAGGGTAGAGAACACTATTGAGAAACTTTTTATGGCCTTCATCTACATCTTTGGCTACGCTACCCAGCTTACGGTATGTAACCGACTGTTTTTGGGGTACTGTTTATCACTTCTTCCTTACTATGCGGAAAGGACAAAAACGAGTGCTGGTAAAGTCCATAATATCTACGATTTTCTCGTCCTATAAATGTATTTGGGAGTAAGTAATACATTGCCTCATACTTCTTGAACCGTCCGATCCTTAAATTATAACAATAAACCTCCCAGGCAAACAACATCTCTTGTAGCGTGTGCCTTGGAGTTTCAGAGTTATGCCCTTAACACTCTTACGCTTACTGAACAACACACGAGGAAACGTGCCTTTATTCTTTGGACCTTCTCCATCCGCTCGATGACGTCAAGAAGTCAAGCAACGTCAATAGAATTTAAAATAACAAACATTTCGGTATGACCTCTTTTGCAAATGCAGCGCTTTGTTTCTATCATTTCTAAATTTCATGTGATTGTCTTCATTGAAGGATTGCGCAACAAGTTCATTGTAGAGAGGCCTCCGTTCTTTGAGTATCAGTAACGCTTAGCCCGTTGCAGATCCGTAATGATGAGCTCTGGAAAAACGATATTTTGAAGATATAAGCACTATTCTTTGACGATATTCCCTACACCTAATTTCTGTTTCTTGTTGTCTAAAGTATATTCATAGAGATTGTCAACTTGACACCAATAACTCTCACATTCTCCATACATAAATAACGATTTCTTTTAGGTGTTCCTAGTTTGTGTTATAAACATTGTCAACTGAAGCGATCTGTTTCGATAACTTCAGTGCTTCCTGTAAAATAAATACAGAAACGTAAACCAGCCACATTCCAGTAGAGTTTCAACCGCAACAAACATAAACGCATTAGTGACTGACAAATTAGTCCAAACTGAGAAATATATCTTCACGAAACACGTCATTGGCCTCATCTCTACCAGAAAATGTTCTCTATGAAAGCTCAGCGAACGATTCGGGTACACACAAATTTACGCTTACAGTTTTCATAATGTAGGTCAAACATACGTTGTTTATCGATAACTTAAGCTACGCAGCAAATAAGAGCATAACCCCTGATCACCGGAACAAGCTATTAACGAGAAATATCTCATTGTAACGAAAATGGTGATATAATATTCGCCACGGAAACTGGGTGTTTCATATAATGCAGAATGCCTCGACGCATCAGAGATACAAAAGACTGTTCTCTACTTCCACCAAAGATAAACTATAGAGCAATCGTACCTATAATCATTAAATATCTAATGTTAATGTTTCTTTAGAAAAAAGTAGAGAGATATTTTGAAAAGAATAATTAAAGTCGAGGAAGAAGAAATTAAAACTATAGCATTTACTGTGATGATTTTGTAATTCACAGAGAGGAAAAGGCTTGGAAAATACCGGTAATTCAAATGTCACAGAAGGGAAAAAACTTTGAAGATACGTTCAACGGAACGGAAAGCGTATTGAAACGACGATATAAGATGAACATCAGTAGAAGTAAAGGGAGCGTACTGAAGCTTCGCAGAATAACATCAGGTGATCCTGTGCGAATTAGATCGGTAATTGACACGCTGAAAGTAGAAGAAGATTAACAGTATTTAGTCAGCAAAATAAGCAAAAATGGTCGAAATGAGAAGCCAGCTATAGCAACAAAACTTTTCTGTAAAGGCGGATTTTTTGACGTTGACTAAAACTTTTAAGTGCTACGAAATATTTATACAGTCCTGGCTACCAACCCAGCATACTTGATTTGCTTCGATAATGGAACAATGGCAGCCGTCCTTGGTCGCCGTCATCACCTCGTATTTCTTGTCGTTCGTCTCGGCTTCTTGTGTTAAGACGCAGACAAGGCCATCAATGTGTCAGACGCGACGCCGTAACAGCTGGTCGCCGATCAAGCAACATCCATAAACCTTTCCGGGCAGCCGAGCTATCCTCGTATACCAGTCACTAATGAGACACGCCTACCAAAGTGCCAACTGACATCACTGTTCTAATGGCCACAAGCCAATGGATGAGGTCAATCTCGTCACTTCGGTGGCTAATAGCTCTGCAATATCGCCTCTCTTCTGCGTTAGTGTGTGTGTGGCTAGTGAAGGTTGCAGAGAGATTTTGCTACAACGTTTGTACGGAAGCTGTGAAACTTTTGACAACGTTACCCTGTAATGTAGCAGACAAAAACAAAAATGCTAATCACATAGCACTTTTCTGTTTTCGTCATTCGTTTGTCAATCACTTGTCTTGTAAGCGTCGTGCCGAGAGATATACTGCAGTAAAAAGAAAGAGAAAATAAAAAGGGACGATTGAAGGGGCTATGGTCGTGTGGGACCCGGTTCAGATCTCTGTCGGGTCAAACAGCTTTAGGCTTCCTGAGTTTTATTTATTTATTTATTTTAATGCTGCAGGTGAACGTTGGAATAACTCCTTGGGCAAGGCTGCGATCTACGGCCTTCCAAACTAACACACGTCTTTTTTCTATTTTGCACGAAGTATGAGGACTAGACAAACATTAACAGAACCTTTTTTACGACGTAATGAAGCGTCCTAAAGACGTGCTGCCGACTCTCTTAAACTCATGACATCCTTCGGAGAAATTTTCGTGTTTCACATTTTTGATAGCTCGTTTAGTTAATGAGCTGTTGTTATTAAGCTGGAGGTGACTCGGCGCTAGTCACTATTTTTGTCATCCTTTATTAGACCACTTGCCCTGAAATGAGTATTTTTCTGCCTCTACTACAACAAAGTTTACCTTCTACATAAACTTTACATTAATAAATAAACAAAAATTCACCAATAGTAACTTTAAAATGACGAAAGATACAAAACCTTCAGCTCAAATCCAAACAACGAAAATTATAAGTTTTGAACGAAGAAAGAATAGGTCACCCACACTATTGGTATTATTTACCTCCAACAACCTTTTTTCGATTTGGTATAATCTAGTGCACATCATATACCATGCTGGAAAGTCATTCAGTTCCTCGCAGTTGTCTTCATTCTTACCACAGCTGAAAATCTAGTTGCATACCGTTTTGTTGTGATAAACCCATGCGTTGGTTTTGCAGAGCCCTTACATTGTACATTGTACTGAATTTCATGGTCTGAAAATATTGCTTCGTGCAATTAAGTCGTCCCAGAGCCTGGATAGCTTCCTGTACATACTTCATGTCAAGAAGTTAGTTGTTTACAAAATCTATTTCTTGTGACCAGTGCAAACTTATGTAATCTGCGAATGAATATTTTTTGATTACTTGCATCGATTAATGCTTTAAAACGTTTTTATTATGTCACTTTCTATCTGTGTTTTTGGTGCGAATTTTGCCTGACTTTAAACTAATTTCCTGAAGAGGTAGAGATTCTCTTTCTTGTCAGTTTGTGTCCGCCGCTCGTGGTCTCGCGGTAGCGTTCTCGCTTCCCGAGCACGGGGTCCCGGGTTCGATTCCCGGCGGGGTCAGGGATTTTCACCTGCCTCGAGATGACTGGGTGTTTGTGTTGTCCTCATCATTTCATCATCATCCAGGAAAGTGGCGAAATTGGACTGAGCAAAGGTTGGGAAATTGTACGGGCGCTGATAACCACGCAGTTGAGCGCCCCACAAACCAAATATCATCATCATTGTCAGTTTGTGGCAGGGATAGGGGTGGGCATAAAGAAATTTGGTACTAGCACTCCTGAAAGAAAGGACATAGCGGAGACTTGGCTTAGCCACAGCCTAGGGGATGTTTCCTGCAAGGTTCGCAGGAGAGCATCTGTAAAGTTTGTAAGGTAGGAGACGAGATACTGGCAGAAGTAAACCTGTGAGGGCGAGGCGCGAGTCGTGCTTGGGTAGCTCCGATGGTAGAGCACTTGCCCGCGAAAGGCAAAGGTCCCGAGTTCGAGTCTCGGTCCGGCACACAGTTTTAATCTGCCAGGAAGTTTCATATCAGCGCACACTCCGCTGCAGAGTGAAAATCTCATTCCAGAAAATTAGTGTTTTAATCAAAATAAATTTTTTAATACAACACAATTTTAATTCGAAGCAAAAAGTACAGAATAACTTCTCATAGCTCCATATGGATTCCTAATCCCATACACATTTGTGATTGTGAAGTTTTACTACCTATAAAAATACTTGTAAGATTTCTAAGGAAAAACGCATTATATCAAAAACTTCTCAGCATTTAAAATAATTATTTAGTTCTGGGAACATCAGAGCATTCTCAGTTTCAGTTTTACTTTCAAAAAGCTCCAATTTGTAAGTAAAATTGAAAAATCTGTTTTGTATTGTCTAAATATTCGCTTTACTTTCTTTCGAGGCAAGGATAAGACTATTTATTTCTCCAGAGAAATCCACAATGCACTCCACTTCATGAAGAAATACACTACCTGCCATTGTCTGCATCCGACAAACGACACAACGGGAGACAACTCATTCGAATTTCTGGTCGCGGCCATATAGTAGTAATATCTATGGACTGAGTGTGTCGTCAACATCAATCTCAAATTATCGAGTGACTTTAGTACAACGCTGTTTGTATACATTTTGAGCTAAGATCAAATCTTCCATATTACACATATTTTTCCTGTTTTTACATTTTTATTTATTAGTAAGAGCAATAACGAAAAAGTGTGATAGCTACGGACGCAAATCTAAAATCCGTGAAAGAGAAACAGTTACTTTTTCGACTTTCAAGTGACATAGGACGCTAGAAAAGTCCTTTTTTGCGCATCTGAATACTCCACGCCGTAAATACTCCTTGCGGCAAATTTTCTTAACTGCTTGCGGCTCACGAACTATAAGTAACTTCGCTGACAAATTCATTTCACAAGCAGTGGCTTCCACCATGTTGTATCACGTGCTAAGTACCGTATATGTATTAGTATAACGACAAAGCCATAATAAAGATGATTTCTTTTTACATTGAACTTTGAGTCCCAACCATGAAAGAAAACTTTTTTTAAGAATCTATAAAGACTGCGCTTGGCACAGAGCGGCAGTGAGAGATATACATTTTCTCAATAAATAACCGCGAACTGCCTGTATTTCTGGCTTTGCAGACATTTATTTCTGTTATGTATTTCGGGGAGAAACTTCAATCGTCAGAGTTTCAAGCTTCACCCGGGGTTCTTCATCATGACCTAGCAAAAATAACTCAGCTTCCTATTGAAAGCACGAACATCACTGATGACCCATGCTGTAATTGCAGTAAGATTTATTTTCACTGACCGAACATATCGTTAACAAAATACAAATGTGAAAAGGCTGAGAATGAACACCGAGTTTAGTAACTTATAAAATGAAAACCAAAATCTTAGAGGAATTTGAGTATGTACCATCAGTGAAACACGTTCTCGGAATATGCAGGTGCCTCTACTTCGCCCGGCCATGCTGAAAAACATCGAATGAACATTGAAATCCTGACGGTGGAGCTTTCTCTCCGAAATATTTATCGAAAATAAAAGTCTGAAAAGTCGACGAACTTTTATTAATAAAACATTCAAAACAAAATCATTTCGGGTTTTCTCCTTGATTTCCATCCCCAGGGGCAATGACGGGGCCAACACTTTAAAATCGTTCAGCACATACGGTGTCGTGGGATTATGCGAGACTCGAACCAGATGTTTGAATGTGGGGCAATGGTAACTTACATTTGCTGAGAAATGTGGGGAGTAGGTGTGTGTACAGCAACTGTGGCTATGCAAAGCCTACAATGCCGTCTGAGCAAGAGTAAGAGAAGTATGGAGAAAAAAAAACGACGCACCACAACTCGAGAAAATTTTTATGATTTATTGAAAAGAAAGAGCTTCAGATACAGAGCAAGTCAATTACGCGTTAGTCCATTCCTGGCCTTTATACAAAGAGTTATTCGGCTTGGCATTGACTATTAGAGTTATTGGATGTCCTCCTGAGGGATATAGTACCAAATTATGTCCAACTGAAGGGTTAATTCGTCAAAATCCCGATATGGTTGGAGGGCCTTGTCCATAATATTCGACATTTTCTCAACTGGGGAGAGGCCCGGCTACATTGCTAGTAAAGTTAGGGTTTGTCAAGCACTAAGACAAGTAGTAAAAACTCTCACCGTGTACCGGTGGGCGATATCTTGCTGAAATGTTAGCCGAGGATGGCTTGCCATGAAGAGCAACAAAACGGAGTGTAGAGTATCGTCGATGTACTACTTTGCTGGAAGCGTACCGCGGATGACAACCAAAGGCGTCCTGCTGTCATATGAAATGGCATCCCAAATCATCACTCCTGGTCGGGATCATATTGCGGGCTACAATCAGGCTGGTATCCCACCAGTGTCTGCAGCGTCTCCAGATAACTCTCCTCTGGTCATTGGGGCTCAGTTCGAAAAGGGAGTCATCACTGGAGACATTCCGTACAGCGATGTGATACCAACCTCAGTGTCTCCCGCCATATGGCCCTATAACCAGAGGTGAAGGTCTAGTGTACTACTTGTTTTCATAGGAGAGTTCCTTTCAGCTGGTACACGGCGAGAGTTTCTACTGCTTGTCTTCATCCTAGGTAAATCCTACCTCGGCCATCAGGGTCACCTGGCCTCCCCAACACTCGGAAGATTTCGAGCATTATGGTCATGGCTCTGCATTCAGCTCGCGACTCTGACGGTCTAATGCGCCATTTGGTCGGAATTTGGCTCGATATCCCTCAGGATGACATGCAACAACTTTATCAATCAATGCCAAGTCGAAGGGCCAGAAGTGGAGCAAGGTGTTATTGACTTGCTCAATTTGCGAAGTTCTTTCTCTTCAATGAATCATCTAGTTTTTTCCCAAATTGTCGTAATTTGTCTCCACATGTGCATCACATCTACCAACTTTGTCCCGCTTGGATAATTCCTTCATGGAGCGTCGCTTTTGTTCCAGCGCGTATTTTGAAAATAACAATAAACCACGAAAGAAGCCGTGATATGGTCCCTACTCGAACCCGGCCGCCTCGCGGGAGAACGCCCCGGCGTGGTCGCGGTGGCGTGCGGCGCGGCGCGGGCTGGAGCGGACCCACCCGCCACCTAGGAGCCGGCGAGCGAAGCCTGGCGGCGGCAGGCGGCCGAGGGCTGAGGGAGGCGGCGGGCAGCGGGCAGCAGGCAGCAGGCAGCAGCACCAGGCACCGCCAGAAATCAATGAGGGCGCCCGCGCCGTGCCGCGTGGCGCAGCACACCACCACTCACTGTGCAGTCACGCGACGGCGGCGGCCGGGGGAGGGGGGACCCAAAGAAAGGAAAAGGAACCACGCGCCACCTGCAGGCCCCGTCTGGCAGACAACGCTGTAGGCTCACCAGCACGAAACGTTCTTTGCTTAGTAATCACCACCATCATCATCGTCATCATCACCGTCATCAGTTATCCTCTCCTTCCACATTCACAGCTCCGCATATGCTATACATCCCACAAAAAATCCTACCTTGCTCCTCTAATTTTCAATCATGCCCCACAGCAACATCTGTTCCAACACCTCTCACATGCCCTACAACTACTCTCTCTCCATTCCTTCTCCCCACAAAATTTCAACAGCCTCCCCCTCCCAAACAATGCAGTCTGCCCTGGCATTTACCATTTATTATTCTCTCCCATTATCCAGGCTCCCCCTTGCCTTCTCACCCTCCCAAAGTACTCTTTCCTCCTCAAAACCATGGCCTGGTCTCTATCCCAATTACAAGTATTCGATACCTCACCTACTCATAAAACCCATTCCAAATACACCAGTCCTTCTGATCGAGTGACATCCACAGTTTACACTAGCAAAACCATTGAACCCCTCCTCTCTCAAATTATCCCCTCCAGTGTCAGGTCTTTCCCAATTTAGAGCAGTAACATGTATCATCAATTTTATCAGTAGTTCTTTTCAAATATCATAAGTATGAAACCACCATCTTTGTCATTTTCAAATAACCTAAATTTTTTTAAATAATCCAAATAGTTTTTTTAACTATTTGCATTGCAATAAATGCTTCGGGCTGAAGAGCTCCACATTGATCCACTGCCACACACTGTATAATGCCTTCTAGAGTATAGGTGTAGCTGTAGCTGTATCATTTAGCTCACATCGCTGTAAATGTACCAGTACAAAACCTGTCCAACCCCTTCGCTCAGTGGTCAGTGTGTCTGACTGCCACACAGTGGCTCCAGATTCGATTCCCAACCAGGTTGGATATTTTCTCCGTTCAAAGGCTGGGTGTTGTGTTGTCCTTACATATCACCCAATGGAGTTTCAACTGAAAACACTTGCAACTCTGGAGTTGAACTTCCCCAGGTGAAGACTCCCAGCCATCAACGCCATACAATCATTTCATTTATTTCAGTGGAAAACTGTACTTCTTTCATCACCACTACCACTATCACCATCACCACCATCATAGTCAATGTCATCACCATCATTATCACTGATGTCATCACCACCATCACTGTCATCAGCATCACAGTCATCACCACCATCATCATCATCATCGTCATTATCATCATCACCATAACCGGCAGTTAACCTGTCCCTCCACGCACACTTTTAACACCTCCTCATGTCCTATCAATCCCGCAAATTTGACTCCAACAATCCCTTTGTTCTCCCTCTTCTTCTCAGTCCTGGTACATTGCTATATCCATTCCAGCAGAACTGACCAATCCTACAACTACACACTCTCCATGCCTACTCTCTGCACCATTTTAATATAATGCCTTGCTCACAAAATGAAATCCTCCCCTGACATCTGTCCTACCAGATTTAAGCCAATCTGGGTTTTCTCTCCCCTTCCAACACTATGCCTTTCTTCTCTCCTTGTAACAAGGACTTGGCATCCATTCTGGTTCCACCTATCCCAGATACCTTGTTTCCTAATCATCCACTCTTTCACATTACACCCAATCCCAAATACCAACCCCTGCTCGATTGATACCCCACACCATGTAGCACCAGAACCATTCAGCTTCTTCTCTCCTGTCTTACCCCTTTCCAGTTCAGTTCCCTCTGTTCATAGAACACTAAAGGGTTTCATCAATTTTATCAATATTTATTTATTTTAGAAGACCATTAATGTGAAATAATCATTTCAATAATTTTAAAAATGATCTAAATATTCTATCTTTTACAATATTTTTAAATATTGATTTACATCAGTTTAAACTTGTGTTTCAAAATGTGTACGTTACACAGCTGCCTGCTCACCGTTGTCAGTCAGTCAGGGAGAGAGATGAAGCACAATAAAGGAAAAAGTCAGTTATTTACATTCATTATTGCATAAAGGCCTCCACTATTGTTTTACACGCCTTGCAATCTTCCTCTATACACACCGATGCAACTCTGACAAGTCTCTAAATGTCACCCACGATCACTACTTTATATCGACGTCTCGGTCTTTTCTTATTTTTAAAATTCTTAGCACCCAGCAAAGGACGTCCTTGGCCCACCTGCACTTCATTTTGGTATTAGATTTCCAATATAGTTTCTCCTGAACCCATTTGTTTGTTTGTGTATGTTCCCCTCCTAGTAATTCTCAACATACATCTCCACACCGCTCGCCAAGCAACGTAATTTGTTATTGGTTGCTACATTAAAAGTTAATGCCTCACGGCCAAAAGTCAAAACTTTTAATAAAGAGTGATTGAAAACTTCTCAGACACAATGTAAACTTAGTTTTAAACACGTTATCTAATTTACATAAAGCATTCGAGGTCACCTTTATACTAGCCATGTAATGGAAGTTTAATATATTTCGTTTTTCCATTTTGAAATGATAGCATTCACCTTAGGAGTCTTTTTCCAAAATTACAAAAAATGCTAAGGAAATGTAAGGATTTTGGTTTGAAACAATGTTCCAAGGTACTTCATGGTCTTGTAGCTAGGTACAAATATTCTATTCAAATTTGAAATGTTGTCAGTACTGTACAATTAACAGTCTATGTGTTGCGTTATTACTCTACTAATACCTATATGCAGTAAGTGAAATCAAATTTTGCAGAAGCATTATTAAAAACCAGTTATAACTTAAAACCTGGTCATGAATGTTCATAAGTACAGATGGAAAATATGCCTGGTGTTGCTTGATGGATGATCGTATTGTTGGACATTTTTTTCCACAAAAATCTATGGTGATCGTAGTTCTGCGGAAAATGTCTTAGACCTAGATTAAATGAAAGCAGGCTCGTCTGCTCAAGGACTGCAGTAGAGACCGGATGTGACAAAGTCAACAGCTGATGAATGACACGATTAATAACGTTAAATTGACGTGTTGTCGCATGAGATCATCCGAGAACTGAGTGATAGGTCTAACAGCCTGAAATTGACTGTTCTGTCGCGTTAGAGCACTTACTCACTACTCGAGGGTGACCAGTCAAGAGATTATCATTAGCGGTAATCGAGAGGACTAATGCATTACGAAGCACACTGCCACCTACACCCGATGTTGTCCACCAGGCGTCTGGGTTAAGTAAAACCCAATAAAGGAATCAGGGACGATTGTATGGGTTTCCTTTTAAGTATTAACAACCAAAAATAAACGACGAAATAAATCCGATATTTTTCTCTCTTTGTAGTTCTGTGAATTACAAAACGAGGTGTAGTGGACTAAAATTCAAGAAGTAAACCGTCTTCAACAAGAATCTTCTGCATCACTATAGCGTGTGAGCCCAACGTCTGCACAATGTCGTTGTTAACAGCCCCCGTTGAAAACTATGTCTTCGTAGGGAACCATCAGGATCCACGCCAAATATTACTCAGTTGCTATACGACCTTAAAAAATATCACTGAAGATCCCAGCCCAACGAATTCCAGCGCTACTAACCTCACTGTAAATGAGCAGATACAATGGGGATTGAAGGAACATTAGGGTTTAACATCCCGTCGATAAAGAGGTCTTAAGAGACGGACTGAAGAACGAATGGAGGTTATGACGCTTCACCGACGACTGGGTCGTTGGAGAGGCAGGATATGTTCGGATTGTGGGAACTATAGAAAAAGAATTTACCACTACCTTTCCAAAGAAACTTTCCTTGCGTTTTCCGTAGGTGATTGTAGGAGAGTCACGGAAGATCTGTATGTGGATCAGCGGAAGGGGATTTACACCGCAGTTGTCTGGCTTCTAGAGTAAGAGTCCTTTGTACTAACCACTGAGTCAGTCCACTTGGTACCGTAAAATGAAGACTCCATACGTCTGAACTCGAGCATCATAACAGGTATTTCGAATGTTCACTATATGCACTGAATCTTGGATATGTACCTAATGTAATAAGCATGTACAACAGCTATTCGCGTAAAAAAATAAAAAATAAAATGTGTGAAATCTTATGAGACGTAACTGCTAAGGTCATGACTCCCTAAGCTTACACACTACTTAACCTAAATTATCCTAAAGACAAACACACACACCCATGCCCGAGGGAGGACTCGAACCTCCGCCGGGACCAGCCGCATAGTCCATGACTGAAGCCCCCTAGACCGCTCGGCTAATCCCGCGCGGCTTCGCGTAAAAGTGATGTCTTTAGACACAGGTATTAATCATATCATTAGTGGTGTTGAGAGACAGCTGAAATTGTTAATGTTGAACACAGCTGCGAGGCCTGACGAAAGCCGTAACACTTGATGAATTTACACTGAATTAGCTCCTCCTCTTTTAACCACTGCACACTGTGGATCCGTCGAACAAAGAGTTGTGTCCAGTTATAAGAAGAAAACATCGTTCACACCTGCCTACAGGAAGGGTAGTACAAGTGTTCAACAAAACTATGATCCACGAAACTACCGTAAATTCCGTAAATTACCTCGAAAAATTTGGCAATTTGTGGTAAGTTCTTAAGGGACCAAACTGCTGAGGTTATCTGTCCCTAAGTTTACACACTACTTAATCTAACTTAAACAAAACTTTCGCTAAGGACAACAAAAACACCCATGCCCGAGGGAGGACTCGAACCTCCGACACGGCGAGCCGCACGAACCGTAGCAAGACGCCTAGACCATGCGGCTACCCCGCGTGGCAAAAAAATTACCTTGACATCTATTAACTGTAGCCTATTAGAATATATTCTGAGCTCAACTGTAGTAAAATACCACGAGCAGAATGCCCTCCACACGAACCTGCAAGGATTTCGAAATCATCGAACCCCAATTCGCACTTTTCTCGCACTAAATACAGAAAGCAAAGGATCAACATCATCATGTAGATGCAGTGTTTCTCTCCGAAATGCCTTGTATCCGAAGTGCCTTGTATCCGTACCACACCTATGCTTAATATGAAAAATGCGATCGTATTGGGTAGAAAGCGAAATTTGTGACTGAAATGAGGATTCCATGGTAGAGAGGACATAGCTAATTATCTTGGACGGAAAATCATCAACAGATTTGACGTAACTTTGTGTATGCCCCAGGGAAGTGTCTTTTGACACTTTGTGTTCATGTAGCATATTTATGACCTTGCAGACAATCTTAAAAGTAATCTCACGCTTCCCGCAGACGATGCGAATGAAGCACTGTCTGAAGCCGCGCACGGTAGCCTTGCGGTCTAAGGCGCCTTGTCACGGTCCGCGTGGCTCCCTCTGTCCGAGGTTCGAGTCCTCCCTCGGGCATGGGTGTGTGTGTGTTGTCCTTAGCGTAAGTTTTGTTTAAGTTAGATTAAGTAGTGCGTAAGCTTAGGGACAACTGAACTCAGCGGTATGGTCCCATAAGACGTTACCATAAATTTACAATTTTCCCCTGTCTGAAAAAAGTTGCACAGAACTTCAGTCGGATCTTTGTAAGATTTCGAAGTAGTGCAAAGACTGGCTAATTGCTTTACATGTTCGGAAATGTAGAATTATGCGCTTCGGAAAACGAAAAATATGTAGTGTCTTATGACTATAGTATCAACGCGACACTCCGTTATAGTGGGAATCGCTGAGTTCATCCAAATTTATATGGATATGAAATGGAACGCTCACATAAGCTCCCTTGCAGGTAAAGCAGGCGCCAGAATTCGGTTCGTTGGTGGAATACAGACTCAGTCTACAAAGGAGATTGCTTATGAAAACTCGTGCGACCCAGCCTGGAATATTGCTGTAGTGTGTGGATCCCGTATCAGACTGGAATAACAGGGATACTGAACATATGCAAAAAAAAGGGGGGGGGGGGCAGCACGAATGGTCAGTGGTTTGTTTGACCCATGGGACAGCAGCAGGGAGATGCTGAAGAAACTGAAGCACTGACAGTGCGCCGTACTTTCCTTAGTCAGCACTATACTTGTTTACCGTAACGTATCCTCGTGTTACCGATAACGGCCAAGTTCAATAACATCGTGGTTCAGTACTACGTCTAATGTGTGGTCAAGCCGGATGATAACGGAGAAGGGAACATCGCCTTATATTACTAGAAGAATGTCTCTGGATCTTTACCAGTGAGCATGATTCCCCAAACTGCGACTAATTAACAAGCAGTTACAGGATCAAACTTCAGTGCGTGATTGAAGCAGTAAGAAAATAAGCGCTGAGTGTAAACAGCTGCGTGAGACCTAGGTACACGGTGGTAAAATATTACGGTCCGGCCGGCCGGAGTGGCCGAGCGGCTCTAGGCGCTACAGTCTGGAACCGCGCGACCGCTAGGGTCGCATGTTCGAATCCTGCCTCGGGCATAGATGTGTGTGATGTCCTTAGGTTAATTAGGTTAAAGTAGTTCTAAGTCTATGGGACTGATGACCTCAGAAGTTAAGTCCCATAGTGCTCAGAACCATTTGAACCATTTAAATACTTTTAATACAAGCACAGAGGAGAAACACCCCTCTGAAGATGTCCAGCGCAGCTTTGGACGAAACGTTAGGAGCTGAAGAGTTTCATGGACCACGACCTTACATCCCGGAAGGTTTACCAGAAGATATGTCATCCGGTCGTGAAAGCCTTCATACTATGATCAGAAGACTCTACGTGGAGCAATTCTCAAACTCACCAGAGGAGAAACACCCTTCTGAAGATGTCCAGCGCAGCTCTGGACGAAACGTTAGGAGCTGAAGAGTTTCATGGACCACGACCTTACATCCCGGAAGGTTTACCAGAAGATACGTCATCCGGTCGTGAAAGCCTTCATACTATGATCAGAAGACTCTAGGGGGAGCAATTCTCAAACTCACCGGAGGAGAAACACCCCTCTGAAGATGTCCAGCGCAGCTCTGGACGAAACGTTAGGAGCTCTGAAGAGTTTCATGGACCACGACCTTACATCCCGGAGGGTTTACCAGAAGATATGTCATCCGGTCGTGAAAGCCTTCATACTATAAACAAATAAATTATTTTGGTGGTATAACAGAGTAGAGATACGAATTTTTGTATTCGTGTATTGAGCGAAAAATTGACGTTCATAACACATAATGTAAAGAAAAATGATGATAATTTTAAACACTGTATCTTTCAGTTGCTTTTAACCATTTGTAATTAACTTGGACCTTCCTCATTGCAGGCACAGCTGCACTGTTCACGTAACAGTCCACACAGACTACGAGTGTATACAATTCGATCCATACCTATCAGTTTTTGCAACTGCTTGCTTGAACAATACGGGGAACGTTACACAACATTTATAGATAATTTTTCAACAGAACCACACATTATTAACAATAAGGAAAGTTTAGTTTTCGAACCACAAATGTAAAATGCCTTTTTTTCTAATTTTACCTTACTTTTTAATTAATTCGTTGCATTGTAGTTAATGCGATAACATTTTTCATAACTGCATTTGTTCCTGACTCAGCAGAAAATTAACTAACCGTATAATACTAACACACAGCAATGGCCGAAAGCGTGTCGTTCGCTCGTACGCCTACACCAGAAGAGATGAAGGCAGGAGATGAGGAATCTGAACGTCGAATAAAACATGCGAGAAGCGAAATGCACTCGACGATATGCTTAAAATTGTCTTACTCCCTTCAGAGCTTCAAAGATAAGTTCTAAGGACATAAACAAAAATTAATATTCCATAAAAATAATTAACAGCAAAATTTTTAGATTAAGGGTAAGTTTAAATGGGACCAAACTGACGAGGTCATCGGTCCCTAAGCCTACAAACTACTTAATCTAACAAAAAACTAACTTACTCAAAGGACAACACAACACCCATGCCCAACAAGGGAGGACTCGAACCTCCGACGGAGAGGGCGGGGGGGGGGGGGGGAGGGAGACCGTTGCAAGGTGCCCTAGACAGCAGGGCTAGCCAGGGCAGCAATTAACAGTAAGTGATACGATATTACAGTAGAGAGTTTTTTTTTTTTAAACCCACTCCACTCTCCAGGCTGCTTACAACCCATACTATACTTTTTTTCGAAAAATAACTCACCTGTGTACAAATTTTTCTCCAAGCAAATCTTCAGCGCTTGGGTCAAACACATAATATCATATCTCACGTATGAAGTAAATCTGCTGGCTGTAACTAAAAGGCTTTGTTTCGTCAACAGATTGTACTCCTGCAGCCATCAGATCCGTCTACATTCACATATCGAAAGCCACAAATGCAGAATTTTATACACTCCTGGAAATGGAAAAAAGAACACATTGACACCGGTGTGTCAGACCCACCATACTTGCTCTGGACACTGTGAGAGGGCTGTACAAGCAATGATCACACGCACGGCACAGCGGACACACCAGGAACCGCGGTGTTGGCCGTCGAATGGCGCTATCTGCGCAGCATTTGTGCACCGCCGCCGTCAGTGTCAGCCAGTTTGCCATGGAATACGGAGCTCCATCGCAGTCTTTAACACTGGTAGCATGCCGCGACAGCGTGGACGTGAACCGTATGTGCAGTTGACGGACTTTGAGCGAGGGCATATAGTGGGCATGCGGGAGGCCGGGTGGACGTACCGCCGAATTGCTCAACACGTGGGGCGTGCGGTCTACACAGTACATTGATGTTGTCGCCAATGGTCGGCGGAAGCTGCACGTGCCCGTCGACCTGGGACCGGACCGCAGCGACGCACGGATGCACGCCAAGACCGTAGGATCCTACGCAGTGCCGTAGGGGACCGCACCGCCACTTCCCAGCAAATTAGGGACACTGTTGCTCCTGGGGTATCGGCGAGGACCATTCGCAACCGTCTCCATGAAGCTGGGCTACGGTCCCGCACACCGTTAGGCCGTCTTACGCTCACGCCCCAACATCGTGCAGCCCGCCTCCAGTGGTGTCGCGACAGGCGTGAATGGAGGGACGAATGGAGACGTGTCGTCTTCAGCGATGAGAGTCGCTTCTGCCTTGGTGCCAATGATGGTCGTATGTGTGTTTGGCGCCGTGCAGGTGAGCGCCACAATCAGGACTGCAAACGACCGAGGCACACAGGGCCAACACCCGGCTTCATGGTGTGGGGAGCGATCTCCTACACTGGCCGTACACCACTGGTGATCGTCGAGGGGACACTGAATAGTGCACGGTACATCCAAACCGTCATCGAACCCATCGTTCTACCATTCCTAGACCGGCAAGGGAACTTGCTGTTCCAACAGGACAATGCACGTCCGCATGTATCCCGTGCCACCCAACGTGCTCTAGAAGGTGTAAGTCAACTACCCTGGCCAGCAAGATCTCCTGATCTGTCCCCCATTGAGCATGTTTGGGACTGGATGAAGCGCCGTCTCACGCGGTCTGCATGTCCAGCACGAACGCTGGTCCAACTGAGGCGCCAGGTGGAAATGGCATGGCAAGCCGTTCCACAGGACTACATCCAGCATCTCTACGATCGTCTCCATGGGAGAATAGCAGCCTGCATTGCTGCGAAAGGTGGATATACACTGTACTAGTGCCGACATTGTGCATGCTCTGTTGCCTGTGTCTATGTGCCTGTGGTTCTGTCAGTGTGATCATGTGATGTATCTGACCCCAGGAATGTGTCAATAAAGTTTCCCCTTCCTGGGACAATGAATTCATGGTGTTCTTATTTCAATTTCCAGGAGTGTAGATAAATTGATGGGTGGTAGAACAGAAACATGACAGTATTTTAAAATAATTTTTATTCGGTTTTAGCAGTTCGCATAGGGCGACGACGTACTCATTTAGTCCATGTAATAAATATTTTTCCTCACGTAATTGAATTAAATAATTTCCGAAATAGATGCAATCAAGTGTGTGGAAACAATCAGAGTTCTACTACTATATGTAAGGAAATAAGTGATTGCTGACCCTTGTTTTTCTTTTTTTTTTACCAAACTTCAACCGAATAGACGAAATAGACGAGAAAGAGGAGATTATGCGGTAGATCTTTATCGGCGCAGCGATGGGCAAATGTGTGCGCTGCGAGCAATCAGAACGTGCGCAGGATTTCACGCTCAAGTGGTTAATTGAAATGCAGTGGAACCGTAATATGTCAATATTTGACTGCTCGCTTAAATTGTGCCCTCTCTTTTTTTTATTTTTACAACGGGCGCTACTGGAACATTCATACGATAAATAATTGCAGCGCGCACACGATGTCACGCTTCGTTATTAGGACCCGCTTAGATTGCAATGCCGTGAACCGCAACTACTGGATTTCTTCCGGTCAATTACGAATAATGCGACTGCTTCCTGACCGCTGCCTCTATTACTACTGTGCATTGTCTGATTCGGCTCAGAGGTGGCTCTTTTTTTTTTTCGTCCACAGCCGTAGCATAAAAATTCTGCAGATATGCACCATTGTTCGTGGGCACTGTAATCTCCGGAAATATTGCTGATGGTGCGATAGTATTTACTGTATATGGTACAATTTATCACGTTTCTAGAACGAATAAAGAAATATTTCCTCCGCTGGTCGTCAGACTATTCTAAAGAAGAGGCTGCGACGTAACAGAAACGAGAGCGTTGGTTTGTTAAGGCAGTTTTCGGAAAATAAACATGTTTTGGATACAGAATATAGTGAGAGTAATCTTGAGTCGCTGGTTTCACATTCTGTGGAAAATCACAGTACCTGTGCACACACAGGTACCAACGTTTATTTAAGCGACACTCGATTACAACTACAGTACAAATGATAGCATCACACTTCCGACATGCCAAACGCCAGCAGTAAATTACTACAATCTTACGCATAACGAAATATTACAGTGTGCTCCGAGAGCAGGAGCACTTATTTTGAATGTGCAGTGTGATATAGGTCTACAGACCCTTTAACGAAAGCCTGTATTTAGATGCGGCAGCTAATGAAAGCCTCTACTGACGACGATCAAAAGGTATTACTTAGACGCCATCACTTCGCAGCGACGGAAATGTCGCACCGGAACATTTTGACAGCGGGTTTCAAAAAAAAAAAAAAATTGTAAATTTGTGGTAAGATCTTATGGGACCAAACTGCTTAGGTCATCGGTTCCTAACTTTACACACTACTTCATCTAACTTAAACTAACTTACGCTATGGACAACACACACAGCCATGCCCGAGGGAGAACTCGAATCTCCGATGGGGGCAGCCGCAAGGACCGTGACAAGACGCCCAGGCAGGCAGCAGGAATGTTGCTGAACTTACACTTTACACACTGGACACTGTTAAGTATAATAAATAACTTAACTACACAGTGCAACGGGTTGAATGGCTTTGATGCTCAATTATACGAGGACTTGACACTGACTGAGAAACTGTTAAACTGAGCGCTCTTCATTTATGTAGTGCAACAAACATGTTTTTAATTTTAAATAACATTTTTGTGCAATGGGCAATATGAAACACAGTAGATGGTAAAAATACACGACATTAAAGTATTGAAAATTATATTGTTGAAGTTTGTAGGGTAATCCAGCTTAAGTACGGTGATGTTTGCTGTCGAAGGTGTTGCCTAGTGGCAGGCGCCGGCACCTGTAAGTTGGCGACACTCCGTAGCGTCGTTCGTTGAAGTTTCTGGATACGTGTTCCTATGTCGATTTGTTCCTCAAGGCACCGTCTAAAACCGTCATTTCCAGTATGTCACGTGATTATTGGGTTACCTAACAGCTTCTAGGAGAAACGAAACTTTGATTTCCAATATTTCACTTGATTAGTTACCGAAATTAAAAATTATAAATGCTGTCATAATCTATTCATTAAGAAGTTTTATCTCATGTTAAAAGTTTAACACAATAACGCAAGTTATTACACTAAAAACTGTGTGTTTATTTTGAGGCAGCGTAATTGATGGCGCGTATATACCAGAAACACTGTATATTCGTCCAATATTTGTAAATTACAGCAATCATCGACTTCCAACAAACTGAACACACAATTTCAAGCATTTCTAAAACTTTCTTGTCTGCGTGATTAAAGTGAAATATTTAAAACAATACCCAATTTGTGATCAGAAGTTTGAAGCTGGTTTGCACTTGGGAATCGATTCTTTAAAGGATCAGGGTTTACTGTCTGAATCGTAAAATACAGGGTCATTCAAAAAAAAAAAAAAAAAAAAAAAAGGAACATATTTCATTTTGTTTATTACAAAGAAACTGTGAAAGATAGAAACACATTGCACAGAGCACTGGATAGAGGAATGTGGAATGTTCAATGTTTTATATTCGCACAGACACTATACCATACACTCAAGATGGGCAGGGGACAAAGAATTGGTCTTTTATGTACCGCCACAGAAAAAATCGCAGTGTGTAAGGTCTGCTGACTTGGGAGGGAAAAATCAATGAACAAGATCTTGTTGTCCACGCCTTAGAATCCAACGTTGTGGGCTGGTGTTACGATAACGCCACATCTCAAGGTGTGAGGCGGGGCGCCCTCATCTATAAAAAATGAAACATTGTAAGCTTTGTAAAGTTGAGAAAACAACAAGTTTTGCAGCATGCCCAAGTATGCGTGCAGGACTTGAACAATGGACTGACTTCACGCAAACTTCAAAACACAAAATGGTTTTTCTTGTGTTGTAGTCACCTAGTTACTACGAACAAACAACAGCGTGCCTGTCTCAAAACTCTGAACCTGCCTCTACCCAGTAACACGCGAAATGTGTTTCTATGTTTTATAATTTGTCTCTAATAATCAACTGAAATCTGTTCTTTCCATTTCGGTCACCCGGTGCATTCCCAAAAGAGTGAGAAATCAACGTGTCCCTTCAGCCCCGTGAGCTGTGTTTCTCCATTTTTGCACCGTGCTGAACTGAATCCCGGGGCATCAGAATGAGCAGCGGCGCCCCTATTTATTTGTAGTAGACAAGTGTCTGATACCTAGAAATTAAGACAGACTGGAACTTGTTTATTGCTTACAATACCTGTGCTCGAATTAAGAAGGGGGCTAGTCAGGGGTACAGTCATTGTTCACCTGCTGTTCAAGCTGTATATCGAAGAAGCAGACATGGCAATAAAAGAGAAGTTCAAGAATGGGATTAAAATTTACTAGGGAAGGATATCAGTAAGATTCGCTATGACATTACTATTTTCAGTGAAAGTGAAGAATAAAAAAATGGCTCTGAGCACTATGGGACAACATCTGAGGTCATCAGTACCCTAGAACTGAGAACTACTTAAACCTAACCAACCTAAGGACATCACACACATCCATGCCCGAGGCAGGATTCGAACCTGCGACCGTAGCGTCCACGCGGTTGTCGAGCAGGCCGTTGTGAGCTACGCATTTCTGTTGCAATCCTAAGCGACGCGTGAGATAGAGAGACGCCACTAGACAGTGAATGACTGAAGCGCCTAGAACCGCTCGGCCACACTGGCCGGCAGTATAGAATAATTACATTACTTGTTGAACGAGAAGAACGGTATAATGAGAACACAACCGGCCTCAGGACAAACTAAAAGAAGACGTAACTAGTGAAAAAAAGCGATACAGTTACCATAAAAATTACGAACCACGCAGTAGATGAAGTGAAGGAATTCTGCTGCTTTGATAGCAAAATGTGGTGTGACTGACGAACCAAGGACAAAAAAAAGGTCAGTCCATCAATGATAAAGAGATCTGAAGGATGTCTACGGGAACCAAAAAAGGCGTTACTCTGAGAAAGAAATTTCTGAGAGTGTATGTCTATAGCACAACACTGTATTGGTGCGTACCATGGGCTGCGTTGTTACAGAAAGACGATGATAATTAAGTTGTCTGATATGATAAGAAATGAGGAAGTGCGCAGAATCGGCGAGAGGAATAAAATTTAGGAAACACTGACTATAAGAAGGAAATGGATTGTAGAACGTATCTTAAGACATCGCTCATAGAGGGAAAGAACTTTAGGCGAAGACGGAGATCGGAAAGAATCCAATAAATAATCGAAGATCTTAGATGGAAGTACTATTCTCGGATGAAGAGGTTGGAACGAGACAGAATGTCCCGGCACGCCGCATCGAATCATTCAGCTAACTGATGGGGCAAAAAATAAATATATCAAAGAAATAAGAAATTCCAGATAAGTACTTAATTATTAAAATAACATTTCTAAATAATTAAAGTTACTAATACAGTAATATTAATTACTAATTAAGATCTCAATGCTTTCTTAACTACATTTTACTTCAGAATAGATCAATATCAAAGTATTTCTGGGATTCGGCTGACCTTGATCAATCTTCATGGTTCAAATTCTGTGGTTTCAGCAATTCCTACAAAGCTTCTACTTATCTGCAACACATCCTCATTATAGCACATTGCCAGCCGCAGTGGCCGAGCGGTTCTAGGTGCTTCAGTCTGGAACCGCGCGACCGCTACGGTCGCAGGTTTCGAGTCCTGCCTCGGACATGGATGTGTGTGATGTCCTTAGGTTAGTTAGGTTTAAGTAGTTCTAAGTTCTAGGGGACTGATGACCTCAGATGTTAAGTCCCATAGTGCTCAGAGCCATTTGAACCATTTTAAACCACATTATGCTGGCAGCAACGTCATGTGTCCTTCAGGTTCTCAAGTTGCCTCTATGAGTTCTCAGTTTTCTTGAGCTCTTGGTCTTCGTCTAGAGCTATAACTACATACACTGTCTAGTCACATTAATGTGGTCACCTGCCTGAATAACCACCCTCTACAGTGTTTGACCTCTGCGAGACGTGCAGGAAGAGAGTCAACGAGGTTCCGGAAGGTACCGACAGGAATGTGGATGACTCCAGTGCTGTGGCCATCTGCGCTAAGTTTCTCTGATGAGGATTCACGGGGCGAACAGCGGTATCGAGGTGTCCTCCCAGATTCTCGATTGGGTTTAAATCCGACGACTTTGGTGGCCATGGAAGTACGGTAAAAACATCCTGGCGCTGTTCGATGCGTATTAGTACTATGCGAGCTGTGTGATACGTTGCATTGTCCTGCTGGTAGATGCTATCTTGCCCAGGAGAAAGAGACAGTATGGGGTGGACATCGTCCCCAAGAATAGATGCATACTTGTGTTAATCCATTGTGCTTTCTAGAATGACGACCCAGTAAATGCCACGAAAACATTCCCTATACCTTAACGCTTACTCGTCGGGCGGGTATCTTTCCAAAGAGATGCAGCATGTTTGCTTTCAGACGTTTCACGCTGTACACGCCAACTCGAAGGAGCATGAAATTTGATTCTTTCGAAAATTCCACCTGTCACCAATCAGTGGACATCCAGTTGCGGTATTAGCGTTCGAATTCCAGTCTTCATCGCCGATAAACAGCAGTCAGTATGGGTGCCGTGGAGGCTCATACGCAGCAACGTTCGCTGGACGGTCGCTGAGATAATACTGTTGGTAGCCCCTGGGTAATCAGCTGCTCTAGACAATATATTAATTACTTTTGAATACATCGTGGGAGTAGACAGTGATCAATGTTATTACTAATATTTACTATTAAAATCAATCTTGATCAAAAATTTATTTATTCTGGTAACCGATCACGCCTGTGGTCATCTTCAGACCAAAATGCTGTATGAGCAGGAGCCTCCTTCTGGTGGTTGAGCAGTGATTTACCACCAGAAGGAGGCTCCTGCTTATACAGCATTCTGGTCTGAAGATGACCACAGGCGTGGTCGAAACCGGTTACCTCAATAAATAAATTTGTGATTAAGACTGATTTTAATGGTTCAAATGGTTCAAATGGCTCTGAGCACTATGGGACTTAACATCTGAGGTCATCAGTCCCCTAGAACTTAGAACTACTTAAACCTAACTAACCTAAGGACATCACACACATCCATGCCCGAGGCAGGATTCGAACCTGCGACCGGAGCGGTCACGCGGTTCCAGACTGAAGCGCCTAGACCGCACGGCCACACCGGCCGGCACTGATTTTAATAGTAACTATTAGTTGCTCAAGACTTTTACTTCTATTGGCCCGTACACCTCTCCGCAGCCGTCATCACCCCTGTCATCTATAGCCTGCAGTGCACCGAAGTTACCTCACCGCCGATTTTGAATAGTCCCACGGCGGCACGAGAACAGTTCATAACATTAGTCATTTCGGAAATGCCTCCAGAAAAAGTGACTTCGTTTCTGTATTACGAAAACGACTGCACTTTTTTCCGCGTCCCACAGACACACTTTATATACCCTCCACTGCTAGTGCTGCTATTTGCCGTCTGGCAATGGTTATCGTACATTGACTTTGAACGTAGACGGAGGTCACGCTAATGAGACTGTACCGTTCTGCAAGCGTCATACCGTGCATGGCGGAGGGTAGCCTGTACCACTACCAGTCATTCCCAGCCTTGTTTCACTTCATCATTTTGATTTGCAGCTCCTTGTGTTGGCCGTGTTTGCAGTTGAAATTGTTGGATGTAAGGTCCGCCAGTTATGCAAAACACCGTTTTTCCTCAGTACCCAAACATGTTTCGGCACCACTCTGCCATCATCAGTGGGTTCAAAATGGTTCAAATGGCTCTGAACACTATGGGACTTAACTTCTGAGGTCATCAGTTCCCTACAACTTAGAACTACTTAAACCCAACTAACCTAAGGACATCACACACATCCATGCCCGAGACAGGATTCAAACCTGCGACCGTAGCGGTCGCGCGGTTCCAGACTGTAGCGCCTAGAACCGCTCGGCCACTACGGCCGGCTCATCAGTGGGTTTTCGTTTTTATTTATTCTGCAATGTGAACATTTTTGTTACATAATTATAAAATTATGTTCATCTTTAGTTCAAACAACAGATCGTTTCTTTTTGTAAATACCTTTACATTGGGTGTGCATGAATTTTCTGGGTCACTTATGTGTCAGTTACTACAGGTAGCTAGTCATCTGCAACCAAACGATGTTGATGAGAAAGTTTTTTGCTGGGAGTTAACCAATCTTCTAAGATGTACTCGTAATTTAGTTTGTAGCGATGTTTTCGCTCCTATATTCGTTTCAGACTGTGTTTTGGTGAAGTGAAAAATGTTTTACTACGTTATTTGTGGAGAATACTTATTTTAGTTACATGTGCATGATACGGAGAATGGTACTTGCCACACGAAAACGTAAGTAAAAATGAATATAGGCGCGAAAACATCGCGACAAACTAAATTACATCCTAGAAGAACGGTTAACTCCTAGCAAATATTCTCTCACCAACATCATTTGGTTGCAGATGACGAGCTACCTGTAGTATCTGACACACAAGTAATCCAGAAAATTCATGCACGCCAAATGTAAAGGTATTTACAAAAAGAAACGATCTGTTGTTTGAACTAAAGATGCACATAATTTTATAATCATTTAACTAAAATGTTCACATTGCAGAATAAATCAAAACGAAAACCCACTGATGATGGCACAGTGGTGCCGAAACATGTTCGGGTACTGAGAAAAACGGTGTTTTGCATAACTGGCGGACCTCACGTCTAACAATTTTCTTGTTTCACCTGTAAATGGTTTGAGGAAATATTACTATGTGCCGTCGTAGGAGTCCTAATTTCTCTTTTCTTTGCAGTTGCTGTTCAAGATGTATGTCGGTGGCAGTAGAATCGTTCTGCAGTATGTCGATAACGACGATTACTCAGCATTGATACAAGAGCGTTAACAACGCAAAAAAGTAAGTTCCGCTCTGGGTAACATCACATATCGCAGAGAACCCCAATCTGAATATCGGAAATCATTTCTTACAAATTAAATTTAAAGTGGCTGAAGAGGAAACGCTTCTTGCTCCCTTTGTTGTAATGAAACACTGGTCTTAAATATCATACTTCGGCGTCTTTAATTCTGCTCTACGAAGATTACTATCGGCGAACGAGGTGATTCTGCAGGGCGACAAATGGGATTGGCTGCCAAATAGCTACTCGGCGTCGGTTCCCTTGTTAGCGCTGAAGTTAATACTCTCTCCAAAGTCTCGCCGTTTCTTCGCGGTCCGGAGCAGGGCGGGGTACGGCCAACGGGGTGAAAGCTATCCTTAACTTCAACAGCGGTGCTCCGCCGCTCTTGCGCCGAACTTATACCTCGCGGCTAGCGATTTGTAAACTCGACCGGGAACAATAAAAACGCTAGCAAAACTTTGACGCGGCTCAACTTCTGGGTGCCTGAGAAAAGACTTCCGCTTTCTCCGCAGAAATTCTGCGGAGCGGTCTCGTTGCAGCGAACGCATTCAGCATGTTGATTCCGGTTTGCTATACTTTGACTTTAAGGAGTACAAAAGTTGGTTAGTAAATCGGGAGAAGGATAGTTGGATTTGGCAGGTTAACGATGGGTCCACCTACTGACACTAATTTAGCTTGAATCTGTGGACGCTTTCGCTTTGCTGGTAATCTCTACATTCTCATATGTCATTGCGACACATCACGAATGAGAGAAATTAAGCTATAAAAAACATAATTTGAAGTTAAAATCTTCTGGTTTATTAGGCTGCGGCATGTTTCTTCTAAAATGTTCGACGTTCCGACCCCTCTGCTGGGGTCTTCCTCAGGATCTTTTGGTGTCCACTACTGCTACAATTCTAGCAGTAGTGGACACCAAAAGATCCTGAGGAAGACCCCAGCAGAGGGGTCGAAACGTCGAACATTTTAGAAGAAACATGACGCGGCCTAATAAACCAGAAGATTTTAACTTCAGTGACAACGGCCACGAAAGCCTAAAGACTTACACAAAACATAATTTGTCATTAAATATGCTGACGCAATGCAATGGCGTGGATATGCGACTACAGTGACTTCTAAACTTCATACTTTTTTTCAGTAACTTAATCAGCGTAATTTCTGTGTCCAAGGTTCTCGGGTGTCCAGCCGGATCCGATCGTCGAAGTTCCATGATGATGGCGGAACGGTTATTCGCCGAAATATCGAGGAACTTCGACGATCGGATCCGGCTGGACACCCGAGAATCTTGGATACAGCACATTCGCCGGGAAAGCCACAGATCACATATCAGCGTAATTTCTGTTAACTTCAGCTGCGCCTCACACATTGTACGGAATACAGAACGCTTTTGGACTCATAAACGTTTTCCGCGAACGTATTGACTCTTTTTGGGAGATGTGTAGAAATGTAGGAACACACGAGGCAACACTGACCCTATACTTATCTTAGAAGACTGGTTACTGAAAGGCAAACCTACACTTATAGGATTTGTAGATTTACAGAAAGCTTTTGATAACGTTTTCTGGACTAACCTTTTGAAATTTTGAAGGCAGCGAGGATAAAATACGGGGAGTGAAAGATCCTTTACAACCTCTGCAGCAACCTGACAGCAGCTGTAAAAGTCGAAGAACATAAAAGGGGAGCAGTGGCTCACAAGAGCGTTTACAGCGTTATAGCCTGCCTCAGTGTTATTGAGTTGAATTTTGTTTGAACAAGGAAATCAAGGAAATTTGAAAAGAGCATGAAAGTTTAGGAGAAGAAACTAAAACTTTAGGTTTTGACGATGGCTCTCAATTCTGTAAGAAAGAGCAGTTTAATAGAACGGATTGTGTCTTGAAAAGAGAGAGTATAAGAGGAACATCAACGTAAGTAAAACAAAGATCATAGAATGTAGTTGAATTGAATGAGTAAATTAGGTTAAGAAATGAGACACTAAAAGTAACAGAGGGGTTTTGATACCTCGCCAGCAAAACAGATAATGACCGGAGTAGAGCGGATATAAAACACAGAGTGGCAGTAGTAAGAAAACCATTTCTGAAAAGAGGAACTTGTTAACATTGAATAAAAATTTAAGTGTTTGGAATTTTCTCCTGGATGTATATGTCTGGTGTGTAGCTCTGCACGGAGAGGAAACGTGAATGATAAGTAATTTAGACAAGAAGAGAACAGACGCTTTTGAAACGTGATGCTACAAATGAATGCTGAAGATCAGATGTGTAGATGGAATAAGTAATGAGGAGGTACTCAATCGAATTGGGGATTTATAGCACAATCTAAGTAGAAGAAGGAAGACATCAAGAGGCATCAAGGACTAGTAAATTTAGTGAAACGTAGTGCTAAAAATTGTAGAAGGAGACCTAGGCTTGGAAACAGGAAGCAGTTTCTAATGAAGGTTACAGAGATGAAAGGACTTGCATGGAAAAGACCAGCATGGAGAACTCTATCGAAACAGTCTTCCGACTTGAGACTACATCAGTAACAAACCCTGATACTGTAATTTGCTCGGTATCTTCAGGCGAGGATGTTGCTGCACTCAGAAACAGCTCCTGAAGAATACGTTGTAGAAACACGCCTCTCTCACATAGTACCACGAATGTTATTTCAGTTTAATGGTACCAGTCACTCCTACACTATAATAAACAAGCTATAAACTTGGTCTAATTGATTCTTAACATTCAAGTATAATATGACGTATGTTGCTACTGAAGGTGGTAAGAAAATATGACTGCCTGAATCGGGAGGACCTGAAGAGTTTTCAAGTAATTATGCACGTGGACATCGTTCGCGGTTTCGAATGTAGCAGTGTTAGCGTCAATCAAATGGTTCAAATGGCTCTGAACACTATGGGACTTAACATCTGAGGTCATCAGTCCCCTAGAACTTAGAACTACTTAAACCTAACTAACCTAAGGACATGACACACATCCATGCCCGATGCAGGATTCGAACCTGCGACCATAGCGGTCGCGTGGTTCCAGAACCACTCGTCCACAGCAGCTGGCTCTAGCTGCAATCGCTAGGCACAATGTGCAAGACGTTTGTTCGAAAAAGTCGCCTAGAGTTGTTACTGGTGGGCTCTTGGAGGTCAGGGAAAGTACTGTGTTTATGTTCGAAGGAACTGCAACGTATTTCACTAATGTTAATCGAGATACACTGAACGATTTCTACTTATCAGATAGAGAAGTAAGAAGAACCAGCTCCATGGCCTCCACATTGATTATACTTTAATGGTTTGCACTGTTACCCATAAACGCTTCACCAGAGCGTCAAGAAAGCCTGTGAAACGAAACAGTCCTACAGCGTCCAGATGTATTTGAAAGAGAGCTACTGTCCGTGATCCGACAAGTGATACGTGTGTAAAAACAAGCAGATGGCATTTTAAAATCTGTTATGAGTTTCACACCTGAGAATTTTGTAGAATGTTCTCTCACTAACAGTTTTGACATATACTTTTATGTGGACAATTTTTTCTTGCTTTAGGATGAGGAATTTTTAGGTGCTTCAGTCCGGAACCAAGCGGCTGCTACGGTCGCAGGTTCGAATCTTGCCTCGGGCATGGATGTGTGTGATGTCCTTAGGTTAGTCACGTTTAAGTAGTTCTAAGTTTAGGGGACTGATGACCTCAGTTGTTAAGTACCATAGTGCGTAGAGCCAACTGAGCCATTTTTTGAAAATATATTTGATATGTCTAAATACGACCGTCCGGCTGAAGACGAGTGGAACACACTTTTAAAGCGTCAAATTTTATGTTATTATAACCGATGTTTTCATAAGCACTAATGGACAGTGTCATTATTAATGACTACTGTCATACAACTCAAACTCAAATTCTGCCAACTATCAAAATTAACCCAGTTTATACTATTATTTAGAGACTGCCGATAGTTAAGTAAATAACTGATTAATTCATTTGTTTATATGACCAAACGGCTAAAATCACAAATCTCCAGTTGCAGGGTGCCTACCTCACTCGTTCCAGGGGGAACAAAAATTTTATTTTTATCCAATAAATTTCATACATAATTTCAAACCTTTCCGCTACTTTTGGTTGCAGACATGCCCCCACCAAGTAATGAAAGATTTTAAAGTTTATCGCTTACTACATTTTCGTTATTTATGCAGTAAAACTTCGGCTTCATCACAGCGCTTTAATTTATCAGTTTTACTATTAACTCTATTCGCATCACATTTTGCAGACAGTATCCGAATATGCCACTGCCTATAAAAGCATAGCACCATACGAAACCTAATTCAGGAGATACCACGTCAGAAGCATTCGGATGCCTGAAAAACTAGCTTTTCTTAAAATGGAGCGCATATTATCCAACTATTCTCACCCACGACAGGGGTATGACTAGCTTTATCACACACTAACACATACAACATTCTCTGCTACGATAGTTTTTCTGTTACCGTTTTAAAGCTGGAGCAACATTAGCGCTCCAAACTATGGGAAAACAGCATCATAACGATGTTTCTTTTTAATTATTTTTCTACTTATTAAAGGATTCCATGCACTGATTAGAAAACTTCTCAGAGGCATGATTATTGACAAAAAATGTAAAAACGGCCAAATCTTGCTGACTGAGTGACATAAGCTACAACTTATTTATGAAGAAATACTTTAGAATATGTGCATAACTGCAACTTACTCCTCTGAAAGCAAGATGATATACACACATTTCATGCATGAGAAACATATATCTCTGCTGTTGTCTATTCTTATCATGATAGGCACTTTATTTCAGATGGCTCTGAGCACTATGGGACTTAACATCTAAAGTCATCAGTCCTCTAGAACTTAGAACTACTTAAACCTAACTAACCTAAGGACATCACATACATCCATGGCCGAGGCAGGATTCGAACCTGCGAGCGTAGCGGTCGCGCGGTTCCAGACTGTAGCGCCTAGAACCGCTCGGCCACCTCGGCCGGCGCACTTTATTTGAGACGCAAAATTTGTGTGTGTGTAGTCTAATGATTCGCCCATTTTTACATTTCACTCGACTTTCAAGTACCCGAATATTTTTATAAACGTAATTACTTTTGCCTTAAAAATGAACGTGTTGAATATCCTTGCCGTTTGTAGCTCAAATGTAGCAACAATTTTCAAAAAATGTTCAAATGTGAGTGAAGTCTTATGGGACTTAACTGCTAAGGTCATCAGTCCCTAAGCTTACATACTACTTAACCTAAATTATCCTAAGGACAAACACACACATCCATGCCCGAGGGAGGGCTCGAACCTCTGCCGGGACCAGCCGCACAGTCCATGACTGCAGCGCCGTAAACCGCTCGGCTAATACCGCGCGGCAACAATTTTCGAATTGGTTTCTTCTATATTGGAAAAAGAGTTTTACTTCTTTTAACGTTTTATTATCATGTATGTAGTGTTTTCCCTTTAGCTACGTCTCTGATGTCTTTATTTCGTACGTCGAATAATGTATTTATTTCATTCCACACAAGTATCCTACGTTGAACGTTCACTAATTTGGTTGGAAGGGTAGCGAACAGACCTTAGCGTTTTTGGATAGATATACAAACGTCTTTCGGCAAAAGGATGTGTCTTTTGATGTTTGCTACCAATTTTTTATTCTTAAAAGGAAAGATATCACTCAGTAAATATCTGTATGTTGCAAGAGAAGCGTAAATAAAGGGTCCTGTAATGTACCTATTTATACCTTCCAGGGTCCTTGGGAAACTGAAGAATGGCAAATGTGGTGTTACTTTTCAGTTATTGTCGATTTTTATGGCACTACATACGCTCCCTGTTGTAAAAACCATCTCACTAATAAACATAAACCATACTCTTCGCTCTCATCCGATATCGTATTCAGAAGTATAGCTTGTCGACCGCCTGGCGAGCAGCTATTGCAGTGCGCAACAGAAAAAGAGACGGTGTGTCGCGACTGTTATGTTAGTCCGTAGTTTTATCCTGTTTGTGACCAGCGATTCTAACAGCTTAGGAAAAACACGTAGCAAATATTTGGGACGTGAATTCACGTGTACACGTTAGTAATTCCGCGAAACGTGAGATGATATTAAATTGTGACTGAGAGCCCGAGTTGCGCCACATGACGAGGATAAAATATTGGAAACTCATAAATTCCGGGAACTTTCGCAAACCGCATTTAAACACAGTCCTCTATCGGCAACGTATGCAGCGAGCCATTACTAGTCTCCGCACTTTCCCGGGCGAAACGTGGCGTTGCTTTGAGCGAACGCGTCATCTGAATAAATAAACCATTAATTGCAATCAGCAGTGCTCGATTTGCGACCGGCTTCGATCAATGACCCCGCCGGTTGGGGGAATGGTGTAGGAATGGGGGAAAGAGGGGGGGGGGAAGGAGGGGGGGGGGGGACGGGAAACATACCGCTTGTAATTGCAAGCCGTAGCTGTGCCATCGATTGACCAAGATTTAATTGCCGGCGGGAACATGCGACTAGGTAGGAGGTGGGGAGGAATAGTGAGGAAGAGGCGGGGTTAAATACGAGAAAAAAATTAGTTGCTCTGTAACGTAGCAGACGGCAATATTTCCTCCACAGACAAAGAACGGGAAGAAAGACGGCTGGCGAAGTACTACAGTGGAAACATGGCCACGATGAAAATTCGTGAAGATCGATATAGCCTACTTCTTTTCTTTGTGACCATTTCAATATATCGTGTTTAGTTTAATGTTACATAGTAGCCATATGACATCTATTTTCGACTGTGGTTTGGAAAATGCGACTTTTTATGCTGTAAAAGATTGTCAGTCATATTTATTTTCTTCCGCCTTCATCTTCAGGTGAATCAGCGGATTAAATTATAATTTCTTTCCTGGAAGTAGCCAGTTGCCTGTTTCTCACATGTTCCAACAAGAAGAACACTGAACATCGTTGTAAATACGCATTTATCTCACTGAATACCACAAAACACGAAACAAGAACAGAAAGCGTCACAGCATTACGTATGAACTTGTTCTCTCAGCTTGCCAACCATATTTGGCTCTAGCTGTGGTCGAGGAATGAACAAGCTCCCTTTTGCAAAAATTGGTTCAAATGGCTCTGAGCACTATGGGACTTATTTGCTGAGGTCATGAGGCCCCTAGAAATTAGAACTACTTAAATCTAACTAACCTAAGGACATCACACACATCCATGCCCCAGGCAGGATTCGAACCTGCGACCGTAGCGGACGTGCGGTTCCAGACTGTAGCGCCTAGAACCGCTCGGCCACTCCGGCCGGCTGCCTTTTGCAGCACGCCAACATCCGCCCGGCACTCGCCATCCAAGTTGGGCGCGATCCGAAGATCACCGAAGTGCTTCGTCTGCCTTTATGTTTATCGGTTGTTTATTATTCTGCTTTTATTAATACATGTGAAGTAATGGAAGATAGCACGCAAATTAGATACGCTTTAAATATGAAATGCTAGTAAATAGGCTGTTTACGCTACGGTCGCAGGTTCGAATCCTGCATCAGGCATGGATGTGTGTGATGTCCTTAGGTTAGTTAGGTCTAATTAATTCTAAGTTCTAGGCGACTGATGACCTTAGAAGTTATGTCCCATAGTGCTCAGAGCCATTTGAACCATTTTTTTAGGCTGTTTAATTGATCAGCCACGTGGGGTAACCGGGCAGTCTGAGGAGCCTCCTCAGTCCGTGCGGCTTCCCCCGTTGGAGTTTCGAGTCCTCCCTCGTGCATGGGTGTGTGCGTTGTACATAGTGTGGTGTCACCGCCAGACACCACACTTGCTAGGTGGTAGCCTTTAAATCGGCCGCGGTCCGTTAGTATACGTCGGACCCGCGTGTCGCCCACTATCAGTGATTGCAGACCGAGCGCCGCCACACGGCAGGTCTAGTCTAGAGAGACTCCCTAGCACTCACCCCAGTTGTACAGCCGACTTTGCTAGCGATGGTTCACTGTCTACATACGCTCTCCTTTGCAGAGACGACAGTTTAGCATTGCCTTCAGCTACGTCATTTTCTACTACCTAGCAAGGCGCCGTATTCAGTTACTATAAGTACTTCCAGAATGTATTCTGAACGGATAATATTGTCAATCATGTACCGTCAAGAGCGACGGTCATCATTAATGGATTAAAGTTAAGTATCAAACAAATTACGTCCGCTTTCTGAATTATCATTCCTTGTCATGTTCCAGGCCTCACGTCAGTATAGTTCTTCCCTCCTCACGCCAGCCTGCATGAGCTAAAACGCGTGGATTTCGGCTTCCACTCGTAACACGGTGTTGGCTCTTCTGCTAACACAAAACATAGCGTAAGTTTCAGTTAGATTAAGTACTATGTAGGCTTAGGGACCGATGACATCAGCAGTTTGATCCCATATGACCTTACCACAAATTTCCAAATTTTTGTTTATCTAATATTAATAATAAAAGATTTTCATTTTGGCGTGCAACTCCCAAATGCAGCAGCCAATCGCGGAGAAAGACCATAATTTAGGCGGTCTTCCTCACGATACCCTTACCTAACAAACCATCTGTCATCGGTACCCAACACCACAAAAAAATGGTTCAAATGGCACTAAGCACTATAGGACTTAACATCGGAGGTCATCAGTCCCCTAAACTTAGAACTAGTTAAACCTAACTAACCTAAGGACAACACACACATCCATATCCGAGGCAGGATTCGAACCTGCCACCGTAACGGCAGCGCGGTTCCGGACTGAAACACCTAGGACCGGTCTGCCACAGCGGCCGGCCCCGCAACACATTACCTCATCTTGCCACTGCTGCGTTCACAACTGCTCTAAAAACATCTTCTTGTAGCCGAATGCCGGCCAGAGTGGCCGAGCGGTTCTAGGCGCTACAGTCTGGAACCGCGCGACCGCTACGGTCGCAGATTCGAATCCTGCCTCGGGCATGGATGTGTGTGATGTCCTTAGATTAGTTACATTTAAGTAGTTCTAAGTTCTAGGGGACTGATGACCTCAGAAGTTAAGTCCCATAGTCCTCAGAGCCATTTGTAGCCGAATATGATGGCTGCAAAGCCAGAAATATTACATGCACACTCGTGATATTGTGAGCACATATGGGTATCTGACGAGCCACGTACGGTGGATATCGATGCATCGAATTACTTGTTACTGGTACAACTGAAGATTGGACTGAGTCTCCGAAACGTCATAGTGTGAAGACTGCAGTTAGCAAATAACGCTAACCTGTAGCGAAATCTTTTATCATGAACATTTATGAATTACTTATAAATGTTAAAAGTCAGGGCGCGCGCTCGTGTTTTTGCAGAGTATTGGTGTAAATGTAGATGTCAACTGAAAGAAAAAGAGCCTTCGGTCATTATTTTTAACAAATTAACCTGCTAGGAGTTTCTTTCTCAGAATTTAAATCAAAGAATGGTTTATATTCTATAACGTGGTCACAGAATTATAACTAAAACGTATGATAAAGTAAAAGTAAGAAATCGTCGTGAAAAACTTGCAGTATTTATATGTCATTTATAAAATAATAAATATGCCAAAAAGGCATTAGTCACAAAAATATTAAAGATAAAGAAAACTGTGATGGCCAGCCACTAAGGGCTGATCGTTACTTGCGTGGTGCAGGTTGCAAAACGGACTGAGGTGCACCACGCAAGTAACGATCAGCCCTTAGTGGCTGGCCATCACAGTTTTCTTTATCTTTAACACTTTTGTGACTAATGCTCTTTTGGCATATTTATTATTTTATAAATGACATATAAGTAGAAATGTTGGACCACATGAGGCAACACTGACCCTACGACTTATATTAGAAGAAAGATTAAGGAAAGGTAAACCTACGTTTCTAGCATTTGTAGACTTAGAGAAAGCTTTTGACAATGTTGACTGGAATACTCTCTTTCAAATTCTAAAGGTGGCAGGGGTAAAATACAGGGAGCGAAAGGCTATTTACAATTTGTACAGAAACCAGAAACCAGATGGCAGTTATAAGAGTCGAGGGGCATGAAAGAGAAGCAGTGGTTGGGAAGTGAGTGAGACAGGGTTGTAGCCTCTCCCCGATGTTATTCAATCTGCATATTGAACAACCAGTAAAGGAAACAAAAGAAAAATTCGGAGTAGGTATTAAAATCCATGGAGAAGAAATAAAAACTTTGAGGTTCGCCGATGACACTGTAATTCTGTCAGAGACAGCAAAGGACTTGGAAGAGCAGTTGAACGGAATGGACAGTGTCTTGAAAGGAGGATATAAGATGAACATCAACAAAAGCAAAACGAGGATAATGGAATGTAGTCGAATTAAGTCAGGCGATGCTGAGGGAATTAGATTAGGAAATGAAACACTTAAAGTAGTAAAGGAATTTTGCTATTTGGGGACAAAATAACTGATGATGGTCGAAGTAGAGAGGATATAAAATGTAGACTGGCAATGGCAAGGAAAGCGTTTCTGAAGAAGAGAAATTTGTTAACATCGAGTATTGATTTGAGTCTCAGAAAGTCGTTTCTGAAAGTATTTGTATGGAGTGTAGCCATGTATGGAAGTGAAACATGGACGATAAATAGTTTGGACAAGAAGAGGATAGAAGCTTTCGAAATGTGGTGCTACAGAAGAATGCTGAAGATTAAATGGGTAGATCACATAACTAACGAGGAGGTATTGAACGGAATTGGGGAGAAGAGGAGTTTGTGGCACAACTTGACAAGAAGAAGGGATCGGTTGGTAGGACATGTTCTGAGGCAACAAGGAGGGCAGCGTGGAGGGTAAAAATCGTAGAGGAAGACCAAGAGATGAATACACTAAGCAGATTGAGAAGGGTGTAGGCTGCAGTAGGTACTGGGAGATGAAGCAGCTTGCACAGGATAGAGGTGCAAGGAGAGCTGCATCAACCAGTCTCAGGACTGAAGACCACAACAACAACAACAACATATAAGTACTGCCAGTCTTTCACGACGATTTCGTACTTATACTCTATCATACGTTTTAGCTATAATTCTGTGACGACCATGTTATAGAATATAAACTATTCTTTGATTTAAATTCTGAGGAAGACACTCCTAGCAGTGTCGGATCCTGTTTAATTTATTAAAAATAGTGACAGAGGGCTGATTTTCTTTCAGTTGTAACTATTCACGGTCTCTGAACGTACAGCCACGTACAAGACTTTGTAATGCAGATATGTTTACTTTGGCTTGTGGTGTGGACACATTGTGAGTCAACGCTAGAACCGTGTGGGTACAGCACGTCACACTCGGTGTCGACCACTCGTCGCGGTTGCGCCACTGGCCGCTGGGCCGGTGAACGTGAACGTGAACGAGAACCGCTCCTCTCCTGGAAGCGGGCCACAGCGGCGGCCGCTGCCAAGTGTCGCGGGCAGGCAGGCACGGATTGTTTACTCTCCAGTTTTACGGCGAGCAGGCGCGTGCGGCAGCTCCACTGTGCTGCCGAGACTCGGCGCTGCTGCTGCCCGCGACAGCTGCCGTCCCTCAGAGCGGCGGCGCGCCGCAATTTTGTAGCCACAGTTTTCTGCCTGCCACGTCGTTATGCGTGAATCCGCTGCCACAGAGGCCGCTTCCGTTGGCTCCAAGCGTCGGCGCTGAAAGGACGCGCGGTCTTTATAGCAGTCAGGCAGCCTCCGGCGTCACGAGCCCACGTCCGGGTTTATTGGCTCCTGTCGGTGGGTTCAAAATGGCTCTGAGCAATATGGGACTTAACATCTGAGGTCACCAGTTCTCTAGAACTTAGAACTACTTAAACCTAACCAACCTAAGGACATCACACACATCCATGCCCGAGGCAGGATTCGAACCTGCGACTGTAGCAGTCGAGCGGTTCCAGACTGAAGCGCCTAGAGCCGCTCGGCCACACCGGCCGGCGCTATCGGTGGGGAAATGCCCGACATAATTTGTTACCTGGACTCAGCATGATAGACATTAGTCATCCACCGCCACTTGAAAGCCCAGACATTAACACAGGGGTGACGAAACTGACGGGATAGCGATATGCACATACACAGATTGTGGCAGTATAGCGTACACAATGTATAAAAGGCAGTGCATTGGCGGAGATGTCATTTTTACTCAGGTGATTCATGTGAAAAGCTTTCCGACGTGATTATGGCCGTACGACGTTAATTAACAGATTTTGAACGCGAAATGGTATTTGGAGCTAGACGCTTGGGGCGTTCCATTTGGGGCCGGCTAGGGTGGCCGAGCGGTTCTAGGTGCTACAGTCTGGAAACGCGCGACCGCTACGGTCACAGGTTCGAATCCTGCCTCAGGTTTGATTATGTCTGATGTGTGAAATCTTATGGCATTTAACTGTCAAGGTCATCAGTCCCTAAGCTTACACACTTCTTAACAGCCGGCCGGAGTGGCCGTGCGGTTCTAGGCACTACAGTCTGGAGTCGACCGACCGCTACGGTCGCAGGTTCGAATCCTGCCTCAGGCATGGATGTGTGTGATGTCCTTAGGTTAGTTAGGTTTAAGTAGTTCTAACTTCTACGGAACTGATGACCTTAGAAGTTAAGTCGCATAGTGCTCCGAGCCAGCCACTTAACATAAATTATCCTAAGGACAAACACACACACCCGTGCCCGAGGGAGGACTCGAACCTTCGCCGCGACCAGCCGCACAGTGCATGACTGCACCGCCTAAGACCACCCAAGGTTTAAGTAGTTCTAAGTTCTAGGGGACTGACGACCTCAGAAGTTAAGTCCCAAAGTGCTCAGAGCCATTTGAACTATTCCATTTGGGAAATCGTTATAAAATAAGTGTCGTGTGACTAGGGCTTCACCGGGTGGACCGTTCGCCCGGTGCAAGTCTGTCGATTTGACGTCACTTTGGCGACTTGCGCGTCGATGGGGATGAAATGATGATGATTAGGACAACACAACACGCAATGCATGAGCGGAGAAAATCTCCGACCCAGCCGGGAATCGAACCCGGGCCCTTAGGACTGACATTATGTCGCTCTGACCACTATTTTTTTATTTTTTTGCATTTTGTTCGTTGTTGATCGTTGCGTTTGGTCGTTGCGGACGTCACATGACGTCCGGTCAAGTTGCTTTGTTGATCCTTCCACTCTTTTTTATTATTATTATTATTACTGAGGCCAACGAGCTCTCTGACCGAACTCGCTGAGCTACCATGCCGGCACCACTCAGCTACAGGGGGCAGACTGGGAAATAGTTCAGGAATTCTGTATTCAGAGATCCGCAGTGTCAAGAGTGTTCCCGAGAATACCAAATTTCAGGCATTGCCTCTCGCCACAGACGACGCATTGACCAGCGACATTCACTCAGTGACCGACAGCAGCTGCGTAGAGTTGTCAGTGATAACAGACAGGGAGTACTACGTGAAATAACAGCAGAAATCAATGTGGGGCGTACGACGAACGTATCCGTTGCGGCAGAGCGGCGAAATTTGGCGTTAAGGCGCCATTGCAGCAGACGACCGACACCGACGCAAGTGTCTGGTCAGATGAGTCCAAATTACCAAGTGAGGAGCAGATGGTAGGAGTCAAGTGTGGCGCAGACCCCACGAACCTATGGACCCAGTTTGTCAACAAGGCACTGTGGAAACTGGTGGTGGCTGTATAATGCTGAGGGGTGGGGGAATTTTCATGGATGATTATGCGCCATGGCCGGCCGCGGTGGCCGAGCGGTTCTAGGCGCTGCAGTCCGGAACCGCGCGACTGCTACCGTCGCAGGTTAGAATCCTGCCTCGGGCATGGATGTGAGTGATGTCCTTAGGTTAGTTAGGTTTAAGTAGCTCTAGGGGCCTGATGACCACAGATGTTAAGTCCCATAGCACTCAGAGCCATTTGAACCATTTATTCGCCATGTCAACCGGGCAAAAATTGTTCGCGATTGGTTTGAAGGACTTTCTAGACAATTCGAGCGAATAATTTGGCAACCCAAATCGCCCGGCATGAATCCCATCGAACATTTATTGTGCACAATCGAGAGGTCAGTTCGTGCACCGGCTGCACTTTCGCTATTATGGGTGGCTATGGGGGAAGTATGGCTCATTATTTCTGCAGGGGACTTCGAATGAGTTGCTGAGTTCATGACATGTCGGGCTGTTGCACTACGCCGAGCAAATGGAGGTCCGACACGAAGTTAGGAGGTACCCCATAGAGTCCTGCATGACCGAGTAAGCGAGCACAAAGTACGCGATGGGGCGAGCACACCCTAACTGGATAGGCTGCCCGCACTACTCCTGGTGACCGAGTATAGATGCCGTGACCGAATACGTAACACGTAACTTCAAACGCATTACACGTGTCATTATCCGTGTGAGACTGCAGCCAGTACGTGCTTCTCATTTGTGGTGTGTGTGTCTGTCTGTAATCATGCAGCGCGAGGAAGCCAGTGCAGTAACACGTAAGATTGAAACCAATGTTTACACATTGAAGAAAGGGAAGGTCTACAAAGCCAAGTATGGAGTACATTTCTGTTAGTTGTAGACGAAAACATTGCGTCTACTGGGTACGTATCGTGCATAAACTGCTCAACATTAGTGTGTTTCCAGTCGGAAATCACTCATTTAAAGAAACACAGTTGCAACAAACCTCACAAAGATGCAGCTCCTTCAGGGATACCGGCAGTAATAAAAAATAGTATTACAGCAAAGTGTGTTGCAATGTGTGCTAACGATACGAGACCTTTTAATGCTGATTCCGGTGAAGGTTTCAGAGAACTAGGCCAAGAATTAATACATCTAGGTGCGCATTATGGAGAAGATAACGTGGCAGATGTCAGCCAGTTAAATCCGGAACGCGTTAGTGGTTCACTGGTCAACAATAACTATAAACTTGTTTCTGTTGCAAACAAGTGAAAAGTGTGACAAGTTACTTCTGTAAATATTGAATGTTGTTTGTATGCTTTCTTTGTGAAGATGGTTGTCTTCTAGATTACAGGGACAGCGCTTATTCAGTGTTTCCTGTTAATGAAAGGAAAAATGTATCTTCTGTTTGGAAATGACACTCGTCTTCTATCCGCGATTGTATATCATTTTACTTTCCAAGTGCTTTATGAATTTAGCTGTGTCACGTACCCGTTCTGGTAGACGTTACTTTTGTGTTAAACGAGAGAGAGACAGAGATAAATACATTGCGTGTGTGTGTGTGTGTGTGTGTGTGTGTGTGTGTGTGTGTGAGAGAGAGAGAGAGAGAGAGAGAGAGAGAGAGAGACAGAGAGAGAGGCGTTGGATATGTACAGTGCAGAGCAGCGAGCCGGGGTGAGGCGAGGTGAGACGTCAGCGGTGACCGGTCATGCTCGGTTAACCGCGTGTCCGGAATCCGGACAACAGAAATGGCGCGAGTACGTGACCGAGCCGAGTCGTGTGGGGCCGGACACGAGCGGCTCGGTCCCCCCGTCAACAAGCGAGCCGTGAACGGTCAAACATGGAGCGTTGCAGCACTCTAGTACCCCATCACTTTTGTCACCTTGGTGTATACCCTTCTGCACATTAAAAAAATGCGTTTCTGCACGTTCTTGTAACGAATCATGCTCCATCTTCAACAACCAATTATGAACCGTAAATTGCGGTAAATTGCACCGTGGAGAAATTACAAATGATGTAGTATTGTTGCCGGTAAGCAGCGGCAACAATATCGTTTGGCATGCAGTTTTTTCCCTGAAATCTCGTCATGTGGGAGCACGTGTGACACGGAACTGCTTATTCAGGACACCGTACCACATGACACATTCATTTCCAACTATTAAGCCAGGTTTGTACACGCAGCTAAAGTGACGCCACAGCCAATGGCATGACGGCTGATACTGCAGTGAGGCCGTGTGCCGGTGTTTCGTCGTAACTGTCAAAAGCCTGAATTTACTGTTTTCAGTATGGTGTCAAATGAGATTATTCGGACACACATTGTGTTACCATTCAGATTGTGGCATTATAATTTAGCGAAGAACCCAATTACAAGAAGAGATAGCGTAAATGTTGGCTTCTGAAGTGGGTTTTACGCAGAAATAACACTACCCCATCAGAAACACTTAGAAGCAAAGTAGCACTCGTAAACAAAAATCAATTCTTGAACCGCTTTCGCATAACAGAAGTAAATTTCGAGTACTTGTTGAGCTGCGTATCGAGATCTATTAAAAAATTCGCTACTCACATTAGAGATGCCGTACTTGCTCTAGTTAGACTACAAGTGACACCTTGGTATTTGACATCAGCTGATCACCTGTCATCTCTCCAATATTTATTCCACGTCGTCAGAACAACAATTTCAGAAGTCTTGTGTAACTTGTTGGGTGCTATTTACAGTGCCCCGATGACTCGTTTGAAAGCTAATATTTTGCTCTTGCATCTCATATCGATTAAATACGATGAAACATTAAAGTTATTCTGTACCAAATTTTTGAACAATGCTTCGTGCGACTATACTAAAACACTGTAATGCAGTTGTTTTCCTTCATTAAAATCTACACTCAATCTTAAATTATTCTGCCACCAGAAACCTTTCTATTTCCTTTCTCAAATACATTGGGCAAGTGTTTAAGAGCATTGAAGATGTCAGTACCAGAATCTGACTGTATCGGCAGCGTTGACTTAATTTTTTCCAATTGCAGAACTAAGCAAGCTGCTATTAATCAACAGAACAACTTCCACTAATTACTCAACAATACTTCCTTACACACACACAGATCTCACATATGCTACACGTAATAGAAATATTATATACTTTCACCACATAAATTAACCAATACGTACTCATAAAGCTATTGTATAACCAAGTCGCACTTCCTGCTACTGAACTGAAAACGAACTAAAAGCGAGGCATTTTGGAGAGATCTTTAATATGGTTTATACTGAAACTATATACTTTTTTAATACCCAAGTATAAGCACGAAAACCACCAAAATCACATACTGACTTCAGAAGGACCTAAATAAAGATGGCGGCTGCTAGATTTTCTTCTGACGCTAATCGGTGATGGAGGAAGAGAAGTGCCTTCACAAACTTAAGAGTGTCTTCAACTTTTGTGGCATGGATAAAAGTGGCGTCACTACTAGAGTTGCGACACTTTTTGTTGCATGTACCGGGTGAACAAAAAGACAGTATAAATTTTCAAACTTAATAAACCACGGCATAATGTAGATAGAGAGGTAAAAATTGACACACATGCTTGGAATGACATGGGGTTTTATTAGAACCAAAAAAAAAAACAAAGTTCACACAATGTCCGACAGATGGCGCTGGACAGCAAAACGCCAGTGACTGCGCATGACAATCGTGTATAAAAGGAGCTCTAATGAGAGAGAGAATCAAGGCTGAAGAGCGGCATACTAAGCTGCTGCCAGCCCGCCCCTTCGGGGGGAATTGAAATTCAATAAAGGAAAAAAAAAAAAAAAGAGAGAGAGAATCATATGCGCCAGCAGTCGCAGCATGTTGACGTTACCTGAAAAGGCGCTTTTAGTGAAGCTGCATTATGAGATTGGGGAATGTGCTACTTCAGCGTTACGATCCTATCGCCATAGGAAGGTGATTCGAACGGGTAAAGGTCCATTGACAAATGCAGCTGTGGCGAGAATTATTTCGACGTTCGAAGCCACGGGTTGTTTAGACGATAGCCCCCGTAGTGGCCGACCGAGCACAAGGCGTAATGCTGCTGAGACAGTTCAGGAGCAGCCCGGTGTGGCTGAGCGGTTCTAGGCGGTTCAGTCTGGAACCGGGCGACCGCTACGGTCGCAGGTTCGAATCCAGCCTCGGGCATAGATGTGTGTGATGTCCTTAGGTTAGTTAGTTTTAAGTAGTTCTAAATTCGAGGGGACTGATGACCTCAGATGTTAAGTCCCATAGTGCTCAGAGCCACAGTTCAGGCAGATATGGAGACTGTAGCGGGTTCGTCTATGCACGCGGAAGTCAGCGCTCGTGCAGTCGCACGTCACACCGGCATTCCATACACTACTGTTTGGTATGCACTGAGGCGTACCCTCCGATGCTATCCGTACAAAATCCATCGGCGTCATTAACCTGTACCTGGCGATTTAGTGAAGCGGAGGGCATTTGCGGTGTGGGCGTTTCAAAAGATAGCGGAAGATGACGATTGGTTGAGTAACGTGTTGTGGACCGACGAAGCTCATTTCACGCTCCGAGGGTCTGTCAACGCCCACAACTGCAGAATTTGGGCTACCAAAAATCCTAGAACTGTCGTGGAAACTCCATTACACGACGAGAAAGTCACGGTATGGGTTGGATTTACCACATCTACCGTTATCGGGGCTTTTTTCTTCGAGGAAATGCATTATTCTGGTTTTGTAACTGCTACCGTGACGGGTGAGAGGTACGCCGATATGTTACAGAATCGCATCATCCCCAGCCTGGCTGATAAACACCTGCTGGAACGTACGATATTTATGCAGGATGGCGCTCAACCCCATATTGCCAGAAGCGTGGAAGATCTCTTACGCGCGTCGTTTGGTGATGATCGTGTACTCAGCCGCCACTTTCGTCATGCTTGGCCTCCCAGGTCTCCAGACCTCAGTCCGTGCGATTATTGGCTTTGGAGTTACCTGAAGTCGCAAGTGTATTGTGATCGACCGACGTCTCTAGGGATGCTGAAAGACAACATCCGACGCCAATGCCTCACCATAGCTCCGGACATGCTTTACAGTGCTTTTCGCAACATTATTCCTCGACTGCAGCTATTGTTGAGGAATGAGTGGACATATTGAGCATATCCTGTAAAGAACATCATCTTTGCTTTGTCTTACTTTGTTATGCTAATTATTGCTATGCTGATCAGATGAAGCGCCATCTGTCGGACATTTATTGACCTTTTGTGTTTTTTTTGTTCTAATAAAACCCCATGTCATTCCAAGCATGTTTGTCAATTTGTACCTCTCTATCTACATTATTCCATGATTTATTCAGTTTTCAAATTTATACTGACTTTTTGATCATCCGGTAAATACCGCGAAATACTCAGTTCAGGATCTTCTATCGCCTGTATAATTTTTGCCTAAGTTGGGCACACTAGCAGCGTGTGCTAGAAAGCACAGTAATGCAGCGAGGCAGCGTCGGGGTTCAGGAAGACACGTTTTGTTCAGCTGATGGCCTTCCAACGTGTCGGCAACACGCTGGCGAGAATGGGTGTTTACATATGAATGGGTAACAAACGGACAGGCGCGGGCGGATAGGCGCGCGTTGAGTTTGACAGGCGCCGCGATTCCGACATCCACATCTACATCTACATGAATAATCTGCAAACCTCACGTAAGTGACTGGCAGACGGTTCATTGAACCATCTTCACACTATTTTCTAGTATTCCACTCTCAGCCGGCCGGCGTGGCCGAGCGGTTAAAGGCGCTACAGTCTGGAACCGCACGACCGCTACGGTCTCAGGTTCGAATCCTGCCTCGGGCATGGATGTGTGTGATGTCCTTAGGTTAGTTAGGTTTAAGTAGTTCTAAGTTCTAGGGGACTTATGACCACAGCAGTTGAGTCCCATAGTGCTCAGAGCCATTTTTTTATTCCACTCTCAAGCAGCGTTCGGGGAAAAGAACACCTATATATTTCCGTGCGAACACTGATTTTCCTTATTTTATTACGAATATCGTTTCTCCCTATGTAGGATGGTATCAACAAAATATTTTCGCTTTCGGAGAACAAAGTTGGTGATTGAAATTTCATGAGAAGGTCCTGTCGCAATGGAAACGCCTTTGATTTAATGATTTCCACCCCAAATCCTCTATCACGTGGTGACACTCTATACCCTATTTCTCGATAATACAAAACGTGGTGTCCTTCTCTGAACTTCCTTGATGTACTCCGTTAGTCGTGTCTGATTAGGATCCCACGCCGCGCAGCAGTACTCCAAAAGAAGACGGACAAGCTAGTGTATGCAGTCTCTTTAGTGGATCTGTTGCATCTTCTGAGTTTTCTGCCCATAAAACACTGCCTTTGATTCGCTTTCTCCACAACATATTCTTTATGTTCTTTCCTAGCTCTTTAGTTGAATTTACGACCTTTAGATTTGGTTGACTTATCTTGCAACCGAGGTTAACGGATTCTCTCTAACACTCATGTGGATGACCTCAAACTTTTCATTATTTAAGATCAATTGCCAATTTTCGGGTCTTACAAATAACATATTTAAATCCTTTTGCTATTGTTTTGATTTTCTAATGAGTTTAGTAGACGATAAACGACAGCATCGTCTGCAAAACATCGAAGACGCTCAAATTGTCTCCTGAATCGTTTATGTAGATACGGAACAGCAGAGGGCCCATAGCATACCTTTGCGAACGCCAGAATCACTTCTGATTTACTCGACGACTTTCCGCTAGTTACTGCGAAATGTGACCCCTCTGACAGGGAATCACGAATCCAGCTGCGTAACTGAGACTATATTCCATAAGCACGCAATTTGATTACACCACGCTTATGAAGTACAATATCAAAAGCCTACTAGAAATCTAGAAATACGGAATCAATTGTCAGTAGAAATCAGTAATAGGTGTGAGTAAAGAGATTGTTTTGTTTCACAGGAACGATGTTTTCTAAATTCGTACTGATTATTTATCAATAGATCGCTCCCGGCGTGGTTATTCATTATGTTCGAACACAACACTTGTTCCAAAATCCCGCTGCATATCGCCATGGGCCTGTAATTTAGTGGATTACTCCTAATGCCTAGCTTGAATCTGGTGTGACACGTGCAACTTTCCAGTCTTTAAGTACAGATCTTGCGTCGAGCGAGCGGATGTATATGAGTGTCAACATACACTGAAAGGAACCTAGCTGGTATAGAATCGGGATTGGAAGCCTTGCTTTTATTGGGTGATTTAAGTTCCTTCACCGCGCAAAGGATATCTGCATCTAAGTTACAGGTGTTGGCAGCTCTTCTTGATTCGAATTCTGGAATATTTACTTCGTCGTCTTTGATGAAGGATTCCACACACGTTAGATTGGGTTGATGTCCGGAGAACAGACAACTCACTCCACACTGATTTCATTAGCATACTGAAGAAACGCGTTCACGAAAACGGTACGATGAGCACGAGGGTTACCATCCATCAAGATGAGACTATCGCCAAAGTGTCGTGGATACAGACCCACTACTGGTTTTCCCTCAGCAACCACTAGAGGAGTACGGAGGCTTCATGTAATGCCACCCCAGAAAAATCACTCCATCACCATTCGACATTACCGGATCGCCTTCAGACACGTGGTCTGTGATTATCAGGGCACAAACAGATCCTACTTTCGTCAAAAAACTGCACCCGCCTCCAAACCTGAGGCGTCCATTCTACCAGAGTCGTTGCCCATCTGTAACGCAATCCACAGTGTTGTGGTGCATGACGTGATGCTCACCATAGTTGGATGGACTGTCATCGCCTAGTAACAGTTTTACGTGATACATGACGTCCTGTTGTCTTCTTGAATTCAGCACTTCCTTCCACTCAAAAGTGGTGGTTCAAAAATGGTTCAAATGGCTCTGAGCACTATGGGACTTAACATTTATGGTTATCAGTCCCCTAGAACTTAGAACTACTAAAACCTAACTAAGCCGGCCTGAGTGGACGAGCGGTTAAAGGCGCTGCAGTCTGGAACCGCGCGACCGCTACGGTCGCAGGTTCGAATCCTACCTCGGGCATGGATGTGTGTGATGTCCTTAGGTTAGTTAGGTTTAAGTAGTTCTAAGTTCTAGGGGACTGATGACCACAGCAGTTAAGTCCCGTAGTGCTCAGAGCCATTTGAAACCTAACTAACCTAAGACATCACACAACACCCAGTCATCACGAGGCAAAGAAAATCCCTGACCCCGCCGGGAATCGAACTCGGGAACCCGGGCGTGGGAAGCGAGAACGCTACCGCACGATCAAAAGTGGTACGTATCGAACATCCGGTGCACCTTTCGGATTTGGACGACCTGTACGTTGTAAGTCCTCAACATTATCTGTCAATTGGGACCGATTCCACGTACGCACCACATTTCGACTCCGGTGCACACTTCCCTTGTTGAAAAGCCTTTTGCGCGTAACGTGATGACACCGATGCGATGACTTGTCGCGATTGTCCTTCTTGGCATGATGAATGTCCTCCCTACTATGCCACAGCCATTCCTAGTGCGTGTGTGTAAGGGTACAAACAACCCGTCAGGGGGCGACTTTCCGATCGGTACAGGAACAGCCACAATAGCAAGAAAGCAGCACGACATACTGGGTGATGCGATGCTTTTGTTGATTTGTGTAGTTGAAGTAGACAGAATACAAATCAACAAAATAAACACATGTTAGGACCGAGATTCTACACTGATCAGCCAGAAGATTACGACCACTACTATTGAGACAAACCCGTTCAGGCGATAACAAAGTCACCTAGCCAGGAATGACTGCTAATTGGACACACGCACGGTGCATGCAGTACCTGTAAGTGTGGTGTCCGTGTGTAGAATGGAAAAGGCGCCCGATCTATCTGAGTTTGACCGAGGGCAGACTGTGATGAGTTAGAGGCTCGGCACGAGCATTTGTGAAACTGCGCTACTTGTCGCGTGTTCGTAGAGTGCTGTGGTGAGTCTCTTCAAGATGTGGCGAAACCAAGGTGTAACTACGTCCAGTCGTCATTGGGTTGGGCGACCACCCCTCATTTGTCGGATGTTGTAGGCTGGTCAGACTAGTAAAGCAGGACAAGTGGCGAACTGTCTCGGAACTACCATCAGACTATAATGCTAGGCAGAGTACAGAGTACAGCGCATCGAACAATCCTAACTATGGACCTCCGCAGCCGACGACCCATGCTTGTGCCAATATTAACACCATTATATGGCCAACTACGATTGAAATGGGTACTTGACCATCGGAACTGGATGTTGGCACAGTGGTAAAGCGTTGCATGGTGTGATGAATCCCGATACCTTCTTCATCATGCCGATTAGGGGGAGGGGGAGGGGCGCGAATCCGCCGCCTTGCAGGGAAACAGTTCGTTGACACCTGTACTGCAGGACAGAGACAAGTTGGCGGCGGCTCCATTACACTCTGGGGAACTTCCACGTCGGCATCCATGGGTACAGTGGAGCTCGTGCAAGGCACCGTGACAGCCAAGGAGTATCGTGCACTGATTGCAGACCACATAAAGCCCCTTCATGACGACCATTTTTCTCGTCGGCAGTCTCATTTTTCAGCAAGGCCAGGAGTGTGATGGAGGTGTTCGAGGAACACAGCGACGAGTTCCAGTTGATGTGCTGGTCCCCCAACTCGTCAAGTCTGAACCCGATCGAACACATCTGGGACGTAATTCAACATGGCGTCAGAGCGCGTCGCCCCCTCCCCGAAATATACAGGAATTAGGTGACGTGTGTGGAATTGCGGTGCCATCTCCCTCCAGCAACCTACCAGGGTCTCAGTGGTTCCATGCTACGACGCGTCGCCGCTGTTATCCGTCCCCGCTGTAGACGAGCTGTTCTGTGATTGCATTAAAGATAACAGAACGCAGCATGTCATTCTCAATGGAGAGAAGTCTTCCGAAGTAAGAGTGATTTCAGGTGTGCCGCAGGGGAGTGTCGTAGGACCGTTGCTATTCACAATATACATAAATGACCTTGTGAATAACATCGGAAGTTCACTGAGGCTTTTTGCGGATGATGCTGTAGTATAGCGAGAGGTTGTAACAATGGAAGATTGTGCTGAAATGCAGGAAGATCTGCAACGAATTGACGCATGGTGCAGGGAATGGCAATTGAATCTCAATTTAGACAAGTGTAATGTGCTGCGAATACACAGAAAGAAAGATCCTTTATCATTTAGCTACAATATAACAGGTCAGCAACTGGAAGCAGTTAATTCCATAAATTATCTGGGAGTAGGGATTAAGAGTGATTTAAAATGGAATGATCATATAAAGTTGATCGTCAGTAAAGCAGATGCCAGACTGAGATTCATTGGAAGAATCCTAAGGAAATGCAGTCCGAAAACAAAGGAACTAGGTTACAGTACACTTGTTCGCCGACTGCTTGAATATTGCTCACCTGTGTGGGATCCGTACCAGATAGGGCTGATAGAAGAGATAGAGAAGATCCAACAGAGAGCAGCGCGCTTCGTTACAGGATCATTTAGTAATCGCGAAAGCGTTACGGAGATGATTGATAAACTGCAGTGGAAGACTCTGCAAGAGAGACGCTCACTAGCTCGGTACGGGCTTTTGCTGAAGTTTCGAGAACATACGTTCACCTAGGAGTGAAGCAGTATATTGCTCCCTCCTACGTATATCTCGCGAAGAGACCATGAGGATTAAATCAGAGAGATTAGAGCCCACACAGAGGCATACCGACAATATTTCTATCCACGAACAATACGAGACTGGAATAGAAGGGAAAACCGATAGAGGTAGTCGAAGTACCCTCCGCCACACACCGTCAGGTGGCTTGCGGACTATAGACGTAGATGTAGATAGATTTAGGCGCTTCAGTCCGGAACCGCGCTGCTGCTACGGCCGCAGGTTCGAATCCTGCCTCGGGCATGGATGTGTGTGATGTCCTTATGTTAGTTAGGTTTAAGTGGTTCTAAGTTCTAGGGGACTGATGACCACAGATGTTAAGTCCCATAGTGCTTAGAGCCATTTGAACCATTTGGTTTCCGTGCCAAAGGTGGTCATGCTGGCTATTAGGTAGGTGGTCAAAATTACCTGGCTGATCAGTGTAAATATAATTGCTGCTCGTCTCACTCGCAGCAATGTAAACTTTGCCCTTATGTTTCTGGCTAACCACATGCAGTCGAAAATCAATAGTAAAGCTTGCACCACCTAATAAGACAACCGCAGATAACTTCTAACAACAGGCCGCTAACATCCTTAGCATCGTAAACGCATGATTTCACACATGACGTCATGGCTCAAAGCCGAGAATTCGAATAGTCCGGAGCAGTGTGGAGCATACTGGTTATTGCACAATCCATCCGTCACCATATACAAAATGGCGTTACAGCCAGGGGTCAACCGGCCTCTCGCAACACGGCCACGAGGGTCCATAGGGGAATTCGGACGGACGGCACCACCTGTGGATTAGAGATGGGGGATCCGCTCTTGAACTGATTCATAGAGTTGAATCTTTCAAAGGAGTGAACAATCAGTGATTCAGAAAAAAAGAACGGTAGCACCAAACGTTTCCCACGGCAGAGAGAGAGAGAGAGAGAGAGAGAGAGAGAGAGAGAGAGAGTAAGAGAGAGAGAGAGAGACGGAGCATATCAGCAGCGCCTCTGCTGGTCACAGCACAGTGCACACCACACAACACAGCCAGCGCCGGCCTCTGCCCTGCTTCTACCTTGGCTGCCTGCATTGCGCAGTGCCCCATTGGATTTTGGGTTTCACATATGCCGTGCCGTCTCTGTGCGTCGTCTGCCGCGTGCAGTGTCTGGCGCAGCTTAACTTCGCATCGCACTCTGTCGGCGATCATTTCAGTCGCACGTCCTGCCCTCTGGGCAGTTGATGCAAGCAACAGGACAGAGCCACAGACAGGAGAGAGCCACCTAGCGGATAACATAGGAACTACTTGCAACAACCTGCTCGCAAGGGAACGGACGATTTGTCTCGGAGCGGGTGAGTGGTGGCCGTTCACCGCTCCCCCCACCCTCAGAACTCGCCCGATCAACGCTCACCCCATCGTTCTCGACTCTAGCCAGAGCGTTGAGGAAAGCAACTCAGGTGTCACTCTGGTCTCTGTGGTCTTAGCTCACGCAGTAATACAGCTCGCGGCTCGACCTGCTCGACTCAGTGCTTCTGCATCGGAGTTCGTCTCTACTGGATATTGTTCTTCGTAGTAATACTGCTATGTGTATTACATTATTATGTTATGTATACATCATTTGTTTTTATTTTATTTTTATTTGTTTAAACTGATCAGATTAGGTTCCTGACGACTCCTCTTACTATAGGATTTTTATTATGGACAGTCGAATTTACGCTTTAATTACGAGCGAACCGATAAACGTATCGCAAAATGTGATACACCAATATTTTCCTTGTTTTATTTTGCGTAAGGCTATATGCAGCACTTTCGTTTTACAGTCAAATTTATATTTTTTTTCTTATTCTGGTAGGGATTTTGCGATTTTAGGCGTCTTCGAAAGGAAACGTTCACTTTAAAAATATATGGCTTGCGATATATTTGTATGAGGTTAATGAAATTTTAATACAATATAGCCAAATATATTGTTAATGTAAATCTCAAGTTACAACATTTTCCGATCACCCAAAAAACCACGATAGTGCAAAATAAATCAATAATCAAAAACTTTGTCATATCGTGGAAATTTCAATAAACAATACAAAATTCTTACTCATTATCTGTTTTACTTCAAAATAGGATCAAATAAGATCAAAATACAGGTATAGTACTGGAATAAACCAAGTTTAAAGGGCAATGTGCCTTCCATTTATTTTCTATTGTAAATGAGTGGTGAGTCATGAAAAAGAGCTAATTCATTTCAGGGAGTGAACAGTTCTGATCCGATCTCTGAAAAGAACAGTTTTGCCCATCTCTACTGTGGCCGCGGACGTGCGCCGGTTGGGACAGCTGTTTGGCCGGCCGGATGCTGCGCTGCAGTGGCGTGGCTCTGGGCGGGGAATTCCAATAACGCTGCCGCGGGCCGGGACGCGGCGGGGCGCGGCCAATATTCCGCGATAGAGAAAGGGCCCGCCCGCTCGCGCGCCCTACCGTACACGACCGCGGCCTCCACGTGAAATATTTTCCTGCGCAGGAATCAACAAAGTTGGTGCCCGCCTGGCGCCGAGATTTATGCGTCCGGCCGGCGCGTCTGTGTGCGTGCGCCACGGCGTCCCCTATGTGCCTCGAGCGACGGCGAGGCGCCACGCACAGGGCATTGCACCGACCAGTCCCTTGGTCAGAAGAAATGTTTGAGGCAGGTAGACAACCCAGACACGAGAAAACCCTAGCAATATACCTTAGCCGTTCTCACACGGGATGCGAAAGTGACCTCACGCGGCGAGATGAACGAGTTTTGTTACACGAATGTGTGGGCACGTCTGAAAGAACATGTGGCGCCACGGTTCTTTCCGTCCCTTTAGACGGACCTGCACCTACCTGTCAACATTGTCTCAGCAGATCATCAGTAGGAAAGCCGAGGGAAACCTACTGTACTTCGACGAGAACCAGGCTGCAATTAAAGTCAATAATCTACGTTTCGGGAGAAAATTTTCATATGAAATGAAAGGTTGGAAATTTTGTCCTCAATTAATATATTCTGAAACTCTGGTGAACAAGTATCAGTGCCAAGCCCGTGATAGTCTTAACACAGTCACTCACAATCCCTTTCACTCACGTTAGCAAGTTTATGGTGTTGCATTTCCCGAAAACGTAATAGCTACAAAAATACTGATTGTTTTAGATCGATAATGCTCGCCAAATATTAAGTCTGTCGTTACCAAATGCAGTCACAGTTTTTAGCCACCGACTTGCTCAATACGCCACGCGGAATATGTCTTATCTCGTCACAAAATTCACTTAAAAGTTCCGAAATTTCTACACACACACATCAGAATAATTATGCCGTCACTTTCCAACAATTTTGACGTATCAACCAGTGCTAGATCCGGCAACTTATCATTTCCATCGGAACTACTACTACACACGTCCGATCTCTTTCATGGCTAGGCTTCGACTCTTCTCTAGAATACTCTAAGTCTTCTCTACCAGTAGAGAAAGGCGCGCGAAGAATATTGCTTTACCATTGGTCAGTTCACTCAACAGCCAATAGCAAAACAACATTCTCCCGCGTCAATCGGCGCTTTTCATCAACAACCAATCGCAAAATAGTAAAACTAACGAATGCATTTTTTGCCGACGGAATTATCTAATATGCTGAAGTTTTGTTTATGCATAAAATTATTTACTAATGCTCTTTATACCAGAATTAACTTTCCCTTTACCATAAACTTACTTTACAAATCTATTCTACAAAAATCCCCTTTATCCATATCCATACTTCTTCGAAATATTCCCACACTAATTCCTACTACATAACTCGTTAAACAATTATCTTCATATTAACACATTAATCCACACTCACGCATCATTAATACTGCTAAAACACATTTATAACATTTTACATACACAAAAAGACGTAATAACACTTTATGAAAATATTAGAACAGTTTATGAAAAACATTCTATTACTTTAGTGCACTCTACTGCGCACAATCGAAACTAAATCAGTCCCCTATCCAATACTGTCCTCTATCGGCTGATACATAAACTACGTGCGCGTCCAGTCTCGCGTCACCATCTGTCACTATCCAGCTCTGAGACACATCTCCCACTTAACCGCCTCCAAGGCAGGATCGTTATACGGCGCTACGCCTCAGACAGACACCACACATTCACATAATATGATAGGCCTGGCTGGGCAATGATTCCACCTTCTACCGTGCGAATGCACAAATATGTCCGACCTCCTGTGAGAATCTCGGAAGAGCGAATATGGACGAAATGGACAGCGGCTGCGGGTATGTGGCTCTCGATAGGAGTGTGGATCGGCCCTGAGGGTGGCCGAGATAATCCGGGCAGTTGCGATAACGCTGTGTCCCGGATGGCGCAGTAGTTACCGCACCTGCCTAAAAAAGCAGGAGGTCCCGGGTTCGAATCCCGGTCCGCTGCACGTTTCACTCCTTGCCGCCGATTCCGTGTAACGTCCCAATGCAGCTTACAGCAGTAATACCTCGCCGTTTCTTTCCTTTCTTCCCCTCTCCACCTTAAAGTTACATACAACTTTTGTTACGTCACAATCTTGGATCTGTTTCTCATCGCGGAACATTACCAAACGCGATATAAGAATTAGAGGCGTCAGATATTTTACAGCGTGGAGAGTAATGGTCGTTTTCTACTTCTCAAGCAGAACGTCAGAGACGCGAATTGGCATCACATCTACATCGCACGTAACGATGTGTGGCATAGAGTACTTTCCTTCATGTTGCAGTCGCGAATGTTCTGTGGGTAGAACGATTGTTAGTAACCCTCCGTGTCAACTCGAAGCACTCTAAATTTTACCCTCATGATCTTTTCGCTAGGTATACGTTGGAGGATTCAATACACTGCTTGGCAGTTCTAGGAATGTCTGCCCTCGGAATTTTTACAGTAAACCCCACTATAAAGCAGAACGCCTCTCCTGCACCATCTGCCAATTGTGTTGTCTGAGCATCTCCGTAAAACTTTCCTGCGTACTGAGTGAACCTGCTCTTCTTTGGATGTTCTCTGTAACCTCAATGCCGGCCGAGATGGCCGAGCAGTTCTAGGCGCTACATTCTCGAACCGTGCGACCGCTACGGTCGCAGGTTCGAATCCTGCCTTGGGCATGGATGTGTGTGGTGCCCGTAGGTTAGTTAGGTTTAAGTAGTTCTAAGTTCTAGGCGACTGATGACCTCAGATGTTAAGTCCCATAGTGCATAGAGCCATTTGAAGCACTTCTTACCAAAGTGTGCCGCTTCTGAGCACCGGCAGTTTAATGAAGTTTCAGAAACGCGTCATTTTACACAAATTCTGCTATAGTTAAAAGCCAGGTAATGTGTTATCGGCTGTTAATGCCTTTACGACATTGTATGATCAATTTATATTCGTACAGTGACATAAAAAGAGCGTTAAGTTCGACACGTAAGAGATCACTATGATGAACAGCCGTCTGCAAAATCGAGGTTTTTTTTTACCGTAGAGGCAAGACTTACAGTATATTAAAGAAAGAAAGAAAATGGAATATAGTCGTAGTCCGTTTTTAGACTACATTGATATTAGTTCACAGACATGAAATATCCAGAAATACCTAAGCTCAGCAAAGGATGCTCTCCAAAATTTGGTAATAACAGGAATTTTCAAGGTACCACGTAATTAGGGAGACGTGTACGTGGGTATTGGAAAAAAAGGCGGTGAAAAAACGGCAAGAGGAACGTAAGGGTGAATATATAAGGGGAGAAACAGATCAAATGTCACGTAATGCGGTTTGCAGCCAGTGGACCATCAGACTTGATTTGATAACACTCAGCCGGCCCCTGTGGCCGATCGTTTCTAAGCGCCTCAGTCCGGAACCACGAGGCTGCTACAGTCGCAGGTTCGAATCCTGCCTCGGGCGTGGCTGTGTGTGATGGCCTTAGGTTAGTTAGGTTTAAGTAGTTCTAAGTTCTAGGCGACTGATGACCTCAGATGTTATGTCCAATAGTGCTTAGAGCCATTTGAATCATTTTTGATAACACTCAGGTCCTGTCTGCTATGAGCGGACATTATGGAAGGCTGTTGCGAAATTCGTAATTTTCCCGATGAAGTGAATGTTCGAAGAAATTTAGAGCTTGTAGCCATTCGTCGTTTATTCGATGCCTCACCAGAGGATAGCTGGCAGGTACACAGCCGGAATATCGCGGAGGATAGTAAACGACGACTTGCACCAAGCCCGAAATTTCTTTTAACATTACGTTAAGGTATGTAGATTGGAGTTATAGATTACTAAACACGTCAATAATTTTAATCAGAAGCCGTAAAAGGAGTGGTGTAAAGCAGATATGCACCACCAGTCTTCCACGGTGGGGCGGCAGCATCCGACAACGGTCACTGCCCTCGAGTTTTGAAAACAAGAGACGTGGCACCACTGCGCCAGAGCACTTCTACCGAGCGAAGTGGTACAGTGGTTGGCACATTGGGAGGACGAAGGTTCAAACTCCTCGTCCGGCCATCCACATTTAGGTTTCCCGTGATTTCTCTAAATCTCTACAGTCAAATGCCGGTATGGTTCCTTTGAAAGGGCACGGCCGATTTCCTTCCCGATCCTTGACACCATCCGAGCTTGTGCTCCGTCTGTAATCACCTCGATGTCGACGGGACGTTAAATCCAATCTTCCTTCCTTCCCATCACGGAGCTCTCTGCTCTTATAATGTAAAGCGCAGCGTGCTGACTTGCGAGACAAGCAGGTAAGTCAGACCCTTACGCCTCAGAAAATACAATACACAAATACAGGGCTATTACAAATGATTGAAGCGATTTCATAAATTCACTGTAGCTCCATTCATTGAGGAGGAGGAGATTAGTGTTTAACGTCCCGTCGACAACGAGGTCATTAGAGACGGAGCGCAAGCTCGGATGAGGGAAGTATGGGGAAGGAAATCGGCCGTGCCCTTTTAAAGGAACCATCCCGGCATTTGCCTGAAGCGATTTAGGGAAATCACGGAAAACCTAAATCAGGATGGCCGGAGACGGGATTGAACCGTCGTCCTCCCGAATGCGAGTCCAGTGTGCTACCACTGCGCCACCTTGCTCGGTCTCTCCATTCATTGACATATGGTCACGACACACTGCAGATACGTAGAAAAACTCATAAAGTTTTGTTCGGCTGAAGCCGCACTTCAGGTTTCTGCCGTCAGAGCGCTCGAGAGCGCAGTGAGACAAAATGGCGACAGGAGCCGAGAAAGCGTGTGTCGTGCTTGAAATGCACTCACATCAGTCAGTCATAACAGTGCAACGACACTTCAGGACGAAGTTCAACAAAGATCCAGCAACTGCTAACTCCATTCGGCGATGGTATGCGCAGTTTAAAGTTTCTGGATGCCTCTGTAAGGGGAAATCAACGGGTCGGCCTGCAGTGAGCGAGGAAACGGTTGAACGCGTGCGGGCAAGTTTCACGCATGTATCTGGACATGCTGGAAAATTGGCTCATGCCACAACTGGAGACAGACAGCGCCGACTTCATCTTTCAACAGGATGGTGCTCCACCGCACTTCCATCATGATGTTCGGCATTTCTTAAACAGGAGATTGGAAAACCGATGGATCGGTCGTGGTGGAGATCATGATCAGCAATTAATGTCATGGCCTCCAGGCTCTCCCGACTTAACCCTATGCGATTTCTTTCTGTGGGGTTATGTGAAAGATTCAGTGTTTAAATCTCCTCTACCAAGAAACGTACCAGAACTGCGAGCTCGCGTCAACGATGCTTTCGAACTCATTGATGGGGACATGCTGTGCCGAGTGTAATAGGAACTTGATTATCGGCTTGATGTCTGCCGAATCACTAAAGGGGCACATATCGAACATTTGTGAATGCCTAAAAAAACTTTTTGAGTTTTTGTATGTGTGTGCAAAGCATTGTGAAAATATCTCGAATAATAAAGTTATTGTTGAGCTGTGAAATCGCTTCAATCATTTGTAATAACCCTGTAGTTAAAATACGGTCACACACAGAACAAAATCTTACACACAGTTCACAGGTAGGAGCCGCACGTGACTTCGCTCCCTTGGATACCTGATCAGTGTGGCAACGGTATGAGTTCCCAACCGCAAAGTTAAATAAAATAAATTTACCACATCTTTGAGTACAGCGGAGCCCGCACTAAACGAGTTAAACACTAACTAAAGCAAGAAGTAGGGACTCAGGGCGTGAATCTAACCTTCATAGAAGCTACAACCTACTCTGATGGGGTTAAAACGATGGAGTTCCATTCACCCACAACACAGATTATCTCGATAAGTACAAGAAATCTTCTCTTTCCAATATATCTCTACATTTCAACCGGTCATGAGTGTGTATTCTGGTGCACATCGCCCAAAGTTCTTATGAAGAGAGACACGTTATTGCATCTGCAACTATTTCATTCCTGAAAGGACAATATACGACAAGTATGTGACACAAAAATGTCGCCTAAAAAAAGGGGACGTCTGTAAACCGTTGCAGCATCTCGGTGTGCGCTCCGGTCCGCGAGAAAAACGAAAGTGTGGAGGCAGCACGCGCTACGTGTGTCGCTAATGAGAACGGAGATATATAACGAGTCGGCTAATTAGCGAGCTGACGACCGAGAAGTTCTGCCAAAAGCTGGGGGCTTGGGGCGAATGTGTTAAACGACCGGCTGAAAGTGTGAGGCAAAAAGCCCAGGAAAATCGCTCGAGCCAAACATTACTGTCAATAAATTTCTGCTCTTCCAAGACAAAAGAAAATAAGCTATGTATCTCATCCCAATTTATTGTTAGACTTAATTCCGGTTGTCTAACTTCAAGAGTCTTCTGGTCATATTTCAACTACTGGAATATCCGTCTGATTCACATGGTATAAGTCATGTCAAAATACGCTCACTGTTTGAATTCCAAACAGACGGAGCTATTGTTACGTCACGCATTAATTCATATCTGAAAACGATAATGAACACGAGAATGAAATTTTTGCTTGTTCCACAGCCGGAAAAAAAAACTTCGTCTGCCAGTCACAATCACGTAGAGAAAAACTTCACAAATAACATTATATACCTGTTAAGACTTTTTTTCTATTGTATATCATTTACCGAGCAATACGAAATACGACTACATCTATGTGGAAACTAAGTGACCATCTACGACGTTCATATAAATGCACAGACTGAAACAATAACTACTGAACGCTTGAAAATTTGGTGGAATATATCTGGCTGTATTATTTTGATGGTGCTCGTGCTTGGGACATTACTACCCACAAGTATTTTTATTTCCTATCAATACCCCAATAGCTAACTATATGTAACATAATAGACACAAAGTGATATTCATAACAGTCTAACTGTACTCCACATGGAAAATAATGGTAAGAAGCTTGTTCTATTAGAACAATTAGAAATAATGTTACACACAGAAAAATCTTCCAAAATCATATTAAATGAAGAAACAAAGTTTGACAGCTACAGTTTTATCTGTGATTTTAACTGTTCATTTTTTCCAGCAGAAACAATAGTAAATAGCGCAAAGAAACAATTTTATAACATATTGTCGCGGTGTCTGATGTCTATACAAATAAATGCCTTACAGATCATATTTGTGTGTAATTAATAATGTAACATCTTTTATCTTCTCAGAAATAACAACACCTGTGTTATATCGAATGGTGGCGTCTTAACATTTTGATATTTTTTGATTTGTTTTCAATTGTGTTCACAAATGTGCTTAGGACGAAAGGTGTGTATATGCATATCAGTTTGTCTGCTTATACTGTACTTAAAAACGATGTAACCACTACCGGAAGCAGTAAGTAATTTTTTGGTGTTTTCTTAGTTTTTGGTAAAACTACACTCACAGTGCGCCACTTTGTAATTTCGAAAGGACTAGTATTGACCTAAAATCAAAAATGATTATACTGAGCAAGCACCTAAAGATTAGCCCCTAGAGATCGAAATGCATCGTGCATTGAAATAACAATGACAATTTGTTACTGAAGGTGTTATATTACAAACCTATTTAATAGACAACATTGTCCCAAAACACATAAAAAATAATTCTAATCTCCAAGCTGCAAACAAGGTTTTTGCGACGTTTCCCTTTTCCTATCAGGCGAGTACTGCAACTGGAAATTCTCTCGCAGATATCCGCAATTGGGAAACTCCTGTGCACCATTCCTGGCCGAGAACACATCTCACTGACCACGTTAAGGGCTAAATAAAGCAGCGGTATGTAGACAGGGTAGGTACGATTAAGTACATATGCAGTTCATGAACTAAGCACTTTCACACCTTCAGACAGCAGAACACACGTAGAAACTAGGCTTGCATATTTTTAACTCGGACAGTAATCACACAGAAATGAATTGAAAATAGTTCTAAACCCTAACTTTCGACCAACGTTTTCGGGAGCTTTCCCTTAGTTGTAAGGTAAACGCCGCAAGTAGTATGGCTCTCTCCAATATCCCCATTCGATAGTCCCTTGCCGTAATCCCATACCGCGTGAGATAGCCGCGCGGTCTGAGGCGTCTTGTCACGGTTCGCGCGGCTCCCCCAGTCGGAGGTTCGAGCCATGTTTGTGTGTGTGTGTGTGTGTGTGTGTGTGTGTGTGTGTGTGTGTGTGTGTGTGTGTGTGCTGTCCTTAGCGTAAGTTAGTTTAAGTTAGATTAAGTAGTGTGCAAGCCTATGGACCGATGACACAGCAGTTTGGTCCTATAGGAATTTACCACAAATAATTTCGTAACACCATGCTTCTGGGATGTAGTTGAATTATCTTTCGGAAATGGAGTGATATCTCAGACAGCTCGATTTGTTATTTAGAGTACTGAACAAAAAGTAAAAACTAAAATAAAAAATATGAACGGAAGCAATCTCAGGCCCACACAAGTACATGTCATCAGGCCATTGGCTTCCCTCTCTGATACACGTACACTCAGCAGTGAAAGACAATTTTCACTACATGACTTTTTTCCCTGTAACAGAAACATAGATCCATTACCCCAGCTCAGACCACAGTTTTATCTGCTTGCAAGGCAAGCACCAGAGCTGGAAATGTCCTCCCAAAGTGTTCCATTTAGTAACCCCTCCTGCTTAATTCCCAACTCGTAGGGACCTGGCTTAAGCACAGCAATACGTCGAGATTTCAGAATGGACATTATTACCACAAAGTAAAATAGAAGCCGACGAAGTGACACCCAGATTTCGACGAAGGTGTTCGATAGGTTTGCTTGGGTTTTGGGCAAACACCAAAACATTGCGTTTTCAACAGAACGTTTCAAGATAAAAAAAAAATTAAAAAAACTGTTCTTGCAAATGTGTAAGATCAACAAGTGATCTAACCTGCCAAATGTTTAAGTAATACACATCAGGACCACAACTTTAAAACTTACTGCGTTTTTCGAACAATGCTCTATCTATCACGTCACCATCAGGTTCAACCCCCGGTCACATTTAGAACTTCCATCTGTCAGCGTTGCCGTTCATGGTTGATCAATACTTTTTCGCAAACTGCGGCGTGGTGGGTTGGTCTCTCACTCTCACTATCTCTTAAACAATCTGTCCAACTACCTGGATATGTTCAGGTTGTCTGTCACTTCACTCTGCGGTGGTAGATACTGCCTTAGCCGACAGAACCAGCGCTGACGAAAATTCGACTAAATACCTACCATACAAAGGCCACACATCTCTAGTCCATGGGCGGTAGCTGAAAGTTAGTTAAACTATCAAGCGTTCGGGATTCTTGTACACCTCATTTGAAAAAATGTCTAAAATGCACTTTAAGTTAGTTAATTGTTTTCGTCAGTTACCACGAAGTATGGCCTCTCTGACAGGAATCAAGAATCCAGTCACATAACTGAGAGGATATTCCATAAGCACGCAATTTCACTACAAGCCGCTTGTGTGCTACAGTATCAAAAGCTTTCCCGAAATCCAGAAATACGGAAACTAACTGAAATGCTTTGTTAATATTATTCAACACTTCATACGAGTAAAGAGCTAGTTGTGTGCCACAAGAACGATGTTTTCTAAATCCATGTTGACTGTGTGTCAATAGATCGTTTTCTTCGAGGTAATTCATAATGTTGGAGCACAATATATGTTCCAAAATCCTGCTGCATATATACGTTAATGATATGGGCCTGTAATTTAGTGGATTATTCCCACTACCTTTCTTGAATACTGGTGTGACCTGCGCAACTTCCCAGTCTTTGGGTACGGATCTTTCGCCGAGCGAACTGTTTTATATGATTGTTAAGTCTGGAGCTATTGCATCAGCATACTCTGAAAGGAACCTAATTGGTATACAGTCTAGACCAGAAGACTTGCTTTTATAAAGAGACTGCCGGCCGCGGTGGTCTAGCGGTTCTGGCGCTGCAGTCCGGAACCGCGGGACTGCTACGGTCGCAGCTTCGAATCCTGCCTCGGGCATGGGTGTATGTGATGTCCTTAGGTTAGTTAGGTTTAAGTAGTTCTAAGTTCTAGGGGACTTATGACCTAAGATGTTGAGTCCCATAGTGTTCAGAGCCATTTTATAAAGAGACTTCCTGTGGACAGGAATGCTCTCTTGGCTTTGCTAGTCTCCTCTTTTATGTCCTCCTTGCTTCGTCCGTTAACTCTTATTTACCTTCCAGGTTAGTTGGATTCCTTCACTTCGTCTGCCTCATTATCACCAATTTTAAGTTTATCGCCAATGTCATTGCTGCTACTCCTCATTATTTTCGTCTTTCTTCGGTTTACTCTCAGTTCATATACTGCGCTCTGTAGAATGTTCATTCCGTCCAACACATCCCGTAATTCATCTTCATTTTTAATGAAGATAGGAGTATCAGCAGCGAATTTTATTGACATCCTTCATCCTGATTGTACACTGCCCTTAAGACTTTCTTTTATGTGCGTCCTAATTTCTTAGATGTGTAGACTGAACCTCAGGGACTAAAGACTACATCCTTGTCTTACATTCATTTTAATCGGAGTACGTCGTTCTCGAACTTCTATTTTTATTGTCCCTCTTAGTTCTTATACATACTGTACATTATCCGTCTTTACCTATGGGTCATTCCTCTTTTCCTCAGAATTTTGAACATCTTGCATCATCTTACACTGTAAAATTTTTATTATTTTTAAAATTTTTTTCTTTATGGTCGACAAATCCCATGAACGTGTCCTGATTTCTGTTAAGTCTTGCTTCCATTATCAGTCGCTATGTCAAAAAAGGTTCAAATGGCTCTGAGCACTATGGGACTTAACATCTGAGGTCATCAGTCCCCTAGAACTTAGAACTTCTTAAACCTAACTAACCTAAGGACATCACACACATCCATGCCCGAGGCAGGATTCGAAACTGCGACCGTAGCAGTCGCGCGGTTCCGGACTGAAGCACCTAGAACCGCTCGGCCACCTCGGCCGGCAGTAGCTATGTCGGAAATGCCTTTTTTCAGGACATCATCTAGCAGGTGCTCAGTTTTCTTGTGCTGCGATGGTACGACAGTTACAGGACTTACCCGCCCTTGATGTCTTTGTAATTGTGTGAATGATATTTTTTTTCCGAAAGTCTGATAAAATGGAAATGCCGTTTGGTTAGGGCCTCCCGTCGGGTAAACCGTTCGCCTGGTGCAAGTCTTTCGAGTTGACGCCACTTCGGCGACTTGCATGTCGATAGGGATGAAATGATGATGATAAGGACAACACAACATCCAGTCCCTGAGCGGAGAAGATCTCCGACCCAGCCGGGAATCCAACCCGGGCCGTTAGGTATGACATTCCGTCACGCCGACCACTCAGAAACCAAGAGCGGACCGAAGTCTGATGCGATGGTATGGTATACCATAGCTTTTTGGAATACGCTACAGCAGTCAAGAGTGGCAAGGATAGCCAGAAGGTTGGGAATGTATTCTCCGGTGGCTCGTAACTTGGGTGGAAGCAATGGAGGATATCCGCCGTCTGGCTACGGTTTAAGTAGAGAAATTTCGCCACGCTGGTGAGTCTTCGAAGTCGGCAAGGAATTGGATTACAGCAATTGTAGAAATTTTATAAACTTGAAGCGCGCCGGCGGCTGTTTACTCGCGGAGTCAGGAGAGCGCTTTATGAATTATGAATAAGTGGAGAAGTTTCCCAATCCCGAGTTTACTTCGTTACGGGCTGCATTGCGCCGGAACGTATACACAAGCGTCAGACTTCCCGGTTTCTTCGAGCGGGCCCTGTATTCACCAGAAAAGGAAAACTCATATTAACACTCCGCAGTACTATAAAAGCTGTCGGGCTTGCACGCTTATAAAACGCAATGGCTGCTCTGACACGGTGTCTCAGTTCACTTCCAACATTATAATGATTGTAAACATACTGTCGTCTCCTTCCGACCTATAAGAGAAGTCTAGGTGCTGAGCTATATCGAGCACTAATACACAGCTTCCATTACTTAATGGGTTTTATGTAAGCGGCAATATCCCCAGACACTACGCGCAAGATTTATATATTCCCTTCCACGTTTGTTACGTGAAAACCATTAGTTTTAAAAAAATGAACACGACCTTTCTGAAGAAAATTTATTGTGGTTAAATTTTACACTGGCATACGCTTTCGCTGGACGCCACGGTCTTCATAATATTCAAGAATAATGTATTTGAAGGTCACTATTTTACGTTTCTCTTGAATAATTCGAAAACTATGGCCTCTAGCGAAAACGATGGATAGATCACGTAACTAATGAGGAGGTATTGAATAGAATAGGGGAGAAGAGGAGTTTGTGACACAACTTGACAAGAAGAAGGGACCGGTTGGTAGGACACGTTCTGAGGCATCAAGGGATCACAAATTTAGTATTGGAGGGAAGCGTGGAGGGTAAAAATCGTTGAGGGAGACCAAGAGATGAATACACTAAGCAGATTCAGAAGGATGTCTGTTGCAGTAAGTACTGGGAGATGAAGAAGCTTGCACCGGGTAGAGTAGCATGGAGAGCTGCATCAAACCAGTCTCAGGATTGAAGTCCACAACAACAAAAGCGAAAATGTATCCAAAATGTATCCTGGTACAAAATTTAACAAAATTAAATTTCCTACAGAAAATGCTGTTCATTTTTCTGTAGGACTGATACTTCGCGCATACCTGTATCTAGCGAGAAAATATGAAAAATCACGCATTTGGTGTTTGAGAAGGTGTTGCAGGTTGCATAAAACCTGTAGGTAGGGGCAGCTGAATCAACTCGTACGAGTATGTATCTATTGTTATGGCATAGTTTGGAGGTTTCGGTCACATGTATTTTTCCTCATTATAGAAAATCCATTTATATTGTTAATCAACGCAGTTCTTTCGTTTTGTATCACCACCATCACCACCACTACCACCGACCCACCACCACCACCACCACCACCACCACCATCATCATCATCATCATCATCGTCATCGTCATCATCATCGTCATTTGTCAGAAATTTCCATTGGATGTTTACTGATGAATAAAGGTCTCTAGGCTTCACGCATTATGACCTTTAGTCATAGTGTCAACCCAAACGTCACCGACAAAACTTTTGAGGCTATTCAGGAATATTTTTTGAGTATTTTGATATGAGTAACCCGTGGTCCCCGATGGCACGGTACAGATTATTGTATTTCGCTTATTTTTGTATCTCTATTGCACTGAAAATATTCGTATCTGCATAAAAATGCAGACGCCGACGGTAGACGGTATGCGTCTTGTTTGGAAACTAAATTGTTCCATTCCGTCACAGTACTTGTTGTAGTCAACTGCTATGACCACGTCATTCTCTGCTCTCAAGGTTGCATTCAGTACTGTTCAGTTCTGTGTCGGGTTTATTTTTCCGTCAGTGTTAGTTGTACGTTAACATGCAGCAGTATGCATAGGTCTACTGATGAAGATACGTACCGCGCGCTCGGCTTCAGAGCGACATACCGAAGCTATGTTCTCACAGTTATAGCATCGCATCACAGCACTGTTGGAATGGAACGGCCTTCCTGTTCCTTGGACAGGAATCAAATCTACCATGTGTGGGATCTATTGAAACGAACTGTTTTTGAAAGTCAACAACGACCACATACTCGGTGCGACTTAACGCAGAATCGCCATTGAAGGGTGGAGCAACTAGGATGAGGGCCGGCTTGATGCTTTCACTGATTCATAGATGATATGTTACGATTGACTCAAGCCTGCATCCGAGCAAGGGGACGTTCAACCAAGTATTGTCACTAAACAAACTTTTTTTTTTGATTAGGTGATCTGCACGCATCTGCCCCTATATAAATAAAAATGTGAATGTTAGTGTTACGGCGTAAAGTCAAGCACCGGCACGCCAGTCGGGAATGACAGGGAAGAGAAGGCTATGAGAAGAAGTCAGCCAATCGCATGCTGACCGACCTCCCTTCCAGGAGGACAAGGCGACAGCAGCAGTTCCTATGTGAAGAGGACATAAGCGCCGCGCCCGACTGGTGACGGTCCAGTTCGATATCGGCTTCAAGATTACCACCATGGATAGCAGCGTCAAAGTTAGGCACTTCGATAGCCAGGAAAGACTTTTGTGAGTTAGGGATCAGCAGTCACTGCAAAGACCGAGTATTTCGTATGTCACGCTTTGCTTGCGACACATCTGTGTAATTGCCAAACTTTTGTATTGTAATTGTTCTTATTGCAATAAAACTCATTAAAAAGAGTTGTTTGATTATTTGTCTAGCGAACCGAGTATACAGGCTTCCTAGATACAGCAGTTAGTTTGTTCAAAATCGTATATTTCCAAAAGCTCTTCATCGTTACCTTTGACATGTTGACGCAACATTGAATTCGAATATATGCGTGTTTTCTATACCTAGTAGTACATGAAGGGGGAACGTCATCACCAAAAATCTCGTATAGTTCTTGACCGATATACTTCAAAATTTTACGCAAGACTCTAATGGACATTTGAATGAGCGTATACTATGTATCTTTTGTATACATAATATACGTATAAATACACACATCAAGAAAAGCTTTGCATCACCTCGATACCGAGAGTTCCGGAACCTGTAAAGAAAACTGGGATAAACATCAACATAAACATCATTTCCACCCTTTTTATTGCTCATGCAAACCACACATTGCATGTTGTACCACCGTACAGCGAGACCTTCAGAGGTGGTGGTCCAGATTGCTGTACAAACCGGGACCTCTAATACCCAGTAGCACATGATTGCCACACAACCAATTTTTGTTTCCTGTACCATGAATTTCGAAGTAGAGAGGTGATGTAAAACTTTTGTTGATTTGTGTATTTGATTTGAAAAGGAGAATTTTTCACGGTACTAAAACTTTGCTCATGGTATCTTATGAACTCACAGGTAAAAGTTTAATGCAGTGACCGTCTTTCAGCCTATAAATTCACTGTGCAGGTATATCTTCTCGCCCTCTTCGACAAGCTAATTACCGAATTTCCATATGACGCTTGGAGTCACATTCGGAATACAATTTTAAGTTTCTTCGCCTAACTAGCATCTTTGACACATCGGCAGTCAATCGTAGTATTATGTATGCTCAGAAATATCTGGACCAATTGCTACATTTCTCTATTATATTGGTGAAACAGTGACTCACTGTTGCTGGTACGTGCTGCAGCCAGTTTGGGGTGTCGAGGCCGAAGGAATTTTTGTCTGCTGCACACAAACCGGGGAGCGGCCAAATGTGAGCTGAGACGTGTGCCCTGTGTGGCTTAGCGAGGATTTATGGAGTCATTATACCTGGACGTTGCATATAAAGAACGGCGCGCGACGCGCCGGCCTCGCAGCCAGTAACTGACGCGGAATAATTGTTCTCCCAGCTGGTATTTATTAGCGGCCGGCGACGCTTTTGGACCATTGAGCTTTGTGGTAGGTCGTGCCAGAGGATTCACCACACACCAAGGCTGCTCTTCTGAACAGGCCGCTGGATTTTAAGGTGCCACGAGAGAAGCAAAAATAGTCGCCGCCTATTTTTATCTTTCCTTTTTCTTTTAGACACTCCTTCAGCGTACGGTCTTTGCACATTGTGGCGCGTACTGAAATACACAGAGTTTTTTTTAATTATTCATTAGTATCTAAGAACGTCAGTTACAACCTGCACAATTCTATTGGCTGCTAACAGCAATTCAGCTTGTGATCTCTGAGGTTTTCTCGGGGTGATAAACGCTGAGCTGAGCCGAGTGACCGGCGCAGTTGGCGGTCTAGCATGGGTCGCCGGTTCGATTCCCGACCAGCTTCATGATTTCGTCCGCTCAGGGACTGGGTACTGTGTTGTCCTCACCATTACTTCATTATCATAGAGGCACGAGTACCTATAGTGGTGTCAAATAAACAGAAAAAATGAGACCTTCTGGTAAAGAATGCCATACCACCATTTCATTGTATTTTTATATCAGTGCTGTACTTCCAGTTGTGCAAATGAGTAGTTGTTTCCATTTTTGCACCATACAGGGTTACTATAAAAGGTTCATTCGTTTCCAGAGTTCAGTGTGTTCCGAAGTATTGCATGTACACATAACGACTGATGCGTGAGTAGAATCGAAAACTCACCAAGTTTGCATTCTGCATTCTACAAATATTGTAGGAGTGTCCCTTTGGTGCCGGCCGCGGTGGCCGAGCGGCTCTAGGCGCTTCAGTCCGGAACCGCGCGACTGCTACAGTCGCAGGTTCGAATCCTGCCTCGGGCATGGATGTGTGTGATGTCCTTAGGTTAGTTAGGTTTAAGTAGTTCTAAGTTCTAGGGGACTGATGACCTCAGATGTTAAGTCCCATAGACCTCAGAGTCATTTGAGCCATTTGTCCCTTTGGTCACGGGCACAATTGTGCAAAGCGACAGTCCACTTCGTTGCGCCCCTTATATAGCAACACCCTGTCAATAGTCATCACAACACCTGTTTCCCAGTTCTTGGCGGTGGGGCTACGTGAACACTGTCCTTAATGTACCCAGAAAGGAAAACGTCACAAAGTGTTATGTCACGCGACCTGGTGGACCACGGGAACAGAACTGTGTCATCTCGATCACTACGCCCAGCGCAGCAATGCGGAGGTCCGTCGTTTAGGTACCGACGAACATCGAATCCCCAATGAGGGTGTGCCCCGTCTGGTTGGAAGATGAAATTCTCGGACTCAGCAGTCAGCTTTGCAAACAGCCATGGCTGTAACGTATTAGTGTAAGAGGCACCGGTCACAATCTTCTGACAGAAGAAAAACGTCCCATACAGCTCGTCTGTGACACTAAACGAAAAACGTTAACAATCGGTGACTCTCGTTCACGCGTCACAGTTTCATGAGGATTTTCAGTGTCCCTCACTCTTACATTGTGGCGATTAGCCTTTCCTGATAAATGGATGTAACGAATAAACATTTTGCATATTTCAACACATAAAAACTCTTTTCTTTCTTTGTCGCCATTTTGTCAAGGCACTGCAAGAATCAGTCAAATTTGTTGATGTACCTTACGCTGGCCCAATATCAGGATATGTCGGCCGACTAGTATGGAAATACGGCGTCCAGTTTATTTCACTCCCGCCAACTAAGATACAACGTCTTCTTTGCAATTTTAAGGACAATTTAGGTCTCTTTAAAACAGGTGTGAACTGCATTCCATGAGGAAGTGGCCTCCGTATGTGGGGCAAACGGTGGATGACAACAGCAAAAAACATCAGCGACACGGACGGCTAAATCGTACAAGCAAGTTAGCTGTAGCCGAGGACTACCCCGCATATAATCATGAAATGAAATACGACGAGACTAGCATCGTAGTGCCAGAGCCACGTTTCTGGGACAGCGCGATCAAGTAACTCCCGAAATAAAGATGGCTGAAAACCTAATAAACAGGGACGAAGGTTTCAGTTTAAACAAGACTTGGGACCCGGCATTAAATGTATCACGTCCACCGCAGTCAAGGAACTCCGAGAGAATGTGTGTTCACGGAATGTCAAAGCAAGCTCTGAAAAAGATAATCAAAGGACATAATGGATTCGGAAGTCTAACTCACAATCAGCTATAAATAGTGGCGCTAGACCAACACCAGTTACAGCCTGGTACAAAAATTGAAGCAACAGCTCGAGTGTACACCCGCTAGTACACCATTGTACAGTTCAGTTTACTTGTTCAAACTTCCTGGCAAATTAATATAGTGTGCTCTATCGGGAATAGAATCTAGGACCTTTGCCTTCCAAACAGAAAATGCTCTTAATTCACTGAGCTATCCAAGCACGACCCATGACCCGCCCTCACGGCTTTACTTCTGCCAGTGCCTATTCTCATTCTGGAAACAACTTTTTGTTAAGGGTGAGTCAGTTGCCCCTGCCTATGGGTTTTACGCAACCTGCAGTGCCTTCAAACACCACAGGCAAGATTTCCATATTCTCTTGCTCGCTAAGCGCAAACTACTAGTCCTGCGGAAGAAATGAACAGGACTTTTCTGTAGGAAATTTAATGTAGTTGTATTTTGTACTGGCATACGTTTTCACTAAAGGCTTTAGTTTTCGAATTATTAAAAAAAAAAAAGAAAGTGACCTTCAGATTTATTTTACTTGAATAACTCGAAAGCCATAGCGTCCAGCGAAAACGTATTTAATAACCTTAAATTTCCTTCATAAAGTTCCTATACATTTCTTCTGTGCGACAAATAGTTTGCATGAAGCAAGCGACAGAATTCGAAAATATCGCGCATAATTTTTGAAGGAGTTGCTGGTTACGTAAAACCCAGTGGTATGAGCAGCCAAATCATTCTGTATGTCCTTGTCGCCATTGTAGCAGTTCTCTTTCGTATGATGTTCGGGTCAGTTTTCACTACCTGGCCACTGCATCAACACTCTGTAGCGTTAAGGACAGCTTTTCAGTATCATCGCTAGCGAAAAAGAATCGAGCAAATACCTTTTTCTTCATGAAGCGGAGACTTTTGGGTAACGTAAGAATGCGAAGATGCTTGCAGTGCAGACATACTTTGGTAACACTCCTGCTGTGTGAGAGCCACACAATTGGGAGGTATGGCTAGCGATTTTTTCACAACTTACTTTCATTCTTACAGGATAAGTTTTCACACTCAGATGTTTTATTAGAAACAGACTCATTTTGTGTGTTTTTATTAGAGCTACAGTTATATTTCATGATAACATTCACGAACCTTCACTATCTTTTCAAGTAGTTCGTGCATAACTATGGTACAGTACGTTATAACGGAGGCACAGCCACTGATGTAGCCTATACTAAATCAGTGTTTGAACAGCATAACATACATAATAAACATTCAGGAGGGCTTATCCATGAGAATCTAAACATCCTACACAACGCGTCCAAAGGGTTCTTATTAAACTCCTTAGAAGAGATTGAAATCTATGCACATTGTAAAAGACTGTCATCTATCCTATTGTATAAGCAATAGCGTTTTAGGGAAAAACTTTTCTTTGATCTTTCTGATACTCCGCTCTAATACTTGTCCCCTCTTTTGCTTCCATTGTTTTAAATTATCTTTAATTTGCGTGTCAACCAGTTTCCGGGCGAAAGTTGTGAAAAAGAACTGTTTGAAATGCACATTTTGAACCGGCTGCATCGAAAAAGTCCATATCTATCAGCAGAGATCGGCTGACGCGATGTATAGCGTCTGCTTTTTACTTTGTAAGCCAATAGGATTTATGCAAACCAAAACACTAAAGAACAAATGAAATCGTAAAAATTTTAGTCTAATTGCGAAATATTAACTTATTTTCCTTACACATACTTCCAAATACAGTTCCCATGAGTGTGAGATGAAATATGTGCTAATTAATACCGATAATTCGTGAGGTGTTACTTACGCAATAATTTGCATCTGTTTTGCTGATGTATTGAAAATCGCGAATTACCTGAAAAACAAAGAAAAATGTGTCACTTGAAACGTCATTACACATTTCACACTACAGAAAAGTAACAAAAGAATTACTAGCCTACAGTAACCTACAACGAACATACAGGTAACAAAATCGTCTGAATTAACAATGAATCTGAAGGAGCAGAAAAAGTGTTTTCTTTTTTGTATGTAAGGTACTTGTGAAACCAAGGTTTGGAGGGACAGCGAAAGAAATGAGCACTAGTTTATATTCAGTGTGTTAATAGCTTTTAGTTATGGCTATGAGACATGGACGGTCAATGAAAAAAAATCTATTCAGATTTAAAGATTATTCAGAGAGTAGTTGCGAGGTATGTATTATCTGAATTACTAGCAATGAGCAGAAAAGAAGTAAATCATTCATGGAACAGAATAGAGTGGAGGATGTAGTTGCGACCGTAATGCAAAAGATATTCTAGTGGAAAAGACATACAGGCTGTGGAGCAGACGATCTATCAACGAAAAGGTTCTTTGGTAGATTCCTATAGATAAAGAAAGACCGAAGCAGCGACGTAACTGAGGGTTACTAGAAGACTAGAAAATTTGTAGGAGCAGTGTGATAGAAAGGCCGAAGGTTTTAATTCATGGAGTATTCCTTAGTACTTTGTAAACATTTATCCAGAAGTGGATATCAAACGTTCGATGTTGATGAGAAACGAATGTTGAAGAGTTATTCGAAGCAACAGAGGAAGGAAGATTGGGTTTAACGCCCCGTCGACATCGAGGTCATTAGAGACGGAGCAAAACCTCGGATTGTGCCGAGGATGGGTAAGAAGTCAGCGGTGTCCCTTCAAAGGAACCATCCCGGCATTTGCATGGAGCGATTTAGGAAAATCACGGGAAACCTGAATGTGGATGGTCGGACGCGGGATTGAACAGTCGTCCCCGCGAATGCGAGTGCAGTGTGCTAACCCACTGCGCCACCTCGTTTGGCAAGAGCGACTGGATGAAGAACAGTTTTGGTTTCAGAAAAGTTACAGCTAGACGAGAAACGATTCCGATCTCTCTCTTTGTAACAGGAGAAAAAATTAAGAAGAATTCAGCACTTCTGGAGCGAAATGACATCCGCCAGTGTTCCTGGAGTAAGTCGTTGCAATCATACAACATCGCTGCACAACTGAAATTAATAAATTCATTTGCTTTGTTTATTTAACAAGCTTCAAGGTTCCATGTGAGACGAAAGTTAATGGGTCATGAAAAGATTCAGTACATAGTTTACAGAATACTAATCAGAAAGTTTATAAAGAAAATAATCAAAGAATCAATAGACAAAAAAACACAGAAAAGATTGAAAATATACGAATAAGTAACACAATACAGAGAAAGGTGCTATACTACTTCGAGGAACTCTTGAAAAGAATAGTGACTGCTTACCACAAGAAAACCTTTCATCTTGGACTCGAACTTTATCCTCCTTTCCACTGCAACTGTATTGAAAATTAAATCTTTAAAATAGCACAGGTCCTTCTTTACAATATTATACAAGAGCAGTGTTAGAACCCCAAGACACGTGAGCAACGGCTTATGCGATGGTCACCGACTGACACCGCAGGTTTGTCTGATCTCCTTTCGCTGAGCTAAGAATGTTCTTGTTGAGAGCACAGAGCCTATCCTAAAATATTATGTCATAGGAGATGATACAGTGAAAGTGAAGAAGCCCTCGCCTTTCATTGTCAGAGACAAGAGGAAATTGTTCTTGAAGCGAAAACAGCACCATTCAGTTTCTGCAGAAGACCTTGAACATGATAATTAGAAGAGATCGTTTCATCTGCCTCAGTCATAATAGATTTAACATGGTCATCTTTACTGAATGCTTGACCACCATGGGACAAAAAAATTTGTTTTTAAGTGAGAACTGTTTCATATACTGTATGCATTGCACTTTGTTACACTTGACTTTCAATCTTTTTCCAGAAAGCCACGTGTTGATGTTACTGACTACGTTGCTAGTAAGATCACGTATTTCACAACAGCACAACATCATGTGTGTCACCTGTAAAGAAAGAAATTTCTGACTTATCTGTCATGTTTAGTGGCAGACAATATATATATCAAGAAAATCTCAATGTGCGCAGAACAGGATCTTGTGGCAGCCCTCAGATGAGGTTACACGACGTATGTCTGACATATACATTAGTTAGATAACGGGAGGTTTAATTGAGCTCTGTGTGGCTGGCAAGTTGCGCTGTACTGGCCATGCAAGACAGTTAAGCAAGAGCTTTCGTGCCGCAGCAAACCGAGAGAGGATTTGAGTGGTTACATGACAAGCCAGCAGTCGGAAGCCGCCTGGTTTTCCCTTCAGCGAAAACGGCCTGTTATGAACGCTGAGCATCTTGGCGAGATCCTGACTGTGTTGAGAAATAAGAATACACAGGATGTCCAAGAAGGAAGAGCCATTATTCATGGATATGACACGATCACCCGAAGCAAAAAGGTCTAGTAAACATAGATTCTAAAATGCATACCTTAAGGGCTATGAACATCTTATTCATCTTCATTACTTTGTAATACATCTCTCCCAGTGAACAGTTGCTTATAGCTCTTAAGGTACGCATCTCAGAGCCTGTGTTTACAAGAAAATTGTTTCTTGTTATAGTCCATATTACGTCCTCCCAGAACATGGAAAGCAAAGAACTTCGAATAAAAGAGATTTTCTTCACAGTACTGAAAATGAATAACTGTTCAAAGCTCTTAAGGCATATATTTTAGAGCCCGTATTTACTAGACATTTTTGCTTCGAATGATCGTTTCTGTCATATCCCTTAATATTGACCATCCCTCCTGGGACACCCTATAAATTCTCCAGAAACACAAAAATAATCCCCAGAAGAGCTACAGAAAATCTATTGACATGCTTGAAGTCGTAAATTCATCGTCAAGTTTGTATAATAAACGTTAACAGAGTTATTAACATTTACTTGTGAAATAGTTTACAGCAACATTAACAAAAGCTACAGACACACTAGAATAACGTATGACCCACTATCCCTCGCTTGAAATCATGCATAAATTAAGTACTTTTATTGCAGTACAAAACAGACTAATTGATTAATACACCCAGGAACATTCCATAAAATTAAAGACACAAATTCATGTAGAAAAACACAGTATTTTTACAAAATAAGACTTTTACTACTTATCAACGTAATTCCCACCAATATTAGTACACTTGCCACAAGGATGAACTAGTTTTATACAATATGCAAAAAAGTCTTTCTCTTGCTGTTTGGGTGACTTTACCACAAATTCTTTTACCTCCCCGTTGTTGCTGAAATCTTTTCCACTTAATGCATTCTTAGGGGGACAAAACAAATGAAAACCCGGTGGAACCAAATCTAGATGGAACCAAATCAAGGGAGGATTAGGTAGTCTTCCAATCCATTTATTCACAATGGCTTCTTATGTCGACTTCGCAGTGCAAGGGGTGAGCTTCGTCGTCTAGCAATATGACGCCTTTTCTTCGAGAATCACGACAATTTTCCTGTCATTGCTGGCTTTACTTTGTTCATCAGCGTGTGTGAGTAGTAATCACCGTTTACTGTACTCTGATATTCCAACTCACCACAAAACACGACACCTTAGGCATTCCAAAAGACGGTCAACATGACTGTTTCCGCTTGCGTTCTGAATTTCTTTCAGATTTTTTTTGCGTTCTTTTTTAGCGTTTTTTTTTAGCGTTCTTTCAAGTCAGAACACACTTTGAGTCTTGGTTCCTTGTATTGTTCCGTTAACTCTTTCGGGGCCCACCTTGCACTTGTTATACTGTACTTGAGCTTGTTACTGATAACTTTATGAACTGTGTCAACACTTACTCCGGTTGTTTTTTGTGTATGTTCAACTACAACACTTTGGTCTTCATGAACAATGTCATCAGTGCGGGTTTCAAGGGAAGGGGCTCTCACTCCAATTGGCCGCCCAGGTAGTAGCTCGCCAGTCACTGAAATTCGACAGTATTTTTGAACGGACCTACCCACTTTTAAAAATTTTTGCGGTTCAACCAACTTCTACCATAGGAGTTTTCCAGTGGAAACGATTTTAACTATATTTAAAACTCGCATCGCTACCTAAATGTCTCTGAACACTATGGGACTCAACATCTTAGGTCATAAGTCCCCTAGAACTTAGAACTACTTAAACCTAACTAACCTAAGGACATCACCCACATCCATGCCCGGGGCAGGATTCGAACCTGCGACCGTAGCGGTCCCGCGGTTCCGGACTGCAGCGCCAGAACCGCTAGACCACCGCGGCCGGCGCATCGCTACCTGACAGATATTTTACGTTACTGGGTGAATGACGAAAAGTTTTGTTGCTGCATATTGAACTCTTTTCTGAGCCACTGACAGCTTTAAAAATGGGTAATAAAGATAATTTTTCCCTCTTGTGCAGTATATATGAGTATCAGAGTTCTTCTCAAACTGTGATGGATCATTTATGACGAAATCTGTTAGCGTAGTTTTGATTTGTACCTTGGAGAGGTACTTACATGATGTCCATGGGTGAACACTACATGTTACTCTAACTAGTCACTTTTGTGCAATCAGTACTTTCTTTCTAAGTGATGATTTACCCCAGAAAATTATTTCGTAAGACTCTATAGACTGGAAATATGCAAAATCTGTAAGAAGGCTGATACGTTTGCTTCCAAGATTAGTAGTTATATGAAGAATTGAAGCCACTGAACTTAACTGTTTGAGAAGCTCAGTAATGTGCTTCTTCCAGTTCAAATTTTCATCAATATGTACACCCAAAAATTTGATGTAATCTACTCTATTTACGGTCTCCTGCTCATGTCCTACATCAATTGTTGGAATGACTATTTGTTATACAGAACTGAAAGTACCGTGTTCTTTAAAAATTTAGGGGGAGCCCATTTTCAGAGAACCACTTCTTAATTCCTTAAAAAATATCATTTGCCAACATTTCTGTTGCTTTCTCTTCTTTGGTATTCATTACAACACTATTATCGTCTGCAAAAAGAACCAGTTTTGCTTGTTAAGTGGAAGGTCACTCACATATATAAGCAATAGGAGTGGACTTAAAACTGGACCCTGTGGAACTAGCTGCATATGTCTCTCTCTCTCTCTCTCTCTCTCTCTCTCTCTCTCTGTCTCCCTCTCTCTCTCTCTCTCTTTCCTCAGTCACGATAATTTTCTACCTTTCCAACATTGTCTGAATTATTCAGTACAAACTTTTGCATTCAGTTTGTTAAGCGTGATTCAAATTGCCCAAGCACACTGGACAAGAAAGTATGCAGGCGATCAGAAAGGATGCTTACATGTGTCACCTGTCAGAGTCGTATCTAGACGTATCAGGGGTCCCACATCACTCCAACTACACACGCTCCACACCTTTACAGAACCTCCACCAGACTGAACAGTCCCCATGCAGGATCCATGAGGTTGTCTCCATACCCGTACACGTCCATCCGCTCGATACAATTTGAGATGAGACTCGTCCGACGACGCAACATGTTTCCAGTCATCAACAGTCCAATGTTGGTTCAAAAATGGCTCCGAGCACTATGGGACTTAACAGCTGTGGTCATCAGTCCCCTAGAACTCAGAACTTCTTAAACCTAACTAACCTAAGGACATCACACACATCGATGCCCGAGGCAGGATTCGAACCTGCGACCGTAGCAGTCGCGCGGTTCCGGACTGCGCGCCTAGAACCGCGAGACCACCGCGGCCGGCTCCAAAGTTGGTGTTGACGGACCCAGGCGAGGCGTAAAGTTTCGTGTCGTGCTATCATCAGGGGTACACTAGTGGGCCTTCGGCTCCGAAAGCCCATATCGATGGTGTTTCGTGGAATTGTTCACAAGCACGACACTTATTGAACACTCGCGAAATAGTCGTACTGGAAAATTCCCACTTCATCGCTACCTCGGAGATGCTGTGTCCCATCGCTCATGCACCGACTATAGCACCACATTCAAACTCACTTAAATCTTGATAACCTGCCATTGTAGCAGCAGTAACCGATCTAACAACTGCGCCAGACACTTGCAGTTATAGGCGTTGCCGACCGCAGAGCCGTAATCTGGCTGTTTATATCACTCTGTATTTCAATACGCATACCCATACCAGTTTATTTGGCGCTTCAGTGTATCTAAGCGGCAGTAAAATTGTTCGGCATTCAGCTTCAAGTACCGGCTCTCTGAATTTTCTCAATGGCGTTCATGGTAAAGGACGTCGCCTTCCCTCTCCCATTTGAGTTCCTGAAGCATTTCCGTAACACGGAAGTGTTGTTAGTGCCTACTTGTCGTCTTGAGGTACTGTCTTCTGCATGAGACCTCATTCTGCGGACGGTACCATATGAAATACGACGTATCACTGAACGTTAAATGCAGTACTGAGACTATAAAGAAAACAATTTTTATCCCTCAGCTGCTATTAGCTCATCCCAGTGATGTCAACCAAAGATTATGGAAGTACAAAACATCTATAAGCTGTTTTATTTCTGCATCAGTTCGCTTCTTTAGCTTTTGAATGTCCCTTGTAAATATGTTGTTAAATAAGCTTTATCCGAGTGCCAAAACAACTAGTTCTCCACAGTCACACTGAAGATTAGCAGCACAATAAAAATTGACTTTACTATTCGTATTTATTAATGTGTTTAATGTGAAAACTTGGTAATAAAATGTTGTAAGATAATCAGCTGAGTAGATACCACAGGGACATGATAAATAAAAGATGTGAACCTGACTAAGTTCCTGCAGTTCCTGATTGTAGCGTAAAACAGTTAGTCTATATAAAACATGATTTTAGATATGTAAAAAATTAATCTGCGTAATAGTATGATGCAAATCAAATGTATAAGTATGTCTTATTTGTTTCAAATGGAAAATATTAACGAATTTGTAAATAAATTCGAAGGTTGTCTAGAACTTATCAAGAACTTAGAGGTTACACAGGTGGTGTATGGATCTTCTGATGGTTGTAGCTGGTTGCGTGAGGTTAGTGGAAGCAATTGAGCGGCCACACGTGTTCAAGTGTATTCGGTGTTATGAATATTTCCCTGCCGCGCGGGATTTGCCGAGCGGTCTCAGGCGCTGCAGTCATGAACTGTGCGGCTGGTCCCGGCGGAGGTTCGAGTCCTCCGTCGGGCATGGGTGTGTGTGTGTTTGTCCTTAGGATAATTTAGGTTAAGCAGTGTGTAAGCTTAGGGACTGATGACCTTTGCAGTGAAGTCCCATAAGATTTCACACACATTTGAACATTTTTGAATATTTCTCTGTGTACCTATTCGAGATTTAGCCGTTTCTTGGTAAATTAGTTTGCGATTTATAGACTTTTAATTAGTGAAAGCTAGTGTAGCAAGACAGTAGTTGAACATTGCTGTGGTGTAGTGATCACTGCATAGAGACTCTGTTCAATTTGTTGAGCATTAGGAATTTATACAGTCTAGACGAATTAATTGATTGCACAATGCCTCTGCCTTATATTAGTCACTGGCAGCGAACGTGCCGCTGACTCTGCCAGAACAGTTTTTTTATGATTTCGTTTGTAGCACTGCGTATAATATTAACCTGTGTATGTCCAGCATTAAAACTAAATTGTTTACGTTCATTAAGTATCTGGAGGCTGTACATCCACACAAATACAAAATTTGAAAAGTAAATTTATGTCTGCTGCGAGTAAAATCATAGTCCAGTCTAATAGAGTGGTTAGCCTACAGTAATCATCTGAGGGATCATAAACTTTGTTTCCCTTCATTATATTGATTCATGCGTTTTATATATCATTAACTGATTTTTTCCTTAGGCGTCCCAGGTAATTATTAGATGCTCTCGCAGGGTGCAATGCAATAATTCGCAATCAAACCTCTGTGTCACAAAGTGACCCACTAAAATTGCTCATGGTTTTCAATTTGTTCTCCAGTGGGTTGGTAGCAACAAATTATTTCAGATGGCGAATAGTTTGAACATGAGATTAGCAGACAGTCACCACCCCCGGTACGTTGCAGCCCACTTCACGTGACCCCTTTCAGATTACTTCACCGCTTGTTGACACTGGAGGTCAACGTATCAACACAGTTTGCAGCAACTGAGTTGCGGAAATACTGCGAATAAAAATGCAATCAGTAACTTGGCTGAACACCCGAAGGCACACCATTAATTAATCCCAACGAGCACACTTGAGATACCACAACTTCCTTCTTCTTCTTCGGAGATATAAGTGGGGACAAACTTCTGCTTTCCAGCTAGGAAGTGAGTAACCCATGGACATGAGTTCCTTTCTTGCTTATACTCGTACTACAATATTACCAGCACATGATCTGTGTCACGTTTACTTCGCCATCCAGGTAGAGCGCCAGGCCCAGCAGTTTCTTAGCTGAGAACAGCAGTCACACATTTCGCCTCCACCGGGGCAGCCTTGAGCAACAACAGCCATACAGTGGCGCCTCACGTGCATTTCTGGCGCGTCAGATTTATTCTGTGCAGCTGCTGGTAACGGACAGGAAAAGGGGTGGGAGGGGAGAGGTAAGGGGTCAGGCGCGTGGCTAAAAATAGATTTTCGCCGTCGAGGACGCGCAGTGCTTCTATTTGCAAGCGCCGAGGTAGCTGCAAACCGCATCGAGTGCACGGCGCCAGGGCCGAGACACAGTGGTTCGCTGTGCAGTGCCAACAATTGGCTGGCCGGCATTCGCTTAGGCTGTCAACGCTTACGCTCGCGAACAAGTGTTTCTATTACCTACTTTGACTCAACACGTCGGTATGCACATCTAAACAGTGGTAATTACCGGAGTGTCCATAAGGTGCATGATTCAACACAGTATGTAATAAAATGTTGCAGAAATTTGCCCTATAATGCAAATTTTTGTCGAGAATCAAAGAGCGATCATTAAAGTTTTCCAGATGACTTAAAACTGTAATAACCAACAAAAAAGAAAAGGGTTGAGCTGAACACGATAAACAAAAGACAATAAACAACATTAGCATCGCATGTCTCGATACCGCGAAATAACACTGGGAAAGAAGATCTCTGACTACCTAAGATATAATGTACTCGTGAACCTAATGCATCAATGGCTCTGAGCACTATGGGACCCTACATCTGAGGTCAACAGTCCCCTAGAACTTAGAACTACGTAAACCTAACTAACCTAAAGACATCACACACATCCATGCCTGAAGCAGGATTCGAACCTGCAACCGTCGCGGTCGCGCGGTTCCGGACTGATGCGCCTAGAACCGTTCGGCCACAGCGGCAGGCGATCTGCCGTTTGAAAACTGACAAAAAATAACACGAAAGTTCTTTATAATGTAAATATGTGACCTATATTAACAATTCACTAAATAAAGGAAATTACGTTCCAAGATTGTTTATGGACGCCACTCCATCTAGTCCTAAGTATAACTTAAAAACCTCATAGTACTGTTGTTACAAAGATGTGAAATAAAATGATGTGTAAATGCAATATCAACAGAAACACTTGAAAATAGTACAAATGCAGGAAGAATCTTGTCACGAACCTACATAAAAGCCATAAATGAATTATTTGCAGCTATATAAAATCAGTGGAAAAACCGGCTTCGGCAATCTTCAGAAAGCACCATTCGCTTAAGTTCGCGGTGCGTAGAACAGTCAGTTGACCTCAGTCGCTTAAACTACATAACCATCACGACCTAGACTTTTTTCACTGATCAGCTAACAAGATCGCTGTTTCCCAAAAAGGTGGCCAAAAGTTTTTATTTGCAACTAACTATGTTATATGTATCAGTAAGATAATATTCAGTAGGTTTCGTTTCCTATTGGCTTCTTTCGAGAACAGTCACTAGTTTCATATATAAAGGTAAAGGCTACCCAGCCATTGACCTTCGTCTGTGCGAGTGCGCACAGGTTGCCCGAACTCTTACGGGAATCGTCACCTTAGTGAGCGCGAGTAATGAGTGGATGGGCAAATATCTATTAGGTACGTCACGCATGTCGATTGTGAACAGTTGGGAATGTGAGTCTCACGGGAAGCGTGCAAGGGTTAAGTCCCTCCAGTCGCGCAATTCATCTGCATCTTCGGTGCCTCAGATCGCAGGCACGGTAACTCAGCGTGTTCCGTCAGAGGGTTAGTTGCCCTCTGTAATAAAAAAAACTGAATGAATGAATCGACGACGAACTGAAACGGGTGTCTTTCGACGTCCGCGCCACGAGCAGACAGAATGAACGAAAATGAACAAAATGAGATTTAAAAAATAAATAAAAAAAGATGGATAGAGCGTCTGCCATGTAAGCAGGAGATCCCGGGTTCGAGCCCCGCTCCAGGCACACATTTTCAGCTGTCCCCATCGAGGTATTTCAGCAACACCTGTCGGCAGCATTTCTTCCGCCGGAAGTTAAAAAAAATTAGTGATCAATTCCAAGTATAAAAACGCAAGGTGAATTGTTTCCCTGCGGCACATTCCTTCTGTCCTGTACACGAGCTCCTCGCAGTAGTTGATAACTTTTCCCTGCAACCTGTTATTTATTCGTATATTCCTTCACAAATCTTGTCGTGTGTTATTAATTCTTTTATGTGTAAATCTATGAGCAGTTAGTTTTGATCGCATGTTCCAATGGAACCTGATAAATAAGTAAACAAGTAAAACACGATTCACACACACACACACACACACATGAGGCGAAGCGAAGCTGTCAAAGTGTGTGAAGACAAGAAAGACTTGCCAATTACACGACTGAGTAACTCCTTGGATCTTCTCAGCCAATAAAGCGATACGATGTTTGTTTTTTGTTAGGAGCGGTCATTGGTTGACGCAAGTATACACGATGTTATGACGTGCGACTTAGCGACGCCACAACGGAAGCCAGGCTGTCGCCACCGTGCCTTCGCGGGGGCCGTAATTAAGCCGTCAGCCTTTTTCTTTTTCTTTTTTCCCCCCTTGTTTCGCGCCGTCCGTCGACGCCTGAGAACGGCGCGGGCGAGTCGCCGTAAATCTCTGCCCACGTGCGCGCCGCACAAAGGCCCGACGTCGCGGATAAGGATCCGCTAGCGACGCCCTGGCGTCTCCATCCGCCAAGCGTCCAGCAGCGGGCCATCTCACTCACAGCCCCAACTGCTTCCAGTCTTCGCGCCGTCACTTGCAGTTGGCTTTGTTTTGCAGTTTAGTCTTCCATCTGGGCTGAAGGTCGGTTCTTTCGGAGTGTTGCGCGTTATTTACAGAAATGTAACTTTTCATTTCTTTTACTTACATCGATATTTAATTGTTACAGTCTACTCTCGACAATTCGACACTTCATACAAAGCTCGAATATGTTAGAGTCTGATTTAACAAAAGTTTTATTGATGAAGGTGGAATCAAGAAGCCGTAGAAAGGACTGTATAAAGTTAAAAAATAGCGTTGTAATCTTAATAGGATCCTTAAATGTTGCAAAGGGAAGCAGAAAATAAGCTTTTTCTTTTACTCATCAGTCTTCTGACTGATTTTATGCGGCCCGTCACGAATGGTTCTTGAGTGTTAATCTGTTCATCTCCGTATAGCAGTTGCACCGTAAGTCATCAATTATTAGCTGGACATAATCCAATCGCTGTCTCCCGCTTTAGATTTTATCCTCTATAGCTCTATGTAACATCTTACATTTGGACTCCCATTTCTTCATCTATCACGTCATCAGACACGTCTTCCTTCTAACAGAGCACCTCACTGTACTTGTTCTACCTCAGCTCTCTCCTCTATGTGTAACAATGGAATTCCCATTTATCACCCATTTTTTTTTTAAAGAAATCACCGAAGACTGTTTTGACTTTTCTTTACGCTGACTCAGCCCGTTCGACAACAATTTCTTTTTCGATTTCTTCATATTTTTCATCCACTAATTTCTCTTTAGCTTCCCCACACTTCCTACTTACTTCACTCATTTCTGTATTCCTGCCTGTCCCTAAACAGTTTTTTTCTTCCCTTCTTTCGTCGATCAGTTAAAGTATTTGTCGTGTTAGAGAAGGCTTCTTTGCAATTACATTCATTGAACCCATATCTGTCTGTCCAAAATCAGCGGTTGCCCTTTTTAGAGACGTCCTCTTCTCTTTTAGCAAAGTGCCTACGCTAGTATTCCTTAACGCAGTATTCACATTCTTAACGAACTTCAAACGCGTCTCATCATTCCTCAGTACCACTTCCTTACACACTGATTCTTCTGGATGTTTCTCTTAAACTTCCCAAAAATCGGGTTCGTATCCTCGATGATTATTAGATTTTCATCTCTTTTCACATACTGAGTTACCTGTTCAATATCCTCATGTACTTTCTTTGCACCTTCACCGTCTACTTTCGACGTTGACGTGTATAACTGAATTATCGACTGTCGTTGTTGGCGTTGGTTTTCTGTCGATTCTGAGTAGAAAAAACCTACCACTGAACCGTTCGCAATGGCTCACCCTCTGCCCTATTTTCCTATTCAAACGAATCTTTTCCCGTTATACCATTTTCTGCTGCTGTTAATGTTACCCTATACACATCTGACGAGAAACCCTTATCTTCCTTCCATTTCACTTCGCCACTATACGTAGACTGAGCCGTAGAATTTCGGTTTTCAGATTTTCTACATTTCCTACTACGTTCAGATTTCTGAAAGTCCATGTTCCGCCACTGGTTAATCCATCTTTTTTTTCGTGGTAAACTCCCCCTTGGCAGTCCGCTCCTGGAGACTTGAACAGGAACTAGTACGGAATCTTGTGTCAATGGAGAGATCATCATGATACTTTTTCAGTTCTAGGCCATCTGTCCTCTGGATACACACTATGAGCCTTTGATACAGCACACTTCTACATTTACATCTACATTTACGAGATTACTCTGCTACTCACAATAAAGTGCCTGGAAGAGGGTTCAGTGAACCACCTTCATGCTGTCTCTCTACCGTTTCACTCTCGAACGGCACGCGGGAAAAACGAGCACTTAAATTTTTTTCCGTGCGAGCCTTGATTTCTCTTATTTTATCGTGATGACCATTTCTCCCTATGTAGGTGGGTGCCAACAGAATATTTCCGGAATCGGAGGCGAAAACTGGTGATTGAAATTTCATGAGAAGATCCCGTCGCAACGAAAAACGCCTTTGTTTTAATGATTGCCACTCCAAATCACGTATCCTTCCTGTGACACTATCTCCCCTATTTGGCGACAATTCATTGCCCTTTTTATCCTCATACCCGTCATTGTTGATTCTTCCACCTTTTACTAGCAATTTTTGACCCAATGGGCAAGAGTGCCCTGAACCTCTGTCCGTCTTCCAACCTCTTTGAACACGTCATTGGAAGCACGGGCGTGACTTCTATGCCGGATGTCTTCGGCCGCCATTGCTGATGGGAATTTTTATTGAAAATTTAAGCACTGGCTGGGTTCGAACTCAGGAAGTTTTGATTGCTGATCAGGGACGCTGATCCTAGATCAGGTGACTTGCTGAAGGTTAGAAACGGAGATTATAAATCGCACAGTATGGATATATCGAGAATATATCACGTAGTTAAAGTCCGTCCATAAGAAGTACGTGACGTCGACCTTAGGTTTCCTTGGTCCGAGTACAGCATAATTACTTCCAATAAAAATATTGAAATTTCACAAATAATTCAGGCTAATATGCTGTTTAAGAACCTTCAACATCGCAGCGCGTCAGCAATCGTTGGTTAAACTATAAAACCTGCCTCGATTGCGAAAAAAGCACCTAGTGTTAAGTGTTAACCCAGGTTTCGGCGTAGATAACTGCACCTTCTTCAGAACAACAATAAAACCCTCAAGTGCCTAAGAAGACCTTTGTGAATGATTAAAGGAACACCACAGCTATACATTTTTAAACGAGGAAGAAAAGGAAAACACAAACAGTACATATGTACAAAGTCAAAATCACTATTTAACTTAATGGTGTACGCTCCACCTCACACCGGCCTATGTTCGATGGGCCATGACCCGCCATAAACTGCAGCTACAAACGATCGCTCACTTACGTGTGCCGTTATTTTTAGGTTTCATCTCCTATTTAGCTCGTCTCTTGTTCTATCCATTTCATTTTTTTGGTACACGTTTATCCACAGTTGGGAATATATGGGCTATTTAGCCCCGACCCATGTATAAACTTTCTCGTATTCGTATGCGCATGCACATTAACTTCCCTTGTCTTGCGCATGTGCATGGATAGCGGGTCAGGCTTTTAAGTGAGCGACCGTTTGTAGCTGCAGTTTATGGCGGGTCATGGCCCATCGAACATAGGCCGGTGTGAGGTGGAGCGTACACCATTAAGTTAAGTAGTCGTTTTGACTTTGTACTTATGTACTGTTTGTGTTTTCCTTTTCTTTTTCGTTTATAAATGTATAGCTATGGTGTTCTTTTAATCATTCACAAAGGTCTTCTTAGGCACTTGAGGGTTTTATTGTTGTTCTGAAGAAGGTATAGTTATCTACCCCGAAACCTGGGTTAACACTTAACACTAGATGCTTTTTTCGCAATCGAGGCGCGTTTTTAGTTTTTTAATACTAATATGCTGTATTTTCGTTACTGATTAATAAAAAAGTTAATTTCATCGTATTGGACAACATTTACCATGTCTGTCTTTTTGAAACTTAGCAGTTATGTGACCAACTTCAAAGTCACTTTCGTGAGATAATCTCGATGTGTCCCTGTCTGTAGCACATTCGGTGTGCTGCGCTGTTTGTAAAGAGTCTCTTGCGTTGTTTTTTTGCCAAAAAATGCCCTGACAGTCGGTCAGTCATATTGGAAAAACACGGACGTCGCGCGTCTGGTGAGACCTGATGGGGCGCTGGCTGCGATCGCTGGGGCGACGTCCTTGCTGGCTGTTCTGTTGGCGGTACGGACGCGGCCGCTAACAGGCCATTGTGCTTGGCAGGGCCCGTCTCTTGCTGTACGTAATAACACGGCGCGCCTCGCCACACCTGGCCCGCTTCCCGGGACGTAGCCCCTGGCAACGGCGGTTTAGGCACTGCGCCGGCAGTGGAAGACGCCACCAGAGTGGGATACCATCTCACGGCCCACGGCCCCGACCGGTCTGCAGCAGGTAGGCCGGACCCAACAAAGACGTTCCCCCACGTTTCGGTCTCTACTAAGACCTCAAAAGTCGCTCTACTGATAGTGTCAGAAAATATGAAGTCCTGTCCGAATGTACAGGATGGGCCACATAAAACCGGGTCAGAAAATACCAGGTGATCAAAAAGTCAGTATAAATTTGAAAACTGAGTAAATAACGGAATAATGTAGATAGAGACGTACGAATTGACACACATGCTTGGAATGACATGGGGTTTTATTAGAACCAAAAAAATACAAAAGTTCAAAAAATGTCCGACAGATGGCGCTTCATCTGATCAGAATATCAATAATTAGCATAACAAAGTAAAACAAAGCAAAGGTGATGTTCTTTACAGGATATGCTCAATATGTCCACCATCATTCCTCAACAATAGCTGTAGTTGAGGAATAATGTTGTGAACAGCACTGTAAAGCATGTCTGAGGTTATGGTGAGGCATTGGCGTCGGATGTTGTCTTTCAGCATCCCTAGAGATGTCGGTCGATCACGATACACTTGCGACTTCAGGTAACCCCAAAGCCAATAATCGCACGGACTGAGGTCTGGGGACCTGGGAGGCCAAGCATGACGAAAGTGGCGGCTGAGCACACGATCATCACCAAACGACGCCCGCAACAGATCTTTCACGCGTCTAGCAATACGGGGTGGAGCGCAATCCTGCATAAATATCGTACGTTCCAGCAGGTGTTTATCAGCCAGGCTGGGGATGATGAGATTCTGTAACATATCGGCGTACCTCTCACCCGTCACGGTAGCAGTTACAAAACCAGAATCAGGCATTTCCTCGAAGAAAAAAGGCCCCATAACGGTAGATGTGGTAAATCCAACCCATACCGTGACTTTCTCGTCGTGCAGTGGAGTTTCCACGACAGTTCTAGGGTTTTCGGTAGCCCAAATTCTGCAGTTGTGGGCGTTAACAGACCCTCGGAGCGTGAAATGAGCTTCGTCGGTCCACAACACTTTACTCAACCAATCGTCATCTTCCGCCATCTTTTGAAACGCCCACACCGCAAATGCCCTCCGCTTCACTAAATAGACAGGTAACAGTTCATGATGCCGATGGATTTTGTAAGGATAGCATCGGAGGGTAGGCCCAAGTGCCAACCAAACAGTAGTGTATGGAATGACGGTGCGACGTGCGACTGCACGAGCGCTGACTTCCCCGTGCATAGACGAAGTCTCCATTGCTTCCTGAACTGTCTCAGCAGCATTACGTCTTGTGTTCGGTCGGTCACTACGAGGTATATCGTCTAAACAACCCGTGGCTTCGAACTTCGAAATCATTCTCGCCACAGCTGCATTTATCAACGGACCTTTACCCGTTCGAATTCCCTTCCTATGGCGATAGGGTCGAACGCTGAACTAGCCCATTCCCCATTCTGATAATACAGCTTCACTAAAAGCGCCTTTTCAGGTAACGTCAACATGCTGCGACTGGTGGCGCATCTGATTCTCTCTCTCATTACAGCTCCTTTTATGCACGATTGTCATGCGCAGTCACTGACGTTTTGCTGTCCAGCTCCATCTATCGGACATTTTGTGAACTTTGTTTTTCTTTGGTTCTAATAAAACACCATGTCATTCCAAGCACGTGTGTCAATTTTTACCTCTACATTGTTCCGTGGTTTATTAAGTTTTCAAATTTATACTGACTTTTTCATCACCCGGTATATCAAGCACCCAATTACATCATTCGCCCTGGGTGTGGATCATGTAAGTTTGGTTGCCAAAAACTGAGTCTAAAATTAAAATAAAATATATAAAATTTTGAACATAGCTGCTGTTCAGTAAGAAAAATCAGCCAATCAGTTGCAAGTATAAAGTTTTATCAACAACCTATAACGTCTTGCAAAGCTAGACATTAAAGACTGTGTGATTTTTGCTACTTACCACTAAAATGTCAGAAATGTACAGTAATTATTTTTCATCAGAGACATAGTCTGAACAATATAGCCACCATCCCTGACAACTGCAATTGTAGATAATATCTACTCTAGTTCTATTTTAAAAAAAAGCGGTCGTAATAGCCCCGCTAGGTCTTCTGTCCGTCTTACTTTGGTTCTCGCTGTTCTTGGACAGAGTTATTTGCGTTCAGGAAGTGTGTATAGTGTAATTGTTGGTATACGTATGAAATGTTAGCCTTTTTATTGTTGGAAGTAACCACATGTCATTGTTTTGAACATTTAACCAATTTCTAGCTGCCGCTCCGCCAGGAAATAGAATATCGTTGGTGTGCAACAGTCAACCGCAACTACGCGGCAATTTCAAATATTATAAAATATTTCATGACTTTTTCCACAGCAGCAGACACAAGGCAATTTAAAGCATTTCATTTAATAAAAGCCTGCATAGCAAAGAGTTTATTTTATTACAGTGTCCGTATTTACAATGTTTTAGATCCAAGTTAGGTGAGCAGATTTGGCTTTGACTACGAACGAAAGAATCTTAAAATACATAAATTGTTTAGGCGCCTCCTGTAATGAAAGTGAACCCACCAACAAAAAGTAAATGCAAAGCAACTATTTTATTCTCTTTACACATTCTTATTTTATTGGCATTATTATTACATTCAGGTTTGTTGTTGGAATATCAATTGACGGATACGTAAGCAACAATAAAATGAAATAAACCCTTTACCATGGTTAAACAGTTGTAAATACGTATCCTTCAGAAATAGAAGGACCTATTGAGGAATTTATCAAGGTATAACGGAAGTACAAAATCACTCGATAAAAATGTAATAGCTGGCCGCTGTGACTGAGCGGTTCTAGGCGCTTCAGTCCACCCCCACGCAGCTGCTACGTCGCAGATTCGAATCCTGCCTCGGGCATGGATGTGTGTGGTGTCCTTAGGTTAGTTAGGCTCACGTAGTTCTAAGTCTAGAGGACTGATGACCTCAGATGTTAAGTCGCATAGTGCTTAGAGCCATTTGAACCACGTTGGCGGCGAGAAATTTCGAAGCAAAGAAGCTCATGCCAGGTAACATGGTGTGTCTGACCATCAGTAAAACTAAACGAAGTCCATAAAGCAACATTCCCACTGGAGGTGGTATGATCGCAAAACTCTCCGTATTAAAATATGAATGGAGATAAAAGGCAGTGAAACGACCCGTATGTTGCTACTGTCATGTGGAGACTGACAGAATTATCGCAGGGCACGAATTAGGTTGGTTGGCAGGACGGGACCAAATAGCGGCGTCATCGACCCCATCAGTCCAGTGCAGCCGTAGTTTTTCGTTGGTATGTTACCTCTGACGTCTCTGGTGATCTGGCGTTCTCGATGCATTACGTGCTCATTCCACTTCAGCCTCCTCTCTTTTGTCACTGCCGCCATATCCAGTGATTTGTACAACTCCTGCAGATAGTGGTATTCCCTTTTTCTCCAGTCGACTCTATGCTTCACTGGTCCAAAAATCTGCCTCAGAACAGTATTCTTGAATTTCAAGAGTTTTCTTTCTGTCTCTTGGTTCTCTGGTGCGTTTAGGAACACGGCTTGTGTTACGGTTCTGTAGATCCTATTCTTCGTGTGTTTCGGTAGAGGCCGGCACTTGAACAGTTTTAAGAGTGCAAACTTCGATCTGCTTCCTACTTTAATTCTTGCCATTAATTCCTTGTCTATCTCGTACCTTTCTCTGAGTGCTACCCCAAGACATCTGAAATCTTTCGGCCTCGAAAAGAATTTACCATCCACATCTAGAGGTCTGTCATCGTTCCTTTTGTTCGCAACGAGACATTTGGTCTTATCCACATTCACTGGTCTCATTGCCTGTTTCAGTAACACTCTTACCATTTCAACAGGTTATTGCTCATTCTATACCATTAAAACTACACTACCCACGTAGATCAAGATTCTAATCCTTCTACATCGCTGAATTCCTGTCTTTAGGCTTGATCCTTTTCTCAGTGTTCTTTCCCGTATTAGATTAAACAGCAGATATGAGTTAAAATAAAACGTCTTGCCCTTCACCCCCAATTTTCGATGTGTTTTGAGGTGTGAGTGAGATGGAAATTATTACAGATCATTAGTCCTCCTAAAAGACATTTGGATCTATGTAGGAATGCCCTTTCGGGGTGAACAACAGAAAATAGTGGCTATCCTACTAGTCTGCTGTCTTCTTGCTAAGATGGAGTTGTTAAATAGGATTCAGCAGAGTTACTCAAACACAGTTTTGTCAGTGTCCTGGAGAGTTAAACACGAAACTAATTAGTCAGTTAGTTAATTATTTGTTCCATGCATCATTTGAACGAGTCTTCCATCGAAAAGCTCGGGAACGAGTCAGTTTACAGGACATGTGTCACGTTAATGAACATATTATTATTGCTGTCCTATTTTTTTAAATTAAAGAACGTATGGCCACTGACCCTCATAGAGGATACAGTGGTGGGCGTCATGTCAAAAGTCTTCATGCGACCGGAATACAGCCATCGGCCACATAATACGAGCAGATGCTACGGCCTACGGGCTAGGCACCTCGCCATCATGCTCTGAGCACTATGGGAGTCATCAGTTCCATAGAACTTAGAACTACTTAAACCTAACTAACCTATGGACATCACACACATCCATGCCCGAGGCAGGATTCGAGCCTGCGACCATAGCGGTCGCGCGGTTCCAGACTGCAGCGCCTAGAACCGCCCTGCCACCTCGGCCGGCCCATCATGCTCCACTGTTGCTCCTCGTACTGGGGTTGTACAGTAATCTGAAAACACCTCTAGAAATACGTGCTTGCATGTAAAAGCAGATGATAGCCAAAATGGGGCAGAAGTGTGTCATGTTTGAAGGTGCACGGTATCGGAGATTGATACCGCATACAGGGAAAGCGGCAAAACATCATCCGCTAAGTCACAACGCTGACGAAAGTGTGAATTTGTTGAATGATCATGATGGACGGTGAGTGGAAACGGTTATGATGAAAAATAGGAGGACGATAGATGTAAAAGTGTTGTGCTGCTTTTGTATTCCACATTTTTATCCAACCCCTGAAGCTAATATTTCTCTCTCGAGGTAGTGGGCAGTGTTTCAGTAACACCAGTATGTGGGCGCTGTTTATAATCTAGATGTTTTATCACACTAAATAAAGTTAGATTACTATTATTGCTTTGATAATTTAGCTCATTTCATTCTTGTTACAACTGTTTGAATCTGATAGTTCTCCTTGTAGTGTTGAAGCAACAGAGTTGAAACAGATTATAAGCAAAACTGCAACTGTGTCCATGACCACTGGCGATTTTTTGAAATCCAATGTCTGGTCTGCCTGAAGTAGAGTCACTACACGAGACTGTAAATGTAAGACTGCGACTGTGAATGTAAGAGCACAAATGCTCTTCTAGCTGAAGCTGAACTGGGTTGCTTATCTGATGGTGTCAAATTTCCTTCTCCACGCCAACACAACACGTTCCGCATAAACTCCCTGTCTGAACTATAACAAGAAAGAAAAAGGACGGAAACAGTAACAGTCAAACCAGCATCCACTTGTCTCGTCCGAATTCGAAGTATGCTATCTGTGTTTTAAGACACAAACAGGTTTCCCAGTGGCAATTTAAGATGGTTCCGTTCTTCATCAAAGTCTGTAGCCGCCGAATGTAGTCGTAAGCGACAACGCCCACGGGTGAAAATAATTCTATCGCCGGCTAGCGACACAACAACTTGCTGTTTTGTCTGACGACGGGGATTTATATTTAACGCCGGGCGCCACTCTAAATCTCGCCGCTGGCTTTAAACCGCTGGAGGGCCGCGAGTGTCAAATATTTAGACGCAAACCAAACAGTCCGGTGCGCGCAGCGTCCTCTGGACAATGGAAACAAACCTGGAAAACACGACTCTCCACTCCCCCGTCTGTGCGTAAAAACCGGCCGGCGGATGGAAAGGTTGAAAAGTGTGCTTCGCTGCCTTTCCACGCCGACTTTACGTACTGACAGCTGCACAAACTTTTTGTAACATGACTTGTTTGGGTCGAGCTTTGTTCCTTTGTACTCTTTGACACGGGCATCGGTTTTATGATCCTCTGGCGTCAAATCACCGGTTGGGACACCGAAATATCTCTATGGACAACTTTAGTGCAGCCCTTTAATACAATATGTGTTCATTCCCATGCTGGAATTTATAGCTACGTTACGTACTGTTCCATGTTGTTGGCTCCATTACTTCTCCTACCGGTGGAGTACGCGTTCTTTTATAGAGCGCCATGATAATACCTGAACCAATCTGTCGTGACACGACTCACAGTGTAGCTCACAGAATGCCGAGAAAAGTAAATTACACAAAAATTAAGAGGATGGAAATATACAAAAACAAGACAGCGACAGTAGTATGTACAAATCGGTAATACTCAATAACGAAAAGATTCAAACTAATGCTGGAAATTCCGGGATAAAACAAAATAAGTGTGACAGAATTAAGCCTATCAGTTTATCACTCAAATATTTCAGTTCTGCTGCGACTCTACTATAGATAAAACCTGTAGAATATAATACAGCGTTCTGAAAGAAGTGTCATTCAAGTGTAAAACAATTTTCCGGATAGCGTCCCCTTAGTCAGCGCCTCAGTTCATTTTGCATTAATCCATACCATTAATCACGTATAACTTGACGAAACATATACTTGCGTATAGAAATGGTAGAGGTAGAATTCCGAAAACATTGGACTGATATTGCTTGTATAAGTGCGCAGTCAACTGATTTTTTTAATGCCCAGTTTTGTCCCCTCCAAAAAACGACATAAAGGAATTAACTCAAGCAAAAATATATTTCGAATGTTTCTTACAGCGAAGGTAGCAGCACTCAGTTTATGCACAAAGTCTTGAATGTGATACCTCAGGACAGCTTTTCCTCTTCCATAACTTTTGTTCTTTGGGGCCCGCAGTGCAAAACATGTCTTGTAATGATATGATTATTAGGAATATCAGGGAGATACACTACTCTTTAAACGGTTTTTATTTTATAAATTATTCATGACGGGCCCGTTTAGGCACTATCGTTGCTACCTTGTCCTGTCTGTTTCAGAATGATTATTTTCTCCTTAGATGCACACTGGAGACGTTTATCTGATATTAGTTGGTTTTTATGTACACTATTTCTCTCTTGACAGCGTGGATGAATATCGCTAATCCTCTGTTATCCAAGCTGACTGACATTCGTAATACTCTTTTCTTCTTCATTTCTGTGACCCGATGCTTTGAAGAGACTGTTAGTGTCTGTGCTGTCTCCATCAGGCTATTACTGCCTGATCGGTTGTCATTTTTGTTTTATAACTAGGATTCCTAAGGATATAATAGAACGTAACGCGTTTTTTTTCTTTTTTCAACATAAAGACGAAAGGTAGGTGAGAATTTTACGCCCTGTAGGCGTGCAGTTCATTAGAAATGAAGCTTGTTCTCTTTCTTCCTTTATATATTTTGGTTTTGTTGTTTATTACACTGCACTCTGCCATCCTCCTGCACATATCAACGGAAACAACAAACTATGTAATTAAAAACGAGGGGAAGTGACTGAATACACGAAAATGAATCATTTTCCCTCTACTACTCCAACAGACGAAAAAGTCGAATGAAGCAGAGATGTCTTACTGTAGGTGCACCCGATGCAGTCTTCGCACCCGGATCACTCTTGCATTACTTTGTTTTCTTCGGGGAAACTGGTCAAGGGAACTTAGGTGAAAGTCTATCTGTGAATAACCGCTACTTGGCTGGGGGCGGGAGAGAGAGAGGAAGATAGAGAGAGAGAGATCTGTACCGGATGCCTTACACGGACCGTGCTTCGAAAAGGGCAATGGGAACAAAAACCTTCACTGTTCATTACGTTAACAGACCATTTTCTAGAAAATAGTGCCTTTTCTCGTGAGAAGAACGGGCAGTCATAAAAACGTAATTGTAGTCACTTCACGACAAGCCCAGGGGCATATATTACGGAATTAAAACCTTTTGTTTCTTCTGTATCTTTCGTAATTGTCCCTATACTTAATATAAATTACCGATCGAAGCTACGGTCATGATTTTGTCCACATTATGTCTACGGCTCATATGGACATCGTCGTTTCTCATGATCTTTCTTCATAAAGTTAAGCACTGCCTCTCTGAACGTGTTTTGCTAGTGCTTTTGTAAATATATTTAATGTGTAATTTGTGAAAGGTGAGTCACTCATTGTGGGATTCCAGATTTTGGTCGCGTAAAATATCTGTTGTCTCAAATTGTATTCCCCCCCTCCCCCCACTTGATTATAGTTATTGTGTTTACGTTGTACTGATTTATACAGAATTGCCTTTTCGTGTCTTCAAAGCAAACTGGTAATTTTCCGCATATTTCCTCCGTGGCTCCCCAAACTTGTAATTACGGATCTACATCTACAAATATACACCTTAAGCCACCATATGGCAGATGGCGGAGGGTACCTTGTACCAGTGCTAGTCATTCCCTATCCTGCTCCACTCGCAAATGGAGCCGGCCGGTGTGGCCGAGTGGTTCTAGGCGCTTCAGTCTGGAACCGCGCGACCGCTACGGTCGCAGGTTCGAATCCTTCCTCGGGTATGGATGTGTGTGATGTCCTTATGTTAGTTAGGTTTAAGTAGTTCTAACATCTAGGGGACTGTTGACCTCAGATGTTAAATCCCATAGTACTCAGAGCCATTGGAACCATTTTCGCAAATGGAGCGATGGGAATAGCTACCGTCTCTGTGCTTCCACAATAGCCCTAATTTATCTTCCTCGGTTTCGCGGTCTTTACGACAGACGTACGTTGGTGGCAGCAAAATCGTTCTGTAGGCAGTCTCAAATTTTCTCGATAGTGTTCCGCAAAATGAGCGTCTTCTTCCCTCCAGGGCTTCCCATTTGAGTTCAAGAAGCACCTCCATAGCATCCTCGCATGTTGATCGAACCTACCGGTAACTAATTCAGCAGCACACCTCTGAACAGCTTCGGTGTCTCCCTTGAATCCGACATGATGGGAATTCCAAATACACAAGCAGCACCCAAGAGTTGGTCGCCTAAGTGCTCTGTACACGGTCTCCTTTATAGACGAGCAACACTTCCCTATTATTCTCCCAATAAACCGAAGTCGATCATTCGTCTTCCCTATTACCGTTCTTACGTGCTAATTCCATTCATGTCACTTTGCAACATTAAGCCTAGACATATTTTTGCGACAGCTAACGGTCCACACAAAACGAGGAGAGACATAAAGGTACTCCCTTTTAGTATTCCGTGCAAATCATTTGCTGTACAAGTCTACGAGATGCAGGGCAGACCGAGCACATAGAGTCTGTTGTGCGTGTTGTTCATGATCACAGGTCCAACTAAATAGATTTTCATTTTCAGGGCATAGTTATTTCTGTAAATTCATATTAAAGCTACATCTTTCACCATGCAGTACCCTCAGTGCATTTAAATTATATTTAGTTGAAGTCAGGTTAGCATCCCACTTAGGAGCATTCTGTTTAAAAACATTATCCAAGCGTAGCATGGCGAGACACTTTATGAGCGAAATCTTCGGTTTACAAGCAACGCTTGTCCCTGCCGTCGTCTTCAAACGTAAAACCACTGACTCCTTGTAATGACTGCGGAGACAGCCTTGGAAAGCTCGAGCATTTTGTTCCAAGTGTCGCGGTTCGTACATCGAGAGTACGTTATTCAGGTGTGCCATCGCGAAAGTCTCCACGAATACAAAATTATTTAAGTAGATGTTTGGACTTAGATTTAAATTTATCTCGTACAGAATACTAGACTAATTTCACAAAAAAATGGTTCAAATGGCTCTGAGCACTATGGGACTCAACATCTTTGGTCATAAGTACCCTAGAACTTAAAACTACGTAAACCTAACTAACCTAAGGACATCACACACACCCATGCCCGAGGCAGGATTCGAACCTGCGACCGTAGCAGTCCCGCGGTTCCGGACTGCAGCGCCAAAACCGCACGGCCACCGCGGCCGGCGACTAATTTCACAGTTTATCCACGACTATGTAAAGACACTTGTCAGTTTTACTGTTAACCACTGTGCGTATGATTTGAAATGTAGGTAAATACACAACAAGAAATTATGCCATTGACCAGAAAGTCAGAGTCTGGTTTTTAGGCTGTTTTCCCCAGGCTTGTTTAGGCAAATGTTGGGCTAATCTCGAATCTTCACTTCAGACAACGCGATACAAAAAGTTACACACGTTAGGGAAACTGAAGATTGTGGCCACAAAGTTAGAATAAAGTATAATTTGCCAAATCGTGAGAAATAAGAGGACCTATTACGATGGAATAACCGCCTGTATTAGGACAGACGCCATGAAGCTAATCTTTAATGAATTGAGTGTATCGTTGCAAATCCCAGATTTCTTCTAACTCATATTCCAACACACTCAAAAGTGAATTAATTACACACTGACTTATGACGTACAGGACGTATCGGCTCAAGGAACCTCGTAACATCCGAGATGCATGGGTAGTCTTAGTGCCTTAGGGAACAAGATATTTCGCTTCTCTATGGACACACATGAGAATAATCCAAGACATGCAATGCGCTTCTACATACAAATAAGAAGATGGTTGAATATTGAATGCTTTTACTCAAAGGTTCTGGCTACCTAACGCAGCATAACACCACTGCATGCGCCTAAGGTACTCGAGGTTCAGAGATATTAAAATATTCTAGGATATTTCGTCGTGCTCGGATGAATTTCTTAACAAAACCGAACGTCCCTTCTGTGGAGGACATCTTGAGGGACGGTTATAGCTTTTACAGAGGTCCGATGCACACGTTGGCTCGCTACTAACTACTTCAGTAGCTGTAGCTGTTACTCTGCTACTAACTGCTTCAGTTAGTGGCCAGCTAGGATCTGCATCGGACCTCATCAGTAAATTTATCAGGCCAAGACATAATACCCCACAATGTTTTAACACGTATGATATTTCCGACCATGAAAGTTTACATTTTACATGGTGAGGTTTTTTTGTTCAAATGACTCTAAGCATTATGGGACATAACATCTGAGGTCATCAGTCCCCTACACTTAGAACTACTTAAACCTAATTTAACCTAAGGACATCACACACATCCATGCCCGAGGCAGGATTCGAACCTGCGACCGTAGCAGCTGCGCGGTTCCGGTATGAGGCGCCTACAACCGCTCGCCCACAACGGCCGGCGTTTATTTGTGCTGGAGCGTTTTGTATGAAGTTCCGTTTATCATAATACATTTCGTTTGTTAGAATTCCTAAGCTTGTTTTTCCTTATTCATAGTTAGGATGATAGATTTATGATACACTACACTCCAAATCGATCATTAGACACTAAACCCTATAGATGTCGCACACATAAATAAAATGAATATAACAATATACAATTCATGTTTACAGACAGTTTCCTCATATTCTAGGCGCAGGTCAGTACTTCTTTAGTTACAGCCTGTTGGAAAGTATCTAAGGGCACAGGCTAATAGCAAATTCTCTTTCACGTTTTGTCGGAGAGAGCGGGGCTTTCCGGAGGCTACACAGCTTTTTAGCTAATGAGGTGATCCATTTAGGCCGAGAAAGACATGATCCGGCAGAGAAATCTCTTAAGAGGTTTAACTTCGTTGCCCCTCGTGTACAGCAATACTAGATGTGAAGTACTTCATCCTACAATAAAGCCAAATCTCACTGTAACTTCATCTGGGAGCTTTGGGCCTCACTACTCCAAAAAGAACGGAAGAAAGAAAGGATTTCCAAAAGCCCATATATGGATTCCATAGAAATTACTAAACCAGACGTCGAACTGCAGCTGTCTCAGCGTAACGGCCCAATTTTCCAAAAACAGACATGTCTGGTAGGATAGCCGCAACCAGTGATTTTACAATGTTGCTTATAATCCGTCTTGGTTGCGAAATTTTTATTCATATGACCGGTTTCGGTTCATCTAGAACCATCTTCAGATCTGATATTTCGGTTACAGGAGTAACCCTTCCAAATACAGCAACTTTCACAGCTAAAGGGGCGGACACTTGCAGTAACAAAACAGGTCTGGTGCCTCTACGGTGAATGTACGGAAGTCCGGCGCTAAGAATTATTTTATCTGCTAACAATGGTACGGTAACACACAGTACAGATGATTCTTTCAATAACTGTCCCGAAATGAACATCGAACTCTTATAGCGTCAACAGACTAATGCGCAGGTTACTGGCGTCCCCTTTGCGACCAGAGTTTACAACGGCGGTATCGATGATACCTTGTGAGTCACTGCATCAGTTACGGTGTACAGAGTGAGAAAATTAAAGTGCGTCCAGAGATTGTTTCATGTACTTTAATATGCGCAACCCAACTGCTCCGGGTAAGGGTGATGTAAGTCGAATATCCTATCTAAAGGCGCATGAAATATTTTCTGGGTCAGTTTCATTTTGGCTTCCCCGAGGAAAAATTTTATGCACTCACACTTTTAAAATATAATGTCCATTCCCATTACCCACGACATACGTGAATTAGTGAGCACGAAACTGCGTCATAAATTGTTCTGACATTCACCTGCTCCAGTTAGTAGCAATACTTTGTGGAGTGCTAATTCCTGCTAGGACATTCCGTAGTTTATACCCAACATATTCTGGGTAGCAACTGCTGTCGTGGGAAATTCGCTAGCCATTAACCTCGCATAGTAGCCTCCGACCACAACGCATTTAGGAGGATTATAGGCAGACCAACCTATCGCCTTCAGGTTGGAAAAAGCCCCCTTTCCCCGCAAGCCGGAAACTGGCATTGGTAGTCACAGTAACCAAAGGACGAGCTGCCAGCATGACCACGAACGGTGCTCGTTGCTCTGATCTACATCAACATCTACATCCACACTCCGCAAGCCACCTGACGGTGTGTGACGGAGGGTACCTTGAGTACCTCTATTGGTTCTCCCTTCTAATCCAGTCTCGTATTGTTCGTGGAAAGAAGAATTGTCGGTATGCCTCTGTGTGGGCTCTAATCTGATTTTATCCTCATGGTCTCTTCGCGAGATATACATAGGAGGGAGCAATATACTGCTTGACTCCTCGGTGAAGTACCGAGCTACTGAGCGTCTCTCCTGCTGTGTCTTTCACTGGAGTTTATCTATCATCTCCGTAACGCTTTCGCGATTACTAAATGATCCTGTAACGAAGCGCGCTGCTCTCCGTTGGAATTTCTCTATCTCTTCTATCAACCCTATCTGGTACGGATCCCACACTGCTGAGCAGTATTCAAGCAGTGGGCGAACAAGCGTACTGTAACCTACTTCCTTTGTTTTCGGATTGCATTTCCTTAGGATTCTTCCAATGAATCTCAGTCTGGCATCTGCTTTACCGACGATCAACTTTATATGATCATTCCATTTTAAATCACTCCTAATGCGTACTCCCAGATAATTTATGGAATTAACTGCTTCCAGTTGCTGACCTGCTATTTTGTAGCTAAATGATAAGGGATCTATCTTTCTGTGTTTCGCAGCACATTACACTTGTCTACATTGAGATTGAATTGCCATTCCCTGCACCATGCGTCAATTCGTTGCAGATCCTCCTGCATATCAGTACAATTTTCCATTGTTACAACCTCTCGAAATACCACAGCATCATCCGCAAAAAGCCTCAGTGAACTTCCGATGTCATCCACAAGGTCATTTATGTATATTGTGAATAACAACGGTCCTACGACACTCCCCTGCGGCACACCTGAAATCACTCTTACTTCGGAAGACTTCTCTGCGTTGAGAATGACATGCTGCGTTCTGTTATCTAGGAACTCTTCAATCCAATCACACAATTGGTCTGATAGTCCATATGCTCCTACTTTGTTCATTAAACGACTGTGGGGAACTGTATCGAACGCCTTGCGGAAGTCAAGAAACACGGCATGTACCTGGGAACCCGTGTCTATGGCCCTCTGAGTCTCGTGGACGAATAGCGCGAGCTGGGTTTCACACGATCGCCTTTTTCGAAACCCATGCTGATTCCTACAAAGTAGATTTCTAGTCTCCAGGAAAGTCATTATACTCGAACATAATACGTGTTCCAAAATTCTACAACTGATCGACATTAGAGATATAGGTCTATAGTTCTGCACATCGGTTCGACGTCCCTTCTAGCAAACGGGGATGACCTGTGCACTTTTCCAATCCTTTGGAACACTACGCTCTTCTAGAGACCTACGGTACACCGCTGCAAGAAGAATGGGTCAAATGGCTCTGAGCACTATGGGACTTAACATCTTAGGTCATCAGTCCCCTAAAACTTAGAACTACTTAAACCTAACTAACCTACGGACATCACACAACACCCAGCCATCACGGGGCAGAGAAAATCCCTGACCCCGCCGGGAATCGATTCCGGGAACCCGGGCTTGGGAAGCGAGAACGCTACCGCACGACCACGAGATGCGGGCTGCAAGAAGAATGTTCAAGTGCTTAGATGTCAAGAGAAGATAATCAAAACGACTAAATGCGGGAGGAATATTACACATAATAAATTGTCCCGCAGTTCCACAGTTATCAAGTCTGCTGTAATGAGTTCAAATCCTCTCGCAGCAGTTACGTTCCAAATTAACCAGCAAACACGTTTAACAGCTCTGAGGCAATCCAGTACGTTATAACCGTGTAAAATGCCGCCCGCTTTCTGGGTCGCAGCACGACGCGCGTAGACTACCCGCCTCCCGGCAGCATTCGAGTCCGTCGGGACAGTTTCAATCAGGTGCACTACTTGTCGCTTATCTCTTTATTATACTTGAGAGATTATTTTGAAGCCGGTGCGCGGGCGATGCGAGAGCGCAGACAAATCGGATTAAGCGACGCGCCGCCCGGGGGAGGCGAGCGGGCGAGGTTGAAAAGGGCGCAGGGTGGGGGGGTTGAGGGCTGAAAATGGGGCGGTGGAGGGGGAGCCGGCCGAGTCGTGGTGGTGGGGGGAGTGAGCCAAATCCCCAGAGGCAATTACGGCAGAGCGCCCTCAAAATACCCACCGCCGCCACCCCGTGATGGGTCCGAAGCAGTCGGGAAACAGGGTTAGCGAGCGCCTCGGCGGACCGCTGCTGCGTCTCAGAAGGCCATGCCGCCCCATAGCGGGCGGAGTATCATAGACGCTGCGAGAGGCCAGGTGTCAACAGCACGTAGCAGGCGGCCGGCAGCCACTTGCTGGCCGCCCCGCGGGAAACCACTGTGTGTGTGCGAATGTGTGAAAGAGAGAAGACAGAGTGTGTGTGTGAGAGAGAGAGAAAGTACGATGGGATGAAAAGATACAGACAAAAAAGAAAAACTTTTCAAAGACGGGAATGCAGGTGGGTGACGTTTTCGACAACGCTAATATTTCGGCAGGTGCACACTCGTATCATTTTCAAGGCGCAAATGAAGTACAGGCCCCAGTGTAAGGGAATTTAAAACCTCGATGTGAAGACCACTTCCGGAAAGTTACAGGGTAACAATTATTGAACTACAGGGTGATTCAAAAAGAATACCACAACTTTCGGAATTTAAAACTCTGCAACGACAAAAGGCAGAGCTAAGCACTATCTGTCGGCGAATTAAGGGAGCTATAAAGTTTCATTTAGTTGTACATTTGTTCGCTTGAGGCGCTGTTGACTAGGCGTCAGCGTCAGTTGATGCTAAGATGGCGACCGCTCAACAGAAAGCTTTTTGTGTTATTGAGTACGGCAGAAGTGAATCGACGACAGTTGTTCAGCGTGCATTTCGAACGAAGTATGGTGTTAAACCTCCTGATAGGTGGTGTATTAAACGTTAGTATAAACAGTTCACAGAGAATGGGTGTTTGTGCAAAGGGAAAAGTTCTGGATGGCCGAGAACGAGTGATGAAAATGTAGCACGCATCCAGCAAGTATTTGTTCGCAGCCCAGGAAAATCGACTCGCAGAGCTAGCAGAGAGCTGCAATTCATATTTCAGCAGGATGGAGCGCCACCACATTGGCACTTATCTGTCCGTAACTACCTGAACGTCAACTACCCGAGGCGATGGATCGGCCGCCAGGCAGCCCGTGACAGAGCACTTCATCACTGGCCTCCAAGAAGCCCTGATCTTACCCCCTGCGATTTTTTCTTATGGGGGTATGTTAAGGATATGGTGTTTCGGCCACCTCTCCCAACCACCATTGATGATTTGAAACGAGAAATAACAGCAGCTATCCAAACTGTTACGCCTGATATGCTACAGAGAGTGTGGAACGAGTTGGAGTATCGGGTTGATATTGCTCGAGTGTCTGGAGGGGGCCATATTGAACATCTCTGAACTTGTTTTTGAGTGAAAACAAAAACCTTTTTAAGTACTCTTTGTAATGATGTATAACAGAAGGTTATATTATGTTTCTTTCATTAAATACACATTTTTAAAGTTGTGGTATTCTTTTTGAATCACCCTGTATATTAAATAAAATCCTCATAACTTCTGAACAGTTTGCGTTAGGACGTTCAAACTGCACGGTTGGCCGCGAGACATGATGCGAATTAGTATGCACTGTACGGTTTGGTTTAGTGACGAAGCCCACTTTCGTTTGGACGGCTTCGTCAATAAGCAAAATTGGCGCATTTGAGGTACTGAGAATCCGCATTTCGCTATCTAGAGCTCTCTTGACCCTCGACGAGTGGCTGTATGGTGTGCATTGTCCAGTAACGGGGGTGCGATATTCCTCGACGGCACGCGAGTACCGAACGGTACGTGAAGGTTTTGGAAGATGATTTCATCCCCCTTATCCGATGTGACCCAAGACGTGGTTTATGCAAGACGGGGGCTCGACCCCCTCGAAGCAGAAGAGTGTTTGATGTCCTGAAGGAGCACTTTGGGAGCCGCATTCTGGCTCTGGGGTACCAAGAGCCCACTGGAATGAGCCTCGACTGGCCGCCATATTCTCTTGATCTGAACACATGTGACTCCTGTTTGTGGGGCTATATTAAAGGCAGCAATAACCCCAAAACCACTGAAAAGATCCATTCAGGACGTCATCGACAGCATCGATGTTCTGACACTTCGGGTCATGCAGAATTTCGGTATTCGTATGTACCACATAATCATCAATGATGGCAGCCATATTGTACATGTCATAACCTAAACCCGAATATCTGTAGTGACGTCTACATATTGAATAAAATTTGTAATTAATTTACGTTTTTTTCTTACAGGTCGATAATAACACTCGCACACTCTCTCTCTCTCTCTCTCTCACACACACACACACACACACACACACACACACACACACACATACAAACTGTGAATACTAGCGCCATCACATAACCAGAGATGACTTACGTTGGAAGTTATTCATAGGTCACGGCAGACATCTTTGGTTGTTGTGGTGGTGCTAGTGTTTACAGTTTGTGTGTGTGTGTGTGTGTGTGTGTGTGTGTGTGTGTGTGCGTGCGCGCGCTAGCTATCGTTCCGGAAAAGCTCTGCATACCGAGGTTTTAAAATCCCTTGCTGTATTTGTGCCCTGAAAATGACAGTGTGTGCACCTGTCGTAATATTGGCGGTTGTCGGAGACGTCACCTGATAGTAGTTCTTTAAGTTATTTGACCATCGTACACGTCGGGAGAAACTAGAGAAACTAGGTTCCACTCAGGTTCCTAAATATACGAGTATACTGTGTGAATTCAATTTGTTTGCACATGAGACAGTTTACAACAACGTTTCGCAGAGGACCTGTTCACTCGGATAATCCCAAAATTGTATTGCGTATTAATACAGTAAGCTAGTGCGCCCATAAAAATTCAGTTAATCGTCCGTTTTGAAAAATCTTTATTGACCACATGGTGGAGGACGACGGATCACGTTTTCACACAGAACTGTAAGCCAAACGTATTAACGGAATTACTGTTAATAAGATAGTAATCACAATACTGAATGCCTCATAACCTCGAAAATATTACAGACACGCAAAATCTAAGGCAAGTTATGGAATCCGCTCGTAAATTCCTTTAAGATGAGGAACTTCACACATAAATTCTCAGTCAGTATTTATAGGTAGTGTATAAGTGAAAAACGTTATCATTTTATCGACGTTTTACCTTAACACAAGTGGACTATCTTCATGATATCGTTATTTTCTATGATGACCGATTGGTAATACATTCATATACATTGAAACAGAAACAGATTTAACATGCAACTGAAAATCTCTTTTAAACTAATATTGATATAAGTTACAATGGCCCTAGGCTTCAAGCAGCTTAATTCTGCTTTTATGATCACGCTTATACTTAGTTTTTTTGACCTCACATCACTGAAACTAGTGGTGAGAGGAATATCTACAAATCGATTTTAGAGAGATGTCAGAAGGTAGCTCAGAATGAGTTGATGTTGTGGCAGGTTGCTTGGACCTGCTATAATTTCAATTTTTATGCATTCCATCCTGATATGGATTGGCACCAGTGCGGAAACATATCCAGTACCAGTTGTTAATATGAAATACTTTTATGAGCTGTTTTACTTATTAAATTTTGTGCTATGAAGATCTGTTTTGACTTTTACATGGTACACAGAAAAGTAAGATAGCAACACTGAACTCTAGAACCAGAAAACCTGGAATTTGACTACAGTTATTTAAGTTAGCCACATGACATTGATGAAATCCAAAAGTAGGATTTGTGGCACTATTGAACAGGATTCTGAATTTATTACTATCCATCTCAAGCATAGCGTCACGTTTGTTCTTGCTGTGATGCTCTTTACTTCCGATGTCAGAAAGATACGACTCCAATTCATACCGTTCAATTAAAGCACTCATGTGTTCTATAGGCCTAGTTGCCTTATTCTCTTTCTTCTCGAAATCTGCTGGCGCGCCGCAGGAACACAACAGCTCAGCACCCACATGTGAATGAATGCTTTGGCTTTTGTCACAGTATCATCGTATGCTCTTCCATGCACGGATATAGACTTGGCTTCCGTTTTGTGTAGCATGGAAAAGGAACCATCTAAACATTCACTAATAGAGAATTACCTGTATGTGTAATAAAAGTTTGTTCTCAGTATAAGATGTCCTTTTGAATATTGCATGCTTACAGCTTCCTATCGCTTTTCATACGATAGACTCGACATCTGCATCTATAATAATCAAGCCACCTGATGTTGTGTAGCGGAGGATACTTTACGTGACTCCCCGCCTGTTTTAATCGCTAATGTGCGCGAAAGGAACGACTAGAACCCTCCCTGTGAGCTCGATAGTCTCAAGTTTTCCTGCGATGGTCTTTTCACGAGATGTACATAAGTGGAATGGCAACATCTTGTAAGAAAATAGGCTCTTAGAATATTAATATTAAACCACACTGTAATGTATAGCTCCTCTCTAGTACAGTCTGCCACTGGACTTCGATGAGCATCAGCGTAACGATTAGACATTCACCCAAAGAACCCATGAGGAAACGTGCTACTATTTTTTGGATCATCTCTATTTCCTCTGTCAGTCCTATATGGTGGTGATCCCAGACTGACGAGAAATACAGAAGTACAAAATTTTTGAGGCTTCGTAGCTTCCTGTTAACGTATTGCCTACTGGCTTCTGTATGTGGATCTTCGATCAGTGTTTGTTTAACATTTTACAATAATGGATCTTCCAGCCTTTTAAAAACAGTACGTCAATTCTATTTATGTTGGGGGTCAACTGCCAATCCCTGCACGATTATGACGTGTCTGCACGAGGGAACCCCGAGATATATGAGAAATGTTCTTCCTTAAGCTTTTCTGTGTTCTTGATCACGTCGTCGTATTGTATCTAATAGCTGGATCAGTGCCGCATTCAGATCTTCTACAGTATAATTTAACCCTGCTGATAGCCAAAAAGCCGTTTTGTTAAATGTCATAGAAATCTCTTGATCGTAAGAGAGGAGTGAAGAGCTGAAGACTACCGTTCTTTATCGACAGCTGTTCTACTGAATAGCACTGATGAATTAGGGGCTAAACAGCACAGTGACGTAGCATTTCGATCCCGTGGTACCCCATGATGGCCGAGATGGACAATGGACACCATATTGCTTGACAATGACGCCGTAGACAGTCACCGCAGGAGCGGATCTAAGGTAAAGGACACATGTCGTTGTTGCTTTTTGGAGTCGGACATAATAATGGACTAGTACTGCACGCACATTTTGTGACTTAATAGCAAACAGAATTTCCTGATATCATCAAACTAACGATGCTTTTAGAACATAATTTTGGCAAATTATTTTTAGCATTGTAAAACAGGTTGTGCACAAGGGCAACGAAAGTTGCTAACAAGTAATTTGATTGTCGAAATGAAGAATCGCAGCTGGTCATTCAAACACCCAAATTTCGCGAAATGCCAGCGGACGGAGGAGACAGAGATACAGAGGGGTGGATAAAAATATGAAACTCCCACAAATACATTACCAATTATGTTCAGGCATGCATTTCTCGCTGCCCAACCCCTGTATCTTCCAGATGAGTTAACGCTTAGCTGCAAGGCCTGTTGGATTCTGCTGGAAGATCAGTCACGAGTTTCTTGTGAGCATAAGCAATGATTATAAATGACAGTTGTTGCTGATAGACAGCTAGCACATGCACTGTAGTGTGGGCTTGAAAATTTGTCTGCCGACGTTAAATTTTCCTCAAAATAATAACTAACACTCAGCTATTTCCGCTGATGATTGGTAGATGGGTGTTAATTGTTTCAAAATAAGCCTTATAAAGGTCCAATGCAATCAATTTAGCTGTGATTCAGTAAAAGGTAAATTTTATGGAAAAAAATAATTGTAATAAATTTTCATTACATTCCTGTATATGGTGAATTTAATCCTTTTATTTGATATTGCAACTGCATGTTTAACAGTTAACAAATGCAATTAACCTTTTAGCTTCTCAGGCAAGACCGTATAAAAATCTATTAGCACTTCAGTAGTTTCCCGGAGTATAATTTAACAAACAACAGCAGTATAACATTTTTCTCAAACTGATATCAGCATATGACGCCAGTTTTCACTTTTGTGTTCATCTACAAACGTAATAGCAAAACCCAAATGAAATAGAATATATAAAAGCCTCTACTATGCACTGGATGTAGCTTTACCTAAAAAAAATGTGATTACAATATCTGAGGGCACATCGTCCTCGTAGGGGCAAAAATACGGAATCAAATGTCATGCTACTCTATCATTATTTTATTACCGTGATTTGCATGCATAAAGGTCAATCGATTCATGGACCTCGAATATTGATTTATGTACAGATTTGATACTCAGTATGAAATAAATTTAGTTAATGCGTCGATTGCCAAGGGAATCTTGTCGTCTGTCTGATGATACGTCGTGTGACGTACAAACGATGATGTATTTCAAGCGAATGGTTGTTTATGTGGATTCTATAGTCATCAGCCAACATACTTTACATTTCATTGAGCACCCGAATCAGTTTCTATCCGCTTTCGATGACTTCCGCTGTATTATCAACGAATCATATCATGCTAATTTTCTGTACGTAATTTATTTCTCTCATGCTTCTTTATGGTGACAATGAACTACTTCTTTTTAACCTTTCCAAATTTTGGCCAATTCGACCGTGTTGCTTATTTCAGGCTGCTTCTCGTGAAGTAGCTGGAAAGAAAGCTGTGAATAACAGGAATCGGTATGCTGAAAGTCGCACTCAACGATTTTTCACTGAGCATTTGGTTATTATCAAAGACCACCAAGTTTAAACTGCGACAGAGACACTGTACAAGGAATCTGCGAAAATGAAAGAAAAAAAAAATACTCTCCCTTATTAACAGCAAAAGAAATTCGCGGACGTAAATATAACTAATGGACTGGACTGGGTGGCTTCTAATCTTCCTCGGCGACAGAAAGTTCCCTCGACGAGATAAGGATGGAGCCGAAATCGGAACGGCTTAGGCCTAGGAAGCCAGAAGCCGTGTTCCGCAACACGCTGACTCATCCGAGATGCAGCCACTGGTGGGCGCGCCAGTGGATTACAATGGAGACCGCCTCAGGATTAGGACAAAGTGTCCGGGTCCCTTGTAATCCCCCCACCGGCACACATAAAGTAAGACTAACGCCGTTTGCGGGACGACAGAACTCGCGGCAGTAAGCCAGCTCCCCTCGGTGTCCACTCTTGTGCGGAAGTCGTAATCCGCCTCCAGACATCGCACCTGGCGCAGGATGTCCGGCCTGGAGAGGTGTGGGTGGCTCCCACGACAAGTATCCGCCTTACCGTGGCTTGTTGCCAACCTGACAACTGCAGCTGGCAATGAACAAAAATCTAGTACGTCTTATTTACGTTGGCACTTCATCCAATGTGGCGCCTCTCCTGCGATATGAAAGCCGACTCAGAAGTGGAGGCGACGGTGCCTGTGTAACAGGTAGACTAACGAGGCAGAGCATTATGACCGCCAGCTTGGCAGCGTGTTGACAGATCTTACAGTAGAGTTCTGCGCGTCATGGATTCGACAGGTGCTTAGTAGGTTTCCGAAGGTATGTGACAGAAGATGTCTACGCACAGGCCAGTGGATTCTGGACTTAGAGCTACTGCCCGATGGCGTTCAATGTATATTCTATCCGGTTCCGATCAGGCGCATTTGGCATGTTGACAGATCTTACAGTAGAGTTCTGCGCGTCATGGATTCGACAGGTCCTTAGTAGGTTTCCGAAGGTATGTGGCAGAAGATGTCTACGCATAGGCCAGTGGATTCTGGACTTAGAGCTACTGACCGATGGCGTTCAATGTATATTCTATCCGGTTCCGATCAGGCGCATTTGGCGTGTTGACAGATCTTACAGTAGAGTTCTGCGCGTCATGGATTCGACTTGTCCTTAGTAGGTTTCCGAAGGTATGTGACAGAAGATGTCTACGCACAGGCCAGTGGATTCTGGACTTAGAGCTACTGCCCGATGGCGTTCAATGTATATTCTATCCGGTTCCGATCAGGCGCATTTGGCGTGTTGACAGATCTTACAGTAGAGTTCTGCGCGTCATGGATTCGACAGGTCCTTAGTAGGTTTCCGAAGGTATGTGACAGAAGATGTCTACGCACAGGCCAGTGGATTCTGGACTTAGAGCTACTGCCCGATGGTGTTCAATGTATATTCTATCCGGTTCCGATAAGGTGCATTTGGCGATCAAGGCATCATCACTGTCACTCCTCAAATTACTGTAGCATAACTCTGGCCTTGTGACACAGACAGTTATTCTGTCGGATGATAACCTCACCGTCGGAGATGACATCAACCATGGAAGGATGCAGGTGGTTCGCAACAATGTTAATTTACTCACAGCTGCCATGATGCCTTCAGTTACTACCATTTACTGTCTTAGGTCAGTGGAAGCCCAGCTGAATGTCCCTCATAGCATAATATTGGCCCCGCAACAGGGCATGGACGACGGTTCAATCCCGCGTCCGGTCATCCTGATTTAGATTTTCCGTGATTTCCCTAAATCGCTTCAGGCAAATGCTGGGATGGTTCCTTTGAAAGGGGACGGCCGATATTCTTCCCCAATCCTTCTCTAATCCGATGAGACCGATGATCTTGCAATTTGGTCTCCTCTCCCAAATAAACCCCAACACAGCGTGACATGGGCGCGACTAATGCCTGAAGTAGTGCTAGAAGGAATTTCCACCATGAATCCAGCAGGGCTGTCCATAAATCCGTAAGAGTACGAGAGGGTGGAGATTTCTTCTGAACAGCACGTTGCAAGACATCCCAGCTATGTTCAACAATGTTCATTTGTGGGGAGATTGGTGGCCAGCGGAAGTGTTAAAACTCAGTGGAGTGTTTCTGGAGCCACTCTGTAGCAATTATAGAAGTATGAGGTGTCGCATTGTTCTGCTGAAATTGCCCAATTCCGTGGGAATGCACCATGGACATGAATGGATGAAGGTTATCACAGAAAGTTTACGTACGTGTCATCTATCAGAGTCGTATCTACACGTATCGGGGGTCTCATATCACTCCAACTGCACACGCCCCACACCATTACAGAGCGGCTGTCCTCATACCCATACACGTCCATCAGCTCGATAAGATGTGAAACGAGACTCGTCCGACCAGCCAACATGTTTCCAGTCTTCAACAGTCCAGTGTCCGTGTTGACGGGCCCATGCGATACGTAAAGCTATGCGTCTCGCAGTCATCAAGCGTACATGAGTGGGCCTTCGGCTCCGAAAGTCCATATCGATGATGTTTCGTCGAATCGTTCGCACACTGACACTTGTTGATGGCCTTGTATTGAAATCTGCAGCAATTTGCGGAAGGATTGCACTTCTGTCACGTTGAACGATTCTCTTAAGTCACCGTCGGTCCCGTTCTTGCAGGATCGTTTTCCGGCCGGAGTGATGTTGGAGATTTGATGTTTTACCGGATTCCTGATGTTCACGGTACACTCGTGAAATGTCGTTAGGGAAGATCCCCTCTTCAACGCTACCTCAGAGATGGTGTGCCCCATCGCTCGTGCGCCGACTATAACACCACGTTCAAATTATCTTAAATCTCAAATCTCGATAACCTGCCATTGTGGTAGCAGTAACCGATCTAACAACTGCGCCAGACACTTATTGTCTTATATAGGCTTTGCCGCCCGCGCCGTCGTATTCTGCCTGTTTACATTTGTCTGTATTTGAATACGCTTGCCTATACCAGTTTCTTCGGGGCTTCGATGTAGTAGCTACTCACGTGAATGACAGCGAATTCGGACACGGCAATGATCTAGTGTAACAAGAAACGCGATTGATCTGATACACGTTTAGAGTGATTCACGGCGAATCTCGGTGATCCTGTACACAGTAGGACCGCAACTGACGGTGTCGGGCCAACGTGGGAACACGCAGGGGCTGCCTGCTGTGGAACAACCAGGTTCATGCACACTGAACGGTGTGCTCCGGTACATTTCTCCCTGCGGCAGCACAGTACTCTATCGTCAGCACAGACACATGTGAAATTTAAAATTTCCCCAGCGCACAGAGTCTTTGAAGAAATTTGGGGCTTGCAGCCTGCCGTCTTCATGTACACCCCACGATATTTCGACTGGACGCCTACCACTGGTGCTCAGGTGAGCCATCGAAGACTGATGAAGATATTCTCTGTTCCTCAACATATACACTCCTGGAAATTGAAATAAGAACACCGTGAATTCATTGTCCCTGGAAGGGAAACTTTATTTACACATTCCTGGGGTCAGATACATCACATGATCACACTGACAAAACCACAGGCACATAGACACAGGCAACAGAGCATGCACAATGTCGGCACTAGTACAGTGTATATCCACCTTTCGCAGCAATGCAGGCTGCTATTCTCCCATGGAGACGATCGTAGAGATGCTGGATGTAGTCCTGTGGAACGGCTTGCCATGCCATTTCCACCTGGCGCCTCAGTTGGACCAGCGTTCGTGCTGGACGTGCAGACCGCGTGAGACGACGCTTCATCCAGTCCCAAACATGCTCAATGGGGGGCAGATCCGGAGATCTTGCTGGCCAGGGTAGTTGACTTACACCTTCTGGAGCACGTTGGGTGGCACGGGATACATGCGGACGTGCATTGTCCTGTTGGAACAGCAAGTTCCCTTGCCGGTCTAGGAGTGGTAGAACGATGGGTTCGATGACGGTTTGGATGTACCGTGCACTATTCAGTGTCCCCTCGACGATCACCAGTGGTGTACGGCCAGTGTAGGAGATCGCTCCCCACACCATGATGCCGGGTGTTGGCCCTGTGTGCCTCGGTCGTATGCAGTCCTGATTGTGGTGCTCACCTGCACGGCGCCAAACACGCATACGACCATCATTGGCACCAAGGCAGAAGCGACTCTCATCGCTGAAGACGACACGTCGCCATTCGTCCCTCCATTCACGCCTGTCGCGACACCACTGGAGACGGGCTGCACGATGTTGGGGCGTGAGCGGAAGACGGCCTAACGGTGTGCGGGACCGTAGCCCAGCTTCATGGAGACGGTTGCGAATGGTCCTCGCCGATACCCCAGGAGCAACAGTGTCCCTAATTTGCTGGGAAGTGGCGGTGCGGTCCCCTACGGCACTGCGTTGGATCCTACGGTCTTGGCGTGCATCCGTGCGTCGCTGCGGTCCGGTCCCATGTCGACGGGCACGTGCACCTTCCGCCGACCACTGGTGACAACATCGATGTACTGTGGAGACCTCACGCCCCACGTGTTGAGCAATTCGGCGGTACGTCCACCCGGCCTCCCGCATGCCCACTATACGTCCTCGCTCAAAGTCCGTCAATTGCACATACGGTTCATGTCCACGCTGTCGCGGCATGCTACCAGTGTTAAAGACTGCGATGGAGCTCCGTATGCCACGGCAAACTGGCTGACACTGACGGCGGCGGTGCACAAATGCTGCGCAGCTAGCGCCATTCGACGGCCAACACCGCGGTTCCTGGTGTGTCCGCTGTGCCGTGCGTGTGATCATTGCTTGTACAGCCCTCTCGCAGTGTCCGGAGCAAGTATGGTGGGTCTGACACACCGGTGTCAATGTGTTCTTTTTTCCATTTCCAGGAGTGTAGCTCGCTGTGAGTATTCTGAGCATGTGTCGAAATCAGGCAGCGCCCTCGCTGATCGAACCGCGAAACTGAGTTGCCCTCAGCTTACCGCTTGCCATGGCTGTCGGCACGCTCTAGCATCTTCGATTTGAGCAAATCGTGGAGATGAGAGGATTCAACGCCCTATCCAGCTGAGAGCCGCAGTCACGGCTGATCAGATTTCCACGGATTCTTTATAACGGAGTCCCAGAAAGATGTTGCTGTTGCCAAAACTATTGTCATATCATAATACTCCATCGAATGTCTGGTGGAGATGTAATGTTGGGAAATCGCAGACTTGTCTGGTTACAAAAGGCGAGTGCAGCGCTGATGCTCTAACCTACGTAAGCCATAACACACTGGCAAGGTATTTTGTAAATTCCACCCTTCCACAATAACAAATTGTCCTTCACTGATCCCAGAAGATCGGAAATCTTAGATGGTGGGAGAAAAACATTTTCACCTGAATATTACGGAGGATTCTTGCTACTTCGAACCAAATATTGCCAACAAAGGAAAAAAAAGCTAGAGATGCGGCTGACGTGCCCTCATCTGCCTCCAGTATACTCGCCTTTTGCAACCAACCGTTTGCTACAGTCGAACATTGCATCGCCACCGGACATACAATTAAGTACGATAAAACAACTTTGGCCACAGGAATATTTATTTCGGGGATCCGTTATTAAAGAATCCGTGTAGATAAGCTTGGCGGAAAATCTGTCCAACCTTATAGCGATTACCAGCAGAATAGCGCAAGGAATCGAAGATGACAGAGTACGCCGACGCTTCATGGTTCGTAGTATTTACCTGCCTAGTTTGTGTCCGACTGCGATACAAAAGGTGACATCTACTCCTACCTAAGTAAGACCTGACATTATCAAGTGATGGGGAAAAGCGATCTTATATATTTCTAAAGCTGTTTAAATGATTTTTACAAATTTTTTAATTGCCTTGATCGACAAATGTATTTCATTACAACTGATTATTATTTTCGTTTGCTCAGATCACTCATGGTAAAGTCATCCTGTGTACGTACACTGTAGGTCAGAACATTATCGTTTGATATTTCTAGATACGTGCTCATTAATGGGCCAATTTTCAATAAAACGGTAATTATATCAACGAAGGTCCGGAGTGCAATTCTGAACTATGCTTATTAACAAGTGTACCTTAGTACACCGTTTATATACCCTCGTTACTTTTCTTTTTGAGCAGTGAATGTTCTAATGGCTTCAAATAGTGACCAAGAAGTTTGACCAACTTTGCATGCAAAGTTGTAACTTTGGAAATTAGTACCCAGATACACGACTTACAGTTTCTAGAAAGTTTCATTTTCTACTTCTTAGTTTAAATGATATCTTATTTTCCAGATGTTAAATTATAAACTTAGACATTATACATGTAAAAATACAAACGCTTTTGGTAAAATGTTCTTTGATGGAGGGGTAATATCATGACCCCTCCCCCCCCCTTCCACACCCACTCTCTTAGATCTTTCCAGCATATGACTAAAACATATCAGAAATGGTGAAGAGTGCCACAATATGCACATCAGTTACAGTTGTTTTGGCATCTAAGCCTCTCATTCTGTCCACTGCCGATTGTAAAAGGATGCAGGTAGATATCCCGGGCGTTTTTCTCGCTCTCCTGAGTCGTTTTCTCTCATGCGCATAGAGCGTTGATGAACTGTAAGGCCAACGTGTTAAATTTCGCTCTCAGTTGTACATTTAACCGCTTCCATGTTTTAAAAGCTTTTTAAAAAAATGCCCCGGCCAAAGGGACGCCATCAAAGCGATCCAACGTCCAGTCCTCGGCCGTTGATGGGGTATTATGCTTTGACAGCTGTGACTGGACATCCGGGTAGAACGATTACTTTTAAACGGCGCGCTGCCGACAGAATATCTCGTTTCGCCTCCTGCTCAAATTTTCCAATGTCATTCACATTTGCCGATGGAAACGAAAAATGGTGTGGTGCTTTGAACTCATAAGTCTCGAGTGCCAGTTTTATTCTTTCTACACGCCGGGAAACTTATGAGTTTCACGGTGGCTATAAACCTTCACTGTCCACTTTACAAAGACGAAACTTTTCTGGTCTCATTTATCTCGCTGTGACGAGAATAATTCTCTGACATTATAATTGCCTTTAAGAGATTAGGTGGATACTTCCTTGTCTTCTACCACTAGGGAAATGGCTTACCTGCTAACTTAATAGATTTTAATCATTATATTTTCCGAAATACTCTGATTCATCAGTTAGTTGCATCAATAAATTCGTGACAGCTGGTAAATTCAATGCGTCATTCACCTGTTGGAAGATAGTCCTGACTATATATTTATGATAAAGGACTATGGAGGTTGTGACATGAGATACAGAGGGACTAACGAACCAGTCACTGTGTCATCGACAAATTATATTTGACATACGCATGTGCTCTTTTTTATACATTACGCACGTTTTATAGTCATTCAGTACTGTTTTACACTGAAACGCGTATTCAAATACAGAGATATATAAATAGGCAAAATACGGAACTGCGATCGGCAACACCTATATAAGACAAGTGTCTGGCACAGTTTTTAATTCGGTTACTGCTGCTACAATGGCAGGTTATCACGATTTAAGTGAGTTTGATCGTGGCGTTACAACCGGCGCACGAGCGATGGGGCACAGCATCTCCGACGTAGCGATGAAGAGGGGATTTTCCTGTACAACCATTTCACGAGTATACCATGAATATCAGGAATACGGTAAAACATCAAATCTCCGACATCGCTGCGGATAGAAAAAGATCCTGCAAGACCGGGACGAACGATGACTGAATAGAATTCTTCATATTGGCAGAAGTGAAACCCTTCCGCAAATTGCTGCAGGTTTCAGTGCTGGGCTGTCAACAAGTGTCAGGGTGCGAACCATTCAACGAAACATCATCAATACGGCTTTCGGAGCTGAAGGGTCAATCGTGTACCCTTCATGACTGTACGACACAACGCTTTAAGCCTCACCTGAGCCAGAGACACCGACATTGGACTGTTGATGACTGGAAACATGTTGTCTGGTAGGACGAGTCTCGTTTCAAATTGTATCAAGCAGACGGATGTGTCCGGGTATAGGGACAACCTCATGATCCATGGTATTGTTCAAACTGGTGGAGGCTCTGTAATGGTGTGGGACGTGTGCAGTTGGTGTGATATGGGACCCCTGATACGTCTAGATACGACTCTGATAGGTGACACGTACTTAAGCATCCTGTCTGACCACCTGCGTCCATTCATGTCCATTGCGCATCCCGACGGACTTCGGCAATTCCAACAGGACAATGCGACAACTCCCCATACATGTACATTATTAAGCATATCTGGGATGCCTTGCAATGTGTTGTTCAGAAGAGATCTCCAGCCCCTCGTACTCTTACGGATTTATGTAGATCCCTGCATGATTCATGAAGTCCGTTCCCTCCGGCACTACTTCAGACATTAATCGTGTTGCGGCACTTCTGCGTTCTCGCTGGGCCCTACACGATATTAGACAGGTGTAACAGTTTCCTTGGCTCTTCATTGCATATGGAGCACTATCAGTCAGTCGAGGGATATGAAGAGATAGCTGTCTTTAATCAATGTCTCGTGAAGGTTCTCGGAGCTACAGTTTAAATTTCATCAGTGCCAGCAATGGAGACAACACGGTGTCGAGTATATACTCCTGATGAAAGCTAGCCCACATGTGCTAGTAACAAGGCTGGCTCTGAGCACTATGGGACTTAACATCTGAGGTCATCAGTCCCCTAGAACATAGAAGTACTTAAACCTAACGACATCACACACCCATGCCCGAGGCAGGATTCGAACCTGCGACCGTAGCAGCCGCGCGGTTCTGGACTGAGGCGCCTAGAGCCGCTCGGCCACCGCGACCGGCTAGTAACAAGGAATCCACAATGAATGCGCCAAGGAAATCAAATACTCTTTGGCGGAAATGTGTCGCCGAAACTAGTTGCGTGACAGAATGAAAACATTCTCAAGACACAGCTGTGGTGGTACTTTCTCCTCACATCAGACGATTGCGTTTGGTGTGGTGGCATGGCCGAGAAGCATGAACAGCTGATGAATGGCATCGCATTGTGCTATCGAGGAATCGCGGTTCTGCCCTCCTACGGATGACCATCTTCAGCGAGTGCATCGGTGTCTTGCGAAGAGACCCGTTCTTCCAACGTATTGTAGAGGCACATCGGTTTTACTCCTTTTGTCATGGTGTGGATGGCACTGGATATGTTTTCAGGTCCTGCTGGTAGAGACTGAGAGAGGTCTGAAAGTATAATGGTATGTAATGGACATCTTGCACCCTCATCTGTTACCCACCATGCGTCAGTTTCGTGGTGCCATGTCTCAACAGGAGAATGCTCGTCAATACATGGGACGTGTGTCTGTGAAGTATCTGCGACATGTAGAGGCAATCCTGTGGCCCATAAGACCTCGTATCTGCCCCAGATAGAATGTATGGCCCCAGCTCAGATGTCAACATTGTCCCAGAACAATTACTACAGTATGAAGATGGCATCTGTTCTTTCGGACATGTCCGAAACAACAGATGCCATCTTCATATCGTTTAAGGATAACCGGCTGATGACCTTCTTCATTGCGGATGCACACGATTTACCTGAACTCTTACGGGACTCGGTGGATTGTCTGCCGCGAGTAATGGGTATAATGGCAGGGACACTACGAATGTAGTGTGTGGACTATAAGCTGAGGCTGTGGGTCTCACGGGGAGCGTGCCGGCGATAAATCCCAGCAGTGTCCTCGGTGTCTCAGATGGATAGAGCGTCTGCCATGTAAGCAGGAGATCCCGGGTTCGAGTCCCGGTCGGGGCACACATTTTCAACGTCCCCGTTGACGTATATCAGCGCCCATCAGCAGCTAATGGTATTCATTTCATTGAAATTACTACAGTTTTGGGGCAGTTTACCTCAGGAGAGATTACAACGGCGTTATGACACCCCTCCCAACAGAAGCAGGGAATGCATCAGGTCCTGGGGCAGGGAAGCGTGGGGTTGTAGCGTGATACGGAGTAGTTGGCTCATACTGCGAATTTCCTTGCAAATACGACTCGGTTTTGTACTCAAAGTAACAATACATACTTACCTCTCGACCTGTTAAGTTTCATTTTGTTTCCTCCTCCTCCTTTGGTTAATTCACTTTTTTTTTTTTTTTTTTTTTTTGTGAGGCAGTGTATACAGTGTGTCCCTGTTCCATTAAGACTGTGGCTACGAAAAATAAGACACGAATATGTTCACAAAATCGCTGTATTTATTCAAAGTATTCTCGCCCTAAATCAAAACGGAGGTGAAATCGTTTTAAAAGTGTTTTGAAACAGTCCCTATAGTCGTTCAAAATTTTAGAAAGCATTCTGTAATCGGAGGAAAGCAGTGATCGGTATGAAATGCTAAAAATCCGATAAATACAGTCTGGATCGCGTTTCCTCATTTTTATTCGTAATAAATCTGCAAAAGGCGATGGAGACTGTTCTTATCCGATTTTTAACTGTAGTCCGTTTTCAGCGTTGCATTTAGTAGTGCAGTCCAGTTTTCTTGGATGTACTTAACCGCGTCCTTTCATTGCCAGCTTCAGTTTTGGGAACAACCAGAAGTCGACTGGCGCCATATCCTGCGAATACTTTGGGGGGCGACGGTTCAAACCCGCGTCCGGCTGTCCTGATTTAGGTTGTCCGTGATTTCTCTAAATCGCTTCAGGTAAGTGCCGGGATGGTCCCTTTGAAAGGCAACGGCAAATTTCCTTCCCCGTCCTTCCCTAATCCGAGGTTGTGATCCGTCACAAATGACCTCGTTATCGACGGAACGTTAAAACAAAAAATGGTTCAGATGGCTCTGAGCTCTATGGGAATTAACTTCTGAGGTCATCAGTCCCCTACAACTAAGAACTACTTAAACCTAACTAACATAAGGACAGCACACACATCCATACCCGAGGCAGGATTCGAACCTGCGACCGTAGTCGTCGCGCGGTTCCAGACTGTAGCGCCTATAACCGCTCGGCCACACGGCCGTCGAACGTTAAAACACTAATCTCAAATGTTTAACTGTGTGTGAATTCCTAAGGGACCAAACTGCTGAGGTCATCGGTCCCTAGACTTACACACTACTTAAACTAACTTATGCTAAGAACAACACACACACCCGTGCCGGAGGGAGGACTCGAACCTCCGGCGGGAGGGACCACGCAATCCGAAGCGTGGCGACTCAAACTGCGCGGCCACACTAATCTCCTCCCTCCTCTTCCTCAATGCGACGAGAGGTACAGGACTCTGATCCATTTGCTGGCCAAAAGCTGGTACACAGTCTTCGCTTTGAGGGTCGAGGTGTGGTCGTGGATGGCTAACCAGGAGTCTGCCTTTCGCTGCTGGAGTCAAATTCGACGAATCCTCTTCTATAAACGCTGGAGGACTCAAAAAACTTGAGGCCTCACTACTCGACTGCTACTTGCCGACGACTGTCAGTCACGTACTGTTACATTCGCGGCAAGGATGCCTGCTGCATCAACGATAGCGCTCTGACATTCTACGCAGCTGTTTTCGAAACTTCAAGGATCCTAACGCCGCAACTCGCCAAGACATAGCATTGCAGACTGTAATTTCACACAGACAGTCCTAAAGAAACTGGGACACACTTTGTATTTACTTATAAGGGTATGGTGTCCGAAAGAACAGACACCATATCCATGTAAGTATATAGTTCTGGCAATACCGGCCATGATCTTCTTCTTCTGTGTGGAGACACACATATTCCCCGAACTCTTACTGGACTTGGTAAGAATGTCTTCCACGAGTAATGAGTGTGTTGGGGTGGGACACTACGAATGTAGTGTGTGGACGTACAAGGTGAAAATGTGGGTCTCGCGAAAGGCGAGATAGTCCCTGTAGTCGAACTATCCTCTGTGCCCTCGGTGGCTCAGATGGAGAAAGCGTCTGCAATGTAAGCAGGAAATCCCGGGTTCGAGTCCCAGTCGGGGCACACATTTTCACCTGTCCCCGTTGTATATATCAACGACCGTCAGCAGCTGGAGGTATTAATATCATTCTAATTTCACTTTGTACACTCCTGGAAATTGAAATAAGAACACCGTGAATCCATTGTCCCAGGAAGGGGAAACTTTATTGACACATTCCTGGGGTCAGATACATCACATGATCACACTGACAGAACCACAGTCACATAGACACAGGCAACAGAGCATGCACAATGTCGGCACTAGTACAGTGTATATCCACCTTTCGCAGCAATGCAGGCTGCTATTCTCCCATGGAGACGATCGTAGAGATGCTGGATGTAGTCCTGTGGAACGGCTTGCCATGCCATTTCCACCTGGCGCCTCAGTTGGACCAGCGTTCGTGCTGGACGTGCAGACCGCGTGAGACGACGCTTCATCCAGTCCCAAACATGCTCAATGGGGGACAGATCCGGAGATCTTGCTGGCCAGGGTAGTTGACTTACACCTTCTAGAGCACGTTGGGTGGCACGGGATACATGCGGACGTGCATTGTCCTGTTGGAACAGCAAGTTCCCTTGCCGGTCTAGGAATGGTAGAACGATGGGTTCGATGACGGTTTGGATGTACCGTGCACTATTCAGTGTCCCCTCGACGATCACCAGTGGTGTACGGCCAGTGTAGGAGATCGCTCCCCACACCATGATGCCGGGTGTTGGCCCTGTGTGCCTCGGTCGTATGCAGTCCTGATTGTGGCGCTCACCTGCACGGCGCCAAACACGCATACGACCATCATTGGCACCAAGGCAGAAGCGACTCTCATCGCTGAAGACGACACGTCTCCATTCGTCCCTCCATTCACGCCTGTCGCGACACCACTGGAGGCGGGCTGCACGATATTGGGGCGTGAGCGGAAGACGGCCTAATGGTGTGCGGGACCGTAGCCCAGCTTCATGGAGACGGTTGCGAATGGTCCTCGCCGATACCCCAGGAGCAACAGTGTCCCTAATTTGCTGGGAAGTGGCGGTGCGGTCCCCTACGGCACTGCGTAGGATCCTACGGTCTTGGCGTGCATCCGTGCGTCGCTGCGGTCCGGTCCCAGGTCGACGGGCACGTGCACCTTCCGCCGACCACTGGCGACAACATCGATGTACTGTGGAGACCTCACGCCCCACGTGTTGAGCAATTCGGCGGTACGTCCACCCGGCCTCCCGCATGCCCACTATACGCCCTCGCTCAAAGTCCGTCAACTGCACATACGGTTCACGTCCACGCTGTCGCGGCATGCTACCAGTGTTAAAGACTGCGATGGAGCTCCGTATGCCACGGCAAACTGGCTGACACTGACGGCGGCGGTGCACAAATGCTGCGCAGCTAGCGCCATTCGACGGCCAACACCACGGTTCCTGGTGTGTCCGCTGTGCCGTGCGTGTGATCATTGCTTGTACAGCCCTCTCGCAGTGTCCGGAGCAAGTATGGTGGGTCTGACACACCGGTGTCAATGTGTTCTTTTTTCCAATTCCAGGAGTGTATTTCGTTCCCAAGTGACTCTTTCGCTAGTGGGTGTGCTATGTTATCCAAGTAATTGTCGATAAGAGATGTCCTGGAGATCATTTCTTTGGTTGATAACAACTGCAATAGTCGACGGCTACGGATTTCGCTGTTCTTCTGTTCGCGGCACTTCCTTCGCCGCCTAGACAGGTGGCTGATCGGCGCTCCGCGCATGCGCGCCCGAACCGGCGCCGCTGCCGTCCCGATACTCGGGTCGAGCTCTAGTGCCGGCACGCTGCGGGCGACGGGTGACGGCTGAATTATGCAGGGCGGGGCGGGGTGCGTGGGTGGGTGGCAGCTGCGACCCGCGCTTTGCTCCCCGGTGCGTTACGCGCAGCCGGTGGCGCGCGCAGCGGAGGCAGGGCGAGGCGTCTAGGGAGTGCGGCGGAGTAGCGCGTCGCGAGTCAGTCACTTGGACCGCCGGGTAGGGATTTGCACAAGCCGCTGCCTTCGTGGCTCGTTTTGCTTCTGCATGAGATTAAGGAGCCGTGCGAGGCGTAGCAAGCGAGGCGCGGTGGAAGGAGCCGGGGGGCGTAGGTGCAACTCGCGAGACTGACAGCTTAAACAGAGCGGCAAGTTCAGGCTGTCTACTGTCTCTCGTGATATGATAATTGAAACGTGTTAACAAGAGAGAAACTGGAAATCGTAAGGCGGTAGCCCACAAAAAAGTATAATACTTCACCTAGAAAAGACAAATGTCTATTATGAATTACTTCCAACACGTAAAATTTAGTACCTCAATCCAGTACAACAAAATCAACAATAAAGGTTTACTATTTTAAATTAGAGCACTTTTCAGCTGATAGTTTAAGTCGAGACACTGTACAGAGCGTCTGTCTCAAAATAAATTCAAGAAAGCACAGGATGAATTTGGGTCTGCGTCAATGACGGAACAAAAAATTGTAACACCAAGGAGGAGTTCTGCAACATAAATGAAAGTTGCTAGGCTTATTTCTATATCTGAAAGATTATGTCTATTCAAATTTCGCGCCAGTCACATAAAAGGATGCAAATCAGGTTTGCTTTAAATGCGCGCCGTAGCGGTCGTGAGCCTTGGTTACTGATGACACTGGACACGGTGAATTAATGTTAGTCAAGGAACCAGAATGAAATTTTCGCTCCGCAGCGGAGTGTCCGCTGATATGAAACATCCTGGCAGATCTGTGTGCCAGACCCCGACTCGAATTCGAGACCTTTGCCTTTCGCGGGCAAGTGCTGTACGGACTAGGGGACCTTCTGGGAGGTGCATCGCGTTAAGAGCTCCCACTTCGGCTGCTTACAGTGTGGGTAGGCACCTATCACACCCTAAAATTGTAGGTGCCAATGCGGCCTCATTTTTGAAATATTGCCTGTTAAAGCTTCGGCAGCTCTTTATATACAGAAAAGTTTCACTATAGTGACAAGTGAGCGAGTGGCCGAGTGACTAGGTACTGAGACTCCCGACCAGGTGACTTTGGTTCGAGACCCGTCTGTTACTTTTGTTTCTTTTTTTTTCAAATGCCTTTTTTAACTTGTAATTAATCATCAAAATTCCGCAAGAAATTGATTAAAAAGAATTACAAGCCTCTACAAATTAAAATTACACACTGAATGTCAAATTTTGTCAAAATTTGTTAACTCCTGCCGTTCTTTATTGTTAGGTGGAGCCCACAAAAGACCTCCTTGGTCTTCCACCAAATGTTCAATATTGTCAAAATTGCACTGACTGACAACTCGTGAACAACTTGCACTTTTTGCTCCATTTTAAAGGATAAACGTCTGCACACTTCAAAGCCAAGCTTTCAACTGCCAAGGAACGTTTATTCGGCAGTTATAACCGTCGCTACTCACGTACACAGACAGTACAGTCCCCTTATTCGTGGAACGGCAGTTACAAATAGGGGAACGCCAACGGTCACAGACCATAAACAGGATTAGGCGCGACGACGCGTCAACGATCTGACAGGTATAACATTTCTTAGTACTTTGTCTCAACATTTGTATGACGGGTTTATGACTATTTTCGAAGAAATATTTTAACAACTTCTCTCACTTTTCAGGTAAATAGACAAATGTATATTTGCCAACGTTTCAATTACGGTTAATTTCCTGTAAAAATAAAAATAAACGCATAAGATTGAAACAAAATGTGACATTCAATTTGTAATTTTGATTTATAGAGACTTGGAATTCTTTTTAATCAATTCCTTGCAAAATTTTCATGAGTAATTATAAATTAAAACAAGCATTTAAAAAAACAAAAAGAAAACAAAAGTAACATAGACGGGTCTCGAACCAGGGTCGCCTGGACGGGGGTCTCGCTAGCTTGCCACTTTTTTTTTTATATTACGAAAATAAAAAGTAGTTAACATTTTAATATGAAAATCCAAATAAATTGACCTGACATTTTGTGTACTCCAGTAATGATTTCAAATGATACTAAAAGACAAACTGTTCTTATTACTAACTGGGTTTTTTAGTCTAAGTGTCGGTTTGGGGTGTTTTAGGTAATTTCCTCTAACTCTGAAACTATGACAGATAGAAGTCTGAAATTTTTATACCATATCTCTTGAATAACAAAAGGCAGTGTATCGACTTTAAAAAATATTAAATAATATTTCATATTGACTATTTTTTTCCACCGCTTTTTTTATTTTTTCTTTTTTAACTTATTTTTTTACCAATTTTTTTTTAAAGCCCCTTAATGAAATGGAACTAAAAAAACAAAAAAAGACATAAGTGCTACCGCCACTTTTCATCCTATAACAAAAAAAAACTGGTCCACTTCAGGCGTTGGCTCCTGGCTAAACCTACTCCAGAGAGATGCCTATATACCAGGGGAAATATGGGAAATCAAGGTTAGGGCTATCCTTACAAACAACAAAATCTTCCTTTTTTTAAATTTTATTTTTATTTTTTTATTTTTATTTTTTTTGTGTAGTTTTGTTGCGTATTTGATCAGAGGCCTTCTGCGCCCCGCTGGTAATATGTTGAGTCACGTCTTCTCGAAATTGATGTGTTCCGTTGTCACTCGGCTACTCGCTCACTTGCCACAATAGTGAAACTTTCCTGTATATAAAGAGTTGCCCACACTTTAACAGGTAATATTTCAAAAACGAGGCTGCATTGGCACCTACAATTTTAGGGTGTAATAGGTGCCTACCCACACTATAAGCAGGCGAAGTGAGAGGTCATAACTCGATGCACCTCCCAGAAGGTCCCCTCGTGAGTGAGCTACCGAAGCACGACTCACGACCCATCCTCACTGCTTCACTTTCGCCATTACCTCGTCCTTTTGGAAGGCACGAGACGAGGTGCTGGCGGAAGTGAAGCTGTGAGGACGGACAGTGATTCCTGCTTCGGTAGCTTAGTCGGTAGAGCACTTGCACACGAAAGGCAAAGGTCCCGAGTTGGAGTGTCGATCCGGCACACAGTTTTGATCTGCTAGGAAATTTCCTAATCAAGAATGCCTTTAATGCGACAAAGACGTCATTATCAACACCTTTCGAATTTGAACGAGGTCTTGTATTAGAGATATGAGAAGCAGGAGTTCGTTCAGCGATACTGAAGACTTGGTAGGAATGTAGCCACTGTATACGGTTGCTGGCAGCGATGGTCACGAGAACCTACGGTTGCAAGAAGACCGGGCACCGGACGGTCACGTGACTCCATCGCGATGGAAGACCAGCGTGTTCGGTGTATTGCTTTGGCTGCATCAGCAACAGCAATTTGAGCGGCAGTTGGCACAACAGTAACACAACGAACTGCTACAGTTCGGTTACTTCAAGGACTGCTCCGAGCTAGACTCCCTGTAATGTGCATTCCACTGACCCTAAACCGCGTCCATTTGCGACCTCGTTGGTGTCAAGCGAGAACTCATTGCAGGGCAGGGTGTTTTCTGATGAAGGCTGGTACTACCTCAGTGCCAGTGACGGACGTGTATTGGTTAGGAGGAGGACAGTTAAGCGCTACAAGCAACCTATCTGCGTGCTAAACACACTGGACCTAAACCTGGCGTTATCGTCTAGAGCTCGATTTCTTATGACAGCAGGAACACGCTTGTGTGTCATCTCAAGCATCCTGAATGCAAATTTTTACGCCATCTGGTGATTCAGGAACAGTATTCAGGGGCCCTTTTCCAACAGGATAACACTTTTCCACATACCAGAGTTGTAACCCACCATGCTGTACAGAGTGGCGATATGTTGCCTTGGCCTGCTCGATCACCAGACCTGTCTCCAATAGAGCACATATGGGACATCATCGGACTGAAACTACAGCGTTGTCCACAAACAGCTTTAACCGTCCCTGTATTGACCCAACAAGTTCAATAGGCATGGAACTCAGTCACACAAACTGACATCCGAACACCTGTACAACACAATGCACGCACGTTTGCATGCTTGCATTCAATATCCTGGCGGTTACACGGATTGTTAATGTACCAGCCTTTCACATTTGCAATTGATCATCTCGTGCTTACGTTAACCTGTGACCCTGTAATGTCCATCACTTAAATGTGTTACGTAGACAAACGTATTACCGAGATTTAATTGTTCTACGTTAATAATTTTTGATGTTGCTTTTTTGGTTCCGTCAGTGTAGAACAGACAAAAGGAAAAAATCAAAAAACGTTGAATTAACACATGTGGCAAAAAATTAGATCAAGCATCAATGCCCATTTCATTAACGTATCAGTTAACAGCTGTAAGCACAGCACATGAGGACAGGCTATGATTAACTTTAAAACAGTACAAAATATATTTTTAACCTAAATCACAGAAATGGTTTGAACTGCCATAAATAGTCAACAATTGTCTCATTAAAAGAGCTAAACATGGAATTAAGTTGGATGCAGATCACAGCCTAGAGAAAATGTACCAACGGAAAAAAATGGTTCAAATGGTTCTGAGCACTATGGGACTTAACATCTGTGGTCATCAGTCCCCTAGAACTTAGAACTACTTAAATCTAACTAACCTAAGGACATCACAAACATCCATGCCCGAGGCAGGATTCGAACCTGCGACCGTAGCAGTCGCGCGGTTCCGGACTGAGCGCCTGAACCGCTAGACCACCGCGGCCGGCAAATGTACCAACGTATGTAGATTGAGTTTATTTTGTGATAGCTCAGGATAGTTCTGCAAAAGAAGGTATAACTAAAATTTAACAACAATCAAACGACATCAACTGAAACACCAGAAGTAAAATTGGAATCTTATTCATTCTGAGTACAAAATACATTGGACAATTTTATAATGAATAACTCCAGGTCAGTTGGAAATAGTTTAATTACTGCTGTTTCTTCTTTACTGCAAGCTTGTTTCGGCTGTAGCGCCATTTTCAAGTAAACCTATATATGTTACTGTAAGTGAGTCTACTTACGTTTATATAAGTTGTGTATAATGGTCAGTTTACACATAAAGGCTGTTTCAACTTGATTGTACCGGTTCAAGGCTTTGTAGCATTTATTACATTCAAGCAGTTTTTCTTACAATTGCTCAATCTGAGCACGATTCGTCACACGACACACATCGAGTTGATAGGCGAGTTCTTCCGAAACCTTGATCACTGTGTATGGAGTCATTGTTGCAACAACCGCTTCGTTTTTGCTTATGGACTCAGGTAGATCAGCTTGCAGCTGAGGTACATACCAGTGATCCTTTGTGAACCCCTAAACGAAAATAATCACATGATATCAGATCGGGTGGCCGTGGAGGCAATGCGAAACTAGCTCTGTCATCCGGCCACTTGCAGCCAATCCAGGGGTCGGGTGCAACGTCGTTTAACCAATCACGTGCTGAGTTACGCCAGTGAGGCGGCGCACCATCTTGCTGCCAAATAAAATTCTTCCAGTTGAAGAAAGAGTCATTGTTCTTATGCATGAAGGTAAGAAACATCAGTTACAGTTTCATCACCGAAAAAGAAAGGCCCATGATCTTTTCAGGATGCAGCACAAAAGACATCCAATTAGCGGAATCTCGTTGCATCTGCACCGTCTCGTGTGGATTTGCTGACCCCATATACACACATTGTGTGTTCTCTTTTCCATTTAGGTGAAATGTCGATTCGTCTCTGGTGACGACACGATTCAGAAGATCTTCAACAATATGCAGCAACATTCCGTTTGCAAAGTTGGCACATGAACCGTTGTCTGTAGGCTTTAAAGTCACATGTTCACAAACAAAGTCATTTCAAATGGTTCAAATGGCTCTGAGCACTATGGGACTTTACTGCTGAGGTCATCAGTCCCCTAGAACATAGAACTACTTAAACCTCACTAACCTAAGAACAACACAAACATCCATGCCCGAGGCTGGATTCGAACCTGCGACCGTAGTGGTCGCGCGTTTCCAGACAGTAGCTCCTAGAACCTCTCGGCCACTCCAGCCGGCCAAAGTCGTTTGAGCTGTTCTTTTTTTGATGTATTATTTATAACTGTAAGTTGAATGTAATAAATGCTACAAAGTCTTAAACCAGTACACTCATTTCCAAACATCCTATATGTTGTTGTTGTTGTGGTCTTCAGTGCTGAGACTGGTTTGATGCAGCTCTCCATGCTACTCTATCCTCTGCAAGCCTTTTCATATCCCAGTACCTACTGCAACCTACATCCTTCTGAATCTGCTTAGTGTATTCATCTCTTGGTCTCCCCCTACAATTTTTACCCTCCACGCTGCCCTTCAATACTAAATTGGTGATCCCTTGAAGCCTTAGAACATGTCCTACCAACCGATCCCTTCTTCTAGTTAAGTTGTGCCACAAATTTCTCTTCTCCCCAATTCTATTCAATACCTCCTCATTAGTTATGTGATCTACCCATCTAATCTTCAGCATTCTTCTGTAGCACCACATTTCGTAAGCTTCTGTTCTCTTCATGCGCAAACTATTTATCGTCCATGTTTCACTTCCATACATCGCCATCCTATATATTATGTGCAAAATTAGACTTACTCGGTGAATCTCCGTGATGGTGTCTTCTCGTGTTATCAGCCGAGACAAGGTCGTTCTGCGGGAACGTTTCAACAAGCTTCCTACTTCTCACCTTCATGTGAAGTGTCGGTTTCGAGTTCTGTCCGGTTCTGGAAGGCAGGCTGCTCTGCCTCGTCTGCGTCGGCAGCCACCACTGGGAGGAGAAGCGCGATTGGCAGGCAGAATAGCCTGCGGTCCAGCGGCTGTAAAGAACCGGACAGGACACGAACCCGACACTTCACCAGAAGGTCAGAAGTAGCAAACTTGTTGAAACGTTGCCGCAGAGCGACGCCTTGACTCGGCTGATAACCCGAGAAGACTTCATCATCATTTATATTTACATCTAGTAGGAATGATGATGATGATTGGTTTGTGGGGCGCTCCAACTGCGCGGTCATCAGAGCCCGTACAAAGTCCCAAATTCTTTCAGACTCCAATTTCGTACGCAGTCCAATGTAACTACTATCACGAATGATGATGATGATTATGATGATGATGATGATGATGATGATGATGAAATGACGAGGACAACACAAACACCCAGTCCCCGGGCAGAGAAAATCCCCATCCCCGGCCGGGAATTGAACCCGGGACTCCGCGATCCAGAGGCAGCAACGCTACCCACTAGACCACTGTAGTAGGATTGGTTGCCCCTATTGCATGGCATACTGACCTTAAGACTTATCTTAGAAGAAAGATTAAGGAAAGGCAAACCTACGTTTCTAGTATTTGTAGACTTAGAGAAAGCTTTTGACAATGTTGATTGGAATACTCTCTTTCAAATTCTAAAGGTGGCAGGGGTAAAAGGTGGCAGGGAGCGAAAGGCTATTTACAATTTGTACAGAAACCAGATGGCAGTTATAAGAATCGAGGGGTATGAAAGGCAAGCTGTCGCTGGGAAGGGAGTAAGACAGGGTTGTAGCCTCTCCCCGATGTTATTCAATCTGTATATTGAGCAAGCAGTAAAGGAAACAAAAGAAAAATTCGGTGTAGGTATTAAAATCCATGGAGAAGAAATAAAAACTTTGAGGTTCGTCGATGACATTGTAATTCTGTCAGAGACAGCAAAGGACTTGGAAGAGCAGTTGAACGGAATGGACAGTGTCTTGAAGGGAGGATATAAGATGAACATCAACAAAAGCAAAACGAGGATAATGGAATGTAGTCGAATAAAGTCGGGTGGTGCTGAGGGAATTAGATTCGGAAATGAGACACTTAAAGTAGTAAAGGAGTTTTGCTATTTTGGGAGCAAAATAACTGATGATGGTCGGAGAGGATAAAAAATGTAGACTGGCAATGGCAAGGAAAGCGCTTCTGAAGAAGAGAAATTTGTTAACATCGAGTATAGATTTAAGTGTCAGGATGTCATTTCTGAAAGTACACTCCTGGAAATGGAAAAAAGAACACACTGACACCGGTGTGTCAGACCCACCATACTTGCTCCGGACACTGCGAGAGGGCTGTACAAGCAATGATCACACGCACGGCACAACGGACACACCAGGAACCGCGGTGTTGGCCGTCGAATGGCGCTAGCTGCGCAGCATTTGTGCACCGCCGCCGTCAGTGTCAGCCAGTTTGCCGTGGCATACGGAGCTCCATAGCAGTCTTTAACACTGGTAGCATGCCGCGACAGCGTGGACGTGAACCGTATGTGCAGTTGACGGACTTTGAGCGAGGGCGTATAGTGGGCATGCGGGAGGCCGGGTGGACGTACCGCCGAATTGCTCAACACGTGGGGCGTGACGTCTCCACAGTACATCGATGTTGTCACCAGTGGTCGGCGGAAGGTGCACGTGCCCGTCGACCTGGGACCGGACCGCAGTGACGCACGCCAAGACCGTAGGATCCTACGCAGTGCCGTAGGGGACCGCACCGCCACTTCCCAGCAAATTAGGGACACTGTTGCTCCTGGGGTATCGGCGAGGACCATTCGCAACTGTCTCCATGAAGCTGGGCTACGGTCCCGCACACCGTTAGGCCGTCTTCCGCTCACGCCCAACATCGTGCAGCCCGCCTCCAGTGGTGTCGCGACAGGCGTGAATGGAGGGACGAATGGAGACGTGTCGTCTTCAGCGATGAGAGTCGCTTCTGCCTTGGTGCCAATGATGGTCGTATGCGTGTTTGGCGCCGTGCAGGTGAGCGCCACAATCAGGACTGCATACGACCGAGGCACACATGGCCAACACCCGGCATCATGGTGTGGGGAGCGATCTCCTACACTGGCCGTACACCACTGGTGATCGTCGAGGGGACACTGAATAGAGCACGGTACATCCAAACCGTCATCGAACCCATCGTTCTACCATTCCTAGACCGGCAAGGGAACTTGCTGTTCCAACAGGACAATGCACGTCCGCATGTATCCAGTGCCACCCAACGTGCTCTAGAAGGTGTAAGTCAACTACCCTGGCCAGCCAGATCTCCGGATCTGTCCCCCATTGAGCATGTTTGGGACTGGATGAAGCGTCGTCTCACGCGGTCTGCATGTCCAGCACGAACGCTGGTCCAACTGAGGCGCCAGGTGGAAATGGCATGGCAAGCCGTTCCACAGGACTACATCCAGCATCTCTACGATCGTCTTCATGGGAGAATAGCAGCCTGCATTGCTGTGAAAGGTGGATATACACTGTACTAGTGCCGACATTGTGCATGCTCTGTTGCCTGTGTCTATGTGCCTGTGGTTCTGTCAGTGTGATCATGTGGTGTATCTGACCCCAGGAATGTGTCAATAAAGTTTCCCCTTCCTGGGACAATGAATTCACGGTGTTCTTATTTCAATTTCCAGGAGTGTATTTGTATGGAGTGTAGCCATGTATGGAAGTGAAACGTGGACGATAAATAGTTTAGACAAGAAGAGAATAGAAACTTTCGAAATGTGGTGCTACAGAAGAATGCTGAAGATTAGATGGGTAGATCACATAACTAATGAAGTATTGAATAGGATTGGGGAGAAGAGAAGTTTGTGGCACAACTTGACCAGAGGAAGGGATCGGTTGGTAGGACATGTTCTGAGGCATCAAGGGATCACCAATTTAGTATTGGAGGGCAGCGTGGAGGGTAAAAATCGTAGGGGGAGACCAAGAGATGAATACACTAAGCAGATTCAGAAGGATGTGGGTTGCAGTAGGTACTGGGAGATGAAGCTTGCACAGGATAGAGTAGCATGGAGAGCTGCATCAAACCAGTCTCAGGACTGAAGACCACAACAACAACAACATTGCATGGCTGAGTAAGCTGTCAACTATCTATAAGTTTCTACATTATTATGAGTCAGTTAAATTCTATTTGTATAGAATGTTTTTCGTGGAAGACTTTAGAGAGCTAGAATGAGACTTTATTCTCGTTGATGCATTGTGTTTACGTTGGAAATTTTGCTAGTCAATGATGTTAGTTGTGTTACAGTCACGGAAATGAAAAAGAAGGAAGTTGTCATTACGTCACAAACATGAAACAGATGTCCCCCATGTTGCGTAGCTCAAAACGTTAGGTTCACCGCATTTTTATCTCCATGCTTCACCGTGGTGATACCACCCTCCGATATCACTTTGACGTGTCTGTGCCCAGTTTCCATCGTTGGAGGTATCTATCGACATTTGTGGTCGTATCTCAGATAGCATCTGGTGCTTTGATTGTGTGCAGACGTAGCTGTTTCAACAATAATTCCAGCTTGCATCGTTTACGGGTGTACTTATCGATCCGATCGTATCTCAAGTTTGATTTCATTCATAAGCTGAACCGTTCAAGCAACATTTCAAAAAGAAAAAAAAAAGTCTTTCGACAAATTCTTGAATCTTGAATATTGCTCGTCAGTCCGGGATGTGTACCAGACAGAACTGAAGGAAATAGAGAAGATTTGAAAAGAAAACAGCGTGTTTCTTCACAGATTGGTTTAGTAAGAGCGAAAGCTTCACAGGGGCAGGTGCTACAAGAGAGCGGTTTCGCATCACTATGTGGTTTGCTATCAAAATTTCAAGAGCACACGCTCTTACAAAAGTCAACTAATATATATTGCTACAACCTACATTCATCTTGGAGGAAGACTACAAACATGGAATTAGACTCGAGTTCTTGTCAGCAACCGTTATCCGGCCAACTATTCGCATCTAGCTGTAACACGAAAAGGAGGGGGGTTCGGTTGGTGAGACAACCTTCCCCTCTATTAGTACATAAAACAAACAATTGCAACAACTTAAGAAATGTCTTTATTGTTTAAATAAAGTGCACATTATCAGCAATCGCAACGCTAGTGTAGTGGAGCCAAAATGTCTGAGAAAGGAGGTCGCACAGTAAAAATTTTGTTACAAATCGGTTTCTTGCGGTTCCCTGCCGAAAACATGGCTCTCTGAAAGAATAATTTGCATCTAGCTACTATGATCCAGATTTGATTTTCATATAAGAAAAGAACACTGTGTGGTTAAAATACATTCAAGGTTTTTTACATTGATTTATTACCTTCATGTCACATACTGTATTTTTAAGTTCCCACATGGTCTTCATATTTAGAACTTTTTCATTATAGTCACTCACAATGGTTCCGCAAATCAAAAATTATACTGTCTCTTCAACGTGGAAAAAATCAGAAATATTCAGAATGTAACCGAATGATTGTTGTATCATTTAATACGCAATACATGACGAACAGCTGCGAAAATTATGATAAATATTACACAGGTACTAACAAGGGAAGGCAACTATGTTGGGATCACAGATTTACTTCAAATTTTGTACACCTTTAGTAAGCCATTAACACAACATAATATGAAAGTAGTAATGTGTACTACTCTGGCAATTCCGAGAAAATCGCAAGAGAAGTATTACGCGTCTGTTATGTAACTGATGTATCTGTGCGCAGGTTCTGGACGCTAGAATACATCGTTGTTAGGTAACTAGTGTTCGAGCTCCGTAATACAATGTGAACGAGACTACGGTTCGACTCCTACTCAAACTTAAGTTTTAGTCTAGAGTTTTTTCATCACCGGCTATATAATTAAATTTATATAACTTCGAGAGGTAATATCACTAACAAAAGATGTGTATTTGTATGAGTTTTAGTGAATTTCATGTTATTTGACTACTTACTATTTTTAATTAAATTTAATTATTAGAACAAAGATATTTGTAACTATCGACAAGCATATGAAGAAACGCATTGATTTTTCCTGAGAATGTATGCCTGTCGTGGTTTGAGAAATCCCTTACACACGCAGTCTGGTAAAGTACATGGAACTACTTGGCTCTTCGAAGCCTCGAGCTGCAGACGCAGTTGCAGGCCTCATTTGGCAGTCAACATGCGTAGCAGTGAGACGTTGCTAATGCAGCAAAAAGAATAGGATAGGTGCACTATATATTTTGAACTTCACAGAATTTACACTTTTACTACGAAAACCAAGGTTTAAGCGGGATTCGAAACGTCGCCTTGTACACGTTTGCCTTATGCAGCTCGAACGCCATGAACTATAACGTGTGGAACCTGCGCACAGATATATCAGTTATGCAATAGACGCGCAAAACTTCTCTTGTGGTTTTCGCGGAATTGCCAGAGTAGTGAACCTTACTACTTGCGCGTTATTCTGTTTTAATAGCCTACTAAAGGTGTACAAAGTTTGAAGTAAATCTCTGGCCTCCTCTTGTAAGTGATGTAAGAGGCGTATTCTGAAAGTAAGGTCCTAATTGGTGCGAAATGGAAACCGCAGTGAAAATCCGATGGAGTTTGCACAGAGGTATGGAGCAGTGTCTTTAGGTTCACGTCACTCTTTCCAGTTCACAGCGCAAAGAGATCACGTAGAAATTCCTAAAACAACAGTGTCTCCCGTCAGGTATGTGGATCTGGTGAGAGATTTCGTCTGAAGCTATGCAGCCAGCATAAGATAAAAGTCATGCGTTTCTTACTTAAAGACAATCCTGCAGCATTTTAGATGGGAACTGTTAGATCACGCACAATACAGCGCTAAATTGGCTCCCTCCGACGTTCACTCCATCCGATCTGATCATGTAAGTGTAGAAAAGTTGTGGAATGTTATCAGAGAGATAGTATCGACAGCAGTTGAGAGATATATACCACATAAATTAATAAGTGATGGTACTGATCCCACATGGTACACAAAACGGGTCAGATCGTTGTTGCAGAAGCAACCAGAAAAGCATGCCAAATTTAAAAGAACGCAAAATCCTCAAGATTGGCAAAGTTTTACAAAAGTTCGAAATATGGCGCGTAATTCGATGCGAGATGCCTTTAATAATTTCCAATACGAAATACTGTCTCGAAATCTGGCAGAAAACCCAAAGAGATTCTGGTCATACATAAAGCACACCAGTGGCAAGACGCAATCAATACCTTCACTGCGCGATGACAACGGTGAAGTCACTGACGACAGTGCCACTAAAGCAGAGTTATTAAACACGGTTTTCCGAAACTCCTTCACCAAAGAAGACGAAGTAAATATTCCTGAATTCCAATCAAGAGCAACTGCCAAGATGAGAAACATAAAAGTAGATATCCTCGGAGTAACGAAACAGCTTAAATCACTTAATAAAGGTAAGGCCTCCGGTCCAGATTGTATACCAGTCAGGTTCCTCTCAGAGTATGCTGATAAAATAGTTCCATATTTAGCAATTATATACAACCACTCGCTCACAGAAAGATCCGTACCTAAAGACTGGAAAATTGCTCACGTCACACCAATACCCAAAATGGGAAGTAGGAGTAATCCGCTGAATTACAGGCCTATGTCACTAACGTCGATTTGCATTAGGGTTTCGGAACATATACTGTATTCGAACATTATGAGGTACCTCGAAGAAAACTATTTATTGACACATAGCACGCTTTCAGAAAATATCGTTCTTGTGAAACACAACTAGCTCTTTACACTCATGAAGTAAAAAGTGCTATCGACAGGGGATGTCAAATTGATTCCATATTTTTAGATTTCCAGAAGCCTTTCTACACCGCTCCTCACAAGCGTCTTCTAACCAAACTGCGTGCCTACGGAGTATCGCTTCAGTTGTGCGACTGGATTCGTGATTTCCTGTCAGAAACGTCACTGTTCGTAGTAATAGACGGAAAGACATTGAGTAAAACAGAGATAATATCGAGCGTTCCCCAAGGAAGTGTTATAGGCCCTCTATTGTTCCTGATCCCATATTAACGACCTAGGACACAATTTGAGTAGCCGTCTTATATTCTTAGCAGATGATGCTGTCATTTACCGTCTTGTGAAGTCATCAGATGATCAAAACGACTTGCAAAATGATTTAGATAAGATATGTGTACGGTGCGAAAAGTGGCAATTGACCCTGAATAAGGAAAAGTGTGAAGTTATTCACAAGAGTACTAAAAGAAATCAGCTGACTTCGATTACGCGATAAGTCACACAAATATGAAGGCTGTAAATTCAAGTAAATACTTAGGGATTACAATTATAAATACCCTAAATTGGAACGATCACATAGATAATATTGTGGATAGAGCAAACCAAAGACTGCGATTTATTGGCAGAACACTTAGAACGTGTAACAGGTCTACTAAAGAGACTGCTTACACCATTCTTGTCCGCCCTATTCTGGAGTACTGCTGAGCGGTGTGGGATCCGCATCACGTGGGACTGACGGATGACATCGACAAAGTACAAAGAAGGGCGCCTCGTTTTGTATTATCGCGAAACAGGGAAGATAGTGTCACAGACACAACACGTGAGTTGGAGTGGCAATCATTAAAACAAATGCGTTTTTCGTTGCGACGGGATCTTCTCATGAAATTTCAATCATCAGTTTTCTCCTACTATTGCGAAAACATTCTTTGGCACCCACCTACGTGGGGAGAAATTATCATCACGATAAAATAAGAGAAATCAGGACTCGCACTGAAAAAGTTAAGTGCTCGTTTTTCCCGCGTGCCGTTCGAGGATGGAACGGTAGAGAGACAGCTTGAAGGTGGTTCATTGAGCCCTCTGCCAGGCACTTTAATGTGAATAGCAGAGGAATCACGTAGCTGTAGAAGTAGATGCTGACATAAACCGCTGCCTACGAAGACAACATTTTGGCACAAACAGCGAAAGGCAGACCACTGTAGAGAATTGGCGGAAATCACATGTGGCTGTTTTCTGTGACGAGTCTACACATTCTGCGTGGGGTCTGTTTGTTCTATATCGTGTCTCCCTACCACTTTCGCGCAACGACGCTCTGAGCGTGTTTTTTAGGGAATTGACTAGTTTGAACCTGGGACCTGTTGCTGGTAAGGAGACGTCAGGCCACACATGACATGTAGAATTCAGAAGAGTTCAGTGAGACTAGCGATGATATAACCAAATACTTAATGATTTCAGCATCAGCTCCACTGCACTCCCTGTAAAGGAATCTTAATACTAACTAAATTTAGTGGAAGGGGTTCAAGGCTTTCCTATTTTTAGTTAGCTGGTAGAATATCGTCGGAAAAGCAGTTAAGTTTACCATTGGAAATTTTATTCTACTCACAAAACATCGTTTATAAATTGCACTATTGATAAAAGGAAATGTTTTAATACAGGATGGTAAAAACCAACTGTGTTCAACAAAAATGTGAACGAATATTCCCTGAATGGATTTCCAAGTTCTACAATGGATCGAAGGATGACCTATGCCATATCACATCTATAATCTAGGTTTAAATTAAGTTTCACAAAAGAGAAAACTATCAAAATGCTCTACAGTGACCCTCAATTATCTTTAATTACTTATGTAACTTGTCGTAAATTACAGTGGCTTCTCAATAACTATATAACAAAAAAATCATCGCGTTTCAGATTTTTACTTCAAGTGGTAAATGTGAACACCATGAGCTTTAATTGAAGATCGACACTAGTATTACGCAAAAAGGGGTTGTAACAGATGAGACTTCTGTAGTTCTGAGTGAAGCCTTATGCGCTCAAAAATGCGGCATCGCGTGCGTTCATTACCTTGTCGGTGTTCGTCAGGGGGCGGCGGCCGGCGCAGCTCCGTCCAGCTCGCCCTCTCGGCAGCAACTCTCCCCTAACTTCTCCTTACTACAATTTACCGAAGTTGGTTTAAAAAAAAAAACTATCTGGCTGTGTTTTCATCTGACCAATCAGGGTCTCAATGTTAACCTTACGCTCCGCCTACAAAATTCTGTGTATCCAATGAGAAACGTTATACTTTTCGTGGTGGGGCAATGTTTTTAAAGTTTGCAACGTAACAGAGACGCGAAAAAGTCTCACACTAAAACTTGCAGCTGGTGTGGTCCTTGTAGCGTTATCGTGAGGTCTATACTGTTCTTCTGGAGGGCTCTATCTTTTAACATGGGCTGGGGGGTGGTCCTAACGTAACAGAGACACGAAAAAGTCTCACACTAAAACTTGCGGGTGGTGTAGCCCTTTTTGTGTTATCGTAAGATCTATACTGTTCTTCTGGAGGGCTCTAGCTTTTAACATGGGCTGGGGGGTGGTCCTAACGTAACAGAGACGCGAAAAAGTCTCACGCTAAAACTCGTGGTTGGTGTGGTCCTAGCAGTTAGCTGGTGACGTGGGCGTCCGTCCGTCCCTTATCGTAGGGCCTTCCAGCTTAACACAGTTCTGCTCTCGGCTTCTGTTCTCGTTTCTCCCCTCGGAACTGCGTCTGTCTCACGGTGGGAAGGTATGACATGCATTTAGGCATTCTTGTGTTAGTCTGTGGTATTCCATTTGCTCACTCGTTCAAAATGGTCCAAATGGCTCTGAGCACTATGGGACTTAACATCTGAGGTCATCAGTCCCCTAGAACTTAGAACTACTTAAACCTAAGGACATCACACACATCCATGCCCGAGGCAGGATTCGAACCTGCGACCGTAGCAGTCGTGCGGTTGCGGACTGCAGCGCCTGAACCGCGTGGCCACCGCGGTCGGCTTTGCTCACTCGTTACTCGTATTACTTTGGTTAATTTAATGTGACGATTTATTCGGAGCTATGTGACATACTACTGGATTTGCTTATCATGTCAGGGTTTTCGTGGAAGGTGTTGGATTTGCCTGACACCTTACACAAGGATACTGGAAAGTTTGTATAATGCCACGGCAAATGTCTAAGTCGGAGCGACGACTATTTAGGGAGGTAGGTAGAAGGTGTGGTTAACTGTTGGGAATAAATAAAAAAATTTATTTTCTCTGTGGTTTCCATTTCACTTGCCGCCAGTGTACTCTTCAGGTCGGACGAGATAAATCTCGTGGACCCACCCTAGTCGCTACAGGAGGCAGCATAAAACTTTCTTCAGTCCCTCGAAAGCTGTTAACCACGCCGTCGCCCAGTTGCTAAAACTGACCGCCGGTGGCGGAGGAGCGCGAGCGGGCGTGCAAGACGGGGCGGGTGCGCCGCCTATCTCCTAAGAAGTGCAGTCGCAGCTCGTCTGCGAGATCTCGCGAGAGGGCGACGCCAAGTTGCGCGCGGCGCGGCGCGCAGCCTCAGCACTCGGGCAGCTTATCTCATTAAGGATCATCTGCGGCAGCCAGCGACGGCCCCGTAGCGCCGACCCTCAACTTGGCGCTCGCGCGCTCCCCGGAAAGATTCGCCCCGTATCTCTGGCAAAACTCTGAGCACCTGTCCTGCTAATGAACCCCCCACGAGGTTAGACGCTGCGAACGGGAGGGCGAGAGACATCTCTATCTTTGAACTAAAGATAGCTGTTAGCAGCTTGTGAGCGTCAGCAGGATTACACATTTATGTAAAGAGGAACGGAAATATCTAAGAATTGCTCCGCTCTTTTTACCGACTGAAGGAAATCTAGAAAAATATAAATATCCGTAACTACTAGAAAATAAGCCAATGATCTGCCATCAAACTTGAGAGAGGCACAAAAATTGTTCCCATTTCAGGCAAGTGTTGTGAAAGACGTGGAAGGCAAAATAAATGATGTATAAGGTTGGTGCATCAGATCGTAGCGTTTTCGTTTTGAATGTTAGTATTCCGGTTGCTAAAGATTTATTTATTTATTATTTATTAATCGGTGAAGGTAGGTGTAAAACATGTACAGACAATTTAAGTGCCTTTTCATGACGACATAACAAAAGTAAACGACAATTGGGATTGTGGTGTCACCGCCAGACACCACACTTGCTAGGTGGTAGCCTTTAAATCGGCCGCGGTCCGCTAGTATACGTCGGACCCGCGTGTCGCCACTATTAGTGATTGCAGACCGAGCGCCACCACACGGCAGGTCTAGAGAGACGTCCTAGCACTCGCCCCAGTTGTACAGCCGACTTTGCTAGAGATGGTTCACTGACAAATTACGCTCTCATTTGCCGAGACGATAGTTAGCATACCCTTCAGCTACGTCATTTGCTACGACCTGGCAAGGCGCCTTTATCAATTGATATTTATCTTGTGATGCATGTACCGTCGAGAGAGATGTTCACCAATTGTGGATTAAAGTTAAGTATTCCAGCAGCAACGTACATTATTGGCTATATTAATTACATTGTCCTGTTCCAGACCTCACGCCAGCCTGCGTGAGCTTAACGCGTGCTTTTCGGCTACCAATCATAGTGGCTTGGCTGTCTTGCCAAGTCACAACAAGGATATTTATCCACCGTCCCACAAACCTCATAACTCTTAAGGTACGCATTTGAGACTGGAAATTTTTGTCTTGCGTTGATCCATGCTCTCACCTCTCAAAATATGGATTTTTTTAATATACTGTATACAAAGTGAACGATTGGGAACTTATCGTTGGGACTATTGAAGATGAAACCGATCTTCCACTTTTATTAATAAGAAGTGGCACAAGCGCTTTGTTTCTAGAACCCTCATCCTTTCCTTTCGACCGCCCTGTAGACTTCACTAGCGTAGCTTGGATATTCGGGTGTAGATGGTAGGAACGTTACAAATACAGGAGGCATTCGCAGAAAGAGAAGGCCGCTCTGAACGGGAGCTCCAGCCGCGGCCCGTGGCGGCTCCTCGCAGCGCCGCTTCCCCGCTCGTCTATAATGCAGGAGCTCGGCTCTGGAGCCGAGCAGCAGCTGCAACACTCCGCCGCTCCATCAACGACGGATGCGCTTAAAATCTGAATACCCCGGCGCGCCTCGCCACGGCTGCTCCGGTCCCAGGCGGCGCCCTTTGTAACGAGCAGGTTGTAGACTGTAGACTGTAGAGTGCAGAGTGAAGCGCCCAGCCAGCTGACGCGGCCACGGCGGCGCGCCACTGCTGTTGACTTTAGTCGGAACGGCGCTTTTCAGACGTGTGTACCGACACCGCTCTTGCGCTTGTCAGCAAGCTGTGTTCCCCGACTTCGTCGCATGTGGCTATTCGCAGTTAGTTTTCGTTACATCGGATAAATAAAGCAAATGATGCTTTGGAAAGGAAGTTACGGAGATTGTGACCTCCGTCCCGTCAATCACTAGGTCGTTACAGGTGCAGCAAAAACTCGAACAGGGCGAGGATGGAAAAGTACATGGGTTCCTGTCATTTTCAAACAACCAATACTGGCATTTGCCTTAACTGATTCAGCGGAATTACTGGAACATTTCCGCCGTCGAGTATGTGCACTTCACAGAAAGGTACGTTCATCTAAATCAGTCCTCGAAATCGATCTTAGGTGTCCAATGGAGGCTACACAGTATACCAATATTTGGGCATGCCCCTCCACTCTTTATTCTCCTGTGCTATTCGCTGAAAGTAATTGGGAAGAAAGATTGTTCATAACCTGCTGTGTGAGCCCAAATTTCACTGCTTTAACGTCTTTACCACTACAGGCGCAGGTCTAAGCGTGCACAAAGCAACACCGCTAGCGGTCTGAGGCCCCTTTGCTACGGTTCATGCGGCTACACTCGTCGGAAGTTCGAGTCCTCCTTTGGGCATGGCTGTATATGTGTTGTCCTTAGCGTAAGTTAGTTTAAGTTAGATTAAGTAGTGTGTAAGCCTAGGGACCGATGACCTCAGCGGTTTGGTCCCAAAGAAGCTTACCACAAATTTCCAAAAGCAACACCTGATAGTCACTTTTGGTGACTATTCAATATCACGGCAATGATAAGAAATACTAAAATATTTGTCAACAAAATTTAGGATTCGATTTAAAATACATAAAGAAACTGTGCCAGTAAGTCAGATTATAATACAATCAACAACCCAGGCAATTAAATTTCTAAGTAATTAAATACACCACTGCAAACACATTATATGTTCCGCAAAAATTACTCAGTGAAATGAAATGATTGTGCGGCATTGTTGGCCAGGAGGACACGTACGGGGAATTTCCTCCGCCGAGTTGCAAGTCTTATTTCAGGTGACGCCACATTGGGCGACATGTGCGTCGGTGATGATGAGATGATAACGAAGACAGCACAACAACCAGTCTACGGACGGAAAAAATCTCCACACTGGCCGGGAATTGAACCCGGGCCTGCGGCATGCAAGGCAAGCACGTTACCACAATTATTCAGTAAAAGATTTCTACAATATAGCTGAGTCAGACCCATTACCGTTTCACATAGAGCTGGATTAGCTTAATTTCATATTATCAATCTTTAAATCAACATCGCTGGGGATAAAACCAGTGAGATTATTTTTAACTGTCTCCAGACCCACAAAACAGTATCACAGGGTTCAGTAGTCGAACTTATTCCATTATTAATCTTAGTAATTTTTTGTTAAAAAATACAATTCTTGTGCAAAATGCAGGACTAGCCATGAGTTCTCTGCTTGCTGGCACTATTACTATTTATCAACCATCTTTAAAACCAGTTTCTCACTAATGCACAAGAGACACCGAAAATGATTTATTACGAAATGTATACTGATGACATTCTGTTCTTGTATGTAGGATGTAGAAAAGACACTGATCTATTTACTCTTAAGATGAATGAATCTCATCCAAACATTAACTTTCTTGTAGAACATTGGCAAACTATGTCCATTAATTTTCTGGATTTTTGCATTACTAACAAATGTAAATTTTCCAGAATGAGATTTTCACTCTGCAGCGGAGTGTGCGCTGATATGAAACTTCCTGGCAGATTAAAACTGTGTGCCCGACCGAGACTTGAACTCGGGACCTTTGCCTTTCGCGGGCAAGTGCTCTACCAACTTTTTTTTTTTTGCTCTTTCACAGAAGGGGTAAAAAGACTTTTTTTACCCCCTTTTTTACCACCTTACACCGCTTTTTTTGTTTTTTAGTGCTCTACCAACGTATTTTTATATATTAAAAAATTTATTTTATTTATTTTTTTATTTTTTTCAATGTCAGGCAACCCACCTTTGCTGACATAAATTTTGTTGTACTACCGCATAAATTATGTCTGCAATGTCCATATGTTGACAAATAGTGGCTAATTAGAAAATTAATTAATTAAGGAAATGAATAAAACTGAGAATGCCCAAATGAAAGACATGAAGACATTGCGGATAGTACGAATACAAAAGAAACATGCTCCTGTAGCAATGAAATGAAATTCGTGTCGGGGGCGACACCTGCTCACGACCCGACCAACTGAGCTACCGAAGCACGACTCACGCCCGGTACTCACAGCTTTACTTCTGCCAGTACCTCGTCTCCTACCTTCCAAACTTTACAGAAGCTCTGTAAAGTTTGGAAGGTAGGAGACAAGGTACTGGCAGAAGTAAAGCTGTGAGTAGCGGGCGTGAGTCGTGCTTCGGTAGCTCAGTTGGTAGAGCACTTGCCCGCGAAAGGCAAAGGTCCCGAGTTCGAGTCTCGGTCGGGCACACAGTTTTAATCTGCTAGGAAGTTTCAAATGTAAATTTTGTTTAGTGTTTATCGCAGGCCTACAAAATTCATGTCATTATTTCTCAAAATGCTTGCCATCCGGCGTGGCCTACAAAACGATGACTCAAAATGAGACCACCTTTTGTCTGTTCATGTCTCTTACACGCCCCAAAAGGTCTGTTAACAACAGTAAACACGAACACCACTAATGTACTGTTGTGGTCATTCTACCTGTCACAGAGAAATGTAACTCTGTTTACGTATCCGCCGATGGTATACATGTGTACGAACGTAATGCGACAACGTCTTGTGGGTACTTCATTTTTTGGTCAAACATTTTATAAGTGTAATATACTCTTTGCGGGACATCCGCAACTGTTGCTAAAATTTTTCATGATGAGTAATTTTGCTCCGGTTGTACTTGACAAATCCTTTATCTGGACAAAATTGTTCACCGACACTGGTTTCAGGCTGTAAAGCCCATGTTCAGGTACTACAAAAAAAAAAGAGGGAATCTTCATAAAATCGATTAACGTTAAAAGGACGCATACAAAGATGAACATTAGGTCATACCTTGATTGCGTACGAGAATATCGTCATGTAAAAAATCCAGAAAATTTATGAAGTAGCGTATTTAGTATTTTTTCGAGTTTAGTAGTCATGCTGGATTCCACGTTACTGAAGATTTTGTGATCGTGACTATGTACGTTGCTTAATGCTTTGCGTCGCATTACTTGCAACCGTAGCCTTCCATTCTTAATAAGACGTACATTTTATATTGACATATCTCCCTTTCATATTTTACACTTTACTTTTATTAATTTTACAGTTATTGCTATGTTTTTATTAACTTTATTTCTTGAAAAGTTCTTTATATAGTTTTAATGGTTCATATGGCTCTGAGCACTATGGGACTTAACATCTATGGTCACCAGTCACCTACACATAGAACTACTGAAACCTAACTAACCTAAGGACATCACACACATCCATGCCCGAGGCAGGATTCGAACCTGCGACCGTAGCTGTACTTTTATTATTCTTATTTTTTGTCGACTGCATTTACATTGCTTGTCTTGCTTTTACTGCTATCTCTGTAGCAGGCCTGTCTTAACTAATGCCATGCGTAAGTAAGATGGTTTTAGCTCTGTCAGTAGCGGCTGGCGTTTGGGTGGAAACGTGGTTGTGCTGCCGTATTGTCAGCTATGATTTCTTCGGTTGTCCCTCCCGGCCACGGTACACTCTGTTACATGTGTACTGAGGCGTCTAATTGAACTCCGCGCGCCAGTCTGCTGAGCGTCCAAGAGATGCAACAGGCTGGGCACTTCCTGTATAATAAGGTAAGCTACTCCTGAGGATCACAAATTAACACCTTACGGCTATTATACGACCATTTAAATTTCTTAAGCCCATGACAAATGTCTAGTCGTTCGCAGTTGGTTCACATGTTACATTAGGATGGCAACGTGTGCTTATTTGCTGTTCAGTTAAAGTTTTTTCTCGCTCAGGCCCCGTTTACCCAGTGTGGGATTGTTTGACTCTGAGAACCTTTTCATGCCTCGCCGGCACGGGATCACCCACGCTAGTTGACAAATTTTTTATACGACTGGTACGACTTTCTCGTGAGCAATCGAGGTATGACCTGATGTTCACATTAAATGTATTTTGCATGGTCTTTTTAATGTTAATTAATTTAATGCATAATGCCTCTTAGTTTTCGTTGTTGTTTGTAGCGCCTGAAGATAAGATTGAAATCCTGAAACCCGGATCGTGTCTGCGATTGTGTCCATGTCAAAGTTTTGTCAAGCACAATTGGAGCAGATTTATTCATCATGAAAAATTTTGTATGCAGTTTGGACGGACCATAAAATTTGTTATACTCTAACTGAATGCGCTATTTCTCTAAAGGAGATATGCCAGTTTGTGTAAAATATTAAAGAAGCATTAGACTTCTCGCCTGCCTGAGCCTATGTAGAACTCCCGAGGTCACTGACAGAGAAAATGCGAGTGACATTCTACACTAGGGGCAACTTTTGTTAGGCTGAAACCGCCTCGCAAGGGGGAGAGCGATGGGGAGCCATAGAACTGGCGCGGACGACGCCAGCCGCGGCAGCGCCAGACGTGGGCGCCGGGAAAGGATTTGCGTGGCGAGTGTCGGGAAGCCCAGCAGCGGCGGGGGCGGCAGAGGCGGCGGGGGGCGGCTGCCGGCCTAATCCCACCCCTGGCCCGCCCCCGCCACCGCACCTGGCCTCCAGAGTCGCTGCCCCCGCGGTTGTCCGTACCCAGCCGACGCGACCGGCCGTCTGTGCGACATCGGTCGTCTCTCTCGCTGACCGCCACGCACAGGGCATTCTACAAGTAACGTCACGCACTTGGTAGACTTCACCTAACACACGGTGCTTAAAAATTGGTGCAACTTACATGACACTTGATGTTGACAAAAAGAGGAAAGTGCGATACTGCTTTTACGAGCCACGTAGTGAACATGTGAAAAAATTACGAAAACATCATGACATCTAGTCTAATGTCGTTACACTGTTAACCTGCGCGGATACCCGCTAATGTTCAAAGGACCGCTACAGGGAGAGGGAGGTGTGTCGGCCATGGATGGGGTCCGCCCGAGGGATCAATGACGGAGATCGGTGAGCCAGGCGGTCTGGATGTGGGTTTTACGCGGTTTCTCACGTATGACTAGGTAAATACCGGGCTGGTACCCATGTCCCGTCTCAGTTACAAGATTCGCAAACATTTAAAAAGCTTACGCTTACTTTTACATGGATAACACTATACGCATACTAGTTGGGATGCACATATTTCGTCGCGTGGGTAATAGAGTAGCGACGGGAAGGGCATCCGTCAACCCCCTAAACGAACCTTGCCATATCCATTGTAATCATACCGGCCCTGAGCCGATGCTGGACTAAGGCTCAAGAAAAAGAGGTGACTTTGACATTGGCGATATACTGAAAGATAAACAACACATACAGTTTTGATTTTTCTTTTTCTTTTTGAGTCTTCAGTCCTCTAACTGGTTTGACGCAACCCGCCACGAATTACCCTCCCGTACCAACCTCTTCAGCTTTGAGTAGCACTTATAACCTAAGTCCACAATTATTTGCGATGTCGTGCTATTAGCAAGAGCACCCGCGTCGGTCGTCTGCTGGTATAGCTCATTAACGCCAGATTTCCCCCTACTGTCCTAACGAATACCTTTGCCGTTCGTCTCGCATTGATTTCTGTGGTTATATCATGCAGTGTTGCTTGTCTGTTAGCGCTGACAACTCGACGCATCTACATCTACATCAATACTCCGCAAGCCACCTGACGGTGTGTAGCGGAGGGTACTTTGAGTACCTCTACCGGTTCTCACTTCTATTCCAGTCTCGTATTGCTCGTGGAAAGAAGGATTGTCGGTATGCCTGTGTGTGGGCTGTAATCTCTCTGATTTTATCCTCATGGTCTCTTCGCGAGATATACGTTGGAGGGAGCAATATACTGCTAGACTACTCGGTGAAGGTATGTTCTCGAAACTTCAACAAAAACCCGTACCGAGCTACTGAGCGTCTCTCCTGCAGAGTCTTCCGCTGGAGTTTATCTATCATCTCCGTAACGCTTTCACGATTACTAAATGATCCTGTAACGAAGCGCGCTGCTCTCCGTTGGATCTTATCTCTTCTCCTATCTGGTACGGATCCCACACTGCTGACCAGTATTCAAGCAGTGGGAGAATAAGTGTACTGTAACCTATTTCCTTTGTTTTCGGATTGCATTTCCTTAGGATTCTTCCAATGAATCTCAGTCTGGCATCTGCTTTACCGACGATCAACTTTATATGATCATTCCATTTTAAATCACTCCTAATGCCTACTCCCAGATAATTTATAGAATTAACTGCTTCCAATTGCTGACCTGCTATATTGTAACTAAATGATGAAGGATCTTTCTTTCTATGTATTCGCAGCACATTACACTTGTGTACATTGAGATTCAATTGCCATTCCCTGCACCACGCTTCAATTCGTTGCAGATCCTCCTGCATTTCAGTACAATTTTCGATTGTAACAACCTCTCGGTATACTACAGCATCATCCGCAAAAAGCCTCAGTGAACTTCCGATGTTATTCACAAGGTCATTTATGTATACTGTGAATAGCAACGGTCCTACGACACTCCCCTGCGGCACACCTGAAATCACTCATAATTCGGAAGACTTCTCTCCATTGAGAATGACATGCTGCTTTCCGTTATCTAGGAATTCTTCAATCCAATCACACAATTGGTCTGATAGTCCATATGCTCTTACTTTGTTCATTAAACGACTGTGGGGAACTGTATCGAATGCCTTGTGGAAGTCAAGAAACACGGCATCTACCTGGGAACCCGTGTCTATGGCCCTCTGAGTCTCGTGGACGAATAGCGCGAGCTGGGTTTCACACGATCGTCTTTTTTGAAACCCATGCTGATTCCTACAGAGTAGATTTCTAGTCTCCAGAAAAGTCATTGTACTCGAACATAATACGTGTTCCAAAATTCTACAACTGATCGACGTTAGAGATATAGGTCTATAGTTTGCACATCTGTCGACGTCCCTTCTAGCAAACGGGGATGACCTGTGCCCTTTTCCAATCCTTTGGAATGCTACGCTCTTCTGGAGACCTACGGCACATCGCTGCAAGACGGGGGCAAGTTCCTTCGCGTACTCTGTGTAAAATCGAACTGGTATCCCATCAGGTCCAACGGCCTTTCCTCTTTTGAGCGATTTTAATTGCTTTTCTATTCCTTTGTCATCTATTTCGATATCTACCATTTTGTCATCTGTGCGACAATCTAGAGAAGGAACTACAGTGCAGTCTTCCTCTGTGAAACAGCTTTGGAAAAAGACATTTAGTATTTCAGCCTTTAGTCTGTCATCCTCTGTTTCAGTACCATTTTGGTCACAGAGTGTCTGGACAGTTTGTTTTGATCCACCTACCGCTTTGACATTTCTTAGGATTTTCTGCTAAGTCAGTACATAGAACTTTACTTTCGAATTCATTGAACGCCTCTCGCATAGCCCTCCTCACACTACATTTCGTTTCGCGTAATTTTTGTTTGTCTGCAAGGCTTTGGCTATGTTTATGTTTGCTGTGAAGTTCCCTTTGCTTCCGCAACAGTTTTCTAACTCGGTTGTTGTACCACGGTGGTTCTTTTCCATCTCTTACGATCTTGCTTGGCACATACTCATCTAATGCAAATTGTACGATGGTTTTGAACTTTGTCCACTGATCCTCGACACTATCTGTACTTGAGACAAAACTTTTGTGTTGAGCCGTCAAGTACTCTGAAATCTGCTTTTTGTCACTTTTGATAAACAGAAAAATCTTCCAACCTTTTTTAACATTTCTATTTACGGCTGAAATCATCGATGCAGTAACCGCTTTATGATCGCTGATTCCCTGTTCTGCGTTAACTGTTTCAAATAGTTCATGTCTGTTTGTCACCAGAAGGAACCGCAAACGGCGCTGCTCTCTGTCGTTAAGTGAAAACCATTGCCCACTGAGTTATTCGTGGTGAGAGGTAGTGCCTGAAATTCGGTATTCTCAGTGTCCTCTTACCGCTGTCGATCTCGGAATATTGAGTTCTCTAATGATTTCCGAAATGGAATGTCTTATGAGTCTAACACCCACGATCAAAATCACGACGGAAACCTTTTCACATGAATCACCTGAGTACAAATGACAGTTCTGCCAATGCACTGCCCTTTTATACCTTCTGTACGTGATACGTCCGCTGTCTGTATAATGCCTATCGCTATATCTCTATCCCATGACTTTTGTCACCTCGGTGTATGCCCGCATCGGAGTCGCGGTACGTTGCATTTACGCTGCAGAAAATCCTTCAAACGTAAACTTTTTCATCTCCCCTTACACGTATTGAACTATTACACTCACTGGAACGCAAGACAGCCTTTACAGAATGAGAGGACAGTAATCCACATTTCCATATTTACCGTCATATCACGAGTCCTCCACAAGACAATAATTTGTAAGAGAAATTTATCAAAAACGAATAAAATTTCCTCTAGGCCCTCGCAAATCATAAATACACTACTGGCCATTAAAATTGCTACAACACGAAGATGACGTGCTACAGACGCTAAATTTAACCGACAGGAAGAAGATGCTGTGATATGCAAATGATTAGCTTTTCTGAGCATTCACACAAGGTTGGCGCCGGTGGTGACACCTACAACGTACTGACACGAGGAAAGTTTCCAACCGATTTCTCATACACAAACAGCAGTTGACCGGCGTTGCCTGGTGAAACGTTGTTGTGATGCCTCGTGTAAGGAGGAGAAATGCGTACCATCACGTTTCCGACTTTGATAAAGGTCGGATTGTAGCCCGTCGCGATTGCGGTTTATCGTATCGCGACATTGCTGCTCGCGTTGGTCGAGATCCAATGACTGTTAGCAGAATATGGAATCGGTGGGTTGAGGAGGGTAATACGGAACGCCGTGCTGGATCCCAACGGCCTCGTATCACTAGCAGTCGAGATGACAGGCATCTTATCCGCATGGCTGTAACGGATCGTGCAGCTACGTCTTCATCCCTGAGTCAACAGATGGTGACGTTTGCAAGACGACAACCATCTGCACGAACAGTTCGACGACGTTTGCAGCAGCATGGACTATCAGCTCGGAGACCATGGCTGCGGTTACCCTTGACGCTGCATCACAGACAGGAGCGCCTGCGATGGTGTGCTCAACGACGAACCTGGGTGCACGAATGGCAAAACGTGATTTTTTCGGATGAATCCAGGTTCTGTTTACAGCATCATGATGGTCGAATCCGCGTTTGGCGACATCGCGGTGAACGCACATTGGAAGCGTGTATTCGTCATCGCCATACTGGCGTATCACGCGGCGTGATAGTATGGTGTGCCATTGGTTACACGTCTCGGTCACCTCTTGTTCGCATTGACGGCTCTTTGAACAGTGGACGTTACATTTCAGATGTGTTACGATCCGTGGCTCTACCCTTCATTCGATCCCTGCGAAACCCTACATTTCAGCAGGATAATGCACGGCGGCATGTTGCAGTTCCTGTACGGGCATTTGTGGATACAGAAAATGTTCGACTGCTGCCCTGGCCAGCACATTCTCCAGATCTCTCACCAATTGAAAACGTATGGTCAACGGTGGTCGAGCAACTGGCTCGTCACAATATGAAGAACTGTGGTATCGTGTTGAACCTCATGGGCAGCTGTACCTGTACACGCCATCCAAGCTCTATTTGACTCAGTGCGCAGGCGTATCAAGGCCGTTATTACGGTCAGAGGTGGTTGTTCTGGGTACTGATTTCTCAGGATCTATGCACACAAATTGCGTGAAAATGTAATCACATTTCAGTTCTAGTATAATATATTTGTCCAATGAATACCCGTTTATCATCTGCATTTCTTCTTGTTGTAGCAATTTTAATGGCCAGTAGTGTAGTATAAATGTGGTGAACCATGTTGGGAGGAAGATGGGATATAACGCTTGTGCGGCAGCTGTTAAGCAAGAAACATGGTGTGCAGTTAGCTTATGGAGCAGATTAGATGCGCTCCTAATTACATCGATCACAGTGGTTGCATCGTCTCATGACACGACGGGATGCTTAGCGATATGACGTAAACGCAACTGATTTCAAAGTAACGCAGGCCAATTCATGTTAAGCAAAGATGGCAGTGGCTAATTTTTGAAAACGATCTAAAAATCAGACAGCACCGACCAGAACCTACATCGTAATAGGGGGGGAACGTGGGTCTCCGCTAGCTTTAATGCCTCGGTGAAGTGTCTCCATCAGTAAAAAAAGTAGTTCACATACCCTACTGGAGAGGCTGTGCTGACCCCTTTTTAGCCTCTTAGATGCTGCGGCTATGCCACCGTGGGCATCCAGAGGTAGCGCCACACAAACACCACTGTGAATTAAAAGCCTTCTGGCCTTCTTGGGACTGTGTTAAACAATATGATTAGCAGTGTCAAAATTATTTTGACCTCACCATCCAACGTGGGCAACACATCGACCTATCCAGAATACCGAGAAAAAATTATATTACAGTGGAAATTAGCATATCAAGTTTCCCGACATATTAAATATTCCCGCAGTCGACACGTAACTGCGGTCACCAGGTATTTATTTTCCTCTCTACGTGAATCTGCCATTTGATCCCATATTAACTACAAACATCAAAAAATTTCTTGCATCATCTCGGTTCCGAGAGTTCCGGAAACTATACAGAAAATTGGAATAAAGCTCAACATAAACATCATTTCCGCCCTTTTTATTGAATATGCGAACCACACACTGCATGTTGTACCACCATACAGCGAAACCTTCATAGGTGGTACTCCAGATTGCTGTACACATCAGTACCGCTAACGCCCAGTAGCACGTCCTCTTGCATTGATGCATACCTGTATTCGTCGTGGCATGTTATCCACAAGTTCATCAAGACACTGTTGGCCCAGCTTTTCCGACTCCTCAATGGCCATTCAGCGTAGCTCCCTCAGAGTGGTTGGTGAGTCACGCCGTCCATACACAGCCCTTTTCAGTCTATCCCAGGCATAATCGATAGGGTTCATGTCTGGAGAACATGCTGGCCACTCTAGTCGATTGACTTCGTTATCCTGAAGGAAGTCGTTCAAAAGATGTGCACGATGGGGGCGCGAATTGTCGTCCATGAAGACAGGTGCCTCGCCAATATGGTGCCCATATGGTTGCACTATTGGTCGGGGGATGGCATTTATGTATCGTACAGTCGTTATGGCGCCTTCCGTGACCACCAGCGGCGTACGTCGGCCCCACATAATGCCACCCCAAAACAGCAGGGAACCTCCACTTTGCTGTACTCTCTGGACAGTGTGTCTAAGGCGTTCAGCCTGACCGGGTTGCCTCCAAACATGTCTCCCACGATTGTCTGGTTGAAGACATAAGCGACACTCATCGGTGAAGAGAACGTGATGCCAGTACTGAGCGGTCCATTCTGCACGTTGTTGGCCCAATCTGTACCGCACTGCATGGTATCGTGGTTGCAAACATGGACCTCGCCATGGACGTCGGGAATGAAGTTGCGCATCATGCAGCCTATTGCGCACAGTTTGGGTCGTAACACGACGTCCTGTGGCTGCACGAAAAGCATTATTCAACACGGCGGCGTTGCTGTCAGGGTTCCTCCGAGCCATAATCCGTAGGTAGCGGTCATCCACTGCAGTAGTAGCCCGTTGGGCGGCCTGAGCGATGCATGTCATCGACAGTTCCTGTCTCTCTGTATCTCCTCCATGGCGAAACAACATCGCTTTGGTTCACTCCGTGGCGCCTGGACATTTCCATTGTTGAGAGCCCTTCCTAGCACAAAGTGACAACGCGGACGCGATCGAACCGCGATATTGACAGTCCAGCCATGTCTGAACTACAGACAACACGAGCCGTGTACCTCCTTCCTGGTAGAATGACTAAAAAAAGGATCGGCTATTGGATCCCCTCCGTCTAATAGGCGCCGGCCGTAGTGGCCGAACGGTTCTAGGCGCTCAGTCCGGAACCGCGCGACTGCTACGGTCGCAGGTTCGAATCCTGCCTCGGACATGGGTGTGTGTGATGTCCTTAGGTTAGTTAGGTTTAAGTAGTTCTAAGCTCTAGGGGACTTATGACCTAAGATGTTGAGTCCCATAGTGGTCAGAGCCATTTGAACCATTTGAACCCATAGTGCTCAGAGCCATTTGAACCATTTTTTGTCTAATAGGCGCTTCTCATGAATGCTTGTTTACATCTTTGGGCGGGTTTGGTTCAAATGGCTCTGAGCACTATGGGACTTAACATCTATGGTCATCAGTCCCCTAGAACTTAGAACTACTTAAACCTAACTAACCTAAGGACATCACACACATCCATGCCCGAGGCAGGATTCGAACCTGCGACCGTAGCAGTCGCGCGGCTCCGGACTGAGCGCCTACAACCGCTAGACAACCGCGGCCGGCTGGGCGGGTTTAGTGACATCTCTGAACAATCAAAGGCACTGTGTCTGTGATACAATATCCACAGTCAACGTCCGTCTTCACGAGTTCTGGGAACCGGGGTGATGCAAAACTTTTTTTGATGTGTATACTTCAGTACTCTCTCTTTGAAAGGGCGGACGAAATGCCCGCAAAGGCATGACTGTCTGAAATATCGAGGAAATTCTCAGCTTTACATGGTGTAACGTTCGACGCCTGAATACGGTATTATCCATAACTACAGTCTCACATTTTATGAACAATATTATTGCGACGAACCTTCTAGCTCGCTGTCGGCTTGGAGTAATAGTAAGAAAAAGACATACCACCAGCATCAGGGGAACGTGTAGTGAAACAGAGTGCTTACTACTGGTAACGGGTGCCGACGCGTTGCAGAACATGGCGCGTTGCTGAAGTGCGCCAGGCTGCTGCTGCGCCGAAGCTTTATGCCACCAGAGGGCGGCCTGCGAGGTCGGTCTCCACGCACAATCGTTGCGCTGGCGCAGCGCCAGTTATAAAAATTTACGGCGCCTGAAATATTAAGCGATGGCCCGCTATGGCGCCGGCAGGCGGCCTTTAAATCCGGCAGCAGGCAGAGCCTTCCTTCCGTGCTGCTGCAGTCCGCAGTGCGCGCCCTCTGGGTGAACGGCAGGCCGGAATACGTCAGCTGCCTGCCGGCCTGCCTACCTACCTACCCTAGCTAGCTACCTGTCTAACTCCACTGGCCCAGCAGCTCCCTAGAAAAAGCTCCGCAACCTACTTCGTTTCAGTTCCACCATTTTAGTTAGCGAATCGTCTTCTTCTCGTCCCTACCTTTTATCCTGTCTAGTACAAGGTCTTCTTCTTCAGGATTTGGGAGGAAATTTTTTGACAATGTTGACTGGAATACATTCTTTCAAATTTTAAAGGTGGCAGGGATAAAATATAGGGAAAGGCTATTTACAATTTGTACAGAAACCAGATGGCAGTTATAAGAGTCGAGGGACATGAAAGGGAAGCTGTGGTTGGGAAAGGAGTAAGACAGGGTTGTAGCCTCTCCCCGATGTTATTCAATCTGTATATTAAGCAAGCAGTAAAGGAAACAAAAGAAAAATTCGGAGTAGGTATTAAAATCCATGGAGAAGAAATAAAAACTTTGAGGTTCGCCGATGACATTGTAATTCTGTCAGAGACAGCAAAGGACTTGGAAGATCAGTTGAATGGAATGGACAGTGTCTTGAAAGGAGGATATAAGATGAACATCAACAAAAGCAAAACGATGATAATGGAATGTAGTCGAATTAAGTCGGGTGATGCTGAGGGAATTAGATTAGGAAATGAGACACTTAAAGTAGTAAAGGAGTTTCGCTATTTGGGGAGCAAAATAACTGATGATGGTCGAAGTAGAGAGGATATAAAATTTAGACTGGCAATGGCAAGGAAAGCGTTTCTGAAGAAGAGAAATTTGTTAACATCCAGTACAGATTTAAATCTTAGGAAGTCATTTCTGAAATTATTTGTATGGAGTGTAGCCATGTATGTAAGTGAAACATGGACGCTAAATAGTTTAAACAAGAAGAGAATAGAAGTTTTCGAAATGTGGTGCTACAGAAGAATGCTGAAGATTAGGTGGGTAGATCACATAACTAATGAGGAAGTATTGAATAGGATTGGAGAGAAGAGAAGTTTGTGGCACAACTTGACCAGAAGAAGGGATCGGTTGGTAGGACATGTTCTGAGGCATCAAGGGATCACCAATTTAGTATTGGAGGGCAGCGTGGAGGGTAAAAATCGTAGAGGGAGACCAAGAGATGAATACACTAAGCAGATTCAGAAGGATGTAGGTTGCAGTAAGTACTGGGAGATGAAGAGGCTTGCACAGGATAGAGTAGCATGGAGAGCTGCATCAAACCAGTCTCAGGACTGAAGACCACAACAACAACAACATTCAACACTGTCGTCGTATGTATCTCGTGACGCAATGGTGAGCCTAAGCGAGGCAATTCATGTGCACCGCTTTTCTATGAATCGTGTTCTGTGTGTTATGTAACAGATCGAGACGAACTATTGAAGAATGTGCACATTTCTGTAGTAGTCGTCCTGATGCATCTTTTATCGAGCACTCAAGTGTTTATTATTACAACTTTTATTTTTTACTAACGTCGATTACTACTCATTAAGTTTCCAGAATGAGAATTTCACTCTGCAGCGGAGTGTGCGCTGATGTGAAATTTCCTGGCAGATTAAAACTGTGTGCCGGACAGAGACTCAAACTCGGGACCTTTGCATTTCTCGGGCAAGTGCTCTAACATCTGAGTTACCCAAGCGCCACTCACTTCCCGTCATCACAGCTTTACTTCTGCCAGTACCTCGTCTCCCAACTTCCAAATTTCCCAGGATTCACCTGCGAAATTTGGAAGTTAGGAGACGAGGTACTGGTAGAGGTACAGCTGTGAAGACAAGACGTGAGTCGTGCTTGGGTAGCTCAGACGGTAGAGCACCTGCCCACGAAAGTCAAAGGTCCCAAATTCGAGTCTCGGTCCGGCACAGTGTTTTAATCTGTCAAGACGTTTGGTACTCATTAAGTTATTTGGAAGCATAATCAACGTCACTATTATCTAATTATGTAAAAGGATGTTTGTTATGTAAACACTGTTGTATTCCTAGTCTTCCCATAACTGAAAATAGAATTAAATACATGAGATAACTGTACGATGGGATTATTGACCGGGAGACTGCAGCTTGGTGCAAGTCTTTTCACTTAACGCCTCTTCAGCGACCTGCAAGTCTATGAAAATGAGACAAAATTATGAGGACAACACTAACACCCAATCCACGAGGAAAGAAAAGCTCCGATGCCGCCATTATTCCCGTTTGATGAATCCTCGTTGGTCTCTATAGACTATTTACACGATTTTGAAGTACATAATTTTTTTTCTGTGGCTAGTGACCGTAAATAAAGAAACATGTGAGGTCATCCACATGAGTGCTGAAAGGAATCCGTTACACTTCGGTTACACGATAAATCAGTCAAATCTATAGACCGTAAATTCAACTAAATACTTACGAATTACAATCACGAACAACTTAAATTGGAAAGAACAAACAGGAAATGTTGTGGGGAAGGCGAACCAAAGACTGAAATATACGAATAGAACGCTTAGAAGACGCAACAGATATACTAGTGGGACTGCCTACACTGCACTTGTCCGTCCTCTTTTGGAGTACTCTGCGCGGTATGGGATCCTTACCACATAGGATTAACGAAGTACATAGAGCAAGTTCAAAGAAGGGCAGCACGTTTTGTATTATCGAGAAACAGGCGTGAGAGTGTCACTGACATGATACAGGTTTTCGGTTCTACATCGTTATAACAGATGTGTATTTCGTTGCGGCAGAATCTTCTCATGAAATTTCAGTAATCAGCTTTCTCCTCCGAATGAGAAAATATTTTGTTGACGTCGACCTACGTGGGGAGAAATGATTATCGTATCTTCGCACGGAAAGATGTAGGTGTTCGTTTTTTCCGCCCGCTGTTCGAGACCGGAATAATAGAGAGTTATTGTGAAGATGGTTCGATGAACCCTCTGCCAGGCACTTGTGTGATTTCCAGAATATCCATGTACATGTAGACTCCGGAACCAAACTCTTGACCGTGTACTACTCGAAAAATGAATTAAAAAGGAGGATTAGGTTTCAACGTCCCGTCGACATCGAGGTCATTAGAAATAGAACACACGCTAGGTTTACGGAAGCAATCAGCCGAGTGCTTTTCAACTTATTTGAGAGAACAACGGAAAATCCAAATCTGGATGGGCGGATCATAACTTGGACTGCCCTCTTCCCGAATACAAGTCCATTGTCTCAACACAATTGTTTTTCGAACTGACATATTGTCAAATGGATGTTCGCGACATTGCAAATTCGTATAACAATTTATTAGGTGAAGATCGCCTAATTACTGGATATCTTCAAATTACAGCATTTCAGCTTATTAATGCCATCTTCAGATGTGACAAAAATCCAGTAGTATGTATATTGAACAGCATGAAAGGTGTATAAAATATGTCAATAAGAAGAATATGAGAAATGTTATACCATTTTCATGATGTTTAGTTTGCATGTAACTGGAATTTCTACATAGTGACGAAAGTGTTTGTGGATTTTATTCACATCTAAAGATGGCAATTTTATGATGAAAATTGTAAACTGAATGTATTAAATACGCGATCTTAACATAATATACTATTACACTCCTGGAAATTGAAATAAGAACACCGTGAATTCATTGTCCCAGGAAGGGGAAACTTTATTGACACATTCCTGGGGTCAGATACATCACATGATCACACTGACAGAACCACAGGCACATAGACACAGGCAACAGAGCATGCACAATGTCGGCACCAGTACAGTGCATATCCACCTTTCGCAGCAATGCAGGCTGCTATTCTCCCATGGAGACGATCGTAGAGATGCTGGATGTAGTCCTGTGGAACGGCTTGCCATGCCATTTCCACCTGGCGCCTCAGTTGGACCAGCGTTCGTGCTGGACGTGCAGACCGCGTGAGACGACGCTTCATCCAGTCCCAAACATGCTCAATGGGGGACAGATCCGGAGATCTAGCTGGCCAGGGTAGTTGACTTACACCTTCTAGAGCACGTTGGGTGGCACGGGATACATGCGGACGTGCATTGTCCTGTTGGAACAGCAAGTTCACTTGCCGGTCTAGGAATGGTAGAACGATGGGTTCGATGACGGTTTGGATGTACCGTGCACTATTCAGTGTCCCCTCGACGATCACCGGTGGTGTACGGCCAGTGTAGGAGATCGCTCCCCACACCATGATGCCGGGTGTTGGCCCTGTGTGCCTCGGTCGTATGCAGTCCTGATTGTGGCGCTCACCTGCACGGCGCCAAACACGCATACGACCATCATTGGCACCAAGGCAGAAGCGACTCTCATCGCTGAAGACGACACGTCTCCATTCGTCCCTCCATTCACGCCTGTCGCGACACCACTGGAGGCGGGCTGCACGATGGTCCTCGCCGATACCCCAGGAGCAACAGTGTCCCTAATTTGCTGGGAAGTGGCGGTGCGGTCCCCTACGGCACTGCGTAGGATCCTACGGTCTTGGCGTGCATCTGTGCGTCGCTGCGGTCCGGTCCCAGGTCGACGGGCACGTGCACCTTCCGCCGACCACTGGCGACAACATCGATGTACTGTGGAGACCTCACGCCCCACGTGTTGAGCAATTCGGCGGTACGTCCACCCGGCCTCCCGCATGCCCACTATACGCCCTCGCTCAAAGTCCGTAAACTGCACATACGGTTCACGTCCACGCTGTCGCGGCATGCTACCAGTGTTAAAGACTGCGATGGAGCTCCGTATGCCACGGCAAACTGGCTGACACTGACGGCGGCGGTGCACAAATGCTGCGCAGCTAGCGCCATTCGACGGCCAACACCGCGGTTCCTGGTGTGTCCGCTGTGCCGTGCGTGTGATCATTGCTTGTACAGCCCCCTCGCAGTGTCCGGAGCAAGTATGGTGGGTCTGACACACCGGTGTCAATGTGTTCTTTTTTTCCATTTCCAGGAGTGTATATGAATCACCCGCGACAGTGTCTCTCAATCAAAACTAAATATCTCGTGAACGTATCGAGCAATAAGAGTTTTACGCGAATGGATCGGATCGTTCGACGTACACATCGCTCCCACAGAGCAATTTTTCCGTCTCCATAAAAGTCATCATAAGACCACAAAATGTGTTCCATAGCTGTAAACCAAACAGTGTGGTGTGTCTATTGTATTGTTATTCTGTCTTGCGAGCCTTCTTAAACACCAATCCTCGTTTATGCAATTACGTGGGACACTACCGACCTACGACAGGTTCTTGCTTCAGAGAATACAGTTCTACGGAACTGTTTATATAGACTCAAAAATGTTCAAATGTGGGTGAAATCTTATGGGACTTAACTGCTAAGGTCATCAGTCCCTAAGCTTACACACTACTAAACCTAAACTATCCTAAGGACAAACACACACCCATGCCCGAGGGAGGACTCGAACCTCCGCCGGCACCAGCCGCACAGTTATATAGACTCAAGGGGGGCACGCCATCACGTCAAGCATAGTTGTCACTCAGTTGACTTATTTCTGTATTTCGTTTTCACATCCGTGCGCTAGTATGAAGCAGTAACCGTGTTCTAATCTTCAGTGAAGAAGTTTCGTCTTAGCAGGCCACAACCAAACTTGACCGACTGCTATGCATTGAGTCTCCTTCTTTCAAACCCCATTACCCCATCCCGTCGCCTCCTTCCTTTCCGTTCACTACCAAGCCCGCTGTACGGCCGTCCAGTTTGGTCTGGCAGAAGTGTGCCGGACCACAGAGGTATCTCACAGCTGGGATCTCTGTGCTTTTTATGGCCCCCTCTTCGCAACCCACCAACTGCTCCCTCCCCTTCCCCCCTCCCTAATGTGCTAACAGGAGTCGTGCTCGAGCGGTCCTTGAGCTGCTCGGCGGGCGGTCGTCGTCACGAAACAAGAGCCGGTAACAGGTAGGAGACTGACAACCATTGTGCGGTACGCCGTATGTGGAAAGTCTCCGCCAGTTACAGACCCTCTGTCGCTCGTAATTTCAGCTATTCGCGTAGCGAGTAAGACGAGAAGACGCTGAGAAGTGATCCACGATCCAGAACAGAGACAGGGAATGGATTGAACATGAACAGGCCACGAAACAACCCCAAGTGAACATAAAAAAAAAAAATGTTCAAATGTGTGTGAAATCCCATGGCACTTAACTGCTAAGGTTATCAGTCCCTAAGCTTACACACTACTTAACCTAAATTATCCTAAGGACAAACACACACACCCATGAAACTTCCTGGAAGATTAAAACTGTGTGCCCGACCGAGACTCGAACTCGGGACCTTTGCCTTTCGCAGGAGAGCTTCTGTAAAGTTTGGAAGGTAGGAGACGAGGTACTGGCAGAAGTAAAGCTGTGAGTACCGGGCGTGAGTCGTGCTTCGGTAGCTCAGATGGTAGAGCACTTGCCCGCGAAGGGCAAAGGTCCCGAGTTCGAGTCTCGGTCGGGCACACAGTTTTAATCTGCCAGGAAGTTTCATATCAGCGCACACTCCACTGCAGAGTGAAAATCTCATTCTGGAAACATCCCCCAGGCTGTGGCTAAGCCATGTCTCCGCAATATCCTTTCTTTCAGGAGTGCTAGTTCTGCAAGGTTCGCAGGAGAGCTTCTGTAAAGTTTGTAAGGTAGGAGACGAGGTACTGGCAGAAGTAAAGCTGTGAGTACCGGGCGTGAATCGTGCTTGAGTAGCTCAGTTGGTAGAGCACTTGCCCGCGAAAGGCAAAGGTCCCGAGTTCGAGTCTCGGTCGGGCACACAGTTTTAATCTGCCAGGAAGTTTCATATCAGCGCACACTCCGCTGCACAGTGAAAATCTCATTCTGGACACACACCCATGCCCGAGGGAGGACTCGAACCTCCGGCAGGACCAGCTGCACAGTCCATGACTGCAGCTCCTTGGACCGCTCGGCTAATCCCGCGCGACCAAGGGAATGTAAACTGACAATTTCTTTCCGTGGCTGTTTGACAATACTGTCTGAAAATATAATTTAAGGAAATGAAAGCAGTCTGCACCCAACCATAAAGACTGTTTCTCTGAATGAACAGTTCACTTTTCCTTACGTAGTTTCGGGTATTGGAGTATCTACAATTGGACAAATACTGATCAGGGTCATATTTTGAACTGCACGTAGAACTAACGTACAACGTGAAATAAAAACTCTAGAGTTGTGAAAGTTGGTTGGTTGATTTGGGTGAGGGGACCTACAGCAAGGTCATCGGTGCCATCGGATTAGGGAAGAACAGGGAAGGAAGTCGGTCGTGCCTTTTCAAAGAAACAATCCCGGCTTTTGCCTGAAATAATTTAGGGAAATCCCGGGAAACTTAAATCAGGATGGGCGGACGCGGTTTGAACCGCGAATGCGAGTCCAGTGTCCTAACTACTGCACCACCTCGCTCGGTTAGGGTTGTGACAAGCCTACATACGGCATAAATCTGCACTCGCAATAAATAATACACCCTAATTTGTTTTTTGTCAGAACATATTTATTTTAAGACTTAGAATTTGGTGACAATGTCAGTCAACACTTCTTTTACTTGCACTACTTTTCTACATAGTTTTGTCATGTTCTGTTAAGTGTTTTTTTCAAATTGGAACAACCAAATATCCTGAAAAAAGACCCCTCATATGAAAAATATTCCAGATGAAAACCTAATATTTTCGAAGGAGACGTCTTACTGTGTTGAAACTGGCCACCTCCTGGGGGAGGGATCAACTATCTATTTTCAAACGGGAACCCCGTATGTTTTATTTCAAATTCTACGCCAAAAAATACTTGAGGTTTAACCCAAACAATTTTTTTTTCATTCACAGCAGATGGGTCTGTAATCTGCACGAGAGATATGGCGGTTATACGGAAGAACATTCCTAAATCAGTCACCCTGATGGTGTGGGGACTCACCGAAGTCAGCCGAAGAGAACAGAGAACTAACTTGCGTTACAAGCAGCGTATTGCCTGACTTCTAAATGCCTCCCTGTACAATCAAATTCGCAAAACTAAATTCAGTGTTTAACAGTAATATCAACTGTTTAAAAAGAGGTTAACATTTTTACTGAAAATGAAATGTAGAACCAGATGAATCGGTTCTTAACTGCGTAATCCGGAAAAACAGAATTTTGTCGATTAAGGTGCAATCTACCCCAAATGGAACAAAATGTTTTGGGTAAAATATGGGTATTTTCTGACGTAGAAGCCAAACCTACTATAAAAATTAGGAGTTTCCTCTGAAAATAAAAAGAAACTAACCCCCCACCCTCCAGGGTGTCATATCTGGCACACTGTTTTTCTTACAGTGCTTATTTTTGGAGATATTTAATTGCTCCAAATTAAAACAAACGCTCTGTAAAGCCTTACTGCTACGTTGTTTAATTACATATTGTATTCCCTCTTGGTAAAAGCTCTTATCCTATGCCCGTAGCCGTGCTTTGGGTGCATCCCTGGCAGAAAGACTAATCCATCGGCCTCAAACTGTTCCATCAGTTTAGATGAAATGACTTTCCTTTAAGGTTTTGGTCTGTCGTGAGCATTCGTGGAAGTCATCTTGTGCACATCTTTTTAACATCCAAGATCTCAGTCACTGCACACGCCCTTCCAATACTCAGCGGAGCAACGTTTGTGAAAAGACGTCCTGTATGTGGCCGACCATGAAGCATAGTTTCTTTATTAATCGCCTAACAGTAGCAACCCCATCATAACCTTACACTGCACACAAACGTTTATGGGTATTCCCCATGGTTCCTTTTTCCGAACGAAGAATTCAAGGAGTGTCTTGCGTAGACGCCAGTTTAGTGCGTTAGCTATAGAATAGCGTGAATTTTTTTAACGGTTTCCAATCATCCAAACTCCCTCTCGACAAGGTATTCGCAAATTAAATTTCAGTAGTGAAGAAACTGTCGGTAGCGGAGGTTCCTTGTTCGGCAAGGCCAAAATCTGTTACTATAGAAGAGTCTTAATGTTGTCGCGTAATGTTTTCTGCAACAACAGACTCTCGTGATTATCCCACGCACCTTGACCTCAAATTTGTACGTCATACTCGTACCAGATGGTGTTTTCCAACAGGATAACGCTCGCCCACATCCGGCTGTTGTAATCCGACATGCTGTACAGTATGTCGACATATTGCCTGGGCCAGCTAGATCACCAAACTTGTCTCTAGTCGAGCACTTATAGGACATCATCGGACGAGAACTCCAGCGTCGTCCACAAACGGCATAAATGTCTGGACAAGTCAACAGGAATCGAGCTTCATCCCACGAACTGGCATCGGGCACTTGTCCAACACGAGTCATATTCTTTTGCATGCTAGCATTCAACGTTTTGGCGGTTACACAAGTTACTTATATACAACTTAGTCTGTATTTCAAATTGAAAATACTTTCTTAAACACTTACATTTATACATATCAAGAAGAAAAGAGTATTTTTTCTGTTTACTTTTTAATAGAAAGAAAGGAAAGGCCCACTGATGATGCTAGAACTTCAGCGAAACATGTCTGAGTAATAAAAGAAAAGAATTGTGTTATGCTCCAGGCGGACCCCTCCAAAAATAAACAAAGAAGAGAGTTTATACGACTGACAGACAGACAAAAGTTCCCTCCCTTACATTACACGACTGTCATGGAGGATATCCGGCCACGAAGTTAAGAAATAAAATAAACTTTGCCAAATCCTGGAAAAGCGGATCTCATTCCAGATGAGAGAAACGGTAAAGAACAGTGTCACGTTTCTGCCGAAATCGTGGTAAATGTTTGAGCACCTGTTCGTCACAGGTAGGCAAAACAGTGTTAAAAAAACTGGGTGACACTCTTACTGAGTTTCTCTGAGCTCTGGCCTACCCCAGTAGGACTTAAATACAATGTCAACACTGTCCCTATCTGCGCATGTGGTGTTCGAATTCACGGCTGCACTTTAATCTGTTTCAAATTTTCGATGACTAGGGTGCTATGTGATCGCACTTTATTCACAATCCATCTGTAGGTGACTGTTTCTTAAGCCACGCTTGCCTGCATTCACCGACCCAAGATGTGTTGGCATAAAATTTGTTTCAAGGTAAAAGATGTAATGAAAAAGTATAAAACTTGTGTTTTCTGGACACATTAATTACTAGATGGACACGTATGAAAACCAAAATGAATACATATAATTTGACATTTATTACTAATAAGAAATATAGCCTATGTTAAAAAGTAAGGAGAAAAATAAACCTAGAACACAATTTTCACATTTTCACAACACATTACCCTTCAACTTTCTGTTCTCACTGACATTGTTTCAGCCTTTTTTTTTACCGATATAGGTGAGAGTTGAAATCTCGTCGGAGGCAGGTGACAACTGTTATATTACTATGTAGTACTGCATTGGAGCTGAACGGGATGCTTCAAAAAAGTCATACAGTCGGTTGTAAAATGACTCCATTACTCAAATTGCTCGCCTGAGGTGTTTCGGGCTTATTTCCATCATCAGAAATCCAAGGGCACAGAGAGTCACGGGATACCAGCGCTACTAGCTGTATATGTAACGTAATCTGACAGACTGCTTCTTTAGCAGTAATTTCTAGAAGTCCGGTTCGTCCTAAAACAAAACAACAACGTCTCCTCTATAAAAATTCCTGGAGTCATCGCCGTTCGGGGCAAAATCGAAAATTCCGAACACAAGATTATCTCTGGATCCGCTGCTGCTCTCTGCTGGCCGTTGTTATTAACTTTCAGACTACGCTGTTTTATCACACTGTCCAAAGAGCGCTATTCCACTATCTTTCAGGAATTCATGCGCGCGCAGTTAATATCTAAGAAAAAATTTTATAATATTATTTATAATATTTCAGAATATTCATTCATAATTCTTTCCCTTTCTGTTATAAAATACACCGGAGGAAAAAAATTTCGTTGGGTTTAGTTGTGCCACGGCCAAGTATACTGTGACAAAGTAAAGAAATAATACTCACAGAGCACTGCTGAACATGTCTTCATAGAGACTTCACTGTAATTATGGCAAAATAATAAGCCCCGGTGGCCATATTCGGCCGTGACGATGGTTAATTACTGTGACTGGTATACGGCGGATAGGAAAACCCGAAATATTGGTTAAACAATCCAGCATGGCGGTATGACAATCATACCAGTTACTACCTCTATGCTTGTCGTGTTTTCTCCAACTCTGATCAAATATATAAACTTCTGAATGTTGTCACAGAATTGGCAACCCATAATAAAAGGTTACTACACAATGTTATCAATGTCCATCTACGATTAAATATTTGCATACGGCATGCAAATCGGTGCTAGAAGGAAAAGAAGTGATGCAGATGGACTTCTCACGTATTTAGTCGACGACAGACACAAAACGACGCGCCAGGATGACGGAATTTCGTCACAAAACGAGATGAATCTCTTTACGCACAACCTGCCTCTGTTCTTCCTATGATGTCGGGACTGAAGTGCTTCCTATTACGTGCTTTACATTTTCATGATTACTCCCTTTCTTACTCTCGTATTACATCCCGTCCGACACACATCGTCAGGAAAGCTCTTCGGACAAAAAGTCTGCATAAAGCTCCCGGAATAATCTGGAGGGAGAAAGTTTTCGCCGGTTTAAAGAAAGACGTGACACAGATACGAATGGGCAGATACTCTCAGTGTTACGAGAGGCTTCCATCTCAGATGTTACACTTTTTTTTTTAATCTGGCATCTTTCTCAGACATGCACTACAGTTTGTTAACGAATATAAAGGGGGAAAGAGATCTGTCAAAGAATGGTTGGACGCGAAAATCAGCATGTCTTTGCACAGTGTCAAATCGACCAGTGAAAAGTGATGTTCTGTGCAAAATATCAGGATGATGATGATGGTTGGTTTATGGAGCTCTCAACTGCGTGGTTATCAGCGCCCGCACAAATTCCCAACCTTTGCTCAGTCCAAAACCACCACTTTTATGAATGATGAGGACAACACAAACACCCAGTTACCTCGAGGCAGGTGAAAATCTCTGACGAATATCGCTACAGCAATCAGCGGCGGCGAGCTACCGACGTCTGCTCCAGCACGTCCGACTGCACATACCCAACAATCCCCTCCGAACCCACGACCTTCTCGGAAGGGTGGAATACACTAATGTTCATCTGGCCTCGCGACTGCCGCACCTGGCACAGATACTGCCAATGCCACATGGTATTTCTGACACGTTAATGGCGGCCTTTGAATACTTTGTCAGCCAAGGGATGTTGTTTAAGGTCAATTACGAGACTTTAACTGTCCAACACCATTCTGGAGGACCTAATCTCACGAATGTGCGGAACAACTCTGTACCTGCGAGCGTCGCTATGGACGTGGAACCAACAGCAACACGCCATTACATCGGCGATCCTGGACGTGCTTCTCCCCCGTCCTTTGAACCGCCGGTGGCGGTAGGTACAATATCACCTTCTTTTTCTCACGTCGTTGGGAGACACGCATCGCACTACGTGCTCTCGCGGACCGTGATATCGGGCATGGACTATTGGCATTATCTACTAGAAAAAGAAAAAAAAACAGTGCAGTGGTTAACGCACCTGCCTAGTATGCAGGAGATCCTGGGTTCGAATACTGGTCCGCTACATATTTTCACTAGTCGAGGCTGGTTCCTCTTAACGTCGCACTGCAGCGGACACGAGTGATCTCCCTCAATTTACATATAAATTCACTGATGGATAAGAACACGTTTTGTACGTATTTTTGTTAAAATGGGAACGCACAGTAGATTCCTCTGAAAGTAAACCAGTACAAATATATGTATCATGCTGATTAAAATTTTCAAAAAATATGCGAATGATCTGATCATCCTCGTGGTAGTTGTTATTACAAAGCTGACACATAATTGTTATTTTAGAGATTTTAGATAATAAAAATAGTTTACTTGGTATCACGCAATCTACATCGTAACAAATTATACAGCAGATTTTATCAGGTGGACTATGTAACAGATCGTACAATTATGTCAAATTCCATCAACCACACTTTATTGACATTATCTTCCTTATACATGCTTTTATAGAATACTTGAAGTTATTCGCGTATGTCACTACAGGTATCAGAAACTGTGAGATACAGGGGTTATGGGAAACCGAAACGGTCACTAAAGTAATGTCTTCAGCTGCTAAAAACCGTAGTGTAAGTTCTAGTTAGCCTTTCTTCCGGTTATGTTAGTCGGCGGTAGTTAGTGTTGCTTTTAAATTTCCCCCTCAGTTGCAACGAGAAGCCAGCACAAAGTGGCAACTGATACACAGGGTAATTCCGTGATGGTGTTACAAACTTTCAGGGACGATGGAGAAGGATAAACGTATCACTTTGAGGTAAGGGATTGTCGATATAGTCGGAAGTTATAAGCGAAAATTGTTCAAATGTGTGTGAAATCTTATGGGACTTAACTGATAAGGCCATCAGTCCCTAAGCTTACACACTACTTAACCTAAAGTATCCTAAGGACAAACACACACACCCATGCCCGAGGGAGGACTCGAACCTCCGCCGGGGGAAAATTGTTGTGATACCTCTGAAAGTGGAATACATGTACCGTGCTGTTGCTGAGATTGCAGGGTATGCCAACTTCCATAGGCGGTAGTATTGACTGAAATAAGGAAAAAAGCGCCTACTGTGCGGCTGGTCCCGTTGGAGGTTCGAGTCCTCCCTTGGGCATGGGTGCGTGTGTTTGTCCTTAGGATAATTTAGGTTAAGTAGTGTGTAAGCTTAGGGACTGATGACCTTAGCAGTTAAGTCCCATAGGCTTTCACACAAAAAAAAAGCGCCTAGTGACCATGGGCTCTAAAATTCGAACCTTAAGAGTTATTAGGAGTTCATCACCTTTGATACTGTGAAACACTACAAGCTCTTTGGTTTACATATTTTTAGAGGAAGTAGTATTGTAAGTGGGCTGTTTAGGTTTTCTTATTGGCAACGTTACGTAGCGCTCTGTATGAAAAATCACTGGTGGCTGTGCTGTGTGCAGTCTGTGGCTAGTTTGCATTGTTGTCTGCCATTGTAGTGTTGGGCAGCGGCAGCTGGATGTGAACAGCGCGTAGCGTTGCGCAGTTGGAGGTGAGCCGCCAGCAGTGGTGGATGTGGGGAGAGAGATGGCGGAGTTTTGAAATTTGTTATACTGGATATTATGAACTGCTATATATATTATGACTATTAAGGTAAATACATTGTTTGTTCTCTATTAATATCTTTCATTTGCTAACTATGCCTATCAGTAGTTAGTGCCTTCAGTAGTTTGAATCTTTTATTTAGCTGGCAGTAGTGGCGCTCGCCGTATTGCAGTAGTTCGAGTAACGAAGATTTTTGTGAGGTAAGTGATTTGTGAAAGGTATAGGTTAATGTTAGTCAGGGCCATTCCTTTGTAGGGATTTCTGAAAGTCAGATTGCGTTGCGCTAAAAATATTGTGTGTCAGTTTAAGCACAGTCGTGTATAAATTGTTCTAAGGGGACGTTTCAGTATGAACCAAAAAACAAAAAGTCCAGTAAGTATGGGGTCTTAAATGGATACTTCAACAGCTATGTTCACTTCTTCAGTGGAAGAGATGCGTTTCACAGTAGCTATGTGCTCATAGCTCTTAAGGATGAGTGTTAGAGCCCATGTTTACCACACACATTTTTTTCTTATGTTGATCTATACTATCGCGACTAAAAGATGCCTATTGTCAGCGATATCAGAACGATTTTTGCTTATAGCTTTGGACTCGGTTGTTCCCGCACCAGTGTCCTCGACCTCAGACTGATAGATTTACACTTCTCCACCATCCCTGAAAGTGGATTCCTCTGAAAGTAGATTGTAACATCACCACGGAATCAGCCTGTATATGCAAAGTTTGTATAATGCTAAGGAAAGCTGGAGGTGGAATTCAGTGCATAGTGCACATGCTCCACGTCTTTCACGTTCACGTACAAATTCAGACACCTATAATCTTTTACTACGCCACTTTCCTTACTTCGTGAAAAACAGGGCACTCGCCTTGTTAAATAATTCTTTCTGACTACTAAAGTTTAACATCGTGGCTACAGTTTTGTGTACCGATTATCAGCGCCGAAAAACACTAACGCAACGTTCATAGATAGTGTTCCTTTTCTCACGTTCTCTTTTCGTTCCCTGTTAGTGGAAACGATTGTTCACAGATACAAGCGAATGGTGATTAACACTGGCAAACTGTCTGTGAATGCTCATTGTTCGCTTCGCTTCATTCCGGTGTAAACCAGACTTGAGCGGTCGCGGATTTCGGGTTGAGCCAGTCCGGTATTCTAGGCGAACGTCTCGGTCGCTCAATAACCTGAGAACTCAAATTAATTAGAGAAGCAGCTAGATGGGTGGCAGCGTTTTAGTTTAAGGCATGGACTGGGCGAAGTTTTCATGTAAACCAACAAAGTAGCTCGTTTCCGCTGAAATTTGAGTGTGGCGTTTCTGTGTAAATCTTTCCCTGTCGATTCTCAATTACGTGCCTGATTTGTTGTTGTGGAGACTTTCGGCTGAAGTTGCTACGAACCAATTGGTGTCGTTCTGCATATTCCAGTCGAGAGGTCGGACCTTGGAATCCATCTGAAAGTGGATGGATTGTTATAGGGCTTTCATTCCGACATATGAGTAGTGAGAAGTTTAGCCTTGTCTCGTGCAGCAATGCTACCTATATTTAAACTGGTTTTACGCGTGCAGCGGTATACATAATCAATTCGTAACCGCGAGTCTTGTAGGTATAATAAGGGGAGCTGTCATAACGTCACAAACTTGAAAGCGACATCCGCCATGATAGTAGCCCAAACATTAGTTGCAGGTATATGTGCTTTGATAAAAAATGCCAGCTTGCATCATTTACACATATACCAGTCATTGTGATACTAAAGTGTAGAGGAAGAGGAATTATATTTCATTCGTAAGTGGACTCGTTCAAGCGATATGACTTTTAGTTACTGTTAGTGTAGTGGTTTTATTCTTGTAATTTGACTTTAAATTTCCTATCAATACTACTCGAAGATCGCTTTGGTTGAACGGTGTAAGAAATATTTCAAACAGTGTAGACATAACAAAATACGTTTTCAGCATTCTCAGGAAGAGGTTATAGACAGAACGACAATTTCGTCATTCCGTATTAAGGAAAATCGCATACTTCGCTCCTACCATACTTGGCTCCTCGCACACTTTGCTTCTTTGTTATTTGAAACGTATAACGAAAAGAAAGTTACTTTAACATTATTGCATGAAATATGTTTTTCAGACCAGAAAAAGGGTTGAAAATGCCTTGCTGTTATCCACGAAACACGATTTACTATTTAAAAATACTGTTGCAAGGACACAACAGAAAAGAAGAACAAGAAATAATGGTAATCAGTAGTCTGCTAATGTTGCGGGGCTACTAACATGGCGGCACCAGCTTCAGCGCAGTGTACAGCGTAGAGCCGTCGGCACACGGAACGTGTATTCCAATGTTGAGTGTTTACATGCGACACAACTTCCGCAAGGCGAAACCGAATTTCGAAAAACTGTTGTTCACTGTCGTGTTTACATATTAAGGCCTGATGCAGTTTGTTAGATGGGTCAGTTACCAGTTTCCCGATCGTCAGTCGTTTTACGCAGATGGGGTCTGGAAATCAGCTGTTCCGGTTTCTGAATGAGTCAGCACAGTCTCTGTCTCTCTTCAATTAATTATCAGAGATAGACAACTTCGTGCAGATTCTAACATTTCTACTTCTCCTCCACGGCACAAATTAAATGGTTCAAATGGCTCTGAGCACTATGGGACTCAACTGCTGTGGTCATAAGTCCCCTAGAACTAAGAACTACTTAAACCTAACTAACCTAAGGACATCACACACATCCATGCCCGAGGCAGGATTCGAACCTGTGACCGCAGCGGTCGTGCGGTTCCAGACTGTAGCGCCTGTAACCGCTCGGCCACTCCGGCCGGCTCCACGGCACAGAATGTCACTCCGTCCAGATTAGCAGAAAATTATTAGAAACAAGACGCGGCCTGACAACCCCCCCCCCCCCCCCAAAAAAAAAAAAAACCGGTAGTGCGTTTCCGTGGGAGCGAAAATCGGCTGTGGAAGTGGAAATCCGGCAGGTGGCTACGCACGCATCTTCAGAATCGATATTGGGGAATTACCAGCCAGGATCGGTAATGGGAAATCGGTTTACGAAATCTGGTTTTGGGAGCCCCATGTCAACATAGTGAATCACAGCCATATACACACGTGTGGAAGCACTGTGCAGTAGCAGCGCCGGTCTGACTTGACGAGTGCAGGCTGCGCCAGCGTCGGCCCGTGCGTGCCTAGGCGGCAGGTCGTGCCCTGCGGCTGTCGACGTCAGTGGGCGGTGGGGGGGGGGGGGGGCGCACCAGACATGTGACCGCAGCCTCAATTGGACGGCAAGGACGCGTCGGCCGGCGCCCCCGTGGGACGCTAGCGGTGGGACGGCAGCGCTCGCTACACACGCGCTAGCTGCAGCCGCGCCGAAAGCCCGGCTGGCCGCTAGTTGCCTGCATACGCTACAGTTTCTACAGAACTCGCTACATACAGGTTGCTCCACTGATACTGACCGGGCCAAATATCTCACGAAATAAGCGTCAAACAAAAAACTACAAAAAACGAAACTCGTCTAGTTTGAAGGGGGAAAGCAGATGCCGCTATCTTTGGCCCGCTAGATGGGGCTGCCATAGGTCAGTGGATATCAACTATGTTTTTTTAAATAGGAACCCCCATTTTTATTACATATTCGTGTATCACGTAAAGAAATATGAATGTTTTAGTTGGACCACTTTTTTCGCTTTGTGATAGATGGCGCTGTAATAGTCACAAACATAAGGATCACAATTTTAGACGAACAGTTGGTAACAGGTTGGTCCTTTAAGGGGCTCCGGAACGCCCAATACTTGCAATGTTAAAATAACGCTTATAAATTACATCTTTCCTCACAAAGTATTTGAGGTAGGAAGTTGAACTTTTTACAGATTATTTATTGGAATATGGGCTACAACTTAACACAGGGATTTTACAAAATTTTAGTTCAATTATTAAACATGATTTTTTTTCAATTGTAATGAAAATTCACATTTTTTTGAAATTTTTTATTTATATATTCAAAAATATACAGTTTTTTTGGAAAAAGGCTTTGTTAAATTTATGCAGAAGGTACTGTGTAACATTTACTGAAAGTTTGAAACAAATATGTTTGGAAGATCCTTAGAAAACATGTAATTAGTATGAGAAAATAAAAGTTTTGGGAATCGAGCGACAAAGATTGGATTAACTTTTTAGTGCATTCCAGGTCCATAGGATGGATTATCTTCATCCTCTGCAAACTCCTCCTCCAGCTTCCTCTTGTTCCTCCTCCTGTTTACTCTTGCTTGTATTTCTAGACTCTTTACAGCCCTGTCTGCAGCCCGAAGGCGTTCCTTGTCTAAAGCAAGCATCGCTCGTACCATGTTAGAACCTATCTTCATTCCCATATTTCTAAATACCTTGCACCTTACAATGTTGCCATCATTGAAAGTCGCAACAGCATCATACACACCAAAGTGAAGTGTTTCTATTCCAACAAATACAGTCTTGGGGATTCTCGACCATATAACACTATTTACACTTTCATTGGGGTTTTGAGTTTTTCCGTGAATACACTTTTTCAACAGTTCAGGTGCTGCTAAGTCTCTGAAAATAGGTTTAGCCACAACACATACTTTATCTCACATCACTAAAATGTACCTGATGAACACGGACGTTAATAATAACACCATTTGACAGCAGTTTAACAGCGCCACAGTGGGTCACGCCCATGTAGAACACATTTCAAAAAAAAATTAAAAATAGTTGTAGTCTTCGGAATTGAATAAATTATATATCTATTAAAAGGTAATAGTCTGCAGATTCAGAAAACGCAAAAAAGTAAAAATTGAACTTTTCATGATTTTGAGCCTTTCCGGAGCCCCTTAAATGAAAATACAGAACGTAGGTGCGTTTGAACATTTTATGTCGGATTTTCCAATGTGATACAGTACCTTTGTTAACTTACCATTTCTGAGAACGCATGCTGTTACAGCGTAATTACCTGTAAATACCACATTAATGCGATAAATACTCAAAATGATGTCCGTCAACCTCAATTCATGTGTAACGACATTCCTCTCAACAGCGAGCAGTTCGTATCCCGTAACATTCGCACGTCCATTGCCAATGCGCTTGGGTGTGTGTGATGTCCTTAGGTTAGTTAGGTTTAAGTAGTTCTAAGTTCTCGGGGACTGATGACCACAGCAGTTACGTCTCATAGCGCTCAGAGCCATTTTTTGACAATGCGCTGACGCATGTTCTCGGGCGTTGACGGTGGATCACGATTGCAAATATCCTTCAACTATCCCCAGAAAAAGAAATCCGGGGACGTCAGATCCAGAGAACGCGCGGGCCTTGGTATGGTGCTTCGACAACCAATCGTGTCATGAAATATGCTATTCAATACCCTTCAACCGCACGCGAGCTGTGTGCCGGACATCCATCATGTTGGAAGTACTTCGCCATTCTGTCATGCAGTGAAACATCTTGTAGTAACATCGGTAGGACTTTACGAAGGAAATCAGCATACATTGCACCATTTAGATTGCCATCGATAAAATGGGAGCCAATTATCCTTCCTCCCATAATGCCGCACCATACATTAATCCGCCAAGGTGGCTGATGTTCCACTTGTCGCAGCCATCGTGGATATTCCGTTGCCCAATAGTGCATATTATGCCGGTTTACGTTACCGCTGTTGATAAATGACGCTTCGTCGCTAAATAGAGCGCGTGCAAATAATCTGTCATCGTCCCGTAATTTCTCTTGTGCCCAGTGGCAGAACTGTACACGACGTTCAAAGTCGTCGCCATGCAATTCCTAGTGAATAGAAATGTGGCACGGGTGCAAACGATGTTGATATAGCATTCTCAACACCGACGTTTCTGAGATTCCCTATTCTCGCTCAGTTTGTCTTCTAATGATGTGCGGATTAGCCGCGACAGCAGCTAAAGCACCTACTTGGGCATCATCATTTGCTGCAAGTCGTGGTTAACGTTTCACATGTAGCTGAACACTTCCTGTTTCCTTAAATAACGTAACTATCCGGCGAACGGTCCGGACACTTGGATGATGTGTCCAGGATACCGTGCAGCATACATAGCACACGCCCGTTGGGCATTTTGATCACAATAACCATACATCAACACCATATCGACCTTTTCCACAATTGGTAAACGGTCCATTTTAACACAGGTAATGTATCACGAAGCAAATACCGTCCGCAATGGCGGAATGTTACGTGATACCACGTATTTATTTATACGTTTGCGACTATCATAGCGCCATGTATCACAAAGCGAAAAAAGTGGTCCAACTAAAACATTCATATTTCTTTACGTACTACACGAATACGTAATAAAAATAGAGGTTCCTATTTAAAAAAACGCAGTTGATATCCGTTTGACCATAGATTGCGCCATACGGTTTCCCCCTTCAAGCTAGACGAGTTTCGTTCTTTGTAGTTTTTTCGTTTGATGCTTATTTCGTGAGATATTGGCCTGGTCACTATCAATGGACCACCCTGTATATATACGGTGTCTCGGACATGTTCGAAAGAACAGACAAGGTTCTTGATCCAGCAGCCGTAATGAATTAATACACAAAGGAATTTCAGACTTTGCCTGCAAGCAGGCATCGATTTCAATCAATGAGGAAAATTGAAAATTTGTGCCGCACTGGGATTCGACATCCTGTCTCTTGTTTACTTGGCATATGCTCTGACCTCTGAGCCATCTGCCATATTGGTCATTGCAACTACACGGAATATCCAAGCACGTCTCCCGTCAGACCGAAATTCTCAGCTTATCCACACTCTACTAGTGTAGTGCCCCTTGCCTACTATCCTCATACGGGATGCCGCTAGTTACGAGGATAATTGGCAAGGGGCACTATAGTAGTAGTTTGTGCGTAAGTTGAGAATTTGGGTCTGACGGGAGGCGTGCTAGGGTACTCCGTGCAGTTGCACTGTGTCCTAATGGCTCAGTGGTCAGACCAAATGCCAAGTAAACAAGAGACCCGGTTTCGAATCCCAGTCCGGCACAAATTTTCGGCTTTCTCCAATGATTTCAATGACCGCTCGCAGCAAAAGTCTGCAATTCCTTTGTGTCTTACTTAATAAATCTCTTTTCTTGTTGCCCCAATCAGATCCAATGCGAATTGGATTATTTTAGGATAAACTTGATTACATCCTCAACGACATCTACACTCCTGGAAATTGAAATAAGAACACCGTGAATTCATTGTCCCAGGAAGGGGAAACTTTATTGACACATTCCTGGGGTCAGATACATCACATGATCACACTGACAGAACCACAGGCACATAGACACAGGCAACAGAGCATGCACAATGTCGGCACTAGTACAGTGTATATCCACCTTTCGCAGCAATGCAGGCTGCTATTCTCCCATGGAGACGATTGTAGAGATGCTGGATGTAGTCCTGTGGAACGGCTTGCCATGCCATTTCCACCTGGCGCCTCAGTTGGACCAGCGTTCGTGTTGGACGTGCAGACCGCGTGAGACGACGCTTCATCCAGTCCCAAACATGCTCAATGGGGGACAGATCCGGAGATCTTGCTGGCCAGGGTAGTTGACTTACACCTTCTAGAGCACGTTGGGTGGCACGGGATACATGCGGACGTGCATTGTCCTGTTGGAACAGCAAGTTCCCTTGCCGGTCTAGGAATGGTAGAACGATGGGTTCGATGACGATTTGGATGTACCGTGCACTATTCAGTGTCCCCTCGACGATCACCAGTGGTGTACGGCCAGTGTAGGAGATCGCTCCCCACACCATGATGCCGGGTGTTGGCCCTGTGTGCCTCGGTCGTATGCAGTCCTGATTGTGGCGCTCACCTGCACGGCGCCAAACACGCATACGACCATCATTGGCACCAAGGCAGAAGCGACTCTCATCGCTGAAGACGACACGTCTCCATTCGTCCCTCCATTCACGCCTGTCGCGACACCACTGGAGGCGGGCTGCACGATGTTGGGGCGTGAGCGGAAGACGGCCTAACGGTGTGCGGGACCGTAGCCCAGCTTCATGGAGACGGTTGCGAATGGTCCTCGCCGATACCCCAGGAGCAACAGTGTCCCTAATTTTCTGGGAAGTGTTGGTGCGGTCCCCTACGGCACTGCGGTCTTGGCGTGCATCCGTGCGTCGCTGCGGTCCGGTCCCAGGTCGACGGGCACGTGCACCTTCCGCCGACCACTGGCGACAACATCGATGTACTGTGGAGACCTCACGCCCCACGTGTTGAGCAATTCGGCTGTACGTCCACCCGGCCTCCCGCATGCCCACTATACGCCCTCGCTTCAAGTCCGTCAACTGCACATACGGTTCACGTCCATGCTGTCGCGGCATGCTACCAGTGTTAAAGACTGCGATGGAGCTCCGTATGCCACGGCAAACTGGCTGACACTGACGTCGGCGGTGCACAAATGCTGCGCAGCTAGCGCCATTCGACGGCCAACACCGCGGTTCCTGGTGTGTCCGCTGTGCCGTGCGTGTGATCATTGCTTGTACAGCCCTCTCGCAGTGTCCGGAGCAAGTATGGTGGGTCTGACACACCGGTGTCAATGTGTTCTTTTTTCCATTTCCAGGAGTGTATATTGCACACGCGACCGCTACGGTCGCAGGTTCGAATCCTGCCTCGGGCATGGATGTGTGTGATGTCCTGAGGTTAGTTAGGTTTAAGTAGTTCTAAGTTCTAGGGGACTGATGGCCTGAGAAGTTAAGTCCGATAGTGCTCAGAGCCATTTGAATCATATACTGCACACGCTATCTTGCGGCTTGTGGTGGAGGGTACTTGTTATACTACGAGCTTCTTTCCTGTACCAGTCGCTAAGGTGCCCGGGAAGAACGTAACACCTCAAATCTCTCAGATTATACCTTCTATATCTTGCTTATGCACGTAGCAGGAAGCGTTATGTTGCTTGACTCTTCTAACAATGCACATGCTCAGAATTTTAAGAACATACTACATTGCTATAAACAACGGTCTCTTGTATCGTCTGCAACAGGAACAGGATGTGCATCTCCGTGACGCGTTCGACCTTGCTGAACGAAAATGGTTCAAATGGCTCTGAGCACTATGAGACTTAACATCTATGGTCATCAGTCCCCTAGAACCTAGAACTACTTAAACCTAACTAACCTAAGGACATCACACAACACCCAGTCATCACGAGGCAGAGAAAATCCCTGACCCCGCCGGGAATCGAACCCGGGAACTCGGGTACTGAACGCACCTGTGACGAAACGCGCTGCTCTTCTTTGGATCTTATCTATTTCCTTTCCAATTGCTACATGGGAAAGGCCACAGGCTTTGGAGCAGCTCTTCAGAAGAATCGGCAGCTGAGAAATACTGAAGTATCGTCATTTCTTTAAAATTTGTCGTTTCAACTCCATAGTTACTTTTTTTTATCTGACATGACTAGTATCGATGATGAGGTTTTGTCGGGTTACCAGCCGAATCAAGGCGTCGTTCTGCGGTAATATTTCGACAAGCTTCCTACTCGTCATCTCCTTCGCCTGAATATAACGAATAGGAAACTTACCGAAACGGTGTCCCAGAACGACAACTTGACTCGGCTGATAACCTGATAAAAGTTCATCAACGAGATTCACCAAAGAAAGTCTGCATTCCCGTGATTAGTTTCGACCACAGTAGATCGTCTTGAGTTCTATGTAACTGCGTAAACGATCCGTCTGAAGTGCAATTCCATATGGATACGACGTATTTATTACGCAGCTGAGAATGGTCAATTTTCGTCAAAAATAGTGATATTATAAAAAAAAAAAAAACCGACTGAGGCAGCAAAATAAACCATAATTTTTTATAATGATTCAATTGCGGAACACCTCGTGACGAATATGTCAGAAATAATATTATCACTTCTTTAATTCCACTAGTATGCATCGAAAGATCTGAAAGGAAGGCAATAGTTGAGAAGGCAGTGAGACAACATGGTAGTCTATCTCCAGTTTTCTCCGGTCTACACATGGCCCACACAATAAAGGAAATCAAAGAGAAATTTGCAAAGAGAATTAAAATTCAGAGAGAAAATGCACCTATCTTGTGGTCTGGTGATGGTATTGTATTTGTGTGAAAGGAGCAAAGGATTTGGAATATCAGTAGATCGAAATAGATAATATCTTGAAAACAAGAATATAACCTACTCAAATGAGTCGATAGTGAGATAATTACATTAGGAAATAACTCTGAAAGCAGCAGAAGAGTTTCGCTGTTTGGGCTGCAAAATATGTGACGATGGCTGAAGTGGAGAAGATATAAAATACAGTATGTTAACATAGAGTACAAAATTAAACGTTCTGACGTATTTTCTGCTAGCATTTGTCTGGAGTGTAGCCTTGTATGCCAGAGAAACTCTTCAGACAAGAAGAGATTAGAAGCTTTTGAAACGTGGTACTGTAGAATAATGTGATGATTGTGTTGGTAAATCAGATAATAAATGCGGAGGCACTGAATACAATTGTGGAGAATAGAGATTATTTTATTTATTTGTTTAACCTGATCTGGATCAAATGGCTCTGAGCACTATGGGACTTAAAATCTATGGTCAGCAGTCCCCCAGAACTTAGAACTACTTAAACCTAACTAACCTAAGGACATCACAAAACACCCAGCCATCACGAGGCAGAGAAAATCCCTGACCATGCCGGGAATGGAACCCAGGAACCCGGGCGTGGGAAGCGAGAACGCTACCGCACGACCACGAGATGCGGGCAGACTCTGAATAGGGGCATCAGGCATTATTTGTAGGAAAGAAGGTTCTGATAATACGACAGATTCTGGGGCATCAAGGAATCATCAGTTTGGTAATCAATGAATATGTGGGCGTGTTTAGAATAATGGTTGGAGACCAAGCCATTGGTATATTAACCATGTTCAAGGGGCTTTATGTCAGACTAGTTATTCAGTGGAAGAGTTATCGCACACCCTTTCTAGTTGCTGACAAGAATAATATACAAACAAGCAGTTCTGTGGTTGCGCTTCATAACCAAAGCACGGCTTAAGAAAAATCATGACACCTTCACAACATTTGTCGACAAGGAATAAGCGTTCTGCAGTGTAAAATTTTACAGGATGTTCGAAATTCTGAAAAAAAAAGTGGAGTAAGTTACATTATATACAAGAAACAAGATAATAATGGAAGAACAAGAGCGTAGTATCGGATTAGAAAGGATGTCAGATGGGAAAGCAGTCTTTCGCCATTACTGTTCTGTCTGTACGTCACAGAGGCAATGACGGAAGTAAAAGAACGTTTTAAGGGTAGGATACTAAAATTCAAGGTAAAAATATATCAATGATAATTTTCGCCGATGATGTTGCGATCCTCAGAGGAAGCGACGAACAATAACGTGAATTCTTGAATGAAATGAGCTGTGTAAAGAGTGCAGAATATGGAATGAGAGTAGACCGAGGAATGAGGAGTAGCAGAAATGGGAAGAATGAGACACTTAACATCGAATTTGAAGTAGAAGAAATTAAGAAAGTGTGATATCTTTCAAGTACAATAACACATGACGGACGAAGCTCAAAATGGTTCAAATGGCTCTAAGCACAATGGGACTTAACATGTGAGGTCATCAGTCCCCTAGCCTTAGAACTACTTAAACCTAACTAATCTAAGGACATCACACACATCCACGCCCGAGGCAGGATTCGAACCTGCGACCGTAGCAGCAGCGCGGTTCCGGTCTGAAGTGCCTAGAACCGCTCTGCCACAGCGACGGATGAAGCGAGGAGGACATAAAAAGTAGGCTAGCATAGGCAAAGACGGCATTCATGCCCAAAAGAAGTGTAGCAGTATCAAACATCGGTATTAATTTGAGAAAGAAATTTCTGGGAATGTACGTTTAGAATAAAACATTGTATGGAAGTCAACCATTTGTCTTGAAACCACTGGAAACCTCCCGAAAACATTGGCCAGAACCGGAGGGAAGGAGACAAAAATAGGACGACCTGGTGCATATTTCAATGGCTGCAAACGTCTAGACAAAACTTAACTGCCGGCCGGAGTGGCCGTGCGGTTCTAGGCGCTACAGTCTGGAACCGAGCGACTACTACGGTCGCAGGTTCGAATCGTGCCTCGGACACTGGCGACTGATGACCTCAGAAGTTAAGTCGCATAGTGTTCAGAGCCATTTGAACCAAACTTAATTACACCTTATTGAAGTTCTCAGTTCTCAATGCTACAGTTAAAAATGCAAAGACAAGCTCATTAAGTATGAAACTAACGAAATCGATGCGGCAGTTACCGCGATTCTGAATGAATGTTTTTTCTTTAGCCTCGGGCACTCCAAGCAACATCTGAAGCGAATATTGACCGCGCCGGCTGTCTCGCACAAGGACGCAGACTTATTAATGGGCTCGCTGACGGCGAATGACACGGACGTCTCACTGTTAGGTAATCGCCCGCTTTCACCCAGTCAATAGCGGCCAAGGCGAGGTAGCAGTTCTTTCGTTGCCGACAACACGTCAGCTCTACAGAGAACTATTCACTTCTGTAATGTCGCTTTCTTCTCCTTTTCTTAGAGGTAATCGTTCCGAAGATAAGTGATTTGGGAAATCGAGATGCTGACAGTTATAAATGAATTATGCACCATCAAGACGGTGATTACTGCCTCCAGACACGAACTGTCAGCGAAAGAACGTCACTTGTACAGATCTCACACCTTACTGAATGGTGCCATCTCCCTGATAGTTATCGGATGAGGAGCAGAGTTATTTATCACACTGCAAGTTCGGTGGTGCTCTCCAGTTGTGCTTTTTATTTGATTGTTTACGGAGTAATTCTGAACAATGGGAAGAAACTGTGGGAGGTAGTCACTGAGGGGGCTTGTAGGATCTACGAGGTGCATTCAAGTTCTAAGGCCTCCGACTTTTTTCCTCCGGACTGGAAAGAGATAGAAACGTGCACATTGTTTTAAAATGAGGTCGCGTTCATTGTCAATACGTCCCAGAGATGGCAGCACCATACGGCAGATGGAATTTTACCGCCAGCGGCGAGAATGAGAACTGTTTTAAATACTTAATATGGCGACGTTTTCCTTACTTGAACAGCGTGCAATCATTCGTTTTCTGAATTTGCGTGGTGTGAAACCAATTGAAATTCATCGACAGTTGAAGGAGACATGTGGCGACGGAGTTATGGATGTGTCGCAAGTGCGTTCGTGGGTGCGACAGTTTAATGAAGGCACAACATCGTGTGACAACAAACCGAAACAACCTTGAGCTCGCACAAGCCGGTCTGACGACATGATCGAGAAAGTGGAGAGATTTGTTTTGGGGGATCGCCGAATGACTGTTGAACAGATCGCCTCCAGAATTGGTATTTCTGTGGGTTCTGTGCACACAATTCTGCATGACGACCTGAAAATGCGAAAAGCGTCATCCAGGTGGGTGCCACGAATGCTGACGGACGACCACATGGCTGCCCGTGTGGCATGTTGCCAAGCAATGTTGACGCGCAACGACAGCGTGAATGGGACTTTCTTTTCGTCGGTTGTGACAATGGATGAGACGTGGATGCCATTTTTCAATCCAGAAACAAAGCGCCAGTCAGCTCAATGGAAGCACACACATTCACCGCCACCAAAAAAATTTCGGGTAACCGCCAGTGCTGAAAAAATGATGGTTTCCATGTTCTGGGACAGCGAGGGCGTAATCCTTACCCATTGCGTTCCAAAGGGCGCTACGGTAACAGGTGCAACCTACGAAAATGTTTTGAAGAACAAATTCCTTCCTGCACTGCAACAAAAACGTCCGGGAAGGGCTGCGCGTGTGCTGTTTCACCAAGACAACGCACCCGCACATCGAGCTAACGTTACGCAACAGTTTCTTCGTGATAGTAACTTTGAAGTGGTTCCTCATGCTCCCTACTCACCTGACCTGGCTCCTGGTGACTTTTGGCTTTATCCAACAATGAAAGACACACTCCGTGGCCGCACATTCACCAGCCGTGCTGCTATTGCCTCAGCGATTTTCCAGTGGTCAAAACAGACACCTAAAGAAGCCTTCGCCGCTGCCATGGAATCATAGCGTCAGCGTTGTGAAAAATGTGTACGTCTGCAGGGCGATTACGTCGAGAAGTAACGCCAGTTTCATCGATTTCGGATGAGTAGTTAATTAGAAAAAAAATCGGAGGCCTTAGAACTTGAATGCACCTCGTACATAGGCGGATATGGGAAACCGCCGGAAACGAATATCCAGATTGGCTGGTTGACCAACCTTCGTTATCAATCCGTGAGGCGGATTCTGCACGTATCAGGCTCTCCTTCAGACAGAAGACGAGTCGTCCAGGTTGGTTGGTAATGGTTGGCTGGCATGCTCGAAGGAGGACTACAGATCTCATCTGCTATCAAAAAAATGGCTCTGAGCACTATGGGACTTAACATCTTAGGTCATCAGTCCCCTAGAACTTAGAACTACTTAAACCTAACTAACCTAAGGACATCACACACATCCACGCCCGAGGCAGGATTCGAAACTGCGACCGTAGCGGTCGCTCGGTTCCAGACTGTAGCGCCTAGAACCGCACGGCCACTCCGGCCGGCCATCCGCTATCAAAGGGATATATGCAAGTTTTCCCAGTATAAGGAAATGGTGTCTTTGGTATTTATACTTCTACCTCTACGTGGCAAACGGTACTTTTTATGGCGCTGAATGTGGCAGTTTATTTTCATTGTATACGTGGATGGAATGTGGGTTGAATGGCTGGTCCCCTCTGTTCGTGCCTCAAGGTTAAACATTCAACTGTTTTTACTATGCAAGTGTTTTGAAAACAAAATTCGCAGTAAGAGCTGTTGCGTTACACTGCAATAATTCTGATGGCCGGCCAGTGTGGCCCAGCGGTTCTAGGCGCTTCAGTCTAGAACCGCTCGACCGCTACGGTCACAGGTTCGAATCCTGCCTCGGGTATGGATATGTGTGATGTCCTTATGTTAGTTAGGTTTAAGTACTTCTCAGTTCTAGGGGACTGACGACCTGAGATGTTAAGTCCCATAGTGCTCAGAGCCATTTGAACCAATTCTGATGACACAGCTCTGCCAGTTGGCGGGTTTTGTAGCAAAATCAGACGACTGTCCCTGTCTGAGCCATCTTTCAACCGAGATTGTACACGAAGTGACGTTTTCTTGTTTCCAAAATTAAATGATCAAATGTGTGTGAATTCCTAAGGGATCAAACTGCTGAGGTGATCGGTCCCTAGACTTACACACTACTTAAAGTAACTTATGCTAAGTACAAAACCCACACCTATGCCGACGGGAGGGGCCGCGCAATCCGTGACATGGCGCCTCAAACCGCGCGTCCACTCCGCGCGACTCCAAAATTAAAATCAATACTGAAAGCCTCTGCCGACAACAAGGAAAATGAAATGGTAATTAAATCAAGACCCTAAGCTGTCGTGAGGCGCTGATATACATCAACGGGGACAGTTGAAAATGTGTGCCCCGACCGGGACCCGAACCCGGGATCTCCTGCTTACATGGCAGACACTATATCCATCTGAGCCACCGTGGGCACAGACTGCAGGGATTTATCTCTTGCACGCTCCCCGTGAGACCCACATTTTCGAACTTAATGTCCACGCACTACATTCGTAGTGCTCCTGCCCATTACACACCTTACTCGCGGCAGACAATCTTACCGAGTCCCGTAAGAGTTCGGGCAATGCGTGTGCATCCAGCACAGAAGGAGGTCAATGGCCGGTTAGCTTTAACTATATGAAGATGGTATCTATTCTTTCGGACATGTCCGAAAGACACGAAAGAACAGATACCATGTTCATATAAGAAAAATGAGTCACTGACATTCTAGTTTACCGTAATTTTAGTTTATTAGTGTCAGTAGGTACTGTTCCACTGAAAAAATTGTTTTTGCACAAAAAATTCACTTTATAAGTATTATAACAATCTGTTTATTGGCTAACAATATGAACCCCTTACTACGAACCCATTCTGTGAAAACTGCATATCAACAGAATTTTCACTATATATTGAAACTACTTGATCAACGTTACTGACTACATATTGAAGTCACACACACGCACAATATACCGGGTGATCAAAAAGTCAGTATAAATTTGAAAACTAAATAAATCACGGAATAAAATAGATAGAGAGGTACAAATTGACACACTTGCTTGGAATGACATGGGGTTTTATTATAACCAAAAAAATACAAAACTTCAAAAAACGTCCGCAGATGGCGCTTCATCTGATCAGAGTAGCAATAATTAGCATAACAAAGTAATACAAAGCAAAGATGATGTTCTTTACAGGAAATGCTCATTATGTGCACCACCATTCCTCAACAATAGCTGTAGTCGAGGAATAATGTTGTGAACAGCACTGTAAAGCATGTCCGGAGTTATGGTGAGGCATTGGCGTCTGATGTTGTCTTTCAGCATCCCTAATGTCGGTCGATCACGATACACTTGCGACTTCAGGTAACCCCAAGGCCAATAATCGCACGGACTGGGGTCTGGGGACCTGGGAGGCCAAGAATGACGAAAGTGGCGGCTGAGCACACGATCACCACCAAACGGCGCGTGCAAGAGATCTGTCGGACATTTTGTGAACTTTTTTTTTTTTTCTAATAAAACCCCATGTCATTCCAAGCATGTGAGTAAAGTTTTACCTCTCTATCTACATTATTCCGTGGTTTATTAAGTTTTCAAATTTATACTGACTTTTTGACACCCGGTATATATAATGTGTTTGTGTGTGTGTGTGTGTGTGTGTGTGTGTGTGTGTGTATTTCCTCAACATGTTGTCAGTAACGGTGATAAAATAGTCTCGTTTCGTCCTAATCGTAGCCAAACACAACACAGCCAAGCAGCAGGAAAACACGCACTGTTGATACTCAGCTTCAGTTGCAGACAACAAGTGCTTGGCTAAACTGAAATTCCGCCTGACTCTCGTCTTCTCCACCCAACACACACACACACACACACACACACAAAGCGCCTGCCGTCCCCGCTGAAGGGGACACCCTGTTTTTCGTCTCAATTCAATTAATTTGGCCGCTGCAGCCTATTTTGGCCGGCAGCGGCTGCAGGCACCCCTCGGTCCGCCAGCCTTGGTACGGCTCCAAGCGCTGGCTGGCACGGACTGAGGCGGTTCTCCCCCCACCACCGTCGCCACCGCCATTAATCATGGCGCGGGAGAACGCCGGCTCTAATGACCCCGGCTGGCGACCGACAGATGTAATTTTGGATAAGTTCCGGCGCTTTTTTCTTATTTTTTATTATTAGGTCGCACTGCTGGTATGCGGGCCCGTTCGCAGCACCGCTGGACGCTACCCGACGCAGCTCTCTTCCACAATAGCTCTCCGAACCCGATACACACCAGCGCGCTACCAGCCACACCAAGTGGGCTGTTAGCAGTACAGTTTCGAGGGTTGAACAACCACTAATACGGGGTGGGGCAAATAAAATTGGTCTGGAATGTATGCGTATAACCACACCCCGTGAAGCGTACATCACATGTACGCCCGCCATGTAATCCACACCGGTTCAGAACGCAGTATGTGCTGTGTCAGCATGAGTGAAGCAGTGCAAACGGGTCGATGGTACTCACAGTGGAGCAGCGGACGTTCGTTTTGGATAGTTACGTGACAACAAAATCGTGGAAACAGTGTGGTCAGTTATTTGCTGAGAAGTTTAATGATATCAACGTGCCAGGAAAGAGTGACATACAACGCTTAGCCCGAAAATGGTTTTCTGCTGCTCAAAAAAGTATTCGTGGCAGTTCTCCTAGAAAGTAGCCTTCTATTTCGGAAGTTAACGGAAGAAATCGCTTGCTGTTCGCCAAAGATTATGCCAATAAATCGATTGAATTTTGGAATACTGTACTACCTTTTGACAAATCCAATTTAACTTGTTTCGATCTAACCGAAAGGGAAAAGTGTAGCGTAAACCAATTAGGAAGGTCCAATCACAACGTGACCTACCCACAATAAAACATGGGGGAGAAAGCATAATGGATCGGGGATGCAAGGCAGCTTCTGGTATCAGTAACTTGGCAATTATTGGAAGTGTCATGGACCATCTTAAATATCTTGATCTTTTGCGAGGCCATTTACGTATTAGTGTACAGAAACTGGGTCTTGTTGGCGTCTTTTACTTTCAATAAGACAACGATGCTAAACATACGACTCTGAGAACTCGAAAGAGATTATTGTATAAAGCTCCAAGAAGGGTTTTCACTCCACCACAGAGCCCTGAGCTTATTCCGATAGAACATCTTTGGCACACTTGGATACAAACGTTCGAAACGTTCTTTCTGCAGAGGGTGGTGTTACAGAAATGGTCGAAGATCTCACCACATATTACTCGTAACTTAGTTCACTCCATGCTATGAAGTCTGCAAGCTCTCAGCACTACCGACGGTATGCACACAGGCTACCAGAACTGGGTTAAGGTAATTAGACAGACTTTAACTTCATTTTTGTGTAGATGTGGTAATATGTTTTGATACACAGAGCAAATAATTTCTTTTTGTAAACTAATATTTCTGTTGTAAGAAACCAATCATATTATAAGAACCTTATGTATACTACTGCACATTAAAATAAATACAATAATGTCTTGGCATCACCTTCATTTACTTGTGATGTGTATATGACTGTAGGTGTGGCAATAGTTTGTGGTGCCACTGTACAGGAAACAAAACATAACATCGGAAGAGATTTATAGTTCAGAGAGAAGAAATAAAAACTTTGAGGTTCGCCGATGACTTAAAATTCTGTTAGAGAGGGCAAAGCCTTGGAAGATCTGTTGAACGAAATGAAAAGTGTGCTGGAAAGAGGTTATAAAATGAACTTCATTACCAGCAGAACAACGGTAGAGGAATGAATTCAAGTTAAGTCAGTCATGCTCAGGGAATTATATTACATAATGAGACACTAAAGTTAGCAAGATCATCTTCATTGTTTCCACAGCAAATTAACTGACGATGACCGAAGTAGAGACGATATTAAAAAACGTCGACAGGCATTAGCAAGAAAAGCGTTTCCAAAACAGAGAAACTGGTTAACATCGATTCAAATTTTAAGAATTAGGAACTCTTTTTCCAGAAGTGTTGCCAAGGGTACAGTCTTGGCCGGATGGGAAACGTGGACACTAAACAGGCCACACAAGAAGAGAACAGAAGCTTTTGATGTGTGGAGCTACAGACGAGTGCTGCGTAGATCGAAAAACTAGCCACCAGGCTCCAAATCGAATTGGGGAAAAAACTAATTTGTGGCACAAGTTGACTTAAAGGAAAGGATCGCTTTATGACACTCATCCTGACTCATCAAAAAATAGCCAATTTCGTATTCGAGAGAAGTGTGACGGGGCAAAAATTGTAAAACGGCTTGCACAAGGGAAGCGGATTCGAATAGATTTAGCTCTGCAGAGATTATGAAGACTCTACAACGGAGAGTCTTCGGACTCAAAACCACAACAACAATAACAACGAAAACAAAATGGTAACTGAGGAAGAAGTTTCTGCATTCCAAGTGCAGCATTGTACAGAGATAAAATAGGATTATCATAAATTCGCAGGATAGGAAACTGGATGCGTTTGAAAGAAGATGATATCGAATGATGTGAAAAATTATTTGGACAGATAAACTACGAAATCGAGATGTACTACAAACAAATAGGCGAATTGGTTGTTGTTGTTGTGGTCTTCAGTCCTGAGACTGGTTTGATGCAGCTCTCTATGCTACTCTATCCTGTGCAAGCTTCTTCATCTCCCAGTACGTACTGCAACCTACATCCTTCTGAATCTGCTTAGTGTATTCATCTCTTGGTCTCCCTCTACGATTTTTACCCTCCACGCTGCCCTCCAATACTAAATTGGTGATCTCTTGATGCCTCAGAACATGTCCCACCAACCGATCCCTTCTTCTGGTCAAGTTGTGCTACAAACTTCTCTTCTCCCCAATCCTATTCAATACTTCCTCATTAGTTATGTGATCTACCCATCTAATCTTCAGCATTCTTCTGTAGCACCACATTTCGAAAGCTTCTATTCTCTTCTTGTCCAAACTATTTATCGTACATGTTTCACTTCCATACATGGCTACACTCCATACAAATACTTTCAGAAATGACTTCCTGACACTTAAATCTATACTCGATGTTAACAAATTTCTCTTCTTCAGAAACGCTTTCCTTGCCATTGCCAGTCTACATTTTATATCCTCTCTACATTGGTGCGCAAAACTTCAGGACTAAATGAACTTTCGTATGATGAAACTTCCTGGCAGATTAAAACTTGGCTTCACTGCCAAGTAACATAGCTCGATGGAACTTGGACTATATATAGAAATAACTGCTACAAATTGTAACTGAGATAAATACGCAATGAGACGTACAGAAATCACAAAAACATTAATGATGCTGACCACACCGAGATTTGTGATGGTAGCGTAGAGATTAGAAAGGGCAGGACAAACCGGGGTGTGTGATCAGAGTGTGAATGCGTGCTCCGCAACGCGCTCACATGCTGGCCACAAGGTTCACCCCACCAGGGTGGTTGACAGCTGCTGGTACACGCGCACAAGCTGCAGTCCGTCTCAGCAGCGCAGCCCACATGCGCTTGTCGAGATTTTGGGCTTTAAATCGGGGTAACGGTCGCTGGCCAGTCCTTTCACCGAGTATCTTACCGTCCCGAGGGCTCCTCCCCTTGTACTGTTCAATGCGGTCGCCGATTCACATCCAGAAAAATTATGCCAGGGCCGAATTCATCTCTGACAAGACGCTCAGCCGGAAGGACGGAAGTGTCAAAGTATCGTTGACTGATGAGTGTACCTTCTTCAGAGGCCAGGAGGTCAGTACGCCCACGAAACACTGAGGCCTCTCCACAACATAACAGACCGAGCGAGATGTTGCAATAGTTAGCACACTGGTCTCGCATTCGGAAGGACGACCGTTGAAACCCACGTACGGCCATCCTGTTTTGGGTTTCCCGTGACTTCCGTAAATCGCTTCAGGCAAGTGCCGGGATGGTTCCTTTGAAAGGCGACGGCCGACTTCCTTCCCCATCCTTCTCTCATCCGCCTGGACTGATGACTTCGCTGTTTGGTCCCCTCCCCCGAATCGACCAGCCAACACCATAACATCTTTACCACCAAAAGAAATTTCAACAACGGGGCTCCCAACTCTCGCTATATGAGGGTACGGCCAGCATTGTTGGTCACCCGTCGCTTTTACTAGTTAAACAAATTTCGTTTCCTCCGGCGCTTAGAACCCCTACATCTCCGCTGTATTTCCCGTTACAGAAATGTTTTATAGCCAAGATGGCGTCCAAAACTATTTTTTTATTGGCCAGTTTCGACAGGTAAAACTGCCGCCTTCAGATGTACAAAAACGTTTCTGATTCTATAACTCCTCCCACTCTGCGACCTTGGAGCAGCAACCGTGATACATTTTCAGTAGAAGAAAACACGCTAGACTGTTTTTTCTGACTTTTTTGGTTGTACGTCACGCAGCATTGTGCGCTCGTTACTCATGTCGCGTTAACATTTCAGTGGAGAGTATGTTGCACATTCCAGACAGATTTGTCAAAAATAAAATTACAAACAGCTCAGATGCACCTTGTGGAACTTGACATGTCGACACGTGTAGCACCGACAAGCATCAAAGGAGCGCTACAAGTGCAGACAAACCAAGTTCCACAACATTTATTTTAGCTGTGTTACATTTTTACTTCGGACAAACAAGTTTGTAACTTATTTTTTGACAAACCTGTGTGGAAAGTGCAGTATATATTCTCCACTAAAATGCTAACGAGGTATGAATAATGAACGTACAATGGAACATGACGCAGAAAGTTTTTGAAGATCTGAAGATGGCAGACTTACCTGTAGAAACCGATCAATAAAAATAGTTTGGACGCGATCTTAGCTATAAAAAATTTATTTAAGGTACATACAGATCGCTCCTCCCAATTTATCTTTACGAGAAACTGCAATCTCCCATTAACGTGAGTACCAACGCCTTATAATCTCTTATATCGTCGAGAACCCTTTCTACTGCGGCTCCATCAACATGTCCCTTCTTCCCTCCGTCTCCAAGCACTCCACATCCTTTTACAATAGAATTCGAACGCCTTCCTCCTCTCTCCCCTCCCCCCATTAGACAGTAACTGCGCGAGGTCTACCCCCTCCTAACTATAACCTTAGTAATCCACCCCATTCCAAATAAAGATTGCAATTACGCTTTTTCTTGGCCATCTGGTACCTACGCCCAGTACCTGCGTCCAAACTATCGCTCCATTCCCTCAGTGACATCCCTCATCCTTTTCCATCCAACATCTTCTCCAATAACTCCCACATCCCTATCCCCACTCACATTGTAAGGTGACAGTATCCTTGCAAACCACAGATTCACCTTATATTTTTTACTGACGCACAGATGATTACAACTCAATGAATATCCTAGCTTTCCCATGAAATCAGTGCCCAGTGGACGGAGCTGTTTTATTATGAAAGCGCCGTAAAGAAAAGAAATTGTCCAGATGCGTATTACACTTCACCGACGATTACATGTTCAGTTGTTTTGTTGTTGTCAACCCCCGCGTGCTGCTAACATTATGGGGACGCGCGGCACGTATGTGGACACACCCCAGAAGCAACGCCAGCTGAATGTGGGTCGGATGGCAGCAGTGAAGAGTCGATGACGGACGATGTAAGAGCGCTCACAAATACACTAATAAAATTGAATATCTAGGCTGGAAGAAAGACACGACTATGGAATAATGATATCCGATAAAGTATCTGACATGATTAACCAAAGTGGTGGAATCGGTACTAGTTTTATATGTTAAGAGCTGGTGCAAATATGATTCGTTATTTTACTCTGTACCAATTTTATAAAAATTAAGAGTGGCATTTGGCTGCAGCCAGCCCGCAACACTCCTCAGTCATCGACGGCGTATGTAAATTGCTTGTAAATAATGATAGCAAAGAAAAAGACTACTTATGGTAATTTTTGTATTTACCCGCCATAAACTGAAGCTTCTAAATCTTTGTGGTTTGTCCTCGTACACGTCAAGCGCCGATTGAAATGAGACATAAGAGCTGAATTTGGCCAACAGTGAGAAGTAATAGTTACAGGCGAAGAGAGAAAACATTGACACTTCCGAAATATTGTACGACTGTGATAATTGTGCAAGAGAAGTAAATGGTCTTCATCTCGAAACTTCCTGGCAGAGTAAAACTGTGCGCCGGACCGAGACTCGAACTCGGGTCCTTTGTTTTCGCGGCAAGTGCTCTACCAACTTTTTATTAAATCTCATTTTGTTCGTTTTTGTTAGTTGTATCTGCTCGGGGCGGACGTCGCGAGACACCCGTTTCAGTTCGTCATTGATCCATTAACTCAGTTTTTTTATTACAGAGGGCAGCTAACCCTCTGACCGAACAGGCTGAGTTACCGTGTCAGCTATACCAACTGAGCTACCCAAGAACGACTGACGCCCCGTCCTCACAGCTTTACTTCTGCCAGTATCTCGTCTTCTACCTTCCCGCGAAAGGCAAAGGTCCTGAGTTCGAGTCCCGGTCCGGCACACAGTTTTAATCTGCCAGGAAGTTTCATATCAGCGCACACTCCACTGCGGAGAGAATATCTCATTCTGGGTCTTCATCTCCTTTCTCTGTCGAACCATTTGATGCGGTCACCACTTTGTTTAGAATTACCGGATCATCTCCAATAACTGCACCGAAAATCTATAAACATCTAAAGATCCTTTCGTTAACACAGAAGGATCCAGGACATGAAACTCGAATGCACGTGCCCTGAAAGACAGAGCACATCGGTCAGTATACACACAAAATTAGTTGTGAAGCAAGTTAAATCCAGTGGAATATAACCCTCTTTAAACTGAAAAATGTGTACCAACTTCGATTAATATGACGCTCTATATCAAACACGTAGTTTCATTTCATTGTACGCCATCCTTTCCCAGACGTAACTGAATCGGATACAGCGCAGAAAATAAGCCGCAGGTGAATTTTATTTCATCGGCAACGAAGGTTGTAGCTTTATCGTACGATACGATAAAAGATTTATATTTCAGGCAATTTCCATTTACACCACGTTTTGTACACAGCAACTCGCCAGCTAGGTGCAACACAGATGAGATTGTTTACCATAAATTATCTCCTTCACCTACTTTGCGCTGCGACGTGATCACTTTTTTAAATTGAAAACATGAAAATCCGTTGGGGTTTAGCGAGAGAAAATTGAATTTAGTTCATAAATCCTAGCAAATATGAAGTTGTGATTCTGTTGTATAATGTCAATACGAGTTTAATAAATGTTTTCTCGTATCGATGGATCTGATGGATAAACGAGAGATATGAAAGTGACAAATTTTGTATGGCAGTGAAACTTTGTTTTCACAGGGAAGACTTTGTTTTTTCAGTCAGCTGTAGGTATTTCGAGCATTTCAAATAATTATGGGCGAAAACTAAAGAGTATAGAGATATGTGGACGAAGTATAATGCGAAGTGAGTCGGGATTAACTCCAGATATTATTTTTGCACGTTTCGACAAAATTCCCGATGTAATGGTTTAACCGTCTGTTCCCATCTGTTTCATTTTGGTTACTCATTTTTTGTACTTATCTATTCTAGCGACAACCAAAGTTTCGCACCCGACACTATTTCGAAACGGAATGACTCAAATGACGCTGTTAAATAAACGTATTAGCGTCCACCTGCAGTATAAACGTAAAAACGTACACTTTTTTAGCTGCCTTACTAGTCTCCAACTTAGGACAATGTTAGTCAAAGTGAGGAGCATCGTACCCAGATTACTCCGATAATAAGTATGACATCTTGAAACAACGTGAACTCATCTTAACAAACGGAGTAAAGCAATTATCAACTGGATACGTGGTTTCAACACTGTAATGCTTTGTTGGGCAAGATCTTAGAAGATGCTGTATGCTCTAGCTTTATTGGAACCTCAGGTAAGGTTCATTCAGTCAACAGTGGCAGAACTCCGTTCTGCCCATTCCTTTGGGTTCGAACTTCGACGTATACTTAGCTAATAACCCAGACAGAATTATGAAATTTACATCTGTCACTTTCACTATGTATGAAGCAACATGTTAAAGCATTAAAAGGCTATTTGGCATACCCTAAATGCCAAAACTACTTATTTTGTCACTCTTCCTGGAATTCGTTTCTCCGTGCCGTAGCAACTTTCTTCCACAAAAAATAAATCTCAGGAAACACAATGTTCTAAATGAAAATAAACGTCAAAACAGGAAATATTGATTTGAATATCGTCGACTCGACTTTGTGTTCGAGAGGATTTCTTAAAAGTTGCTCATTTATAATAGGAAACTGAGAGGAGGTGATGTATTTGTAAGAAAGTTTTATCTGCAAGAAATAAGTCGTGGAATGATTTAAGTTTAAAACCAGATAACCATTGAACTACTGTCCTTGATGTATAGTTTAGTTAATGCATGAGAAGGGGACTAAAGAAAAAGAACAGAAAGAGTGTAATTAAGCCGTACGCACAGCTCATACAAAATGCTTAAGGCATAAGGAATTACAGTTTGTAAGATGTAGTAGTAAAATGACAGAATTAATGAAAGAAATCACTTACTGTCATTGACATATTTAACACATAGTCATCGCTACAGCCTTGAAATATAAAACATAATTCACTCTCCATAATGTGATGCGAACAACGGAGAGTACAGTGATTTCGGCAACATGTTGTGGCCACTGCGTAGTGTAAACATACGTAGTGCAAACTAAGTTGCCAATATGTACTCACCACACAGCAACACATCAGACAACGCCCAACATCGTGTTTTAGCTCGCACTCACCTGCAACACATAGAGATACTGGTTAGAAACTCGGATAAATTAATCTTACAATATACATAAGGTAAGACCTTCGTCTGTACTAAAAATTACAAAACAACATGAATAAAATACATGTTCACAAGGTCACCATTTTTCGACTGTATAAGGTGAAATTCACTGGAAATGCAGATACAAACAACACGAAAGGATTGCAAGTACTGAAGAGATTTCAAATATTAAAGAGATAGACTTGAACCTAAGAATAATAATAAATAATAGTTAAGACACTTCTCTTATTTATTTTTCAGGCACAACGAATACGTTACGTGGGATTGACTTTATGTAGGCGACAAGCAAGCCGAGTCTCATAAACAGGCGTCGCTAATATTGACCATCTTCGGAGTTGCCCTTGTTTCTGATATACCAAATGATGAGAGGTAAGTTAGATACAGTGAAACAAAGTGAACATTATGATCCCATATTTGAGGACGATAACGAGAGGGGGACGAAAACACCAGCGGCCTGAATGAAAATAGAATCAGAATCAGAATCAATATCATCTTCTTCATAAGATACTCTGCTTATTAGCTGATTCCTGACACCACTGCTGTCTACACCTGACCGTGGTACAGATCAAGTCCTTCGGAGTCTGTTTTAACTTCATCTAGCAACGTTACTCTTTTCTTTCGCCTTTACTTCTGTCCTTCCATTGTACCTTAGAAAGCTGCTGTTAGAATTCCTTTTCCTTGCAGTTTATATATGATCCAACATACTGCCCTTTCCTTAACGAGGCGTAAGAGATTTCTTTGTTCCAGTACTCTTTCCAGTATTTAGCTGTTCTTCACTTTATCGATCTATTTTTCTCCGTTCTCCTCCCAAGTCACATTTCGAATTTTTAATTTTCTCACTCTTTTTTCTTTGTCTAGTTTTCATAGCTGTACGTGGAAACACTCCATACGGAGAAGAATTTGATCGACGTTTTTCTTATCTCAACCCCCGTTTGCTGCATAACTGACATTCGTAGGGACATTATTAAGAAAATGAAATTCATCCACGAAAGACGTGGCAGACTTTGTTGGACCGATTCCTGAGTATTTTCTCACTTGTAGGTGATTCCTAACAAGTAGGATTTATAGATGAGATGGACAATATCCGACACATAGCGGTTCATTTCGTTACGGGATGGTTTACTCGGCGGCAGAGCGTTACGAAGTTGCTCAACGAACCAGTGGCAGATGGTACAAGAGAGGCGTTGTGCATCACGGAGAAGTTTATTAGTGAAATTCAGAGAGACTATGTTCCAGGAAGAGTTGGACAACGTGTAACTTCCTCACACATACACCTCGCAAAATGCTCATGTCGAGCAAAGTTAGGCGTCATACAACTTTGCCGACATACATTTCTTCCCACGCGCCATTCGTGAATAAAGCAGTATAAACAGTAAAAAGGTTTAGGCGGAAGGGGGTTGCGAGTGGGAGGTAGGGGGTGGATAGTTGCACCAAAAGTAGGGCAGTGGCGGCTAATATGGGCCGGCACGTAATATGGGCCAGTTGGTGTTCCTCTGGTTTACCACAAAACTGGAAACGCGTCATGCAGCGCTTGGAATAAAGCACAGGCACCCCTCCGCCATTTGTCAGAATTTCAGCGGTGTAGCTGCCGAGTTTGCGTCACAAGATAATATGATTTTCCTTTGAGTGTCGACGCTGGTGAATGGTGTAGCTTTCAGTAAAAGTTTACATGTTTAAAGTAATATTATCGTTCTACTAGTTATATTTGGCAACGGCTTTGCCGCAATGGTTATACGGGTTCCCGGGAGATCACCGAAGTTAAGCGCTGTCGGGCGTGGTCGGCAATTGGATGGGTGACCATCCAGGCCGGCATCCGCTATTGCCATTTTTCGGGGTGCACTCAGCGTCGTGATGCCAATTGAGGAGCTACATGACCGAACAGCAGCGGCTTCGGTCAAGAATATTATCATTACGATCGGGAGAGCGGTGTGCTGACCCCACGCCCGTCATATCCGCATCCTCCACGGAGGATGACACGGCGGTCGGATGGTCCCGGTAGGCCACTCGTGGCCCTAAGACGGAGTGCTACTATTTATATTTCCCTTTTTTAAGGCAGATTCTACCGTAATGATAGAAGTTCCCTCATTCAATTCGCTATCAGTTTCTGCCATGCTTAAATATGCTGTGCCAATCGGGTAGTAGGGGCCGTACCAAAGTCGGGTGGTATGAGCGTGGAAGGAATTTATTTTTTTTTTCTTTTTACGTCACCATGCCAACGTAGAAGAAGAAGCGATCCGGTGAGGGTAGCGAGGAGTGGTCGGAGACTGCAATGAAGTGCCGGCCGAAGTGGCCGTGCGGTTAAAGGCGCTGCAGTCTGGAACCGCAAGACCGCTACGGTCGCAGGTTCGAATCCTGCCTCGGGCATGGATGTTTGTGATGTCCTTAGGTTAGTTAGGTTTAACTAGTTCTAAGTTCTAGGGGACTAATGACCTCAGCAGTTGAGTCCCATAGTGCTCAGAGCCATTTGAACCATTTGCAATGAAGTTCTGAAGGCGAAATGACGTAAAGGGCTGCTGCCGATCGTTTTACTGTTCGTAGAACTACACTGAAAAAGAGATTACGGACATTTAAAGCAATAACAACCCTCGGTCGCAAAAATGAGATCTTTTTTACCTAGTTTTCGGCCAGTACTAACCTAGGTCTAAAAGACTTCAATTTTGCTACCGAGGGCTGTTATTGCTTTACTTTTACTTCGTAACGCTCGCTGACAATGCGGCCATGATTACAGACACCTATGATACCTCAGACGGGATTTTTCAGACCAAAATTGGAAGAAAATCACGAATAAGTCCTTTCAGCACACAAGAAAAAAATGGTTCAAATGGCTCTGAGCACTATGGGACTTAACAGCTATGGTCATCAGTGCCCTAGAATTTAGAACTGCTTAAACTTAACTAACCTAAGGACATCACACAACACCCAGTCATCACGAAGCAGAGAAAATCCCTGACCCCGCCGGGAATCGAAACCGGGAAACCGGGCGTGGGAAGCGAGAACGCTACCGCACGACCACGAGCTGCGGACAGCACACAAGAGATATTAGCACTGACAAGGGAACCTCCCCATGGCACCCCCCTCAGATTTAGTTATAAGTTGGCACAATGGATAGGCCTTGAAAAATTGAACACAGATCACTCGAGAAAACAGGAAGAAGTTGTGTGGAACTATGAAAAAAATAAGCTAAATATACAAACTGAGTAGTCCATGTGCAAGACATTTGATATTAAATCAGTGAGAGTATTTAAGGTGTTGAAGGTGTTTTCGTGCCTTAATATGTGGTACGTGTCGTTGTTCGGTAGCTATTGTCGTAGATCATGGGCTACATCATCAAAGAGGCGGCACTCATACACCACATGTTCTGGGGTACCTTGCACAGCACCACAGTCACACGCTGGTGTAGCCTGCTTCCCAAACCGACATAGATATGTTGGGTATGGTCCATGTCCAGTAAGAAAGTGCAGCATTCACAGCAAACACATAGTGTTTGTCGCTTTAGGTATCTCACCTATATCTCTTACAGTTAAATTGAATTTCAGGAATAAATTACAAAATATTGTGTCCTTACAAGAAGGCGGACATCATCATTAGGTATTAACTGTAAGGGTACTTAAAGAAGCCATGGAAGAGCTTGTCTTTGCATCGGAGGATTTCTCCAGTAATGGTATTCGAACACGCTTTGCACTAAAAGCTCTATCGGAGAGGCCTTTCCCGACGGGGTAGGCCTGTCGTGTTTCGGCCGTGTCGTTTCGCCTCGCACTGCGTCCCGGAGATTTGGGCCCTTCAGAGAGCTCGCGGGCCGGGTAATTCCCTGAACAGAGCGAAAATAGCCGTCGTTACCCGCAGATCCGGCGCCGCACCGCACGACGGCCGGTTGCTCGGTAATCACGGGCTTTCTTTGTGCAAATGCTCTGCTTAACGGGCGCGTTTTACCGGAAAGCGGCGCAGCGCCGATGGAGTGCCCGAGCTGCAGCGCTACGCAGGGGCGATAGCGTCTCTATGGAGCGGAAACGACGACCGAATTCGAAACGCCCCGGGAGCCAGTAGACGTAACGTCCACTGCAAAATGCGGCCTATACTGGCGACTCGTTTAATCAGCGGCGTGCAACTGTGAGCTTGACGATCTGCGTCGCACATTCACGGGCGACGTCATCTACTGCTGCAGGCTGCTCCAGCAACAGCAGTGTGTCTCAGATATGCAGATAAGCTCACCGAAAAAAGAAATTAGTCACTCATTTAAAGAGAAAACTGCTGGCTTTCCGACTGCTACCAATAGGGTTAATGGTAAGATATCGATAACTCTTAATAGCAGTAACGATATGTGTCGCCGACATACAATACTGGCCATTATAATTACTACACCACGAAGATGACGTGCTACAGACACGAAATTTAACCTACAGGAAGCAGACGCTGTGATATGCAAATGATTAGCTTTTCAGAGCATTCACACAAGGTTGACACCGGTGGCAGCACCTACAACGTGCTGACACGAGGAAAGTTTCCAACCCATTTCTCATACACAGACAGCAGTTTACCGGCGTTGCCTGGTGAAACGTTATGCCTCGTGTAAGGAGGAGAAATGCGTACCATCACGTTTCCGACTTTGATAAAGGTCGGATTGTAGCCTATCGCGGTTGCGGTTTATAGTGTCGCGACACTGCTGCTCGCGTTGGTCGAGATCCAATGACTGTTCGAAGAATGTGGAATCGGTGAGTTCAATAGGGTAATACGGAACGCCGTGCTGGATCCCAACGGCCTCGTATCACTAGCAATCGAGATGACAGGCATCTTATCCGCATTACTGTAACGGATCGTGCAGCTACGTCTCGATCCCTGAGTCAACATATGGGGACGTTTGCAAGATAACAACCATCTGCACGAACAGTTCGACGACGTTTGCAGCAGCATGGACTATCAGCTCGGAGACCATGGCTGCGGTTACCATTGACGCTACATCACGAAGAGGAGCGCCTGCGATGGTGTACTCAACGACGAACCTGGGTGCACGAATGGCAAAACGTCATTTTTTCGGATGAATCCAGTTTCTGTTTACAGCATCGTGATGGTCGCATCCGTGTTTGGCGACACCGCAGTGAACGCAGATTGGAAGCGTGTATTCGTCATCACCATACTGGCGTATCACCCGGCGTGATGGTATAGGGTGCCATTGGTTACACGTTTCGGTCACCTCTAGTTTGCATTGACGGCACTTTGAACAGTGGACGTTACATTTCAGATGTGTTACGACCCGTGGCTCTACCCTTCATCCGATCCCTGCGCAATCCTACATTTTAGCAGGATAATGAACGACCGCATGTTGCAGGTTCGACTGCTGCCCTGGCCAGCACATTCCCTAGATCTCTCACCAACTGAAAACGTCTAGTCAATGGTGGCCGAGCAACTGGCTCGTCACAATACGCCGGTCACTACTCTTGATGAACTGTGGTATCGTGTTGAAGCTGCATGGCCAGCTGTAATTGTACACGCCATCCAAGCTCTATTTGACTCAATGCCCAGGCGTATCAAGGCCGTTATTACGGCCAGAGGGTGTTGTTATGGGTACTGATTTCTCAGGATCTATGCACCGAAACTGCGTGAAAATGTAATCACATGTCAGTTCCAGTATAAGTTATTTGTCCAATGAATACCTGTTTATCATCTGCATTTTTTATTGGTGTAGCAATTTTAATGGCCAATAGTGTATATTGCAGCGGCATGTCGATATATCGGTAGCAAAATAGCAACATCGAGTGCCGATATTTTTATTTTACATAATATATTTACATAAATTTTGGTAAATATTTGTTCTTTTGAATTTGTAGTAGCACATAATTTTACTTTCTGGTGTGAAGGAGTCTTTCTACTTATTGAGGTTTCATGTCGTCCAATCTCTCTCTCTTTTGACATTTTAAAGCAAGCATATGTGGCACCAAAGAAGACGTCTGGTTGCACTGGTGGGTGACGGTGGGAATGGAATAACAAGATTTCCATTGTGAAGAAGAAGCACATTAGCTGCGTCATAAAACAATTTTTAACTCAACTCGTGCGCTATTTCTTCACATTGGCATTCTTCGAAAACAGTTACTGAAAATGATAAACTAAAATCTAAATGACAACACGCACACCTTTATTGTGCCGCTTACATGCAGTTAGCATTGTTAGCAATGTGATTATCGCCAAGCGTGAACGTGCATTGTTTTCCATTCAGTTATTGCTCCACGGGGGAGAAGCAGGCTGTTAGCTTCTTGATGTACAGAATATCTAATAAAATATCAAAACTTAAATATACATCTCTGAAACTGGCAATATGTTTACAACGAGCAACCGATATTTCTATAGGCAGATACATCGATATTTTCTCCATCGATATATATATAATGGTGTGTCGTTACTTTTTTTCGATATCGAGAGGCGGCAATGGTTTCTTTAAATATCGGTGTATCGGATTCCTGTTATTTTTAAAAACATCAACAGTCGTAGCTACCAACCAAGCTGTACAGTCACCCAACACTGTAAAATACTCTGCTGTGCAAACTTGAGGAAGAAAGCAGTTTTCACATGATGTGTCACTGCCAAGTAATGTGAATCGACGAAATTTGGGCTATACACAGAAAACGCTACTACAGTATAGTACAGGAGGTACCAGAAAGAAATACGAATTAAGACGAACAGAAACGACACATCTATTAACAGTCAATAGCTGCACTGAAGTCACAGCGATTCATAATGCTCCCCGGAACATTAAAAACAGTAAGATATGGTTCCACGGTGTTTGATAACCACGGATGACAATGCGCGCCTTGCAGCATGCTCGCCTGCTCATCCATAAGGTGACAAGGAGTTCCATTCCTCTACCAGCGCGACTGACAACTTATGCATGGGCGCTGGTGCAATGGTGTTGCCGGCAAGTTCGTGTCACGGCTCGTGACTCAATAACAGAAGGACCGTCGCGTCGCCTCGCATTCTGTGAAGAGCTTTTGGATCGTGCAGATGAGAACGAGATGTTCCCTAAGATGTGGTGATGAGACGTAGGTCTACGGTTGTGATTTTGAGACCAAGGTTCAATCTTCACAATAGGTCGTGAAAGTTTCTCCAAGAGCAAAAATGCTCGTCAGGTCAGGCACAAAGTCAAAGCCATGCTGATAGCTTTTATTTGTACCATGAAGAATTAGTTGATCACGAATTCGAACCACAGGGACAATGGAAGGTGCTATCGGGGCGTGTTACGACGCCTGCGAGAAAATGTGAGAAGGAAACAGCCTGAAACGTGGATGGACGATTCATGGCTCTCGCGTCACGATAACGCACCCGCAGATTCATCCCTGTTTGTGCGTGACTATTGCACAAAAAACAAAATCAGTGTGCTTCCTCATCTTCAGCCGGCCGCGGTGGCCTCGCGGTTCTAGGCGCTCAGTCCGGAACCGCACGACTGCTACTGTCGCAGGTTCGAATCCTGCCTCGGGCATGGATGCGTGTGATGTCCTTAGGTTAGTTAGGTTTAAGTAGTTCTAAGTTCTAGGGGACTGATGACCATAGATGTTAAGTCCCATAGTGCTCACAGCCATTGGAACCATTGGAACCTCATCTTCCGTACTCTACAAACCTGGCCCCTGCGGACTTTTTTGTATTTCCAAAGTTGAAAATCGTTTAAAGAACGAAGTTAAGCAACAAAAGAAAATTCACAGACGGTGCTCCGAGCGATCCAGCAAGAGGCGTACTAAGATTGCTTCCGAAAGTGGAAATGGCGTTGGGAGCGGTGAAGCAATAGCGGGGTGGAGTATTTCGAAGGAGACAGTGCACAATAAGTACTAGGATGATGTAGAAAAATTTTGTGGGCGATGGTCCCGAATTTTTTGAACAGACCTCGTATTCCAGAAATTCTGAAGAAAGCTATGCCTTCCCTATCACAAGCTACTTGTCCTCAAAGTGTGTAATGAGAATTTAGTAACATTGTGTAATTTTTCCATTAATAGTACATGTTTCTGAGGTGCTAATTCCCCTTGCTAGGTTTGGTACACCTTCGTGGCGACTGCACGGTGGCACGCGGTAGTGCATCGAAGTGAAACAGTCGCAGAGCCGAGCCCTTAAGGGCTATGGGGCGCAGCGCGCGCGGTCCTTGGCCCTTAGGAAGAGGCAGCACGCGATCCACCCTGGGGACGGCGGGGCCCGCCAGAGCGATGGCCGGGGAGCACGCGAAGCCGCTGACCGAGCGGAGCGGAGCGGACCAGAGAGCTGCGACCGTAATTGGCCGGCGTCGTTGCGCAAGAGCGGACTGCGCCCGGTGCGCGCGCACACAACAACAACACCGCCGGCCGTCCGTCTGTCCCGAACTCTACTGTGCCCAGAGAGCTCTGCGTCTGCTACTCGCCAAAGCTAGCTAAGCTGTCCTCTTTACGCCAGAGAGACCGCTAGGAGAATTGCTGACAGCGTACACATTGCAACCCCTAGGTGTAACATTAACGACACCTTATATCACACACACACACACACACACACACACACACACACACACACATATATATATATATATATATATATATATATATATATATATATATATATATACTCCTGGAAATTGAAATAAGAACACCGTGAATTCATTGTCCCAGGAAGGGGAAACTTTATTGACACATTCCTGGGGTCAGATACATCACATGATCACACTGACAGAACCACAGGCACATAGACACAGGCAACAGAGCATGCACAATGTCGGCACTAGTACAGTGTATATCCACCTTTCGCAGCAATGCAGGCTGCTATTCTCCCATGGAGACGATCGTAGAGATGCTGGATGTAGTCCTGTGGAACGGCTTGCCATGTCATTTCCACCTGGCGCCTCAGTTGGACCAGCGTTCGTGCTGGACGTGCAGACTGCGTGAGACGACGCTTCATCCAGTCCCAAACATGCTCAATGGGGGACAGATTCGGAGATCTTGCTGGCCAGGGTAGTTGACTTACACCTTCTAGAGCACGTTGGGTGGCACGGAATACATGCGGACGTGCATTGTCCTGTTGGAACAGCAAGTTCCCTTGCCGGTTTAGGAATGGGAGAACGATGGGTTCGATGACGGTTTGGATGTACCGTGCACTATTCAGTGTCCCCTCGACGATCACCAGTGGTGTACGGCCAGTGTAGGAGATCGCTCCCCACACCATGATGCCGGGTGTTGGCCCTGTGTGCCTCGGTCGTATGCAGTCCTGATTGTGGCGCTCACCTGCACGGCGCCAAACACGCATACGACCATCATTGGCACCAAGGCAGAAGCGACTCTCATCGCTGAAGACGACACGTCTCCATTCGTCCCTCCATTCACGCCTGTCGCGACACCACTGTAGGCGGGCTGCACGATGTTGGGGCGTGAGCGGAAGACGGCCTAACGGTGTGCGGGACCGTAGCTCAGCTTCATGGAGACGGTTGCGAATGGTCCTCGCCGATACCCCAGGAGCAACAGTGTCCCTAATTTGCTGGGAAGTGGCGATGCGGTCCCCTACGGCACTGCGTAGGATCCTACGGTCTTGGCGTGCATCCGTGCGTCGCTGCGGTCCGGTCCCAGGTCGACGGGCACGTGCACCTTCCGCCGACCACTGGCGACAACATCGATGTACTGTGGAGACCTCACACACCACGTGTTGAGCAATTCGGCGGTACGTCCACCCGGCCTCCCGCATGCCCACTATACGCCCTCGCTCAAAGTCCGTCAACTGCACATACGGTTCACGTCCACGCTGTCGCGGCATGCTACCAGTGTTAAAGACTGCGATGGAGCTCCGTATGCCACGGCAAACTGGCTGACACTGACGGCGGCGGTGCACAAATGCTGCGCAGCTAGCGCCATTCGACGGCCAACACCGCGGTTCCTGGTGTGTCCGCTGTGCCGTGCGTGTGATCATTGCTTGTACAGCCCTCTCGCAGTGTCCGGAGCAAGTATGGTGGGTCTGACACACCGGTGTCAATGTGTTCTTTTTTCCATTTCCAGGAGTGTATATATATGTGAGGTGAGTAATCTAACATTACCGCTGGATATATTTCGTAAACCACATCAAATACTGACGAATCGATTCCACAGACCGAACGTGAGGAGAGGGGCTAGTGTTATTGGTTAATACAAACCATACAAAAATGCACGGAAGTATGTTTTTTAACACAAACCTACGTTTTTTTAAAAATGGAACCCCGTTAGTTTTGTTAGCACATCTGAACATATAAACAAATACGTAATCAGTGCCGTTTGTTGCATTGTAAAATGTTAATTACATCCGGAGATATTGTAACCTAAATTTGACGCTTGAGTACCACTCCTCCGCTGTTCGATCGTGTGTATCGGAGAGCACCGAATTACGTAGGGATCCAAAGGGAAAGGTGATGGACCTTAGGTACAGAAGAGACTGGAACAGCTCATTACGTCCGCATGCTAACACCTTTTTATTGGTCTTTTTCACTGACGCACATGTACATTACCATGAGGGGTGAGGTACACGTACACACGTGGTTTCCGTTTTCAATTACGGAGTGGAATAGAGTGTGTCCCGACATGTCAGGCCAATAGATGTTCAATGTGGTGGCCATCATCTGCTGCACACAATTGCAATCTCTGGCGTAATGAATGTCGTATAAACCATAGTACATCTGGTGTAATGTCGCCGCAGGCTGCCACAATACGTTGTTTCATATCCTCTGGGGTTGTAGGCACATCACGGTACACATTCTCCTTTAACGTACCCCACAGAAAGAAGTCCAGAGGTGTAAGAGCAGGAGAACGGGCTGGCCAATTTATGCGTCCTCCACGTCATATGAAACGCCCGTCGAACATCCTGTCAAGGGTCAGCCTAGTGTTAATTGCGGAATGTGCAGGTGCACCATCATGCTGATACCACATACTTCCGTACCTAAGGTCCATCACCTTTCCCTTTGGATCCCTACATAATTCGGTGCTCTCCGATACACACGATCGAACAAGCCGGCTGCGGTGGCCGTGCGGTTCTGGCGCTGCAGTCCGGAACCGCGGGACTGCTACGGTCGCAGGTTCGAATCCTGCCTCGGGCATGGGTGTGTGTGATGTCCTTAGGTTAATTAGGTTTAAGTAGTTCTAAGTTCTAGGGGACTTATGACCTAAGATGTTGAGTCCCATAGCGCTCAGAGCCACGATCGAACAGCGGAGGAGTGGTACTCAAGCGTCAACTTTTGGTTACAATATCTTCGGATACAATTAACATTTTACAATGCTACAAACGGCACAGATTACGTATTTGTTTATATGTTCAGATGTGCTAACAAAACTAACGTGGTTCCATTTAAAAAACGTAGGTTTGTGTTAAAAAACATACTTCCGTGGATTTTTGTATGGTTTGTATTAAACAATTACACTAGCTCCTCTCCTCACGTTCGGTCTGTAGAATCGGTTCGTCAGTATTTGATGTGGTTTACGAAATATATCCAGCGGTAACGTTAGGTGACTCACCCTATATATATATATACGGTGAGTCGCGTAAGACGTAACACCCCCTTTATTCCGGGGGCGATTACACGTGTCGGTATGCGGTGTTCGGCGAATCATAGCCGACTACGGGGCACATACTTTGGTACATGCACAATAATCACAACGTTTATATTGACCGAGATAATGAGGCAAGTACATGTTTTTTAAATGGGACGCTATATTTTTTTACCATCATTCGAACGCTCTGGAAAAGACGCGAATAGTGATGTAACGCATGTTGCTATTGTGATTCCAAACTTCGCTTAAAAGACGCCGGAAAATATTGTACGATTGAAGGTCGAGGCGGTAGGAAGCGGCTGCAGACCGGAAACACGCCTCGCGCGACCCGCTGGTCGAGTTGCCGTGCTCTGTGCAGCATGCTCGGCCTACGTTACGTATGTAAATTCTCATCCGCCCTCTTTTAAGAAAAGTTTGAATCCTATACAACACCTTTAGGATATTTTGGAACGCCGACTTCGTGCCTGGCCTCACCGACCGACATCGATATCTCTCCTCAGAGCAGTACAGTGTGAAGAATGGTCTACCATTCCCCATGAAAGCTAAAAGCACCTGATTGAACGTATACCTGCGAGAGTGGAAGCATTCATCAAGGCTAAATGTGGGCCAACATCATACTGAATTCCAGCATTGCCGACGGAGGGCGCCACGAACTTGTAGGTCATTTTCAGCCAGGTGTCCGGATATTTTTGATCGCATAGTGTATGACAATTTTTGCATATTAGGACAAAAACCGGGATATCCTGTTTATTGCGAGCGGTTGCCCTACCACTTAGGCTATCGGAGCACGCTCCCCAGACCAACCCGAACTTCCACAGGTAGTAGATCTCTACTTGGTACAGTTAAGATGAATTTCAGGGATAAATTTCAAAATTTGTAGTTCATAATCAAATATAAATACACATGGTGATTCACCTCCCCTACCTGTGGGTTTTATGCAACCCGCAAAACATCACAAACCATTTGCGGGATTTTTATACTCGTTCGCTAGGTACGCACAAACAGTTAGTCTTACACAAAAAAATGAAAAGGAGAGGTTTGTGGGAAATGTAATGTAGTTAAATTTTGTATTGGGATACGCTTGTGATGGAGTCGAGTCATTCAAGAGAAATTTGTTTCAACGTAACTTTTGTACGTTTTCTTGAATAATTCCAAAACTACGACCTGTTAACTGTGCGCTTAAATCCTTGCTTTTTAAAATAAATTTCGATGTTCAATTAATGCTTTAATCAACGGCGATTCAAAAATTTGCTTCCGTTTTGCTTAATGAGACCTTTTCCATATTAATAGCGTTTAATGTATAGTAGGCAGTGTGATGAAAATTTAAACTTACTTAACTGAATAAATAGATGTGCTCAGTCTGTCAGCGTGTCTTGCGAAAATCGTTTGTCTTAACTACAGTTGTGAAATTTTGGTTTAAATTGGGTTCATTCGCTGATCACTTGAGAATCCCTGCATCTTATATCGCTTCAAATTCACCCTTATACTTTGTCGGTAAACAGCATTGTGGAGCATCAAATGAATGGACTACTATTACACACAGGCTTCTGGCTTTGGCACTCCCCTCCCAGTTGTTACGGCCCGCTGTGACAGACTGCGGTCTCCAAGGGAACACCCCCTCGGGTGCCCCACCGCCGGTCCTGTAGCCACAGCCCCTGCCTCCCTGGTGCCTGCTGTTTATCATAATCCAGACGCGCCGCCCCAGGGCCGTAGTGAGATACGCGGCTAATCTGCTCATTCTGCGCCATTACGCCGCCAGCCGCGAGGCCATGCGACGCCCCTTAATCACAGACGTCCACAGATTCGGCAAGCGCCACTCTGTCCCCGGAAATGGCAGCACCCGTCCCGTCTATCGATCATACTCGAAATTATTATTTCTGTCACGGGTCACGCTCCGCACGCGAAGTTCTGGAAATACAACCCTCATTATACTCGCTTCACCTGAACGAACCATAAACCTCGTGTGGTTCAGTAGTTACAAAGGCTGTTTTTGTCTGCTTAATATGGTTAATGAACTTGTTATGGAGAGAAAGTTCAAGTTTCTGTTGTACAACGTGCGAACTTCATAGAAATATCGTGGCGTCCCCTACGAGTGCGCAGTAATTCAGCACATTCGGAGAATTCCAGATCCCCTTTCCAGTCATGACTAGTGTGGGTGGCATCACATGCCGATACCACCTCACGGGTGTCGTTACGTTGATAATGAATTGTTAGTTTCAGTTCGACGCTGACAGCGGGTGTGCAGGATTTGGCGGACCCAATGGTGCACATCCGCTGAGCCACAACTCCATCGGCTCCGTACCACGAGTGCCTCTGCCGCCATAGTGTAGGAAAACCAGACCAGCGATTCATCCGACTTACACTTGAAGCCACTACACTACGACAGCTTCGTTCATGCCTCATTGTCGTCGACACTGTAATATCTGGACTCTGTCTATTGCTGCATTATTTGCAATGAGTCATCGTGTGCTTGGAGAAATACAAGTTAAGTAAGTGTTTTGTTAAGTAAGTGTTTTGTTTATTGTGTTAACTTGTCCTTTAATTTCTGCTCCTGTCCAACTTTCCTACAATGGCAGTTGCTGCACCACTCTGTAGCCCACTGATGTGTATGGAGTAATACACGACAACCAGTGTGATCACACATTTATCACAATGTGAGAGCTTCGGCGAGACGGACGCAGGTAAGATGGGTCAGATGGCTCTGAGCACTATGGGACTTAACTTCTGAGGTCATCACTCCCCTAGAACTTAGAACTACTCAAACCTAACTAACCTAAGGACATCACACACATCCATGCCCGAGGCAGGATTCGAACCTCCGACCGCAGCGGTCGCGCAGTTCCAGACTGTAGCGCCTAGAACCGCTCGGTCACTCAGGCCGGCGGACGCAGCTACGACTCCTGTGAGGTGTGGCTGAAGTACACTTTTCCAACGGGAACGCTCACGCCGTATGTCAGACTGTTACAGCCAGTCCACACCGTCACTTCATCGGAAGAAGTTTCGAGTGGAGGTATTGCCCACCGCTGGTCTGCCTAATCCACAGATGGCGAACAGGGCTCACATGCAGTAATCATGCAAGTGTGCAACTTTCTCTTACCTGAGTGCGCACTTCCCCTTCCACCACGCCATGTTGTCTGAGTGGGAAGAGGGGAAGGAGGCAGGGGAACTGTGTTAGTGCCTCATACGGCTTTGTTTCACACTTCATGTTTCTCAACAACACACAAAACAAATATTGCATACTATTTAACAAATTTTAGTGCACTGAAGACATAACAGTTTATATTTTGTACAAACTGGCAGCATAGAAACAGACGCAGACAGTTTCAAGGAAACTTGTCCGTAAGGTTGCCATGTAATCGTAACTTTTTTAGTTTCGTAACTCAAAGAAGCTTTTCACGTACATATGTTGATCGAAACGTTGATATCACCTTTGCAACCTCATTATGGTGACGTGCAACTCTTCCTAACGAAAATGTTGTAGAACTTCCGACAGTTTTAACGCAAAAGTATTCGTTTTTAAACCCCAATTACGTTAGAAGTCGGCTGGTTTCATCTATAAATCATAGAGGCGCTTTCAACTAGAATCACAAACTGGCTCTAAAACAGATGTAACATTGGTATTGCCCTCAAACGTTAAAAGACATTTCTGTAATCCTCTCAACGCTAGAATAGCTTGTTCAAAATTGACGTTATCGTTAACTCCAGGCAGTGTTCCTTGTCAGTAGTTGTCCCTTCCAGAATGCGATTTTATTTTTAGACGAATCCACTTTCACTATGAAATCACAAATAAGTGTCATCTCAAAAAATGGCTCAATGGCTCTGAGCACTATGGGACTTAGCATCTGAGGTCATCAGTCCCCTAGAACTTAGAACTACTTAAACCTAACTAACCTAAGGACATCACACACATCCATGCCCGAGGCAGGATTCGAACCTGCGACCGTAGCGGTCTCGCGGTTCCAGACTGTAGCGCCTAGAACCGCTTGGCCACCCCGGCCGGCTGGCTTCTCACCTCGCAATATCTTGCTAAGTGCGGTCTGCAATCAACTCTGTTTAAAATGCGATGTCGGCTATCCATTCTGAACCTTCTAATGTTTGTTCTCGCTTTTCTTTTTCCATCATAAACTCGCTAATAGTGGATCATAAAACGAAAACTCGTTCCAGCTATGTCCTCTGACTTGACCCACGTACTTTTCACTAACATGTATCTCCATACTCAGTTCCATTAAATTCTGTTGCAACTGACGAAGTAAGAATACGTCCGACTTTAGAAAATCGACTATTCTTGGTACCAATAACATGTCTGAAAATTTAACACAAGTTACTTTATCATGTACAGAACAATGAATCCTGAACAAATCGTCTGCCAACCGTTGAAATTTTTACCTCTTTCGTCGCCCACGAAAACTTTTAAGTACTTAATTTCTTATAATGCTGTTTGATAACAAATTCTTAGAACCAATCATTTGCGGGACTACGTAATAGATATTGAGGGTTCTCATACACCTCCTCTGTAATTCCTACTCAATTTTAGGGCTTCGTTTTTAACCTACCCCAATCCGTAAAACCGGAACCCTTACGATTACTTTTTAGTCCGTCTGTCTGGTCGTCCATCAGTTAAAAACCCTTATTGGGTAGACGTATCACGTTGAAATTTAGATCACATACTAAGGTCCTCGTCGTTTGATGGTGTATTAAATGTAAGCTTCTAAACCAATGCAGTCAAAAAAAGGGCCATTTATCTCACTTTTTCTTATACTCGTGCCCATGGAAACCTCCAGTCTACTTCCCGTTGACCTAGATTCATTAAATTTGCCAAGAAGCAAGGTTTTGCAGTACAACCAAAGAAAAAATCCGAAATTTGTTAATCGTAATTACATCACAGGAAAAAGAATTTTGAAGTTTGTTATCAGACTGTCTGCCCGTCCACCTGTCTGTTAAGGACACTTTTTTCTGATAAACGGAATGACGTATTTATGTCACATACTGAGGTCTACAGTCCCTAAGCGGTATAAAAAGCATCAGCTTCCAAGTAAATGCAGTGAAAAGATACCGTCATTCACGTCACGTATTTTGATAATCACAAACTGACTGATGAAAATTGTAGAGTACTTCCCGTTGGTCCTGAATCATGAACTTGGGTGAGAAGAAAAATATCACACTACAAGTAACGAGAACAATCGGAAATTGTTAGTCTGTAATTATATCACACGAAAAAATTATTTCTTCTGTCATTTGTTATACGGCTTGAAAGTTTAAAAAATGTTCAAATTTGTGTGAAATCTTGAGACTTAACTGCTAAGGTCTTCAGTCCCTAAGCTTACACACTACTTAACCTAAATTATCCTAAGGACAAACGTACACACACCCATGTCCGAGGGAGGACTCGAACCTCCGCCAGGACCAGCCGCACAGTCACTGACTGCAACGCCTCAGGACGGTCGGCTAATCCCACGCGGCTGAAAGTTTAAATTGAAACATTCTCGAAAGTCTTGGAATCACTGGGACCGGTACGTTGCCAGTATGAACGTCGATAACAGGCAAAAGTCATCAATATCATCAATCCCCAGAGCGGATGAACTGTAAGTTCGTACTGAAACCTTAGTACACAAGCCCTACTCGGACCTGGCCAATTTTTATTAAAGGATTGCGACGATAGATGGGCAGATTGCCTCTTTTTTCGCAAACAACCACTGGATCTTAGAACTTCCTTTGTATCACGAACAAATAGGGAAGAAAAAACAGACATTACATCACGTTTCTGCCGAAATGAAGGAAGTCGTCCCGACCCGAATAAGTTACACCAAATGCTGGAAGGAAGTATCGCATCGCACTACTAAACGAATGACTCGCTGTGCCGAGAAGGGCCGAGAAAAGCCGAGATGTATCTAACACTGCCAAGGGAGGCCAAGCTTCGGATCGAAAGCGTACAGCAGAATGTGCACGCGTGAAATTTTGGACCTCCTGCCGACACTGGCCAGATTTCAGTTTGTTATTGTATCTCCCAAGGTAATAAGAAAAGTAGTAACTACGCTGTAAACAATATGTCGTTCTGCGTATTGTCACTTGTCGAAGTTTTTACCTGAACGCCTCGAGCGTCTCATAAAACACTGATGGCGTCCGCATGGGGTACCTCGTACACTGAATGCCGGATACTTGCCACGCCGGACATTTGCCACACTTGCCCCTTCGCCAGGTAGCGATCCCTCAGGTAAGGGACGCCCTTCCTCGTACTACTTCTGTCCGCTTTCAAACCGGTCGTCTCCACATCTTACTCGATACAACCAATACGTGAGGCATCTTCTTCTTCTTCTACATCTTGGCTTCTTTTCCGAAATCGAAATATTTATGACTTTTGGGAAACGAAAGCAATACCGACGATTATGTCAGTATGTAATTAGTTCTGCCAACTATAAATATAGATTCCCCTGTCTGTACGGTAGCTTTCTTTCACGCTTACTGATTGCGATAGAAACAGTCCATCGCCATGGGAGCAACAACAAAGGAACGATGTATAGAGAATGAGAATGTACGCTAATCAATTCTTTTTGATCACTACATTTGTGTCTACTTCAACTGCATGCCCAAAAGACAACAAGGAAAGAAGAAATGGGTATGTGAATGTTTGAAAATAAGAACGACATACTCCATATTAGTTTACTCTCTAAAATGCGATATCCCTTGCGGCGAAACATTAGTTAATAAAGTGTAGCGGGACAATGTTCAAAACATGACTGAAAATACGTTCACTAAATAGAGATAAGAACATCTATGATTGACATGTCATCTTAAGTCGACGTACAATTTTAAAATTTTAGAAATAAGGAAATGAAGTAATACAGAATGTTATGCTTGTAACGTACGTTGTTGTTCTACATTGTTTAGCTCTGGTATTTACAGGGTCACAGAGAAAGCATCCTAGGTTTTGGAGGGAAAAGCCGTAATCGTAATGATCTCCACTTCAACAGAAACAAGAAGCACAACTTAAGGAAAGATAATGTAATGTGTGTTCCAGCTCACAAGCGACATTGAAGCAGATAGTTCCTGTGACTTAGTATGGGCAGAGGTTATATTCGATAACTGGAATAAATTAATAACTGGCTCCTTTTACCGACCTCTAGTCTCAGATGAAACAGTTGTTGAACAGTTCAAAGAAAACTTGAGCCTCATCACAAATAGGTACCCTACTCATACAATTATAGTTGGCAGTGACTTCAATCTACCTTCGTATGTTGACGAAAATACTTTTTCAGACCCTATTATAGATAGAAAACAACTTCCGTAACTGTTCTAAATGCTTCTTTTTTTAATTATTTTGAAGAACTGGTTTACGAGGCCATTCAGATTGTAAATGGTTACGAAAACACACTTGACCTCTTAGCCACAAATAATCCTGAGCATCACGACGGATACAGGGATTAGTGAACACACAGTCGTAGCGAGCTCAAAGAAATTCACCAAAACTAAACGCGAAATATATCTATTTATATAAGCAACTAAAAATTCGGTTGACGTCTTTCTAAGAGACAGTCTCCAATCCTTCAAAATTACGTAAGTGAAGACCAAATGTGGCTCAAGTTCAAAGAAATAGTATCAACAGCACTCGAGAGATTCATACCAAATAAATTAATAAGAGAGGGAACTGATCCCCCATGGTACACAAAACAAGACAGAAAGCTGCTGCAGGAGCACCGAAAAAGGCAAGTATAATTAAGACGAACGCAAAATCTCCAAGATTGGAGAAGTTTTACTGAGGCTCGAAATTTGGTGCGGATTTCAATGCGAGATGCATTTAATAGTTTCCACAACGAAACTCTCTCTAGACATGTGGTGGAAAATCCAAAGAGATTCTGGTTCTGTGTTAAGAAAACCAGTGGAAAGGCTCAGTAAGCGATGGGGAGAAGGAGGAGGAGGAGGAGGAGGAAGAGGGGAAACAAAGAACCCGACCCTTCGGAGCACGTAAAATCGTGGCAAATGTCCGGCGTGGCAAATGTCCGCACACCCGTACATTGCTCTCGCAAGAGATGACTTGAAACGGTGTGGTATGCCTCCTCCAGGGTCAGCTAGCTCTGTCTCGGAGGCGTGGTCGGAGGGTGGCTTCGCCGGCCGGCGCTGCCGCAATCCTAGCAGCAGACGGATTCGGCGACGGCGGACGGTCCGACGCCGACTGATAGCGCGTGCCGGCGCCTGGCGCACGGCTGATAACGCCTCGCCCACCTCACGTTTAATAACGCTTCTTTGTTGCTGCAGCGCCAAGTCTAACCTCTCCTCTCTTAGTCGATGGGCTCTGGCTTTGCCATCCTACCACCTCCACCCACAGCCCACCCACCTCACTACCCCCCTCCCCCTCTTCCCCCCAAAACACCCCCTCATTAAAATCTCACAAAAGCGCTCGCCTCGGTTGCCATGGTAACAGCGAGTGGGCGGGTGGTTCAGTCGGGGGGTCGGGGGAGGGGGTCAGGAGAACAAAACACGGCGTGCCCGGCTGCCGCCACCCGCCGGATGAGCTCGACTCTGCTCGGCCGGACTCGGCTGCAGTCGGATTCGCTCGATTCTGGACGCCCTAGGCGTGAGCCGCCTCGGCACGCACGAGGCTCAGTTTGCGCTCGGAGCTCGGCTGCTGTGGAACGTTCACTCCACCTGTCCCCTGCTCTCAATGATTTCTATTTTTTATGTGAAACCTGCCATGCACTGCTTATGACCAAGCACTCGTACCCTATCAGGACAGGTTTTAGCGGACTTGTCGTCTCATCCAGAACGAAATATTGCATGGTCAGTCCATGGAAAACTTGCAACCATAGTCCCCTCAAGGCAACTCTGTTTTTTTTTTTTTCTTATTCTTCTTTTTCTGACTGCTTTGATGCGCCCCATCATGAATTCCTCTCATGTGCCAACCAGTTTCTCCCTGCACCCTACGTATTCAGTTAGTTGTTGGATGTATTCCGATCTGTGGCTTCCCCTACCGGCTTTGTTCTCTATAGGTCTATCAGGCGCCATGGAGGTTTTCCATCGATGCACTTTCTTCACAAAAAGACATGATTGGAGTCCGCGGCTGTTACATACTTCAGCGAAAAGGGGAACATGTATGGAGTGTTGACAACAGAAAGGGACGGCATGATACGACATGCGTTAAGACATCGCAAGATAAAAATTGTTGATGACATCCAGCAGTAATCAGCCACAAATTATTCTGGTTTACTTCAGTGAAAAATAAACATTTCCGATTCCAAACTGATAAAATTCATCGACAGACTGTTTGAATGCTTTCGTCAAAACACACATCACAGTGATATACATGCGGTTTCCGTGAAATGACCACCTGGAACATTTGGTTTTACAGTTATTCTCCAACCAATTATATTCATATTGTTGTTCGTATTTTCACACACACACACACACACACACACACACACACACACACACACACACGCACGCACGCACGCACGCACGCGTACGCACAACACGTTGGTTTTCATTACGATATACTGTCGTTGGACTATAAAACAACTCACCCACGCACACCACGTATTTTGACTCATAACATATTGAAACGAACACACTACATTTATTTTGATATGCTAAAATTGTGTTTAAACACGTGGTGCGCATTAGTGGGTGTTTGTGAAATTTTATGGGACTTAACTGTTAAGGTCATCAGTTCCTATGCTTCTACACTACGTAACCTAAATTATCCTAAGGACAATGACTGGGTGTTGTGTGATGCCCTTAGGTTAGTTAGGTTTAAGTAGTTCTACGTTCTAGGGGACTGATGACCATAGATGTTAAGTCCCATAGTGCTCAGAACCATTTCCTAAGGACAAATACGCATACTCATGCCCGAGGGAGGACACGAACCTCCGCCGGGACCAGCCGGTGCGCATTAGTGATTTGTTTTCTGACTCAATAATTGTGTATTCGGAATGAAAACGAACGTGCATTTGCAAATGTGTGTGTGTGTGTGTGTGTGTGTGTGTGAGAGAGAGAGAGAGAGAGAGAGAGAGAGAGAGAGAGAGAGAGAGAGAGAATACGAACAACAACATGAATGGAGAAAGACTGTCGAAAAAGTTCCAGGTGGACATATCACGGAAACTCACCTGAAAACCAATGTAACAAGTGTTTTTGGCTGGCTCTGAGCACTATGGGACTTAACATCTGAGGTCATCAGTCCCCTAGAACTTAGAACTACTTAAACCTAACTAACCTAAGGACATCACACACATCCATGCCCGAGGCAGGATTCGAACCTGCGACCGTAGCGGTTGCGCGGTTCCAGACTGAAGCGCTTAGAACCGCTCGGCCACACCGGCCGGCTAAGTGTTTTTGACGAAGGTATGCAAGCCATCTGATGATGAATTATATCAAAAAGTAAACGAACACCACCATGTCGCTGTTTACTGCTGTACCCAATCAGCAGTTTTTAAAGGGCTGTAATCAGACTCCAGGAAATCAGAATTTGCATCGAGTGTGGAGCATCCTTCGTTATGAAAATATCACGAACCAGTGCTACATGTAGTTTTAAGGCCTGTTGGAATGACTCTTGCTTCATATGGTTAAGTCTTCGGTGTGATTCACACATTACGCAATCATTTCTAACATCCACAAACAAATTCTCATTACTTCTGATAACACCAGTTGACAAACATAGGGTTGCAATGTTGTTCCACATCCACATTAAGCATGATGTCCTCTCTCTACCTACTAAAGCAGAATCGGTGTAGCTCCGGCTATGATAGAGGAGTAAAGTGCGGCAAGTTGAAACTCTGTCATCATTAACCAATCTTACACCAAACTTTTTATTTCATTGGCTCAATCGTCATGTAATGTAACAGGGCACTTATAGTATTTGAACTTGAGATGTTGAAAACTTTGGTGCTGGGCCGCGTTTCTGGTTCAGATCTCCACTTTCACCGGATTGGACCCTCACGAACGATACAGTTCCATTATTTCACTGTTTCCACAACATTCCAAGCTCCTCAGAGCATCCACGAAAGGCACATGTATGTGTTCGAATCCTGGTCAGGCGCAGACCTTACCGTTGTGTCATTTCAAGTTGTAGTATGCGCAGACCAAACTACAGGTGACAAATAATTGTTTAGCACCTCTCCCTTTTTGTCACAAATGACGATTGGTGTCGGTTTCGACGCCAGTCACCAACAGAACTCTTTGTCATATTATTTACAGTTCAGACGTGCATATTTCACTACTGGGGAAATAAAACGATATTTAACGCCTATTCGTGGCCAAAAAAAGCTGGGATCTAATCTTGGGGAGGCGAAACTTTTTTTCTCGTCATTTCAGTTTCATGAAATGAGGGGACTACCCTCCTAGAGCTCGTTCCCATGGAGTGATGGCCAGTGTTGAGAATTGCCATTAAAGGAAGACAATGTGCTAATTCCCCCGTTCGCTCATTGTTTATGATGTATAAGGGTCACGAGGATGGAAGAGGGGAGCTCGACTACACAGGCCTGCACATAGTGATATTTCCCTCTCTCAATAGGATGAAATTGCTGGTTACTGATGCTATGTACCCTAGACGATACGAAACAGAAGCCACATATAGAGGAGTGCTATACTGCCTATTACCCACAGGCAACTGAGTTTCGGCTAGCCACAGTAGAGGGGAGTTAGGCAAGACCTGTTTTTTTTCTGCCACTTTACTTCTCAGAAATAATTTCCAAACGGACAACCATCTATCAAACGAGAAGTTGACACACGGCTCCACTCAGACAGTATCATACAGTATGAACAGTACCTCAAAACAGCATCAGGACCACGCCCATAATCACAGTCAAGAGGAGCCAAAGGGCATCCAACAAGTAATTTAGTTATTGTACACCAGATTCAGGACTAGACAAGAGTTAAAGACAAATCAGTGCAAGTGAACAGTTAACTATTGCTACACACCGTCTTCATAATACAGTTAACTATTTGTAAAATTTCTATAATTAATTGCATGTTGTGGCTTATCTGAGCTGCCATCATTTTTCAGTAGATGCTGCCTACCCTCTTTGATCCTGCGACGAGGTGTATAACTGCTACATGCAAGCAAGCCACCTCTTAACGTCTTAACAGCAACTACCTACGGTGGTAGCGGGTTCGCTTCTTGCCACAGATTTACTTTTTTTCTTTTTTCATCAACTTTATTTGCTGAATACAACACTTTTAGTCAAAACCCGTTTTTAGTTAGAACGCGTTCTTGATAGTTAAAACTAGCTTTTACTGAGCCACTTCGTCAAAACGCGTTTTACCTAGCTAAAACTATTTTTAACTGACTTTCGCTTTTGATTAGCAGTAAATCTTGCCAGGTAAAATAAATGCATAAATAAATAAATAAATAAATAAATTCTAGTTGTAACTAAGGCTATCAGTATCAACTGTTATATGAAGCCTATTCGGAATGTAAGTTCCGATCGATCGCGAAATGTAAACCACTGAGAAAATCAAATATATTTTATTTGCAGCAGTTTACTACACTACTATAATTCTGCCAGTACCTCGTCCCTACCTCCCAAACTTTACAGAAGCTCTCCTGCGAACCTTGCAGAACTAGCACTCCTGAAAGACGTTTGGAAGGTAGGAGACGAGGTACTGGCATAATTAAGGCTGTGTGCGGACGTGGCGTGAGTCGCGCTTGGGTAGCTCACTTGCCCGCGAAAGGCAAAGGTCTCGAGTTCGAGTCTCGGTCCGGCACACAGTTTTAATCTTCGAGGAAGTTTTATATCAGCGCACACTCCGCTCCAGAGTGGAAATCTCATTCTGTATTGTGGGAGCGTCCTTATTGTCCCTGCAGAGTGCGGCCGTAAAGAAGAAGGAATCGCATTGCAGTTATGTGTGTGTGTGTGTGTGTGTGTGTGTGTGTGTGTGTGTGTGTGTGTGTGTGTGTTTAACATATGGTAACGAAGCCTGCGTAACGTGAAAAGAAAGAACAACAACAAATACAAGCAGCAGAAGTGGGATTTTTAATATCAGTAAAGGGCTGTACAAGGCAGGAAAAATTAAGGAAAGAATATATTTGCCCATAACGGTAAGATGACAGACTACAGGAAAAAATGGAAACATCATATAGACCAGACGGAGGAAAATCTACTAAAGAGACTTTCAAGGTGACTCATCGCAAAGGGTAAAAGAGGGAAAGATGGAAGGATGTCAGTACGGACTAAAGGCACAATCCTCAAAGAAGAAGAAAATATGTAGATGCAAATATAAATGTTGACTATGTGCATCCCAAGACATTCATGTGTCTAAAACGGATAATGCTTTTGTCGACGATTTCTTCTGGAAGTTACATGTCTTCCGAAACATATCCATATGTGGATAGTAAATTATTGGCATTGCTTAAAGGTAAATAAAAATACGCCTTTTAAAAAGCATTTGTAAGCTCCACGTCATGACACGTACAAACCATTCAAAAACTGGAATTGTCTGCTGTGATATAGGCAAAATAAAACTGGCCCCAAAATCATTTCATCCACCTTAAGATAGGCAACCAAGCTTTCATCAGCCACACCCAGGTTAGATGATGTAAGTTGGGTTGCCTAGTTTGAAGTGCATCATCGAGGCCAGTTTTATTTTGTCCACCTGGTACTTCACAGATCCGGGTATGTGGTGTGAGAAACAATGTGATGGGTATCTTAAAACCTAAATATACACTAGTGGCCATTAAAATTGCTACACCATGAAGAAATGCAGATGATAAACGGGTATTCATTGGACAAATACATTATTCTAGAACTGACTTGTCATTACATTTCCACGCAATTTGGAAGCATATATCCTGAAAAATCAGTACCCAGAACATCCACTTCTGGCCGTAATAACGGCCTTGCTACGCCTGGGCATTGAGTCAAACAGAGCTTGGATGGCGTGTGCAGGTACAGCTGCCCATGCGGCTTCAACACGATACCAAAGTTCATCACGAGTATTGACTGGCGTATTGTGACGAGCCAGTTGCTCAGCCTCTATTGGCCAGACGATTTCAATTGGTGAGAGATCTGGAGAATGTGCTGGCCAGGGCAGCAACCGAACATTTTCTGTATGCAGACAGGCCGTACAGGAACTGCAACATGCGATCGCGCATTATCCTGCTGAAATTTAGGGTTTCGCAGGGATCGAATGAAGGGTAGAGCCACGGGTCGTAACACATCTGAAATGTAACGTCCACTGTTCAAAGTGCCGTCAGTGTGAACAAGAGGTGACCGAGAAGTGTAACGAATGGCACCCCATACAATCACGTCAGCTGATACACCAGTATGACGATGACGAATACACTCTTCCAATGTGCGTTCACCGCGATGTCATCAAACACGGATGCGACCATCATGATGCTGTAAACAGAACCTGGATTCATCCGAAAAAATGACGTTTTGCCATTCGTGCACCCAGGTTCGTCGTTGAGTACACCATCGCCGGCGCTCCTGTCTGTGATACAGCGTCAAGGGTAACCGCAGCCATGGTCTCCGAGCTGATAGTCCATGCTGCTGCAAACGTCGTCGAACTGTTCGTGCAGATGGTTGTTGTCTTTCAAACGTCCTCATCTGTTGACTCAGGGACCGAGACGTGGCTGCACGATCCGTTACAGCCATGCGGATAAGATGCCTGTCATCTCGACTGCTAGTGATACGAGGCCGTTGAGATGCAGCACGGCGTTCCGTATTACGCCCCTGACCCCACCGATTCCAAACTCTGCTAACAGTCATTGGATCCCGACCAACGCGAGCAGCAATGTCGCGATACGATAAACCGCAATCGCAATAGGGTATAATCCGACCTTTATCAAAGTCGGAAACTTGATGGTACGCATTTCTCCTCCTTACACGAGGCATAATAACAACGTTTCACCAGGCAACGCCGGTCAACTGCTGTTTGTGTATGAGAAATCGGTTGGAAACTTTCCTCAACGTTGTAGGTGTCGCCACCGGCGCCAGCCTTGTGTGAATGTCCTGAAAAGCTAATCATTTGCATATCACAGCATGTTCTACCTGTCGGTTAAATTTCGGGTCTGCAGCACGTCATCTTCGTGGCGTAGCAATTTTAATGGCCAGTAGTGTAGTTCAGTCATTTTTGTTACAGGTTGGAGCTGTAACACAGCTTAGACACGTCCGCGAAACCGAGTGGTGGGAATTGTCCGGCGCTGAAGGCCGTGGGAGCGGAAGCGGCTGGTGAGCCTTCCGAGGCCCGCAGCAGCCGCTGTGGGCTACCTGCTGCATAGCGCACGAGGCCACTGCTCGGCGGCGCTCTCTAGCGCTCCCAGAATGTAGGCCAAAATAACAGGTGGTTATAATCAAAGTACGGCTACTGACACAAGTCCAATGTGGGCTGCAATTATCGTATGGCAGCGAAACTTGGTAGATATTTCTGACACATATGAGCGGAACTGATTTACGCTGAAAAAAAATTAGTTCAAATTTTGGTCACCAGGTGCAAATCTGACGCTATGAATGCAAGAAAGATGTATAATTGTTTCCATATGTAGTAAATTAGGTACGGGACATAGGCAGAAAAGGTCAAAAAAGTGAGAAAGGCATAATGTTGATTTTACTTTAACTGCCCCTTACACAATTTGTTCAATATGAGCACCGGAGTTGTCAAGGAGATGCTGTTCAGCGCAAAATTTACACCTCCTGGCCAATACTGGAACCAATTTTTTTTTCCAACGTAAATCAGTTCCGCAATAACTTATTAGCCTGTTTCGATACCATATGATAATTGCGACCCTCATTGGACCTCCTTAAGTAACTGTATTTTAATTATAACCACCCAATATTAAGAGAACACATTCGTTGTCATCAAACCAGGATAACTGCGAAGTTAAGTAAATTATTTTCTGAAGTCCAGAAATTTACTCTGTGGCAGCCAACATGGGTTGTGTTTGGATGGGAATACTTTAATAAATCGAACGCAAAAATAACCCTTAGAATGTGATCTTTAATTACTAATATTCATTGTTCCGCATAATCACCAGCCAGTTGGATACATTGTAAGAGGTCCATGACTAAGGAATTTATTGCTAGCGCACTCGAGGAGATGTAATTTCGATGGATTGCTCACGCGCTGCCAGCGATATGTAAGCTATAAGAGAATCTCAGACCAGAGAGCAGTGTTGTATGCAGTAAGAGCAGGGTCTGTAGCAGTAGGAGTAAGTAGTTGCTTGCAGTCGTGTTTGTGGAGTTGGCTGGGCCGGTCGTGGAGAGCGATGGCGAAGCCTGAGCGTTGTAGTATAAGGTAAAAGCAGCCTCGCGCATATATACTATTGTTATATCAAGTCCCATGTAAATGTTTTAAAAAATCTCTTAATAATAATCTTTCTTATAAAAATTAACTTTTTGACAATCATTCATCTCAATTTAAAGATTTTACTAATTTCTCCAATCCATAGCCATCCCCATTATCGTAAAGAAAAGTCAGTTGTTTCATTTTATACATGGCCAATCTATCGGCCAGCATTGCACTGAGCTGTGCCAGAAAAATTTCTTATAGGAGCAGATATATACGCGTTTTCCGCGACTTCATTGAGGCATGAATTTTCTATTTATTCAGCGTGATCTTTCAGGGCCTTGACGCAGCACTGCTGACGCCCAGATTTACCAGTTTAGATTCACAGTCAGTTAATTATTGAAAGGTTATGTATGAGTCACATTTTTTATTGGGACGTTAGTCACGTTCTTACTGTGAGGTTACGGAATAATAAACTGTTGGGAGGTAACAGTACATGTGAATGTTATACATATTTTTCTGTTGCGAGGTTACAACGTCTCTGCCAACGATGAACAAGTTTTCTGAAGCCGTCCCGGAGGAAGTCTACACTTTGTTTCCGCAACTGCAGTCTCACAGTTCACTCAATGTCTTCATCAGGCGTAGGCTTCCGCGGCCAGAGTCAGTCGACATAAAAGATTTCTGGGTGTCGTACCGCGTCATAATGTATAAAACTACTGCTGCTATAGAAAAACCAACATTTCGGCCACGGTTGCAGTGGCCTTCTTCTGGGTTTACCGTGGCCGAAACGTTGGTTTTTCTCCAGCAGCAGTATATACATTACGACGCGGTACCACACCCAGAAGCATAATGATGTCCCCGCAGATCGTCTTTCATTATCGAGAACAGATAGAAGTCAGACGGCGCTAAATCTGGACTGTATGGAGGATTCCCTACGGTGGTGAGATTCAGTCTCTGAAGTTCTGCTGTGGTGACACGTGACGTGTGTGGTTTGGCATTCTCATGCTGGAAGAAAACATTTCCCTTTTCCTTTCGGACCCTTGTTAGCCGTCGTTTCAGAGTTCGCAGCGTTGTGATGTAAAACTCTGAATTTATTGTTGTTCCACGATCAAGGAAATCGACATGGATAACACCGTCTGCGTCCCAGAACACTGCGGCCATGATTTTTACAGCTGAGGGCTGCGTCTTGAATTTCTTTTTCTGGGGCGAGTCTTTCTGTCGATAGTCTGTAGACTGACGTTTCGTCTCCGGGTCGTAATGGTTTAGCCACGTTTCGTTTCCTGTCACAACGCGAGACGAGTTCCTGGCAAATTTCAAGTCTGTGCGCTTTCATTTCAGGTGTCAGAACCCGGGGTACCCATCGTGCACAGATCTTCCGCCAGCTAAGCAAAGCAATAATGTGACCCATACGTTCTTGTGAAATACCGATTGTGCTTGAAATTTGCCTCTGAGTGATACGACAATCGTCCCGAATCAATATGTCAATATTTTTCTTGTGAAACTCGGTGGTTGCTGTCGCAGGACGTCCAACTCTGTTTGTCACGCAGGTCAGATGTTCCCGCCTCAACATCTTTAAGCTTACTCGCCCAACGACGCTCAGTACTCACATCAACACAATCACCATAAACTGCTTTTATTGTCTGATGAATCTCCTTTGGGGTGACACCTTCTGCTGTCAAGAATTCAATGACTGCACGTTGCTTAAAGCGCATTGACCGACCGTCTTAAAAAAAAAAAAATGGCTCTGAGCACTATGGGACTTAACATCTATGGTCATCAGTCCCCTAGAACTTAGAACTGCTTAAACCTAACTAACCTAAGGACATCACACAACACCCAGTCATCACGAGGCAGAGAAAATCCCTGACCCCGCCGGGAATTCGACCGTCTCCGCAGGGTTCCATACTATACACTGTCACAACACAACCGTTCAATGCTAAGGCTTCCCGCCAACTGGAGCTGTAGAGAAGAGGATACGGAACAAGCCAGTACCTGCCGCATACCAATGCTGCCAACTACTGAAGAGTTAAGAAGGTAGAGGCATTACTCTTCAGGCAACCCTCGTACTAGGTACAACAACGTTCTGAAAGAGGTCGTGTCTTCTATTATTTGCTATTAATTTCATGTTCCTAAAAAGAAACATCAATCTTTAGTAGCACTGCAGTCATGGACTGTGCGGCTGGTCCCGGCGGAGGTTCGAATCCCCCCTCGGGCATGGGTGTGTGTGTTTGTCCTTAGGATACTTTAGGTTAAGTAGTGTGTAAGCTTAGGGACTGATGACCTTAGCAGTTAAGTCCCATAAGATTTCACACACTTCTTTTTTTTTGGATTTTTAGTAAACAACTGTAGGTTACAAGGGCATAGTAAAAAATGGTTCAAATGGCTCTGAGCACTATGGGACTTAACATCTATGGTCATCAGTCCCCTAGAACTTAAAGCTACTTAAACCTAACTAACCTAAGGACAGCACACAACACCCAGTCATCACGAGGCAAGGGCATCGTAACTAAAGAGTCCTGTAAAGTGATGTTTCCACACCTTTCAAATTCTTTGGGATCCCTTGAGAATGACAACTGCTGTGTCATCCTTTTGTTACTGCCACGATTTATTGCTCTACATACGGCGCCTGTTGTAAACAGCCATGATACAAATGGTTCAAATGGCTCTGAACACTATGGGACTTAACATCTGAGGTCATCAGTCCCCTAGAATTTGGAACTACTTAAACCTAACTAACCTAAGGACATCACACACATCCATGCCCCAGGCAGGATTCGAACCTGCGACCGTAGCGGTCGCACGGTTCCAGACTGAAGCGCCTAGAACCGCTCGGCCACACTGACCGGAAACCATGGTACAAATCAATATAACGATACTACTCGCATTCATCAGATACCGTATTGAACAGTGTAGCTTACTGTCTACCTGGTGCATAAAAAAAATGAACAGGATTGTTGTGACTGTTTGTGTTACACCGTGGTCAGTTCAGAACCGCCTTTCCAGTATTACCTGATCTAGTTAGGATACTTCCTCTGTGAGAGAAGAAGCCTACTGAGTTGTAACCTATCTTCCGCGCATGTAGCTCTCGTTTAATCTGTAACAGTCCGCCCCCGGTAGCTGAGTGCTCAGCGTGACAGCATGTCAATCCTAAGGGTCCGGGTTCGATTCCCGGCTGGGGCGGAGATTTTCTCCGCTCAGGGACTGGGTGTTGTGTTGTCATTACCTTTATTACTACTACGACATGAATCCTTTCATTAGCAACTTTGAGCCAAGCACAAAATCAGTTATCTCTCTATTGTATATCGTAAATAGTTTAGCACGCTGGACATGGAGGTCTTAGTCTTCGTTTCTAGCTTTAACGTACTCTGATCTCTTCTAGTTAAGTTAGTTTTTAGGAAGGTAGATGTTAAAGGCATGGTGAACGATGGCCAGCGTCTTGAGGGTTATTACAAGACCCGGGTCGCCACCCACAACCAGGTGACGGGCAATATTATACCTATCTCTTCTCTATTCATATTCTCTACCTTCCTTCCTTCTTTCTAAATATTTAATTTCGTTTTGTTTATTAATATCCCACTTGATTTCGTATTAGTTATAAGTTTTTCTAATGCTGCACAAAAAAGATATCAGATGGATGTAAACAAATAGAGCCCGTCTCCTCGTGGCGGGACACGGGCAACGGTGTGAGTGGGGATGGGAGCCGGTGTGGAGTTACTTTCAGTCACACCGGACCCCGGGCCCAGTTACAGCGGCTAAGTGGCAGCATACGACCCACCATAAGAAATTAGACGGTGGGTCACAAAAAATAAGCAGCAAGTGGAAAAAAGTGTCCTGATCATCATCATTTCATCCCCATCGACGCGCAAGTAGCAGAAGTGGCGTCACATCGAAAGACTTGCACCCGGCGAACGGTGTACCCGACGGGAGGCCCTAGTCACACGACATTTACAGTCTGGAACAGGGGTTCATCGCAGTGAGCGATGACATTTGGGAGCCCTTGCAGGAGCACCGCCCTCTGGAAACGGTTGCATTGTTTGTGTGGAGCGCGGTACCTCGCGGAGAAACAAGCGAGCCTGGCTGGGAGTTACGTAAGGCCCCGGCGGACTGCCGCTACCGGGAACGACGTCGATAGCTTCCGAGAAGGCGGCGGGCGAGCGAGTCGTGCCGTGCGATGGCCTTGCGCCGCGGCTCGAATTTCAGAAAGGCGACTCTGGGAACGGACGCATCCCGCATGCGGAGATCCGTCAACCGGCATGTGGCGCCACCGGCACCGACATCGGCGTTACGCGCAAGGACGCGACAGCGGTGGAAGGTTACCTCCACCGGAGCTCCACAGCGAGGTGGCACACTGGTGAGAACAGGGCACGGCGCCCGTACTCAAGTTTACGGGCAGGTTTCTCCACCACCGAGTCGCGTCCACGCTAACAATATAGATGTTACACCAATATAGATGTTACACCAACAAGAAATACAGATGATAAACGGGTATTCATTGGACAAATATATTATACTAGAGCTGACATGTGCTTACATTTTCACGCAGTTTGGGTGCTCATATCCCGAGAAATCAGTACCCAGAACAACCACCTCTGGCCGTAATAACGGCCTTCATACGCCTGGGCATTGACTCAAACAGAGCTTGGCTGGCGTGTACAGGTAAGCTGCCCACGCAGCTTCAACACTATACCACAGAGATTAGTGACTGGCGTATTGTGACGAGCCTGTTGCTCGGCCACCATTGACCAGACGTTTTCAATTGGTGCGAGATCTGGAGAATTTGCTGGCCAGGGCAGCAGTCGAACATTTTCTGTATCCACAAAGGCCCGTACAGGAACTGCAACATGCGGTCGTGCATTATCCTGCTGAAATGTAGGGTTTCGCAGGGATAGAATTAAGGGTAGAGCCACGGGTCGTAACACATCTGAAATGCAACGTCCACTGGTCAAAGTGCCGTCAGTGCGAAAAAGAGCTGACCGAGACGTATAACCAATGGCACCCTATACCATCACGCCGGGTGATACGCCAGTATGGCGATGATGAATACACGCGTCCAATGTGCGTTCACCGCGATGTCGCCAAACACGGATGCGACCATCATGATGCTGTAAACAAAACCTGAATTCATCCTAAAAATGACATTTTGCCATTCGTGCACCCAAGTTCTTCGTTGAGTACACCATTGCAGGCGCTCCTGTCTGTGATGCAGCGTCATGGGTAACCGCAGCCATGGTCTCCGAGCTGATAGTCCATGCTGCTGCAAACGTCGTCGAACTGTTCGTCCAGATGGTTGTTGTCTTGCAAACGTCCCCATCTGTTGACTTATGCATCGAGACGTGGCTGCACGATCCGTTACAGCCATGCGGATAAGATGCCTGTCATCTCGATTGCTAGTGATACGAGGCCGTTGGGATCCAGCACGGCGCTCCGTATTACCCTCCTGAACTCACCGATTCCATAGTCTGCTAACAGTCATTGGATCTCGACCAACGCGAGCAGAAATGTCGCGGTACGATAAACCGCAACCGCAATAGGCTACAATCCGACCTTTATCAAAGTCGGAAAAGTGATGGTACGGATTTCTCCTCCTTACATGAGGCATCACAACAACGTTTCAACTGCTGTTAGTGTATGAGAAATCGGTTGGAAACTTTCCTCATGTCATCACGTTGTAGCTGTCGCCACCGGCACCAACCTTATGTGAATGCTCTGAAAAGCAAATCTTTTGCATATCACAGCATCTGCTTACTGTTGGTTAAATTTCGCATCTGTAGCACGTCATCTTCGTGGTGTAGCACTTTTAATGGCTAGTAGTGTATATATGCAGACTGAAACGTTGAATGAAAATTTGTACCAAGGCCGGGATTCGAACCCGGGTTTCGTGCTCACTAGGCAGATGAGCCAACGACTACACCACCCCGGCACAGTGTCATTACACGACAGCACGCACTACCAGATCGTGCCTGCCTCCACAATCCAAATCCCTATTCCCGCCTCAGCCTACACTCTAACAGAACTGCAGAGCCTCTACAACTGTATTGAAATAACACTCAGCATCGAACGAAACAGGGGATTCATCCTGAAACGCAGACATAGGTGCTTTACTCAAATGAGACCGTATGGCTTTAGAATTTTCATTTGTCGCTTCGTTCTGCATATATACATCATAGATATTTGAGAGTTGAAAAGTCTCGAGAACCATACAGTTTCATATGACCAATATAGATCCGGTATGGGCTGTGTGGCTCCATAATGATGTTAACGACAATATTTTTGACTTGCATTTCTTTTAATTAACTTTTATAACGGAGCGAGAGAGAGTAGAACCTCCTTGGTTGATTACGGTTGGTCTTGGAAACAGAGAATTTTCTTTGACAAGAATGGTGATCTGGCAAAATAGCAAAATGACATAAACTCTTAACACATTTAGACACACTTATACGCGAGCTGACTAGCTAATCCCCTGACATATGTATACACAAGCCACTCTTGATGCCAAGTATCTACTGTCGACACCAGATTCACCTATTAAAAGTGGGCTTCCTGCTATTGGCCGACAAGAACAACTTTGCTTCTCGCTCTCCTCACTATTAAATGCCTGGTGTGCCTAGTTCAGAGACAAGTGCAGACGTTGCAGCTTTCATCTGCTGTCTACTGAATCAATGGCCACATGGTCTAGCTACTAAATCTATGACCCTTTAGCCTAATTCAATGGAGACAAGTCCTACGTAGCAAATAAAATCCTCTACATTTCTGTTTGACGCAAAGGCAGACTGTCTCTGTTCCTCATTATTAAGTAAATATATACATTAAAGAGCCAAAGAAACTGGAAAACCTGCCTAATATCGCTTGGGGCCCCCGTGAACACGCAGAAGTGCCGCAGCACGACGTGACATAGACTCGACTAATGTCTCAATTAGTGCTGGAGGGAAATGACACTATGAATCCTGCAGGGCTATCCATAAATCCGGAAGAGTACAAGGGAGTGGAGATTTCTTCTAAACAGCAGGTTGCAAAGCACCCCAGATAAGTTCCATAATGTTCATGTCTGGGGAGTTCTGTGGCCAGCGGAAGTGTTTAAACTCAGCCACTCTCTAGCAATGCTGGACGTGTGAGGTGTCGCATTGTCCTTCTGGAATTGCCAAATCCGTCGGAATGCACAATGGACACGAATGGATGCAGGTGATCAGACAGGATGCTTACGTACGTGTCACCTATTACAGTCGTATCGAGACGTATCAGGGATTCCATATCACTCCAACTGCACACGTCCCACACCATTACACAGCCTCCACTAGATTGAACAGTCCCCTGACGACATGCAGGGTTCATGGAGACATGAGGTTGTCTCCATACCCCGATATAAAGACTCGTTCGACGATGCAACATGTTTCCAGTCATTAACAGTCCAATGTCTGTGTTTAAGGGACTAGACGAAGCTTCGTGTCGTACAGTCATGAAGGTACACGAGTGGGCCTTCGGCTCCGAAAGCCTATTTCGATGATGTTTCGTTGAATGGTTCGCACGCTGCCACTTGTTGATGGCCCAGCATTGAAGTCTGCAGCAGGTTGCAGAAGGATTGCACTTCTGTCACGCTGAACAATTCTCTTCAGTCGTCGTTGGTCCCGTTCGTGCAAGATTTTTATCCGGCCGCAGCGATGTCGAAGATCTGATGTTTTACCTGATTCCTGATATTCACGGTACACTCGTGAAATGGTCGTACGGGAAAATCCCCAGTTCATCGCTACCTCGGAGACGCTGTGTCCCATCGCTCTTGCGCCGATTATAACACCACGTTCCAGCTCACTTAAATATTGATAACCTGCCATTGCAGCAGCAGTAACCGATCTAACATCGGCGCCAGACACTTGTTGTCTTATATGGGCGATGCCGACCGCAGCGCCCTATTCTGCCTGTTTACGTATCTCTGTATTTGAATATGCCTGTACCAGTTTCTTCGGCGCTTCAGCGTCTAGGACGCTTGCAAACTGCTATTCATCTATTAATTGTAGCAGCACGAGTAATACTGCCTTCTCTTGGGTGACGTCCTTCTGCTCCAGCAGTAGCAGCTGCTGTCAATTATTATTGCTATCTACGTCTGAAATTTTTCTTCGACTCTCTGTCACTACGCTGCTATACTGCTTCATATTCTATTACCGTTTTCATATAATCATTAACAGTATATAAGAAACTATCAGCCTCGATTGCGGTAATGAAACAAACCTTTACCTAGGTTTCAGCCCAAATAATTGAGTCTTCTTCAGAAGATATACCTCAATCCATAATTTATCTAAGAGGGCGTGGTCTAGAAATAAAACTAAAACAGTCTGAATAGGCGTAGTCACATTTTAAAAATAGTTTTAGTTTTATTTCTAGACCATGCCCTCATAGACAAATTATAGGTTCAGGTATATCTTCTAAAGAAGGCTCAATTATTTGGGCTGAAACCTAGGTAAAGGTTGGTTTCGTTACCGCAATCGAAGCTGATAGTTTCTTATATGTTACATTATCAAGATTGATGACTGTGCTGCAATGTTGAAAGTACAATTATTAATAGGTTTTATCCACTAGGATCTGGTTACAGACGACCTGCTTCATTATTTTCCTGGAACATTCCGTGTACACGTATCATCTTAATTTGGGAAGTGGGGAACAGCATTATGTGGTAGTGAAACATGGCCTATGGGAAAACCGGAAAAGGAACATCTAAGATGTGGTGCGCAGAAGAATTTCGATAATTAGGTGGAGTGATAAGGTAAGTAATGTGGAGATTCTCCATAGAATCCGCGAGGGAAGGAATATATATATAAAACATTGATGAGAAGAAGGGACAGGAGGACAGGACCTCTGTTAAGACATCAGAGAATAACTTATATGGTATTAGAGGGAGCTGTAGAGGGTAAAAACTGTAGAGGAAGACAGCGATTCGGATATATCTCGCAAATAATTGAGGACATAGGTTGCATATGCTACTCTGAGACCAAAATGTTGTCATAGGAGAGGAATTCGTGGGGGGCCGCATCAAACCAGTCAGAAGAGCGGTGACTCAAAAAAACTTGCTGGCCCCTTGGCCGACCTCCAACCGGTAACTCACTTCTTTCTGTTGTTTCTAGACCGTTACGCGTAGCAAACGTCCTGGCCACGTGGTTAGCTCTTCATGTACACACATGCTTATACTCTGACATTTAACTAAAAGCTGTACCACTTACACTCCGACATTTAATTAAAAGTGATGATTGAAGGGATCGGTGTATCAAAAATATACGGATACCAGTCATTGATGCTGGCCCCTATTTTAAATGGACCAGCGATGATAATCTTCTACACGCAGCGAAACCGGTTGCTCAATAATCCAATCTTTACCTCTCCCCACCCCACTCCACCTCCCCAATCAGAGCTCGTACTCCATATTTAATGACCCCGCCGTCGACGGGATGTAACGCCAAAACTTTACGTAATTCATATTTTTTTCATTATCTATATTATGTTTTGCCTGTGTTTTATTTTTATTTTGTCACTATTTATTTTGTCCTGTATTTGCACTATTTACTCGTATATACAAGTATATATTCTGTGCACGCATCGTATGGGTTACCGATCCGTTTATTGCGACGATTAAATTGTAACGAAAGGATAAGAAAAGCTGAAAAGAATTAGGAAGGTCCATTTGTGTTAAGGACGCAAAACTGCGCCAATATAAAAGATGGAAGCCTCGTGGAGAGCTTTCCAAGTGAGGAGCGAAATCAGAAAGGAGTCAGCAATCAGACATCTCGGATCGCATACGCGGATAATATCTAACGGATGTCCGTCGGAAGAGCCATCAGGTGAATTTTGTCTGATTTTTCGACAGATATTTGTAATTTAGTTTTTGCAGTGTGTAGCTCTGGTCGGCCCAAACAAATACTTCTCATCATGTGTTTCGTGAGACGCCTAGTGTCGACGAAAATCGTCGGTTTCTTTCCCATTAGAGACAAAATGATTTTTGAAGCAGAATTTTACTTGTCCATTCAATAGAGAGGTGCTAAATTAATCTCCTGCCATATTGGTTTTTTCGATATGCACTAACAGGAATAGTACAATATGAGCCAGTCCGGAACCGCGCGACTGCTACGGTCGCAGGTTCGAATCCTGCCTCGGACATGGATGTGTGTGATGTCCTTAGGTTAGGATTAAGTAGTTCTAAGTTCTAGGGTGAAACGTCCCCTTTGAAAAATTACAAATGACTGTGCTTATACTGACACACAATATTTTTTAGCGCAACGCAATCTGACTTTCAAAAATCCCTACAAAGAATGGCCCTGACTAACATTAACCTATACCTTTCACAAATCACTTACCTCACAAAAATCTTCGCTACTCAAGCTACTGCAATACAGCGAGCGTCACTACTGCCAGCTAAATAAAAGATTCAAACTACGGAAGGCACTAACTACTGATAGGCATAGTTAGGAAATGAAAGATTTTAGTAGAGAACAAACAATGTATTTACCTTAATAATTTTGAAAACTCATAATATACATAGCAGTTCATGACATCCAATTTTAAAAATTTCAAAACTCCGCCATCTCTCTCCCCACATCCAGCACTGCTGGCGGCTCACCTCCAACTGCGCAACGCTACGCGCTGTTCACAGCCAGCTGCCTAACACTACAATAGCAAATTTCAACAACGCAAACCAGCCACAGACTGCACACAGCACAGCCAGTGATTTTCATACAGAGGTGGCGTTACCAATAAAAAATCCTAAACAACCTACTTACAAGGGGACTGATGACCTCAGCAGTTAGTCCCATAGTGCTCAGGGCCATTTTTTGAACCCAAATCATAGAAGTTACCTTAGCCTTATAATTTTAAAGAGAAAACTGTCTTATTTTCTTAACAAAGACTGACAAACATTTTTGCTATTTTTAAAACTACTTAACAATATATTCCAGTAGAAATGATCACAAATTTTGCCTATTGCCTAATGTAGAGAACTGGATTTGCATGACAGGTCAAACAATAAACTAAGAGCAACTTTATTGAAGTATTATTCAACAAAAATTCAAGATAAACGATTAATTCTTTTTGTTTGGAGTTTCATTGTCTGCCAGGTGTGGTAAGTAAGCGTAGTTGTGTTTATGGGTCATATCTGTCAAAGTAGGGCTGCAGATTAATTTCTTTGTTCACCTCGCATGTTGCTTTGTTCAGAACGATGTAGGACTTTAGGTAACCGTTAATGTGAGGAAGTGATGTTCTGGTAATTAGAATCTCACAATGAAGTGCACAATCAAAATTACATGTAAAAATTGGTTCAATAGCTTTCTCATAAAATAATTAATGCAAACAGTTAATTACTAATTCAAATTTGGGGTTAAATTTTTGCAGTTTCTTTATCCATTAAATTGTCCGAATGGTAATGTCGATTGAAATTTACGTTGTTACAATAAGTAATTACAGTTATTACGGTTTACAAAAATGGTTCAAATGGCTCTGAGCACTATGGGACTTAACATCTGAGGTCATTAGTCACCTAGACCTAGAACAACGTAAACCTAACTAACCTAAGGACATCACACACAGCCACGCCCGAGGCAGGATTCGAACCTGCGATAGCAACCGCAGCGCGGCTCCGGACCGAAGCGGCTAGAACCGCTCGGCCACAGAGGCCGGCATATGGTTTACAATTCGCATTGTTTTCTGTACTGGTTTGGTATGTTTTGGAGAAGATTAATTTAATCCGACTGCCTAATTTAACCATTAGTAACACGATCATGTTCACACATTTTCTAAAATAACGAGTTACACGATTTGTATAATGCTGTGTATGAAGAGGTGTTAAAGAGGACGTTCCTCGCCGACGATCACTAGCTTTATGTGCCATTCCTGCAGACATCGACCCTGCGATCGTACAGATGAATGATGGTCTGTCTTTGGTGGTAAGACGGGAGCAAAATCTTGGACTTTGGCTAATGGTTCTAATGGCTCTGAGCACTATGGGACTTAACAGCTATGGTCATCAGTCCCCTAGAACTTAGAACTACTTAAACCTAACTAACCTAAGGACATCACACAACACCCAGGCATCACGAGGCAGAGAAAATCCCTGACCCCGCCGGGAATCGAACCCGGGAACCCGGGCGCGGGAAGCGAGAACGCTACCGCACGACCACGAGCTGCGGCCCTCTTAGACTTTAATTGTGAAAGATTACCCAAGTAGGAATTTATCTCATCGGAAAATAATCAGTCCTGAATTCCGCAAACAACTGCATTCTGTTCTTCTAGACAGAATGCTAAAACGTTATTTTGCCGTCACGAGACATCACACGTCCGTAGCGACTTAAATGCCGTGCCAAGGTGATAGCGCCGCGGCTGCCGGAAGTATGGCGCGTAGTGTCGCTGAGTGCATTACTGAGCCGTGGGCATGAGCACTTGCTGGACTCGTGTGATGAACACCTTAGGGTGCAGACTATACGAACAGTTATTTGGAGTTACACGCGCTACCGTAATGTTCTTTATACTATGTCTGCGCTGACCCCCTTCTATTGAAAGAGTTCCCATTTGGTTAAATGACATTGCTAAAATTATTTATAGGGTTTGAGCCCTGCTGGTGATTTATCAGTATTCTTTATGCTAGTTTTCTGTAATTTATTTTGCACTCAGAGTTAGTGTAAGTTTAAATTATCACCTGCTGTTTTCGTTGAAGCCATGAGGGTGCTTTTATTTAAATTTTGTTTATACATTCATTTATAGGCGTAGCTTGAGCTATTTGCATTCTACTCAAAGGGAACAAATAATATTTCTCTGATTCACGTAAAGGTTATATTTTAAATTGTTTAGATAGTGTTTTATAGCTGTTTATTGACTGTTTTATGTACCGTGCTTATAGGTGTTAATCGTTGCGCTTACTAAATGTTTAATGATGCTCGACGTAATTTTTTTAAATGTTTGTTAACTGAAATCTTTTCTGTATGTTCTAGCAGCGCATGAATTCATTGCGAGCTTTATCAACATTACATTGTAGACAGAACCTCTACGCCTGATGATGCTGCCAAAAAAGAACTGAAAATTTCGCGAATACGATATATTAAATATTGTTTACTCGGTTTCTTACATTGATTTAGGTTGTTAAATTTCTCAGCTTCTTAAGTAAATAAACCAGTCCCATATGCCTTCTTATTAAAATATTCCAGAGCATAAACCCCGAGGATACCCCCCGTCCCCCTACTTTGGATCCTACATAAAATAATCACTACAGAAATTGGTGGTGACTAGAAACCTGCATAAATTAGCGGATGTCATCATCATCATCATCATCGTCATTTAAGACTGATTATGCCTTTCAGCGATCAGTCTGGAGCATAGCCCCCCTTATAAAATTCCTCCATGATCCCCTATTCAGTGCTAACATTGGTGCCTCTTCTGATGTTAAACCTATTACTTCAAAATCATTCTTAACCGAATCCAGGTACCTTCTCCTCGGTCTGCCCCGACTCCTCCTACCCTCTACTGCTGAACCCATGAGTCTCTTAGATAACCTTGCTTCTCCCATGCGTGTAACATGACCCCACCATCTAAACCTGTTCGCCCTGACTGCTACATCTATAGAGTTCATTCCCAGTTTTTCTTTGATTTCCTCATTGTGGACACCCTCCTGCCATTGTTCCCATCTACTAGTACCTGCAATCATCCTAGCTACTTTCATATCCGTAACCTCAACCTTGTTGATAAGGTAACCTGAATCCACCCAGCTTTCGCTCTCATACAACAAAGTTGGTCGAAAGATTGAACGGTGCACAGATAACTTAGTCTTGGTACTGACTTCCTTCTTGCAGAAGAGAGTAGATCGTAGCTGAGCGCTCACTGCATTAGCTTTGCTACACCTCGCTTCCAGTTCTTTCACTATGTTGCCATCCTGTGAGAATATGCATCCTAAGTACTTGAAACCGTCCACCTGTTCTAACTTTGTTCCTCCTATGTGGCACTCAATCCGTTTATATTTCTTTCCCACTGACATTACTTTGGTTTTGGAGATGCTAATCTTCATACCATAGTCCTTACATCTCTGATCTAGCTCTGAAATATTACTTTGCAAACTTTCAATCGAATCTGCCATCACAACTAAGTCATCCGCATATGCGAGACTGCTTATTTTGTGTTCACATATCTTAATTTCACCCAGCCAGTGTATTGTTTTCAACATATGATCCGTAAATAATATGAACAACAGTGGAGACAGGTTGCAGCCTTGTCTTACCCCTGAAACTACTCTGAACCATGAACTCAATTTACCGTCAACTCTAACTGCTGCCTGACTATCCATGTAAAGGCTTTTAATTGCTTGCAAAAGTTTGCCTCCTATTCCATAATCTCGTAGAGCAGACAATAACTTCCTCCTAGGAACCCGGTCATATGCCTTTTCTAGATCTATAAAGCATAGATACAATTACCTGTTCCACTCATAACACTTCTCCATTATTTGCCGTAAGCTAAAGATCTGATCCTGACAACCTCTAAGAGGCCTAAACCCACATTGATTTTCATCCAATTGGTCATCAACTAATACTCGCACTTTCCTTTCAACGATACCTCAGAAGATTTTACCCACAACGCTGATTAAAGAGATACCTCTGTAGTTGTTACAATCTTTTCTGTTTCCATGTTTAAAGATTGGTGTGATTACTGCTTTTGTCCAGTCTGATGTAACCTGTCCCGACTCCCAGGCCATTACCAGAAAATATACCGAACTACAAGGTAAGATAGTTATGCAGACCTGTACGCTAATCAACGAACTCCATTAATATCAGAGACAGTAGCTGACCCGATGACGCTGCGCTTAGGTTGTAAGCGCAAATGAATATGAACGAGCGACCGCGGACGAGGCGAGAGAGTTCACGCCGTGTGATGGGTTGCAGTCACACAGGGGTAATCCATCACGGCGCTAGTTTTGACAACGGAAGCCGAGCTATGCGCGTCCCAGAGCGGGTCGGGCGTCTATTTCTGAAGGACTGAACAAGCGTTGCGCCTGGCGGCTCGGTCCGTTATTCACGGCCTAATCTTTCGGCGGCTGGAGTTCGGCTCGGCCGATAAACAGACACACACAGACACTCGACGCTCCGGACTAATCTGGCATCTCCTGCTGTGCTTCCCGTCGGTTTAAGTTGAGCGCCGCTGCCACAGGCAGCCGTCAAAGCTTGCATAGCTGTGCGATCGACACCGACAAATGCTCCAGAAATGCCCAACGCCTTGCGCCTGGAAATTAATTACTTTTTATTTTTAGTCATCAGTCTTCTGACTGTGGCCCGGCACGAATTCCTCTCCCGTGCCAAACTTTTCATCTCAGAATAGCGCTTGCAGCCTACTTCCTCAACCGTTTGCTCTATGTATTCCAGCCCCTGTCTCCCTCTACAGTTTTTCCCCGCTATAGCTCCCTGTAGTAGCCGGTCGGTGTGGCCGAGTGGTTCTAGGCGCTTCAGTCTGGAACCGCGCGACCGCTCCGGTTGCAGGTTCGAATCCTGCCTCGGGCATCGATGTGTGTGTAGTCCTTAGGTTAGTTAGGTTTAAGTAGTTCTAAGTTCTAGGGGACTGATGACCTCAGATGTTAAGTCCCGTAGTGCTCAAAGCTATTTGAACCATATGAGCTCCCTGTAGTGTCATGGAAGTTAATCAAAAAATGGTTCAAATGGCTCTGAGCACTATGAGACTTAACATCTATGGTCATCAGTCCCCTAGAACTTAGAACTACTTAAACCTAACTAACCTAAGGACATCACACAACACCCAGTCATCACGAGGCAGAGAAAATCCCTGACCCCGCCGGGAATCGAACCCGGGAACCCGGGCGCGGGAAGCGAGAACCCTACCGCACGACCACGAGCTGCGGACGGAAGTTAATCCCTGATGTCTTAATAGATGTCTTGTCACACTTTGTGGCATAACTTTTTAAAAATTCTGCAGTCGATCACGTACTAGTACAGGAACTCAGAGAGAAATGACAATAATGCTGGGAATACTCAGAAATTACAAAAAAAGAATGAATTAAAAACATGTTTTTTGGGTATTTCTCTCTTCAGAGGGTTAGACCTTGTGGGGGGCAACTTCTGGACAGTAAAACAAGAGATTCACTCTCGAAACATCACTTATAATGCAGCCATTCAAAGTAACATGTATGGAGTTAAACTCCGTATTTTGTGGTTTTTTAATTGCGGTGCACGAGGTATGAATATATATTGTTTCAAAGCGTCAGCAAAATTGAGGTCCCCTCCCAAACGCGTCATTTTAGACACTATTTGCTATAATAAAATGACAGGAAACTACATAAAGGTAGTTACAGTCTTTCCACATTTAATGCTTTTAGTGTTATAATCAGCTGTGCTATGAAAGTATACCACTTCAATGCTGCAGCACAATGATGATTTATCAAAAGCGCGTCGTTTTGGCACAGTTTTCTGTAGTTAAATACACCGATTAGCAAAAGTTTGAAATACTACCGTAAAGCGCAGTCTACGACACTACAGGTCTCATCGACCTAGGCACTTCATCCATTATCCACTACAGCCCATACACTGGACGGTGTTTACTAGTGGCATGCTTTGTGGCCGTTTGTCAGTCATGTAAACATAACTGCACAGCGCGAACAGTCCAGTATCAACTACAGCTGCGTTCACTTTGCATTCAGCACTGCAGTAACATGCCACGTGGAGGCATACTTCGCTCTGATAGAGCCAGGACAGTGGCTTTACTTACATCAGGTAACACGCAGCAAGATGTTGCCGATCAGGTACAAGTCACGCCAAGTGGTGTGTCTAAGGCGTGGAGAAAGAACGAAGAGATGGTAAATGTGAACCATAGACCTCGCAGAAGTCTTCCTTGTATGACGCCGGCCGGTGTGGCCGAGCGGTTCTAGGCACTTCAGTCTAGAACCGCGCGACCGCTGCGATCGCAGGTTTGAATCCTGCCTCGGGCATGGATGTGTGTGATGTCCTCAGGTTAGTTAGGTTTAAGTACTTCTAAGTTCTAGGGGACTGATGACCTCAGATGTTAAGTCCCATAGTGCTCAGAGCCATTTGAACCATTTGAACCTCGTATGACAACTGCAATGCAGGATCGTTTACTCCAACTGTCTGTTTGCAGGACACTGCCAGAAACACTGGAAATGACGTCTCCCGGGCAACAGCGATTCGTATCTGAGACAAAACAGTGCGTAGAAAATTACATCAGCACGGTCTTCATTCCAGAATACCAATGAGAAGTTTTGCAGTGAACCAACGGAACCGATGCAATCGAAGGGCCTGGGCTGTTGCACATCAACAATGGAGCATTGCAGAATGGAGTAATATCACAATTACTCAAGAGAACAGAACTAGCTTGCGACCAAACGCTAGACATTTTGTTAATCTCCGATACCTCCAAAAGATTCTACAAACGTTTGTAAGGCGCTAGAAACGTGAAGTCGGTGACAGGTTGATCCTAGTCGATGACAATGCAAGACCGCACCGTACTCTAGTAGTGTCTCGATATCTTCAAAGATGCAACATCAAACGAATACATTAGCCAGCACAGTCCCCAAACATGAATGCAATTGAGCAAGCATGGTACCTGTTGAAGGTGGCCGTTGCACAACGTCGTAATCCCCTTGATCATCTTCAGCACCTCACTATCAATGTGGCAATGTTAGTTGCAGAGGGTGACTGGATGCCCTTCCTGCAGCCACCCCTCCCAAGATAAATTTGATGGTCTCATTCATAGCATAACTCTCAGAGTGGAAAAACTCAGCCGTGTGCAGGGAGGACACAGCCACTAGTAAAGACATAATCATCATCATGAAATAAAAGCATTCACTGTTTTCGTTTTCAAGATGTACACTTAGGAGACAGTCTGCTTTGTTTTGTAATGATTTTTTGTAACTAACCAAAATCGTTCTTATTATTCAACGGAATTATCTTTATTTTGTTAGTAAGCTATTGTACAAACCTCAGTGTGTGTACTGTAAGAAGTCACTCTAGTAAACTAGGAGATTCCAAACATTTATTGAGTTGTGTACCAAACAGAGAAACTTGTAGAGAAGGCCTTTAGACAGTGTTTGTCGTATACGGAGGAGTGGCTCTATGTCAAATCTGTAGTGTAGTAGATACTGTCGTGAGCTGAAAACAAAAAGGTAGCAGGTTCGCATACAGTTCTTACCAATTTGTTTTTCTTTTCGCCTTTCGTCTTCTAAAAGATTTTGAATCATTCTTATTAATTTAACAAAAGTATTATCTGTAATAATCGATGTTATTCATTTCTTTCTTTCTTGCGGCGCTTGTCCCGCTGCAACGCGGGGTCGGCCGTGTTACTATCAATGTGGCAGTGTTAGTTGCAGAGGGTGGCTCGATGCCCTTCCTGCAGCCACCCCTCCCCCCCTCTCCCAGGACGGAATTAGTGTACCCCAGCTGTCTGCGTCTAGCGGATGTCATGGAATAGTGGATACGTTTTTAAAATGTCTGCGAGTCGAGTAACTGAGGAAGAACGTGGGGAACAGCCCAGTATTCACCTAGCGAGATGTGGAAAACCGCCTAAAAGCCTCATACAGGCTGGCCGGCATACCGACCCTCGTCGGTAATTCGCTGGACGGATTCGATCCGGGGCCGGCCCGCCTACCGGAGTCCAGGAAGCAGCGCATTAGCGCTCTCGGCTATACTGGCAGGTAGTCGACGTTATTCATTGTAAATAATGTATTCGCTGCAATTCTTGTCGCAAAGGGCAACGAGCGAAATGTTTACCCAGTGGCCAGAAATCTTGACTGAATCTCGCCAGTACATATCTTTTTAGTGATAATGAGTAGCTTCGAGAAGAATCTCCGCTTCCATTCAAATGAAATGACAAAACGAATCCCAACCTAGAAATCTTTGTGATGAAGTACCTTACCTCAAAGTGATGGTAGATACGACATCAAGAATATGGATATTATGCTTGCGAACCTGGTATTATGCCATGAGATGGAAATTCAATTGAGTTAGTAAGAAACTTCTGCTAGTGTGTATCTCAGACCGCTGTACAGAATTATGTGGTTGTACAAGTCTAGTAGCACTTCACTGTTCACGCCACCGACTAGTCCAGAAACTTGTTCGCGATTTGCTCTGCTCTCTTTCGACAGTTGTCAATAGAGTTAACGTAGCTATTTTAAGTGCGTCCATTTTCGTAAAGGAAGTGCGTGATTTACGTGCCACATGTAGCCGAGATCCGCCGTTGCAGAGCACAGAGCTTGCAAATACCATGAGTAGCACGTGATGTTCCGTGAGATGTGGTCGTTTCAGAGCGTGGAGCAGCCACGACAGACACCACGTCTGGGATGCTTTGGATGCTTCGCAATGCGCCATATATCCCCTGTGAGAACGGTTTAACTAGTAACACGCTAGCATGCGAGACGTGAAAGTGAGACAGATCCGAATCGACTCGCGTTGCAGATATTACCTTGATCTGATGCACCAAAGAGCTGGACTGTGCTTTTTAGGCGGTTTCCCTAGCTTATTACAGGCAAACGCTGGACCGGTCCCCAAATTCCGCCTCAGAAAATATTATCACACACGCAACAATGTTTACACAGGTGACAGACAAGTGGAGCACACTACTTCCCTTCTTTAAGTAATTGATGACTGCGGCTACCGCATGAGCATGCGGCTACTGCTAAATAAAATAATATTTTCCAAATTCTGAAGACAGTTGACTCCATAGTAGACATAATTAACCTGAATAAGAAGATTGTTATAGGATAACAGTCTCAGAACCAAGTGATTTTAGGAAGTGAAATGTTGTGAGGAAGCACAGGTCTATAGCTTCAATACATTTCAGTGGATGACACATTATTGGATACTATTTCAGCACCAATAATGTTGTTAACTATACAGTAGGTTTAGAAACTAAGACGAAATGGCTGCAGGAAAAATGTGAAGACATGGAAAAAGAAATGATTGTCGGAAGGACAGACTCAGCACACAAGAAAGTCAAAACAACCTTCAGTGATATTAAAAGCAAGGGTGGTAATATTAAGAGTGGAACGGGAATTCCATTGTTAAATGCAGAGGAGAGAGAGGATAGGTGGAAATAATACATTGAAAGCCTCTATGAGGGGGAAGATTTGTCTGATGTGATAGACGAAGAAACAGAAGTCGAAGAGAGAGAGGATCCAGTATTAGAATCAGAAGTTTAAAGAGCTTCTGAGGACTTAAAGTCAAATAAGGCAGAAGGGATAGATAATATTCCATCAGAATTTCTAAAATCATTGGGGGTTCAAAATGGCTCTGAGCACTATGGGACTGAACTACTGAGGTCATCAGTCCCCTAGAACTTAGAACCACTTAAACCTAATTTACCTAAGGACATCACACACATCCATGCCCGAGGCAGGATTCGAACCTGCGACCGTAGCGTCACGCGGTTCCAAACTGAAGCGCTTAGAACCGCACGGCCACACCGGCCGGCAATCATTGGGGGAACTCCCAACAAAACTACTACTCACGTTGGTGTGTAGAATGTATGAGGCTGCATCATACATACAATTCCGAAGACGGCAAGAGCTGACAAGTGCCAGAATTACCGCACTATCAGCTTAACAGCTCATGCATCCAAGTTGCGTTCAAGAATAATATACAGAAGAATGGAAAAGACAATTGAGGGTACGCTAGATGACGATCAGTTTGGCCTTAGGAAAAGTAAAGGCACGAGAGAGGCATTTCTGACGTTACAGTTAATAATGGAAGCAAGACAAAGGGAAAATCAAGACACGTTCATAGGATTTTTCGACCTGGAAAAATCGTTCGACAATGTAAAATGGTGCAAGTTGTTCGAAATTCTGAAAAAAGTAGGGGCAAGCTATAGGGAGAGACTATAGGGAGAGACGGGTCTTATGCAATATATACAATAGCCAAGAGGGAATAATAATAAGAGTGGACGACCAAGAACGAAGTGCTTGTATTAAAAAGGGTGTAAGACAAAGATGTAACTTTTCGCCTTTACTGTTCAATCTGTACATCGAGGAAGCAATGATGGAAATAAAAGAAAGGTTCAGGAGTGGAATTAAAATTGAAGGTGAAAGGATATCAATGATACAATTTGCTGAGGACTTTGCTATCCTGAGTAAAAGTGAAGAAGAATTACATGATCTGCTGAACGGAATGAACAGTCTAATGAATACATAGTGTGGATTGAGAGTAAATCGAAGAAAGACGAAGGTAATGAGAAGTAGCAGAAATAAGAACAGCGAGGAACGTAACATCAGGATTGATTGTCACGAAGTAGATGAAGTTAAGGAACTCTGCTACCTAGGTAGTAAAATAACCAATGACAGACGGAGCAAGAAGGACATCAAAAGCAGACTTCCTGTCCAAGAGAAGTCTACTAACATGAAATATCGGCCTTAATTTTAGGAAGATATTTCTGAGAATGTTCGTCTGAAGCGCAGCACTGTATGGCAGTGAAATATGGTCTGTGGGAAAACCGGAACAGAATAGGATCGAAGCATTTGAGATGTGGTGCTATAGACGAATGTTGAAAATTAGGTGGACTGATGAGGTAAGGAATGAGGAAGTTCTAGGCAGAATCGGACAGGAAAGGTACATGTGGAAAACACTGATAAGGAGAAGGGACAGGATAACAGGACATCTGTTAAGACATGAGAGAATGACTTCAGTGGTACTAGAGGGAGCTGTAGAGGGCAAAACCTGTAGATGAAGACAGAGATTGGAATACATCCAGAAATAATTGAGGACGTAGGTTTCAAGTGCTACTCTGAAATGAAGAGGGTAGCACAGAAGAGGAATTCGTGGCGGGCCGCATCAAACCAGTCAGAAGACTGATGACCCAAAAAAAACTAAAACAGGGGAGATAAAGAGACGAGAAGATATAGAATGTGGCCGATCTCACGCAGGCTCAAAGAAAAATTGGTATCATCCTAAAAGAAAGCCAAGTAAAAAATAAAATAAATAACTAAATTATCTTTTAAGTCTAACTTTCTACTTCCCCCGTGAACTGACTTCCTGCCCTATCCGTAATTTGTTGTTGTGGTCTTCAGTCCAGAGACAGGTTTGATGGAGCTCTCCATGCTACTGTATCCTGTGCAAGGTTCTTCATCTCCCAGTACCTACTGCAACCTACATCCTTCTGAATCTGTTTAGTGTATTCATCTCTTGGTCTCCTGCGATTTTTACCCACCACGCTGCCCTCCAATACTAAATTGGTAATCCCTTGATTGCTCAGAATGTGCCCTACCAATCGATCCCTTCTTCTAGTCAAGTTGTGCCACAAATTTCTCTTCTCTCCAATTCTATTCAATACCTCCTCATTAGTTTTGTGATCTACCCATCTAACCTTCAGCATTCTTCTGTAGCACCACATTTCGTAATATGATATTTTTATGTTTGTTGACAGCAGAAGGAAATGCAAAGACTCAGGTAACTAAAACGAAGACATAAGTGATTTCATATGAGATTCGTATTTAGTCCGTCATTGCAACAATCGCCAATGAAACCTTTTATGTACAAAGCTCCGCCGCAATACAAAATATCCGTGCTTGTTGTGCACTGTAAAAAAAAGTCCAACTAGATACTTCCCTCAGAAGTTCTCGCTTCATTTAAAGAATGTTCTCCCGAGCTGTAACACGATTCTCTTGCAGATACAGCACTTCTGGAATTAAAACCCACTTTACCAGCTCCGCCTGGTTATTACTGCCACAAAGCGAGTCTCCGCCCCGCAGACGCCAGACACTTTGCTTTCTGCAACCGGCTACTCCACTATCCGTCTTGCATTGTTCCCAACTTCCATAATCTAATTACTTTTCCTCACTTCAGTATCGCCTTTTAAATAAGGAACGCCAACTATGTCTTCTCCCTCGCCGTCAGTCTCTGTGGAATTCTTCATTGCGCTGCAGCCTTACGTTCAGTATGACTAACCAACATCGAATACGAGCTGCAGTATTAACCTCGTTCAGAGTCGAGCTGTTTACTCGTTATATGTGATCTGATCACTTATCGCTACTTTTATCTTTATAACAACAGCTTCGTCTGACGGAAACATGCTTAAACCTCAGGAAGCAAAATATCTATATCAAAACTTTGGCAACCGCGCTGAAGTGCACCGAAAAGGGTGCTTACAAAGGAACCTCCCCATTGCACCCCCTCAGATTTAGTTATAAGTTGGCACAGTGGATAGGCCTTGAAAAACTGAACACAGATCAATCGAGTAAACAGGAAGAAGTTGTGTGGAACTATGAAAAAAATTAGGAAAATATACAAACTGAGTAGTCCTTGCAAAAGATAAGCAACGTCAAGGATAATGTGAGCTCAGGAGCGCCGTGGTCTCGTGGTTAGCGTGAGCAGCTTCGGAACGAAAGGTCCTTGGTTCAAATCTTCCCTCGAGTGAAAAGTTTACTTTCTTTATTTTCGCAAAGCTATGATCTGTCCGTTCGTTCATTGACGTCTCTGTTCACTTTAATAATTTTAGTGTCTGTGTTTTTCGACCGCACCGGTAAACCGTGCGATTAGTAGACGAAAGGACGTGCCTCTCCAATGGGAACCTAAAACATTTGATCGCAAGGTCATAGGTCAACCGAACCCTCCACAGGAAAACGCGTCTGATATATTCTATACGACACTGGTGACGGCATGTGCGTCGCATGACAGGAATATGTTGTCGACCCACCTAACTTGTACACTTGGCGAATGGGTAAAAAGATTCTTCTACCTTACCCGATTTCGGTTTTTTTGTGGATGTGATAATCACTCCCAAAAAAGTGATGAAAACATAAGAGTTTGCCACATAAACTGAAAATAAAAAATTAAACATTTCACTGGAGTGAAGATTTGAACCAATGACCTCTCGTTTCGTACCTGCTCACGCTAACCACGGGACCACGGCGCTCCTGGGCTCACCTCAGCCTCGATGTTGCCTATCTTCCGCATGGACTACTCAGTTTGTATATTTTCCTTATTTTTTCGTAGTTCCACACAACTTCTTCCTGTTTTCTCGATTGATCTGTGTTCAGTTTTTCAAGGCCTATCCACTGTGCCAACTTATAACTAAATCTGAGGGGGGTGCGATGTGGAGGTTCCCATGTTAGTACCAGTTATTAGAGCTTCTTTCCGTTCTGTTCACATACGAAGCGCGGGAAGAATGATTGTTTAAACTCTAATCTCGTCCTCGCGATTTCTACGGCAGGGATACGTAGACGGATGCAGTACATTCACAGATTCGTCACTGACAGCTAGTTCTTGAAACTTTGTTAGTTTGCTTTCTAGGGATGGTTTTCTTCTATCTTGGAGTGTTGCCAGTTCAATTGTTTCAGCGTTTCCGTGAGACTCTCCCATTGGTCAAACAAACCCGTCTCCATTCGCTATGCCCTTCTGTAAACATTCAGTATTCCCCGGTAGTCCTATTCAGTACGGGTCCCACACACTTGAGCAATGTTCTATGATGGATCGCACTAATATTTTGTAGACAATCGCCTTTGTAGACCTATTCAAAATGGTTCAAATGGCTCTGAGCACTATGGGACTTAACTTCTGAGGCCATCAGTCCCGTAGAACTTAGAAATACTTAAACATAGCTAACCTAAGATAGCACACACATCCATGCCCGAGGCAGGATTCGAATCTGCGACCGTAGCGGTCGCACGGGTCCAGACTGTAGCGCCTACAACTGCTCGGCCATTCCAGACGGCTGTTGACCTATTTCCACCTGCATTACCTATGACTATGCCTATGTGATAGTTCCATTTTATATCCCTACTTATTATTGTACCTAGATATTACGCCACCTGCATAGTCGTCTCTTTCGTTAACATCATTAATCTGCACATGAAGATAATGAATGAAAAACGCCTCTTGTATGCGTTACGCCGAGCCTAATAATGTTAACATTTCGATACAAACTTAGCCCTTACAAGTACACTAATTTCGTAGTCGGAAGGCCTGACGAGTACAATGATGTAATTGTCTTTTTATGTTGATAAAATTGACAAAATTGTTAGGTAAAATGTACACGAACGTCAGTTTTACAATTTGTAAGTGCTCGACTAAGTCGGTGGTTTAAACAGGGCGGTCTATGAAAACGGAAAAGATAAATAATGCCATGAACAACATATCCTGACCTTTGGGAGGCTGGATGTGGAAGTGCCGGTGCGTCTGGACACTGTGGTACGTTTCTCTTGAGTAGCTCACGAACTTGAGCCTCTAACAAAGGAAACTCCCCATCGCATCCACCTCTGGTTTAGTGGTAAGTTGACGCAGTGGATAGCCCGTCAAAGCTGTACACAAATGACGCATGAAAAACAGTGAACGGTCCCACAACAAGAAGTGCAATAAAGAGCAACCTACATCAGCAACGACGTCGTGGGTAAGTGGTCATGGTGTTGGACTCCCAAGCGAGCGAACTCTGTTCAAATCTCATTCGTGCTATTTATATACATCTACTTTTCCCCACAAGGTTATGAACTGCCCGTCCGGTCATTGAAATGTTTGTTGTCCTTTTTGTAGTCTTGGCAGCTGTCATACTACACATTGATCATAGAATAAGAGTCATGTGATAAGATATTCATCATTTTGATTTGCAGCTCCTTGTATCGGCCGTGTTTGCAGTTAAAATTGTTGGATGTGAGGTCCGCCAGTTATGCAAAACACCGTTTTTTCTGAGTACCCAAACATGTTTCGGCACCACTGTGCCACCATCAGTGGGTTTTCGTTTTTATTTATTCTGCAATGTGAACATTTTGTTAAATGATCATAAAATTATGTGCACCTTTAGTTCAAACAACAGATCGTTTCTTTTTGTAAATACGTTTACATTTGGTGTGCACGAATTTTCTGGACCACTTGTGTCGTAATTACTACAGGCAGCTTGTCATCTGCAACGAAACGATAATGATGAGAAAGTTTTTTGCTGGTAGTTAACCTATCTTCTAGAATGTAATTTAGTTTGTCGCGATGTTTTCGCACCTGTATTCGTTTTTACTGACGTTTTCGTGTGGCAAGCACTTCCATTCTCCGCATCATGCTGAGGTGTTGTGATGCACACGTAACATTATTTGTGGCAAATACTTGTTATATTTACGTGTGCATCACAATACCTGAGAACTCTACTAATACCTGTACTGCTAGCCCCAGTTTTGATCAGAACCGGGTGGAATTTTCCTACACGTCGGTCAGGGCCCTGAAGGTGGCGTAGTAAATCGCTGAAACTGGTAACCAATAAAATAATTTTGGAAAACGGATGACTGAAAGATTTTTAATTTGACATTTTGAGTTAAATAATGTATGTAACTGGGTTATTGCACATTTTTTTGCCATCGCTGATAGAATTACGGTGTCATCGGGAAAGGTCAAAGTTTTAATTTCTTCTGCTCGAATGTTAATTTCCTTTCAAAATTTCTCCGTAGTTTTCCTGCAGAGCTCGCTCAGTGGGTGTAGCCACAAGCTATAGTCGCAGATACAGCCGAATCCCGCGGGTCCCGTGCCAGTGCAACCCATATGTTGGCTCCGACACTGTTCGGCAAATTGACGTCAGCACGGCGGGCACCAGGAAGCAGATGGGACGGAGTGGAGTGAGAGGAGCCGGCGTATTCCGGGAGAGAAGCAGGGGTTAGGCGGGCGGCTCGAGTGGCTGGCGATAGAGGCTGAGAGGGCGGCCTGCAGCTTTGAGGCTGACGGCCGCAGATAAAGCGGAGCCCGCCAGCTAGCCAGCCAGCCCGGCACAGCACAGCGCAGCACAGGCGCAGCTGATGAGGCCGCAGTCTGAAACGCAGATACACCGCCACCAGCCGACCGACGTGGCGTCCTGCTGCCAAATGGACACTCCGAGCACTGCACACAGTAGTTAGTTCTGTAGCACTCTCAGTATGTAGCTCCCTTTTCTCAAAGAATCAGCATGGATTCACAGTAAAACCACTCGTGTGAAACACAGTTCACGTTGTCAACTACATGATGTCTCACAAACATAAGCTCACTAGGCAAAAGATTCTGCACCTCAGAGGGCATGCATAGATGAATCTTTAAAGCTTTACAGATTGTCGATCGACACAATTGATCATCAGCCGGTGAATTTTTTTTTTTTTTTTTTTTTGGGGTGGGGGGGCGCTTGTTATGTCCAAAGTGTGACCGCCTTTGGCAATTTTTCTTTTCTCGGATGGCAAGGCAAGAGAAATAGTTTCACTTTATTGTTTATTTGCTTACAAAGGTACTTGGACTCTCTACGGGCCCTTTACTCCTTTCAGGGTGTTAGTTAGGTAGTCGTACGACTGGTTGACAATTGACTATTTACATGTAAAATATCAAAGAACTGAACACTGCATCATCTTTGATGGTCTTGTACGGCTGCAATAATGGCTCGAGGCACCTTGTATTTATGCCAAGCTCGCGCACTGCCTCTATGTGAGCATAAGGAAATTGCAGTTACCGAGACATTTACACTGAGGTGAGAATGATATACGACAACGATATGCACATGTCGGCACTATCTCGCACACAAGGTGTAAAAAGGGTAGAGCACAGGTGATTGATGTGAAACTGTTTTCGACGTGGTTATGGGTGCAAGACGGGAATTAAGAGACTTTTTTCAAAGGGGAATTGTAGTTGGAGCTAGGCGCATAGGACATTCCGTTTCGGAAATCGTTGGGGAATTTAATAATCCGAGATAGACAGTGGGAAGAGTGTGACGAGAATACCAAATTACAGGCATTATCTCTCACCACGGACTATGCATTGGCCGACGGCTTTCACTTAACGACCGAGAGCAGCGGCATTTGTGGAGAGTTCTGTGCTAACAGATCAGCACCACAGCGCGAAATAACCGCAAAAATCAATGTAGGGTGCACGACTAACGTATCCGTTAGGACAGTACAGCGAAATTTGGCGTTAATGGGGTACTGTAGCAGGCGACCGAGGCGTGCGCCTAGGCTAATAGCACATCGCCTGCAACGCCGCTCCTGTGTCTATGGCCGTATCGGTTAGACGCTAGACGACTGGAAAACCGTGGTCTGGTGAGAAGAGTCCCGATTTCAGTTGGTAAAAGCTGATGGTAGAGTTCGAGTGTTGCACAGACCCCAAGAAGCTATGGACCCAAGTTTTTAACGAGGACTGTGTGAGTTGGTGGTGACTCCATAATAATGTGTTTACATGGGCTGGCCCTCTGGGCCAACTGAACCGATTATTGACTGGCAGTGATTTTGTTCGGCTGCTTGGGGATCATTTGAAGCCATTCATGGACTATATGTTCCCAAACAACGGCGGAATTTTTGTGGAATGACAATGCGCCACAATTGTTCCTAGTGTAATCTGGACAGTTCGAACGAATGATTTGGCCTCCCAGACTGTCGGCCATAATCGCGTCGAATATTTATGTGACATAATTGAGAGTTGCTTTCGTGAACTAAATCCTGCTCCGGACAGGCTTTCGCGATTATGGACCGCTATGAGTCTGGCGATATACCATCTGACTTTCGGAAAAGCATCATCCACACAATTCCGAAGACGGCAAGAGCTGACAAGTGCGAGAATTATCGCACAATCAGCTTAACAGCTCATGCATCGAAGCTGCTTACAAGAATAATATACAGAAGAATGGAACAGAAAATTGAGAATGCGCTAGGTGACGATCAGTTTGGCTTTAGGAAAAGTAAAGGGACGAGAGAGGCAATTCTGACGTTACGGCTAATAATGGAAGCAAGGCTAAAGAAAAATCAAGACACTTTCATAGGATTTGTCGACCTGGAAAAAGAGTTCGACAATATAAAATGGTGCAAGCTGTTCGAGATTCTGAAAAAAGTAGGGGTAAGCTATAGGGAGAGACGGATCATATACAATATGTACAACAACCAAGAGGGAATAATAAGAGTGGACGATCAAGAACGAAGTGCTCGTGTTAAGAAGGGTGTAAGACAAGGCCGTAGCCTTTCGCCCCTACTCTTCAATCTGTACATCGAGGAAGCAATGATGGAAATAAAAGAAAGGTTCAGGAGTGGAATTAAAATACAAGGTGAAAGGATATCAATGATACGATTCGCTGATGACATTGCTATCCTGAGTGAAAGTGAAGAAGAATTAAATGATCTGCTGAACGGAATGAACAGTCTAATGAGTACACAGTATGGTTTGAGAGTAAATCGGAGAAAGACGAAGGTAATGAGAAGTAGTAGAAATGAGAACAGCGAGAAACTTAACATCAGGATTGATGGTCACGAAGTCAATGAAGTTAAGGAATTCTGCTACCTAGGCAGTAAAATAACCAATGACGGACGGAGCAAGGAGGACATCAAAAGCAGACTCGCTATGGCAAAAAAGGCATTTCTGGCCAAGAGAAGTCTACTAATATCAAATACCGGCCTTAATTTGAAGAAGAAATTTCTGAGGATGTACGTCTGGAGTACAGCATTGTATGGTAGTGAAACATGGACTGTGGGAAAACCGGAACAGAAGAGAATCAAAGCATTTGAGATGTGGTGCTATAGACGAATGTTGAAAATTAGGTGGACTGATAAGGTAAGGAATGAGGAGGTTCTACGCAGAATCGGAGAGGAAAGGAATATGTGGAAAATACTGATAAGGAGAAGGGACAGGATGATAGGACATCTGCTAAGACATGAGGGAATGACTTCCATGGTACTAGAGGGAGCTGTAGAGGGCAAAAACTGTAGAGGAAGACAGAGATTGGAATACGTCAAGCAAATAATTGAGGACGTAGGTTCCAAGTGCTACTCTGAGATGAAGAGATTAGCACAGGAAAGGAATTCGTGGCGGGCCGCATCAAACCAGTCAGTAGACTGATGACCAAAAAAAAAAAAGAAATAGAGGCAGTATGGCTCAATATTTCTGCAGAGGACTTCCGAGGACTTGCTGAGACCATACCACGTCGAGTTGCCGCTTCATACCGGGAAAAATGAGATTCTGTACGATATTAGGAGGTATCCCATTACTTTTGTCGCATCAGTGTATGTTGCAAGAGGATATTGTTCGTAAAAGTGGGTCAATTTAAGGACGTGACGAAGTGGCAAAAGGGGCAGTCGTGAAGACGGTGCATATGGCCATACGTAAGTTACTGGATTTGTTGGTGTTCTGCGGCGGACTGCTGAACGTTTCTACAAGCAGCGAAGTAACACAGGTGGCCACTGAAAAACGACGTCATAACAGTTGCTGGAAACAGATATTGGCTGAAGGGACTGGAGACACGTTTCGCGGTTTTTCATTCAAAATCGATTTTAAACCCGACAGAAATTGCTGCAGGTAGTGGAAGGAGGTCCGTCCCTGCCTATCAGCGAGAGAACACAGCGAGGGTAACTGAGTGCAATGAATACTTGGAGTCGGTCACATCGCAAGAGGCCATTGCTCACAATGGCGCATGAAGCTGCGGATCTTCAATGGACCAAAAATCACCGAACCTGGACAGTAAAACTCTGGCGGAACGTAATGAGGTCTGACGAATCACGTTTTTGCTTATACTCAAATGACGCAAGTCGTCGTGTGCACCGGAGCTCCAATGAAGCATTTCAATCTGAATGTGTGCGAGGTCAGAATGAAGCCGGAGGTGGGTCTGTTATATTATGGGAGGGTTTTTTTTCAGTGTTTCGTGAGATCACCGAAGTTAAGCGCTGTTGGGTGTAGCCAGCACGGATGGGTGACCATCCAGCCGCCATGCGCTATTGCCATTTTTCGGGGTGCACTCAGCCTCGTGATGCCAATTGAGGAGCTACTTGACCGAATAGCTGCGGCTTCGGTCAAGAATACCATCATAACGAACGGGTTCAAAATGGCTCTGAGCACTATGGGACTCAACATCTGAAGTCATCAGTCCTCTAGAACTTAGAACTACTTAAACCTAACTAACCTAAGGATAACACACACATCCATGCCCGAGGCAGCATTCGAACCTGCGACCGTAGCGGTCTCGCGGTTCCAGACTGTAGCGCCTAGAACCGCACGGCCACTCCAGCCAGCATAACGACCGGGAAATAGGTGTGCTGACCCCACGCCCCCCCCCCCTATCCGCATCCTCCTCCGAGGATTACACGGCGGTCGGATGGTGCCGGTAGGCCACTCGTGGCCTGAAGTCGTAGTATTAATAATAACAATAATAATAATAAGAATAATAATAATAATTTTTTCCAGTAATTGGATCCGTTCACTGAGGTGACCACTGACATGAACCAGCAAGTTAAGCATTTTGAATGGTGTTGCCTTTCAGTGAACATCTGCAAGACGACAACAGCAGAGTTCATCGGGCTGGAAGAACATACGCTGCTCTTCTGAACACTTCCCCACTTATTACATCTCGACTGGCCTGCAAAATCACCTGACTAGAACCACACAGAAAATATGTGGGGCATGTTGAAACAGGAGGTGGAACGCCGACGTCAGCATGTTCGCAATTAGGTGATCAGATCCTCATCGAGTGGCTTAACTTGGATCCGACGTACCTGCACATCCTTGTGGGCTCACTTCCTAACCGAATCAGGCGATTATCAAGACTAGGGCGCAAATACACCGTTTTAAATTATGCTTGTGGTTGTCTCTCCTCCGGTGGCCAAATTTTTGTCCGGCGAGCTCATGAAAGCTTGACATGATGAAATGTTAGATCCACCTGATTTTATGGCTTGCTTCTACTTTTGTTTACATTCGGCAACAAATTTTATAAATAGAACGATGGTCTGTCTTTCGAGTTTGTTAACTGAAATTTTTGATCACAGAGCTCACTGGTTATCCGCGTATTACATCTAGAATCATTTATTATGAAAGACACATTCATGACTCGATTATAGGAGGGAAGCAGGTAGTCTATCACCTAACAGCCAAATTTAATTAACAATATCCAAAAATCAGCTTCAAGATCCAACATGAAGAAAATGACATAACGATCTTCCAAAATAACGGACGATACAAATTCGAAACATTCAGAAAACCGACGTGTTTGGATGGCATAATAAGCGATAAATCGTCCCAACCAAGACAATATGAAAGAGCTTACTTCACTAAAAAAACAGTGCGAATAAAACATTCGAAAGCAATCAGTGGAGGCAAATGGCTTGAAAATGAGTGACATTATCAAAAGATGTAAAAGAAATAAGAATAAAATGTGACGAATTCGGACGAACAAAGCCGTTCGCCACAAAACATGATGTATGTTATAATAACGTCCATCCAAAGAGGAAACTTTTCACAAAATAAAAAAGAGATGTTTTCCTGAAACTGTCAGCATAGCACTTCGTACACAATAGGTTGCAATAAAATGAGACAACATAAGATCGTCGACATCGAAGAGAAATTCACTACATCAGGAGTAAGTGAGTAAACGTACAAAATGTGATAAGTTTTCCGTGGCATAGACAGGACGCTACTTCCACACTAGATTTTAGGAACACATAGGCGTAAGAAATAAAACTTTGTTAAGGACTTACAAAAACCATGGGAAATGTAACACGCAAGATATAAAACAGCACTTGAAAGTAATTCATTTAGACTCAAAGAATCGTTTTCTAAATATACTGTGGGAACTTGAAATCTTCGAGTGACAGTTTAAGGAGGCAGACAAACTGCTCAACGAACAACGATTTTCAGATACACGGTTTTTTCTTAATTTTGTAAAGACTTTTGTGGACACGTCCTGCCACCTACACACTGAAATAGCTACGCCGCTACAAAGTTGGCACCATTCGATTGTAGGAGCCCGGTGGCGATGGGAGCACCTCAGCAGACCGGTTGAACCGCACGCTATACTAACAAGTGAATGGTCCAATCCGACGTGCTGCAACCAACCCTGAAATTTTCCACACAGAAAGAATACACCGAAAGAAATGAACTGACTAAATTTTAGCTAAGGCAGACTGCAAATACTTTTTAAAAAAGGTTGATGTTACTCTTTTTTGGCGCTCGAGAAACCACTTATAACAGCAGTTTGTACAGCTGTGCCTGCCCAGCGCCCCAAACGGCGAATAAGCAGAAAAAGCCGTGACAAGAGAACGTAGCACCGCATAGCACGAAGTCCAAAGTGCACACATACACGAGGTTTAAGAATGTAAACTACACTACTGGCCATTAAAATTGCTACACCAAGAAGAATTGCAGATGATAAATGGGTATTCATTGGACAGATATATTATACTAGAACTGACGTGTGATTACATTTTCACGCAATTTGGGTGCATAGATCCTGAGAAATCAGTACCCAGAACAACCACCTCTGGCCGTAATAACGGCCTTGATATGCCTGGGCATTGAGTCAAATAGAGCTTGGATGGCGTGTACAGGTACAGCTGCCCATGCAGCTTCGACACGATACCACAGTTCATCAAGAGTAGAGACTAGCGTATTGTGACGAGCCAGTTGCTCGGCCACCATTGACCAGACGTTTTCAGTTAGTGAGACATTTGGGGAATGCGCTGGCCAAGGCAGCAGTCGAACATTTTCTGTATCCAGAAAGGCCTGTACAGAACCTGCAACATGCGGTCGTGCATTATAGTGCGAAATGTAGGGTTTCGCAGGGGTCGAATGAAGGGTAGAGTCACGGGTCGTAACACATCTGAAATGTAACGTCCACTGTTCAAAGTGTCGTCAATGCGAACAAGAGGTGGCACCCCATACCATCACGCCGGGTGATACGCCAGTATGGCGATGACGAATACACGCTTCCAATGTGCGTTCACCGCGATATCGCCAAACACGGATCCATTAGTGCGCCCAGGTTCGTCGTTGAGTATACCATCGCAGGCGCTCCTGTTCGTGATGCAGCGACAACGGTAACCGCAGCCATGGCCTCCGAGCTGATAGTCCATGCTGCTGCAAACGTCGTCGAACTGTTCGTGCAGATGGTTGTTGTCGTGCAAACGTCCCCATCTATTGACTCAAGGATCGAGACGTGGCTGCACGATCCGTTACAGCCATGCGGATAAGATACCTGTCATCTCGACTGCTAGTGATACGAGGCCGTTGGGATTCAGCCCGGCGTTCCGTATTACCCTCCTGAACCCATCGATTCCACATTCTGCTAACGGTCATTGGATCTCGACCAACGCGAGCAGCAGTGTGGCGATACGATAAACCGCAATAGCGATAGGCTACAATCCGACCTTTATCAAAGTCAGAAACGTGACGCTACGCATTTCTCCTCCTTACACGAGGCATCACAACAACGTTTGACCAGGCAACGTCGGTCAACTGCTGTTTGTGTACGAGAAATCGGTTAGAAACTTTCCTTATGTCAGCACGTTGTAGGTGTCGCCACCGGCGCCAACCTCGTGTGAATGTTCTGAAAAGCTAATCATTTGCATATCACAGTATCTTCTTCCTGTCCGTTAAATTTCTCGTCCTTAGCACGTCATCTTCGTGGTGTAGCAATTTTAATGGCCAGTAGTGTATACCGAACATGTCTCAAGTCATTAATTTTTTTAATAACTTGCATTTCATATCGTCAGCAAAAGCTTTGCAGCTGTAATTGTTACACTAGTGACTAGAAAATCAAGGCAATGTATGATGTTACATTACAGATGACTTCTATCAATCGAGACTCTAATTTGTTAACAGTAAATATTTAATAATAGTTTCTGTAGCACAGTTCTTATGATGTATTTTGAATCACGTGTAGTATGACAACAATGAAAAGTTCCTTGTTTACAAAATGTTCAAATGGGTGTGAATTCCTAAGAGACCAAACTGCGTAGGTCATCGGTCCCTACACTAACCAAGACACAGAGATCTTGACATATACCTGATTGGCTCGAGGGATGTATAATACGGTATACTGGGCGGTAAAGGTTTTACAGGAACGAAAGTAGCATCGGATGATGTCCAAGGAAGCCTAATAGGTCTTTTACTGCTTTCAGAATTGTATACGATTTATCAGATGGGATCATCAGCAGAGTAAGATTCTTCGCTGGCAGTGTTGTTGTGTACAGCAGAGTATAACCGTTCAGCACTCTTAGTCAGAGATTTGAGATGTGGCCCTCGTAAATGTCAGACAATGTCCTTGTGCCACTGCCTCAGTTGAAAGTCTGCCCCCCCCCCCCCCTCTTTAGTTAGAAACTCCCGTATCTTAATGTGATGCCGAGTTACACACTACTCAGCCAGAATTTTTCGTGTTGGTCCGAACTTTCCATAAAAATTAGTGCACGTCATTGCATCATTCTAAGAAATATGTGTTTGTGTTAGGCAGTCATTTGGGACCCCGGAGCATCTTGTTTGGCGGGTGTGCTGGTCGCGCCGGCAGAGGTGCGCCGAGCGCCGCGTATCGATTTTGGGAGCGGCCGGCAGTGGCGCTGCAGTCGCGCGCCGAGTGGGAGGGGTGCGTTGGGGGTGGGGGACGCGATGGGGGTGGGAGGGGGGAGAGGCGACACTTTACGTAACGCCCCGAGCGGAATTGGGCCGGCCACATCGACGCGGATGTCAGCGCCGTCTCCACCAGCTGGCTGCACGCTCCGGCGCTGCTGATCCACCCAGGACGACGTAATCCGTCCATACCACGTGCACCGTTCCACTGGTGCCGGATGCCTGAGAAAGGGTGTATTTGCCTGATGTTGAGCGTTCGAGTCTAGAACACACATGGCACCATTTCTCCCACTTGGAAAACATTATGGACAGAATCTTTGGGAAAGTTAGGCCTCGTGGAGACATTTTACAGGCAACTAGGTCGCAAAATGTGGAGCAGACCAGCATCTGAGTGGGAGAATGACAGGGAAACGAGCCTTTATGTTTCGTCTATTACCTAGCATCTAATACACAGAACGAATCATCTGGTACAGCCTATGGATATTCACAGTAATCGGTGCTCCTGAAAAACCACGCCATTTGTTGGTGGCACTGAACGCAAAAACGTAAACCGCCACACAGAGAAAGTAATAGATGTATTGCATTGTTGGCTGGGAAGATGCGAGGAGTTATTCAGCCATCTAATTAAAAATAGTTTTCTTTTCCCAATCACAATAGCCGGCCGCGGTGGCCGAGCGGTTCTAGGCGGTTCAGTCCGGATCCGCGCGAGTGCTACGGTCGCAGGTTCGAATCCTGCCTCGGGCATGGATGTGTGTGATGCCCTTAGGTTAGTTAGGTTTAAGTAGTTGCATTTCCTTGGGCTCTTGGTAAAACAAGAGAGGGAAAAAAATTAGCACTGTTCCCTCCTGCTTTCCCTGTAGAGTGTTCTATACCCCCCCCCCCCCCCCTTTCACAACTTCACAGCCAGTCCCCCACCCCATCTTACATTGGATATGCGGAATTAAAAGTATAATAAAGTTTTAAAATCTATGTTCAAGACGAATGGATGTTACTGTTATAATATATTTCCGTATAGGATACTGTGTGAGGTTGGCTTTCTTTTTATTCACGCTATCTTGTGAGCTGATGTTTATTTGCTAGAATACGCTATTTTGGTTTTTATCTGGTAACATAACACCATCCTAGGCCAGTAATGTGTTCGGCTGACTTATTTTTCGGCAAGTACGATGCTTTGTCGTACACAAAATTTCCCCAGTGCGGCTTTATTTGGTGTACTGATGTCAATAAATGGTTTTCTATGGTTTAAGCTGATTTATTTTCGGCAGTTACGACGTATTTTAGATCACAGTCACCAGTGTGGCATTTCTTTATGTACTACCTTTGTATACACGGAATTTCACGATATAGCTCACTAACGTACAGTGTTTTTTTCCTGGAACTAAAGATTAAAATGTACCTCTTGGTAAACTGATACTGCAATTGCTAGCATGTACTATGGTTTTATCTCTGACATGGCATTGTCTTTGAGTGTATCTTTGACTGACCTAGTTACATTTGTCAGTGTGTTAGCTCTAAATGTGGACTTGCTTCTTGACGAAAATTATCGTGCGGTTATTAGTGTGCGAAATTTTTTATGTATTATGGTGCGCTTAAAAGAGCAAATTACTTTTGTTCAAATTATGGTATAGCTTTTCTGCTGTTTATGCCAGTAAGTGAAATATTATTTGACCTCATATTTTCCTGTTAACTGTGTAATCCCTAATGGTTTGATTCATTCGTTTTAGGCTAAGATTGATAATGGTCATTGACCGAAACTAGTAGAGAATTAAGTGACAGTTGAAAGTTTCACCACGAATTTTAACAATCTGCGTATGACATTTAAAAATAATTCTGAATCTGGTGGTCGTAGAACTGGGTTATTTTTTCTTTCAAAATACGTATTCGTTAGACGTTTCTCTGTAACAGAAATATATTTCTGGATCTGATTCCGGTACTAGATATTAGCCAAAGAAAAAATTAAGTTCCATTTTAGGTAATTCCGAAGCATTTAAATACTTTTGCCGGACGGAGTGGTCAAGCGGTTCTAGGCGCTACAGTCTGGAATCGCGCGACCACTACGGTCGCAGGTTCGAATCCTGCCTCGGGCATGGATGTGTGTGATATCCTTAGGTTAGTTAGGTTTAAGTAGTTCTAAGTTCTAGGGGACTGATGACCTCAGAAGTTAAATCCCATAGTGCTCAGAGCCATTTGAACCATTTAAGTACTTTTAATGAAAGCACAGAGAAGTAGACCTACTGTACAATGCTGGCATCAATAATAGTCTCATCTATTAAACTGAGCGGAAATACAGGAAATATAAAATTTGTCGTTTGTTTGTTTAACAGTTAAACTTTTTAATTTTGTAATTTACAAAACTTTTCAGTTTACATCGAAGAAAGTGGGACAGTAATACGAAATGCGTCATCTAATTTGATTTTGCCATTATACATACAAAATATTGTTTAACTGTTTAAATTGTACACTGATAAGCCAAAACATTACGACCACCTGCTTAATAGCTCGTCCGTCCGTCTTTGGAACGAAATACGTCACTGATTCTTGGTATCAGAGATCCGACAGTTTGTTGGAAGATTTGTGGAGGAATGTGGGATTACATATATACGCACATGTTATGTAATTCGCGTAAATAATGGGCCGTTGATTTGCGTACGCGTTGAAGGCGCCCGGTAGCGACCCAGATGTGCTCCTTAAGACTTAGATAACAGGCGAATTTGGTCGTCGAGACATCAACGTGAGTTCACTATATTGCTACTCAAAGTGCAGCAAGGGTCTGGCTTAAGGACACGGACAATTATACTGCTGAAAGACGACATCGCCGTCGGGGAAGACATTAAGTATGAACGGATGCAGGTGGTTCTCAGCTGTCAGCGAGTCTTCGATTCCTACCACAGGTCCCAAGCAAGCGTAGGAGAATGTCTCCCACAGCATAGTACTGATCCCACCATCCTGCGTCCGTGGCGCGCTGCACGTTTCGAGCCGTCGTTCACCTCGACGATTGCATTTGTGGAGACGACCATCGACCTAGTGCAGCAAAAATGTGATTCACCCAAAGAGCCGACACGTTTCTGTTCATCTACGGTTCCACGCTCACTGCAGTCTTAACTGACGATGTCGATGGATCAACATGTGAAGACGTAGAGGTAGCCTGCTGTGAAGCTCCATGTTCAACAATGTACGATGAACGGTGTGCTCCGAAACACTTGTTCGTGCCCTAGCCTTGTGCTCTTTCGGAAGAGATACCACAGATCACTGTCTATCTACATCTACATACACTCCTGGAAATTGAAATAAGAACACCGTGAATTCATTGTCCCAGGAAGGGGAAACTTTATTGACACATTCCTGGGGTCAGATACATCACATGATCACACTGACAGAACCACAGGCACATAGACACAGGCAACAGAGCATGCACAATGTCGGCACTAGTACAGTGTATATCCACCTTCCGCGCCAATGCAGGCTGCTATTCTCCCATGGAGACGATCGTAGAGATGCTGGATGTAGTCCTGTGGAACGGCTTGCCATGCCATTTCCACCTGGCGCCTCAGTTGGACCAGCGTTCGTGCTGGACGTGCAGACCGCGTGAGACGACGCTTCATCCAGTCCCAAACATGCTCAATGGGGGACAGATCCGGAGATCTTGCTCGCCAGGGTAGTTGACTTACACTTTCTAGAGCACGTTGGGTGGCACGGGATACATGCGGACGTGCATTGTCCTGTTGGAACAGCAAGTTCCCTTGCCGGTCTAGGAATGGTAGAACGATGGGTTCGATGACGGTTTGGATGTACCGTGCACTATTCACTGTCCCCTCGACGATCACCAGTGGTGTACGGCCAGTGTAGGAGATCGCTCCCCACACCATGATGCCGGGTGTTGGCCCTGTGTGCCTCGGTCGTATGCAGTCCTGATTGTGGCGCTCACCTGCACGGCGCCAAACACGCATACGACCATCATTGGCACCAAGGCAGAAGCGACTCTCATCGCTGAAGACGACACGTCTCCATTCGTCTCTCCATTCACGCCTGTCGCGACACCACTGGAGGCGGGCTGCACGATGTTGGGGCGTGAGCGGAAGACGGCCTAACGGTGTGCGGGACCGTAGCCCAGCTTCATGGAGACGGTTGCGAATGGTCCTCGCCGATACCCCAGGAGCAACAGTGTCCCTAATTTGCTGGGAAGTGGCGGTGCGGTCCCCTACGGCACTGCGTAGGATCCTACGGTCTTGGCGTGCATCCGTGCGTCGCTGCGGTCCGGTCCCAGGTCGACGGGCACGTGCACCTTCCGCCGACCCCTGGCGACAACATCGATGTACTGTGGAGACCTCACGCCCCACGTGTTGAGCAATTCGGCGGTACGTCCACCCGGCCTCCCGCATGCCCACTATACGCCCTCGCTCAAAGTCCGTCAACTGCACATACGGTTCACGTCCACGCTGTGGCGGCATGCTACCAGTGTTAAAGACTGCGATGGAGCTCCGTATGCCACGGCAAACTGGCTGACACTGACGGCGGCGGTGCACAAATGCTGCGCAGCTAGCGCCATTCGACGGCCAACATCGCGGTTCCTGGTGTGTCCGCTGTGCCGTGCGTGTGATCATTGCTTGTACAGCCCTCTCGCAGTGTCCGGAGCAAGTATGGTGGGTCTGACACACCGGTGTCAATGCGTTCTTTTTTCCATTTCCAGGAGTGTACATACTCCGCAATCCATCATACGGTGCGTGGCGGAGGGTACCTCGTACCACAACTAGCATCTTCTCTCCCTGTTCCACTCCCAAACAGAACGAGGGAAAAATGACTGCCTATATGCCTCTGTACGAGCCCTAATCTCGCTTATCTTGTCTTTGTGGTCTTTCCGCGAAAGGTAAGTTGGTGGCAGTAAAATTGTACTGCAGTCAGCCTCAAATGCTGGTTCTCTAAATTTCCTCAGTAGCGATTCACGAAAAGAACGCCTCCTTTCCTCTAGGGACTCCCACCCGAGTTCCTGAAGCATTTCCGTAACACTAGCGTGATGATCAAACCCACCAGTAACAAATCTAGCAGCCCGCCTCTGAATTGCTTCTATGTCCTCCCTCAATCCGACCTGATAGGGATCCCAAACGCTCGAGCAGTACTCAAGAATAGGTCGTATTAGTGTTTTATAAGCGGTCTCCTTTACGGATGAACCAAATCTTCCGAAAATTCTACCAATGAACCGAAGACGACTATCCGCCTTCCCCACAACTGCCATTACATGCTTGTCCCACTTCATACTGTTAAATGCAGAGGAGAGAGCAGATAGATGGAAAGAATACATTGAAAGCCTCTATGAGAGTGAAGATTTGTCTGATGTGATAGAAGAAGAAACAGGAGTCGATTTAGAAGAGATAGGGGATCCAGTATTATAATCGGAATTTAAAAGAGCTTTGGACGACTTACTGTCAAATAAGGCAGAAGGGGTAGATAACATTCCATCAGAATTTCTAAAATCATTGGGGGAAGTGGCAACAAAACGACTATTCACGTTGGTGCGTAGAATATATGAGTCTGGCGATATACCATCTGACTTTCGGAATAGCATCATCCGCACAATTCCGAAGACGGCAAGAGCTGACAAGTGCGAGAATTATCGCACAATCAGCTTAACAGCTCATGCATCGAAGCTGCTCACAAGAATAATATACAGAAGAATGGAAAAGAAAATTGAGAATCGCTAGGTGACGAACAGTTTGGCTTTAGGAAAAGTAAAGGCACGAGAGAGGCAATTCTGACGTTACGGCTAATAATGGAAGGAAGGCTAAAGAAAAATCAAGACACTTTCATAGGATTTGTCGACCTGGAAAAAGAGTTCGACAATATAAAATGGTGCAAGCTGTTCGAGATTCTGAAAAAAGTAGGGGTACGCTATAGGGAGAGACGGGTCATATACAATATGTACAACAACCAAGAGGGAATAATAAGAGTGGACGATCAAGAACGGAGTGCTCGTATTAAGAAGGGTGTAAGACAAGGCTGTAGCCTTTCGCCCCTACTCTTCAATCTGTACATCGAGGAAGCAATGATGGAAATAAAAGAAAGGTTCAGGAGTGGAATTAAAATACAAGGTGAAAGGATATCAATGATACGATTCGCTGATGACATTGCTATCCTGAGTGAAAGTGAAGAAGAATTAAATGATCTGCTGAACGGAATTAACAGTCTAATGAGTACACAGTATGGTTTGAGAGTAAATCGGAGAAAGACGAAGGTAATGAGAAGTAGTAGAAATGAGAACAACGAGAAACTTAACATCAGGATTGATGGTCACGAAGTCAATGAAGTTAAGGAATTCTGCTACCTAGGCAGTAAAATAACCAATGACGGACGGAGCAAGGAGGACATCAAAAGCAGACTCGCTATGGAAAAAAAGGATTTCTGGCCAAGAGATGTCTACTAATATCAAATACCGGCCTTAATTTAAGGAAGAAATTTCTGAGGATGTACGTCTGGAGTATAGCATTGTATGGTAGTGAAACATGGACTGTGGGAAAACCGGAACAGAAGAGAATCGAAGCATTTGAGATGTGGTACTATAGACGAATGTTGAAAATTAGGTGGACTGATAAGGTAAGGAATGAGGAGGTTCTACGCAGAATCGGAGAGGAAAGGAATATGTGGAAAACACTGATAAGGAGAAGGGACAGGATGATAGGACATCTGCTAAGACATGAGGGAATGACTTCCATGGTACTAGAGGGAGCTGTAGAGGGCAAAAACTGTAGAGGAAGACAGAGATTGGAATACGTCAAGCAAATAATTGAGGACGTAGGTTGCAAATGCTACTCTGAGATGAAGAGGGTAGCACAGGAAAGGAATTCGTGGCGGGCCGCATCAAACCAGTCAGTAGACTGATGACCAAAAAAAAAAGAGCATATGGCCCTCCAAACCGCACGTTTTGTGGAGCGTCGTGGACGTCCAATCAATTAGTGCCTAGTGGTAGTTTCACTGTCCTCCTACCTCTTTCCGTAGATCCTCAAGACAGTAGCACGTCAACATTCGACCAGTTTCGCCATTTCCGAGATACTCGTTCATAGGCTCTGCGTAATAATTATTTGCGCCTTTTCAAAATCACTTATTTCAACAGATTTCCCAGTGTGCAGTAAATTTCTTCGCTAGTGTGCTACCGCGTTAGCGGCTGTTCCTCTTTCATATTCTTGTTACTGCGTCACGTACCCGCAACTCCACTAGGAAGCATCCATCTTTGCGCTGCGAAGTGGTCATGATGTTTTGGCGTATCAGTGTATATTGCATGTGATGAAAACTCGCCAGTATGTACAATTTCAGAAAGTTTAGCCAGAAAAGTAGTTGAAAATCGATAAACATGGTCAACATTTTCATGTATGGGACTAAAAAGGAACAGACAATTGTTTTTGTGATACGAAAGAGGAATATCCAATTAAGAAAGTCCTGTAGTCATGTGTGGAATAAATTATCGCCAGCTTTGGTTCCCCATATGGCACGCCGCCGCTCTCTGCGTTGACCGTACTCCGGAGAGTTTTCGAAAGAGGGTCTTTGCGAAGCAATATGAGATTTTTAAAGGTATAACCTACAATGAAGAAGCCAATGCGGCTTACACATTACGTACAGATTTTCAGGCGGGCACGCTACGTACAGCTTAGCGCTGTTAGTTGGGAAACACGTACGAGGAAACAAGTAGCTGCGAATCAGGGCTGACTGCCAACTGTTTGCTCTCGGCTTTGGTGGGCAAGCGATTAACTGCGCTCCGGTTGGCCGTTTGTCATGCCAGCCGCGAAAACAAATGCCCATGCCTCACAACTGGCACATCCACCTGCGACGAGAGAGGAGATAACCAGGAAATGGCTGCGGCGCTCTGGTACACTCAGCAGCCATCACTTCCCGATTATGAGGTAATCGAAACGTATAATAGGAGTGATCAGTGCGAAAGGATTGTTTACGTTACGTAGTTTAAACAGCCAGGTCGTAAGCCGTCGATCAAAAACCTGGATTCTGACAATGAGGGTCACGTTACATAAAGTCCCATATGGATCAATTTCTTCCAAGTGCGCACAACAGCCTAGGTAAATTTTAAAGAACGACATCATTGACAGGCCGTGCTGGTCTTTTTCTAGGATGTGCTCATTTTGAACACCACAAATATAAAAATCAATGTAGAGACTTCATGCACGTAAGTACATATCATATGCAACGTACAGTAGCACAAGGTATAATCGTCAATGGATACAACCTTCAAGAAGGGTCGTCGAGCAGATGCGCAAAACTATAGACCTATCTCTCTGACGTCGATCTGTTGTAGAATTTTAGAACATGTCTTTTGCTCGAGTATCATGTCGTTTTTGGAAACTCAGAATCTACTATGTAGGAATCAACATGGATTCCGGAAACAGCGATCGTGTGAAACCCAACTCGCTTTATTTGTTCATGAGACCCAGAAAATATTAGATACAGGCTCCCAGGTAGATGCCATTTTCCTTGACTTCCGGAAGGCGTTCGATACAGTTCCGCACTGTCGCCTGATAAACAAAGTAAGAGCCTACGGAATATCAGACCAGCTGTGTGGCTGGATTGAAGAGTTTTTAGCAAACAGAACACAGCATGTTGTTATCAATGGAGAGACATCTACAGACGTTAAAGTAACCTCTGGCGTGCCACAGGGGAGTGTTATGGGACCATTGCTTTTCACAATATATATAAATGACCTAGTAGATAGTGTCGGAAGTTCCATGCGGCTTTTCGCGGATGATGCTGTAGTATACAGAGAAGTTGCAGCATTAGAAAATTGTAGCGAAATGCAGGAAGATCTGCAGCGGATAGGCACTTGGTGCAGGGAGTGGCAACTGACCCTTAACATAGACAAATGTAATGTATTGCGAATACATAGAAAGAAGGATCCTTTATTGTATGATTATATGATAGCGGAACAAACACTGGTAGCAGTTACTTCTGTAAAATATCTGGGAGTATGCGTGCGGAACGATTTGAAGTGGAATGATCATATAAAATTAATTGTTGGTAAGGCGGGTACCAGGTTGAGATTCATTGGGAGAGTCCTTAGAAAATGTAGTCCATCAACAAAGGAGGTGGCTTACAAAACACTCGTTCGACCTATACTTGAGTATTGCTCATCAGTGTGGGATCCGTACCAGATCGGGTTGACGGAGGAGATAGAGAAGATCCAAAGAAGAGCGGCGCGTTTCGTCACAGGGTTATTTGGTAACTGTGATAGCGTTACGGAGATGTTTAACAAACTCAAGTGGCAGACTCTGCAAGAGAGGCGCTCTGCATCGCGGTGTAGCTTGCTCGCCAGGTTTCGAGAGGGTGCGTTTCTGGATGAGGTATCGAATATATTGCTTCCCCCTACTTATACCTCCCGAGGAGATCACGAATGTAAAATTAGAGAGATTAGAGCGCGCACAGAGGCTTTCAGACAGTCGTTCTTTCCGCGAACCATACGCGACTGGAACAGGAAAGGGAGATAATGACAGTGGCACGTAAAGTGCCCTCCGCCACACACCGTTGGGTGGCTTGCGGAGTATAAATGTAGATGTAGATGTAGAACCTCGCAACAAATATCCACAAAGTTCTGTTGCAGTTCGTTGCTGAAGATAGGTCTTCAAAAGTCGTCATCTATATAATTTTAAGAAGCTGTAATTGGTAGCAATTTTAAAATTATATAAGATTACAATAAGCAAAAACCAAACAATCGAACTCCATTTATAAAACGTCACGTCTCCCGAAATGTATGTCGTGAAATGATGTAATTTTGCAGGTACAGTCAGTGGTATATGTGTATACTGTCAGCAAAATATTTTGCCAATTGAGTTCATAACAGCAATAATTTAAAACGTCACGTCTGATAAAAAAGCTGTACTGCATGAAAACCGAAAATGTAGTAAGCAATAAACTTTTTTCCGTTATTCATTTTGCGGAGTGATGTCACCGACAAAACGTTTCATAAACTGTCTAAAATTATGTGTAAAATTTGTTGGAAGTTACTAAGTGCTCTTACCCACAAATACTGAATGAATATGGTGTGTGTAATTTACGCCCCGTAAGTTATGCTTACCCAAGACATATACACACTTTCAGGCAGTAATACGTGACATACGCTGTGTTATTATTTTAGTATAAGTTTGCACCTCTTAATGGGTAGATGACAGCTTTTTAAATTTTTACATTCGGCCAACAACTGTACGGCCGGCCAGAGTGGCCGAGCGGTTCTAGGCGCTACAGACTGGAACCGCGCGACCACTACGGCCGCAGGTTCGAATCCTGCCTCGGGCATGGATGTGTGTGATGTCATTAGGTTAGTTAGGTTTAAGTATTTCTAAGTTCTAGGGGACTGATGACCTCAGAAGTTAAGTCCCATAGTGCTCAGAGCCATTTGAACCATTTTGAGCCAACAACTGTACGAAATATTGAAAATAATACCTTTGTTGCCCCTGTAAGCTGTTAGGTAGGCAACTTGCAACTTGACCTTCCCACGGGTTAGTCATTTAGTAATATATTGTCGATCACATGTTTATTCTGATTCTGAAATCTACGATAAAACAATGGCTACTCATGAATCTCCATATTGCTGTAATGGAGGGTGTGGTTTACGAGGTTAAATCCTCATGTTGCAGTATTCGTTCAAAGGTAAATTTATCGTGTTGTCTTCACGCAGCACTGAGCGTTTCTAAGCTCATCAGCGAAGCTAGTGTCTCGATCAATGTCGCGTGCCGCTGACGCAAACTGTTTCAGTTCGTTCTCTCCATATGATACATTCATGGTCGTATGTCACGGACTTGATAGTCTAGTTGTACTCACAGCACGTTGTCTTTCGTCACAGATAGGTGAGACAGAGTGCAGCACGCCAGATTAACGACCCAAAAATTAGCACACTGGTCAATCCGTGTAAATGATATTCACTGTCATCTAGGCGGTGACTAGAATTGCTCTCCGAATTTACTCTAGCTGTTTTTCATGGCGCATTCACTGTTCGACACTCCTCTTATAACCCTATCGGGATATTTGTGAGTCCGCAGCTCGTGGTCGTGCGGTAGCGTTCTCGCTTCCGGCGCCCGGGTTCCCGGGTTCGATTCCCGGCGGGGTCAGGGATTTTCTCTGCCTCGTGATGACTGGGTGTTGTGTGATGTCGTTAGGTTAGTTAGGTTTAAGTAGTTCTAAGTTCTAGGGGACTGATGACCATAGATGTTAAGTCCCATAGTGCTCAGAGCCATTTGAACCATTTTTGATATTTTTGACTAAGCTCAAATACAACACCTATGAAGAGGCAACTGTAGTTTATTCCAAGCCACAAGGCAGTGGTAAGATAAGGCAACATTTATTGTTCTGTTTTAGCCACTCGATGACACCTAGTGCTCTGGAGGCAACCGTAGACACGGTATTGAGGATCGTCGAGGAATAGTGTGCCGTGTCATATTATCGATTACGCCAAGTTATGATCGAGCCGTCATCCGGCAGTTATCAAACAAATGAGCTATTGCGGTGCTTCTGTATACAGAAGCGCCAAAGAAACTGGTCTAGGCATGCGTCTTCAAATATAGAGATACGTCAACAGGCAGGATACGGCCCTGCGGTCGGCAAGGCCTACATAAGACAAGAGTCTGGCGCAGTTGTTAGATCGGTTACTGCTGCTACAATGGCAGGTTATCAAGATTTAAATGAGTCTGAGCATAGTGTTATAGTCGGCGCACGAGCGATGGGACACAGCATCTCCGAGGTAGCGATGAAGTGGGGACTTTCCTGTACGACCAATTCACGAGTGTACAGTGAATATCAGGAATCCGGTAAAAAATCAAATCTCCAACATCGTTGCGGCCTGAAAAAAGATCCTGCAAAAACGGCACCAACGACAACAGAAGAGAATCATTCAACGTGATAGAAGTGCAACCCTTCCGCAAACTGCTGCAGACTTCAGTACTGGTCCATCAACAAGTGTCAGCGAGCGAACCATTCAACGAAACATCATAGATATGGGCTTTCAGAGCCCACTCGTGTACCCTTGATGACTGCACGACACGAAGCTTTATGCCGCTCCTGGGCCCCATCAACACGACATTAGACTGTTGATGACTGGATACATGTTGCCTGGTCGGACGAGTCTTGTTTCAAATTGTATCGAGCGGCTGGACGTGTACGGGTATGAAGACAACCACATGAATCCACGCCTCCTGCATGTCAGCAGAGTGCTATTCAAGTTGGTGGAGGCTCTGTAATGGTGTGTGAAAGGTTCAGTTGGAGTGATGTGGGACCCCTGAATCGTCTAGATACGACTCTGACAGGTGACGTGTACGTAAGCATCCTGTCTGATCACCTTCATCCGTTCACGTCCATTATACATTCCGACGGACTTTGGCAACTCCAGCAGGACAATGCGACACCCCAAACGTCCAGAATTGCTACAGAGCAGCTCCAGAAGCACTCTTCTGAGTTTAAACACTTCCGCTGCCCACCAAACACTCCAGACATTACTGAGTATATCTGGGATGCCTTGCAACGTGCTGTTCAGAAGAGAACTCCACTTCCTCGTACTCGTACGTACTTTTGGACAGCCCTGCAGGATTCGTGGTGTCAGTTCCCTCCAGCGCCACTTGAAGCATTATTCAAGTCATGACACGTCGTGTTGCGGCACTTCTGCGAGCTCGCGGGGGCCCTATACGATATTAGACAGATGCATCCGTTTCTTTGGCTCTTCAGAGTATAATCGCTGGACAGAGTAAGAAAGAGGTGGACAGTCACAGAGGGAAGCTGGGGCAGGTAGTGAGTAAGAAGGTTATCGACAGAGACTAGCCGTCCCCCTGTACAGACAAACACAGGCCAGTGTGTGGACTCTGCGACAGGAGGCGAAGTCCCCATCATGGCACCACAGGCCTAGAATACGGTACATCGATTTGCAATGCTTTCACTGTCAATGATAAACATCAGTGCTGCTGATCGACTACTTTCCATAAGCAAGACGGTATGTTGACCTTGGGAATCTTCAAAAGGTGTTTTGAAGATTTGTAGCAAGGTGAAAGGGTCCTGTAGCCACCTTTCATTAGTCCGGTAGCCCAATTTCACAAGTATTTCTCTTTCTTTTCCTTGTTTCTCTTTTCTCTTTACTCTCATAGTGGCGTGATTGAATGAATGTGGTTGTGTGTCACGTTGCTAGACGGTGGCGTAGTCTGCTGCAGAAAGTCTGCGATAGTCGTACAGATTCAGCAGCACTGGTACAGAATAGCCAACTGTCGTAGTGGTCAAGTAGGCAAAGAGGTTTGCACTACTTGTGAGAAATCCACCTGCGTTAGGTTCGTGGCGGAAATGGCTTCTTTGGGTTTTCCGGTCCACGCGGAGCGTGGAGGAGGCTGGAGAGGAAACAGGGAGGCAGTCTGCCGCCGGTACGGGATGCGTCCACAGCTGTGCTCCAGTCGAAGAAGGGTGAGTTAGACTGACCGCGTGGCGCGTTGTTACTGGGCGAGGGGAGAGCTGTTAGCTTTTGGTCTCGCTTTTCAAATCTGGGAGATTGCTTTGCCTTGTCGCAGCAAGGAATGCAAAACTTTGGCTGATTTTTCTTTTAACAAATTTCTGTAGCAGACTTGGATCCGCCGGAAGAGCGCCACACAAAGGTGTCGATAAGAAGTGAGCACTCGCTTCTGTATGAATGTCTGTTTGCCTTCAGCTGTGCCTGCATAAGCTATCATTTTTCTAAATATTTAGAGCCTTGTCTTCTCGTAAATTTTCCTTGCTTTATGTGTCTTTCGTCCGTGGGGAGCCAACCACGTGGTAGAACATTATAGTTGTTGGGCTACCGGCATCACTAACGCTCCGATCGCATGTTTGTTTTAGATAATAATACCATGATTGTGTGATGTGATATTGTTGCAATTTGGGCACCATACCTAGAAATTGCGTCTCCACAAACCACGTGGTATCAGGAATCGTGTATATACCTCACGTCCTTATCTTAGGAATAAATGATTTTACCTAGAATTTTCTCTTGTGTTCCTAGATTACGTTTTTGCACCTAACCCACTCACCTCGTAGCTTTCCCGTTAGCACATCCAATGCGTTTCCTTACGCACAGGTCCAGTGATTAGTCTCCTCTTGTATTTTATAACAAATGCTTTAGGTTAAGTCATATTTTCAAGTGTGTTGCTGGGAGCTGATCTTATGCAGTGTTCATGCATTTTCTATTTTATTTTAAATGTTTGATTGTCGTGAACAGTGCACAGACAATACTATTAATTACATCGTATCCGCTGTGAGCGACCTCACAACGTATGCATTTTTGTGAGTTTTTGGTCTGTGATCAAATTAATTTATTTTCCGACTCGACCAAACCTTCGATTAGTTGTATGGTTAGAGTCGGTGGCGACCCTGATCTTCTCAAGTTAATTTCATAAGCAATAAGTATTTCCATTCCCAATAATAAGGAATAACCCGTAGTAACAGGTTAGTTACAAAGGATATCGATGTTATGTCACACCGATAGAGAAGTGCAAGTGTTTAAGTTCAAGCACATAAGTAAGTTGTATTACAGATGCGTTTCCGCCAAATACCTAGCGCGCTCGGTCTAACGATAATTAAAACTACTAGTAAGAAGAGATCTGAACGTAGGGTCTTATTTACTAACACATCTCGTTAATGTTAAGATCCGAGAAAGGCATTACTAGAACTGGCGAAAACCCCGCCAGTCGAAACGGAAGGTTAGATGTTAAGAAGTCAGCTTTTTTTTTTTTTTATTGCTTAGGTTAAGGTTAATGGCAGAATGTATATGTACATAAAAAGTTCATTTGGAAAGGAGGGTATATATTAAGAAGTCAGCTTAATTTTTTTTATTGTTTAGCTTAATGCTAAGGAGGCAACGGCCTTGCCGCAGTGGATACAACGGTTCCCGTCAGATCACCGAAGTTAAGCGCTGTCGGGTGCGGTCGGCATTTGGATGGGTGACCATCTTGGCCGCCATGCGCTGTTGCCATTTTTCGGAGTGCACTCAGCCTCGTGATGCCAATTGAGGAGCTACTCGACCGAATAGTAGCGGCTCCGATCACAGAAAACCATCATAACGACCGGGAGAGAGGTATGCTGACCACACGCCCCTCCTATCCACATCCTCAGCTGAGGATGACACGGCGGTCGGTTGGACCCGATGAGCCACTTATGGCATGAAGACGGAGTGCCTGCCTTACTGCTAAAGGCAAAACGTGTTTGTGTATGAAAAAAGTCATTGGCTGCAGGACTTTTTTTTTGTCATCAGTCTTCTGACTGGTTTGATGTAGCCCACCACGAATTCCTCTCCTCTGCCACCCTCTTCATCGCAGAGTAGCACTTGCGAACTACGTCCTCAATCATTTGCTGCATGTATTCCAATCTCTGTTATCCTGTACAGGTTTTACCCTATGCAGCTCCCTCTAGTACAATGAGAGTTATTCCCTGATGTCCTAATAGTGTTCTGTCATTCTATCCCTTCCTCGTGTCAGTGTTTGCCACATATTCCTTTCCTCTCCAATTCTGCGCAGAATATCCTCGTTCCTTACCTTATCAGTCCAGCTAATTTCCAACATTCGTCTGTAGCCTAACATCTCAAATGCTACGATTCTCTTCTGTTCCGGTTTTCCCACAGTCCATGTTTCACTACCATACAATGGTTTGCTCCAAACGTACATTTTCAGAAATTTCTACCTCAAATTAAGGCCAATGTTTGGTACTAGTAGACTTCCCTTGGACAGAAATGCCTTTTTTACCAATGCTAGTCTGCTTTTGGTGTCCTCCTTGCTCCGTGCGTCATGGGTTATTTTGGTGCTTAGGTAACAGAATTCCTTAACTTCATCTGCTCCTGACCATTAATCGAGACGTTAAGTTATTCGTTGCTACTTCTCATTACTTTCATCTTTGTTCGATTTACTCTCAATCCATATTCTGTGCTCAGTAGACCGTTTTTCCAGTCAGAAAATTCTATAATTCCTCTTCTCTGTCATTGAGAATAGCAATATCATCAGCGAATCTTATCATTAATATCCTTTCACCTTGAATTTTAATTCCACTCTTGAATCTTTCTTTCATTTTCATCATTACTTTTTCGACGTATAGACTGAACAATAGGAGCGAAAGACTACGTCCCTGTCTTACCCACTTTCTAATCCGACAACTTCGTTCTTGGTCTTCAACTCTTATATTCCTTCTTGGCTCTTGCACATGTTGAATATTACCCGTGTCTTCCCATACTTCACCCCTATTTTCCTCAGAATTTCTAACATCTTGCACTGTCTGATAGTGTCGAACTCTTTTTCCTGGCTAATTAATACTACAAACGTGTCTTGATTTGTCATTAGTCGTGCTTTCACTTTCAGCTGCAACCTCAGACTATAGACTAAAACAAATATTTTTCTCTGAATTTTAATCCCACTTCGAAACCTTTATTTTATTTCTGACAATTCTTTTTTAGTACAGAGACTGAACAGTGGGGAAAAGAGATTACATCCCGGTCCTAAATCTTTTTACTACGAGCACTTCTTTCTTGACGTTCCATTCTTATTGTCCTTTTTGGCTTTTTATACGTATTGTGTACTACCCGTCTCTCCACATAGTTTACACCTATATTTCTGACTGTTTCGAACATCTTGGACCATTTTACAAGCCGAACGCTTTTCCCGCAACGATGAATACTATGAACATGTCTTGATATTTCTTAAGTCTTGCTTCTTTTGTCTTGGGCAACATCAGAACAGCCCCTCCTGTGTCTTTATCTTTCCGAAAGGCAAACAGATCACCAGCTAACAGATTCTCAGTTTTATTTTCTCTTGTTCTGTATATTATTCCTATCAGCAATGTGGTTGCATGAGCTGATAAGCTGATTTTACGATAGTTCTCGCCCTTGTTATCTCTGGGGCTGTGTGGACAACATTTTTTGCGAGAGCGCGATGGAGTGTTTCCGGTTGGTGTGTACATAGTTCCGCGTAGTCAGCGCGTACACAACTTTCCCACTAGAGCGCGCCCCGCTAAGCACAACAGCGCTGGCGCAGCGCTCGTTCGTCTCCGCACTACGAGATGGCGCTGTCATAAAGACGGACCAAATTCTGCTACCGCCGATCCGCGTATTAATATGTAACGCAGCCAATGAGATTGCTGCTAACGTAGAACCTTTTCTCCTCACGGATCATACCCGCGCAGTGATACCTGAACGCGCAGAGTATTATAAAGAGTGTACAGACCTCCGATTAGTCAGACTGCATTTGTCTGCACCAGTCTATAGTCAAATTTCAGTCTGCGCCTAATAAGATCACCATATTCCTGTACATGGCCATGAAGATAAATGTATAGACACTTTTGTCAGGTATCAGAGATATGTGTGAGAATAAGATTAACGTACCAATACCAAGGGAACTTCAGACTGTCAATTGTAAATAGCACCTAGAATCAAGTTAAGTACTGTTTATGCTTGTTATTGTTTTAATAAATGTGTGTGAATAATAATCACGTTCTGTTTAAAGTTGGTTACCGTCAATCTGCTACTTTACGCGTGCAAGTGGCATTTCTATCGTCTGACCTAACGGCAGAAGATAAACACGCCACGATAAGACCTAGAGACATATTGCTGACACTCGCCTACTTCATTAGAGCGACAAGTTAAATAATCTGATGGTGTGTGTACCGAAGGTCTTACAGTATGCACACCACACCGGTCTCACAGCTTCTCCGTACCAGCTTGAACAGTAGTTTGGTTTCCACTCCCCAGTGATTTTAGAAATTCGAAGGAATGTTATCTTTGCCTCCTGCCTTATCTGATCGCAAGTCTTCCTACGCTCTGTTAAAATCTCACTGTTTATTTCATAGTACTCGCATTTCTGCTTCTATCATATCATCATCGTAGAGGCCGTCAACGTTTGACTTTTCTATATGCTAATCTGTCCTCCAGACGAACGTATCTTTACCGACTATCTCTTAGAAGTGAGTAATTTTTGCCCAGTGTGCTTTCCTCGGCACTCTGAAGGACGCTGTTACGTCGATAACGACGACAGCTCGTTTACGTCAGATGCCTGACATAGTTTCGTTAAGTAAATACCTGCGCAGCGATTAGACGTGGCGAGCGCGACGTCATCCAGTCATTCATTAAGTCGCAGAGGCGTGGCGCCGTCGGCCGGCGCCTATCGATCGCGCACACCTGGCGCAGCTGCCGCGTCAGCTGACTTGAGCCGCGTCAGCTGAGCTATCGAGCGCCCCCCCCCCCCCCCCCACTTTCCACTCCCTACCACAGCTGGCACAGGTGGCGCAGATGCAGAACCGTGCGGGGAATGGGGAACAGCTGGCCAGCAGGCAGAGCGGAGGATCGCTACGAAGCCAGCCGCCTACCGCTACGTGCGCGCCTTCTCTTAGAGTTCGCGTATTCCAAAGCCACTACCACGTCCAAGCGGGCGCAAAAGCCCATTCTGGCGGCGTGTGTGGTTCAGTATCGCCGTTGTTACACTGCCAGTCCAATAACCTACACATTTAGCATCAACCATTATGTTCCTCCTTGGAGGCGATTTACTTGAACTGAATTTCAGCTTTTCTGCTTCATCATATTAGGGTAAATGCTACAATTACTGCATTGGGAGAATATCAGATCGCTTTGTAATTTGAAGTTCTACCTGCATTACGCGTAAGGATCCTAAGAAAATGCAATCCGAAAACAAAGGAAGTAGGTTACAGTACACTTGTTCGCCCACTCCTTGAATACTGCTCAGCAGTGTGGGATCCGTACCAGATAGGGTTGATAGAAGAGACAGAGAAGATCCAACGCAGAGCAGCGCGCTTCGTTGCGGTGTCATTTAGTTATCGCGAAAGCGTTACGGAGATGATAGATAAACTCCAGTAGAAGACTCTGCAGGAGAGACGCTCAGTAGCTCGGTATGGGCTTTTGTTGAAGTTTCGAGGACATACCTTCACTGAGGAGTCAAGCATTATATTCCTCCCTCCTACGTATATCTCGCGAAGAGACCATGAGGATAAAATCAGAGAGATTAGGGCCCACGCAGAGGCTTTCTTTCCACGAACAATACGAGACTGGAATAGAAGGGAGAACCAATAGAGGTACACAAAGTACCCTCGGCCACACACCGTCAGCTTGCGGAGTATGGATGTAGATGTAGATGTAGATAAAAAATACTGGCAGGTTGAGTTGGCTCCCAAATAATAAAATTGCTGGTGTAGCACATGGATTAATATTAGGTTCTCTTTTATTCGTGTTAATTAAAGAGTATCACTGTGGCTCGGTAGCTTAGTTAAGAGTCAAGTTATGGAGCCAAAGGTCTTATGTTCGATCAGTTCTTCGGTTTTTATCGGTCACTTGCCACTCCCTTCACCCTTGCGAATGTTTGTTAATGTGAAAAGTGCCGAACTGCACCGCGCTTCGGAGTCCATGTTAAACTGCTGGTCTTGCTATAACTGTCTGGGTAAGTCTATTCAGTGGTCGGAGGACAGCAAGGCCGTACCACTTCCCGACAAAAGCGTGGCTAGTAAAGCAGTGCGATTTTTCAAAGCAACTGTCAGGTCGGTGGCAGCTGTATCTTTTAATTAATGACACAGACTGGCACAATGTAACGTACACGGCATTAAAAACAAAAGTCTCATTTTACGAGATAATATAGAATCTACCGCTAGTAGCTGCTGCTATCATGTTCGTAAACATCTTACTGGTAAGGGGAATTGACAATAGTTAAGAAACGTTAGTGAGTACTCCGTTAGAAGTACAGCTGCTTTTTGTGAACAAGGAGTATTGTCCCTACTGCAGTGTATTGCATGTTACTAGTTACAACAACTGTGTACACCAGATGTTCGAAATGTCGCCATGGCTACAGAGCACTTTGTTTCCGAAAATAATTTCAGAGTATTTCATGTTACTATCTACCATTTCACAAGTGTTGCCGATCATCTGCTATCCTCTGCTCCGGTCCCTCAGCCACGTCCCCATCAAAGTGACCCCATGGAAAAAAACCCGAAGCATTTAGATCTCCGGCCGGTAAGGCCGAGCGGTTCTAGGCGCTACAGTCTGGAACCGCGCGATCGCTACAGTCGCAGGTTCGAATCCTGCCTCGGCAGGTACTTTATGTACCTCTATGTGTGTGATGTCCTTAGGTTAGTTAGGTTTAAGTAGTTCTAAGTTCTAGAGAACTGATGACCTCATAAGTTAAGTCCCATATTGCTCAGAGCCATTTGAACCATTTGATGCAGATCACGCGATCTTGGAAGCCAACGTATGGTTCCACCTCGACTGTTGACCACACCAGCATGTTAGATTCCCTCTTACAGCAGAAACTACAGAAAGTGACGGTGCCTTGTCATGTGCGTACCAAATACTCTGACACTGATCGGAGTGAACATCCGTAAAGTAATTTTGTAAAAATGTATAGCCCGGTAAGAATAGGGACAAATAAGCACAAATTATTTTGAAAATGATCCGAATCTGTCCGAAAGAATTCGAACTAAATATCGAGACCGCTTCCTGTTTCAACGAATACGCTTTCAACAACTACATTAACAGAAACGAGTTCAGAGACATAATTTCTACATTAGGACTGTATTCTTAGTTCATTGACAACAGCGTCAATTTTATCGACGTATCAAGTAGCTTTTGTTGAGCACTACGGTTTTCATATTCAGGTCGACGTTTACAAGTAATAAAGTCAGTGGCGACTGGTAAAAATGGTCTTGCAGACAACTGATTTGGGGCCAATGTTTCCTGCGACGTTTTTGTTTGTACAATAGTGTACTTCCGTACTATGTGATTTTGCTGCATTGATCATAACGCCTGTATGTATATGTGGTTCAATTCCCTGTTACAGAAGGACTTTTTTTTAATGTTAGTGTACTGAAAATACTTAAATACTATGAAAGTATACGAAATTTTCTCGATTATGTTTATATGGATTGTGACTAACGGCTGTGAGCTCTAAGCACTATGGGACTTAACGTCTGAGGTCATCAGTCCCCTAGAACTTAGAACTACTTAAACCTAACTAACCTAAGGACATCACACACATCCATGCCCGAGTCAGGATTCGAACCTGCGACCGTAGCGGTCGTTTGGTTCCAGACTGTACCGCTTAGAACCGCTCGGCCACTACGGCCGGCGATTGCGACTAATCTTGGCAACATAAAACACTTACTGGTTAAAGTAGAGTGTTAAAAATCACAGCGGTATATTTAATAAATGTAATACAGAAAATAAAATGAAAAGTTTAAAATAAAGTCAGAACTTAGTACACAGCGGAAAAGTATGAGTACATTAACCAATAAAATCAGCAATTATTTATCCATTAATGTTAATCGTCTAGTAACAAACAATAAAAATAATTTTAAAAACGAATTAAAGTCATATCTCCCGAACAGTTTCTTTTACTACATAGCAGAGTTTCTTAACTGTTAACATTGCTGAAAATAGCGCGTTTTTTTTCCACACTAACAAATCACGACGTTCATTTATGATAATGAAAGAATAAATAAGAATAATTATGACATGAAACCTTATAGATTTTTTAAATTTACATTTCATGTAGTACCTTTTTTACTCTTCACACATACCGTATCATTATGAATTATCATGCAAATGATAAATTAAACACAATAAGTACCTAATTAAATAGCTGGCAAGAACACGCTACCTGTAGAAGAGTCCTGCACTTAAGTGTACAAACAGAGGGGTGTTTATTTATGGATACCATTTTCGCATCAAAACTCTGGTAAATTACTTACGTAAGTTTAGTTCTACATGTGCAGCAGGACCACATTCTGGAAGGAGCAGCAGCTCTTTAAAGGACCGTATGTGTTTGTACGAGTACGTCTTTTGGTGGCTCGGTGAGCATATACAGAAGTTATATTCAAACGATATCGCGGCTAATGACGTAGTTCTACACTTTATTCTTTTAAAGGTTGCATCAGGGGTTATGTTCTGGAACATGCCGTATATTTACTCGTCATATCGTTTTACTTTATACGCCAACATCGTTCCGAGGTTTGCCAACTAATTAGTCCTTGACGGTCGCCGAGAATAGTGAAGGTCTAAATACATGTCCCTGTTGCGAAACTGGCGTCTCATCTGTACACGGTGGTGTCTTTTCGTTCAGAACGACATAAAGAGCTTTATCCGCCAATCCTATTTAGGTACCCTGAATACTTTTTATCTAAATGTCATTCGTAAACGACATCAAAGACTTGCCGGGAGTATTAACTGGGGCGTCGTCATCTCTGCCTTTCTCGGTCTCTAAATAAAGAATAAAGAGACTGATCAGAGTCCCCCATCGACGACACGCTACGCTTCAAGAAAAGCAAATAGGATCGTTCATGCAGCCAACCGCAAGGGGACGTAGCCACGCGTCACACTTACATCATACTCATCCGGGGGAACTGCACTCTCTTGAAGGCTTGTGAAGAGCCGGAAGCACGCAAGGTCGCCAGTTCAGGACCGTGACTTAAATCTCGTGCATTCCCGCTACATAAAGGAGCGATCCCATGTCGACACATTATTTTATGAGATTTGAGGTCAAAGGTAACTTTCCAAATATCTATAACGGACAAATGTAATGTGGCCTCAAACGAACCAATGATACGTCACTACAAGTCTTCAGGCGCCCTTTACACTTCATTTCAAAGATGCCAACATGACAACTCGAATACCAGAATGAATATGTTCTTGGGATTCAGCCTGAAAATGTGAGACTTAATTCACAGTTGTCTGCGTAACAGTTTTAAAACATTCGTAAGGACGATAATCTGCACTCTAAAATCAGACCAAAAGTATCTAGAGGCTTTGTCTTTCACGAAAGTTGGGTTTTGTCACACTTCAACAAATAATAAGGAGCAACAGGTTACACACAGAGGATTTTTTAAATCGTGGGACACTTGCTTTTTAGTCGTGCGTTTACAGTGTTTGTAAGGCGTCTGTAAGATCCTGAGAACGAATAACAACTATTGTACGTAAATAAAAAATTGTTACAAGCATGTTCGAACACATTTACATCCAACGGTCAGTTAGCTCTAAGCCTCATTACGTACACGGTGTCTTCATACCAATGGCCGTCCGACATCGTTTGGCAGGTTTACGATTCATGTAGTGAAAGTATAATTGAAACTGGTTGTCAGGTCATCTCTGGTTATAATTGGAGCGAGGGACACTACACTCTCGACATTACCCAAAATAAAAAAATAAAGGAGCGTTAAATAAGCAGATCGCTCAGCTGACACAAAATACAGGGTGAACACGAAGTCTTGCCCTGATTACAAAAAAATTATAACAGAATAACCGTTTGACATAGTAAGTTGCATTTGATGCCGTTCCATAGGTTAGTTTTACTAGTTTTTTTAAAAAAAAAAAAAAAGACCACTTACGTTAGTAAACCTCAACGCGTATGCTCCCTTGGTAGCTCGGAGTATGTCGAGGCAGTATTCCAGTTCCCTCCAGGTGTTTCGTAACATGTGTTCTGTCACAGTACCACAGCAGCTTGTATCCTTCAGTTCCTCGACATCAGCAACTGGTGTGACGAAGACTCTGTCCTTGATATAGCCCCAGAAAAAAAAGTCAAGGGGCATAATGTCTGGAGAGGGAAGTAATGTCCGGATCGGTGGATTGGAAGTAACGGTCCAACACCCTAGCCATCCCGCTCTCCAAACATTACGCCCCTTGACTTTTTTTTCTGGGGCTATATCAAGGACAGAGTCTTCGTCACACCAGTTGCTGACGTCGACGAACTGAAGTCTAGGATACAAGCTGCTGTGGGTACTGTGACAGAACACATGTTACGAAACACCTGGCGGGAACTGGAATACCGCCTCGACATTCTCCAAGTCACCAAGGGACCAAACGTTGAGGTTTACTAACGTAAGTGGTCTTAAAAAAGTACTAGTAAGACTAACCTATGCAACGTCATCAAATGTAAATCATTATGTCAAACGGCTATTCTGTAATAAATTGTTATAACGAGGGCAAGACTTTGTGCTCACCCTGTATGCCTTGCAACCTATTCAGTTTCGCTAGAGCTAACTGTGATCATGAGCCAACGCTAGAATGTTTTATGGCTCCATTATGATGGAATGAAACGTGGATGTACACAGCAGGTGCTACTGTCCACAACAGTGTGACTTGCATGTACTGATGGTAGATTACCTCATACGATCGGACTTACAGAAAAAATGAACGGCCCGCGAAAATGATTACGTTTCACTCCAGTCCAAACGTTTAAGAAAAATCTTCAGAAGAATTGAAAATATTGATTCTTTGGGCACTATATACATATGGATGTGTGTGCTACATTATAAGAAAGACAATTTTCAGCGTTGCAACGAAGTTAACAATTACAAAATTAGAAGTATTTAGTGGAGAACGTCCTATATCGGAAAAATAATCTGTGTAAACCTGAAGTAGTCTTCACTGTTTTGTCTGCAGAAATAAAGAATATCAAACTTCACGTACGACTATATTTAGCAACGAGCTGAAAAAGACGTTAATCAAATAGTTTATTTAGCATTAAGGAACGTATAAATTAATATTTCGGCGAAGTGACTTTGTACAGGCGTCAGATACCTAATGAACGGTATTTTTAACCATGAGCTGTAGAAATAAACGTTTGCTCTTTACCATTTCGGTGTCTCGGACCATCATCACAGGTAGATATGGTAAAACATCATAAGGAAGAGCAATTCATCTTTCTCTTAGAGGATTCGAAAGTCCACAACGTTACAATAAGTATGCACGGTCATCTATCATGTACCATGGCTGTAATCATGGTCTTAACAGTAATACACGATAGAATGTGCAGGAGCTATCATGACATTGAAACTTCCTGGCAGATTAAAACTGTGTGCCGGACCGAAACTCGAACTAGGAACCTTTGTATTTCGCAGACAACTGCTCTGCCATCTGAGCTACCCAAGCAGTGAGCAGTGAGCGTGCATGGGTAGCTCAGATGGTAGGGCACTTGCCCGCGAAAGACAAAGGTTCCTACTTCGAGTCTCGGTCCGGCACACAGTTTTAATCCGCCAGAAAGTTTCATATCAGCGCACACTCCGCTGCAGAATGGAAATCTCATTCTGATACCATGACATACCATGACGCAGGGAGCGTTATTGTGTTGGAAAATAGTCCCATGAAAGCTGCGCAATAGATCGAATTACCAAACTGACGTACAAGTTTGCAATCAGGGTGCGTGTAATAATCACTTCAGTGTTACTGCTGTCTACAAAATCGCAACCCAGGTCATAACTCCAGGTGCAGGTTGTAATGGTTCTTTATTTACGTGACCATTATGGCACTACAACCCCAGTTTTCGATACCAGTAATATCGTACTACTTTTCTCCGAAGTAACAGACATATTTTTGTAACAATATTCACATTTGATTTTATTACTGTATAGGTACTCCGATGTATCACAAAGGTTCCTACTTCGAGTCTCGGTCAGACACACAGTTTTAATCCGCCAGAAAGTTTCATATCAGCGAACACTCCGCTGCAGAATGGAAATCTCTAGTCTTGTGCATGACTACGAGCGGCACCTGTGTAACGTCTTCAATAAGTTTCAAGTGGCGCTAGTGGTGAGAACAGTGTTCTGTGTAGTTGTGAGTGCATTGTGTCGCAGTTGAGTGTATTCGAACGTTAACAAATTGTTGGCGCTCGTATGGTGAATACTTCCGTAATCAAGATAGCCGAAGTGTTCGGCGTTTCAAGAGACGCCTTACCTAAGATTTATACCGCATACAGGGAGAGCGGAAAAACATCATCGGCCGAGTCACAACACGGACGAAAGTGTGTGAGGAGAGATTGTGAACTATTATCAGTCAAGAGGACTGAGACGGAAAATAACAGGACGACAGCTGCCAAACCCACTGTACAATTAAATGTCCCACTCGCGAACCCTTTCAGCGCCAAAACACCACGCAGGGATTGAAGGGCTAGCTGGAATTCCGGTACCACCCATCAGCGATGCAAATGTCCTTAACAAGAAATCGTAGTGCCGTAGTAACAAAAATTGGACTTCGGAGTAATGGAAGAAATTCATTTGGTCGGATGAGTCATGTTTCACAGTTTACAACTTCGCCGAATTTACGTCCCGACAGTGAATAACGGCGGGGGTTCGCTGATGATTTCGGCAGCCACATCGTCGTATTCCACGGGCTCCAAGGTTTTTCTGCAAGGTCGCATTACTGCCAAGGATCGTGTGGCCATTTTGGCTGATCAGGTCCATCCCACGGAAAAATGATTGTTCCCCTATGGTGATGCTGCGCTACAAGATGTCAGGGCCACTATGCACAACAGGACTGGTTTCTTGAACACGAGAATTCTCCCTGCTTCCCTGGCCACCAGAGTCATCAGATCCAGCCATCTGGGCGAAGACTTCCTGTTTGTCTAAAATCTCGACAAAGTGCAGCAACACTACTACGGTATCGGTATCTTCTACTAGGCAGAATGAGTATTATTTTTTCCCTTCCCAAAGGGGAAGAGCGGCCTGTTACAGATCCGGCCTTTTACAGAGTCTTAGTTCTTTTCAGCTGGTAATGGGGCAGAAGATCGGAACCAGTTGGCAATAAATGGGATGGTATGTACATTGCAGCCAAAGCAAACCTTGGTCAGAACCAGGAGATTGGAAACATTTTTAATTTAGCCTGTGTGGTCGGAGGTATCTCTTACACTGCCACCATATCACACAATATATTGGTTGGGGAGAGAAAAATTTGGGTTGTCCAGATTTGCAGTAATTTCGGCAATGCACATTTAGCCACGCCAGGAATTGCAGAAACGCTCTCTGGTATAGGTACGTGTGTGCTACGAACGTTGTGGAAATTCTGAAACATTACTTAAATGTTACTTCCTTTAGTTTTTGGTGGCCTGCTTAGTATTTACCTTTTCTTCCCGACGATGTACAACAATTCCGGCGTTGCTGCGGCGACTATTCTTTCTTCGAGCTGAATTTTAAGATGCAAGTCCTCTTCGCATAGGTAGAAGGAAATTAGGACGTAGGTCGGTAGCACAATGAAAACTTGCGACTTTCGCAAATTAGAACTTTTACTTAACACAATACTGAGACAACTCAATTACGTACGTCTTTCTCGCACCAGCTCAGAAGACCGACAGACACAGAGAGCTGTCAGAAAAACAAATGTGTTACATGAAAAAAGTGACAAATTCACCCTTCAACTGACTTACTCCGATAATCATACCTCCCTACAATATCTTTGCCGCACGGGGCCGGCGCGAATATTTCTTTATATGTGTAAGCCATTTGAAGAAACTATACAACAATCATGTCAGCGACCTCGAAGGAATTTTAGTTCATGCTGGACCAAGAAACTCTTATTTATAAAGCTCAGAATCAAAATCACAATTTCAATGTTTCAAGTACCGTGGCCTCAATCACAGGCATTAGGCATAAATGACAGGCTTAAAATGATAAGTCCTTTAACAAAAACTTTCTGCATGTAACCTGTTCGTTGCTGGGGTCCTGAAAACCTTTCTTAATACGTCAGAAACCCCCACGAAGGGTAAGGAAAAGTATGAAGAGTATTGCGACAGACAGGAACTAAGGAAGGGCCTCGTTCAGTGCATCTTACGGCTTCACCGTCCAAACTTTCTCGCACTCTTGAAAGGTTTCCCCAAAATGGGATCCTGGGGAATGCATAATGTAGGTTACTCTTACAGCAGTCTGCAATACGTTGGTCCGCTTTCGTCTTATACCTTCCCTAGTTTAGCTGCTTGCACTCACATCCATTACGGCTTTTTTCCTTTTTTTTAGTTCCTTGCACTCACATCCATCGCGGTTTTTTTTTTCCAAGGCTCGGAGAAGCTAATTAGTATTACTACCATTTGGCAGATTTTCCTGACACATGAAGCTGCACTCCGTGAATGTACAGTATTTATTTTTTCTATGTCATTTTTTCTTTACTTTCCTTTTGCCAGGAAGCTACATTTCTTTGTGCTAAGAAGCTACCAATCACAACACAAGAGTAGGTTCTGATACGTGGATTTTAAAATAATATTTTTTTGACATTCTGGAAAGCTTTGGAATGCTCGAAACAGATACCTTGCCAGTATCGATATCGATAACAGGAAAACATAATCAAAACTGTCGATTAGCGGATGGATGAACTATCTGTACACATAATTATGTTTGTAAGGAACACTCGCTGCACGGGTCTTACTCGCATTTATCTGTAGTTCTTGTTCCTGTTCTTGTTCTTCTTCCCGCCCGCATCTCGTGGTCGTGCGGTAGCGTTCTCGCTTCCCACGCTCGGGTTCCCGAGTTCGATTCCCGGCGGGGTCAGGGATTTTCTCTGCCCCGTGATGGCTGGGTATTGTGTGCTGTCCTTATGTTAGGTAGGTTTAAGTAGTTCTAAGTTCTAGGGGACTGATGACCATAGATGTTAAGTCCCATAGTGCTCAGAGCCATTTGAACTATTTTGTTCTTATTCTTTTCACGAACACTACGTAATTCGCGCCTGCCGTGCAATACGGAAAGTGACCCTTGTGGTGCCATCTCTTAGACAAAAAAGGTAACTTCCAGTGGAAGCAGAGTGGACAGATTGTGATAAGGGACCGATAGTTGGGCAGCATATTAGCTGGTTGTAAATCACCGAAATGAATATTGTAGCTAGAAAAGAATACACTGATAGCTAGAAAAGAATACACTGACATGCAAAGATCACAGTATTTAGTGGGCATAGGCCACATCTAAATCTATATGATTACGTTGCAATTCACAATTAAGTGCCTGGCAGAGGGTTCATCGAACCATCTTTAAGCTACAGCTCTAACGTTTCACTCCCGAACGACGAGCGAGAGAAACGAACACTTAAATCTTTCCACCCGAGCTCTTGTTTCCTTTATTTTTTATGATGATCCTTTCTCCCTATGTTAGTGGGAGCCAATAAAATATTTTCAAACTATGAGGAGAGAGCGAGTGATTGGAGTTTCATGAGACGAACTTGCCGCAGCGAAAAACGCCTTTGTTTTAATGACTGCACCCACAATTCGTGTACCATATCATTAGTGCTCTTTCCCTAATTTCCTGATAATACAAAACCCTTCTCAGAACTTTTTCGACGTCCTCTGTCAATCCTGTCTGATGCAGATACCACACTGCACAGCAATACTCCAAAAGAGGGCGAACAACCGTAGAGTAAGCAGTCTCTTTAGTACATCTATTACATTTTCTAGGTGTTCTGCCAACGAGTTGCATCCTTTGCATAGCTTCCCTCAATTTAAGTCACTTGTAACGGGAATTTCTATTTAATTAATCGGTTAATGAACGGCGATATACAGCCAGTGAGAAAAATTGTCTAATAAGTAACGTAATGAATAATAGAGATAGAATTTTGTGTCATGTGTAAGTATGACTATATAAGACACATCGTTGATGGTGGAGGACGCGGCAGCCGTATTGAAATGAAATGGAAAGTTAGCAAATGAAAAGACTGGAGAATTACAGCAGGAAAACGTGCAACAACATCGTCTACGGAGAATCTTCTTGCTATGAGGGCGATAATAGCTCCCCATCATTAAAGTCTTGTTTTTGGAAGTGTAATTTTTTCTGTGTAAAAAGGAATGGTGATGAGTGCTCAGAATTTGACTGGTTTCCTTTATTTTCGTTTTTTGTTTGAAACCTGCTGCAGGATATTTATAGTACCGCACGTATCTCTCAATAAACGCCAAAATGTATCACAGCTTTTACGTAGGTACTATTAAATTATTCTTTCAGTTCGTAAGTACCGCCCGTAAATGAGCGTTTTAGATTTCAGCGAGAGTAATAAAACTAAAAACCCAGCACTAGTAGATGCCTGATAGCGAGATATGACAAAACCGACTACTACAAGTGTGTTGGCTACATTTCTCATAGACGTCTGAAATAAGTAACAAATAATTCAAATTCTGAATGTTTAAAAGGACGATGCCTATACCGGGCCTTGAACCACGTACCTCTTGGTGTGTACCGACTGCACCCAATCAGCCACACACTTATGTCAGTAGAAGGAGACAGAGAAAGCTCTGCTGCACATTATAGCAAGCATTCATATTCCGAAGCTAGTAGCAGATGACGTGCACCGTAGAGACAGATCTCTCTATATTGTATTCTACATTTTTCAATTAAGGGCTCTTGTTACTTCATTTGCGTTGCATGAGAGGTATCAATAGTGATTCAGAGTAGTCAGTACAACAAACAGTTCAACGCACATTCAGCAAAATTACTATTCACTAATCCTCGAGCAAGAATACTGGTGCATCAGCTGCTATGAACAACAAAGAGAAGGCAGCCATTATGTTCGGAAATAAAAGTAACGTTCGAATGACCCTAAAAGTGTGCGAATGCAATGAGATGAGGGCCGCTTTCAAGTCCTGCACCTGAAATGCATCGCCCGGTAAGCTTCCAGCAATCACAAAGGCTCTCACGAATGCGTTATTTTCTTTCACCATTCATTCACTCATTCATACAGTGTGTTACGTATATCCCATAAAAGAGAGGGCTTTCTGAGTCGTGGAAAATAATCAGTTTACCATTAGCTATCAGGCGTGCTAATTAGTTCGTTAAGTGCATTAACAACAAAGTAATAATGCTAATTTAGTCACAGTGATAAGAGAAAAAGTGATACGTTGAAACACGCTATCGTTCCTCCTCTTCACCGAGCAGCTATTTTTGTCCAAAAATTCAAACTAAGCATTTATGTAACTGCATACAAAACAGTATCAGCTGTCTGTACACGAGTCAAAATAATCTAATAAAATCTAGCTGAGGCTGATTACTTTGTTTCTGAATGAGGATATTCAGTTTTGTGTCTGATGCCTATTGGTAACCTATTATAGACTTTTGCGCCCGAACAAAAGATTCTCAGTTCCGAGCCCTCGAACAAGAACGCATAGTTTATATGTAAATTAATTTTCTAGTTTGATGTCGATGGCCTATTAGACAGGTCCCTTTACTGCGAGTTCAACATGCCCCAGTCATCCCTCTTTACCGCTGTCCTTTTCGTTATTTCCGTATGATGCAGTTTTTTATGTTGTCGGTTAACGTGTATCTTCTTCTACCTTTAATCCTCTTTCCAGTGACTGTTTTGCCCAGTTCATCGTTTATTATGCGGTCTCTTCTCATCCACTGCCCTCTCATCCACTTGCCCTCTGTTAATTGTTTCCAGACTACCTTTTCCCACTCATCCTTTGTAACTCAACCTTATAATTATATGTCCATTCCACAACTTCCATTCTTCTCCACATCCACATCTCGAAAGCCTTTAAGCATTTCTTCTCTCTTCGTCATAGTGTCCATGTTTCGCCACTAGGAGGGGCGACACTTCACACAATTCGCTTGTCTTTTCCTTGATTATTCATATGGTGAACCATAGAAAATACTCCTTCATATTTTAAAAAATCCTTTGCAATAGCTACCCTTGATTTTATTTCTTGATTACACGTCATGTTACTGGTAATTTTGCATCTAAAACTAACAACCTGTTCCACAAACTCATCATACGTTTTCGCCTTTTTACTAGACTGCCCTGTAGAAATCATTGCCTTAGTCTTCTCCACATTTACCTTCATTCCATACTTCTCACAGGTGGTCTTCAGTTTTTTAATCTATTATTGTCTTTTCATTTTCACCCACTGATACCATGTCATCTGCAAATGTTATATATTTTACTATCATTTCTCCCGTTGACACACCACACTTTTTTTGGTTGTTTTAATCAAATCATCAAAATAAACATTAAACAGAGTAGGTGAAATACAACAGCCTTTTCTAACACTTCTCTCAATTTTGATTCCATCGTCCCATCTCCCGTTCTCATTTTTACTCTTTGTGTAGTATATCAATTGCTTACTAGGCTCCTTTCCTTCCATTTAATTCCAGTATTCTTAGGGACGTCTAAAAGTTTAACTAGTCACTCGCCTTTCTCGTAAACGTCATTGCACAAATTAACTGTTTCCAACAGTCATCGGCTTCAACCTTTGAGGGTTCAGTCGAAATCTGATCTCCATCAATTTTTTTTTTTTTTCAAATTTGTTGTCGTAACAGCTGTCTCGCCTTTTTGCACAACGATTGGGATCGTTTTTCCTCTTCTAGTATTGTGATAATATCACAGTTCACACTACAAATACAGTTAGGAACTAAATTCTGAAGACCATGAAAAGTTTCTCTAAGATGTTGGGCACCTTACTACATTCTTCTATAGAATAAAACACTTCTTTGCCTTTGCAGCACAGCCCAGAAGATTATTACACATGTCAGTACTGACTTAAAGTCTGCGAAGTATGCTAGCAACACCGACACAGAGAGATCTGTACGTGCAAAGTAAAGGTTTACTTTGAAAATAAACTGGTCTATGAAAAACTCAATAAACTATTAGTTCTAGTGTCACCAAAATTTTCAGCTGGTCATGTCAGTTGAGGTATGTTAGTAATATTTGATACGTGGGTGGCACAGTGGTTTCGTTAGTTTCGGATGGTACATTTCGTGCTTGTAAATACACTCCTGGAAATTGAAAAAAGAACACATTGACACCGGTGTGTCAGACCCACCATACTTGCTCCGGACACTGCGAGAGGGCTGTACAAGCAATGATCACACGCACGGCACAGCGGACACACCAGCAACCGCGGTGTTGGCCGTCGAATGGCGCTAGCTGCGCAGCATTTGTGCACCGCCGCCGTCAGTGTCAGCCAGTTTGCCGTGGCATACGGAGCTCCATCGCAGTCTTTAACACTGGTAGCATGCCGCGACAGCGTGGACGTGAACCGTATGTGCAGTTGACGGACTTTGAGCGAGGGCGTATAGTGGGCATGCGGGAGGCCGGGTGGACGTACCGCCGAATTGCTCAACACGTGGGGCGTGAGGTCTCCACAGCACATCGATGTTGTCGCCAGTGGCCGGCGGAAGGTGCACGTGCCCGTCGACCTGGGACCGGACCGCAGCGACGCACGGATGCACGCCAAGACCGTAGGATCCTACGCAGTGCCGTAGGGAACCGCACCGCCACTTCCCAGCAAATTAGGGACACTGTTGCTCCTGGGGTATCGGCGAGGACCATTCGCAACCGTCTCCATGAAGCTGGGCTACGGTCCCGCACACCGTTAGGCCGTCTTCCGCTCACGCCCCAACATCGTGCAGCCCGCCTCCAGTGGTGTCGCGACAGGCGTGAATGGAGGGACGAATGGAGACGTGTCGTCTTCAGCGATGAGAGTCGCTTCTGCCTTGGTGCCAATGATGGTCGTATGCGTGTTTGGCGCCGTGCAGGTGAGCGCCACAATCAGGACTGCATACGACCGAGGCACACAGGGCCAACACCCGGCATCATGGTGTGGGGAGCGATCTCCTACACTGGCCGTACACCACTGGTGATCGTCGAGGGGGCACTGAATAGTGCACGGTACATCCAAACCGTCATCGAACCCATCGTTCTACCATTCCTAGACCGGCAAGGGAACTTGCTGTTCCAACAGGACAATGCACGTCCGCATGTATCCCGTGCCACCCAACGTGCTCTAGAAGGTGTAAGTCAACTACCCTGGCCAGCAAGATCTCCGGATCTGTCCCCCATTGAGCATGTTTGGGACTGGATGAAGCGTCGTCTCACGCGGTCTGCACGTCCAGCACGAACGCTGGTCCAACTGAGGCGCCAGGTGGAAATGGCATGGCAAGCCGTTCCACAGGACTACATCCAGCATCTCTATGATCGTCTCCATGGGAGAATAGCAGCCTGCATTGCTGCGAAAGGTGGATATACACTGTACTAGTGCCGACATTGTGCATGCTCTGTTGCCTGTGTCTATGTGCCTGTGGTTCTGTCAGTGTGATCATGTGATGTATCTGACCCCAGGAATGTGTCAATAAAGTTTCCCCTTCCTGGGACAATGAATTCACGGTGTTCTTATTTCAATTTCCAGGAGTGTAGATTCCTGCAGCCTTGTCCCTAGAGATGGAGGCTTGTGTCACCGAAATCTACTGCACTTAAACGGAAAACGCTAACTTTTGCTGAGTGGATAAAAGAAAAAAAAGGAACGAAGTAACACGAAATTTTTCTCCGTAAAGTTCTTATCAGCCGACGTCGTGATCATCGTCCATCACTACGCAAGCTACAAGAGAAATGAAGGTGGGTAAATGACATAAGCAGCCATGCACAAGCTGCATGGGTATGTACAATTGACGACGGCCAAGTATGGAGACGTCTGGCAGAGGTCTTTTTCCAGGAATTAATTTCAGATTACAAATGATGATAAAAGTCATTATAGTTTTTCTGTATTTCAGTCCTGCAATGGGCACACACTCACGTTCAGCCTGTACATCGAGGAAGCAGTGAAGAAAATAAAAGAAAGTTTCTAGAGTGGGACTGAAATTCATGGTGAAAGGATAAAAGTGATGAGAATCGATGATGTCATTAATACAATCAGTGAAGTTACGTGCCCTGTACGTGACTGAAAAGACTAATGAGCAAAGAATTTGATATGAGAGTAAAGCGACTAAAACGAAAATAGAGGAGGAGTAGCAGAAATGAGAACAGCAACAAATTAAGCAAAATTAAGGCCTGCATAACAGACGAGTGAAGAAATTCAGGTCTGTTTGATGGTTCTAGGAAAGTACGTCAGGGGATCGGAACAGATTCATCGACTGTGCGAAAAATGGGAAAGAAGAGACTCTTAAGTGTTTGAGGTGTTGTGCTACAGATGGAGGTTAAAAATTAGATGGACTGATAAGAAATGAGGTGGTTTTCCACAGGATCGGCGACGAAGGGAATACATGGAAAACACGGACAAGAAGAAGGGACAGGATCATAGGATATGTGTTTAGATATCAGGGAATAACCTCCGCGAATTTCTCTCCTGTGCCAATCCCTTCAACTCAGAGTAGCTCTTGCAACCTACGTCCTCAATTGTTCGCTGGATGTATTCCGTTTTCTGTCTTCCTCTACAGTTTGTGTCCTCTACAGCTCTCTTAGTACCATGGAAGTCACTCCCTGATGTCTTAACAGATGCCCTGTCATCCTGTCTCTTCTCCTTGTCAGGGTTTTCTATATATTCCTTTCCTTGTCAGTTCTGCTCATTGCATGCCTCAGCAGTCCACGTAATTTTTAACATTCCTCTGTAGAACCTTCATCTACTTTATTTTGTCCGTAGTGGAATAGGTATTTAGGTTATGCTTTAAATGTGTGTATGACGATTACCATGCCAAAAAAAGAACTGCACATATGGAAACGAAAAATACAATTTTTCAACACTGCACAGTCAGTATAAATTGGTCTTTTGTCTTTACCTGATACATCAGAAGTTTAAAATAACAATATTATAATAGGTAAATATAATTAAATTGATATTCACAAAACTTTCGATTGGAAAAAGAATGACACAAAGAAACAACGAAACAAATGAAATAAGTTCGTACGGTGATTAAAATAATGTGTCAAATAAACAGAAACAAAAAATTACATTTAAACCAATTAACTGAATAAAAGCAATGATCAAAGTCATTTCGATAAAGATTTAAAAATAAAAAAATACCTAACGAGAGTGGAACCGACATGCTCTTGTATGTGAAGCTATTATCCTCTCTATTTCTCCACGCAACCACACTACGTAATGTGACTTTTTAACGTTACTGAGCATCACGCAAAATTTCAAAATTTTTTTCGTCGATTATCGCCACGAGGGCCCACCAGGGTGGATGGCTGCAGGGTGTGAAGCGTGGGATCCTAATCTGCATCACTGTGCGTTTGGTTTCAAAATGTCGATCTCATATTTGGGGACTTCTCCTTGTTAGATGAAGAGGTTGTTGGCGCACGAGAGAAAGTCGTGACGGGTCGCATCAATGCATTCGGAAGATTGGTGGCAAGTTAAAAGAAAACTGCACCACTTGAGTACACATATTTAGTACAGCATTAATGAATCAGTATTTAACTTTTACTTCCTATGTTTACCGAAAGTGTCCTTGAACCCGATCACTCCAACACATATTTACTGGCACAACAGGCAGTAAGAAATTTATCACGTTTTCACGCGGACATTGACGGATAAATTAGAAGGAACAACTTTCGGGTGGAAAGGACGCGTAATGTTCTCGCTGAAAGCGGAAAAGCTGAGCAGAGCAAAGGGGAGCTCGTGTGGTGGTCAACGGTACACGCACCTCGTCTGCTTGTCCCCTTCTCTCTCTCTCTCTTTCTCTCTCTCTTTCTTCGTGTTGTGTGTGTGTGTGTGTGCGGGCGATTGTGTGTGTGCGTATGTGAGGGCGCGTGGGCTTCTCCACTGGGGTGGCAACGGAGCGGGAAGCCAATTTTCCGCGGGGTCGTCGCAGTTTCGGCAAGTTGTGATTGCTGCTCCGCATCGTGCCGTTAAAAATACCGCAGAGCAGCCGCGCGTCCCTCCGACTGTGACACACACACACACACACACACACACACACACACACACACACACAAAACGCAACACACAAACACAGACCAACCAACAAGCTGCCGCATGCATTCCGCCCTTCGTGGCGCCTACGCTTGGTTTCCACGTGTATTCACTACTGGCAACACACGCACGGGAACCAGTTCTGTTCGGTCCCGAGGTAGAAGTCAGATCTTTTTTCTGTAGGTATTTGATACATTCACCCACATTTTATACATACTAACAACTGTCATATTTTAGTGCCATCCATGTACAACAAACCTGCGGTTGAGTAACCGGCACGATAGCTCAGCATGTTCCGTCATAGGACTGGCTGATCTTTGTAATGAAAAAAAACTAAGTGAAGGGATCAACGATGACCTTCAACTGGTGCCATGTGACATCCACCACGATCAAATGCAACGATCTGTAATGGAGAAAACGGGGAAGCGATTTTAACAAGTAATCGAAACGTTCTGTGTCGCTGTTTAGAACCTAGCAACTGCTTAAATTTTGAATAAAAATCATCAGAAATGGCGGCCGGAAGACTTTCGGCATAAGAAGTCACTCTTGTCAAATAGGGCGGATGAGCGGACAGACGTTTAGGGCACTCTTGCGCCTTTGCGGTGGGAAACTGCCCCGTACAGGCGGAAGAATCGACGATTATCCTCGACATGGAGACAACTGCATTTAAGACAAATAGAGTGTATCCACACCACCGACATGTGGACTATAACTGAAAAAGTGCCATGATGATCTCTCCATTGGCAATAGATCCCGGACTAGTCCGCCATTCGGATCTCCGGGAGGGTACTGCCAATGTGAAGGTATGAGAAAAAGATTGCGTTACCAGCGAAAGGAAAAAGTTCTACGTGTAGGGGTATGAAATGTCAGCAGTTTGAGCGTATCAGCCAAGCTAGAAAATCTGAAAAGCGAAACGCAAAGACTCAGTCTCGATATATTGGGTTCGGTGAAGTGAAATGGAAAGAGATCAGGATTTGTGGTCAGGGTAATATTAACATCAGCCGAAAATGGTGTTACAGGAGTAGGATTCGTTACGAATATGAAGGTAGGGCAGAGAGTGTGTTACTGATAACGGTTCAGTGATAGTATGGTTCTCATGAGATTAGACAGCAAGCCACCACCGACAACTAAAGTTCGGGTATACGTACCGACGAAGCGGGTGGAAGTTGAAGACAAAGAAAGTAGATGACGACAATGAACAGATAATCCAATATGTGAAGGGTGTCTAAGGCTTCCATCTAGTCTGGGGTGGCAGTTGAAGATAGCGAAACGAAAGCCGAAGTTTTAAATTTCACGCTCAAGAAACCGTTCACGCAGGAGAATCGTACAAACATACCGTCGTTTGACCATTAAACAGACTCCCTTATGGACGGCAGAGTAATAAGCATCCCTGGCCTAGAGAAACATCTGAAGGAGTTGAAAACAAGTAAGTTATCAGGTCCGGATGGAAACCCATTTCGGTGAATCTCTCGCCCAGCGCAAAATACCAAGCGACTGGAAAAAGGCGCAGCTGACTGAAGTATATAAAAAGGCGAGATAATGGTCCCGCAAAATTACAAACCAACGTGCCTAATTTCTGTTTACTGCAGAATCATTGAACGTATTCAAAGTTCAAACATAACAAACTTTCTTGAGATTGAGAAACTTATGACCATCAGTCAGCATGGTTTCAGAAGGCATCGTTACTGAGAAACTTAACTTGCCCTTTTCTCACGCGGTGTATTGAGAACTACGAATGAAGAGCAACAGGCAGATTCAATATTTCTAGACTTCCGGTAAGGGTTTAATGCAGTACCCCGTTGCAGGCTGTTAAAGAAGATTCCGAAATCAGATACTGGATTGTAAGGCGTACCCAGGAGCAGATATAGACTCAGATCACAATATAGTAGCTGAAGTTCAAGACATTAGTCAGGAAGAATCAATACGCAAAGAAGTGGGATACGGAAGTACTAAGGAATGACGAGATACGTTTGAAGTTCTCTAACGCTATAGATACAGCAATAAGGAATAGCGCAGTAGGCAGTACAGTTGAAGAGGAACCGACATCTCTAAAAAGGGCCATCACAGAAGTTGGAAAGGAAAACATAGGTACAAATAAGGTAGCTGCGAAGAAACAATGGGTAACAGAAGAAATACTTCGGTTGATTAATGAAAGGAGCGGAAGGACAGACTCAGCATACAAGAAAGTCAAAACAACCTTTGGTGACATTAAAAGCAACGGTGGTAACATTAAGAGTGCAACGGGAATTCCACTGTTAAATGCAGAGGAGAGAGCAGATAGGTGGAAAGAATACATTGAAAGCCTCTATGAGGGTGAAGATTTGTCTGATGTGATAGAAGAAGAAACAGGAATCGATTTAGAAGAGATAGGGGATCCAGTATTAGAATCGGAATTTAAAAGAGCTTTGGAGGATTTACGGTCAAATAAGGCAGAAGGGATAGATAACATTCCATCAGAGTTTCCAAAATCATTGGGGGAAGTGGCAACAAAACGACTATTCACGTTGGTGTGTAGAATATATGAGTCTGGCGATATACCATCTGACTTTCGGAAAAGCATCATCCACACAATTGCGAAGGCGGCAAGAGCTGACAAGTGAGAGAATTATCGCACAATCAGCTTAACAGCTCATGCATCGAAGCTGCTTACAAGAATAATATACAGAAGAATGGAAAAGAAAATTGAGAATCGCTAGGTGACGATCAGTTTGGCTTTAGGAAAAGTAAAGGCACGAGAGAGGCAATTCTGACGTTACAGCTAATAATGGAAGCAAGGCTAAAGAAAAATCAAGACACTTTCATAGGATTTGTCGACCTGGAAAAAGCGTTCGACAATATAAAATGGCGGAAGCTGTTCGAGATTCTGAAAAAAGTAGGGGTAAGCTATAGGGAGAGACGGGTCATATACAATACGTACAACAACCAAGAGGGAATAATAAGAGTGGACAATCAAGAACGAAGTGCTCGTATTAAGAAGGGTGTAAGACAAGGCTGTAGCCTTTTGCCCCTACTCTTCAATCTGTACCTCGAGGAAGCAATGATGGAAATGAAAGAAAGGTTCAGGAGTGGAATTAAAATACAAGGTGAAAGGATATCAATGATACGATTCGCTGATGACATTGCTATCCTGAGTGAAAGTGAAGAAGAATTAAATGATCTGCTGGACGGAATGAACAGTCTAATGAATACACAGTATGGTTTGAGAGTAAATCGGAGAAAGACGAAGGTAATGAGAAGTAGCAGAAATGAGAACAGCGAATATCTTAACATCAGGATTGATGGTCACGAAGTAGATGAAGTTAAGGAACTGTGCTACCTAGGCAGTAAAATAACCAATGACGGACGGAGCAAGGAGGACATCAAAAGCAGACTCGCTATGGCAAAAAAGGCATTTCTGGCCAAGAGAAGTCTACTAATATCAAATACCGGCCTTAATTTGAGGAAGAAATTTCTGAGGATGTACGTCTGGAGTACAGCATTGTACGGTAGTGAAACATGGACTGTGGGAAAACCGGAACAGAAGAGAATCGAAGCATTTGAGATATGGTGCTATAGACGAATGTTGAAAATTAGGTGGACTGATAAGGTAAGGAATGAGGAGGCTCTACGCAGAATCGGAGAGGAAAGGAATATGTGGAAAACACTGATAAGGAGAAGGGACAGGATGATAGGACATCTGCTAAGACATGAGGGAATGACTTCCATGGTACTAGAGGGAGCTGTAGAGGGCAAAAACTGTAGAGGAAGAGAGAGATTGGAATACGTCAAGCAAATAATTGAGGACGTAGGTTGCAAGTGCTACCTCTGAGATGAAGAGGTTAGCACAGGAAAGGAATTCGTGGCGGGCCGCATCAAACCAGTCAGTAGACTGATGACCAAAAAAAAAAAAAGAAGGTGCGTGCATATGGAATAGGTTCACAGATATGTGAGGACTCTTATGTTACAGAACCCAGTATGATGTCCGCGACAGCGTTTTCATCAGAGACAAGCCTGTCGTCAAGAGTGCCCCAGGGAAGACTGACAGACCAGCTGATGTTCTCTATATACAAAAAAGTTTAGGCGGACTGGGTGGGCAGCAAATCCGCGGTTGTTCTGCTGAATATGCTGTGGTGTACAAGAAGATGAGTGACTATAGGACAATACGAGATGACTCAGACTAAATATCTAGTTGGTGTCATTAATGGCAGGTAGCCTTAAATGCAGAAAAATGTAAGCTAATGCGAATGAGTAGGAAAAACAAACCCGCAATGTTTGGATACAGCATTAGTAGTGTCCTTTCTGACACAGCCAAATCATTTAAATATCTGGGCGCGACGTTGCAAAGCGACATGGTACGAACGTGTGAGGATTATGGTAGGAAAGGCGAATGGTCGATTTCGGCTTACTTGGAGAATTCTAGGAATGTGTGGCTCAACTGTAAAGGAGACCGCATATAGGATGCTAATGCGACCTGTTCTTCAGTACTGCTTGAGTGTTTGGGGCCCGTACCAGGTCGGATTAAAGGAAGACATGGAAGAACTTCAAAGGCGGGCTGCTAGATTTGTTACTGAAAGGTTCGAACAACACCCAAGTATTACGCAGGTCCTTCCGGAACTCAAACGGGAATCGCTGGAGCGAAGGCGACGTTCTTTTCGAGGAACACTCTTGAGAAAATTCAGAGAACCGGAATCTTAAGGTGACTGCAGAACGCTCTGTTGCCTCCAACATACATGGCATGTCAGGAACACGAATATAAGATAGGAGAAATTAGGACTCATACGGTGGCATTTAGACAGTCGTTTTTCCTTGGTTCTATTTAGTAGTTAGGTTAGTAGTTAGTAGTGGTGCCGTGAACTCTTCGTCATGCGCCGTTAGCTGGATTGTCAGTATCGAAGTACACGTTGATGTAGATGTAGAGACGAAAAATCTAATAATTATGGAGGTCTGCAACGCGGTTGTAGAGGAAAGAATAGAAGAAAGAGTTATGGGGGAATATGGGCTCCGTGGTAGGAATGAGAGAGGAGAAAGACTGATTTCTGCAATAACTTTTAGAGCAATGAAATGATGGACCAGAGTCCCCATTCGGGGACGTTCGGCCGCCGGGTTGCAAGTCTTTTCAGTTTGTAACGCCTCCTATTTCCATCCATTGTACTATAAATTTGTTTTCCTTATTTTTGTTACCTGAATATATGACATTTCTGTGTCTTTACATATTGTAATTGTTTTACTGTTTGTATATATATATATATATATATATATATATATATATATATATATATATATATATGCATTTATGTTTGTTTTGTGAATATTATTTGTATTTATACGCTGGGTCTGGCGTAGGGAAAACTATGCTATCCAACGGATACATCGATAGGTCGTGTGGAGAACCAAAGAGTTTAGGATCTTTGGTAGTGTTAGCTCTGTCGCGTGGAGTGCGGGCAGAGAGAGGGGGTCTGGCTGGGGTGGTGCAGTGGAGCAGGTGTGTTGTGTGAAGCTCGCGCGAGTTGCCGCGCTTTCGGGGTTTGGCAGCATGTAATTGCGCTCGACTTGCGATGATAGTTTCTGACATGGTGTCGCGGACGGGAAGCATTATCTGGCGCACATCAAGAGCCCGTTTCGTCTGGTGACCGTGTCGAGAAGAAGGCGCGCCAACATCCAGCTTCCGCAACAGCGACGGCCGACGATGAGTGACTGTCGCCACCTCCTCGATCGACGGCTTCAAACCTTCAATCAACCAACAAGGAAGACTGGAAGCACGTAAGGTTTTAGAACTGTATGGCAGACCTCAGCTTTTCAAACTTTTAAAATTGTTGCATCACAAAATTACAGCAACTTAGCATGAACCTTTGTTGCTCATTGTCCCAATTGCATTGCCAAGCAGGGTCCCTTCCTTTTCCGAAATGAACCCGAGTGTCGTTGAAATTCAAACGCCAGCATTTAATTTAATTTAATTTAATTTAAAAGTTCAGTTAAAGTATTCATAGCTGGCTACAATAGTTAGATTACACTAGCACAAATTAAGAGTGCGAGTTTTGTTACCGTATTTTAGCTTACCTTTGACTGCAGCTCAGCTTGGTACGTACTAAATTTTACTATTGTTAATTGTTCAGAATCATTTAATTCAAGTTCAAAGTTAAATCTCTTATTTCTAAATTGCGTAGATTCAAGTAGCTTTTGAAATGATTGTTGAGGTAGTCCAAGGCTAACCGTATTTTACTGAATTTCGATGTGCTTCAGAAAGAAAGCTCACTATTAACTTCTGTCACTAAATTAACTTTCGATTTTCCGGTTTTATTAATTCTTTTGCTAAATTAAGTCAGAGTGTAGCGAAATTTATTACTTCTGACAAACTTTCAGTTTTCACACTACACTTGTCAACCTTCAGTTGCCACACTTCTAGTGCTAATTATATGTGTAATAATCTTTCTTTTTCAGTTACTATAGTAATTGTCCTTAGGACTGGCGACCGTAATTTCCCCCAAATCTCAAGTATCTAATTACCACTAGTTGATTGTTAACGTAACGGCCGCACATTTACTTTCTTTATTAACTTTACCCCTATTTCAAAATTAATTTCCACCAGTTTCATTAGCATTTTTCCTTTCATTTAGATGTAACCCTTTCCTCCCTCTTTACCGACAAATTAACCTCGGTGACGATTGCTTTTCCCAAATTTCCATTAGGTACACGCGGTTTAATTTTTCACTGTCATTAAGGTCGATAAGTGAGGGGGAGGTTACAAGTTGACCTCACATTAGGCGACTTGCGAGTCTATAATGATAAAACGATGACGAGGGCAACCCAACACCCAGTCAGAGCAGGTAGTTCAGGGGAACAAAAGTGGACCTATGTGAAAAGATTAGTCACAGATGTTGGACCGATAAACATAGGTACAAGATAGTTAACTGAGAAGAAACCTTGGGTAACAGAAGAAATATTTCAACTTACCGGCGAAAGAAGGAAGTAGGGAAAATGTTCAGAGCAACACAGGAATACAGCCATATAAATTCGTCGTGAAGCAAATAAATAGGAATTGCAGGGAAGCCGATGGGTAATGCCTGCAGGAAAAATTTGAAGAAACTGAAATAGAAATCGTCGGAAGGATTGACTAAGCATGTAGAAAAGTCAAAACAGTCTTTGCTGCAAATCAAAAGCTACGGCTGCAACATTAAGAGTGAAATGGGAATTCCGCTGTTAAAGCCAGAAGACAGAGCGGATAAAGGTGGAGGAGGAGATTAGCATTAAACGTCCCGTCGACAAGGAGGTCATTAGAGACAGAACACAAGCTCGGATTAGGGAAGGATGCGGAAGGAAATCGGCCGTGCTCTTTCAATGGAACTATCCGGACAATTGCCTGGAGTGATTTAGGAAATCGCGGTAAACCTAAATCAGGGGGGCCGGAAGCGTGTTTGAACCGTCGTCCTTTCGAATACGACTGCTGTATCCTAATCACTGCACCACCTCTCTCGGTGAAAGAGCGGAGAGGTGAAAAGAGTGCTTTGAAGTGATCTATGATATGTCGAATTGTCTGATGATGTGACAGAAGAAGAAAGTGGAGTCGACAAGGAAGAGACAGGGAATGCAGTATTAGAGTCAGAGTTTACAAGTGTTCCCGAAGAATTCAGATCAAGTAAGGCAGAAGGAAAGAAAACCCACTCCGTCTTCAGGCCACGAGTGGCCTACCGGGACCATCCGACCGCCGTGTCATCCTGAGAGGAGGATGTGAATATGAGGGGCGTGGGGTCAGCACACCGCTCTCCCGGCCGTTATGATGGTATTATTGACCGAAGCCGCTACTATTCGGTCGAGTAGCTCCTCAATTGGTATCACGAGGCTGAGTGCGCCCCGAAAAATGGCAACAGCGCATGGCGGCTGGATGGTCACCCTCCCAAGCGTTGGCCACGACCAACAGCGCTTAATTTCGGTGATCTCACGGGAACCGGTGTATCCACTGGGGCAAGGCCGTTGCCAAGTAAGGCAGAAGGGATAGATAATATTCCACCGGAATTTCTAAAATCGCTGTGGGAGGTACGCAATCAAACAATTGTTCAAGCTGGCGTGCAGGATCTATGAGACTGCAACATACCGTCATACGGTCGGGAAAATATCATCCTCACAATTCCTAAGATAGCAAGGGCACGTAAGTGGGAGAAGCATCGCACAATCAGCTTAACATCTCTTGCCTATACAGAAAAGGGCAAAAAATTGAGGATCTGTTAGATGACGATGAGTTTGGCTTTGGGAAAGGTGAGATAGTCCTGACGTTGAGCTCCGTGATGGAAGCAAGACTGGAGAGATATTATAACACGTAAATAGGAGTTGTCGACATGGAAGAAGCGTTCGACAATGTAATGGTGCAAGGAACAGATAAAAATTAGGAACAAAATCAGGCAATTGCGACTATTTCTGACCAATGTTTCCCTCAGGTATTTACTACTTTCAACCGAATCGGTTTGCCTGAGAGCAAAGGCGTTTCTCTTACCAGGGCTGGACAAGAGGCGACGAAATGAGAACGGAGTTCACAATGTTAAGTAGGAGGTTCGGAAGTTGGGCCGTTAAGTGCGCCCCATAAACGCAGAGCAGCGAGTTATTACGGTTTTCCGCGGCGGGGCGTTTGAAGTTAGTGCTGCGCTCCCTGTCATCGTCCGTATCGGAAATTAAGCGTCCGAGGCAGTGTTTGCGGCCGTCGAGCGATGGTTACAACTGTTGACGGCGATATTGCGCTCGAGCAAATATCCTTTAACTGTATCAAATCAGGTCTCGTCATAATAGCGGCAGTAATAATTCTCCACTCTATAGTCCCTTGGACGGCGTAGTAGCGGTCGTCCGGAATTGCCGACATTTATTATTTGTGACAGAAGTTCGGATAATAATGTTCCGAAAAGAGAGGACGAGAAACTATTCATCGCGCGAGTTACCGTATATCGTAAAAGATCGAATGGTCGCAATTAATTCCAACTGCATTGTTAAAGGGATTCGCATTCGTATGTCAGTGGTCATCATTGTAACGATACGTGGGTGGATAACACCGACTTAAGACTGTACCACTGAATCTTAATCTGACACATGCCTATCATGCAGTCGGTTTTATGTCGTTCCACTTCGAATCGCTATGACACACATCCTCAAACATTTTACTGTTGTTACGGTTCACATTAAGACGCACTGATTTCGATGATGACATTACTATCCTCAGTCAAAGTGAACACGAATTACGGGACGTTTGAGCAGAAAAACAGTCTAATGAGTACAGAATATAGATGAAAGTAAACCGAAGAAAGACGAAGTATTGAGGAGTAACAGAAATCATATTGGTAATAATATGATCAAAACTGGTGACCAACAGGTACATGAAATGCGTTGCTTTGGAAGCAAAATCACACACGACGGGCAAAGCAAAGAAAACATAAGAACAGCGTAGCACAGGCGAAGAGGGAAATCCTGGCCGAAAGAACTACCAGACATCGGCCTTAATTTGAGGAACTAATTTCTGAGAATATATGTTTGGAGCATAGCATTACATGGAAGCAAATCATGGATTTTGGGAACCTGGAAAAAGAGGACATAGAATAGTTTGACATGTGGTGCTACAGAAAATTGTTTAAAATTAGGTGGACTGAGAAGATAAGAAATTAGGACTTTCTCAGCAGGATCGGCGAGGACTATGGAACTTGAGCGAGCTGCAATGGGCAAAAACTGTAGGGGAAGGTAGAAACTAGAAGGCATCCCACAAATAATGAAGGCATTGGTAGCAAGTGTTATCTGTGAGATGAAGAGGTTGATACACGAGAGAAAATAGTGGGGTGTCGCATCAGATCAGTCAGGAGTTTGTTGAAAGAAAGCGCTTTACATTGATTGACGGCTAATAATGTAACGGAACAGAAGTGGGTCTATCTGCCTACTTACGCTAGATGCAACCTATTTGTTTACATGGTCATCTGCAAGTTTTTGCACAAGGCGTAGAAACTTTTTGGGTCTCTTGGCCATTCTGCACACGGAACGGATTTTTCCGGAGGCGCAACTTGGCACCATTTCAATTGGAACATCCCAGTTGCTCCAGTTCGACAGGAATTTTGGCTTACCTTAATTTATTCATTAGTGACATTTACGGAAACAGCCACGGTGCTCTAAAACCATCATTGATATAATGAAGTTCTTGTTAAGTTAAGGATACTGACAGCATATTTTCACTTTGACGAATAGTCACAATGGTCTCATAAAACAGCGAACAGCGGTTAACGTAACCTTATTACTTACCGAGCAGCAAGTACTATATTAGTTTTTTCAGGCGAAATGTTGCTCTTCATGAAGGAAATGAATTTCCTGTATGAGTCAGCGATCATTGGCACATTTTGCGAATAAATCCGTCAAGACCGCTTATTGAAACTTCTTTATTCATTAAGACGTTTCGGCTGCTACCATCAAAAGATACAAAAAAGGTTAGTATTTCTACAAGAAGGTTCTACGTCAGTACTAAAACCTACACCTAATCGGTGCTGCCCGATTAGGCATAGTTTTTAGTACCTAAACTTTTTTATATCTGATGATGGCAGCAGCCGAAACGTCATAGTAAATAAAGAAATCCTAAGAGGCAATCTACACGATTTTATTTACGAAATTATACAGTGTTTCGGTTCCATAATAGTTTAGCAGTTCGAAATGGTTAGTGCTACTCTTATGTATTCTCCATAAGACAGCATATTGTCAGCTAATTCCTCGTTTAAATGATCTTATAACATTATTTGCCGGGACACACGAACTGGGCCGCCTGGTGCAAGTCTTTTCATTTCACGCCATTCGGGAGACTTGCTTGTCAATGGTGATGAATTAATGGTGACGACAACACAACGCCCAGTCACAGAGCGGATAACAATTCGAACCCAGCCGGGAATCGGACCCAGCCCCTGCACGGCAGTCAACCACTCTGACCACTTTTTTAAAAAATATATCGCAAAATTGAGCTGTGTCGGAAGCGGTCAGGGGTCGACCTGTTCCACCCCTCCCCCACCCCCGCCTGGCTCACGCGGGACGACAGACGTGACTGAAAGGGAATTAGATCAAGGTAGCCGAGAACAACAGTCATGTATGTACAAGACGAGAGTGGGTCAGCTTAACAGGCCGTTCCGTAGGGGGTGGAGAGGGGGGGGAGGAGAGGGGGGGGGAGGAAGGTACGAGCCATACTGGGTGAGTTCGCAACATCCCGAGGAGACGAATAAATAAACTAAAATTTAAACTACACACACAAAATAAGTAGTCGGCCACGCCGTTCATCCTGCACAGAATCTTGTCGTTGACCTGGACATGCTGGTACGCCACACAAATGATCGTATGCGTGCCAAGAACGTAGAGGGGGGGGGGAGGGGGGAGATAGTTGATCTTGCCGCGCAAATGGTTGGCAGAGGTCAGACACCATATGTGGGTCAACATTCGAGCCCACTGTGAGCTGCCAGTGTATGGCATCAAAAATCAAATGTGGAGTGTGGGGGATACTGGATAAGTTGTGCGATCGCCTGACCATGGAACCACGTGATAGTATGATGCTTATAGCTGGAGGAAACGAGAAGTGTGTGGAAGAAATAGGAGACGGGGATGGACCGTAGATAGCGGAGCGCGGAAGAAGCAGAACGATATACACCGAAGCGCCAAAGGAACTGGTTTGGCTTGCGTATTCAAATATAGAGCTACGTAAACAGACAGAATACGGCGCTGCACTCGGTAACGCCTATAAAAGACAAGTGTCTGGCCTAGTTGTTAGATCGATTACTGCTGCTACAATGGCAGGTTATCAAGATTTGAGTGAGTTTGAACGTGGTGGTATAGTTGGCGCACGAGCGATGGGACACAGCATCGCCGAGGTGGCGATGGAGTGGGGATATTCCCTTACGACTATTTCGCGAGTGTACCGTGAATATCAGGAATCCGGTAAAACGTCAAATCGCTGCGGATGGAAAAACATCCTGCAAGAATGGGACCAACGAAGCCTGAAGAGAATTGTTCAGCGTGACAGAAGTGCAATCCTTCCGCAAATTGCTACAGATTTCATTTCTGGCCCATCTACAAGGGTCAGCATGCGAACCATTAAAAAATGGTTCAAATGGCTCTGAGCACTATGCGACTTAACTTCTGAGATCATCAGTCGTCTAGAACTTAGAACCAATTAAACCTAACTAACCTAAGGACATCACACACATCCATGCCCGAGGCAGGATTCGAACCTGCGACCGTAGCGGTCGCTCGGCTCCAGACTGTAGCGCCTAGAACCGCACGGCCACTCCGGCCGGCGCGAACCATTCAACGAAACATAATCGATATGGGCTTTCGAAGCCGAAGGCCCACTCGTGTACCTTTGATGAATACACGTTGATGACTGGAAACATATTGCCCGGTCGGACGAGTCTCTTTCCAAATTATGTCGAGCGGATTGACGTGTACGGGGATGGAGACAACCTCATGTATCCATGGACTGTATATGTCAGCAGGGGACTGTTCGAGATGGTGGAGGCTCTGTAATGGTGTGGGGTGTGTGCAGATGGAGTGATATGGAACTGCTGATACGTCTACATACGACTCTGATAGGTGACAGGTACGTAGGTATCCTGTCTGATCACCGGCATCCATCATGTCCATTGTGCATTCCGACGGACTTGGGCAATTCCAACAGGACACTGCGACAGCCCACACGCCCAAAAATTGTTACAGAGAGGCTCCAGGAACACTCCTCTGAGTTTAAACATTTCCACTGGCCACCGAACTTCCCACGCATGAACATTGTTGAGCATATCCGGGATGCGTTGCAACGTGCTGTTCAGAAGAGATCTCCACCCCCTCGTACTCTTATGGATTAATGAACAGCCCTGCAGAATTCATGCTGTAGGTTCCCTTCAGCACTACTTGAGACATTAGTTGAGTTCATGCTACATCGTGTTGCGACACTTCTACGTGTTCGCGGTGCCCTACACGATATTGGGCAGGTGTAGCTGTTTCTTCGGTTCTTCAGTGTTGAGGAACCAGACCTCGTCCTAGTGACCGTTGTGAACAGGAGTGATGCGACAATTCATCTTCGTGCTCACAGAGTCGTCTTGCACGGTGCCAGCCTTGTAAACAGGGGCCCAATTGTCTTGGAACACAGCTTGACCGCTGTGTAACAAGTATTGCACCATTCATTTGATCAGCTAAAAGGGTCAGATAATCTTGACAGTTAAGCGTCGTTGCAGAGTAACTATGGGACCCAAGGAATACCACGATACGGATGCCCAAATCTTCAGCCAACCGCCGCCTTATTTTACACCTGGGACTTAAATGCTGCCGGAAGTTGGAAACAGTGACCAATAAGACTTATCCGACCAAATGCCTTTCTTCCATTGTTCCATAGTCCAGTTTACGTGGCCTCGGTTCCACGTTTCCCCAAAAATGTTCAAATGTGGGTGAAATCTTACGGGACTCAACTGCTAAGGTCATCAGTCCCTAAGCTTACATACTACTTAACCTAAATTAACCTAGGGACAAACACACCCACTCATGACCGAGGGAGGACTCAAACCTCCGCCGGGACCAGCCGCACAGTCTATGAATGCAGCGCCTGAGACCGCTCGGCCAATCCCGCGCGGCACACGTTTCCCCCTTAGGGCATCTGCATTGGTTTTCGAATTCTATCTCGCTCTGTAATTCCCAGTTCAAGCAAACTTTTTCGTACTGTTTATGTGCTGACACGGTCCGCGAGTGATTTCTGCACCTGTTGTCTCCTTATTTTTCGTCTTAATACTCTTCGACGCTCGTCCGTCACGACCACCGGCCTCATGCTTTCGTCTGCATTGTGACTTAGCGGATAGTGCATTCGGTGTAAACCTTCGATACGGTGTTATCTGAAACACCAGACATCTCGACTCCCCACCGTACGGCCACCAACAATTTGCCCACGTTCGACCTCACACAGCTCCGATACAAAACACCGACACCTACACATAACTGACACTAGCAACGTGTTTGAGACAGTGCACAGGTGCTGTTCGTAGTCTAATCCAACACCGCAACGTGCAGAATTGGCTAGCATTTGCATTTATGTGTAAGCATGCATTTCTCGCAATGTTTTCACATTTATGTCCAAACCGACCTCGGGGAAGATCAGTTTGATTCCGCAGAAATGTTGGAACACCTGAGGCAATACAGACCCTACGACTTATCTTAGAAAATAGATTAAGGAAAGGCAAACCTACGTTTCTAGCATTTGTAGACTTAGAGAAAGCTCTTGACAATGATCACTGGAATACTCTCTTTCAAATTCTAAAGGTGGCAGGGGTAAAATACAGGGAGCGAAAGGCTATTTACAATTTGTACAGAAACCAGATGGCAGTTATAAGAGTCGAGGGGCATGAAAGGGAAGCAGCGGTTGGGAAGGGAGTGAGACAGGGTTGCAGCCTGTCCCCGATGTTATTCAATCTGTATATTGAGCAAGCAGTAAAGGAAACAAAAGAATAGTTCGGAGTAGGTATTAAAATCCATGGAGAAGAAATAAAAACTTTGAGGTTCGCAGATGACATTGTAATTCTGTCAGAGACAGCAAACGACTTGGAAGAGCAGTTGAACGGGATGGACAGTGTCTTGAAAGGAGGACATAAGATGAACATCAACAAAAGCAAAACGAGGATAATGGAATGTAGTCTAATTAAGTCGGGTGATGCTGAGGGAATTAGATTAGGAAATGAGACACTTAAAGTGGTAAAGGAGTTTTGCTATTTGGGGAGCAAAATAACTGATGATGGTCGAAGTAGAGAGGATATAAAATGTAGACTGGCAATGGCAAGGAAAGCGTTTCTGAAGAAGAGAAATTTGTTAACATCGAGTATAGATTTAAGTGTCAGGAAGTCGTTTCTGAAAGTATTTATATGGAGTAAAGCCATGTATGGAAGTGAAACATGGACGATAAACAGTTTGGACAAGAAGAGAATAGAAGCTTTCGAAATGTGCTGCTACAGAAGAATACTGAAGATTAGATGAGTATAAAACATAACTAATGAGGAGGTATTGAATAGAATTGGGGAGAATAGGAGTTTGTGGCACAACTTGACAAGAAGAAGTGACCGATTGGTAGGACATGTTCTGAGGCCTGAAGGGATCACAAATTTAGCATTGGAAGGCAGCGTGGAGGATAAAAATCGCAGAGGGAGACCAAGAGATGTATGCACTAAGCAGATTCAAGAGGATGTAGGTTGCAGTAAGTACTGGGAGTTGAAGAAGCTTGCACAGGATAGAGTAGCATGGAGAGCTGCATCAAACCAGTCTCAGGACTGAAGACAACAACAACAACAACAACTTGTCGCTGAAACACTCAATGTGCAGGTCTGTGTTAATCGAGTTTGAATGTGATTTATCGAGCACGAAGTTCGTACAGGTGCAAGGCGACCATTTTGAACATAGTTGTGATTGTTAAATTGTTATTATTTTTATAAAAAATTATGTGTTTTTGTTTCTATATGAAAATCTACTCGTTGCTGACAGGGGACCGCTTCCGTCTTGGACCTTGAGTAGTAGCCTGTGGATTCGAAGGTTAGACACAACCTTGAGGTTGCGAGAGTACTTATATACTGCATCCAAAATTGCGCAACACACGTCGTGAGGTTCACGTTATGAGCGGGACACGCAAGGAGCACAGTAATATATGCGTCGTTGCAGGCGGCTGCAACAGAACTTTATTGCTCTTCTGGGAAGGGAATAACGATCAACCTTAGGATTCCAGCAACGGTGGCACCCGGCACGTTAGGAAGACCCACACATTAGTCTGCAAAACAGCGCACTCTGTTCTGTGTTAATGGCACATGTCGAAGCAGTTGTTACCTTTGGAGCTTCTGATTGCCTTCTAACGAAGTACAAAACACTGTGTTCTTTGTCAGCCTCCTTAACCGAAAACAAATAAAGCACATCTGCTTGTGAAGTATGAGTAATAACAGTGTGGCAACGCTATTACTTTCTTCTGATTTACGTCAGACGCAGTTATTGCCAGTTCGCATTGAGAAAGACTCTTTGAAGAATTACGTCCAATAAATCAATTATTTGTAAAGAGATCACTCAACTAATAGGACATACCTGGCAAACTGAGACAATACCTGAGGACTGGAAAACTGCGCAAATTCATCCATTGCATAAAAAGAGGGTAGTACCGATGTTAATAATTACCGAGGAATCTCTCTTCTCCCAGTCACAAAAAATTATCTTGCTTTGTTTACTTGATAGAGCCGAAGAACTGTAAGAACTGTAAGTAGCCTGTTTGTATGTTGGCAGCGCTATAGACGGTGTTAATATCGCTGACAGCGCTCTGCGAACTCGGCAAGAGATTCTGTGGTTGGACGGACTAGCAGTTAGCGAGTGGACATGAGAGTGTATGGACATGATATTCTTAGTTGGTGTGTTGGTAGGACATGCATTGTAAAGTGCGATGAAATGACGTGTTTATAAGAAAATAGGCAAGAAAATGTATGATGATGGATGTTTGGTTGATAATGTTTGGCAGTGGAATTATTGACAACTATATAATTTTTGGAACTCGATGTCACATGAATACGGTAAAATTTTCTAAGTACATTGTTTGCTCTTCAACAAAATCTTTCTTTCGCTAACCATATGCCTCCCAGTAGTTAGAGTCTATAGTAATTAGAATCTGTTTATTTAGCTGGCTGTAGTTGCTGCTTGCTGTAATTGCTGTAGTTCGTGTTATGAAGATTTTCTGTGAGGTAAGTGACTTATGAAAAAGAATGGAGATTGCACTGTTGAGATTCACGATTGAAGTGAGTTTAATCAATTAACAAGAGTTGGAGGTAATTTCATATTTCTTTAATTTCATATTCTTTGGGTTGGTATTATTGTTAGGATTTCTTGCAATTCATGTGCTATTTTCATATAGGAGGTCACTAAGGCATGTTACAGTTCAAAGACTTGATGGTCGTTTTCGTGACATAAGATCCCTTTGCCTAGAAGGACGGAAAACTGATGGATCTCGCAGTGAGCAAACAGTTCAGTTTGAGGAAGCGTTGTTACAGCGAACTGACGACAACCTCAGCACCAGCTCACGATCCACAGCGAACGAACTAAATACCTCCAACGACAATGCGTGAAACGACCTAATCGAGACGAGCGTGCATCCATGCAGGTATCAGAGAGTACAAGACCTACAGGTGATTACCTCTGCCAGTGGTATCTACCCTGATTTCACAGGGGAAGGAATATTCAACAGCTACAATAGTCCCTTCTCGGACCTGGAAAATCCTAAGGCAACCTGTGTGTTCCTCGATTAAGAGAGATTTGCCATAAACGTATGGACTAGTATTGATGACAAACATCTGATGGGACCATACCACGCTCGACGGAGGAAACTGCCTTATCTGTTTCCGTAAAGTATTATCGGAAATACTGGAGAATGTCCTCCTAGCAGTCAAGCAACGCCTATCGTTCCAGCATCACGTGGTCCGACCACACTTTCCCGTTGATGTCACAGATCATTTAGGCAATATTTTCACCAATTTTTTGACCGGGAGAGGTGGGCCAGTAACATGGTCACCACGTTTTTCCAACCGAGTCTGTTGTTGTTGTTGTTGTTGTAGTCTTCAGTCCTGAGACTGGTTTGATGCAGCTCTCCATGCTACTCTATCCTGTGCAAGCTGCTTAATCTCCCAATACGTACTGCAGCCTACATCCTTCTGAATCTGCTTAGTGTATTCATTTCTTCTAGTCAAGTTGTGCCGCAAACTCCTCTTCTCCCCAATTCTATTCAATACCTCCTCATCAGTTATGTGATCGACCCATCCAATCTTCAGAATTCTGCTGTAGCACCACATTTCGAAAGCTTCTATTCTCTTCTTGTCCAATCTATTTATCGTCCATTTTCACTTCCATACATGACTACACTCCATACAAATACTTACAGAAACGACTTCCTGACACTTGAATCTATACTCAACAAATTTCTCTTCTTCAGAAACGTTTTCCTTGGCATTGCCAGTCTACATTTTATATCCTCTCTACTTCGACCATCATCAGTTATTTTGCTCCCCAAATAGCAAAACTCCTTTACTAGTTTAAGTGCCTCATTTCCTAATCTAATTCCCTCAGCATCACCCGATATAATTCGACTAGATTCCATTATCTTCGTTTTGCTTTTGTTGATGTTCATCTTGTACCCTCCTTTCGTGACACTGTCCATTCCGTTCAAGTGCTATTCCAAGTCATTTGCTGTCTCTGACAGAATTACAATGTCATCTGCGAACCTCAAAGTTTTTACTTCTTCTCCATGGATTTTAATACCTACTACGAATTTTTCTTTTGTTCCCTTTGCTGCTTGCTCAATACACAGATTGAATAACATTGGGGAGAGGCTAAAACCCTCTCTCACTCCCTTACCAACCACTGCTTCCCTTTCGTGCCCCTGTACGGATTTCTTTTTGTGGACGAAGAGGAACCGTTTTGTGTACGAGACACCAATAGACAGAAACAGTTAATCGGACACTTGAAGGAGCAGCAGAGGAAAAAATAGTGGCACCAGAGGAGGATTAGAATATTAGGAACAGATTTATAGATGATGTGGTTGCAGCCGGCCGTAGTGGCCGAGCGGTTCTAGGCGCTACAGTCTGGGGCCGCGCGACCACTACGGTCGCAGGTTCGAATCCTGCCTCGGGCATGGATGTGTGTTATGTCCTTAGGTTAGTTAGGTTTAAGTAGTTCTAAGTTCTAGGGGACTGATGACCTAAGCAGTTAAGTCCCGTAGTGCTCAGAGCCATTTGAACCACTTTTTTTTTTTTTTTTTTTGTTTTTTGATGTGGTTGCAGTTCTTACATACAACTGAAAAGATAAGCACAATATAGGAAGTGTGAAAGAGAGCATCAAATTAAGAGACAGACTGAGGACTTACAAGGGTAGTGAGTCTTTCGGTAGTGTTGAAAACGCGCGAGGCAGACAGGAAAGCAAATGTGCGGAGGAGGTGAGCAGGTGCCCGTGTCCCGGAAGGCTGGCGGTTCTGGGGTCTCCCTTCTCTCCCCCTGCCTGCCGCCGCACGTTAACTCCCGCCGCGGGAGTTGTGCGCCGGCATTAACGTCCACTCAGCTCAGCGCGCGACGCCGTCAACGTCAGCTGGGGGCACGCCGCGCGCCCGCAACGGCGGAAGCGCAAGAAGTTGCCGCCAGCGCGGGGGAAGGCGCGGCTGGCTGGAGCCGAACGCATCCGGAACGGCCGAACGGATTCCGTCTGTGTTGAGCTAAACTTCAGGGCAGATTTTTATAAAATGTGTTAATACGTCTCTACCTGCATTCCGGTGTCTGGCAGAGACACCTCGGAGATACCTCGGTATACACCTGGACTTCTCTATTTGTGGATGTCAAATTAAACACCTTTCAGCCATCTAGTTTCCAAACTTATTTTATTTGGTTACCAGCTTCAGCGTTTTACTGCACCAACTTCAGGCGCCTGACAGACGAGTAGGAAGATTCTACCTCGGTTCTGATCAAAACAGGGGCCAGCAATACTCGTATTAGCAGTGTTTTGCTATAGCGATCACTTCAACCATCATCTGTCGACAGTGAAACAAGATGAAGCACCTATATTTCACCAGCAACTGAGCTGCCCATATTCGTTTTACTGAAAAGTGATAACAGGGACAGAATCAGCGTCCATGTCGGAAATCGAAGCTCTAGTAAAATGGTATACACGGTGTCCCATTTAACTTTGCCATCTCGTATATTTCCGAAATGAAACAAAATGTGAAATATGCAATTAGCCAGTAATGTAACTACGTCAGAAACTCACACAATGAGCAGCAAGGCACATCCGTAAATATAAACAAACATCAATTTCAACACAAAGTTACGTTTTACTAAATAACATTTGTATGTTTTTTCTACGGAAATGAAAATTGGAAGTGCAGTTGGTGATAACTGACTTGGTCTCACTGTTCTAATTCTTAATCCTTCTGGAATAATTATACCTTAAATAATGGAAACGGTGCCGCAGTTCCTGTCATAATGCTGTCATGCCGTCATGCACGTTGGCCTGCACTGTGCCACAACCTGCTGTAGGTAATCCTTTTGGTTCAGCTCCCTCGTTGTCACCAGGTTAATGTAAACAATAGTGAGATCATAATGACAAGTACCGTTACGGGTGAGGATAGAATCAGCAAGGCATAAATGGTACTGGCCTGAAAGAGAACGACGTGTGATGAAATACTGAAGGAGGTGCACGAATCGAGGCCCCGAAGCAAGAGAACTAGATACTTGAGGAAAAGGCGTTCAAATGGTTCAAATGGCTCTGAGCACTATGGGACTTAACATCTGTGGTCATCAGTCCCCTAGAACTTAGAACTACTTAAACCTAACTAACCTAAGGACATCACACACATCCATGCCCGAGGCAGGATTCGAACCTGCGACCGTAGCGGTCACGCGGTTCCAGACTGAAGCGCCTAAACCGCACGGCCACACCGGCCGGCAAAAAGGCGTTCATCTAGGAAAATATGCAAAGGCTAGAACATACAAAAAATAGTGAGACCAGTTGTAATGTACCCACCTGAGACAAGATCTGAAACATCGAAAACGAGAAGACGTTTGGAAACTAGGAAAATGAAAATTCTGTAGGAGATTCAAAGTACGAAATTGAGATAGAGAGAGAATTGAAAGCGTCAGAAACGAATATAAATTAGACTCCATGAATGAATGGGCACGTAAGAGGAGGCATGAATGAACGAACGCACAGACAGGATGGATAAACGGAAGATTGCGATAATAAATCGCCAGCTGGTGAAAGAAATGTAGGAACCTCAAAATAGACGGCGGTATCATGAAAGAAACAGTCTTTATCTTAGGAATAAATAAAAAAAAGGAGTAGCAGGAGGGACAAGGAGAACAAGTTGATAATAATGATGATGAAGAAGAAAAAGAAGATAATGACTTTGAAGTGATGGAGTTGCTAGTAAATGAACAGCGTGACTGAAAAGTGGGACAGTACGCAACGTATCGTAAGGAAGCTGAACATGGTAATGATAGCTTACATCTATTGTAAACAATACAGCCCACTTTTCTATGTTTCCTGGTAGAATATACGAATGTTTGTACTTGTGGTCCTCGTTACGTATATGATCCACCGCTCTGGGTTAATTTATAGTTGGTGGTCGTAGAAAGCAGACGAAAAGTGTCAAATATTCCGCTCTACGTGCCTGTGTGTGAGATTTTGCGTCCTGAGGGACACATATGTAATATCTTTCGTACCCAATAGGCTGCTTCCAAAGTGGTGCCAAGTAAACTTTTTAGTTTCGATGCGTAAGTAATACCTTACGCTACGTCTTTATCCTTATTCTTAGAATATATGGTCTTGCAAAATCGGACGTTTCTTTTTGACAAATTGTGTCTGAAACCGCAACTGGGACGTTACACAATGGCTGTTTTCACTGCTCAGAGAGAGAGAGAGCGCGAGAAGAAGAAGAAGAAGAAAACACTGTAGCGGACGTGACTGGCAAAACAGTGGAAACACCAGGTAGAAGGACAGAATAACAAACGGCCTTCAGTAAGCCGGTGGTTCCACGCCGCTGCGTGTGTCACTTGTCGTAAAACTGTTCACCACTAGGAAGCTGAACAAATGTAGATACGTAACAAGAAACCCCACACTTAACATAGAAATCGAATACATTTTTCCATCAATATGTCTATTACTGCGGCTGCATAAACTTCTGTCACTTAAGCCCGTCTCTCACGGAGCAAGGTTCGGCGCAAGTTTGCGAGATGGCGTGCATGCCTGTCGGCTTGCAGGGAAAGGAGGCGGCTATCTTCCATGCCGAAGCTCTCCCACGGTGCAAGATCGGCTGCATGTTGTATCGAACGAAGATGGCTGCTTCAGGTACAGATGTTCAGAGCAAACTGGCATTATTAGCTGTTTTGGTGCTAAACAATGCAGAAATGCATGCTAGTGAGAGAAGAAGAAACAAAGAATAGACGAAAAACTGGATTAAGAGGAGAAACGCTGGAAAAGGTGTGCTCTCCATGCTTCATAAAGAGTTGAGGTTAATTCGCATAACACGTACTTTTGTTTGAAAAGTATCACAATTTCATTACTGTTTGATTTTATAAATATACCGATAATGACTGTTATACACGAATTTATTTTATATGATAGAAGATCGTACATCCTTTGCAAATTTTATACGAATGGATGTATTAGTATTTGCAACTCTTTCGAGTGCCTCTGCACGCAAGTGTTTATTATAATAGTTTGCGCTTTTCACGACGTAGAGACACTGTTCTTCCCTATAAGTATATATCAATGCTTCAACCGCTTCCTTGGACCACTGCGGTGCCATTATTTAATAATTATAAGAACTTCCTACCGCACCTCACAACAGCAGACAAGCGACTATCAACATTGGCTTCCCGCCCAAGCTTTCCGCGTCTGACGTCACTAACGAAACGCCTCACGATTGGCCAACGCAGGTAGCACGCAGGGAACCTTGCAAGAAAAATAGCACCGGACCTATCCTGGAAATCTTACAAGGTTCCCAGCAAGGTAGCCCGCTATCAGACGACGGAGCCCTCAAGGTAGCCGCCGCGCGAGCCAGCAAGGAAACTTACAGCGAATCTTGCTCCGTGTGAGACGGGCTTTAGGCCCATAATTTATGAGACGTCGGTATTACGCTCGAGTTCTTTACGATCCACCAAGCAGACTTCTGCAGTTTGTGTGTAATGTGCGTAACATTAAGGTGTGAAACGCACTCGCCAACGAAGTGGGAATTGCCGGAGAATGAATTGTAACATTGCGTTTCACCATAGTGTTCTTGCCGGGTAAAACTCCTATAAGGAACTTTTCCCTTCGTCGTTAATCTGCAACGTCTACATCATCTGACAATCCTAAATGGTGATTTTATTTTCTTAATTGTCATTTACATTCTCCACGAGGGAGGCGGTCTGGTAGCGGACAAATCCAAACCCAGCCAAATGTTTCACATATTTAAGAAAGTTTTAATTTGATAAAACACATAAATTAAAATCTGTTTTTATATGTACATTGGTGTAGATTAAAAACTGTATGATTTTGCACAAATGTAATCACGGACAATGATGATGATGATGTAGAAGTTACTGCTATGGCGTAATGGTGATCTTGTTGTTCATGAAAATGGTCATGATCATGATGGAGATGGAATGATGAGTAGGTGAGAGGGCTGTACCTTGGAACACTTCTCTAACGGACACCTCTTAGAATTTTAATATATTTCCTTGCTCCATTTTGAAATGATAGCATTCGCTTTACGTGTGCTGCAGTGTTTTCGTGAAATTAAAAAGCTAGTCTAGGAAAGCAAACTTTCTCCAAATGCGAAAAATTGTTCCAAGTTCCAAAATGGTCATGTACCTAATAACAAGTATTCTGTTCAAATTAAAAAGTGTTGCAATCGAGAAAATAATGCCAGTGTCGTATTTAATTGCTTATCTGTTACATTATTACTCCTCTACACACCAATAATCATCAAGTGAAATCAAATTAATAAAGAATATTATCAAAAGCCATTTACAAGTTAAAAACGTTTGGAAATAAAAGCTGCTGGCAACTAACACGAAGTTCCACTTTTAAAACAGTGGGAAACTGTTAAGACCTCAAAGAAACTCAGTTCATTTGTAAATATCACGTTCTCCAAGGTAAGAAACATTCTTCCGTTTCAAAGTACAGGATGATGCACGACCGACGAACTGTGGCTTAATCGTTCACATGTTGTGTACTAATTTTAAAAGTATACAGAATTTTACTCATGATAAAACCCTGTAACTGAAGAATTAAGTCTCCAGGTTCAATGCAGACCTACAGAATTGATCCCTGTGGAACCGCATGTAGCAAGTAACAGTTGACGAGGGACAGTGATGGGCCGCAGGGGATTAGCCGAGCTGTCTGAGGCGCTGCAGTCATGGACTGTGCGGCTGGTCCTGTGTGTGTGTGTGTTTGTCCCTAGGATAATTTAGGTTAAGTAGTGTGTAAGCTTAGGGACTGATGACCTTAGCAGTTAAGTTCCATAAGATTTCACACACATTTGAACATTTGACAGTGATGGAGGAAGCAGAAAACAAAATCATATAATGATGTGGATAATTGTTTGCTCGCCGCGAAGAAGGATATGTCTCCAGTCGTATTTTACCAGGGTGCTTCCCTTAAAACGACAAATAGGGTGGAGTACAAAAAAATGGCTAAGCGCACCTAAAGAAATTTAGGGTTGACCGAGGCAGCAAATAAAGCAGGTAGGGTCGAGGATCCCCCAGACTCACTATGCAGCGCGAGACGCCCGAACGGCGAGTCGGTGAAAATAAATGAATGCCGAAGGAGATTTCAAGAGATTTGTAGAATTTAAGTGAGTTGGAGATCCAGATGATACTGGTGTAGACTGTGTTGGAGCGAGCGAGGGGCTTTTAGATGAGGAGTAACTGCAGATGTAATGGTCTTATGTAAAGAATTGGTCTGTGATTATTCGACCTATGTCATGCCGATAGCGATTGTGTCGATGTCTGCGGTAGGGCCGGTACCGTCGCTGCCTCACCTCCTGGAACGTAAAAACATTTGCGAATAGTCTCTCAACAACAAGAGCTCACTTCCATGCGCCGTTAAGACTGCAGCACTGTCCAGTTCGCATCTCCGTGTCCTCTCTGACAAGACAGTCCCAAATGACAATTGCGTGGGACAGCATTCGTGAAGTTTACCAATTTAGACAACCAGTTAATTCTAAAGGTGGCAGGGGTAAAATACAGGGAGCGAAAGGCTATTTACAATTTGTACAGAAACCAGATGGCAGTTATAAGAGTCGAGGGACATGAAAGGGAAGCAGTGGTTGGGAAGGGAGTAAAACAGGGTTGTAGCCTCTCCCCGATGTTATTCAATCTGTATATCGAGCAAGCAGTAAAGGAAACAAAAGAAAAATTCGGAGTAGGTATTAAAATCCATGGAGAAGAAATAAAAACCTTGAGGTTTGCCGATGACATTGTAATTCTGTCAGAGACAGCAAAGGACCTGGAAGTGCAGTTGAACGGAATGGACAGTGTCTTGAAAGGAGGATATAAGATGAACATCAACAAAAGCAAAACGAGGATAATGGAATGTAGTCTAATTAAGTCGGGTGATGCTGAGGGAATTAGATTAGGAAATGAGACACTTAAAGTAGTAAAGGAGTTTTGCTATTTGGGGAGCAAAATAACTGATGATGGTCGAAGTAGAGAGCATATAAAATGTAGACTGGCAATGGCAAGGAAAGCGTTTTTGAAGAAGAGGAATTTGTTAACATCGAGTATAGATTTAAGTGTCAGGAAGTCATTTCTGAAAGTATTTGTATGGAGTGTAGCCATGTATGGAAGTGAAACATGGACGGTAAATAGTTTGGACAAGAAGAGAATAGAAGCTTTCGAAATGTGGTGCTACAGAAGAATGCTGAAGATTAGATGGGTAGATCACATAACTAATGAGGAAGTATTGAATAGGATTGGGGAGAAGAGAAGTTTGTGGCACAACTTGACCAGAAGAAGGGATCGGTTAGTAGGACATGTTCTGAGGCATCAAGGGATCACCAATTTAGTATTGGAGGGCAGCGTGGAGGGTAAAAATCGTAGGGGGAGACCAAGAGATGAATACACTAAGCAGATTCAGAAGGATGTAGGTTGCAGTAGATACTGGGAGATGAAGAAGCTTGCACAGGATAGAGTAGCATGGAGAGCTGCATCAAACCAGTCTCAGGACTGAAGACCACAACAACAACAACAACAACAACAGTTTAGGCATCTCAATAATGCCATATTCAGGCCCCTATGCGCTCCATGTAGCCGGCCGTTGTGGCCGAGCGGTTCTAGGCGCTTCAGTCCGGAACCGCGCGCCTCCTACGGTCGCAGGTTCGAATCCTACCTCGGGCATGGATGTGTGTGATATCCTTAGGCTAGTTAGGTTTAAGTAGTTCTAAGTCTAGGGTACTGATGACCTCAGATGTTAAGTCCCATAGTGTTTAGAGCCATTTGAACCATTTTCGCTCCATGTAAAGACAATCAGGTTTGTCGATATTTGCACACTGAAGCCTTCGGTATCTTGATTTCGTGAGTTCGTTTATGAATTGTTTGCTTCGAAGACTTGTCAACAACTGATCATTTGCTTTATTCGAATCAAGTCAGTTAGCGTCATCGATCCCATCGACGGAGGCAGGTGTGACCGAAGGACCTGGACTGCAATCTAATTGGGGCAAGCTCAGCTATCTCACTGTGTTGTGGGGAAGCCAGAGAGATACTCTAGACGGACTTAAGTGGGAATTGAGCGCGTGTTTTGGACTCTTTGTTCAGGATACGATCTGCATAAGCTCGGAGAACCAAAATACCAACATGTAAAATTGGTAGCAGCAGCTGCTTATTTCCGGTAAGAGAAGTTACGTGACCTCCTGGGTGACCTTCGTCTCAGGCAGCCGAATACAGCGCCGGTCAGCAGGAGTATCACACTGCCGTTTCGTGCGGAAATACGGGTACAGGGTGGCTTCTGGTGGGTCGCTCGTTTCCACGGCGCTGGACGGCGCAATCTCGGGTTACTGCCGTGGACACCGGGGAGGGAGGTTCCTCCCGCAAACTGAGGCCTCTACACTGCGTAGCAAAGTGCACTTTTGCAGCCACTACGCCTCGTGAACGCAACACTGGCAACTTTTCTTTGCGGAAACTCATGTGGTGTGGGATAGGGAGGACTCTATATCTACATCTGCAGCAAAACTACACAAGCTACTTCACGGTGTGTGGCGGGGGGGTATTGCTGATACCACTATCTTTTCCTCCCCGTTCTACAGTTCCATCTACAATCCTGGAAACGGAAAAAAGAACACATTGACACCGGTGTGTCAGACCCACCATACTTGCTCCGGACACTACGAGAGGGCTGTACAAGCAATGATCACACGCACGGCACAGCGGACACACCAGGAACCGCGGTGTTGGCCGTCGAATGGCGCTAGCTGCGCAGCATTTGTGCACCGCCGCCGTCAGTGTCAGCCAGTTTGCCGTGGCATACGGAGCTCCATCGCAGTCTTTAACACTGGTAGCATGCCGCGACAGCGTGGACGTGAACCGTATGTGCAGTTGACGGACTTTGAGCGAGGGCGTATAGTGGGTATGCGGGAGGCCGGGTGGACGTACCGCCGAATTGCTCAACACGTGGGGCGTGAGGTCTCCACAGTACATCGATGTTGTCGCCAGTGGTCGGCGGAAGTTGCACGTGCCCGTCGACCTGGGACCGGACCGCAGCGACGCACGGATGCACGCCAAGACCGTAGGATCCTACGCAGTGCCGTAGGGGACCGCACCGCCACTTCCCAGAAAATTAGGGACACTGTTGCTCCTGGGGTATCGGCGAGGACCTTTCGCAACCGTCTCCGTGAAGCTGGGCTACGGTCCCGCACACCGTTAGGCCGTCTTCCGCTCACGCCCCAACATCGTGCAGCCCGCCTCCAGTGGTGTCGCGACAGGCGTGAATGGAGGGACGAATGGAGACGTGTCGTCTTCAGCGATGAGAGTCGCTTCTGCCTTGGTGCCAATGATGGTCGTATGCGTGTTTGGCGCCGTGCAGGTGAGCGCCACAATCAGGACTGCATACGACCGACGCACACAGGGCCAACACCCGGCATCATGGTGTGGGGAGCGATCTCCTACACTGGCCGTACACCACTGGTGATCGTCGAGGGGACACTGAATAGTGCACGGTACATCCAAACCGTCATCGAACTCATCGTTCTACCATTCCTAGACCGGCAAGGGAACTTGCTGTTCCAATAGGACAATGCACGTCCGCATGTATCCCGTGCCACCCAACGTGCTCTAGAAGGTGTAAGTCAACTACCTTGGCCGGCAAGATCTCCGGATCTGTCCCCCATTGAGCATGTTTGGGACTGGATGAAGCGTCGTCTCACGCGGTCTGCACGTCCAGCACGAACGCTGGTCCAACTGAGGCGCCAGGTGGAAATGGCATGGCAAGCCGTTCCACAGGACTACATCCAGCATCTCTACGATCGTCTCCATGGGAGAACAGCAGCCTGCATTGCTGCAAAAGGTGGATATACACTGTACTAGTGCCGACATTGTGCATGCTCTGTTGCCTGTGTCTATGTGCCTGTGGTTCTGTCAGTGTGATCATGTGATGTATCTGACCCCAGGAATGTGTCAATAAAGTTTCCCGTTCCTGGGACAATGAATTCACGGTGTTCTTATTTCAATTTCCAGGAGTGTATATCTATACTCTGTAAGTCACATTGAGATGTGTAGCGGAGGGTATTTTTTGTAGTACTGCCCTTTTCCTGTTTTCTGTTCCAGTCGTGAACCCTTCGTTTAAGGAACGGGTGCCCGTAGCCTTCGCCTGGGGATCGAATCTCTCTGATTTTTATCTTCGTGGTCTCTTCACAAGATACAAGTAGGAGGAAGCATATTTGTTGACTCTTGTAGGAAATTACGATCTCGAAATTTTAACAGCAAACCACGTAGTGATGCAGAACGCCTCCCTTGCAGCGTCTGCCACTGTAGTTTGTTGGACATCTCCGCAACGCTCTCCTGCAGAATAATACAGTCACATGATAAAACTTGTGGCTCTTCTTGGGCACCCCGTATCTCCTCTATTAATCCAGCCTCGTAAAGGGACGTCGGTGAGTTATGAACAGTACCCCTACAATCGATCGAACGAGTGTTTTGTAAGCCACTTCTTTCATGGGTGCATTAAATTTCCTTAATATTTTCTCATTGTGGTATCTCGTTTTCCTACTATTTGTTTTATGCCGTCGTTCCATGTTATTTCCATAATGACGATTCCTCTTCTTTAAGAGCAGCACGTTTCGGCTCTGAGCACTGTGGGACTTAACTGCTGTGGTCATCAGTCACAGCACGTTTTCCAATGATGTTTTCACTCCAGTTGCGTATCTGTTAGTATATTGCATTTAGTAGCCGACAAAATCAATGTGAATGGAATGCCTTCTGGAAGTTAAGTAACGTGCCATAAACTCGTATCCGCTACGTACTGGCGTCTGGCGCTCGTGCACGAATAGAGTGTGTTGATTTTAACAGTGCCGTAGGTTGTAGGAGCCAGACTGATTCCTAAAGACGAAATCTACATCAACATCCCCCCCCCTCTGCAAACCACTGTGAAGTGCATGGCAAAGCGTACTTGCTACTGTACCAGTTATTAGAGCTTCTTCCTGTTCCTTCGAGAATGAAGCGCGGGAAGCATGTCTGTTTAAAAGCCTCTATCCACGCTGTAACTAATATAATTCTCGTGATATCTATTGGAGTGATACTTAGTGAGATGTAGAATAGTCCTATATTTATCATTTAAAGCTGGTTATTCGAACTTAATAAGTAGGCTTTGTCGGGATAGTTTTAATCGAGTGTCTGCTATTTCAGTTTCTTCAGTTCCTCCGTGTCACTTCGTCTAGTCCCTGGTAAACACTTAAGCAGGAATGTTTCGCAATCAGTTTTCTTTCCAGACTGATAGCATTTCCCTAGAATCCTATCAGTGAACGTTATTATGCCACCCCCTTTACCTACGACTGATCCTATGTGATTGTTCCATGTCACGTTCCTAAAAAGTGTTACACCCAGATACATGTATGAGTTGACAGATTGTAGTTGTGACACGTTGATACTAGACTCATAGTACATTACGTTTCTTTTATTCTTAACTGTACAGTTTTACAGTTCTGATTTAATGCAAGTTGCCAGTCTTTGCACCACTTTGAAATGTTGTAGAGGTCCAGAGGTTTGTTCAGCCTTTTTTTTTTTTAAAAAAAAAAAAAAGATTGCGCTTCCTTATAGATAATTGCATCTGAGGAAACTCTGAGATTGTTGTTGATATTGTCTACAGGGTCATTAACTTCCAACACGAACAGCAAGGGTCCCAAGGACACAACCGAAGTTACTTCTACATCTGGCGACGATTCTCCAGCCAAGATAACACGTTGCATCTTCCACGTCAAACAATTCTCAACCCAATTACAAATTTCCCTTGATTAGCGATACGTAATCGCACTTTCGGTAATAATTGTGGATGTGGTACAGAGTCAAATGCTTTTCGGTAATCAAGAACTGTTGCATCTAGCTGACGGTCTAGTCCATGGACTCGGTATTTCATGTCGGTAAACTGCGATTGGCTTTCACATGATTGGTGTTTCCGAAATCAATGCTGGCTGGCATGGGGGAGATTATTCCGACAAAAAGGGTGTAGTGCACAAGCACATATAGCGCTTCGTAAGTCTACAGCAGATTGACGTCAGCGGAGGAAGAGTTTAGTGTTCAATGTCTCTTCGAAAATAAGGTCATTAGGGACGGAGCGCAATCTCGGATTAGGGAAGGATGGAGAGGGAAAGCGGCCGTGCCCTTGCAGCGATATTAACCTATAGTTATCCACAGTATTAGACGATCCTTCTCTTAAAATGTTTTTATGGCCTGCGTACAACTTCTTTTTTACCGCTTGGAATGCTTAACGGTTGCTGCTAGCGGATTCTGGACTGTTTGTCCCCACAAGGTATGGTCCACTCTAAATCCTTGTTGACCCACTAAACTTTTGTTCTGACTCAGAAGATCTCGACTTCTTTCTGTAAAACTTTTAACTCCCCTGGCTACCTGAAAATTCTACGATTACAGGGCTAGTGTGAACGATCATACAATTTAACTATTCTCGAACAATCCTCTTCGAAGAGACAAGTGAATGTTGACAAACACGGAAGTCGTCTCTTCGACCTATAAGGATATGGAACGTCAGCAGCCGACGTCCATCTCCACCGAAAACCTCCAGAAATCCAACGGCGACAGCGAATAACACATTTAACAGAGGATCCGATTTTTGAAATCAGAAGAGAGGGAAGCGTACTAATCGAGTTTTTCCTCAGAGACAGCAGAAGGACCAATCATATACTGCATGCTTTTCTCGTGTCTGCGTGGATAATCCTTTGGCTCTGTTTGTGTATGTGTGTGTGTGTGTGTGTGTGTGTGCAGCGCGCGAGTTTGTACTGCAAATCACAGCCGGCAATTTAGCGCCGGCACTCGTTACCAATCAGCAGATCTGAGGAAGGCAAACAGCGCCTCTGACGCGGGCCTTCATGCTGCAAACAAATTACGCGCGCTTGGACTGGAGTCGCTGGAGCTTCCAGGATCGCGAGCGTGCCGCGTTCTGGAGTCGCCTGCGTTCCGCACAGAGGGTGCGAACAGAACTGACGAACTGCCGTAACGAGTCGGCCATGTCAGGAGCGCCCGTGAAAAGTTGATAAGGTTTGTAGGGGGAAGGTCCACTGGACACAATCCCTCATCCCTGCGTATGGCTACCACCAAAATTCTTTGTTGTTGGTACCATGCGAGGCGCGATAAAGAGTGTGAGGCTGTTCCGTAACGCGTTTAATCACATAAGTTTACATAGGGATGTACCAGATTTATTTTTACAAGCTTTGGTGTCCGGGTTCCTCAGTTTACAACTACAAAAACAACTAGGCATTTTACGTTTGTCCCTTTTTTTCCATCGGCTTCTAATTGGGTACTGCAGGCAGCCAAACATTCCTCTCATGTATCAAACTCTTCATCTCAGAATAACACTTGCGCCCTGTGTTCTCATATATTTGTTGGATGTATTCCAATCTCTGTCTTCACTTACAGCTTCCTGTGGTACCATAGTCGTTATTTTCTTATGTCTGAACACATCCTATCATGCTGTCCCTTTTTCTTGTCAGTGTTTTCCAGAAGTTCCTTTCTTCTCAGATTCTGCAGAAAACCTTCTCATCGATCTAATTTTCGACGATCTTCTACAGCACCACATCTCGAACGCTTACTTTCTCTTCTTCTTCGGTTTTCCAACAGTCCATTCCAATGCCATCTATAAAAGTGCTCGAAACGCACATTTTCAGAAACTTCTTCCTCAGATTAAGGCCGATTTTTTGATACTGGTAGACTTGTCCAGGGATGCGCTCTTTGTCTGTGACAGTCTGAATTTTAAGTCCTCCTTGCTTCGTCATGCATTGTTTTGCTTTCAAAGTAGAAGAACTGCCTAATTTCGTCTGTTTCATGATCCTCAATTTAGATGTTACATTTATCGTAGATCTCATCTTCACTATACCTCAGTGCTTTCGTCTTCCTTCGGTTTATTCTCAATTCATATTTTGTACTCTTAGAGCAGTGTTATCAGCGAACCTTGTCACGACAACTTTTCACCCTGAATTTTAATTCTTCTCTTGAGCCTTTCTCACAATGTTGTTCCAATGTTTATTCTGAATAGACATAGCCGCATTAACTGTTGCTCTTTATTATGAGTCCATCTTGATGACAATATTTCCTCAATTTTCAGCGATAATTCGCCATCAGCGGTGTACTTTCATTCACGAAACACAAAAAATACTTTTTATTACACTCTGAAATAACGTTGCTATTAAAATATTGTTATGATTACATTCCGAATATGATGCCTCTTCCGTTTTCTGTTCCTTACAAGCCATCATGTTAACAATACATTATGTTTCCTTGTACAGCATGTCATATACACCACGAGCACTTTTTGTTATTGACATTTACTTGTAACCTTAATGAATCTTTATGTTATGAGACGGAGGATTTACAACTATGATGTGACGGATTTGACGATCCTTAAAACAGCACAAAACGCATTACTCACATGTTGGCTTCGACTTATTTGACGGTTACTTTCGAAAAAAATCGAACTGCGTACGTCAGCTTTCTGTAATTATTAGCGCAACTGTTTGTACGCCGATCACCTGCAGGTAAATTACAGCAGTTTGTTATTTTTGATACAATGCTAGACGTGTAAAACAGGGTTACAATGTATTTACCTGCTGCACTCACGTCTGTTAGTCGAGTTTAATTACCTGTACATGTCACTGCCACGTAGTGTGTTTTATTGTTTCACTGACAGCGATGTCAGTCGCTGACAAGCGTTTCAATATTGCACTATCTTGTTTACGGTACGTAAACTGCGATTTTAATGGCCAGTAGTGTATACGAAGGAATACATAATGTTATTATTGTCACCACATGTAGGGAACAGAAAAATGAAAACTCTATTCTATCCAACAATAAGCATGACTCTAATCACGACATTCTAAAACAAACGCTGTGACAATCTAGATTTAATGTGTGTGTTAGAATAAGAGAAAACACTGGTGGAGCTACCGCTTGGAACTAGTCAAGGGATTATGTAAATGAGGGCGGGGGTGGAGAAAGGAAAGGAAAAATAAGGAATAATTGATGTCAACTGCATAGGGACTTTATGCGGAATTAGAGGCGGCTAGTGAAAACGAGCGCTGGACTGGGATTCGAACCCGAGACGTCCTGCTTATTAGCATTCGCGTTAACCACTGCGCCCATGGAGGTAAGAATAGAGGGAGACGCCGTGACCTCACAGCTATGAAGCTATGTGAAGCCGAGGGTAGCCATCTCAATCCGACCAAAACATTGCTGCTGTAAGCTTGTGTGCATAGGCTTGTCGCTCGCTTTTGGAAGGATTTTGCGCTATTATGGTGACTTGTGTGGTATTCGGATGCACGAATCGTTCTGATTGTGATGCGAAATCGAAGGGAATAACATTTCATGTGTAAGTTGTCTCGTTAAGTGTGATTTTACAACTTCATTGTGAATGAACGTGTGCTATATCGGTACTTGTACTATAGCGTGTTTTTCTCCTGTATGATTTTAGATTTCCTAAAAATGAAAGTCGGAAAGCTCTGTGGGAGAATGCCGTGAGGAGGAAGAATTGGCGTGCGTCTAAATGGAGCACTATATGTTCTCAGCATTTCCGAGAAGAGGACATAGACCGAACTTCCCTTTCAACAGTAAGGCTCCGAGAAAATGCTGTACCAATAGTTTTCCCTACACACCCAAAACATTTGCAAAAGGTACGTTAATTCAAAGAATTAAATTCTTAGTTTTCAAGTTCACGTTTCAGTATAATACGTACGTATCGTCGATAATCGAAGTGTTGAGTAACTCACTTTGTCTTCATCGTGTACCAAATTAAAAGCTAACACTACATTAACTGGCGTAAAGTATAGGCCTAAACAGGACACTGTGTAGATTTGCCATTCTATGTACCGTATTTCAGTAAATATTGGTGGTAATGAACAGTGTTTCCCAGTAGTGTAACGTAACTGAAATGTCCCAGTACGTATTACAAATAAGATGTATTTATGGGGCTTTGGAGGGAGGGTATAGCTAACTTAGTTTTCAGTTTCTGTTATTTAGTTTGTGATACACGTTTATTACTGAATTAACAAAATTGTATCGTTTACATTGAAGGCTAGCTACTCGTAATATTACATTAAAAACTATTTTTAATCAGAAGAAACGCGGAATTTCGCCTTTACGAGATTTTATTTTAAACAAAAACTTTGAAACAACCAATCTGATGACGTTACATGCGTATATGGTGCAATTAGCGACTGTAATACACGCAGCGCTATAGCACACTGGCAATGTTTTGGTCAGAGTGTCATGGCAGCGAGCCACGCCCCCATGGCTTCAAAACATAGTACGGCTGGGATACGTAGCGCCATCGCCCCTTGTTCTTACCTCCATGACTGCGCCACCCGGATACAGTGTTTATCGCAACCGTACGGACTATTTGACGCACCTCTCGGCCGGCCTACATTCACACCTAGCGCGACCTGTCCGCAGTTCCCGTCCGTCCTCCGTGATTTCTTCTTTGAGATTCCCTCAGAAAGTCGAACTTAGCTGTGCATCCGCACTGAAGGTGGTGGATTCATTGCACATCGAGGCGAATCTGTTATACGAATATATGTCTGTTCCTTCGGACAATTCATCTATGAGATGGCAAGCATCGAGGATAATGAAGATAACTGCAAAAGTCGATGTGTATCTAAAAGCACTGTCTTTACGTGGATTATAACTCGGTTGTCGGGATTTGCTCTACAATTATGCTGAAGTACTTAGCCCCGGGTTACAACTCGATTTTAAGTATACGCGGTAATGTATTTTACCTTTACGGGCACGTACTGATAATTTGCAATTAGAAAGAACTGAAACATTTACGGCGATACTGGAAGGTTCAGATGGCTCTGAGCACTATGGGACTCAACATCTTAGGTCATAAGTCCCCTAGAACTTAGAACTACTTAAACCTAACTAACCTAAGGACACCACACACACCCATGCCCGAGGCAGGATTCGAACCTGCGACCGTAGCAGTCCCGCGGTTCCGGACTGCAGCGCCACCGCGGCCGGCTACTGGAAGGTTATCATACATTTGCTAATTATGTAATATACTGCATCACTGATTCACATAATAACTTAGCGTCGTAATAAATACGGTAATCACGCACACAACCATAAATGCGAAACTGTACTACTAATCATGGACAAATCAACACGTATATTTATGCACGTGATAGTGAACAGTTAATAAATCTATTATTTTACTGCAATGGCGTAACAGTGCTTTTGTAAAGAAATTTCTTACTTTAGTTCCAAACTTCTGCTAACAGTAAAATATTCTATGATGATGAGTTTTAAACAAAATAGTCAATAAAAGAACCAAATTGTCTGCACTGTATTTAATTCTCGAATTGCAGAATGTGAATGAAGAGAGTTATCATGAAATTACATTTTACAAATAGGATTTAGCTGGTTGTTGCTGTAGACGTATGGTGCTCTGGCGGATAAACAGTTTTCACATTTTCCCTCACTCCTTCCATTGCACTGTGATGTTAATTTTTTCATTATGGACAGCCTCTTCTTCTGGTATTTCCATAACCACAGACAACTACTATCGATGCTATTACGATCGATAAAATCTCTGTCTGACCAGTGCAGTTCTCTTAAAAGTATGGTTGAATGTTTTATATACTTTTTTCTTTTAATTATACAGTCTACTGCATCTGTGTTGTTTACGTATTAGGAAAGGGACCACCAAAATAATATTTACAACTCATAGTCTGCAAATGCTAAAATGTGTGTGAATTTCTATGGGACCAAATTGCTGAGGTCATTGGTAACTAGACTTACACACTACTTAAACTAAGTTATACTAACAATAACACATACACCCATACCCGAGGGAGGACTCGAACCTCCGGCGAGAGGGGCCGCGCAGTCAGTGACATGGCGCCTCAAACCGCGCGGCTCCTAGTCTGCTCAAGCAGAAATATGACAACACTTATGCAAATAGTTCCTTTCGCTAGTAACAAATGGCATTACTTGCTACGTTTACAGATCATCGACGTATACTTCAGAATACCTCAAACTGGATTACCAACTGGAATTAACAAATACACCAACGAAAATTATGCTGTGCCTTTATGTTTCTAAAGTGATTGTCTTTCAGTGTATATTACTGTCTCAACTGTGCCGTTACACGATGCATAAAGACAGTATTTTCCCTAAACAATTCTAGCTGAATAAGTCTTAGCTTTGAAATACGTAGAAAGAACTGGTCCGATGTGACACTGTAGTCAATGACCAGACCCTCGAGAAAGTGATTCACTACAAATGTATTGCATCTGATATCAGCTACGTATGTAAACATTACTTAATCAATCCCAGCCGCATAGAGGACACAACCTATCTTCATGTGAAAGATTTCTACATCTATACTCCACAAGGCATATTCCGTTGAGTGACAGAACATACACGAAATATTGAGGTGTTAAGTGATCAGTGTATGCTGGCACATCAGCACACATGTGGTATGTTTTAATTGTGTAGTATTTTATTTGTGACACCCCGGTGTTCCCTGCCACTTTTTATTAGAATTTGACGCAATATCACTATGCGACATTCTATGTTGTGAAAATCATGTACATGTAATAATGTTACAAGATCCGACGATGATCTGTCAACAACCGGTGACATAAAAAGAATTACTAGCGATCTTGGCAAGGTTAACTCTTCAAGTATAATATAACCTCCAGATAGTCTCCGAGTGACGCAATGTCAAACATGTGTAAGTATGGTTTCACCCTTTTCCTGTACCATCCCCGAATGCTGCCTTCGATGAGCTGTCTGGCTTTCCCCTTCGTGATCATTTTGCGAGAGGAATTTTTGGAGGAATTAGTGTGTTGACAGACTCTTGGTGAAGCAGGTGCTCTTGAAATTTTAACAGTAAGCTTCTCTGTGATTCACACCTCTTGATTTGTAACATCAGTCACTGCAGTCGAACGTCCACCAATGCAACAGTCTCTACCATTCAGAGAAATTTAATTGTTATCCGAAGCAGCTAAGAGCCCTTATGCTGTTTCAGTGCTCCTGTTTCACGCCCTCCTGTGGCGTGATCACAGAATGGTGCGTCACTGATACATGCCAGAAAGAAAGGATAAAACTGCAGAGGGTCTCTCTAAGACATCCCTCCCCCCACCACCACCACCCCCCCCCCTCCGGATCGGCAAAATCCTCTGTGGCATCCGTCCACATTTATTGAGAATTTCAAAAATGTGCCTTTACATAGAAAACCTGTGAATACTCCTTGGCGCCTGCAGGCAGCCAACCGTCCTCAGAGGAGTGTCACGTGGCTGCCTATCTGCAGGCGTCTCGGGCTACATTTAGCAAAGACAGCTGTTGTCATACTTGTGTAGACTAATTTCAAGAAGGCAGTAAGATCCTGTGGAAAACCACACACAGCTAAAATCTTCCATAAATCATCACAGTTTGTGGAGTAAAATGGCTTAGTGAGGTCAATAAAGGGAATGTAAAGAGGTCTGTTTCTTTCCCTGCATTTTTCCAGAATCTGACGCGCTGTGGACGTCATTTCTGCGGTTCCACTGGTCTAGCAGGCCACTGCTAGTAATAACTACCTCGGAATATCGTCAGCTGGTTTGGTAGTTGGAGGAGGCTAATTGCTCAAATTCTCACAAATGGTGCTGTGCCCTTAGCACACATAGATAACCTGTTGATAGTTATCACTCTGGAATGCAGACAGTAAGACTTGAGATGCGAAGAACACTACCGTATCTGAGGAAATGTGTAAGGCCTTCTAGATTTAGGTACGAAGAGCCCTTTACTTCTTTCAGAGCTAGATGCTCACAGCTTTAGCTTGCCCTGTACCAGATGGAGCAGTCTAAGTACGAAATTTCCCGGGATCTCTCTGCCAGGCATTCAGGCCGCTGCCTGGGGGCGAGGGACTTCCTGCGGCTCGGCGTCCTCTCCCGGAAGCCTCGTCTGTATTTATGGCGGAGGGTCGCTCTCCCTCGGGATAAACATACCGCCGCCCCCGCTGCCGCCACCGGCTCCAGACGCCGCCGGCCTGCGCGTGCTTCTCCCTTTAAAGGATAAGTACCGCCCAGCATACGTTACTAGCAGATTAATGACGCCTGTCGGGCTGCTTGTCTTCAGGCGAGCTGCTGCTACTAGGGTCCCTCTTCACCTGGTTTACCGGACTATGAGGTAGGTACATGCACGTGGCCGACAGCAAGCCAGCGTCACCTGAATCTCCCTTACTTCATTCTGTAACAAGTGACCGAGCGAGGTGGCGCAGTGGTTAGCACACTCGACTCGCATTCGGGAGGACGACGGTTCAGTCCCGTCTCCGGCCATCCTGATTTAGGTTTTCCGTGATTTCCCTAAATCGCTTCAGGCAAATGCCAGGATGGTTCCTTTGAAAGGGTACGGCCGATTTCCTTCCCCATCCTTCCCGCACTCGAGCTTACGCTCCGTCTCTAATGACTTCGTTGTCGACGGGATGTTAAACACTAATCTCCTCCTCCTCCTGTAACAAGTGGCCCGATTCAAGACGATTCTGGGTATTTCAGAAACATTCCTCAACTTTCTCAAGACTGTGCCTCCTACATCAGTCGTTTCCAACCTGCTGATCATCACCCTCTGATGGGAAAAATGTTATGTTCTGATGAGATAAAGGAAAAAGGATTCAACAGCGTTCCAGTCACGAAATTAATTTTTTAAACATTATATTACATAAGAGTGCATAAATTACCAATAATTCCGTTTTTTTAAATACTACCACTAACGCGTTACACAATATGGTGGAGGTTGCAGCATGTGAAACCAATGTACGAAAATCATATTCCTCACTTAGTCCACCCAATACACACATACGTTCTACCGCATATCTGTGACATTAAAAATGAAATATACACGACACATATGCTTAAACATCTCACGAAATGCCTTCTTCCACTTCTAGATCAGAAGCACTACGCGACTTAACTTCTGAGGTCATCAGTCGCCTAGAACTAAGAACTACACTCCTGGAAATGGAAAAAAGAACACATTGACACCGGTGTGTCAGACCAACCATACTTGCTCCGGACACTGCGAGAGGGCCGTACAAGCAATGATCACACGCACGGCACAGCGGACACACCAGGAACCGCGGTGTTGGCCGTCGAATGGCGCTAGCTGCGCAGCATTTGTGCACCGCCGCCGTCAGTGTCAGCCAGTTTGCCGTGGCATACGGAGCTCCATCGCAGTCTTTAACACTGGTAGCATGCCGCGACAGCGTGGACGTGAACCGTATGTGCAGTTGACGGACTTTGAGCGAGGGCGTATAGTGGGCATGCGGGAGGCCGGGTGGACGTACCGCCGAATTGCTCAACACGTGGGGCGTGAGGTCTCCACAGTACATCGATGTTGTCGCCAGTGGTCGGCGGAAGGTGCACGTGCCCGTCGACCTGGGACCGGACCGCAGCGACGCACGGATGCACGCCAAGACCGTAGGATCCTACGCAGTGCCGTAGGGGACCGCACCGCCACTTCCCAGCAAATTAGGGACACTGTTGCTCCTGGGGTATCGGCGAGAACCATTCGCAACCGTCTCCATGAAGCTGGGCTACGGTGCCGCACACCGTTAGGCCGTCTTCCGCTCACGCCCCAACATCGTGCAGCCCGCCTCCAGTGGTGTCGCGACAGGCGTGAATGGAGGGACGAATGGAGACGTGTCGTCTTCAGCGATGAGAGTCGCTTCTGCCTTGGTGCCAATGATGGTCGTATGCGTGTTTGGCGCCGTGCAGGTGAGCGCCACAATCAGGACTGCATACGACCGAGGCACACAGGGCCAACACCCGGCATCATGGTGTGGGGAGCGATCTCCTACACTGGCCGTACACCACTGGTGATCATCGAGGGGACACTGAATAGTGCACGGTACATCCAAACCGTCATCGAACCCATCGTTCTACCATTCCTAGACCGGCAAGGGAACTTGCTGTTCCAACAGGACAATGCACGTGCGCATGTATCCCGTGCCACCCAACGTGCTCTAGAAGGTGTAAGTCAACTACCCTGGCCAGCAAGACCTCCGGATCTGTCCCCCATTGAGCATGTTTGGGACTGGATGAAGCGTCGTCTCACGCGGTCTGCACGTCCAGCACGAACGCTGGTCCAACTGAGGCGCCAGGTGGAAATGGCATGGCAAGCCGTTCCACAGGACTACATCCAGCATCTCTACGATCGTCTCCATGGGAGAATAGCAGCCTGCATTGCTGCGAAAGGTGGATATACACTTTACTAGTGCCGACATTGTGCATGCTCTGTTGCCTGTGTCTATGTGCCTGTGGTTCTGTCAGTGTGATCATGTGATGTATCTGACCCCAGGAATGTGTCAATAAAGTTTCCCCTTCCTGGGACAATGAATTCACGGTGTTCTTATTTCAATTTCCAGGAGTGTAATTAAACCTAACTAACCTAAGGACATCACACACATCCATGCCCGAGGCAGCATTCGAACCTGCGACCGTAGCGGTCGCTCGGCTCTAGACTGTAGCGCCTAGAACCGCACGGCCACTCAGGCCGGCATTGCTTAATTATTCATTTCGCAACAATACACGAAATAATTCGCAGAACAACTCAACAGTAACTACGTAATGATTACTTCACTTCTCCAGTCTCCACACTTATTATTATTACTATTATTGCCGGCCGGTGTGGCCGAGCGGTTCTAGACGCTTCAGTCTGGAACCGCGCGACCGCTACGGTCGCAAGTTCGAATCGTGCCTCGGGCATGTATGTGCGTGATGTCCGTAGGTTACTTAGGTTTAAGTAGTTCTAAGCTCTAGGGGACTGATGGCCTCAGATGTTAAGTCCCATAGTGCTCAGAGCCATTTGACCCATTATTATTCTTATTAGCGGAAGTGATCAAACACAAAACATTGGCAACGTGGAATCTTTCAATTTCTGCCAGTTCAAAAGTCATCATTCCAGCAATGAAGTGATTTACGAAGTACAGTGCACTTTCTAACTTGGTTGATTTTAAATGGTGGTGCAGGATGTGAGTGAAGCAAGTGTAGCGAGAAAGAGAAGTAGTGCAGATGAATCATGTACTGTAACCCTCTGCACAGGGTGAGACACGAAGATAAGCAAATATTTTAATATGTTATTCTACAAGTAAAAGTGAAGAAAAAAGTCCATATACACATAAGACAGCAAATGTTTAGTTAGGGAGCTACGGATAATAAAAGATTTTGCCTGAAATTTAGCAAGCTATTGAAAGCTGAGAAGCTCCAATGGTTGCTTTTATTCTATGGCATTTAAGTACGTATTACATTGCGAAACAAACAGTTGGATCTGTTTCTATAGGTTATCCGTCTTGAGCTGGCTGCAGTCTGGTAACAAAGAATTGCACCAGACGCGTTTCTCTTTTGTTTATAAAGCATCTTCCGTGGTCATTCTTTATATTGAATACACACATTTGTACATTTTTTATTGTTTTAGGTTAAAAACAGCGTTTTCTTTGTAAAATTGGTCGGCAAACTACTTACGGTGTTTCTTTACATATTTTGGTTATTCCCACCTTGTTAGCAGCGGTTGACGCCGAAAGGCTTCATTTCCCACCTGTGCTTTGCAGTCTTTGCCATTCTGCAGTATTTACTACGCTGCACTACTTAAAATTCATTTTCTTCAAATGTGTCTTATTCTGCACAGACACAGTGTTGTGTCTATTTGTTTGTTGTGAATGAGGCCAACCTGTGAAAAGGATTCTCAGGAGACAGGCATGTGCTTGGACAGTGATTATAGGACAGAATCTGGGAGGAGATGGTAGTGGTAAATGAATCTTGTGGTTATATGTGTACATTTAATGCTATATTAAGTGGTCAATCAGTTTTTAAAGAGTGTGTGGTTTGGGAAGTTGGTTTTATCATTTATGAGTTGTTTCTTTTCTGTTATGGTTTTTTGGATGGCTTAGTTTTCTTGTAAGGTGAGGAGGTGTTTTATGTTGGTGTTGGTGTAACTGTTCTGCAAAAGTTGAATGATTTGTCCTATACTTCTACGCCTTTACGTGTTCTTTGTATCTGGTGTCAAATGTCGTCCTGGTTTGACCTGTGTATCTTCCATCACATTTATTGCATTTCAATTGGTATATTTCTGATTTCTGATATGGATCAGTTTTTCCTATTGCTTTTGGGAAGTATTTCTGAATTGAGTTGTTGGTTTGGTGTGCTATTTTCATACCTTGTCTTTTTTTTTTAATACTGAATATCTGTGGTTGTATGTCATTGTGTACCTACTTTCTGTTTCTTTCACACTTTGTTTTGTTTCTATTCTTGTATTTTGTGTATTTTTTTGTGTGTGATTTGTCCTTGTGTTGATTACAGCGGAGTGTTTATTCTTTTCTGTTTCTTGATATTTTTGTTCAGCTTTATTACTAAGTTCTCTTTGTATCCATTGTTTGAGGCTACTTGTATTATAGTAAACATTTTATTATTAAGTTAAAGTAAAATGTATCTATTCTCTTGTCCAGACAAATACCTTAGGAAAAGACTTAGATGGAGCAGATGTTGGGCGAAGAAAAGGATTTGGCTATTTTTTGTAAGTGCGAATAACTGCTTCTGTGGGAACTGAAGTGTTTAATTTTCATGTGAATTCTTCCAACTGTCAACCACAGCCTTTGTTTTTATATGCTGAGGTTACCAAGGAAGTAGAGAGGAGGGAGCTAAATATCAAACGGAGATCGTTAGCGTTGTATGTTTCCAGTGCATTGGTCAGATCTTGGGCCTGATGTTGGTGCAGTCGGAATGCCACAGGGCAGTGATCAGTACTGCTGTACTGGTGGTTTTTTGACACTGTCTTGCAGGTGGAAGTGAAGTTGACAACGCTTGTCAAAAACTGTTTTACTAATGCAGAACTGTAGAGAGTTGATCTGGGTTCACTAATTAAAACGTTCTCCCTGGAATTGAGGTAATTTTTTTACATTATGGGATCGCGTATATAGGGTAGCCAAAGTAGTCGGTCCGCAAAATATTACCTATACCTTAAGGTAATCAACCCAGCTCACATCATACACACACACTGGGAGGACAGTGTAAGTTGGGTTGCTCATATTGAGGTGCAAGAAATATTTTATGAGTCATTTTTATTTTGCCTACCCTGTGTGACAAAGTTGGCAGAGCATGGACCCCGGTAAAGATATGCTCTCGTCATCATGTGTAGCCACCAGAGAAGATAAACAGGTTGTTACAACAGCTTTCACTGTTGTTGAAAACATCGTATCTACATACACAATTCCTAAACGCCTTAGCGTTAGAACCTTGAAGTAACTGTAGACTTTTTCCAACCCTTGTATTATATTCGTTGTTACTACCTTTCTTGCCGTACAATGTTGCCATCTCTGGTCCGCTTGGCTCTTACCTGCAACAAAAGAAAATATTACAGATTTATTGTAAACGCTAAGAATGGGGCCTTGAAGATGACTAATAAGCCGTAGTTCATATTTTTACTTTACATCAGAACGCCTCACAAGGATATTATCGTCATGTGAGCGTGAGATTAATAAAAAGAACTGTCAATGAAATAACATACATTCAGTTCACACACATGAGAGTACTTCATGGTCATTCATTCGCAACTGAACTAAACAAATCACTTCAGTTTATATAAATAAGTACTCATAGCTGTTGTGTTCTTCAGTCCGCAGACTGTTTTGATGCAGATCTCCAAAATATTCCGTTCTGTGCAAGTCCCTTCAAATATACGCAACTAATGCAACTCACATCCATTTGAACCTGCTTGCTGTATTAATGGCTTGGTCTCCCTCTTACAATTTTTACCCTATGTACTACCCTCCATTACCAAATTGACTACTCCTTTATGACTCAGGACGTGTCCCATCAATCGATCCCTTCTTTTAGCCAAGCTCTGCTATTTTGATTCATCATAACCTCATTAGTTATCTTATTTACCTATCTAATATTTAGCTTTCATCTGTAGCAGCACATTTAAAACGTTTCTTTTAGAGGATTCCTTATATCATGCTAAATGGATCGCCTTAGGTGAACTGGTCATTTGTTGTTCAAAAAATTATACTGATGTGTTTCGGGAGCAGCCCACCTTCAGAGAATCAAACAAACTCCTCACCATCAGTGCCGTTACAAAACCTAGCTACAAAAATGTCCACATTTTGCTAGCTATGCTTTGTAGTGGCGAGTGTTGAGACTTTGTAAGAAGCCAATTTCGCATTCTGAAGTTGAGCTGTGCCCGAAACGCGCTAACATAATTTTTTGGACAATAAGTGACGAGTCCGTTAAAGCGACCCGTTAAGCAGTGATATAAAAAGTGCTCTCAGTTTTACCTCCTGAGCAACTTTATGCCGCAACGTAATTTAAAGTAAAAGGTATCTATTCTCTTGTCCAGACAAATACCTTCAAAAAAAGACTTACTAACATTTAAATTTATATTCGATTTTATGTGCTCCGAACTTCACCAATCGTTAGTTATTTTGCATTCCAAAAATCAAAACTATTACTTTTAGTGACTCACTTTCGTACCTAAATTCCTCAACATCGCCTCACTTACATCGGTTACATACCATCACCGTAGTTGTCCTTCTGTCGCTATTCATGTTGCAATTTCTTTTTAACACACTATCCAATCCCTTCGACTGGTCTCCGAAGTCCTCTGTTGACACTGACAGAATTACAAAGTCATGAGCAAACTAGTAAACCTACAGTGGATAAGCCTTGAAAAACTGAACACAGATCAAAGGAGAAAACAGGAAGAAGTTGTGTGAAACTATGAAAAAAATAAGCAAAATATACAAACTTAGTAGTCCATGTGCATGATATGCAACGTCAAGGACAATGTGAGCTCACGAGCGCCGTGGTCCCGTGGTTAGCGCGAGCAGCTGCGGTCCTTGGTTCAAGTCTTCCCAAGAGTGAAAAATTTAATTTTTTATTTTCAGACAATTATTATCTGTCCGTTCGTTCATTGACGTCTCTGTTCACTGTAATAAGTTTAGTGTCTGTGTTTTGCGACAGCACCGCAAACTTGCAGTTCGGAAAATATTCATTGACCTTGTTATTGAAGTCGCGAGCTATATTTGCTGGATTTATATTGCCCACGGAATACATGTTACGTATTTAATGCACTCTCATCCAAAGTAGCGAACAGTCAACTGCCAGCCAGGGAGCCTCGTTAGCAGGAATACTCTCTCTTCCGTGCGCTGTAGTCGACTTCAAATGGTTCAAACGGCTCTGAGCACTATGGGACTTAACATCTATGGTCATCAGTCCCCTAGAACTTAGAACTACTTAAACCTAACTAACCTAAGGACGTCACACAATACCCAGTCAGCACGAGGCATGTAGTCGACTGTTTCGATGTTTGTTTAGGTGTAGCGTTCCCAAACTACGGCGCAGTTACCTTGCATCGGACGGACGGACGGACAGATAACAATTGTCTAAAAATAAAAAATTAAACTTTGCACTTGGAGAAGACTTGAAACAAGGACCTTTCGTTCCGCAGCCGCTCACGCTAACCACGGGACCACGGCGCTCCTGCGCTCGCACTATCCTTGAAGTTACCTATATTCCACATGAACTACTCAGTTCGTATATTTTGCGTATTTTTTCGTAGTTCCACACAACTTCTTCCTGTTTTCTCCATTGTCCCGTGTTCAGCTTTTCAAGGCTTATACACTGTGCCAACATATAACTAAATCTGAGGGGGGTGCGATGGGGAGGTTCCCATGTTAGGAAGATCCAGAACGAGGTGACAGTGGAAAGTGAAGACCAGACACAAGAGCTTCAACCTTGAAGTGAAGATGAAAAAGAAGCCCTCTGAAGAGGGGCATATCTACCCGAAACTGGCTATGCATTATGTAAAGAAGAAAACCTTTATAAAATAGTGACTACTGAATTTTAGTTGTCTCCCAACAGACGATCAAACAGTGCTGTTTTAGATAGTGCACTGTGAGCCGTGCATGGCTCACCGTCCCACCATTTGGTATTTTACACCCTGTTTTAACGTATTTCCATCTCACCATCTTGACTTAAATTACTGGCGTTACTGAGTTGCTGTTTTGCCTGACCGTCATCGGCGCTAGTAGCGCGTCTCGATATATGCCCTCTGATAGGATCTTTGCTCGGCTGCTATTACTTCCCGGTTGTCATCTGTCGTGGAGTCAGTCGGAACGTGCGAGGAGGAGAGTTCACGGCGGCAGTTCGGATGGTGAGTTGGGCCCTGGCAGTCAGCTGCAACGCGTCTGGAGCGCAGCCCGGGCCAGCCAGTCGCCGGCTTGCAGCAGCAGTGAGCCCTGCGTGGACATCGCCCGCCTGACCGTTGCCGCCACGCATCACTGAAGTCGGGCCTGAATTTTGGTGGACTGTTCGTCGGTCGGTTGGTCCGAGGACATCTCCGCGCGGCGTAGTTGACTGGGCCCATTGGCGGTCTCTGCGCAGTGTCAGAGTCTGTCTGGTGCGAGCATCGTCGCTCGCCGACCCAGGACGTGAAGGTTGAGTGGTTTTGAGCATCACGTTGTTGGTTCCGGCGTTGCTGTTGTGGAGGTTTTCCTGTGAGCAACAACGAGTAAAGTGTTCGACATAGCCGCTGTCAGGTGGAATTGATTAAATTAATTTATCCATAGTTAAGTGCACCATCGGATTTGTCTGCCTTAGTGTTCTGGTTACCTGCCCTGGCCGCTAACATAGTTTTTAGGCAGATTGTTTTCCTCATCGGTTGTTGCTCCCCAACATGGTGTGTAGTTTTGCCAGCTCAGTTCCATACTCGTTTGTTTGGGGATAGTGATACATGCAACTTTTTTGGGGACCTCGAATTGTCGTGTACTCCGTCGTGGCAAGCAAGCGGTTGGTCGGTCGGTCCGTGACTGTCCCTCGGTTGAGTTCGGACGAATCGAGTGTAGTTGGGCTCACCGCCTGTCTCGCCTAAGTGAAGGAGGGCACACCGATTCCCTGGAGGCTCCTGACTACTGTTCCCTTAATTATTCTTTGGCAGTGTTAATGTTGTTGTAATTTATTTTAAAAGGTTTTTCCGGGCTTTACTGTATTTTATATTTTCAATTGGGCGAGGTTAATTGAGGGCCTTCAGCCCTGCAAACATGTTCCCAGAGATTCCTTCAAGTCCAAACATTATTGCCTTCTGCTCTCGAAAGGTTATTGTAATTTCCTCTGATAGATTTTACAAGTTATTGTGGGCCTTCCGCCGTTGGTGTTGCAAAAGGAAATTTGTAAACTTATTGTATTGTTTTACCGATTGTTGCAATATATATATTTACTTGATTTTTAGAATTTAACCTTGCGGTCTTCAGACACCTTATTGCGTTTGGTTACCTCTTTCTGTGCACTTTGCGGGCAATCAGCCCTTTTAGCATCTGAAAACATTGTGGCCTTCTGCCTTCAGTAATCATCATAGTATATTTGGAATTCTGAAGATTTAATCCGGCGGCCTACAGCCGCTCCGCATGCTGATCTCATATATATATATATATATGTACGATTTATCTTATTCGTAAATTTAACTGTGTGTCATGTCTTTTCAAAATTGAATTTGTTCTAAAGCATCTATTTGGAGGCCTTCAGCCGTGAAACAAATTTAATTCTTTCAAAAGTATATTTGTGAACTAAATGATAAATTACAATTGTGAAATGAATCCGACCGCAACTCCCTTGGCCCTTTCCACAATCCTAATTACCTGTTAGCCCTGCGTGATAGCGGGCGTTTCACACTGTCGTACATAAGCAACAGAACGGTTGTGGTTGGGCAAGAGCGGGGGCCCAGCAGCTGAAGTGACTCTGGGCACGCACCGGATGCAGGGCGCCGGCAAGAAGTGACATCCCGGCGGGCATTAGCGGCCGGCCCCACGAGTGCCGGCGCAGAGATAACGCGAAAATAGCGTGGCCGAGAGCCCGCCCTGGCCGTGGGCGGTCCTCACCAACGAGCAAAAAAGTCCGCTGAGGTAGCTGCGACGCCGACAGTCAAGTAGCTGGTCCCGGAAAATGACAGATACTTCTTGCATGTTGCGTACACTCACGTCTCTACTACACTATTCTCAGTTAATGATTTGATGATGCAATGCTACGATGAACAACAGTGTCTCAATATGTACACTCCTGGAAATTGAAATAAGAACCCCGTGAATTCATTGTCCCAGGAAGGGGAAACTTTATTGACACATTCCTGGGGTCAGATACATCACATGATCACACTGACAGAACCACAGGCACATAGACACAGGCAACAGAGCATGCACAATGTCGGCACTAGTACAGTGTATATCCACCTTTCGCAGCAATGCAGGCTGCTATTCTCCCATGGAGACGATCGTAGAGATGCTGGATGTAGTCCTGTGGAACGGCTTGCCATGCCATTTCCACCTGGCGCCTCAGTTGGACCAGCGTTCGTGCTGGACGTGCAGACCGCGTGAGACGACGCTTCATCCAGTCCCAAACATGCTCAATGGGGGACAGATCCGGAGATCTTGCTGCCTAGGGTAGTTGACTTACACCTTCTAGAGCACGTTGGGTGGCACGGGATACATGCGGACGTGCATTGTCCTGTTGGAACACCAAGTTCCCTTGCCGGTCTAGGAATGGTACAACCATGATGCCGGGTGTTGGCCCTGTGTGCCTCGGTCGTATGCAGTCCTGATTGTGGCGCTCACCTGCACGGCGCCAAACACGCATACGACCATCATTGGCACCAAGGCAGAAGCGACTCTCATCGCTGAAGACGACACGTCTCCATTCGTCCCTCCATTCACGCCTGTCGCGACACCACTGGAGGCGGGCTGCACGATGTTGGGGCGTGAGCGAAAGACGGCCTAACGGTGTGCGGGACCGTAGCCCAGCTTCACGGAGACGGTTGCGAATGGTCCTCGCCGATACCCCAGGAGCAACAGTGTCCCTAATTTGCTGGGAAGTGGCGGTGCGGTCCCCTACGGCACTGCGTAGGATCCTACGGTCTTGGCGTGCATCCGTGCGTCGCTGCGGTCCGGTCCCAGGTCGACGGGCACGTGCACCTTCCGCCGACCACTGGCGACAACATCGATGTACTGTGGAGACCTCACTCCCCACGTGTTGAGCAATTCGGCGGTACGTCCACCCGGCCTCCCGCATGCCCACTATACGCCCTCGCTCAAAGTCCGTCAACTGCACATACGGTTCACGTCCACGCTGTCGCGGCATGCTACCAGTGTTAAAGACTGCGATGGAGCTCCGTATGCCACGGCAAACTGGCTGACACTGACGGCGGCGGTGCACAAATGCTGCGCAGCTAGCGCCATTCGACGGCCAACACCGCGGTTCCTGGTGTGTCCGCTGTGCCGTGCGTGTGATCATTGCTTGTACAGCCCTCTCGCAGTGTCCGGAGCAAGTATGGTGGGTCTGACACACCGGTGTCAATGTGTTCTTTTTTCCATTTCCAGGAGTGTATATACCGAGCGAGTTGGCACAGTAGTTAGCACACTGGACTCGCATTTGGGAACACGACGGTTCAAACCCACGTCCGGCCACCCTGATTTAGGTTTCCCGTGGTTTCCCTAAATGCTTCAGGCAAATGCCGGATTGGTTCCTTTGAAAGGGCACGGCTGACTTTCTTCCCCATCCTTCCCTAAACCGATGGGACCGATGGCATAGCTATTTGGTCTGCACTTCTCAAATCAACTACCCACTCAAAATGTAGACATGATTCCAGAATGAGATTTTCACTCTGCAGCGGAGTGTGTGCTGATATGAAACTTCCTGGCACATTATAACTGTGTGCCAGATCGAAACTCGAACTCGGGACCTTTGCCTTTCGCAGGCAAGTGCTCTACCAACTGAGCTACCCAAGAACGACTCACGCCCCGTCCTCACAGATTTAGTTCTTCCAGTATCTCGTATCCTACCTTCCAAACTTTACAGAAGCTCTCCTGCGAAGTTTTGTATACATGTTGCCTAAAAGCTTTATGAGACGCGGCGGTCACATTTTGAATTTTTTACGAAACCCTCGCCTTTACCACAAGTATTTGTTTTATTTCCTTCACCCTTATGCGTCTCTGCATCACTCCATTCTTTATAGGAACAAAATGGATGGAAACTCAAGCTGTCTTTAAGTAATTTTTTGCCTTTCGGGCCGTGCCCTTTCAGCCATCTCAGTAGTAATGTCCTGACGACGACACGAAAGTAAGGACAACACCCAGTCCCCGAGTGGAGGAAATCTCCAACTCGGCCGGGAATCGAACCCAGACCCCTTCATTTAGCAAGGCGCTGCACTTATGGCGCAGCTACCTAGGCGGACTAAATTTATGCTTAATGCTACCAGGGTTGTCCAGAAAGTAAGTTCCGATCGGTCGCTAAATGGAAACCACAGTGAAAATCAGAAACATTTTATTTGCAAGGGTTAGCTACACTTTCCACATACTTCTACACACAGTCGCCGCTCCGACTTTCACATTTGCCGGAGTGTTATACCTAATTTGCAACACCATCGTCATAGAAGGCAGCAGCCTGTGGTTCCCGATATTTCTCTACGCTTGTTTATAGCGCGTAGCCTGCGCCCACGTGATGTCTTCGTATCCAGCGTTTCATGTAAACAGAGATGATACCCAGGACGAGCCAATTAGGGCTGTGTTGTGGGTGATCGAACACTTCCCATCGAAAAGGCTCCAGGATCTTCTTCACTGCCCCTGCAGAATGCGGCTGAGAATTGCCATGAAGAAGGAAGTGCGTGGCAGTTGTGTTAGGCGGGGTGCATTCATTAAGGCGAAGTCTCTCACAGGGCTCTCCTACTTCGGGGTAGACATCGTTGGTCCTTAGCAGTTAGTACCTGTAACTATCTCGATGATTATTATTATCGATTTTTTTCCTACGCCGTTCGCTAGAAATGGTGCTGATTCGTTGGTGCCGTGGCAGTTTCGGCGCTATTCTGCAGTCAAGGTTGATGCGAACGTCTGCAGAACAAATAATCTTATAGGTCGGCAATCACAACTAAAAAGCTTGTACATAATATGAAGGACAATCAAACAATTTAAAATCGGGGATGGTAAAATAGCTTACGTTGAAACTGAGTGAAAGTCCACATCCGCAATAATTGTTTATTGTGTATTTCACAGTAAGACGACCGGTTTCATACCCTGGAGGTATATCTTCAGGTCATAGCAGTCTAATACTTCTTTTGCTACGAATACCAGGGTACAAGAGGGCGTAAAAGCACGTCACTCCTCGGTGAGACCTTGTATGAAATGACAAATGGGTGTCCTATCCGAACAATGCATGTGCAGTAATACGGCTCCGAAACACAGTCAAAAGATGATCCCGGACAGCACATAACAACCCACTTGTAGTGGGATAAAACCATTATGCAATCCATGGTAGTCGTCAACGAACTAAAATATACTGGTATGCGTCAAATAGCACGTTACAGCGCTAGCTACACACTAAATATATGAAACCGATCGTCATACAGAGAAATAAACAGTGAAATACACAATAAACAGCCGTTGCGAATGTGGACATTTGCTCAACTTTAGTATAGACTATTCCACCATCTCTGATTTTAAATTAACTGAGTGCCTTTCACATTATTTACAGAACAATAGTGAAAAAGTGTCACCATTCGTTTCTGTCTCTCCCACGTAAAGTGATTTTTGTGTTACAGAAGGGAGACCGATCCAACATCCTGAAGCTCGGCTTTCAATGCAACGTAAAGCAAGCAGCCGTGTAAGAGCCTGTCATCCACACCTAACTTTCTCAAGAACGACTCCTGTCCCTGCTTCATAACGCAATCTCGGCAGTAGTTTACCATTTGCCTGTGGACCGACAACAACCGTGATCACCTGCAAATTCTACATTTCGTTTGACATGGCAAATTTATTGCGATTGACTGAAGAACACAGGCTCCTGTACTTAACTTGCGTGTCCACGTGCATCAGTAGAAACAGAAAATCCCAATTTATGCACCAGAAGAGAGAAAAAAGTGTGAAATTTCAAGATCGAAAAGATATCCTTTATAGAAATTGGTACCTTCTCGACTCCGTGATGTATAACAGAGCACCACAAGGAAAACTACGAATTTAGCAACCTATCCTGGTATGGCTGCAGAATTATGCGACAAACCAGAGAGACGAAGAATGACCTGTGTCAGTCCTCGGTCGTTAAGAGTCGATTCTAACAGCAAATTTGGGAAGGGGGGGAGGCGGGGGGTTAGTTTTGAAAGATTTACCACTTTCATCTAGTCTGTTATAGGTCCTAGAATACACTTGACACAACAAAACCAAAAAATGTAATTTTAGAAACACATTTTGTTCAGTTTTAGTTTTGCGACTTAACATTAGAAATAGAAAGCGCGAGTGTGATCAAAAAACGTTGTTCTTTTTTTCAGAATTTTAATTTTAGTTTCACACCACATTACTGGGGCAAATATAATTTTTTAATAACATTTTCTGCATTTCTTTCATAACTCGTTCAATACCTTGGATATCTTGAAATTGTAGATCGTCGAATCAACAACGTGGCATTTATAATATTCATATTAATAACTTTGTAGACTCAAATACAGAGAACATAGTATTTGTATGGAGTGTAGCCATGTATGGAAGTGAAACATGGACGATAAATAGTTTAGACAAGAAGAGAATAGAAGCTTTCGAAATGTGGTGCTACAGAAGAATGCTGAAGATTAGATGGGTAGATCACGTAACTAATGAGGAGGGATTGAATAAATTGGGGAGAAGAGGAATTTGTGGCACAACTTGACTAGAAGAAGGGATCGGTTGGTAGGACATGTTCTGAGGCATCAAGGGCTCACCAATTTAGTACTGGAGGGCAGCGTGGAGGGTAACAATCGTAGAGGGAGACCAAGAGATGAATACACTAAACAGATTCAGAAGGATGTAGGCAGCAGTAGGTAATGGGAGATGAAGAAGGTTGCACAGGATAGAGTAGCATGGAGAGCTGCATCAAACCAGTCTCAGGACTGAAGACCACAACAACAACAACAAAAACAACTTTGTATATACAACTGATAGGTTTACCTTTTCCATATCAAAGTAACCTGTCTTTAAAATACTTTCTGGATAACTATCAATCGTTTCAGACAGAATACTTGTTTTCGGTTTACTTCCTGGATCACAACACGTTTGAACTTTTGAAACTCATAGAAAGTAGCAATTTCATAATTTTTCAAACCGTTGAAAAATTTGTGTGGGTGCCTATGTTTGTATCAATAGGATTTTCTTCATTTAGATACGGCATGAAGCCAAACGGATAACGATGGAAGAAATAAAATAAATACTTTTGTTTAAGAAGACAGTTTTGTTATATCTACATTTTAGACTACCCAACAGTAGGCACACAATAGTTTTAAACTACACTCCTGGAAATTGAAATAAGAACACCGTGAATTCATTGTCCCAGGAAGGGGAAACTTTATTGACACATTCCTGGGGTCAGATACATCACATGATCACACTGACAGAACCACAGGCACATAGACACAGGCAACAGAGCATGCACAATGTCGGCACTAGTACAGTGTATATCCACCGTTCGCAGCAATGCAGGCTGCTATTCTCCCATGGAGACGATCGTAGAGATGCTGGATGTAGTCCTGTGGAACGGCTTGCCATGCCATTTCCACCTGGCGCCTCAGTTGGACCAGCGTTCGTGCTGGACGTGCAGACCGCGTGAGACGACGCTTCATCCAGTCCCAAACATGCTCAATGGGGGACAGATCCAGAGATCTTGCTGGCCAGGGTAGTTGACTTACACCTTCTAGAGCACGTTGGGTGGCACGGGATACAGGCGGACGTGCATTGTCCTGTTGGAACAGCAAGTTCCCTTGCCGGTCTAGGAATGGTAGAACGATGGGTTCGATGACGGTTTGGATGTACCGTGCACTATTCAGTGTCCCCTCGACGATCACCAGTGGTGTACGGCCAGTGTAGGAGATCGCTCCCCACACCATGATGCCGGGTGTTGGCCCTGTGTGCCTCGGTCGTATGCAGTCCTGATTGTGGCGCTCACCTGCAGGGCGCCAAACACGCATACGACCATCATTGGCACCAAGGCAGAAGCGACTCTGATCGCTGAAGACGACACGTCTCCATTCGTCCCTCCATTCACGCCTGTCGCGACACCACTGGAGGCGGGCTGCACGATGTTGGGGCGTGAGCGGAAGACGGCCTAACGGTGTGCGGGACCGTAGCCCAGCTTCATGGAGACGGTTGCGAATGGTCCTCGCCGATACCCCAGGAGCAACAGTGTCCCTAATTTGCTGAGAAGTGGCGGTGCGGTCCCCTACGGCATTGCGTAGGATCCTACGGTCTTGGCGTGCATCCGTGCGTCGCTGCGGTCCGGTCCCAGGTCGACGGGCACGTGCACCTTCCGCCGACCACTGGCGACAACATCGATGTACTGTGGAGACCTCACGCCCCACGTGTTGAGCAATTCGGCGGTACGTCCACCCGGCCTCCCGCATGCCCACTATACGCCCTCGCTCAAAGTCCGCCAACTGCACATACGGTTCACGTCCACGCTGTCGCGGCATGCTACCAGTGTTAAAGACTGCGATGGAGCTCCGTATGCCACGGCAAACTGGCTGACACTGACGGCGGCGGTGCACAAGTGCTGCGCAGCTAGCGCCATTCGACGGCCAACACCGCGGTTCCTGGTGTGTCCTCTGTGCCGTGCGTGTGATCATTGCTTGTACAGCCCTCTCGCAGTGTCCGGAGCAAGTATGGTGGGTCTGACACACCGGTGTCAATGTGTTCTTTTTTCCATTTCCAGGAGTGTATTAACCGGCGGAAAATGGGGATTTTGTCTCTCTACCATCGGACCCATTCTCTCCTGTGCCAACGCTGCCGGGAGATGGCAGCGAAACAGTCAACTCGTCTGACTATTTGTAACGATACAAAGCTACGCATACGGGTTCGATGTTGTAAGATGGAACACTTACGGAATTCGCTGACCCAGCAAAAGCAGTGTATGACGTGTGTCCAGCACCAGTTCGCGAGTTAAAGTTTCGCAAACAGGTCACTTACTTAAGAAGGAACGCAGCTGCAAAGACCGATATCGCTTTTCAATACTTTTTCATTGTGGAATGCAAAAACAGGAGACCTGCACTCTCTTCCATTACCTCGCTTTTGTCCATTTCGCAGACAGTGTGGTCTGCGTTAACACTTCTAGCCCGGGCAACAGTGATCGGTAATATTGCCCAACATGTGGCTGCAGTATGTGTGGATGACAATAATACTGGGCAACACTATTTCACTATATTGTCGGTAACATACAGTTTTTGTGTCCGGTGTAAACATACTCAAACATTAATCAGAACAAGTTTTATAAAAGTCTGAAACACACTCTACATACCAACCTTATATACAACCTTATATACAAGGTCGCTCAAAAATTAATCAAAATGTGTGTGAAATCTCATGGGACTTAACTGCTACGGTCATCAGTCCCTAAGCTTACACACTACTTAAACCTAAATTATCCTAAGGACAAACACACACACCCATGCCCGAGGGAGGACTCGAACCTCCGCCGGGACCAGCCGCACAGTCCATGACTGCAGCGCCTGAGACCGCTCGTCTAATCCCGCGCGGCTAAATTAATCAAAATCTTCCTTTTTGCGAGTTATTTCATGATTATGAACGACCCTCACGTTGTATAGGAATGCAGGATATCTCGGCGAAATTTACTGATGAAGTCTTCTCAGGTTATCAGCCGAGTGTGGCGGCGTGTCGCCGCAACGTTTCGACGATTTTCCTACTCGTTATCTTCAGGTGACTTTTTTACGGCACAACAATAAAAGCATTTCACATTGCTGCAACCGGTTTCGACCGGCCACTGGTCATCATCTTTTTCCAAGTCATCAGTCTTCTGAATGGTTTGATGCGACGCGGCACGAATTCCTCTCCTGCGCCAACCTCTTCATTTCAGAGCAGCACCATGTCCTCGAGTTTTTGCTGGATGTATTCCAGTCTCTGTCTACTTCTACAGTTTTTCCCACTACAGCTCCTTCTAGTACCACGGAGGTTATTCACCGATGCCTTAACAGATGTCCTGCGGATAACCTCCTCATTCCTTAGCTTACCAGTCCACTTTATTTTCATTATTATTTTGTAGCACCACATCTAGAATGCTTCCATTTCCTTCTATTCCGATTTTCGTACTGCCTGTGATTCGCTACAATACAATGCTGTGTTCCAGACATAGATTCCCAGATATTTTCCCTCAAATTAAGGCCTACGTTTGATACCAGTAGATTTTTCTTGGCCAGGAATGCGCTCTTTGCCTGTTCTGGTAGCACTTGTACCTTACGTGCTCAATTATTTTCTGCGTGTATTGCAGTCTATTTTTCTCTACAATTTTTACCATCCGCACCTCGCTCTAGTACCTTGTAGGTCCCTGTTTGCTTCGTCTGTCAAGGGCTACTTTGATCCCAAGGTAGTAGAATTCCTTAACTTTTTCTGCTTAGTAACATTCGATTTTGATGTTACGTTTCTCACTACTCTCATTTCTGTTACTTCTGATTGCATTTGTCCTCTTCCGATTTGCTTTCAATCCATAGCTTCTCAGATATTTTTCCCTTAAATTAAGGCCTACGTTTGATACCAGTAGATTTTTCTTGGCCAGGAATGCGCTCTTTGCCTGTTCTGGTAGCACTTGTACCCCACGTTCTCAATTATTGTCTGGGTGTATTGCAGTCTGTTTTCCTCTACAATTTTTACCATCCGGACCTCCCTCTAGTACCTTGTAGGTCCCTGCTTCCTTCGACCGTCAAGGGTTACTTTGATCCCAAGGTAGCAGAATTCCTTAAACTTTTTCTGCTTTATAACATTCGATTTTCATGTTAAGTTTCTCACTACTCTCATTCCTGTTACTTCTGTTTACACTAGTCCTCTTCCGATTTGCTTTCAATCCATATTCTGTACTCATTTCTTTGTTCATTCCATTAAACAGATACAGTAATTGTTCTCCACTTTCACTGGGGATAGTAGTCTATTCAGCGAATCTCATCATTGAGATACTCTCACCGTGAGTCATCAGACTAAAATCATACGCTGCAAGCGGAGACGTAACGCTTCCGTAGCACTGTCAACATGAGCTCTAAAGTTCTGTCCCACCCCGACACGAAAGACGGTCGCGGCAAATGCGAAGTGGATTCCGAAGGACGCCTCTCGCGTGCGAAACAAACACGCCAAGAAATTCGGCGAGGCTTTTGCCTCTCAGGCGCCGGCGCGGCCGACTGAAAAATGGAGCAGAGCAAATATTGCTGCAGCCAGCGCTCCTTTTGATGTCGGCCATTTCCCGCGAATTTCTTAATGAGCGCTTTGCAGTAAACAGCGCCTATGGCGGAGCAGAGCGGAGAGAGTGTAATTATTAAACTTTATTCGTCCCCTCCCCCAACCACCATTTCCTCTCCCCCCCCCCACCTCTCCCCTCTCCCCTGTGCCCTCACCCTACTGCCGCGATTTCGCGGCAGCATTCCGAGGCAGTGGGCCGCCGACAGATGCCTTGTTCCGCAACGCGAAATTAAGCTCCATCCCCGCTGCAGCGTGTTTTCGTGACGGGAGTCGTGATTTTTCCCCTCGTTACGCAGGAGGGGTTGTTGGGGGGCGGGTGAGCGCTGCGCCCGGCCGAACACGACACAACGGCCTCTCTCGTCTCAAGAGTGGAAGCCGCACAGTGACGTCACGCAGCAAGTGGGACTGGCGCGCGAGTAACAGGCAAAGACCTTGTAAAAAATAACTAGACTCACTGATGGCGCTGCAGTCGCGGGATAATTTGAACCTTCGGCTGGACGCCATTATAGTGGTGGTAGTCTGATGTGTTGTGTAGTACTGTTGTTTATGAAGACCCTGATTCAACGTTGTATATTTGTTGGGGCGTACATACAGTATTTGTTACTCGTAATTCTACTGTCTGTACGTTCCAATCGAAAGAAGTACAATGGCGAAGAGTTGTGCAGCGATTTAAGTTGTTTTGTATGTCAGTGCACTTGCTTAGTAAATGTTTTTGTAACACGGTATTAGCATAATGTCTGTGCATATATTTGCAGGTTTCCTTTCTCAAAACCACATCTGTTACAAAAATGGTTACACGCTGTCAGGAGGCAAGATTTCCGACCGACAGAATACCATTTTATATGTTCTGATCATTTTGAAGAAAGTTATTTCCTTGAAAATTATGTAAATCGCAGAAAACTGAAAGATGATGCTGTTCCATCCATCTTTCGTTTTCCAGACCATATACAGCAGAAGATAAATTTTTCTTTGTGAACCACATTTTATTTTAACTATAAAAGTTGAGTTGCAAGCAACACGAAATTTGAGTTAGCAGGCTTTTTATCGTTATAAAATGCAACTGAATGTGTGTAATTGTAATCTGATTTCACAACTTCTCTCGATGGAACAGTTGTTGAGGTTTATTTATTATATGAGAAAACCACTCATATAAACTGAAGTGTACATCTTCGAAAGTAAATATTGTGACTAAAGCGATACTGGTTGCCTGCCTGAAGTCTTGTTTGTTGTAGCTGGCTGATCGGTAGTGTTTTCATGGTCTAGGTTAGGTTGAACCTTGATAATTTGGTCGTGAGTTGCCAAAGCACTACGCCATATATAACGCACTTTTCATCATAAAATCTAAAGCAAGGTAGAGTCAGAAAATATCTATTAACATAGTGGGCAAATCTTCGAGTATTTTGATGCGTTTTGCGTACATCTATCGTAAATGAACTACGAAAAATGCTAGGGGTCCAGTGCATAACTTTTAGCTACGCAGATTCCATGTACTACGTAACATAAATTCATAAACAGTGACTAGTTGCTGTTTGTTCATAAATTAAAAACTATATTGTAGTAACGTATTTAAATGAGGCATTATGTTTGTGACCTAACTCTAGGGAAGGCATTTTACAACCAAAAGCGATGTATAAACATTCGAACTCCGCGCTTCAGTTAACCACTCTAATGGCCGCCGGCCAGCTATTGAATTTGTCCACTCTTCACAGTCGACCACTCGTGCGGTTGTGGGGGCCTGGTAACAGGGGACTTGAGCGGCGCCTGCTTCAACATAACAACAGAGCAGAAGCTCTTTGCCCACAAACCGCGAGACCGTCACGAATTTACCTCTGACGTGTCGCTTTCTAGACGTAACTACAATACAAATGTTCAGCCAATATCCTACTGTTTGCCACTAAAATTTTAGCACAGGGAAAGACAGCAAATAGTTTAAGTTGTAGAATAAAGTCGCGCTGGAGGTCTACAACACGGCACTCCGTACTCCCTTTCACCTGATATTCTGGTGACTGGTGTTACTCGAATTGCGTAAATAAAAATTTAAGTTTTAACAACAAATGGAATGTTATTATTAGTTGCCAATAAATGGGTGGAAAGGGCGTGCTCATTATTTGACAGGAAATAATGCAATTATATCCACTTCCCACATATAGTGCAATAAGAAAATAAGTGATTAATTTTGTATTCCCGGGTTCGATTCCCGGTGGGGTCAGGGATTTTCTCTGCCTCGTGATGACTGGGTGTTGTGTGACGTCCTTAGGTTAGTTAGGTTTAAGTAGTTCTAAGTTCTAGGGGACTGATGACCATCAATGTTAAGTCCCATAGTGCTCAGAGCCATTTGAACCATTGTGATTAATTTTGTAGGTCATTTGGGGATGTATCGGACGGAAATTTCAATACACAACATCTGACATCAACAACAGCTCTAATTCGTCTGCCCCTGGTATCGAACTGCTTGGATGACAAGTAGGACTTGATGCTCCAACTCCGTGCCATCGTTCATCAGTCATAGGAACGGGCGAATAGTGGCGTACCAGGCTCTCGATTAACTATGGCCATATTAAAGACAACTCTGTTCTCCAGTCATCCGCATCTTGCACGAAGAACATCTCGTATAGCTGTATAATAATATTTATTGGGACACGACCGGTTTCGTGGCCTACAGTCACATCTTCAGGTGTACATAATACTTTAACTCATTCGAGCGACCAATGTACGAAATAAGTGAGAACATCCTTCAGTGGAAAACGGCATTTCATGCCGGATACAGGATAGTCAGTCAGAGACGGGGCCGGTTGGTGCGTACATCACACGCCATTAAAGTGTGCTGCCAAACTGGGGGGTCTTCGACTGACCCTTTGCCGCTGCTTTGGATCACGTTCAGATTTCGTCAAAAGGTTTTCAAAGACACAGGAGAAAAATTATATTTCGCAAACTCGAAGAAAGTAATGATCAAAGTTTAGCATCACGTCAGTATGAATCTCATTATGAACGGACTACCTCTAATGGACGTGAATGTCTTGATAAAACAACCATCTCCGAATACAACCAAAATTATTTACAGCCATGAAACTTTTAACAGGTCCACTTGTAGGCATGCTATATGACAGACGTGCGGCAGCGCTGAAAGTGGAGGAACCAATAGAATTCGCCTGGCATTGACTTTCTCCGTTCAGCGGTAACCTTTGGCAAACAATACAGCACCTGGTGACGTTGTATAATAGTGCTGAATATTTCTCAGATTTCATGTTCAACTAATAAGTCATTTAAGTGATTGTTACATTCGAGTGGCTTCGTAGAAAGACAGGTGTCTATTCAGTACTTCGACAGTAATAATTGTGGGAAGAAGAAATTTCTTTACATGTCTTTCTTAGCCTCAACCCCTTCCAACCCACTTGCAGCGCCGAGTGACTTTGCATCTAAACTTATGTTGCAATTGTGTTGATACTATTAGAAAAGTACGCAAGCGAGTGGACTGAAGAGTTTTAGTGAGGTGACGGGCTGCCTTCGTCATGTAGTGGCCTGTGTGAACTGAGAAGTGGCTGATTTGGCGTCACTGATTTGTATGTTCGCTGACAATTGGATACTTTGTTAAGTCCGGCGGGATTTCCAAAACAAGACAATATCTCATTCTGCAAAATGGAACTATGTTATCCGTGAACGGTTAGCAGAAGAAATACGGCCGCCGACTACTTTACAAGTCCTCGCAGAGGGCATAATTTTCATCTTGTTGCTCCAGCTTCAAGAGAATCTTTCCTTGTCTCAGTGCCCGCAAAACTACGTCGTACCGTATGGATTATACGTGGAGATAACGTTCTTGACGCACCCATGCCAGAAGGTGACAAAGTGAAAGATGAGATTGTCACTATTGTGAGAGCATGAAAGGTACTTCGTGAGCTAGGAATTTGGCCCACAGAATGAAGTAAAACTGGTAGTGAGGCTGAAAAACTGAAAACTTACGTAGAAGCGGAGATTTAAGCGAAGATGGAGATCTACTTGTGAAGTAGAATAAGCGGGTGATGGAAGTGAGTGAATCAGACGAACCTGAAACTAACGAGAAGTGGGAGTGATTTGGGTGATAGCAAAGCAGAACAGGAGACAGTGCCAGTGGCGGAGGTGATCCTGACGTTATCAAAAAATGGTTCAAATGGCTCTAAGCACTATGGGACTTAACACCTGTGGTCATCAGTCTCCTAGAACTTAGAACTAATTAAACCTAACTAATCTAAGGACATCACACACATCCATGCCCGAGGCAGGATTCGAACCTGCGACCGTAGCGGTCACGCGGTTCCAGACTGAAGTGACTAGAACCGCACGGCCACAACAGCCGGCGACGTTATCAAAGATAATTGTTGATCAGAAAGAAGAAAATTATCACAGACAGTACCAGTGAGAAACATGAGACCTCTCAAAATAATTAAAAAATTTTGGCGCTCTATCTGGCGAAATAGGTCAACAACTCAGAAAGGAAAACGAATTTCAGGAATTTTTTATGACTGGATGCTTATTACATGTTTCTATCATGTAACTTCGCGCACAAATTAAAATTATGTATGTAAATGAGTTTGGTAGTGGCTGCAACTAGAAAAATGTGTCGAACGAAATAACTGAAAAATTATGAGTCTGTACTGAATATTCATATTTTCTAAACAAAATGTACTTCGTTCTGTTTTTCAGAGTAAGCAACAAAGAATTAAAATACGAGGAATATTAAAATCCGTTTCAACTTGTAACAGTTTGTAAAATAAATATGACTTAATTAAAAAAAAAGTGGTTAGCGTCGGTAGCTATGAACGTAGTGGTCACGAATTCAGTTCTCGATGTTCAAATCAGTTTTTTCTTCATTACAACGTTTGTAACAGGGTCCACCCAAACATGTGAAGCCAAATGAGAAACCGCTTCACACAATAAGCAATGAAACCGTCACGCGAGCCGCCAAAATGGCGTCAAGTAGAAAGCCTTGCAGCAGGCTGGTAGCCACACGACACTTGCCTGTTTGGCATGTAATAAATTTTGGAGATGTCTTGTTCGCAGATAAATTTATTTATTGCGAACCGTTTCGATGTATCATCTTCAGGGAAAATTTGTTAAAAAATGCTCACACTAGCATGCAGTACAAGTAAAATATACACTGTCATGTGAGATGAAAACGTTGACTGCAATGTCAAAAGCTGGCATGCGATGTCTCATCGTTTTAGTATTTAGTTGGCCTTTCTGTATTTCATAATATGTGTGTGAATTCCTAAGGGACCAAACTGCTGAGGTCATGGGTCCCTGGACTTACACACTACTTAAACTAACTTAAAGCTACTTATGCGAAGAACAACACACACACACCCCCATGTCCGAAGGAGAACCTCCGGCGGGAGGGGCCGCGCAATCCGTGACATTGCGCCTCAAACCGCGTGGCCACTCCGCGCGGCTACTTCATGATAATGTTTTGTTGGGTTGACATGAAGAATAATTAAATTATTCATTAACAGATTTTGAATTTGTACTTAATGTGTACATCTCAGGCGAGAGTCTATATTTAACTAAATACGCTGTTTGCTAGTGTGAGCATTTTTTAACACATTTTTCTGAAAATGATGCATCGAAAAACTAATTTTTATCCGACAAAGATGTCTCCAAGAATTTATTACATGCCAGGTCTGAATGGTCGTGTGCCTTAAACATGGATGTATCCGTCAATCAAATGAAAAAAAAAAAAACTTATATATTTATTTACGTGGATCGCGTACTCTGGCAGAAGTTCACTTGTGGCACTAGGGATATCTGAAGTGTGTGCATCTGTGTGGTGAGGAGAAGTGCTTAATTTGTATGCATGTATTATTTATGGTTATGGCTAGGGGCAATAATTAATCGTTTTCTGTTTTTGTCAGATTTCGGTGTGTGTTCTTTAGTTTTGTCCTGGTTTTCTGTACTACATTGAAAATTAAAATATACCTATCAATTGCATTACTACTACTACTACTACTATAATTGATATCAAATAAATCTATTTTCGTTTCTGGTAAAAATAAACCACAACATCAAACCTACCAAACCTAATCGATGAACTGGATAAGCAATCGCCACAGAAACAACGAATTTTGGAGAGATATTTAATGCAGTTTATCAATTAAACTCAGCTGTTTCGTAGTACACAAGAATAAATACGAAAACCAGCAATTACAGCACTTAATCTTAGCCAACGAAAACGTCACACAGACGTGTTTCTTGTGGTACGACAGAAGACTGAGAATGTTTATCTCAGTATATACGCAGTATTATTTTTACCATTCTGTGAAACGAAGACTGTGGTAACAGGCTGATCTGCATCGCAGTTCGAGGTCTGATTGGTTGGTATTAGTAAACGGAGCAGGCATCATGCCGACTTACGTGCTTGCTAAAGTGGTTTGCGTACTACGAAAATACGCATTTCAGCTGATGCACTGCATTAAAGATCTGTTCAAACCGAGTGGTTTTTTCGATACGGTTTCTTGCACAAAAGGGCCAGGAAATTTTACGTCGGTACATGAAACTTATACCGGACGACATAGCCGGCCGGAGTGGTCGTGCGGTTCTAGGCGCTACAGCCTGGAACCGAGCGACCGCTACGGTCGCAGGTTCGAATCCTGCCTCGGGCATGGATGTGTGTGATATCCTTAGGTTAGTTAGGTTTAATTAGTTCTAAGTTCTAGGCGACTGATGACCTCAGAAGTTGAGTCGCATAGTGCTCAGAGTCATTTGAACCAGACGACATAACGTCTAGGTATCTGTTGTTTACGCAGGAAATAAATGATCATTTTAGACTATATTCGTACCTGAAACTTGGGGAAATGTCAAGATCCAATTTCAACACTAGATAATTATTGGTTACTAATATCAGTAACCTGTAGTTTTCACCTTTATAAATATTTCTAGACGGCGACGGTGTAAGTAACAAATTTCGCAACATTTTGTTTAAAAGCGCCTGATTCGCGTTATGCTCGTAAAAAAAAGTGCTCCTTTCGTGTTACTGTGTAAAAGAAATATTCCTGTCCGTCGTTATGACACATGACCTTGGGCACTGCTCCAAAAATAATATTAGTGAAGTGACGAGTTCCGAGAACTAGTCTTTATTGAACATCCCCCGAGAGAGTCATTTTTTCTGGGTGTTGCAACGTTACCTTACACGCAGCGAACCGTCAGATAGGCGAAACAGTCAAATTGGAAATCGCGCAACCAGAAAGAGGTCGGCGTCTGCATTCGGTGAAGTTGCGCAGAGATCCGCTGACCGGCGCGCCCGTTGAAACGCTACGGCGTAATCGGATAATTCACGAGCTGAGCGTAACTATGCCATCCCTATAGCCGGCCCTATCGCACGCGACCATAAATTAGCGAGAATGCACGCGCGCGCGCATGCAGTTATTCCATTTAGCGTAATTTAGTACGAACGCCGCCGCAGCGCGGCGCCACGTGGCGCTGGCGCATTTAGACGCAGCGTCGCGTAAACTAATTCCCTTCCTGTCGCCCGCCGCTTGATGGGAATTCTCGCCATACGCACGACGACAAACGTCGTTCTGCGGACCCCGTTACCGGCTGCAACTATCCGTACCTGCTTCTACCCGCGTGCGGCTGTTAGAAACTGTTCTTTATCGCACTGACCACTCCGTTTGACTCGCTGCGATTTTCGGAATACATCTGGCTCATGTACCCATACGATACACAGGTTGTCCGTTACGGTTACGGACGAAAGGGGGCAATTAGAGGACGATGACCCAAGCAAATAACGCTAACAAACGTACGTGCGTAAACCAGTGGTTTCCCAGATACGACATTTCGCAGAAATGCAGTCATGCCAAAGTTATAAGGCTACATTTATTTCGAAACTAGCTGACAAACCCAGTATTACCATCCTATTCATTTTTTCAATTTTTTATTTTACGCGAAAAGAGAAAATGAAATGTGTTGGGAGGGACAGTATCTGAACGCTGGAACCAGCAGCTTCGCATGTCTACAACGGGATTTTAAAACGTCTCTATGGCAGCGCCTGTTCATAGCGCTGTGGATGTCTTTTGTTTTTGCCTTCAGCCATTTTCGCTTCGCCGCTGAAAGCTGTCAAAACCGCTGCCAAGTGTCAGGGATTTCTTTCAGTTGACTCGACTGTAGGAGTTTCATAGCAGTAAGGAATGAATCTATTAACGCTTCATGCATGATACGGCATTTTTTTCACGCATCTCAGTGATCATTAAGTCATATCTCTTGAACCGGGTGTCGTACAATGATGTATTTGCTCAGGAATATTCAGTGACATAAACATGTGCATACTGTCTCCCAATTACGTTGCTAATATAGTTGGTAGCAATTAAGTAATAACTTTAAACGTCATGCATCACGCGGCAGTTTTTTTGCACATCTCAGTGTTTATGACATCATATCCCCTTATCTACATGTCATATAATGATATAAATTTGTACGTACATTCAGCGGCATATGTGGATATTGCCTGTCCCCATTGTACTTGATGTCATGAAATTCGTATTCAGTGAATAATTTGAAGAAAAATAACGTTCCACGGATCGGAGCGTGGAATGTCAGATCCCTTAATCGGGCAGGTAGGTTAGAAAATTTAAAAAGGGAAATTGATAGGTTAAAGTTAGATATAGTGGGAATTAGTGAAGTTCGGTGGCAGGGGGAACAAGAACTTCTGGTCAGGTGAATACAGGGTTATAAATAAAAAATCAAAGAGGGGTAATGCACGAGTAGGTTTAATAATGAATAGGAAAATAGGAATGCGGGTAAGCTACTACAAATACCATAGTGAACGCATTATTGTGGCAAAGATAGATACGAAGCCCACGCCTACCACAGTAGTACAAGTTTATATGCCAACTAGCTCAGCAGATGACGAGGAGATTGATGAAATGTATGATGAGATGAAAGAAATTATTCAGATAGTGAAGGGAGACGAAAATTTAATAGTCGTGGTTTACTGGAATTCGATAGTAGGAAAAGGGAGAGAAGGAAACGTGGTAGGTGAATATGGAATGGGAGGAAGGAATGAAAGAGGAAGCCGCCTGGTAGAATTTTGCACAGAGCATAACTTAATCATAGTTAACACTTGGTTCAAGAATCATAAAAGGAGGTTGTATACATGGAAGAAGCCTGGCGCTACTGGAAGGTGTCAGATAGATTATATAATGGTAAGACAAAGATTCAGGTACCAGGTTTTAAATTGTAAGACATTTTCAGGGGCAGATGTGGACTCTGACCACAATCTATTGGTTATGAACTGTAGATTAAAACTAAAGAAACTGCAAAAAGGTAGGAATTTGAGGAGATGGGACATGGATAAACTAAAAGAACCAGAAGTTGTAGATAGCTTCAGGGAGAGCATTAGGGAACGATTGACAAGAAGAGGGGAAAGAAATACAGTAGAAGAATTAAGGGTGGATAAACTGAAAGAAACAGAGGTTGTAGAGAGCTTCAGGGAGAGCTAAGAAGACAAATCAGCTACTCAAGAGATAATAGCTACAGTAACTACTCGTGGAATAACTGACATCGTGTTTCAGAATCCGTAAGTTGCACGGTTTCCCCTTACTGCTGGAGATTTACGGCGTTAGCCGCTACATCAAAAACGGGGGCCACTTTTCACTCCGTCGTCTCTACAGTTGTGGAATGTAATATCCGCAGTCAGCCCATATGAAAGCGCAAGTAAATGTGTTGCTTCTAACAAATGAAATGAATACAGCTGGGGAGTGTTGTTTTGGCCGTTTACTGCTCGCTCATGTTCCGCGATTTATTGCGTGTTGACTGTTGTGGGTACAGGACGCAGTTGTTGTTGGTCGCGCAAGACGTTCTGTGGTGAATGTAAGACCTTGGCTCGTAGCCGGCGCACTGTATTTAGCTTTATGCTTCCCACAGGCAGCAGACTAGCAGTAGGAATGAACGAGTCAAAGGGCGGAAAATCGAGAGAACTCGTCTCACTATCCGCCGGTGGTTTACTGAGGGAAGCATTTAGAGGGACATATAAACCTTAAACTATTATCGTCAATTTTATCCGCTTTCCGTCGTTCCTTAGTTGCTTCAAAATTCATGGAAATATGTTCCGTCTTTCCAACTAAACGAAAGGCATTTTGTTTTTTTTTTTTTGCCGCACACTTTTCGCTTTTTTATTTCAGCAGCCTGTAATACATGTGTGTGTGTATGTGTGTGTGTGTGTGTGTGGGTGGGTGGGTGGGTGGGTGGGTGTTAGGTGTGTGTGTGTTCAAAATGTTCAAATGTGTGTGAATTCCTAAGGGAGAAAACTGCTGAGGTCATCGGTCCCTAGACTTACACACTACTTAAACTAACTTATGCTAAGAACAACACACACACACACACACACACACACACACACACCCATGCCCGACGGAGGACTCGAACCATCGGCGGGAGGGGCCGCGCAAAATCTATGTTCTATGTATGTTAGCCCAGTTCTCAGCCATATCTGTAACTTTTCCTTTAGGAGTGGTCGGTTTCCTGACCGACTAAAGTACTCGGTAGTGAAGCCACTTTATAAAAAGGAAGACATTGATAATGTTGACAATTTTAGACCTATTTCTACGCCATCGGTGTTTGCTAAAGTTATCGAGAAGGTTGTATATACATGGTTACTGGAGCACTTAAATTCACATAATTTGCTGTCAAATGTTCAGTTTCGTTTTAGAAATGGTTTAACAACTGAAAATGCTATATTCTCTTTTCTCTGTGAGGTTTTGGACGGTTTAAATAAAAGGTTGCGACCGCTAGGTGTTTTCTTTGATTTAACAAAGGCTTTTGACTGTGTTGACCACAAAATATTTCTACAGAAGTTGGACCATTATGGAGTAAGGGGAGTAGCTTACAATTGGTTCGCGTCTTACTTTAAGAACAGATAGCAGAGGGTAATTCTCCGCAATATTGAGAGTGGTAGTGATGTTCAGTCCCAATGGGGCACTGTTAAGTGGGGCGTTCCCCAAGGGTCGGTGCTGGGGCCACTGCTGTTTCTTATTTATATAAATGATATGCCTTCTAGTATTACAGGTGATTCAAAAATATTTCTGTTTGCTGATGACACCAGCTTGATAGTGAAGGATCTTGTGTGTAATATTGAAACAGTAACAAATAATGTAGTTCATGAAATAAGTTCGTGGCTTGTGGAAAATAATTTGATGCTAAATCACAGTAACACTCAGTTTTTACAGCTTCTAACTCACAATTCAACAAGAACCGATATTTTGATCAGACAGAATGGGCATATTATAAGCGAGACGGAACAGTTCAAATTCCTAGGCGTTCGGATAGATAGTAAGCTGTTGTGGAAAGCCCATGTCCAGGATCTTGTTCAGAAGCTAAATGCTGCTTTATTTACCATTAGAACAGTATCTGAAATAAGTGACACTTCAACACGAAAAGTAGTCTACTTCGCATATTTTCATACGCTTATGTCGTATGGTATTATTTTTTGGGGTAATTCTTCTGATTCAAAAAGGGTATTTTTGGCTCAAAAACGGGCTGTTCGAGCTATATGTGGTGTAAGTTCGAGAACCTCTTGTCGACCCCTATTCAAAAATCTGGGAATTCTGACATTGCCCTCACAGTATATATTTTCTTTAATGTCGTTTGTTGTTAGCAATATTAGCCTATTCCCAAGAGTTAGCAGCTTTCACTCAGTTAATACTTGGCAGAAATCAAATCTGCATGTAGAATGCACTTCCTTGACTCTTATGCAGAAAGGAGTGCAGTATTCTGCTGCATCCATTTTCAATAAGCTACCACAAGAACTCAAAAATCTTACCAGTAGCCCAAACTCTTTTAAGTCTAAACTGAAGAGTTTCCTCATGGCTCACTCCTTCTATTCTGTCGAGGAGCTCCTGGAAGAGCTAAAAAGTTAAGCAAATTCCAGTCTTACATTGTTGATTGTCTTCATTTAAACTTACGACTTGTCACCTGAATATTTTTTTTATATTTCATTTTATCTATTTCTAATATCGTGTTATAATTACATGTATTGACTCGTTCCATGACCATGGAGACTTCTCCTTAATTTGGTCTCACGGAACAATAAATAAATAAATAAAATAAATAAAAAATCCGTGACATGGTGCCCTAAACCGCACGGCCACTGCGCGCGGCGCGCGCGCGCGCGCGTGTGTGTGTGTGTGTGTGTGTGTGTGTGTGTGTGTGTGTGTGTGTGTACACATATAAGAAATGCACGACGTAGTACTTAAAAAATATGCTATTATGTTACGTATCCTCCCGTTTTTCTCTTGTTTTTCAGAACAGAAACAACTTCTGTAGCACACGTTACGTTAGGTTAAATTATCGTCTTGTATTAATATTTCCAATGCTGCTAGTCCATGTGTGTGGTCCTGGAGTTCTGTTCATTCGGTCCCCACACTCCAATTGGCCGATTTCCAGCTTTTTTCCAACACCATTTAATTCAACACACATACACACACACAAATAGAACAAAATAATTGTTGTTGTTGTTCTTGTGGTCTTCAGTCCTGAGACTGGTTTGATGCAGCTCTCCATGCTACTCTATCCCATGCAAGCTTCTTCATCTCCCAGTACCTACCGCAACCTACATCCTTCTGAATCTGCTTAGTGTATCCATCTCTTGGTCTCCCTCTACGATTTTTACCCTCCACGCTGCCCTCCAATACTAAATTGGTGATCCCTTGATGCCTCAGAACATGTCCCTTCTTCTAGTCAAGTTGTGCCACAAACTTCTCCCCAATCCTATTCAATACATCCTCATTAGTTACGTGATCTACCCATCTAATCTTCAGCATTCTTCTGTAGCACCACATTTCAAAAGCTTCTATTCTCTTCTTGTCCAAACTATTTATCGTCCATGTTTCACTTCCATGCATGGCTACACTCCATACAAATACTTTCAAATATGACTTCCTGACACTTAATTCTCGATGTTAACAAATTTCTCTTCCTTAGAAACATTTTCCTTGCCATTGCCAGTCTACATTTTATATCCTCTCTACTTCGACCATCATCAGTTATTTTGCTCCCCAAATAGCAAAACTCCTTTACTGCTTTAAGTGACTCATTTCCTAATCTAATTCCCTCAGCATCACCCGACTTAATTCGACTACATTCCATTATACTCGTTTTGCTTTTATTGATGTTCATCTTATATCCTCCTTTCAAGACACTATCCATTCCGTTCAACTGCTCTTCGAAGTCCTTTGCTGTCTCTGACAGAATTACAATGTCATCGGCGAACCTCAAAGTTTTTATTTCTTCTCCATGGATTTTAATACCCACTCCGAATTTTTCTTTTGTTTCCTTCACTGCTTGCTCTATATACAGATTAAATAACATCGGGGAGAGACTAGAACCCTGTCTCACTCCCTTCCCAACCACTGCTTCCCTTTCATGTCCCTCGACTCTTATAACTGCCATCTGGTTTCTGTACAAATTGTAAATAGCCTTTCGCTCCCTGTATTTTACCCCTGCCACCTTTAGAATTTGAAAGAGAGTATTCCAGTCAACATTGTCAAAAGCTTTTTCTAAGTCTACAAATGCTAGAAACGTAGGTTTGCCTTTCCTTAATCTTTCTTCTAAGATAAGTGGTAGGGTCAGTATTGCCTCACGTGTTCCAACATTTCTACGGAATCCAAACTGATCTTCCCCGAGGTCGGCTTCTACTAGTTTTTCCATTCGTCTGTATAGAATTCGCGTCAGTATTTTGCAGCTGTGGCTTATTAAACTGATAGTTCGTTAATTTTCACATCTGTCAACACCTGCTTTCTTCGGGATTGGAATTATTATATTCTTCTTGAAGTCTGAGGGTATTTTTCCTGTTTCATACATCTTGCTCACCAGATGGTAGAGTTTTGGCAGGACTGGCTCTCCCAAGGCCATCAGTAGTTCTAATGGAATTTTGTGGACTCCCAGGGCCTTGTTTCGACTCAGGTCTTTCAGTGCTGTGTCAAACTCTTCACGCAGTATCGTATCTCCCATTTCATCTTCATCTACATCCTCTTCCGTTTCCATAATATTGTCCTCAAGTACATCGCCCTTGTATAGACCCTCTATATACTCCTTCCACCTTTCTGCTTTCCCTTCTTTGCTTAGAACTGTGTTTCCATCTGAGTTCTTGATGTTCATGCAAGTGGTTCTCTTATCTCCAAAGGTCTCTTTAATTTTCCTGTCGGCAGTATCTATCTTACCCCTAGTGATACTCGCTTCTACATCCTTACATTTGTTCTCTAGCCATCCCTGCTTAGCAATTTTGCACTTCCTGTCGATCTCATTTTTGAGACGTTTGTATTCCTTTTTGCCTGCTTCATTTACTGCATTTTTATATTTTCTCCTCTCATCAATTAAATTCAATATATCTTCTGTTACCCAAGGATTTCTACTAGCCCTCGTCTTTTTATCTACGTGATCCTCTGCTGTCTTCAATACTTCATCCCTCAGTATTACGCATTCTTCTTCTACTGTATTTCTTTCCCCCATTCCTGTCAATTGTTCCCTTATGCTCTCCCTGAAACTCTGTACAACCTCTGGTTTAGTCAGTTTATCCAGGTTCCATCTCCTTAAATTCCCGCCTTTTTGCAGTTTCTTCAGTTTTAATCTACAGATCATAACCAATAAATTGTGGTCAGAGTCCACATCTGCTCCTGGAAATGTCTTACAATTTAAAACCTGGTTCCTAAATCTCTGTCTTACCATTATATAATCTATCTGATACCTTTTAGTATCTCCAGCATTCTTCCATGTATACAACCTTCTTTTATGATTCTTGAACCAAGTGTTAGCTATGATTAAGTTATGCTCTGTGCAAAATTCTACCAGGCGGCTTCCTCTTTCATTTCTTAGCCCCAATCCATATTCACCTACTACATTTCCTTCTGTCCCTTTTCCTACTACCGAATTCCAGTCACCCATGACTATTAAATTTTCGTCACCCTTCACTATCTGAATAATTTCTTTTATTTCATCATACATTTCTTCAATTTCTTCATCTGCAGAGCTCGTTGGCATATAAACTTGTACTACTGTAGTAGGCGTGGGCTTCGTATCTATTTTTGCCACAATAATGCGTTCACTATGCTGTTTGTAGTAGCTTACCCGCATTCCTATTTTCCTATTCATTATTAAACCTACTCCTGCATTACCCCTATTTGATTTTGTGTTTATAACCCTGTAGTCACCTGACCAGAAGTCTTGTTCCTCCTGCCACCGAACTTCACTAATTCCCACTATATCTAACTTTAACCTATCCATTTCCCTTTTTAAATTTTCTAACCTACCTGCCCGAATAAGGGATCTGACATTCCACGCTCCGATCCGTAGAACGCCAGTTTTCTTTCTCCTGATAACGACATCCTCTTGAGTAGTCCCCGCCCGGAGATCGGAATGGGGGACTATTTTACCTACGGAATATTTTACCCAAGAGGACACCATTATCATTTAACCATACAGTAAAGCTGCATGCCCTCGAGAAAAAACAAAACAAAATAAATAGAAATATCAAACCACACACACTACACAAACAAAAGGTGAAAGATAAAAAAACACACACACGTTAAGCACAATGACAAGTACAAGTGAACTGTTGTAATAAATGTGTGTGATAAAACGACGGAAATCGGACGTCTGGAGAACGGGGACCGAAAGAACACATCTCCAGGACCACACATATGGACCAGCAACATTGGAGTAGCACCAAACGATAACTTCACGTCATGAATATTGTGCTACAAAAGTTGTTTATAATCCAAAAACCAAGAGGGGAAAAACGTAACATAGCAACATATTTGTAAGTACTACATATTGTATTTATTATATGTACAAAAAGAAACATTTATTACGGACCACTGTAAACGCTTCATAAATAAAACAAGTGAAACGCATATTCCAAAAAATACACTGCCTTTCATTTAGTTGCAAAGACGGGTTATACCTCCATGAATTTAAAATATGACTTATTAAATAGTCATGTTGTGTGTCACATTAATTTTTTGACCAATTTCGACTTCTTATGATCAATTTAAAATATTTTTTGTTACACCGTGTATCTTCTGCACAGAGGTGGATTGCGCGTTATAAAAATACCGCTAGGTGTATGATTAAGTAACAGTTAAAATTCCGAGTGTGAAAGGCAAAAAATTTTACAAGCTCCTTTTTATCATTCTTCTGACTGTGACTCAGCCCACTCTATTCTTGCATGTGAGCGAGATAAACCAGTAAACAGCGGGGACGAGTGTGAAGCCATGTTCCTCTACTTTCAGATGGCGTTCTATACAAATATATTCTGTCTGCTTTTTTTGAGTCATGAGTCCCCTAAATGACTTGATGCGGTCCGACTTCCTCTCCTGTGTCAATCTCTTTATATGAGAGTATCCTCTGCAGCCTATGACGTTAATCTTTTGTTTGATGCATTCCAGTTTCTGTCTTCCTCTACAGTTTTTGCCCTCTACGGCTCCCTGCAGTATCATGGAACTAATTTCCCACTGGCTTAACACATGTCCTACCATTCTGTCTCTTCTTCTTGTCAGTTTTTTCATATTTTCCTTTCCTCATCGATTCTGTAGAGAAACTCCTCATTTCTTATCAGTCCACCTAATTTTCAGCACCTTTCTATAGCACCTCATCTTACATCCTTCGATTACCTTTCCCTTCGTGGTTTTCCCAAAGCGCATCATTCACTTCCGTACAATGCCGTGCTCAAAAAGTACGTTTTCAGAAGTTTCTTCTTCAAGTTAAGACTGATGTTTGATACTAGCAGACTTCTCTTTGCCAGGAATTCTCTTTTCACTTATGCTAATCTGCTTTTTATGTCCTCCTTTCCTCGTCCGTCATGTATTCTTTTGCTTCGAAGTGTTCAAACATTAGTCTAGTAAGTAGTCCACTATTTTGATCTTAAGTTTGTCGCTAATTTTCCTTATGCTAGTCCTCTCAACTTTCGTCTTCCGTTTACTCTCAATCCAATAGTGCGTGGTTATTAATTTGTTCTCTCCACTCATGTCCTGGAATTCCTCCTTACTTCCTTCAAGGATAACAATGTAATCAACGGTCATATTTGTATCCTTTCAGCTTTAGATTTAATTCATTTACTTAAGTCACTGCTTCTTCGAAGCATAGATTGAATAGGGGCTTGACGCTACAGCCGTTTTAGTCCTTTTCCTATCAACTTTGTCAGGCAACAAAGACAGTACCGCACATAACACGAAAAGAATTATCTACTTCCGAGCCACAGCATATAACCTAAGTTTCCGCCCCTTGTGGTCTGCACAGAGACCGCCGAAAAGGGAGTCCCCAGGGGAGCGACTCAGCCAGGGCGGCATTTGCGAAAGGTTACCCAAACAGAGCTTCCACACTTCTCCGTCGTTTCACGCGGTTGCTTCGTCCCCTAACAGGGGAGTGAGACAGTAGCGGGGTGAAAACTCCACGATAGGAAAGCATGTAAGACAACCGTTCTCCATGTTTTATTGAGTAAAAGCAGTAGAGGGTGTCCTTGGATAGTACACTGGTGTGCAAATCATACACAGGAAAGTAACTTTTACTGCCAAGTAAGATAGCTACTTGAAACAGTGACCATACATAGAAAGAACTGCTACAGCACCGGGTGTTTATTAATTAGTTATATAATAGTAACATTTAATTGTGAAAAGGGTGAATAAGGAATAATACACCCAGGATCATTCATTTAAAGAAACTTCATGAGACGAGGATTAGACCCGAACCACCAATTTGCAATTTAGTTACGTCACGAAGTAACTCACTAGATTTGGAGGAACATAGCCAAAGCCAAGTGTGGCTTAGTTAGAGAATAGAAAAATTTTTACCCATAAAAAACAAAAATACCCAAGCAGTGTTGAACGAAATTTTTCGAGAATTTCTCGTGTGGTGTGTGCTGACAAGGGAACCTCCCCATCGCACCCCCCTCAGATTTAGTTATAAGTTGGCACAGTGGATAGGAGTTGAAAAACTGAACACAGATCAGTCGAGAAAACAGGAAGAAGTTGTGTGGAACTTTGAAGAAATAAGCAAAATATACAAAATGAGTAGTCCATGTGTACGATAGGCAACATCAAGGACGTTTTAAACGCAAGAGCGCCGTGGTCCCGTGGTTAACGTGAGTAGCTACGGTACGAGAGGTCCCTGGTTCAAGTGAAATATTTATTTTCTTTATTTTCGCAAAGTTATGATCCGTCCGTTCGTTCATTGACGTTTCTGTTCACTTTAATAAGTTTAGTGTCTGTGTTTTGCGACCGCACCGCAAAACCGTGCGATTAGTAGACGAAAGGACGTGCCTCTCCAATGGGAACCGAAAACATTTGATCGCAAGGTCATAGGTCAACCGATTCCTCAAGGAAAACACGTCTGATATATTCTATACGACACTGGTGACGGCATGTGCGTCACATGACAGGAATATGTTGTCGACCCACCTAACGTGTTCACCTGGCGAATGGGTAAAAAGATTCTTCTACCTTGCCCGATTTAGGTTTTCTTGTGGATGTGATAATCACTCCCAAAAAAGTGATGAAAACATAGGAGTCTGTCACATAAACTGCAACAAATGAATGCAAGTTTCACAGTCGCACGGTTGCCCCTGTGCTCTGTCAAAACATATGTTTTTAACGTTTTCAAATTTTTCCGTGTGTAGACCGTCAAATCCTGCATATGTCCAAGCAAATCTGAACATGTCCTGGAACTTTGGAGAGCGAAGTTGATTATACAAAAATTAAAGTTTTCACACAAGGGAGGACTTGAACCAAGGACCTCTCATTTCGCAGTCGCTCACGCTAACCACGGGACCACGGCGTTCCCGGACTCGCACCTTCCTTGATGTTGCATATCTTGCGCATGGACTACTCAGTTTCTATATTTTGCTTAGTTTTTTCATAGTTCCACACAACGTCTTCCTGGTTTCTCGATTGATCTGTGTTCAGTTTCTCAAGGCCTATCCACTGTGCCAACTTATAACTAAATCTGAGGGGGGTGCGATGGGGAGGTTCCCTTGTGAGTATTGCTTAGCGACGAAGACCAGACCGGGATTTGAACCGCGCTTCGCTTTTGACTGCACCAGAAAACACTGCCAACCTCCCCGAGGGTTGGGGTTGTTTGGAGGAAGAGACCAAACATCGAGGTCATCGGTCTCATCGGATTAGGGAAAGACGGGGAAGGAAGTCAGCCGTGCCCTTTCAGAGGAACCATCCCGGCATTTGCCTGGAGCGATGTAGGGAAATCACAGAAAACCTAAATCAGGATGGCCGGACGCGGGATTGAACCGTCGCCCTCCCGAATGCGAGTCCAGTGTGCTAACCACTGCGCCACCTCGCTCGGTCCAACCTCCCCGACATCTGACTTCAAAGGCATTTGGGAAACCAGTACATCAGCTCCCGGTGGCATATGGAGGGTACCATACTAACTCATGGGGCTTAATATTTATCACGGAAAATCTGCGAGGCTTCAGTTTTTGCGTATCTGACTACTGAGATCATGTCTAGCTGAAACCTTGTCCGGGGCCAATCTGAAACGTACAATTACTGCCCCAATTAAAATCTAAAGTGGTTAATTATTCGTTAGAACACGCGTGTCTGCGGGCTCAGAAATGATACTCCGATACAGTTCAGGGCCGCAAAACAGCAGCGGAAATTATACCCCACGACAAACAGTACCTCAGTACTGGGAGCGTGCGTGTGTGCGCGCCACGAAGTTGTCCAGTCTTTCCTTCAAATTCATCATGTACAAAGTATCATGGTGCACATTTGTTACAAGAAAGGTAGCAGAAGTAATACACAAAACTGCCGTGCAATACCTTTGACAAAGTTCCGTTGCAGAATCTTACAACACATTCTGAAGTTAAACGCAATGAAGTATCTCTAATAGAACGGCCTCTTCTCTGACAACCTGCATGTGTTTCGAAAACACCGGCCATGTTGCAACCCAAAGCTTTTCTCATATGGAATTGTGAAAGCCACGGATCAAAGCAGACAGGTACATGCAATATTTCTCGACTTCAAAAAATCATTTGGCTCAGAACTACAGCAACGAAATTACACTCATATGGATTGTCAAACGAAATTTGTGACTGGTTACAGGGTTTCTTCGTAGGGAGTACACAGGATGTTATCTGGGAGGCAGCGTCATCGGCAGGTGTGGTTGTAACTCTAGGTGCCCTCCAGGAAAGTGTGTTAAGTCCCTTGCCGCTCATATTATACGAGGGTTATTCGCAAAGTAAGGAACGATCGGTCGCCAAATGAAAACCACAGGAAAATCCGATGAACGTTTGCACAGGTGTGTCGGGCAGTGTCTCTAGTACGCCCGTAGATCGCGTTACGTCGTTCTTTTTAGTTCTGAGCACACAGGGAGCACATAAAGATACCCAGAACAATAGTGTCTCCCGCCAAGTACGATGCCCTGGTGAGAGATTTCGCCTGAAGCTATGCAGCCAACAGCACATAACTGTCGTGCGCTTACTTTTTCAAGACAATTCTCAGCCGCATTCTGCAGGGGCATTCTGCATCGTTTCAATTGGAAATGTTTGATTACCCACAATACAGACCGTAACTGTCTCCCTCTGAGTTTCATCTCTGCTCACATGAACCGCTGGCTATGAAGACAACATTTTGGCACAGACAATGAACTGTAGGCCAGCGTAGAGAATTTGCGGAAAGCACTGGCGGCTGCCTTCTATAACGAGGTTATTAGAACGTTGGTACAACGCTACGACAAATGTCCAAGTCGTATATTAGTGACCTCGCAGATAGTATTGGTCGAACAGACTTTTCACACTTGATGCACTTACAATGAAGTACTTTATAAAAAAAAGAGTTGAACACTTAATCAGTCGGATACTAGTAAGATTTCATTGTGGTTCAAAGATTGGCAACATGCTTAAATTGTTCTGAAATGTAAAACTTCTCGCCTGACAAAATTCAAAAAAGTTGTTTCCTACGACTATAGTGTCAATCAGTCACTATTGGAATCACTTAAACAAATACCGGTGTATAACAATTTGTAATGATATTAAATGCAATGAACACATAAGATCAGACATAGGTAAATGAGGTGGCATTATTAGAATACTGGGAAAGTAACAGATTGATTACACAACATTTGTGCGACCCCATCTTATAATACAGGGTGTTCCAAAATGATCTTTACAACTTTAAGCTCATACTTTTCAGAAATGGGGTTGGTAGAAGCGTGCGGTTTGCGACGTTATGTTAGCACACACCTGATATTTTAGTAACCGTTTAACAGAGGTCAGTGTATGCGCCGTCTGTAGAGCACAGGATATCTGAGCGGATTTTAGTTCCTAACATCCCCTCATTAAAACTTTCTGGCAGATTAAAACTGTGTGCCGGCCCGAGACTCGAACTCGGGACCTTTGCCTTTCGCGGGCAAGTGCTCTACCAACTGAGCTACCGAAGCACGACTTACGCCCCGTCCTCATAGCTTCACTTCTGCCAGTACCTCGTCTCCTACCTTCCAAACTTCACAGAAGCTCTTCTGCGAATCTTGCAGAACTAGCACTCCTAGAAGAAAGAATATAGCGGAGACATGGTAGACAGATGGTAGATCACTTGCCCGCGAAAGGCAAAGGTCCTGAGTTCGAGTCTCGGTCCGACACACAGTTTTAATCTGCCAGAAAGTTTCATATCAGCGCACACTCCGCTGCAGAGTGAAAATCTGGTCCCCTCATTAATGCATGCAGTTGCTGCTCTGATGCGAGCTCGCATTTCCTGCAGATCCCTCAGAGGGATCTGGGAGACAGCATCCTTCAGAAAGCCCCCAAGGAAAAAACCTAATAGGGTCATTTATGGAGACCTTGAGGGTCAGGATAAGGGTCCTCCTCTACCAATTCAGGAGTTCGAGGCTCAGTGAGGAAGGACACCTTCCAGCTACATCATGATATCAGGTTGCAGTTCTTCGACTTGTGCAAATGTGTACTGTTCCTATATGTCTAGGTAAACAGTCGATTTATTGACGCTCTTGAGGAGAAAAACAGCCCCAGCGCATGGTCATGAGACAGACCACGCCACAAGTTCAGCTGTGGAATACCATGCACAATTTCCGTGCTAAAATGGGGGTTCTCAGAGGCGCAGATCGTCACAGTGGGTCAGTTTGTTTCTCCGGACACGTGAAGGCAAGCTTCGTCCGTGAACGTTATCTCTTTCAGCCAGTCTGATTCATCGAGGATGCAACTCAGAACCTTAAATGTTTTGCACCTTGGACCTCTCAGGTTGAAAACACATAGCAGTTCCACACCGTAAGCTTCAGTCTCCTGAGCAGCACCCTGCGCAGCATAATTGACGGTAGGCACGACTGTTGATACGCTTGACGGATTGATATGGTTCCGTTCTAAATAAATGCCCGTTCCACATCTGCATCTCTCGTGCTCAGAGGTCCAGAACTCGTCCTTTTAATGACACTTCCGGATTGCCTGAACCGTACATACCACAGTCTGATGGTAGGACGTGATGGTGGCATGTTTCTGTAACGTGTCTGCAAGTTCCGCTGGCATTGAGTGTCAACCATTCCACACATCTGTCAGCGGGGAAAGGGTGGGGGGTGGCCAATTTCGTCAATATATAACATGAAAAAACAAAACAAAAAAAAATACTTGTTTGTGCATATTAAACCGCCAACCGCACCTTTCTAAGCGTCCCCACTTGTGAAATATGTGTGACGAAAGTATAAAAGGATAAAACAGACGGTCTCGGGTTTCCTAAACCTGCAAGTGACTGCCACGTGTTGCTCCAACAGAGCCAGCGATAGCAAGAATTTACTCATTAGAGCGTGAGGCATTCAAGCGATTGTTGTATAAGCGAGCGCGAACGAGAAGAAACTGTAGTAAGTGAACCCGTGGGAAGAACCCTATACCAAGCACTTCACCATGGTTTGCAGAATAACGGATGTAGGCGTACTGCGACAAATGGTATCAAATCCCTGCTATCGTATCAGCAATATTCGATTTTCTCGTGTGACGAGGGACGCTCTGCAAGGCAGCGTCGAGTCAGCGTGCTTGCACGGTACGCGCACGCTACGTTTAGCGTCTGGGGGGAGGCGTGGGCGCCGGCGTCGGCGTCGCGAAACCCCACAAGGCGGCGCCCGCAGCACATTCGGGGCTTCCCAGGCGCGAGGTCTGCGTAACACACACACACACACACAGCCGGCGGACGTCGCCGTCTGTCTCGTACACTGTTCTGCTACGGCGCCAGGGCTATGCCACTCAATGCTTCTCAAGTTACGCAAAAAGGAAGGTATCTTACGTAAACGAGGAGTGAATGCTCGTCTAACAATAGGGATATTTAGCCGAAGCGTAAGGCCATTGCAGAATTTCAAAGCAATGCGATCGTGATGTAAGACGTAGACTGTTTTGAGAGTGCAACAGGGAAAAAAATAGGTAGTTCTATGTTGCTTTTGTATTTTTAAGTTTCTCTTTTTGCAGGTGAAAGCGACGAAAATTTTACGTTCTGCGTTCCCCGTCTAACTGTATTATGTAAATAGTTAAAAAAAATTTCAAAAACTGCTTTCATCTACTACAGCCTTGAAGACATCATTCATATCATTAACATTAGTATCACATCCCATTTTCTAGTAATACACGTGAAATAGTCATTACAGGAAAAATATAAAACAAACAGCTGTTACAATTATATTTTTTGATTTCCTTAATTTACATCAAAAATCAGCTTCAATAATATTTCAAGATAGCACAGAGAAAATTTTATGCAAGAAGATGTTAATCTCAAATTGCTTCGTTCCAAAGGAAATTATAGTATTGTGAATATGAAATTTACACTGATATTGTCGCTTGTTATATACTTTTTAACTAGTTAATTATTTGCTTAATGTAAACAATTTCAAGTACGTGTTGCTGACAGTTAAACTTTGCATTACGATTTCTACTACGTTGTAGTTAACTATATTTCAGCACAATTAAAGAATTTCGAACAGCCGCGCGGGATTAGCCGAGCGGTCTGAGGCGCTGCAGTCATGGGCTGTGCGGCTGGTCCCGGCGGAGGTTCGAGTCCTCCCTCGGGCATGGTTGTGTGCGTTTGTCCTTAGGATAATTTAGGTTATGTAGTGTGTAAGCTTAGGGACTCATGACCTTAGCAGTTAAGTCCCATAAGATTTCACACACATTAAAAAAAGAAAAAAAAATCAACAGATAGTCGTATGGCCACCTAGAACTAGACTTTTGTTTCCCTAAACCTATTAAATACAATGCCACGTTAGCTACATCTACATCTACATCTACATCCATACTCCGCAAGCCACCTGACGGTGTGTGGCGGAGGGTACCTTCAGTACCTCTATCGGTTCTCCCTTCTATTCCAGTCTCGTATTGTTCGTGGAAACAAGGATTGTCGGTATGCCTCTGTGTGGGCTCTAATCTCTCTGATTTTATCCTCATGGTCTCTTCGCGAGATATACGTAGGAGGGAGCAATATACTGCTTGACTCTTCGGTGAAGGTATGTTCTCGAAACTTTGACAAAAGCCCGTACCGAGCTACTGAGCGTCTCTCCTGCAGAGTCTTCCACTGGAGTTTATCTATCATCTCCGTAACGCTTTCGCGATTACTAAATGATCCTGTTACGAAGCGCGCTGCTCTCCGTTGGATCTTCTCTATGTCTTGTATCAACCGTATCTGGTACGGATCCCACACTGCTGAGCAGTATTCAAGCAGTGGGCGAACAAGCGTACTGTAACCTACTTCCTTTGTTTTCGGATTGCATTTCCTTAGGATTCTTCCAATGAATCTCAGTCTGGCATCTGCTTTACCGACAATCAACATTATATGATCATTCCATTTTAAATCACTCCTAATGCGTACTCCCAGATAATTTATGGTATTAACTGCTTCCAGTTGCTGACCTGCTATTTTGTAGCTAAATGATAAAGGATCTATCTTTCTGTGTATTCCCAGCACATTACACTTGTCTACATTGAGATTCAGTTGCCATTCCCTACACCATGCGTCAATTCGCTGCAGATCCTCCTGCATTTCAGTACAATTTTCCATTGTTACAACCTCTCGATACACCACAGCATCATCTGCAAAAAGCCTCAGTGAACTTCCGATGTCATCCACCAGGTCATTTATGTATATTGTGAATAGCAACGGTCCTATGACACTCCCCTGCGGCACACCTGAAATTACTCTTACTTCGGAAGACTTCTCTCCATTGAGAATAACATGCTGCGTCCTGTTATCTAGGAACTCCTCAATCCAATGACACAATTGGTCTGATAGTCCATATGCTCTTACTTTGTTCATTAAACGACTGTGGGGAACCGTATCGAACGCCTTGCGGAAGTCAAGAAACACGGCATCTACCTGTGAACCCGTGTCTACGGCCCTCTGAGTCTCGTGGACGAATAGCGCGAGCTGGGTTTCACATGACCGTCTTTTTCGAAACCCATGCTGATTCCTACAGAGTAGATTTCTAGTCTCCAGAAAAGTCATTATACTCGAACACATTACGTGTTCCAAAATTCTACAACTGATCGACGTTAGAGATATAGGTCTATAGTTCTGCACATCTGTTCGACGTCCCTTCTTGAAAACGGGGATGACCTGTGCCCTTTTCCAATCCTTTGGAACGCTACGCTCTTCTAGAGACCTACGGTACACCGCTGCAAGAAGGGGGGCAAGTTCCTTCGCGTACTCTGTGTAAAATTGAACTGGTATCCCATCAGGTCCAGAGGCCTTTCCTCTTTTGAGCGATTTTAATTGAGCTACTTCGCAAGTTTTTCTAGTTTCCTTTCCGCAACACTGCAGCAGCTACTTCTAACATAGCCCACTCAAATTCTTCATTTGTGTGGCTATAGTCGCTTTAACATAATGAAAAGAATTTAAAATCTGTCTTTGCAACTACTGTAAATTTTACTCACGTGAAATATCGTCAGTGGTGTAGAATGCAACATATTTACAATTTTGGTTTACTTCTATGTATAAAAACATTTCGTTGCAAAAGATGCTCAGGCATGATTTTTACATATAGAATTGTTATTTGATTTCCGCTTACATCTGGACGTGTTGTCGGCTTGTATGGTTCAAACGGCTCTGAGCACTATGGGACTTAACATAGGAGGTCATCAGTCCCCTAAAACTTAGAACTACTTAAACCCCAACCTAATGACACCACACACATCCATGCTCGGGCAGGATTCGAACCTAAGACCGTAGCGGTAGAGCGATTCCAGAATGAAGCGCCTAGAACCGCTCGGCCACTGCGGCCGCCGGTCATGCATGGATATGTGGTAATAGAACAGCATAACGCCTTCCCCTTTGTTGGAACGACATGTGCCACTTGTTGTCGCACAAGGTTCTGACCTGCTGCCCTACGTCTTCCAGTACGGGGTGTAAGCAACGTCTCCGTCCCGTGAAGGCGATCGCTGGCGTTAAGCAGGGAATCTGGATTCGAGGCCCAGCTCGGCACATTCATTCTCGTCGTTCTCTTATACAGCTGACAGTAGTTCGTATTTGCAACTGCGAGTACATGACACGTAGTCCATTTTTTCCTTTTTTTCGTCGTTTTCCAGCAGTCATTTTCAGAAACCTCGCAGGTACTTGTGTAAGTAGGCTGTTTATGTTTTCTTATTGGCAACGTTACGTAGCGCTCTGTATGAAAATCACTGGCTGTGCTGTGTGCAGTCTGTGGCTAGTTTGCATTGTTGTCTGCCATTGTAGTGTTGGGCAGCGGCATCTGGATGTGAACAGCGCGTAGCGTTGCGCAGTTGGAGGTGAGCCGCCAGCAGTGGTGGATGTGGGAAATGAGATGGCGGATTTTTGAGTACAGAATGGATATTATGAACTGCTATGTATATTATGCTTTTTCAACACTATTAACGTAAATACATTGTTTGTTCTCTATTAAAATCTTTCATTTGCTAACTATCCCTATCAGTAGTTAGTGCCTTCTGTAGTTTGAATCTTTTATTTAGCTGGCAGTAGTGGCGCTCGCTGCATTGCAGTAGTTCGAGTAACGAAGATTTTTGTGAGGTAAGTGATTTGTGAAAGGTACAGGTTAATGTTAATCAGGGCCATTCCTTTGTACGGATTTCTGAAAGTCAGATTGCGTAGCGCTAAAAATATTGTGTGTCAGTTTAAGCACAGTCTTGTATAAATTTCTCTAAGGGGACGTTTCACTTGTGAATAACCCTGCACACATTCTTTCCGAGACAGTGGTATGAGGCAATCGGCGCCACTCCTCGCTGTAGTGTTTGGATGCACTACGAACGCGTTTGGCGATACCAGGTCACTGTGCCCAGGGGTGACGTACCGAGCGCGCGTGCTGCGGGCTTTAGCGGCACTGGGGGCAGCGATAGCAGGTGCGTAATGCCCCCGCGGCGCCTATTCATAACGGCGCGGCCATGCTGACGTCACGGGCGGCCCTTCTGTATGGGGAGCGCTGACGCGGCCCTTTGTGGGCGGCGCCAGCGGCCGCACCTGAACGCCGATTAATAAGCGCTATTCGCGGCGCCGCCGACGCCGACGCCGACGCCGGCGCCAGAGGCGTCTAGACGCGACTCCAGCCGTAGTACGTCTTCAGAAGTGGCAGCGACAGGACTGCGTGCCAAGTTCACACCTGGACGCAGACCTTCAACGTCTGAGACTGGCCGAAAGAGCCTGTTAACGTACCAGGGAATAGGCTAAAATAACAAAATGAAGAGATCGATACCAACCCCATATTGTACCATACGATACACTTAGGGGTTTGTAGTTCACGATACATGTTTACAGAGTAATTAAGCGATACACGTGGGCTTATGTAGAAATAATGTTACTTCTGCTTTTCGTCGCTTTCGCCTGCAAAATCTCGATCGCATTGCTTTGAAATTCTGCAATAGCCTTACGTTTCGGCTAAATATCGCTATTGTTAGACGAGCATTCACTCCTCGTTTACGTAGTTGAGTACACCATCGCAGGCGCTCCTGTCTGCGATGCAGCGTCAAGTGTAACCGCAGTCATGGTCTACGAGATGATAGTCCATGCTGCTGCAAACGTCGTCGAACTGTTCGTGCAGATGGTTGTTATCTTGTAAATGTCCCCATATGTTGACTCGGGGATCGAGACGTGGCTGCACGATCCGTTACAGCCATGCGGATAAGATGCCTGCAATCTCGACTGCTAGTGATACGAGGCCGTTGGGATCCAGCACGGCGTTCCGTATTACCCTCCTGAACCAACCGATTCCATATTCTGCTAATAGTCATGGGATCTCGACCAACGCGAGCAGCAATGTCGCGTTACGATAAAACCCAATCGCGATAGGCTACAATCCGACCTTTATCAAAGTCGAAAACGTGATGGTACGCATTTCTCCTCCTTACACGAGGCATCACAACAACGTTTCACCAGGCAACGCTGGTCAACTCAGCACGTTGTAGGTGTCGCCAAGGGTGCCAACCTTATGTGAATGCTCTGGAAAGGTAATGATTTGCGTATCACAGCATCTTCTTCCTATCTGTCAAATTTCGCTTCTGTAGCACGTCGTCTTCTTGGTGTAGCAATTTTAATGGCCAGTAGTGTACAATAAAAAATGCCATAAACATGTGTCCAATTTTTATTGAATTCAGAGATACAGGTGGGTCCAAAGCATTTTCGTTTCGTGTGTTGGTGCACCGGTCGCAAACGGCGTATTCGCATCGAATGCCAGCAGTGTAGACTGTTGGTGTTCGCTTTGTGAAGTCGTTCTTTAGTTTACATTGAAATTTACATTGTGATTTGTTGCCCATGTCTACTGTACTGTAACGTGTAAACATGCCGCAGGTATTTACACATGCTGAGTATGCCGACATGGTATCTGTGTATTGGTTTTGTAGTGTAAACGATGCTGCTGCTTGTAGGGAATACGACATTCGATTTCCTAACCGCAGACTACCAGATTCAAGAGTGTTCACTCTTGGGTTCAATACACTCTGTGACACTGGTACAGGTACATCTGAACGTGTAAATGAACAGACTGTGGATGAAGTGTAAGACATTATTCAATCTGTAAAACGTAGTCCTTCTACGAACACACGTACAATTTCTGCACATATCGCTGTTTCACATTCAAGAGCATGGAGGATATTACGTATGCACGGGTTCCATCCTTATCATTTACAGCTCATTCAACAATTTCGAGCAGGAGATGAAAATAGACGATTGGAATTTTGTCATTGGATACTTGAAAATGGCCAGGTAATCCCATTTTCACTCTTCACTGATGAAACAATTTTCACTCGTGACAGCATCAGTAACAACCGAATTTCACATCAGTCGTCTAAAGAAAACCCACTTGACATCGTGGAGACACATTTTCAAGAACGCCTCTCTGTAAATGTGTGTTGTGGTTTGTCAGACAGTCAGTTCAATGGGCCTGTTGACTTACCGCATCGTCTTACAGAACTCCGTTATTTACACTTTCTTGAAAAGGAGCTTTCGGCATTATTGTAAGAGATTCCTTTGGCTAAAAGAATGGCTATGTTGATCCAGCACGACGGAGCTCCTGCACAGTTAAGTCGTCGTGTAACACATCGTCTAAGCCTGACATTCCTCGGAAGACAGACCACCAAGTACCCCGGACCTAAACCCTTTGGAGTTATTTCGGTGGGGATAGTTGAAAAGCGAAAAAGTAAACACAAGAGCCGATTTAACCGTTCGGATTACCAGTGGTGCAGTCCTCTTAAAAGAATGCAAAGACACCCTCTGAAGAGCTACACATGTTAGTACGAGAAGTCAAAGGTGCATTGGAACTGGCGGTGAAATTTTTGAAAAATCAATTGTGAACAATCTCGTTTTCCTTTGCTTTAAGTTTGTTTGAGTTAGGAACTAATAGCTGTATCGCTGTACTCAATAAAAATTGGACACATGGTATATGCCATTTTCTGTTGCAATTCGTCTATGCTACCACATTCTAAAATATTTACCATTTCTCCTGAAACATCCTGTATTTTGTAGTGTTTAGCCTACATAATTTATACGTTATTTTCATCGCTTCGTCGGTTGTAAGTCCGATATGTTCAGTGAACTTCAACTTGTCGTCGATACACACGGCACACAACAGCTGCTCGCAGTTCCTGTAAGTCTATGAGATAATCTTCGCATAAGGTTTTTCATAACTCCAAACAGATGATAATCAGAAAGGGAGAAGTCACGTGAAGACGGTGGGTGTGGCAGTGACTGGAACCCCATTTCAGCGATAGTAACGGTGGTATTCCGACTCTTACAGGGACGAGCGTTTTAGTGTTGCACGCGACCGCTACGGTCGCAGGTTCGAATCCTGCCTCTAGCATGGATGTGAGTGATGTCCTTAGATTAGTTACGTTTAAGTAGTCCTAGGGGACTGATGACCTCAGATGTTAAGTCCCATAGTGCTCAGAGCCATTTGAACCATTTGTAGTGTTGCAAGATCGCTTTTCGTGGCGGTGCACTCTCTCTCCATGCACTGCCATCAGTCGCCCCTCCTTCCACAGAAACCATGTCGTCCAGCGCTGCCCTTCATGGCCACACTCCATGTTGCCCGCTCACGTATTTACAGCAACTGGGAAATGGGCTGTACTGTGCAGAAATCACACTTTTGGTAATTGCCCTGCCACCTACAATTAGACCAACATACTTTCATTCTGTAATGATGAGTAAAATGGGTACTATTAACGTTGGGAAAAAATCAAGTGTACATCCATATGGGCCACACCTCGCATTATTGTCCCGTTCTCAACATGCAACCACACTTACAACTAGATTCTTTTTCAGTCTTAGTTTGCAAATAAAAATTCTTATTTGAACTATTAGTAGGTTTCCAATAGATATTATTTTAGGTTAAATTTAAAACTTACTTTACTATCGGACATTATCTATATACTGTGAAGGTACGCTTGAAATGTCTAACTCCTCGAAGAGGCAACTGCAAGATGACAGCAGGTGAACATCACATGTTACTATAGCCAACATATTCGTCCGGAGACAACAGCAACTGTATTGATATTTAAAACAAATTTGATTTGTATTTATTTTTCAGTCCCTGTTCAACATTGTTTTTACATCATTATTAGTTTCGATCTCTCTTGGTCATATTCAGCACCAGCAACACGCATGTCTGAATCCGAGCCTCATATCACTAATTACAGTTACTCTTACTTTTTCCTATATTAATAACTACTCCATCTAGTTCCACTAAGCGGGAATTACTTATCGATTGTCGTATATTCGCTGTCTTCATTCGCCTTGTACAGCTAGAAAACACATCGGTTTTCTATGGTTTTTGTTAACCGAATAAGTCAGTTCTTCACATTCGTATGATGTCTTTTATAGTTTGGCGACGTTAACAGGAACTGTACTCAAACTAGGAAGATCCTAGAGAACAACAACGTTTAGCACGTACAAATTAATTTTACATAGCAGCAACATTCTTCAGGTTGACACTAAGCCGCGCAGCGATTTGCGAATTTCTTAAACCAACCAATTTAGATTGGTTACTACAGTAAAATGCATGAATCAACTATAGTTCTCATACTCAGTGACAAGGACTATTCATCGTAACAGCACAGGCGCGACAGAAAAGCAGCGATGGGGTCAATGATGCAACAGCGTGTGTAGAGCAGACGCCTCTGAAATCCTGTTCCTCTCGGCGGCTTAGCTAGCTGATTTCTCTAGTCGGCAACCACTATAACATGCAGTTCATTCTGGTTACACCTTTTCATGTCCCATCAAGACGGCAGGTGTTCAGGCAGACGCGTTACGACTAGGAAAGAGTACATGGACGTGTATTGAATCCAAAATAATAGAGCTCAAGTTCACCACGATTGCAGAAAAAAGTATTTGAAAGACATCAAAAATTTTATGCCTTATTGCGACAATGTTCGCGAAATCTTAGGGAAGATCCAGACCAAATGTGTTTAACACGAAAGCAGTAGTTCCGCATTCTTGAACGTGATTGCTTCACAACAAGAGAGAGAGAGAGAGAGAGAGAGAGAGAGAGAGAGAGAAAATGTGTGTGTCGCTGAAGCCATTCATCCACAATACAAATGTTCCATACGTCCTTTCATGTTATAAATTGAGTTAGCATCAACAATCGTCACCAAATCATTGTCTCCAACCTCAAGCACTGGCATTAGAAGACGTCAAGATTAATGTCCGTCTTCCTTTATTCCTCTAGTGTTTCTATGTTGGCTGGATCAGCATCGTCCTTTAGCTTCCACCAAGTCAGTTGCCCACGAAATAACTTGGCAGACTAAAGCTGTGTGCCGCACCGAGACTCGAATTGGGGACCTTTGCCTTTCGCGGGCAAGTGCTCTACTGACTTTCCCACGAAAGGCAAAGGTCCCGATTTAGAGTCTCGGTCCGGCAAACAGTTTTAATCTGCCAAGAAGTTTTCATATCAACGCACACTCCGCTGCAGAGTGAAAATTTCATTCAGTTGCTCATGTTATTCCAATTTAGGCATACAGGTTCATCTCTTCCAGCAGAGGGAAACCGGCTGCTATCGACTGCTCCTCTTGTGTTAGAGACCGTGTGAGATTTCTAAATAACTTACTTCCTGTGGTATATAAAGACTTGCTCAAAATTATATCTTTCAGGCCACAGTCAAGTTCAGCCATTTTATATAATAAGGTAAGTGTTTCAGAAGTTTATGTACCAACATTATCAGAGCCTTTGTTAGCTAAAACAAGCTTCAGTTGAGAGTACCAAGGATTGTTTTTTTTTCCCTTATGAATTGTAAATGATTATATAGGATAAATAATGTAAGAGACTTTGTATGTGATGCTGTAATTAAAATACCTAACACATGAAACAGTTGACATGATCGGTGATGTGCTCGCTATATAATACTATTCTCACTTTATAATACTATTCTGTATAATACTATTTTATTAATGACACGATTTTACGCTGTAAACTATTCCTTAACGATGAGTTATCGCAGACTAATGTTCAATAATGCGTCAGTAAATATAATTCAGAAAAAGCTTGTTTACTTTCTGATTCGTTTCTCTCAGTAACGTACCATGCGCCATAGTTCAACGGCAGTTGAACTGAGTCGTTTAAAAAGTTCTAAAATGTATTTTGACTTTCAGAATAAGCCTGTCTCCTAGCGCGACAGGTTTCGGCTCATTTTTCATATTGTGCAAAAGTGAAACATAAAGATGCAAGATACTAGCCTTTCACAAAGGTCCAAAATTTTCTGCTGCTTGAACCACAGCGTCACAAATCTACCGATATCAGCCAATACCGTACTACGAACAACGAAATTTCAAAGACAGTACCATAATGCGTAAAGCAAAGGATCTGCTTTGTTCAGATATTGTAAACAGCCCTGGGTGTCGCTATTTCAATTCCAAGAAGACCAACTCTATAAAACGTCAGTTTCTTTTGGTAGTTTAACCTGTCAATAAGAAAGCTGGAAGCAGCAGAATACAAAAGAATGAAGGAGACAACGGAATAAAAGTTCTTTTGAAGAATAAAAGACGCAACTTGCAGGTGAACTTTCAAACTAGAACTTGTATCACGACTATATACAGAGAACAGTATTCTGGTTTCAATTTTCGTTGGTAAATTGGCTGGAGAATTTCCCCGAAGCAACGTAAGACGTCGGACAGAAAGAAAGAAGGAGGGTAAACAAATTACCTGGTCTTCTGAGTGTCAGTGCATTAAGAACACACGATAGCACTACAAAAGCGGCCAACAAAATGACTCCTTTCTGCCCGACTCTTTGTAACGCTTCGGTGTTGAAACGTTGTATTAAACAGGTTCTAGTGGGAAGCTGTAAAGTGGTACAAAGAAAAAAACCGTACGCACTTCGCGCCAGCTCTCTCTGTAGTAGTGACCCAAGTAGATACGACAAGACAACAAAAAGAGGGCACATATTTCTGATCTCCAGGTATCTAAAGGAATTTCGTACAAGAAGCGTGAAAAAATGTATCTAATTAGTTGGAACTCTGGATAAGCTGACGTTTAACTTCATATTTCTTTACGTACTACACGAACATGTAATAAAAAATGGGGGTTCCTATTTTAAAAAAAAACGCAGTTGATATCCGTTTGACCGATGGCAGCGCCATCTAGCGGGCCAACCATAGCGCCATCTGGTTTCCCCCTTCAAATGGCTCTGAGCACTATGGGACTCAACTGCGGAGGTCATTAGTCCCCTAGAACTTAGAACTAGTTAAACCTAACTAACCTAAGGACATCACAAACATCCATGCCCGAGGCAGGATTCGAACCTGCGACCGTAGCGGTCTTGCGGTTCCAGACTGCAGCGCCTTTAACCGCACGGCCACTGCGGCCGGCTATTTCCCCCTTCAAGCTAGACAAGTTTCGTTCTTTGTAGTTTTTTTCGTTTGGCGCTTATTTCGTAAGATATTTGGCCCGGTAACGATCAATGGACCATCCTGTATATATATTTGATGGACACTAAAAAAGAACTCCGTCTTCAGGCCACGAGTGACCTACCGGGACCATCCGACCGCCGTGTCACCCTTAGAGGAGGATGCGGATAGGAGGGGCGTGGCGCCAGCACACCGCTCTGCCAGTCGTAAGATGGTATTCTTGACCGAAGCCGCTACTATTCGGTCGAGTAGCTCCTCAATTGGCATCACGAGACTGAGTGCACCCCGAAAAATGGCAGCAGCGAATGGTAGCTGGATGGTCAGCCATCCAAGCGCCTGCCACGCCCAACAGCGCTTAACTTCGGTGACCTCACGGGAACCGGTGTATCCACTGCGGCAAGGTCGTTGCCATATATATTTGATGGAACATTAGATTATTTTTAGGAAATTTAGTACCGTATCTTTTTTCGTGACGAGAAAGAAAAATCAGTTTCATTCGTTGAATAATACATTAGCAGAAAATTGCATAATATCTACTATATGTTGGTCTACTACCACATTTTCTCGAATAGACCATTTGAATGACCTGTCATACACGTCTCCGTTCTAGCTACACGTATTCATTCTCCACAAATAAATACATCAGCTGTAAGGTTACCATACGAAGCAAGATTCACATCTTTCCAACATCCTTTTAATAATGAAAGTTTATTTTCTGGTATTTTGTCGTTCATTACGACGTAGCGCCACAGATAAGCACGACGACACCGCCTCTCAACTACTAACTGTGAGCGACTGACGACCACTGCACTCAGCAGCTTTCACCGCTGCATATAAAACAAAATCTGAATTTGTGGTTAGGTAAGTTCATTGCCAATTAATTTCCTGAATTACTTGTTTCTCTCATCAACGTGGAATTAAGTACTCAAAACGATTCTCTAACCCATCTGGCGGTCTGTGGGGCTTCCATTACTTTTAAAATATCATGTCTCCTTCGCTATAGTAGTATCTGTACCCGCCACCTCCGATTCGTTAAGGAATCAAACTCCCAGATGCAAAACAGCTATGCAAGCATACTACGTCACATCTGCTCTTCGCAGAATTTGTCGATCGGGAAATATGTTCGACAAGTTAAAATGATGCAAAATGTTCGAAATACTGAAAAACTGGGAGAAAGTTATAGTTGTAAACGCATAACACAAAATATGTACAAGAGCCGAACGGACGCAAGAGCAAAAACGCAGTATTCCGGTTAAAAAGGGATTAAGATACGGATATAGCCTTTCGCCCTACTGTTTATACAGGGTATTTCAAAAATGACCGGTATATTTGAAACGGCAATACAAACTAAACGAGCAGCCATAGAAATACACCGTTTGTTGCAATATGCTTGGGATAACAGTACATTTTCAGGCGGACAAACTTTCGAAATTACAGTAGTTACAATTGTCAACAACAGATGGCGCTGCCGTCTGGGAAACTCTATAGTACGATATTTTCCACATATCCACCATGCGTAGCAATAATATGGCGTAGTCTCTGAATGAAATTACCCGAAACCTTTGACAACGTGTCTGGCGGAATGGCTTCACATGCAGATGAGATGTACTGCTTCAGCTGTTCAATTGTGTCTGGCGAACAGGGAGGCCAATCCACGCCGCCTCCTGTATGTTTCGGACAGCCCGAAGCAATCACACGATCATCGAAATATTCATTCAGGAAATTAAAGACGTCGGCCGTGCGATGTGGCCGGGCACCATCTTGCATAAACCACGAGGTGTTCGCAGTGTCGTCTAAGGCAGTTTGTACCGCCACAAATTCACGAAGAATGTCCAGATAGCGTGATGCAGTAATCGTTTCGGATCTGAAAAATGGGCCAATGATTCCTTTGGAAGAAATGGCGGCCCAAACCAGTACTTTTTGAGGATGCAGGGACGATGGGACTGCAACATGGGGCTTTTCGGTTCCCCATATGCGCCAGTTCTGTTTATTGACGAAGCCGTCCAGGTAAAAATAAGCTTCGTCAGTAAACCAAATGCTGCCCACATGCATATCGCCGTCATCAATCCTGTGCACTATATCGTTAGCGAATGTCTCTCGTGCAGCAATGGTAGCGGCGCTGAGGGGTTGACGCGTTTGAATTTTGTATGGATAGAGGTGTAAACTCTGGCGCATGAGACGATACGTGGACGTTGGCGTCATTTGGACCGCAGCTGCAACACGGCGAACGGAAACCCGAGGCCGCTGTTGGATCACCTGCGGCACTAGCTGCGCGTTGCCCTCTGTGGTTGCCGTACGCGGTCGCCCTACCTTTCCAGCACGTTCATCCGTCACGTTCCCAGTCCGTTGAAATTTTTCAAACAGATCCTTTATTGTATTGCTTTTCAGTCCTTTGGTTACATTAAACCTCCGTTGAAAACTTCGTCTTGTTGCAACGACACTGTCTTCTAGGCGGTGGAATTCCAGCACCAGAAAAATCCTCTGTTCTAAGGAATAAACCATGTTGTCCACAGCACACTTGCACGTTGTGAACAGCACACGCTTACAGCAGAAAGACGACGTACAGAATGGCGCACCCACAGACTGCGTTGTCTTCTATATCTTTCACATCACTTGCAGCGCCATCTGTTGTTGAAAACTGTAACTACTGTAATTTCGAAAGTTTGTCCGCCTGAAAATGTACTGTTGTCCCAAGCATATTGCAACAAACGGTGTATTTCTATCGCTGCTCGTTTAGTTTTTATTGCCGTTTCAAATACACCGGTCATTTTTGAAACACCCTGTATATGGAAGAGGCAATGACTGACATGAAAATTGGATTAAAACGCAAAGTGAAAGAATATCAATGATTAGATTCGCCGATGACATTGGTATCCTCAGCAAAAGTGAAGAATAATTACAAGACGTGAATGACCAGGCCAGTGGGTACAGAATGTGTACGGAGAGTGAACCGAAGAAAGACGAAAGGAATGAGAAGTAGGAGAAATGTAAGAGACATATTTAACAACAAAATTGGTGACCACCAAACAGACGAAGTTAAGGAAAGCTGCTACCTTGGAAGCAAAATAACACATGACGAACGAAGTAAGAAGCATATAAAAACGCAAATTAACACAGACAAAGAGGGCATTACTGGTCAAGAGATGACTGCTAGTACTGAACATCGGTCTTAATTTGAGGACGGAATTTCTGAGAATGTACGTTAGGAGCTCAGCATTGTATGGCAGTGAATCATGCACAGTGCGAAAGCAGGAAAAGAAGAGAATCGAAGCGTTTGGGATGAGTCCTATAGAATGACGAAAATTAAGTGGACAGATGAGGAATAAGGAGGTTCTCCGCAGAGTCGCGAGGAAAGGAATACATGGAAAACAATGACAAGAGGAAGGGACAGGACGGTAGCACATCTGTTAAGACACCAGGAAATAACTTCCACGGAATTAGAGGGAGCTGCAGAAGATCAAAACTGTAGGGGGAGACAGAGATTAGAATACATGCAACAAATAGGCCGTAGGGTGCAAGCGCTACTCTGAGATGACGAGATTGGCGTAAGAAAGGAATTCGCGGCAGATCGCATCAAACCCGTCAGAAGACTGATGATTCAAGAAAAGAAGTATCCAGAAGAATGTGTCGTACAATGATATAATTTTGCAAGTACATGAAACGTTGTGTCTGATGCTAAAGTTTTACTGCATGAACAACGAAATGTACAAAACTTTTTTATTTCATTACTTTTTGGGGAATTAGGTGTACCGTTGGGTTAAAGTCTCTAAGTGCTCTCTTTCGCAAATGCTTCATGAATATAGCCTGTGTAATTTGCACGCCATGAGTTATGCTGCCTCAAGGCACATACAGTGTTCCTAACTTAAAAACTTCACTTAGTGTGTCAAACATTTAACGTAGAATTACACCGTTTAATATGTAGATTATGACAGCACTTAAAAGTTTTTAAATACTTACATGAAATAGTGAATCTCAAATTTTTGCTGTGCCTGGAATTCGTCAGGTAGGCGACTTGTAACAGGAAATGGGTGACTATAATATAAACTCTAAGACAAGAAAAAAGACAGAGCACGAAGGAATTAATCGAATGGGACGGAAATTGGTAGATGTGATACATATGTACAGGCAAAAAAGTGACTGCAATTTCAGAAACACTGGATGATTCATTCAAGAGCAAGAGCTTCACAAATTGAGCAAGTCAGTAAGACTTTGGTCCATCTCTGACGATAATGCAAGCAGTTATTCGGCTGGGCATTGATTGACAGAGTTTTTCTATGTCCTCGTGAGGGATATTGTGCCAAATTCAGTCCAACTGACACTTTGGATCGTCAAAATCACGAGGTTGTTTCAGGACCCTGCCCATAATTCGTCAACAGTTCCCAGTTGGGGAGGTATCTGGCGAACTTGCTTGCCAAAGTTAGGTTTGGCCAGCATGAAGACAAGCAGTAGAAACTGACGCTGTGTACGGGAGGGAATTATAAGGCTGACATGTAAGCAAAGATTGGCTTGCCATGAAAGGCAATCAAATGTGGTGCAGAACATCGCGATCTATCACTGTGCTGTAAGAGTGCTGCGGTTAACAACCAAAGAGATTCTGCCATGAAATGCATTGGCACCCCAGACCGTCACTCATGGTTGTAGCGCCATACGGCGGGTGGCAGTCAGGTAGGTATCCAACTGCTGTCTGGGACGTCTCCAGACATTCTGTCGCTAGTCTTTGGAGCTCAGTTCGAAGTGGGACTATGTGGTGTCACTTATCGATACAACCCCATGGCCTATCAAGGTTGGTAACAGAATGGCAAGTTTCTATTTGACGCCGATAGCGGTTGAATGGGATCTGGAGGATCTGAGCCACACCTGCTGCAGCTCTGCGCTATGAGCGGTCTCTCACGGGCGGCAGAACGGCTGGCGGCAGTCACTCGGTGTGCGGACATTTGCCACACCGGACATTTGCCACGATTTTACCTGCTCCGAAGGGTCGGGTCCCTTGTCCCCCCCTCCTCCTCCTCATCGCTGTCGCGCAGTAAAGGTAGTTACTGAGCCTTTCCGCTGGTTTACTTAACATAGGACCAGAATGTCTTTGGATTTTCCGCCACATTTCTAGAGAGACCTTGAAAGGTGGCTACACTGAGTCACAGCGCCAGAGATTGCGCCAAAGAGTATTATTCAGCCGCCTCCACTGGCAGTGTTTGTTGAGAAGTTGTCGTGGAGAGTGCTTGTTGAGAAGTTGCCGTGGGCGGTAGGAGTTCTGATGTAGCCGTGACTAGTTGTGAGCATGTTGTGTGCAGTTGTTCTGATGGGCTAGACAGCCGATGCTGTTCGATTGCGGATATTGTAATGATCAGAGCATATGTTTCGTCAATATATATGAAGATAAAGAAAATTTTTTTATTTCAAATGTCCTAACTAACAATGTCTCTTGGTCACAGGTTCAGTCAACAAAGCATCTGGCTTGTGTTCATGTATTAGAGTGTAACTCTGGTTTCTATGTGCAATTGTAGTATTTTTGGTTTTTTTTAATTACTTCATTGTAGATGGCGTTTAAAGCATGTTGTCGTATTGAGGAAGAACTGTGCCAGATGTGTACGTTGAATCACACTTCCACACACAGAACAGTTACATTTGTGCTTTGTTGTTTCGTAGCTTTTATAGTTGCTGGGGACTTAATTAATTAATTGTGTTAACGGAAGTTTTCTTTCATTCTTTGTTGTTATTCTATGCAGTCAGATTGCGTACTAATACCAGTCAGGGCCAACCGGTTACGAGACTGCGTAACTGGACAGACAGCGACTAAAATTAAAAGTATTTGCATTATATTTAATTAAGCCCCCATGCAACCTTCGTTTCAGAAACTATTAAATGCATCTCGCATTGAAATCCGCACCAAATTTCGAGCCGCAGTAAAACTTCGCCAATCTTGGAGATTTTGCGTTCGTCTAACTTATAGGTGCCTTTTTCGGTGCTCCTGCAGCAGCTTTCTGTCGTGTTTTGTGTACCATGGGGAATCAGTTATGTCTCTTATTAATTTATTTGGTATGAATCTCTCGAGTGCTGTTGATACTAATTCTTCGAACATAGACCACATATGGTCTTGACTTACATAGCTTGGACAGATTGGAGACTGTATCTTAGAAAGACGTCAACCGAATTCGTAGCTGCTTTTATAAATTAGATATATTTCGCGTTTAGTTTTGGTGAATTTCTTTATTACAGAATTGAGCCTCGCTACGACTGTAATCCCTGTATCCGTCGTGATGTTCAGGATTACTTGTGGTTAAGAGGTCAAGTGGGTTTTCGTAACCATTTACAGTTTGAATGGCCTCATGAACTAATTGTTCAAAATAATTTTAAAAAAGCATTTAGAACAATAACGGAAGTTCTTTTCTATGTACAATGGGGTCTGAAAATTTATTTTCTTCAACATACGGTAGATTGAAGCCACTGCCAACTATAATTGTGTGAGTGGGGTAACTATTTGTGATGAGACTCAAGTTTTCTTTGAAATCATCAGCAACTGTTTCATCTGAGACCGGAAGGCGGTAAAAGGATTCAGTTATTGATTTATTCCTGTTGTCGAATATAACCTCTGCCCATGTTAAGTCAAAGAAACTACCTGCTTCAATATCGCTTGTGAGCTGAAACACATATTACATTATTTTTCCTTAAGTTGTGCTTCTTGTTTCCGTTGTAGTGCAGATCATTACAATTACGGCTTTTCCCTCCAAAACCTAGGATGCTTTCTTTGTGATGCTGCAAATACCAGAGCTAAACAATGTAGAACAACAACGTACGTTATAAGCATAGCATTCTGTATTACTTCATTTCCTTATTTCTATCATTTTAAAATTGTGCGTCGACTTTAGATGACATGTCAATCCTAGATGTTCTTATCTCTATTTAGTGAAGGTATTTTCAGTCATGTTTCGAACATTGTCCCGCTACACTTTATTAACTAATGTTTCGCCGCAAGAGATATCTGATTTTACAGAGTAAATTAATATGGAGTATGTCGTTCTTCTTTTCAAACATTCACATCTCTATTTCTTCTTTCCTTATTGTCTTTTGGGCATGCAGTCCGTCCAGTACAGCGAACCTCATCCTAGTTGCTACTGTACGAGCTGGACTAATTCTTGCTGCGTTATTTTTAATGAGTCTCCGTACACTTGGAGACATATAACATGAGTATATCTTTCTTTTGTAGTTCAACTGAGTGCCCAACGGCCAAATATTCCGTAACGTTTTGGTGTTTTTCGCCTTGTGCCTCTGTGGCGGAATTTTCTCAGAATTACCAGAGTAGTACACCTTAGTGCTTACACATTAAGTTGTTTAAATGGCCCACTAAAGGTGTACAAAGTTTGAAGTAAATCCGTAATCACAACGTAGTGGCCTCCCATTGTGAGACTGGATTCTGTGGAGGTTACACTACTGTAAAAATTAAGTCTCCATCACTAGAACAATGCTCCATTCATTTGTGCAACCTCCGTTATTACACAACTACCCAAATTTCGATTCAGTGTACACTTCAATCCCAAAGAAAGCACGTGTTGGCAGATGTGAAAATTACCGAACTATCAGTTTAATAAGTCACAGCTGCAAAATAATAACGCGAATTGTTTACAGACGAATGGAAAAACTGGTAGAATTCGACCTCGGGGAAGATCAGTTTAGATTCCGTAGAAATGTCGGAACATGTGAGGCAATACTGACCTTACGGCTTATCTTAGAAGAAAGATTAAGGAAAGACAAACCTACGTTTCTAGCATTTGTAGACATAGAGAAAGCTTTTGACAATGTTGACTGGAACACTCTCTTTCAAATTCTAAAGATGGCAGGGGTAAAATACAGGGAGCGAGAGGCTATTTACAATTTGTACAGAAACCAGATGGCAGTTATAAGAGTCGAGGGGTATGAAAGGGAAGCAGTGGTTGGGAAGGGAGTGAGACAGGGTTGTAGCCTCTCCTCGAAGTTATTCAATCTGTATATTGAGCAAGCAGTAAAGGAAACGAAAGAAAAATTCGGAGTAGGTATTAAAATCCATGGAGAAGAAATAAAAACTTTGAGGTTCGCCGATGACATTGTAATTCTGTCAGAGACAGCAAAGGACTTGCAAGAGCAGTTGAACGGAATGGACAAGATGAGAAAAACGAGGATAATGAAATGTAGTCGGGTGATGCTGAGGGACTTAGATTAGGAAATGAGACACTTAAAGTAGTAAAGGAGATTTGCTATTAGGGAAGCAAAATAACTGATGATGGTCGAAGTAGAGAGGATATAAAATGTAGACTGGCAATGGCAAGGAAAGCGTTTCTCAAGAAGAGGAATTTGTTAACATCGAGTATAGATTTAAGTGTCAGGAAGTCGTGTCTGAAAGTATTTGTATGGAGTGTAGCGATGTATGGAAGTGAAACATGGACGATAAATAGTTTGGACAAGAAGAGAACAGCAGCTTTCGAAATGTGGTGCTACGGAAGAATGCTGAAGATTAGATGGGTAGATCACGTAACTAATGAGGAGGTATTGAATAGAATAGGGGAGAAGAGGATTTTGTGGCACATCTTGACAAGAAGAAGGGACCGGTTGGTAGGGCACGTTCTGAGGCATCAAGGGATCACAAATTTAGCATTGGAGGGCAGCGTGGAGGGTAAAAATCGTAGAGGGAGACCAAGAGATGAATACACTAAGCAGATTCAGAAGGATGTAGGTTGCAGTAAGTACTGGGAGATGAAGAAGCTTGCACAGGATAGATTAGCATGGAGAGGTGTATCAAACCAGACTAAGGACTGAAGACAACAACAACAGCAACAACAGTACACTTCATTATAAAGTACGGCCTTTCCTGGGAAACTCCTGTGGAGGTGTGGACAATCTGCTAATGTGTGGCACGCCTTGCGGCTTGTAGAGTTCTGTAGAATGAAGGCTTTCACGACCGGTTGACATGGCTGTTGATATACTTTCCGGGATGTGAGGTCGTGGTGCAAGAACTTTTCTGCTCCTTACGTTTCTTCCAGGACTGCGCTGGACTTCCTCAGAGGCGCTGCTCCGCTGAGTCTTGCCGACTGACTGGTCGGGTGTCTGAGAGCGACTTATATATTGTGAGAAAGGGGGGCGTGGTTCAGGTGACACGTGATGAGCAGTGATAATCCATAGCAAAGATAAGGTTGACTATCGATTACCACCTTGTCAAAGATAAAAATTGTTAGCAGTTTTGTAGAGCCACTGTCCATACATCGCTAAGTTTCATAGCCTCCTCTTTCCTATTAAAATTATCGTTATGTTTATAAATTTCGATAGCTTCTCTATAAAGGCGTGGATAGTAATTTAACGTTGTAGATAAAACTTTGGTATCCGAAAACTTCACTTGGTGGTTGCCGGGTTGAAGAGCATGTTCCGCTACAGCTGACTTTTCTATTTTTCCAAGTCGACAAAGACTTTTATGCTCTTTCAGTCGCGTGTTTACGCTTCTTTTGGTAGTACCAATGTAAACTTTACCACAGGTACATGGAATTTTATACACACCACATGTCGACAGAGGAAGGCGTTTATCCTTCACAGATCGTAGTACTTGACTTATTTTCTTAGTTGGCTTAAAGATCGGTTTTATGTCATGTTTTCGTAAAATCTTACCGGTCCGATCTGTTACTTTTTTAATAAAAGGGAGAACTACTGTATTTTTCTGTTGTTGTGGTTCATTCTTATCTTTTGGGTTTCTGTTCCTTGGACGCAAAATTCTATCTCTTTTCTTGAGTAGCCGTTCTTTTCAAAAGCCTGCTTCAGATGTTTCACTTCAGCATCCAAATGTTCAGGTGTACATATCCGTTCCGCTCGATCGACGAGACTTTTTATGACACCTCTATTTTGTTGAGGATGATGAAATTTATAAACATAACGATAATTTTAATAGGAAAGAGGAGGCTATAAAACTTAGCGATATATGGACAGTGGCTCTACAAAACTGCTAACAATTTTTATCTTTGACAAGGTGGTAATCGATAGTCAACCTTATCTTTGCTATGGATTGTCACTGCTCATCACGTGTCACCTGAACCACGCCCCCCTTTCTCACAATATATAAGTCGCTCTCAGACACCCGACTAGTCAGTCGGCAAGACTCAGCGGAGCAGCGCCTCTGAGGAAGTCCAGCGCAGTCCTGGACGAAACGTAAGGAGCAGAAAAGTTCTTGGACCACGACCTCACATCCCGGAAAGTATATCAACAGCCTTGTAGAGTTCTGTTTGTAAGCTCGGGAACGATTATGCCGGCGAGGAGTGGCCGGAGTCTGGAATCGCCTTGTTCACGCGGCCGTGTCTTCACTACGTGGCCGGGTGTCCCGCCAACGGCGTGTGCCGGGCGACTACGGGCGCGAGTGGGACGGCCGTGCGGTGTGCCACGCGGACGCAAATATTTGTCTGCCGCGCGTGGCGTGGCGCGGCAAACACGCGCGCTAGCGCAGGACCACGAATTAGCAGCCGCCGAGCCGGCAGCCACTTCACGCACTCGCCTCCCCCCACTACTTCGGCGAAGAGCAAGCGGCGTCTGGAGTGCGCGCGCCATCGGCTGGCCGATGTGCATTCTCGCCCGTATGTGCTGGGCACGTCCATCTCTTTGTTTGGAAGGGTCAGCTGCCTCTGTTGCTCGCTGGACGCCGACGAGTGGAGAACACGGCAAGTGCCATAATCCGATTTCTCCGAAACTACACTCAGTGGGAGAGGACTCAATAGAACATATGTATTGGCTTATCCGTGGTTACTCGACCGTTTGTCAGAAAAAGACGTTAAATTATTCAAAGTGATTTAGAGTATTCTTAAAGTACTAAAATCTCAGCAGAAATTTATTTATTTAACCTGAACAGATTAGGGCCATCAGACCCTCTCTTACATAGGACCTGTTGTGTACATAGTTTCGCGTAGTCAGCGTGTACACAACTTTCCCACTAGATCGCGCCCCGCAAAGCACAACAGCGCAAGCGCAGCGCTCGTCCGTCTCCGCACTACGAGATGGCGCTGTCTTAGAGACGGACCAAATTCTGCTTCCGCCGATCCGCGTATTAATACATCACGCAGCCAATGAGATTGCTGCTAACGCAGAACCTTTTCTCATCGCGGATCACACTCGCGCAGTGATACCTGAACGCGCGAGGTATTATAACGAGTGTACAGATTTCCGATTAGTCAGTCTGCATTTGTCTGCACTAGTCTGTACCAGTCTGCATTGGTCTGTGCCAGTCTACAGTCAAGTTGCAGTCTGCACCTAAGAAGATTATCATATTCCTGTACATAGCCATGAAGAGAAATGTTGTCAAGTATCAGAGATATGTGAGAATAAGATTAACGTACCAAGACCAAAGGAACTTCAGATTGTCAATTGTAAATAGCATCCAGAACCATGTCAAGTAATTTTTATGCGTGTTATTATTTTAATAAATGTGTATGAAAATTAATCAAGTTCTGTTTAATGTTGGTCACCATCAATCTGATACTCTAAGCGTTCAAGTGGTATTTCTATCGTCTGACCTAACGGCAGAAGATAAACATGCCACGATAAGACCAGGAGACATATTGCTGACACTCGCCTACTTCGTTAGAGTGACAAGTCAAATAATCTGAAGATCTTACAGTACGCACACCACAGGACCAGTGTTCCGCACATGCAGCATTTCACACATCAGAGTTTCATCATGAAAATAGTTTAAATAAGAAAATTAGATTACTCTAGTGACAATATGAATAAAGAGTAATGACTAAGACTTAATAAAGTAAATGCTGGCAGTGTTTTACAACAGGTGCTATACATACAAATTATGATAAAAGTAATAATAATAACAGTAAGAAAATCAAATAACAATGATAAACATATGAAAAATTGGCATTAGTAATGAAGATATTTGCAGATGTACACTCGACAGCAAAAAAAGTGGGTCACGCCTGAATTCCAACGTGTAGGCTGCAACTGAATGTATGCAACCAACATAGCATATCTGTATTGCACATCGTCGCAACCCTCCATAGTACCATCGTTGTAAGATACACAATGGGTACCGCTAGAGACTACTAGGGAACACCAGTCTTTATGACAGTCCGTCCAGATGTAAAGTAACACCACGGTAGTACAGAAGAGATAAGACAGTCCTTAACGTCTGTAAACTAAACTTAATTACAATAAGTGACATTTCAAACGTTATGAGACAACCAATTTTATCAAATAAATCGTTCAGTAATCCTTAGGCACAACTAAATATTTGAGACAGTATATGGATTTATAAAGTTGTATGGCAATTGGAAACAAGTTCTTTGCTGTCTAAAAGGTTTACCCAACACATGCTGAACGTTGTTCAACGTTCAACGGGGAGTGGTTTCGCATCAGTTATATGTAATATTAAGCAGTTAAAAGAAAACGTGATTAACGGCGGCAAGCACTCTACAGAAATCCCAACATTAACAGCAAATCACAAGTAATATAATTGTTCACATTACTCATCAACAGTTACTTGTACACAAAGAGGTTCGAATCCTGCCTCGGGCATGGATGTGTGTGATGTCCTTAAGTTAGTTAGGTTTAAGTAGTTCTAAGTTCTAGGGGACTGATAACCTGAGATGTTCAGTCCCATAGTGGTCGGAGCCATTTGAACCATTTTTTTGTACACAAAGTTGTACTTTAAACGACATGACCAATGTCTTTGTTCTGGATCCGGATGTAAACCTAGAACGTAAAGCCATTGTTAACCAAGCAAAGCTTTGTGCCTTATCGAGACTCGATCACTAGGCAGAAAGAGACGTCAAATATTCACGTTTGCACCAGTATCAGTTATCAATTCTCAACTTGAACGTAAATGACGATAATGTTTGTACGAAACCAGGAACCCTAACATGACAATTACCTTCTTGGTAATAACCTCGAAAGACGTTGTATGTTGTTGCATTGTCAAGGAACAAAGGATGCACATGTTTGAAATTGAAATTCCATCATGTAATGCTGGTGACAAGGATGCCAACCCAGCACCTCATCGGATTGTTGAATAAGTACGTAAAATTAGAATGTAGATATCACAGTTTGTCACCAGTATTGAGGTTGGAACCTTAAATGACGACTGAAGTTGTATTGCCTGACCGGGAATCGAACCCGGCGCCTACCGCCGTCGTTGTCTAACCAGGCACGTATTGTTTCAGAGACACTGAGTACATGTTAGAAGTGCACAAAACGTGTATTATATACTACGTATATACTATTATTTGGAGAAGCTGCCACCAAACCTGTTTACTTTTACATTCTGCTTAGTTGTCGTGGTTGAATACACTTTTTCTTAAGGCTACATCTAATGCAGAGCGCTTACAAGAAGGAAGAGTTTCCTGCGTCATGCTATTGCTAGCTAGGTGAAATATTTTGTGGTAGCTATGTATTTTTGAACCTATTGTTCGTCAAATATTTGAATGAATCGTCAACTGTAGGCGTGCCTGCACATGTTATAGCATAATAGCTGTAGCTGCGTTAGTTTATACTACAGACTTGGGTAGGTTAGGTGTAACTTTTGATCCTTCAAGGGGCGATCGTGGCCTTGCGGCCCGGGTCTGTACTAGCCGCGGCTCGCGAGTTACGGGCCAGCCAGGCTGGCCGAGGCGAGACGGAAGTGAGCGAGCTGGCGGTGGCGTTGGTGGGCCAACAGCCCGGGACGAGCCAGCACCGCTGCGCCGCATGCCTCTGCCTCTGCCACTCTGTTTGACGCAAATATGTTTACCTCCTCTCCTGGCATCAGTAGAAGAGCGGCAAGCAGAAATACACATCAGGCTGTCTGCCGTAATGGCTCACTGGGAGAGGTCTATTCGAGACAGAGTCGTCGCTCTCATTGAAGAATGAGGATGTTCCATCAGAGAAGCTGGCAGACGGTATAGCGTACCACGTACCACTGCAACGAGATGGTGGAGGATCTGCCTTGAAAGAGGCACCACCAACAGGGCTCCTGGCTCAGGCAGGAAGACAGTGAGCTCACAGCAGGAAGACAGGGACCTAGTGTCTAGGAGCAGAGAAAATCCCTTTCTGAACGCGAAGCATTTGCGGCGGACCACCAACTTCCCCGGCTCCAGTGACACGATTCGTCGAAGGCTGACGGACATTGGTCTGCACGCACGACGATCCGCCGTGAAACAAGAGCTCAGCGAAGACAACGTTTTATACCGGCTAGCATTTGCGGAGCTCCATCTGAGGGCGTCGTGGGACAACGTCATTTTCACTGATGAGAAGGTGTTTTCCACCAATAACGACGGTCCACGAATCGTTTATAGGCCGCAAGGGACTCGCCATCGACGCGAATATGTAACCACGACGAGAAGAAGTGGCCGGCTATCTGTTATCTGCTGGGATTGGATTTCTGCAAGAGGGGCGGGAATTCTTTACAGGATAGAAGGAACTCTGGACAGCGTGCAGTATGCCCACATTTTGGAAAATGTGATGCTTCCGTCAGTGCGAATGCTGTACGCAGAAGGAGACGTCACATTGGAAGAGGACCATTCTCCCATTTACAAGTCTGCATTTGTTCGGATACCAATCTCCACGATTGGCGTCAACGTCATGGACTGGCCGCCACGGGCGGCTGATATGAACCCCATGGGAAACATGTGGGCTGAGATCGCCAGAACATTAACAGAGAACTGGCCACGAAACCAACCAACTGCGGACGCTCTCTGGGACTGCGTCCTGGAAGCCTAGGAGGAAGTTGCTTCTTCAGGCTATTACGTCCGACGGCCTATACATTCTATGCCAAGACGCATGATACAAGTACAAAATAATGAAGGATTCTGGATAAAATATTAGAGTCCCTAAAATGTTTTGTTATGTCTTCTTTTTCGTCATTTTTCCTAATTGGGAGCTAGTGGAAGATCGCGTGGCAACGGAAACAATATGGGTTAAAAAAATGGTTCAAATGGCTCTGAGCACTATGGGACTTAACATCTGTGGTCGTCAGTCCCCTAGAACTTAGAACTACTTAAACCTAACTAACCTAAGGACATCACACACATCCATGCTCGAGGCAGGATTCGAACCTGCGACCGTAGCAGTCGCGCGGTTCCGGACTGAGCGCCTAGAACAATATGGGTTAGTTTTCCTTTGAGTTGCCTTTTTAATTCAAGTGGGTTTCTTTTGAATATACAGTTTCTTAAATATTCTGTTTTGATTTCATTTATACCCTGTCTAGATACTTACAAACTAATCAGCATAGATGGACTCTGCCACAGTAGTTTTTGTTATTTCAAATACATATCTCTCTTCCCCTCCATCCATGAATACACCATCCATCCTCCACACAATAGGCAAACGATTTCATATTATGTTTACTCGTTGTTAATATCTCCTCTATTCTCTCTCACACTCTCTCTCTCTGACACTATCGCCGCAAGTGCCCTTTTATTCCATCCCCCCAAAACTTTATAAACAAATCTAGCGGTTTCCATTGATGCTACATTTTCTCTTTTAATTGCTGCTGTCTTTACTCTCTATCATTCCTCTCAACACCTATGAAACCGTATTCTTTGATCTCCCCTTCCCTATAACCCATTCTTCTTTATGAAAACAGTCCTTCTTTATCTCTCGGTCCTAAGATAAAACGAACTGTGGCACACATCTAAGTAAGCAATACTTTGCAAGCATTTCACGCATATATTTTGCACTTCTGCACTTCTATCCATTCCCAGATCCCGCCCTCCTTCCTGTTACCCGTCCCTTGACATCTGCATCTACAGCTAAATGAATACTCTGCATTTCATAATTATGTGCTTGGCAGGGGGTTCTGTGGTCTGGTGAATTAATCTTCTATTGATGTGTAAAACGTGTAGGTTCACATCTCACGTCAGGCGTAGATTTTTAACACACACAAGTAACTCTCCTTCACCCCTAGTATCGCCAAGTGCAGAACGCCAGTAAGCTCCGTAGCTCAATATCCGCAGTACAGATAACATCCCTTCGCTGCCGACTGGGGCAGAGCGGCAATCGTTTGAGCTGTGACAGATGGAGAAACCCCGGAAGGCAGAGACTCTGTCACCAGCAAGCCGTCGTAAACTAGAAAACGTATTTCATTTAACGAACCAATGGCCATGTAAGCTCACAAGGCTCTTACTATATTTGAAACTGAGACGAAAATTGTGGTGTTGGACTGGGATTCGAATTCGATTTCACTGTGTTCCCCAAGATTGCAAACTCTTCTAGGCCTCCTCGAAAGGCACCGATCTGGCTTCGAATCCTGATCAACACAAAATATTCATTATTTCATTTCAAGCCCTAGCACGTGCACTCCGAACTATTGGTGAAAAATCGTTGCATTTTCAACGTCTCTTCGTGCGTTGTCAGCTGTAATGTGTTCGTTTCAACTCACAGCCCCATGGTGTGCTTTTTATCACAACATTACACGATCAAATGTTTCCTTACATCTTTTCAAGTTCAAACATTCCTCTCCATCCTACCGGTGAAAACGGATTTGGGTTTGACGTGGTGTTCGTTGTGATTACCAACGACGATATATTGTGGATTCAACTTCTAGCCAGCAGAGTATTTTCCATCACATCATTGAAAGTACAAACTTGCCCCTCCTAGCTATTATTGGAAAAGAATTTGATAGTTAAAGTGTCTTCATGACCACGTGTGCAGGGTCTGAATTCCATTCAGCACAGAACTTTTCGTCGCTTGATGTCTAGCTAAACATGCGCACATCTCGCTACTGGTGAACCAACAATGGCTATTTATCGTCTGTTCCTGGCTAGAAAACGACGGCGCTAAATGGTGGGTTCGAATCCCAGTCAGGCAAAAACAATTCTATCGTCATTTAAGGTTCCAACCTCTCGCTATTGCTGAAAACATTTGATATTTAACTTTTGATTTTACGTAATTCGTTAACAATCCGATTAGGTGCTGGGTTTGCATCCCTGTCACAAGCTTTACATGATGGCATTTCAATTTTAAACATGAGAATACCTTGTTCCTTAGTGAATGACACCATATTAAACGTCGTTGGGGGTAGTTCCCAGGAAGGTAACTGTTATGACTGGAGTCCCAGTTCAGTACAAACATTTTTGTCATTTATTTTCAGGATATGAATTGATAACTGATACTGGTGCAAACGTCTATACTTCGCGTCTCTTTATTCCTAGTGATCTGGTCTCAATAAGGCACAAACAAAGCTTAGCTTAGTTAGCAATGGCTATAGGTGCTGGGTTTGAATCCAGGTCCAGAACGACGTCGTTGGTCATGTCATTTAAAAGTTCAAATTTGTGTACAAGTAACTATTGATGTGTTACGAGAACAATGATATTACTGGGGATTCGCTGTTAATGTTGAGATTTCCGTAGAGTGCTTGTTGCCGTTAATCGCGTTTTTTTTACTGGTTCGTCCAATATCCAGTTTCCAGAGCCACTCGCCATTGAGCGACATTCAGCACATGGATGGAAAATCTTTTCGAGAGCGAAAAACTTTTTTCCAATTGCCGTACACCTTTGTAACTCCATATTTTGTCTCAAGTAATTTTGACTAAGGATTACTGTATGATATATGTAAAATAATCCATTTTCTCAAAACTTTTGGAATGTCACTTGCTGTAGTTAAGGTTAGTTTACGAGTGTTATGCGGTGTCTCATCGCTAAGAACGTGTTTTCTAATATGTTTTGTATACTATATTAGTTGAAGCTTAGACTGACTGCCATAAAGACCTTTGGTCTCTAGTAGTCTCTTGCGGTACCCATTGTGTGTAGTCAAACGACTGTACCCCACTGTGTTTTGGTGTTTAGAGGACCTGCAACACAGCTACGTTATGTTGGTTGTATTCGGCAGTGACCCACTTTTTTTGCTGTCAAGTGTACATTAATATCTTGGTGTGTAAAGTAGATGTTTACTAGTATAGCGAGTTTTGGGGAAGGGAGATTTAAGTAGGGGGAAAGAGGGAAGTAATGAGGTGAAGTACATTCATGTACAGAGGAAAGCATTACTGTTGCTTAAGTAGATACGTCATTAACTGTTTTTTGAAGCCGGACATGTTTTTAAGTTCTCTAACATAACGAGGGAGGTTATTCCAGAGTCGGGTTCCCGCTACTGTAAAGGACTTGGAGAAGGTGACTGAGCGATGCAGTGGAACAGAGAGGATACTATTATGATGGGAACGTGTGTTTCTGTCATGTTGTTTCGACATAAGCGTTAAGGATGAGGAGAGATATGAGGGACAGTGTACATTTATAAGGCAGTAGATGAGTCAGAGTGTATGGATATCTCTGCGTTTGTCTGTACGCAGCCAGGACAATTTTGCATATGCTGGTGAAATGTGATCAAAAAGTCGAACGTCACAGATATATCGGACACAGGCATTCATAACCAGTTCCAGACGTCGCGAATTTTCCTGAGAGACGCCTTGTAGGATAATATCGCTGTAGCCAATGATTGGGAGTATAAGCATTTGTACTAATTTCTTTTTCAGATCGAAGGGGAAGAGTTTTTTATATTTTTGTAGGACATGAAGGGATGCTGATGCTTTTTTGCATACTGCAGTTACGTGCTCTGTTCAATTTAGATTTTCGTCTGTTATTACTCCCAAACTCTTTGCTGAGGGAGAGAAATTAATATTTGTTCCATTTAGGATAAGAGATGGTACGGATTCCCGATGTTTTGGGCTAATGAGCTTAGAGTGACCAACAAGTACCGCTTGGCTTTTAAATGGGTTTAGTTTAAGTCCTATGTCCTGTGCCCATTTTGATAGTGCATCGAGGTCAGTATTAAAATTTTCAATAGCTTTCTTAAGATTGTTTGGTTTCGCACTTAGATACAACTGAAGGTCATCAGCATGCATATGATATTTGCAATAGGTTAGAACCGATGACACATCATTGACATACAGAGAGAAGAGTATAGGACCTAATACTGAGCTTTGAACAACGCCTGACACTACCTGCCGCCAATGTGATTTTACATTCCCGGACGGGACGCGTTGCTGACGAGACGCCATGTATGAGCGAAAGCATTGCACTGCACTTGGTGAGAAATTTAGACCGCTAAGTTTGGCTAGTAAGATGTCGAAGTCGACAGTATCAAATGCTTTGCTGAAATCTAAGAAGCAAATGATAGTCGCTTCTTGTCTGTCCATGGCAAGTTTCAGGTCACCTGTCACCTTTATCAGTGCGGATGTTGTGCTTCGATGTTTACGGAAACCTGATTGGTATTCGTCTAGTAGGTTGTTAGTTGTTAGGTAGTTGGTGAGCTGGTCATGAAAATGGTAGTACACTCACTTTTGCGCCTCATGTTCGAAACCCGATCATTGTTTTTATTTTATTCATTTATCTACTCATGTCCGTAGAAGGTTACGAAATAAACGGGGTTATATTAATTGTGAAACTACAGCTGGCTTTCACAATAAGTCTCATAAATTTCTTTTGCAATATTTGTGAGGATGGTACTTTCATAGAATAACGGTTTTTTTTATTTTTTTTTCAAATTCTCTTACTTTTATACACTGAAGCGACAAAGAAACTCGTGTAGGCGAGCGTATTCAAATACAGAGGTATGTAAACAGACATAATACGGCGCTGCGGTCGCCAACGCTTATATAAGACAACAAGTCTGACGCAGTTGTTAGATCGGTTACTGCTGCTACAATGGCAGATTGTCACGCTTTAAGTGAGTTTGAGCGTGGTGTTACAGTCGGTACACGAGCGATGGAACACAGCACCTCCGAGGTAGCGATGAAGTGGGGATTTTCCCGTACGACCATTTCACGAGTGTACCGTGAATATCACGAACCAATACGGTTAAACGTCAAATCTCCGACATCGTTGCGGCCGGAAAAATATCCTATAAGAACAGGACCAACGACGACTGAAGAGAATCTTTCAACGTGACAGAAACAACCCTTCCGCAAATCCCTGCAGATTTCAACGCCGGGACATCAACAAGTGTGAGTGTACGAACCATTCAGTGAAACATCATCGATATGGGCTTTCGGAGCCGAAGGCCCACTTCCGTACCCTGGATGACTGCACGACGCAAAGCTTTACGCCTCGCCTGGGCCCGTCGACACCGACGTTGGATGCTTGATGACTGGAAACATGTTGCCTCGTTGGACGAGTCTCGTTCCAGATTGTATCGAGCGGATGGACGTCTACGGGTACGGAAACAACCTCATGAATCCTTGGACCCTGCATGTCAGCAGGGGTCTGTTCAAACAGGTGGAGGCTCTGTAATGGTGCGGGGCGTATGCAGTTGGAGTGATACGGGACCCTTGATATGCCTAGATACGACTGTGACAAGTGACACTTAGGTAAGCATCCTGTCTGATCACCTGCATGCAGGTCGGCCGAAGTGGCCGAGTGGTTCTAGGTGCTACAGTCTCGAACCGCGTGACCGATACGGTCGCAGGTGCGAATCCTGCCTCGGGCATGGATGTGTGTGATGTCCTTAGGTTAGTTAGGTTTAAGTAGTTCTAAGTTCTAGGGGACTGATGACCTCCAAAGTTAAGTCCCATAGTGCTCAGAGCAATTTGAACCTGCATGCATTTCAACCGACTTGGGCAATTCCAGCAGGACAATAAGACACCCCACACGTCCAGAATTACTACAGAGTGGCTCCAGGAAAACTCTTCTGAGTTTAATCACTTCCGCTGCCCACCAAATTTCCCAGACATGAACGTTATTGAGCTCAACTGGGATGCCGTGCAACGTGGTTTTCAGAACAGACCTCCACCCTCTCGTACTCTTACGGATTTATGGACTGCCCTGCAGGATTTATGATTTCAATGCCCTTCAGCACTTCAGACATTAGTCGAGTCCGTGCCACGTAGTTTTGTGGCACTTCTGCGTGTTCGCGGGGACGCTACCCGATATTAGGCAGGTTTATCAATTTTTATATTCTTATACTTTGTTCTTATGTTTATTATACGGGAACATTTGGTGCATTCCTTTGAATGACACCGATTATGGAAGCATTGGAAACACAGAAATTCCGAAAAGCACGAGCATCACGTGAAGACAGGTTTTCCACTGCGTCATTTCTTCGCATGAATCTCAATCGGGAAAGACACATCGTTAATATTGCTGAAGATTTCACGCTTTGGAAGTAACTTTGCGGCAAACCAAGCATAACTGATCACTTTACCGAAATGTGGCGCTTGCAAATGATTATGAATCACGATAAACAATAGGAATTTCGTAGAAAACAATTTCAAATAATTTTCTCATTCTTTCACTCAATTTTAGCGGTTGTCTGTTGCTATATATGACCGTGGTCGACCATGTCCTCTCCTGCGGGCAGCAATGCCTGTGGTTCGTAACGCTCCCAAAGCACGTGAAACAATGCTGGTTGAAATACCAAACTCGTGGACCACAATCTTTACTTCTTCCACTTTCCAGTTCTGCGAGATTTCCACCGCTTGTGAAGTCATCCAAGTGTTGTTTCCAGGCCACGTCGTAACTAAGAACACTGCCGCAGGGCACCGTAACTGCCCACTGATTAACACACTGTCTTTTCCCCTTTCCTTCAACTTCCTCGTGTTGCGCGGCCAGCTGTACTTGGCGCTATAGACACGTTGACCTCCAACTTACCGTGCGCGACTAGGAAACCTCTGGCTATACGCTCCTGCACTTCCATTCAATTCCACTCATTAATTGTTACTTTATATATCTCGTCCTTAAGATTTTCAGAGCAATACACAAGGACATGGTCCATATAAAACTGAATGTCGAACTTAATGGAAGATTAGAACTGTATGCCGGACCGACGCGACAGTTGAACTTGGGCCCGTTGCCTTTCGCGGGCAAGTGTTCTACCGGCCGAACTACCCAAGCACGACTTACGACGCGTACCCACAGCTTCAATTACGCAAGTAACTCACCTCGCCCCTTGGTAACATCACAGACGTTCTCCTGCGAAACTAGCAGAACTAGCACTTCTGGAAGAAAGGTGGGTAGGAGACGAGGTAATGGTGTAAGTAAAGCTGTGACGATTGGTCGTGGATCGTGCTTGGGTCGCTCAGTCGGTTGAGCACTTGCTCGCGAAAGGCAAAGTTCCCGAGTTCGAGTCTCGGTCAGGACGTTCCATATCTGCGCACACTCCGTTATAGAATGAAAATTTCGTTCTGAAAACTGAATCTCCTTCCTCTGCCCTTTACGTATTAAGGATTTGCCTGTTAGGGTAACCACCTTTTCCCCAGCCTTCCGAGATTTTTTCAAAAAAATGTGTGTGAAATCGAATGGGACTTAACTGCTAAGGTCATCAGTCCCTAAGCTTACACATTACTTATCCTAAATTATCCTAAGGACAAACACACACACACACACATGCCCGAGGGAGGACTAGAACCTCCGCCGGGACCAGCCGCACAGTCCATGACTGCAGTGCCCAAGACCGCTCGGCTAATCCCGCGCGGCGAGATGTATTCCACCTACTGGATTAAAATTTCTGATTGTGTAAGGGAGTATGCCGCAGGTCATTCACCCAAGATGTTGAGAACACAGTGAAAGGATCGAGAGGGTAGACAATCAGACGGTGGAAGCAGAGCGTTCTAGACACTAGGGGGTCCGGTGACGTGCAGCGCGAGCTAGTGTTCTTTACGCCAGGCCCGGAGAAAGTGGGTCGAGTGGAGAACGTAAGCGCGAAGAAAGTGATCGAAAACGATAAGACTCTCCCGTCACCTTACGAAGCAGAAGAAATACTAGGAACGTTCGCATACACACACTCTTTTTGGGAGTGGGAAGGGGGAGGAGCATCAGTATTCTGACCGGTCTGATGCGGCCCGCCACGAATTTTTCTCCTCTGCTGACCTCTTCATCTCAGAGTAGCTCTTGCAACCTATTATTTGCTGGATGTATTCCAATCTCTGTCTGCTTCTACAGTTTTTGCCCTCTACAGTTCCGTCTGGTACCATGGAAGTCATTCCCTCCTGTCTTAGCAGATTTTGTATCACCCTGTCCCTTCTCCCTATCAGTGTATTTCACATATTCCTTTCCTCTCCGATTCTGCACAGAAACTCCTCATTCCTTACCTTATGAGTCCACCTAATTGTCAACATTCGTCTGTAGTACTACACTCCTGGAAATGGAAAAAAGAACACATTGACACCGGTGTGTCAGACCCACCATACTTGCTCCGGACACTGCGAGAGGGCTGTACAAGCAATCATCACACGCACGGCACAGCGGACACACCAGGAACCGCGGTGTTGGCCGTCGAATGGCGCTAGCTGCGCAGCATTTGTGCACCGCCGCCGTCAGTGTCAGCCAGTTTGCCGTGGCATACGGAGCTCCATCGCAGTCTTTAACACTGGTAGCATGCCGCGACAGCGTGGACGTGAACCGTATGTGCAGTTGACGGACTTTGAGCGAGGGCGTATAGTGGGCATGCGGGAGGCCGGGTGGACGTACCGCCGAATTGCTCAACACGTGGGGCGTGAGGTCTCCACAGTACATCGATGTTGTCGCCAGTGGTCGGCGGAAGGTGCACGTGCCCGTCGACCTGGGACCGGACCGCAGCGACGCACGGATGCACGCCAAGACCGTAGGATCCTACGCAGTGCCGTAGGGGACCGCACCGCCACTTCCCAGCAAATTAGGGACACTGTTGCTCCTGGGGTATCGGCGAGGACAATTGGCAACCGTCTCCATGAAGCTGGGCTACGGTCCCGCACACCGTTAGGCCGTCTTCCGCTCACGCCCCAAAATCGTGCAGCCCGCCTGCAGTGGTGACGCGACAGGCGTGAATGGAGGGACGAATGGAGACGTGACGTCTTCAGCGATGAGAGTCGCTTCTGCCTTGGTGCCAATGATGGTCGTATGCGTGTTTGGCGCCGTGCAGGTGAGCGCCACAATCAGGACTGCATACGACCGAGGCACACAGGGCCAACACCCGGCATCATGGTGTGGGGAGCGATCTCCTACACTGGCCGTACACCACTGGTGATCGTCGAAGGGACACTGAACAGTGCACGGTACATCCAAACCGTCATCGAACCCATCGTTCTACCATTCCTAGACCGGCAAGGGAACTTGCTGTTCCAACAGGACAATGCACGTCCGCATGTATCCCGTGCCACCCAACGTGCTCTAGAAGGTGTAAGTCAACTACCCTGGCCAGCAAGATCTCCGGATCTGTCCCCCATTGAGCATGTTTGGGACTGGATGAAGCGCCGTCTCACGCGGTCTGCACGTCCAGCACGAACGCTGGTCCAACTGAGGCGCCAGGTGGAAATGGCATGGCAAGCCGTTCCACAGGACTACATCCAGCATCTCTACGATCGTCTCCATGGGAGAATAGCAGCCTGCATTGCTGCGAAAGGTGGATATACACTGTACTAGTGCCGACATTGTGCATGCTCTGTTGCCTGTGTCTATGTGCCTGTGGTTCTGTCAGTGTGATCATGTGATGTATCTGACCCCAGGAATGTGTCAATAAAGTTTCCCCTTCCTGGGACAATGAATTCACGGTGTTCTTATTTCAATTTCCAGGAGTGTATGTCACAAATGCTTCGGTTCTCTTCTGTTCCCGTTTTCCCACAGTCCATGTTTCAGTATCATACAATGCAATGCTCCAGCCAATGGTAGTCTGCTTTTTATGCCTCCTTGCGCCGTCCGCTACTCGTTGTTTTCCTGCTATTAAGTTTTTCGCTGTTCTCATTGCTACTACTTCTCATTACCTTCCTTTTCCTTCGATTTACCATACACCACATACACCCATCAAAAAAAGTTCTGCATCATCTCGCTTCCAAGAACTCCTAAAGGTAGACGTTGACTGTGGATATTGTATCACAGATACAGTCCCTTTCACTGTTCAAAGATGTCACTAAACGCGCCCAAAATGTAAACAACCATACATGAGCAGCGTCTCTTAGACGGAGGGGATTCGACAGCCGAACAGTTCCAGTCATTCCACCGGGAAGGAGGTACACGGTTCGTGTTGTCTGTAGTTCAACCATGCCTAGACGATCAATACCGCGGTTCGATCGCGTCCGCATTGTTACTTTGTGCCAGGAAGGACTCTCAAAAAGGGAAGTGTCCAGGCCTCTCGGAGTGAACCAATGTGATGTTCGGACATGGAGGAGATTCAGAGAGACAGGAACTGTCGATGACTAGTCTCGCTCAGGCCGCGCAATGGCTACTACTGCAGTGGGTGACCAATACCTATGGATTACGCTCGGAGGAACCTTTACAGGAACACCACCATGTTGAATAATGCTTTTCGTGCAGCCAAAGGACGTTGTGTTACGACTCAAACTGAGCGCAATAGGCTGCATGATGCGCAACTTCACTCCCGACGTCCAAGGCGAGGTCCGTCTTTGCAACAATGACACCATGCACCGCGTACAGATGGGCCCAACAATGTGCCGAATGGACCACTCGTGATTGGCATCACGTTCTCTTCACCAATGAGTGTCGCGTATGCCTTCAACTAGACAATCGTCGGAGACGTGTCCGGAGGCAACCTGGTCAGGCTTAAAGCCTTAGACACCCTCCAGCGAGCGCAGCAAGGTGTAGGTTCCCTGCTGTATAGGGGTGGCATTATGTGGGGCCGACGTATGCCGCTGGTGATCATGGAAGACGCCGTAACGGCTGTACGATACGTGAATTCCATATCGGCAGCATATTGACGAGGCATTCGTTTTCATGGACGACAATTCGCGCCCTTCGTCGTGTACATCTTGTGAATGACTTCCTTCAGGATAACGACACTGATCGGCTAGTGGCCAGCATGTTCTTCAGACATGAACCCTATCAAACATGCCTGGGGTGGACTGAAAGGGCTGTTTATGGAGACGTGACCCACCAACCACTCTGAGGTATCTACTCCGATTTGACGTTGAGGAGTGGGACAATCTGGACCAACAGTGCCTTGATGCACTTGTGGATAGTATGCCACGATGTAAACAGTCATGCATCAATGCAATAGGACGAGCTTCTACGTATCAGAGGTATCGATGTGTACAGCAATCTGGACCACCACCTCTAAAGGTCTCGCTGAATGGTGGTACAACATGCAATGTTTGGTTTTCATGAGCAGTAAAAAGGGCGGAAATGATGTTTATGATGATCTCTATTTCAATTTTCTGTACAGGTTCCGGAACCGAGGTAATGCAAAACTTTTTTGATGTGTGTATTTGGTTTTACTCCCCAAGCCACTAAGTCCATGCCGAAGGGAAAGTTGCACCAACAGTGAAGGAATTCTCTACCATTTCACTCGCTAATAGATCGTGGGAAAAATTACTGTACATAGCGCTCGGTATGAATCCTAACGTCTCTTATTCTGATGATGGAGGCAGCTCAGTCGTTGCGCAGACTTTCTCAAATGTACCGCACCTTAGTGTGTGCGAGTAATGAGTGGATGGGCAAATATCTATTAGGTACACTACGTATGTAGATTGTGGACAGTTGGGAATGTGGATCTCACTGGAAGGTTGCAAGGGATAAGTCCCTGCAGTCGCGCCATTCGTCTGCGTCCTCGGTGGCTCAGATGGATAGAGCGTCTGCCATGTAAGCACGAGATGCCGGGTTCGAGTCCCGGTCGGGGAACACATTTTCAGCTGTCCCCATCGAGGTACATCAACACCACCTGTCAGCAACTGAGGGTTTCAATTAATTATCATTTATACACTGATGTGACAGGAGTCATAGGACATGGATATGCACGTATACATATGGTGGTAGTATTGCGTACACAAGGTATAGAAAGGCAGCGCAATGGCGGAGCTGTGATTTGCACTCAGATGATTCGTGTGAAAAGGTTTCAGACGTGATTGTGGGCGCACGATGGGAATTTACAGACACAGAGCGCGGAATGTTAGTTGCAGCTAGTCGCATGGGGCATTCCATTTCGGAAATCGTTAGGGAATTCAATATTCAGCGATCCATATTGTCAAAAGTATTCCGAGAATACAAAATTTCGGTTATTACCTGTCACCACGGGTAATGCAGTGGCCGACGGTCTTCATTTAACGACCGATAGCAGCGGCGTTCGCATAGAGTTGTCAGTGGTAACCCACAAGCAACACTGCGTGAATAAATGTGGAACGTACGACTAATGTATCCGTTAGGACAGAGCTGCGAAACTTGGTGTGAATGGGATGTGACAGCAGACCATCGCTGCTAACAGCACGAAATCGCCTACAGCGCCTCTCCTGGGCTCGTGACCATAACGGTGGGAACATAGACAACTGGAAAATCGTGGCCCGGTCGGACGAGTCTCCACATTTATTGGTAAGGGCTGATGGTAGGAGTCGAGTGTGGCGCAGACCTCACAAAGCTATGGAACAAAAAGCACTGTGCAAGCTGATGGTGACTCGGCAATGGAACGGGCTGTGTTTACATGGAATCTGCTGGGTCCGCTCATCCAAATGAACCGATCATTGATTACTTGGAGAGCATTTGTACCCATTAACCCAAACAACGATAAAATTTTTATGGATGACAACGTACCATGTCGGTGGGCCACAGTTTTCCGCTATTGATTTGAGGAACATTCTGGACAGTTTGAGCGAAACATTTGTCCAGCCAAATCGCCCGTGATGAATCCAATCGAACATTTAAGGGACATAACTGAGAGGTCAGTTTGTGCCCAAAATCCAGCACCGGGAACGCTTTCACACTTATGGACGCCTTTGAGAGAGCACGGCTCAGTATTTCTGCAGGGGACTTCAATGAATTGTTGAGTCCATGCCACGCCGAGTTGCTACACTACGCTGGGCAAAGTGAGATATGGTAGCATATTATAAGTTATTCGACGGCTTTTGACCAAAAGGGCAAATTTTGCAACAGTTTTTAATTGGCAACGGCCTTGCCACAGTGGATACACCGGTTCCCCTGAGATCACCGAAGTTAAGCACTGTTGGGCGTGGCCGGCACTTGGATGGATGACCATCCACCAGCCATGCACTGTTGCCATTTTTCAGGGTACACTCAGCCCAATTGAGGAGCTACTCGACCGAATAGTAGCGGCTCCGGTCAGAGAAAACCATCGTAACGACCGGGAGAGCGGTGTGCTGACCACACTCCCCTCCTATCCGCATCAACTGAGGATGACACGGCGGTCGGATGGTCCTGACGGGCCACTTGTGACCTGAAGACGGAGTGCTTTAATGGTACGATTTGCACGTGCATGGTATTAGGAGTGGTAGTGTGCTGTGGAAGGAGGTGCGCTTATAACTCTGTGTATGAAGCTTGTGTGTGAGTAACGTCGTACAGTACACCAGCAGGTGGGCTGCCTGGTTGTTGTTGCGCAGGCGGAACAAGATCGTGGCTCGGTGAGGAGCGGCCGCCGCAGACACCGGGGGCAGCCTTGAACCCAGCTGGCGGCCGACCGGCACGGCTCGCCGACTCACCTGCAGCCGCCCGTCTGGGCGGGGCCCTCCGCCTCCACGGCCGCCCCCGCCGCCGCCACACCGCCTCGCGGCAGTCAGCGACCCGCGCAACCTGACTCTCGCTGCGCTCGCCTGCAGCCGGTCGTTTGTGGTCTCCCGTTCTCCGCTTCTTGTAACAGCGAGGAGAAACTTACACAAACACGGGACTGGGGCCACCCGTAGAACGCAGTCTGCGTCTGATTCCTGGCCAAGTAGGTCAACGTAAGAACTGAGGTCACTGGAGGCGCCGACAAGTTCGGGAGTTGCGTCACGGAACCTTTTGCAGATGCTAGTGCGACCAACATATGACTGTGGTCCTGAGGGAGAGAACCAACGACCACGATGAATGAAATTTTCACTCTGCAGCGGAGTGTACGCTGATATGAAACTTCCTGGCAGATTATAACTTGGGTACCTCAGTCGATGGAGCACTTGCCCGTGAAAGGCAATGGTCCTGAGTTCGAGTCTCGGTCCGGCACACAGTTTTAATCTGCAACCTTTACAGAAGTTTTAATCTGCCAGGAAGTTTCATATCAGCACACACTCCGCCGCAGAGTGAATATTTCATTCTGGAAACATCCCCCAGGCTGTGGCTAAGCCATGTCTCCGTAATGCCCTTTCTTCCACGAGTGCTAGTTCTGCAAGGTTCGGAGAACAACTTCTGTGAATATAATTGCGTAGGTTTCCGTGGCCAGAGTCAGTCGACAAAAAAGTAGACACAGTAGACCCAGAAGAAAGCCGCTGCAACCTTGACCAAAACGTTGGTTATTCTCCAGCAGCAGTAGTTTATGACAACTTCTGTGAAGTTCGGAAGGTAGGAGTCGAGGTATTGGCATAATTGAAGCTGTGAGGACAGGTTGTGAATTGTGGTTGGGTAGCTCAGTCGGTAGAGTACTTGTCCGTGAAAGGCGAAGGTCCCAACTTCAGGTCTGGGTCTGGCACACAGTTTTAATCTACCAAAATGTTTCATATCTGGTCATCATTTTGAGGGCGGTTTAGGGCAGATTTGGTCGCAACAAATTTCAGCTGTACAGCAGCGTCGCATTTTCTTGGAATGTCTGGCAATGGAGATAGAAGCATAAAAAAACTGGCATACTTTACTTACTTCTGCTGAATTATATCACATGGTATCATATTTTTAGGTGACTCCACAAACGGAGGTACATTTTTTAAGTGCGAAAGCGTGTAGTAATAACTATTTGTAGTGTAAATTCAGAAATGAGTATTACAGTCAACTGTTGTAAATATTTTTGTTATGTAACGTATTCTGTTATGTTCCACACCTACGAAAATTCCCTCATTTTTGGGTTCATGGAATGAAAAGTATATCCAATCTAACCTAAGCAAAACAGTTTATTTGTTAATCGTATGTAATACACAAACATAATCACAATAAAATATAACAAATTTGCACATATATATTTTATGTAACTTACAAAAAAAAAAGATCGTATGGCATTGTTGGCCGGGAGGCCCCATTCAGGGGAGTTCGTCCACCGTATTGCAAGACCTTTTTAGCTGACGCCAGTTCGGGGACTTGCGAGTCAATGATGATGAAAGACACACAACACCCAGTTCCCTGCCGGGAATCGAATGTTCGTTGTATTTGTTCGGGGCGGACGTCCTATGACGCTTGTTGAAGTTCATCGTTGATCCAGTAAGTCAGTTTCTTTATTACAGAGGGCAGCTAATCCTCTGACCGAACACGCTGAGCTACCGTGCCGGCACGCTAAGCTGCGGAGGTGGACTGTAACTGTAAATACTCATTTATAGAAGCTGTAGAACTCTGCAACATTTCATCTTCCTGCGCAAATTTAAAAAAAAAATTTGCAGCTATAATCATAATTGATTTCAGTCATAAGCTCTGAATTAATCATTTCTAAGACGCTCTCTCTCTCTCTCTCTCTCTCTCTCTCTCTCTCTCTCTTCATCAGTTCAGTAATTGTTCATAAGAGAAAAAATTGTTTCTAAGTGTGATAAAATGTTGTGTTGTATCACTCAAATAAGAAGTAAATAAGGTAACGAGCGTGTTCAAACATGACTGCTTCTATAATCCTCTTTCATGAATCCTCGTTACTTCCGTGTTTTACTCGCTCCTCAGCTGCTGATCAGTACGAGGCGAGCGCATCTATGGGTTGCCAGTACTGACCGAGAAACAAGTAAACAATCCCCTCTAGACGCGTAGCTTGTGTCATTCTTTTCCTCTCCTCGCAGTCCCTTTTTCCATAGAAGCATGAACACGACACAGACTATATGACGACAATAGTATCAATTATTATATTACAACAGTAAAAAACCACTCAACAGCCAAGTCGCATAAAATAATTCTTAACACAAGCAGTTTCAGCACACTATGCTGTCGTCTTCAGGTCTTAAAATATTTTGTTGTAAAACGTTCATTTTACGCTGAACCTCACGCGCAAGATGCCAAGTGGATAAAAATTAGTACATTATAAGAGATTATAAAAGGCTTGTCATCGCTTTTGTATGTGTGGGAAAGCACATCGCCTTGACTTTGGGACAGGATGGACAGACAGATTGCTGTGAAAGAAGAGCGGCTCTTTGCTGTGAATGGGGACTGTGGCCTTGGGTGCCTGTGTTTGCGGAAGTCGGGTTACCAGAACGCAGGCGGCGACCAGCGGCTATTTTGTATTTTACAACCTGGGCCTGCCTAGCCCCAGAACCGTGGCAGAGCCGCCACGCAAACGGCAGGAGAGCGCCGGTTTCCTGTCTTCCGTGAAAAGCTTTTGCAGACAGTCATTGCTCGCTTTCGCGAAGAAACTCGGTGTGCTGAAATAAAGCACCTAGTCTCGTGGACAGGTTACTAATTTCAGAGGACCTCTGATACGAGGCTAGCGCTGGATGCAAAAATGTGCCATTGGTAAATTAGTCAGTGACGTCATGGAGACAGAGTGCAAGCGACTGTTTTGTAGAAGAAGGCGATTTGCAATATGATTGAATTGGTATTGTCACGCGATGTAATGGTGGGATTGTGGGTTGGTTGGTTGGTTGATTCGTGGGAGGGGACCAAACAGCGAGGTCATCGGCCCCATCGGGTTAGGGAAGGATGGGGAAGTGTAACGTTCCCTGGCAGCACACACACTATTAATAAAATGAAATGACATTTAATTGCACTATGTACGCCTCTACGAAGCAATTCGTATGTACGGTAATTGTTTAACAAAAAATATTATTAAATTTTATATAAAGGACGTTCGTTATTATTGTAATATTTTCTGTAATAATATTCTCGATGTATTTATGATTGTAATATTTCTATACTCATAATGTAATTACGAAATATGTTAATATCTGCGATGAAAAAATGTAAAATACAGCCACAGAGGAAAATAATGTTGTAAGATTACAAAGAGATATTCACAATCAGCAATAGTATAAATAGGAATACATAATGTGCATTCTTTGTCGTCTTCCTCGAGAGCTGAGAGAGAGAGAGGAACCTGTGACGTAGCATTATATGAATGCGTAGACTTCTTTTGTCTGTATCTATCTTTAGCCGCCATTAGAGGAGAAATTGTAAAGGTGTGTTATTTTAATTACTGTTATGGTCTAAATACATTATAATTTATCAAAATTGTGTATTACTAATGTAAATTAGCTTGCCCATGTCATCTATAATATTTCTTTAAAGAATTTTCAGCATTTTTAGCGATTATCGTTGGTGTTGCTGGGCTGTGCCGCGACCGAACGATTTGCAGTGGCGGCACATTTAAAAAATTGTTCCGCTATAAAATTAACCAAACCCGTAAATCGGGAGGAGGTAAAATTAGCAGTGAATTACGAAATATTTTTCTTTTACAGCGATACTGAGGCTGACTGAATTTATTACTGGTTTTACATTTGTGCATTCATAGGCGGATAATTAGCGTTGAAGTTGTTAATCTGTTGGTTGTTACAATTTCTAAAGCAAATAACTTAAACGTATAGTGAAGTGTGTTTTTTTCAATGATGATTAAACGTTCAGGTCGGCTTCGCAATATTTAACCATTTTATGCTAACAGAGACAGTCTTGTGTTCCATAGCTAACGCCGGGAAAGAATTCAGTAAATATTTAAAAACCCACTGCATCTACAAAATGTGTGCCAAGGCCGAAATACGTAAAAAATTTAATTTAAATAATTTTCAAAGTCATAAATGTTATTAATCAGTTAGTTTGAATTTATCAGCATGAGAGGGTTGCTAAAGTTCACGTAATTTTAAGTGTGCTTAATTCTGTCTAAATGAATTTTTATTACCACACGTAAAAAAGGGGTTCTACAACAAAGTTCGTACTGAAAGAGCAAATAACAAAAATATTTAAAGCCATTTCTTCCCCATTTTCAACCATTCATTTTTAGATAATAAATATTTTTTTTCATTAAAAAAGGAAGTCGGCCGTGCCCTTTCAGAGGAACCATCCCGGCATTTGCCTGAAGCGATTTAGGGAAATCACGGAAAACCTAAACAGGATGGCCACAGGCGGATTTGAACCATCGTCCTCCCGGATGCGAGTCCAGTGTGCTAACCACTGCGCTACCTCTCTGCGGGATTCTGGGTAGCCGGCTGCTATGGCCGAGGGGTTCTAGGCGCTTCACTCCGGAACCACGCGGCTGATACGGTCGCAGGATCGAATCCTGCCTCAGGCATGGATGTGTGTGATGTCCTTAGGTTAGTTAGGTTTAAGTAGTTCTAAGTCTAGAGGACTGATGACCTCAAATGTCCCATAGTGCTTAGAGCCATTTGAACCATGTGATTCTGGGTCCACACACTACTAGTCCGCTATGTATGCACATCTCGCTACTGGTATCCATGTACGGCTGGGAGGGAAATTATTGCTCGTCTTAGGAAGAGGCTAGAAAATAAGACTCGGTGGTTAGAGTTCGAATCCTGCGGTAGGCACGCTGAAGTCGCGGTCTTGGGAGCGACTTTAAGCGGGCGACAGGGGTTTAGAGTTGCAGCAGGAACACCATGCAATCGTGTTTTAAAGCAACGTCCAGTACAGCTGTGTCAATCATTTACGGCAAGCATAAGCTTCAGTATTAACGTGATGGGGCATTCTTTGTCTACACTTACTGATTTCTGTATGATTCTCCGTCTCAGACGGACAGTAGCTGCACTGAGTGCATCAGTCTCGATTAACCACCAGGAGTGCTGTCACTGTATTCGTCTGGAGTTAAGGAATTTTCAGACCAAATTACTATCCCATTTTTTGCTTTAGAAGGACTTAGTTACCTCGTTGGTGAAAGTAACTCTGCAAAATATTTAAAAATCCAGTAAAGTTGCATGCATTGAGTTTATAAATCATTGAGCAATCTCGAATTTTCTGTTCATTTTGTACTATGTTTTATTGAATAAGTTATTGTGTGTACTGAAAGATTGTCTCCGTTAGACACTTTTCGGTCAAATTAAAGTTTTGTGTAAATCTTCACTTTAGGTTTTATAGTTGGGGCCTTAGAAATCGCGTAATCCATTCAAACTGCAAACATTAAAAGTGTTAGCTTAGATTTTAAAGGCATGTCCAGTTCACAGTTTTCTGTTTTCTTCGGAGCAGATAGGGTTTCGTGCACAGTGAGTTTTGCAACATGTTTGAAGTCTGCGTAGATACACCAACAAAACTACCTGACGCACGGCTTGGTGATGGGCACGCCCAAAACAGCCGCTCCCTTCTGATATTCCATCCTTTCTCCCCGTCGAGCCATCTTACTTTGCCGATTCCATAAACACCATATCACTGCCATGATTTAAGTCAGCTGCGAACGGTCATATGACATCATCGTATCAATTTTATACCATCTATATTGCTCCAAAAGCGAACACTCTTCTCTTTTAAACGGGTGACAAATGTTTTTTGTTCAGTGACCTTACCATCTCCCAGCCCGTCGCAACACATCATTTACGAACCTGTTGGGACGAGGTTTCGGACGAACAATTAAACAATTCGGTGCTTAATGTAAGTCGTTTCCTTTTGACTGTAAACCGGTAGAAGTCTGCATAATGGAGCAGCGATTTTGGCTATTAGTGACACATGAGCTGGCTTCCAGCCTTGTGATATTACGATTGGATTCAGACGCAATCCAAGATCCGACCACTCGATTACAAACAAACAACGGTAAAATTCTGTGTTCTCCAAGGAAAAAGTGTTACAGCAAATCATTTCAAAAATCTGCCTAGAAAGTAACAACGAAAGTGCATTTAGTCAGTGCATAAGTCTTCAGAATGTACTTTTTGAGCACAGCATTGTATGGTAGCGAAACATGGACTGTGGGAAAACCGGAACAAAAGAGAACTTAAGCATCTGGATGTGGGGCTAAGGAAGAATGTTGAAAATTAGATTCACCGCAGAACTGGCAAGGAAAGAAATACATGGAAGAAGGGACAGAATCGTAGGACATCAGTTAAGAATAACTTCAATGGTACTAAAGAGAGCTGTAGGGGGTAAAAGCTGTATAGAAAAACAAAGTTTGGAATACATCCAGCAAGTAAATGAGGACCAGGTTGCACGTGCTAATCTAAGATGAAACGGTTGGTACAGGAGAGCAATTCGTGGCGAGTGGCATCAAACAAGTGCCATTCTTCGTTGGTTTGGCTTCGCTGCATTATGCAAGCTTCATTTCTCTCGTTATTCAGGTTTTTTTTTTTTTTAGCTGGAAATTTGACAATTGCGTATGGGACTTCGTATGTTGTTAACAGCTCTTTATGGTCATTTCCGAGATTAACAATGCAGAACGTCAAGTAGAAAAGAATAAACACCTCCGACACATTTTACTCTTAGAATTCAGTCTAGGATCCGATACTGCAGAAGCCGCGAGAAAAATTTGTGGCACGGGAAGGATTTACTGAGGGAACGGAAATGGGTTTCGTTACTGACAAGGAAAATTCGACTTGTGAGATGAACAACGCTCTGAAAGACCTGCTGTTTTTCTTGAAGACAGTTTAAATCTTGTACATGGCTGCACGTTCAGAGACCGTGAATAGTTACAATTGAAAGAAAATCAGCCCTCGGTCACTATTTTTAACAAATTAACCTGGTTTCGACACTGCTAGAAGTGTCTTCCTCAGAATTTAAATCAAAGAATTGTCTATATTCTATACCATGGTCACATAATTATGACTAAAAACGTATGATAGGATATACGTTCGGAATCGTCGTGAAGACTGGCAGAACTTACATGTCATTTATAAAATAATAAATGTGCCAAAAGGCAATTAGTCACAAAAATATTAAAGATAAAGAAAACAGTGATGGCGAGCCACTAAGGGCTGCTCGCTACTTGCGTGGTGCAGGTTGCAAAACGGACTGAGGTGCCCGCGTTAACAAATGCGGCCAGGTGAACATGGCACTGCAACGAGCGCGCCATCTAGTAGCCGTAGATACAAAGGCTACTTCACATTGAAATTTAGGCAGAAATGATTATAAATAAACAGTATTTGGTATGTAACGGAGAGCAATGTTTGTTTGATACTGGCATACAACATAACATTTGTCTACATCAAAGCTTATAACAGTAAGATAAAACATGAAAACATCATTATAAAGATGTAGATAGGACTGAATGACAACATACGACTACCTTAGAAGGAAAAAAAAAAAACATTTCGGCAATCTGCACAGAAAACACAATAGACTTGTACTCCGCCCTCCAAAGCTCTTGCATGACACCAATGAAGTCACAAAAGCCGATATTTTGGGGTCAGTGAAATGCATACTAAGGTTGTCTATCTCGGAGCTGTCCTTGAAGTAACCGATTTGTATCAGTTCGTTGATTCACAGTGGTGCCAACTGCTGCTCGAATTTCTGCTGCAGACGCGGTACGATGCGCGAGATCCAAACGCCGAACACGACGGTCTTCCCTCTCGATAGTCCCAAGTGGCCCAGTCTTCTTGACACAGTACCTGTTCCTGACCACCACTGCGAGCAGTCTTGTACAGTGGCTGCGTTCCTGCCAAGCCTTTCTGCAATGTCGCAGAAGGAACATCCAGCTTCTCTTAGCCCTTTCACACGACTTCCTTCAAACTCTGTTAGCGTGATTGTTGCCTTAAAGGCGTCCTTGCCTAACGTCAACTCACTAGGTCCACCTCCACGACCGTTCCAGCGCGTATTTAAAGCAAACTTGATTTGCAGTCTCGTAGTGATGCTACTAACCCCACCTTTTTCTACTGGTGCGTAATTTCAACAGACGTCATCTTTCATAAGTAGAACCGCGTTTGCCATCTTTCGTCGGGAATTTTTTTTTCCGTCAGTATATTTTTAAGTGTGTAGTGTAAAATGGTTCAAATGGCTCTGAGCACCATGGGACTCAACATCTATGGTCATCAGTCCCCTAGACTTAGAACTACGTAAACCTAACTAACCTAAGGATATCACACAACACCCAGTCATCACGAGGCAGAGAAAAATCCCTGACCCCGCCGGGAATCGAACCCGGGAAACCCGGGCGTGGGAAGCGAGAACGCCACCGCACGACCACGAGCTGCGGACTGTGTAGTGCGTCCAACTGTTCAATCTCAGGCGTGGAGAGGCGCAAAATTGCCCATCTGAGAAGCTAAAAACTCTGAAAGTGCAGCTTTTTCCTCTCGACGGAAGAACCGCATACATTAAATTTGTAGCGAAGTGACCTCTGTACTACAACTTCAACTGCAATTTAATGTTAGTAAGCAGGCGTCCGCGAGGTACTTGTCATTAGCAGCCTTTTTTATTGGGATGTTTCCAGCCCTACGTACCTTCGCCTTTTTATTCCTTAATTAGAGCCGTGAAAATCACCGAGCTGCGAGGACTTAACGCAGATGGTGACGTATTTAGCACGCTCGTGACCTTCCATCACGAGATGAGAGAGCGGAACTGTACTGGCAGTCTGGGACGTCCTCCCGAGTCAGTGTCCCCTTGCTCAGGTTCTTAACACCGCGAATGAATATTTAACGAGCGCGTGGTTAAAATTTCGCTCCGCCTGCGCCAGCGGCGTCCCACGCCTGGGGCGAAAAGCGGGAACCAGCCGAACCACCGACCGTCATCCGGCCTCTGTTCCCAGAAGAAGAGCGGCTGAGAGCAGCCGTCAGTCAACTCTTCTCTTCTTCACGGAATACGCCAGACAGCCTATCACCTCCTCACGGCACTGTCTTACGCCCCGGCCTCGATTCGTTAACGTTCAGCAGAAAGTAAATTCTACGATAATTATCCCTAGCTGTAACTTTAACATATTTTATGATATTTAAACATGTTGCAAATTGCGCCGACTTGTTTCACAAGGGCGCAAATTTCCAAAGAAGGATACATTTCTGACGCGCCTGAAAATCTGGCTGGCTGCCTTATGTCTCTGCGCTAGACGCGCGGTATGTACACTACTGACCATTAAAATTGCTTCACCAAGAAGAAATGAAGATGATAAACGGGTATTCATTGGACAAATATATTATACGCGAACTGACATGTGACTACATTTTCACGCAATTTGGGTGCATAGATCCTGAGAAATCAGTACCCGGAACAACCACCTCTGACCCTAATAACGGCCGGCCGCGGTGGCCATGCGGTTCTAGGCGCTTCAGTCCGGAACCGCGTGACTGCTACAGTCGCAGGTTCGAATCCTGCCTCGGGCATGGACGTGTGTGATGTCCTTAGGTTAGTTAGGTTTAAGTAGTTCTAAGTTCTAGGGGACTGATGACCTTAGATGTTAAGTCCCATAGTGCTCAGAGCCATTTGAACCATTTGAACCGTAATAACGGCCTTGATACGCCTGGGCATTAAGTCAAAAAGAGCTTGGATGGCGTGTACAGGTACAGCTGCACATGCAGCTTCAACATGATACCACAGTTCATCAAGAGTAGTCTGGCGTATTGTGACGAGCCAGTTGTTCGCCCACCATTGACCAGACGTTTTAACATTTTCTGTCTCCAGAAAGGCCCGTACAGGACCTGCAACATGCGGTTGTGCATTGTCCTGCTGAAATGTAGGGCTTCGCAAGGATCGAATGAAGGGTAGAGCCACGGGTCGTAACACATCTGAAATGTAACGTCCACTGCTCAAAGCGCCGTCAATGTGAACAACAGGTGACAGAGGCGTGTAACCAATGGCGCCCAATACCTTCACGCCGGGTGATACGCCAGTATGGCGATGAAAAATACACGCTTCCAATGTGCGTTCACCGCGATGTCGCCAAACACGGATGTGTCCATCATGATGCTGTAAACAGAACCTGGATTCTTACGAAAAAATGACATTTCGCCAATCGTGCACCCAGGTTCCTCGTTAAGTACACCATCGCAGGCGCTCCTGTCTGTGATGCAGCGTCAAGGGTAACCGCAGCCATGCTGTTGCAAACGTCGTTGAACTGTTCGTGCAGATGGTTGTTGTCTTGCAAACGTCCCCATCTGTTGACTCAGGGATCGAGACGTGGCTGCACGATCCGTTACAGCCATGCGGATAAGATGCCTGTCATCTCGACTGCTAGTAATACGAGGCCGTTGGGATCCAGCATGGCGTTCCGTATTACCCTCCTGAACCCACCGATTCTATATTCTGCTAACAGTCATTGGATCTCGACCAACGCGAGCAGCAATGTCGCGATACGATAAACCGCAATCGCGATAGGCTACAATCCGACCATTATCAAAGTCGGAAACGTGATGGTACGCATTTCTCCTCCTTACAAGAGGCATCACAACAACGTTTCGCCAGGCAACGCCGGTCAACTGCAGGTTGTGTATGAGAAATCGGTTGGTAACTTTCCTCATGTCAGCACGTTGTAGGTGTCGCAACCGGCGCCAACCTTGTGTGAATGCTCTGAAAAGCTAATCATTTGCATATCACAGCATCTTCTCCCTGGCGGTTAAATTTCGCGTCTTTAGCGCGTCATCTTCGTGGTGTAGCAATTTTAATGGGCAGTAGGGTATCTTGCGAAGGTCAAGGACTTCGTCTTGCGACAGCCGATCAGGTGTGTATAATGGCTCTTTGTGTAGTACCTGAGGATTATTCAATTAGTAGAAGCGTGACGTGAGCAGCAAGTCTCACTCTGGGCGAAGGTTTTGTACGCTTCTAACGCTGGTCTGTAGTGTCACCAAGCTGTTCGACACTTGGGTGAGATCGCTGTGTGCTTTCCAAGGCACGCGGTGATTCCCAAGCGTGCCCAACTACATTCTTATAAAGTCTGGACTTTTTTTTTTTTTTTGAGTCATCAGTCTTCTGATTGGTTTGATGCGGCCTACCACGAATTCCTCTCCTGTGCCAACCTCTTCATCTCAGAGTAGCACTTGCGATCTAGTCCTCAATTATTTACTGGATGTATTCCAATCTGTCTTCCTCTACAGCTTTTCCTCTCTACAGTTCCCTCTAATATCGTGGAAGTCATTCCCTGACGTCTTAACAGATGTCCTATCGTCCTTTCCCTTCTCCTTGTCAGTGTTGTCCACATATTCCTTTCCTTTCCTATTCTGCGCAGGACCTCCTCATTTCTTACTTTATAGTCCACCTAATTTTCAACATTCGTCTGCAGCAGTACATGTCAAATGCTTCGATTCTCTTCTGTTTTCGCCGGCCACAGTGGCCGTGCGGTTCTGGGCGCTACAGTCTGGAACCGAGCGACCGCTACGGCATCAGGTTCGAATCCTGCCTCGGGCATGGATGTGTGTGACGTCCTTAGGTTACTTAGGTTTAGGTAGTTATAAGTTCTAGGCGACTGATGACCTCAGACATTAAGTCGCATAGTGCTCAGAGCCATTTGAACCATCTTCTGTTTTCCCACAGTCCATGTTTCACAACCATACAATCCTGTGCTCTTAACGCACATTATCAGAAATTTCTTCCTCAAATTAAGGCCTATGTTTGATACTAGTAGACTTCTCTCGGCGAGGAATCCCCTTTTTACCAGTGCTAGTCTGCTTCTGATGTCCTCCTTGCACCGTCCGTCATTTGTTATTTTGATACCTAGATCGTAGAATTCCTAACTTGATCTATTTCGTGACCATCAAGCCTGATGTTACGTTTCTAGCTGCTCTCAGTTCTGCTACTTCTCGTTACTTTCGTCTTTCTTCAGTTTACTCTCAATCCATATTCTATACTCATTAGACTGTCCATTCCATTCAGCAGATCATGTAATTCTTCTTCACTTTCACTCACGGTAGCAATACCATCAGCAAATCGTATCACTGATACCCTTTCACCTTAAATTTTATTTTCCCTCCTGCACCTTTCTTTTATTTCCAACATTGCTTCTTCGATGTGCAGACTACATCCCTGTCTCACAGCCTTTTTAATCTGAGCACTTCGTTCTTGATCGCCCACTCTTATTTTTCCCTCCTGGCTCTTGTACGCATTGTACATTACCCATCTCTCCCTATAGGTTTCCCCCATTTTCCTCAGAGTCATGATTACCCACTGTAAATTCTCACACTGGATGCTTGTTCGAATATTGGAACTTAGCTATCCTCTGTGATCCGTGCAGAATCGAGAGTCCACGTGGACAAAGATATCCAGTCGCACTCATACATCCTTGAGTGATCAAGGTATTCATTTCCTGTATCATTCACTTCTGTGTGACCTAGCTGTTTTATTTTTGAAAATAATGGCCCTCTGTGTAACGTCTGAGACCATTGCAGTCAACTACTTCCGGCTGTCTTTTCTTTATCTAAAGGTAATGAATATTACACTGATTTTTCAAACTTTATCGTTTGTCATCTCGTTACTGCACTGAAACCCCCTCTGTTTGTCGTTTTGTGTTTCTTACAGTTTTGTGAGTTAGGTTACACAGTGCCTTAGTACAATTCAGAGCGGGAATATGTAAAATAATTTGTTATTACCGCTTCTATTCGATTGCATGTTCTACTTCCTTCTTTATCTCCTATCTGTTTTATCCAAAGGAGGGTAAAAAAGCACTGACTCTTAAGTTTCCATCACATGACTGTTTATGCAGTTTCCTCCCCAACATTCTTTGTACTTATACGTTAGGTATTTGTCTTACATACCAATGTTAACAAACTGCACTTGGCGGCGCCAGGTATGTGGGAATTTCGTGATGTTCTGGTGTTGTTTTTGCTACCTTTGACTTTATTGTTTATGATGTTACATTTTTTTGTAATATTTACTCTGTCGCATCTATATCCGTTTCCAACATAGATCTGAATATGATCTGCAGGAGAAAACGAAACAAGTAGTCGTTTATGTAAGAAACAGTTATCTACACCGTGTTTGTTCATTTATTATTTCAATCAGAGTTGCTGATGGAGATCCCTTTATCCCAATGCAAACAAAATCGCTCGCTTGTTTCATTGGCGGGAGAGTGTAGGAGTAGTGTTGAAAAATCTTAATTGGCAGACAGTCGAAGAATGACGCCGCAAGAATCGTCCCAAAAAAAATAAAAAAAATAAATAAAATAAAATAAATAAAAAAATTGTTCAGGGAACACAGGTCATAGGAACTGCGAGTAATCTCCACCTCCCTCCGTATCTATCCCGTAGAGATCATGCAGATGAAACAGGTCAAACAACATTTCTCACAGAGGGACATAAGCCCCCGTTCTTCTGTCTCCATCGGTGAGTCGAACTGGAAGATACTTCAAGCAGGAACAACATCCTTTGTTGATGATCGACTTTCATAATTACGTCAAACAGGACTGCAACAACGAATGGTGCAACAAATGACATATTCATTTTGTATTACGGACTAATTCTCCTTAAATGTCCTGTTACCTGGCTTAAAAAATAAGCTTCATTCAATTCTAAACCAGATAGGATAATTATCAGTAACAGTACAGAAAGGGGGTTCGAAAATATGTAGATTAAAATCACATACTACAGTTGTTCTCAAACGATTCAGATCTGCAGTATTGGCTGTGGGTGTAATTGCTGATTTTGATGCTGAAATAATTTGGTTATTAGATTACCTTGCGTACTTTCATTCCTTGACTTCGTCAGTGGTAATTTTCTCCAGTAACTCCATAGATAGAAACAAAGTATTCATTTCTGTAGGGATATCGTCTGGTGTCCATCCTCGAACTTCACCCAGAGAACTGTTTAAAACATCAGACATACGAACAACAGGCTCAAGAAAATTTTGTCTTTATTAAGTTTGTTTTGAAGAATCTGGTACAATTTGAGAATAATAGTGGCATTCACAAATATCATACTAAGAGCAAAAATGGCCTTCACTATCCACATGTTAACGTTGCTCTTACATAGAAAACAGCAAAATAATCAGCAAATGATTATTTTCTCACCTCTCTTGTGAACTGGAGATGCTGGTATCCGATGAAAGTTTTAAAATCGAAGTTGAGACATCTCTGCTTGACAGCTCCTTCTACTCCAGAGATGAATTTATGAATACAAAGTTACAGTTACCTAATTTTGTTGTTTGTTGATAGTGATGAAGAGTAAGCTGAAGTTTAAGAAACTAGTCAGGAAGAATCAGTGCGCAAAGAGGTGGGATGCGCAAGAACTAAGGAATGAAGAGATACTCTTGAAGTTCTATAAGGCTATATACACTCCGATAAGGAAGAGCTCAGTAGGTAACTCAATAGGCAGTTCAGTTAAAGAGGTATGGATACCTCTAAAAACGGCAATCACAAGAGATGGAAAGGAAACCGTACGAACAAGGAAGGTAACTGCGAAGAAACCATGGATAACAGATGAAATACTTCAGTTGATGGATGAAAGAAGGCAGTACAAAAATGTTCTGACAAATTCAGGACTACAGAAATACAAGTCACTTAGGAATGAAATGAATCGAAAGTGCAGGGAAGCTAAGGCGAAATGGCTGCATGAAAAATGAGAGGAAATGGATAAAGAAACGATGGTTGGAAGGACTGACTCTGCATATAGAAAAGTCAGAACAGCCTTCTGTGAAATTAAAAGCAAGTGGGAATTCCATTGTTAAGTGCAAAGGAGAGAGCAGATAGGTGGAAAGAATACTTTGAAGGCCTTTATGGGGGGGGGGGGGGGGGGGAAGCTTGTCTGATGACGTGACAGAAGAAGAAACAGGCGTGAATATCGAAGAGACCGAGGATCCAGTATCAGAATCGGACTTTAAAAGAGCTTTTGAAGACTTAAGATCATATAGGGCAGAAAGGATAGACAAAATTCCGTCAGAATCTCCAAAATCGTTGGGGGAAGTGGCAATAAAACGTCTATTCACGTTGGTATGTGGAATGTACGAGACTGGCGATACAGCATCAGACTTTCGGAAAAGCATCATCCACACAATTCCTAACACTGCAAGAGCCGACAAGCGCGAGAATTATCGCACAATCAGCTTAACGGCTCATGCATTTAGGTTGCTGCCAAGAATAATATACAGAAGAATGGAAAAGAAAATTGAGGATTTCTTAGATGACGACGAGTTTAACTTTAAGAAAGATAAAAGCACCAGAGTGGCAGTTCTGACGTTGCGCTTAATCCAGATTAAATAGTCGATCTGGAAAAACCGTTCGACAGTGTTCATAGTGCAACATGTTCGAAATTCTGAGAAAAATGGCGGTAAGCTAAGGGAGGGACGGATGATGTAGAAGAACCAAGCGGGAATAATAAAATTGGAAGACCAAGTACGAAGTGCTCGGTTTGAAAAAGGGTGTATGACAGATTCAAATGGTTCAAATGGCTCTAAACACTATGGGACTTAATATCTGAGGTCATCTGTCCCATAGACTTAGAACTACTCAAACCCGTCATGCCTAAGGACATCACACACATCCGTGCCCGAGGCAGGATTCGAACCTGCGACCGTAGCAGCAGCGCGGTTCCGAACTGAAGCGCCTAGAACGGCTCGGCCACAGCGGCCGGCTGTAAGACAGAGATGTAGTCTTTCGCCCCTACTGTTTAATCTGTACATCGAAGAAGCAATGACGGAAATAAAAGAAAGGCTCAAGCGTGGAATTAAAATTTAAGGCGAAAGGACATCAATGACAAGATTCGCTGATGATATTGCTATCCTCAGATAAATTGAAGAAGAATTACAGGATCTACTGAATGGAATGAAGAGTCTGATGAGTATAGAATATGGATTTAGAGCGAATAGAAGAAAGACGAAAGTAATCAGAAGAAGTAGAAATGAGAACAGCGAGAAACTTAACATCAGGATTGATGGTCGCGAAGTAGGTGTTAAGGGATTCCGGCACCTACGCAGCAAAATACCCATGACGGGTGGAGCAAAGAGGACATAAAAAGCAGACCAGCACTGGAAAAAGTGGCATTCCTGCCCAAGAAAAGTCTACTAGTATCAAACATAGAAAATTTATGATAATGTACGTTTGGAGCACAGCATTGTATGGTAGTGAAACATGGACTGTGAGAAAACCGGAACAGAAGAGAATCGAAGCATTTGAGACTTGGTGCTGTAGAAGAAAGTTGAAATTTTGGTGGACTGATAATGTAAGTAATGAGGAGGTTCTCCGAAGAATAGACGAGGAAAGGAATGTATAGAAAACACTGATAACAAGCAGCATCTCTTAAGACATCGGGAATTACGTCCATGGTACTAGAGGGAGCTGTGGAGGGTAAAAACTGTAGAGGAAGAGAGAGATTGGAGTACATGCAACAAATAATCGACGTCGTAGGTAGCGAATGCTATTCAAAGATGTAGTGGTTGGCACAAGAGAGGAATTCTCGGCGGGCCGCATCAAACCAATAAGATGATTTATGACTTTAAAAAAATTGTTTTGAGTCAAGACTTTAAAAAATCCCAATCTAGTAATTTAAATGGTCATAGTGTATTTTATCTGTAATGCTAATGACAAGTTCCTTACCGCAGAAGTACGTTGCGACTATGATTTACGGAACACGCCAAAGAACTAAAATAAATTTTATGACGTTGTGATGAAAAGTCACCTCTGCCACGCAATTCGTAACGGTTCACTGAGTATAGACGTAGATGCAGCCAGTAACGATCGATCGCAGGCGCGACCAAGCTGTTGATGGCGAGCTGATTCTGCAGCCATCACTGTGTCACAACTCGCAACAGTGGACTCAGTAACAAAACACGCTGCTCGAAACACCGGCTGAAATGACAGCAGCTGAAATGAGACGATGCGACGTTGGAACGCGTCGCCGGACACTTGTTCTGAGAAGGCGACCAGAACAAAGCGCTGGGCAGCTGCCGGCCCGCTGACGGACGTGGGCATAAATAACCAGCCGGCAAGTCCTGAGCCCTAGCTGTAGCGCGTCGGGACCACTGAGTCTCAAGCACACGACATTAACACCGTTACTACAACGTTATTCACAGGATGGTCTGCGCCTTACAGACCAAATACACTCCTGGAAATTGAAATAAGAACACCGTGAATTCATTGTCCCAGGAAGGGGAAACTTTATTTACACATTCCTGGGGTCAGATACATCACATGATCACAATGACAGAACCACAGGCACATAGACACAGGCAACAGAGCATGCACAATGTCGGCACTAGTACAGTGTATATCCACCTTTCGCAGCAATGCAGGCTGCTATTCTCCCATGGAGACGATCGTAGAGATGCTGGATGTAGTCCTGTGGAACGGCTTGCCATGCCATTTCCACCTGGCGCCTCAGTTGGACCAGCGTTCGTGCTGTACGTGCAGACCGCGTGAGACGACGCTTCATCCAGTCCCAAACATGCTCAATGGGGGACAGATCCGGAGATCTTGCTGGCCAGGGTAGTTGACTTACACCTTCTAGAGCACGTTGGGTGGCACGGGATACATGCGGACGTGCATTGTCCTGTTGGAACAGCAAGTTCCCTTGCCGGTCTAGGAATGGTAGAACGATGGGTTCGATGACGGTTTGGATGTACCGTGCACTATTCAGTGTCCCCTCGACGATCACCAGTGGTGTACGGCCAGTGAAGGAGATCGCTCCCCACACCATGATGCCGGGTGTTGGCCCTGTGTGCCTCGGTCGTATGCAGTCCTGATTGTGGCGCTCACCTGCACGGCGCCAAACACGCATACGACCATCATTGGCACCAAGGCAGAAGCGACTCTCATCGCTGAAGACGACACGTCTCCATTCGTCCCTCCATTCACGCCTGTCGCGACACCACTGGAGGCGGGCTGCACGATGTTGGGGCGTGAGCGGAAGACGGCCTAACGGTGTGCGGGACCGTAGCCCAGCTTCATGGAGACGGTTGCGAATGATCCTCGCCGATACCCCAGGAGCAACAGTGTCCCTAATTTGCTGGGAAGTAGCGGTGCGGTCCCCTACGGCACTGCGTAGGATCCTACGGTTTTGGCGTGCATCCGTGCGTTGCTGCGGTCCGGTCCCAGGTCGACGGGCACGTGCACCTTCCGCCGACCACTGGCGACAACATCGATGTACTGTGGAGACCTCACGCCCCACGTGTTGAGCAATTCGGCGGTACGTCCACCCGGCCTCCCGCATGCCCACTATACGCCCTCGCTCAAAGTCCGTCAACTGCACATACGGTTCACGTCCACGCTGTCGCGGCATGCTACCAGTGTTAAAGACTGCGATGGAGCTCCGTATGCTACGGCAAACTGGCTGACACTGACGGCGTCGGCGCACAAATGCTGCACAGCTAGCGCCATTCGACGGCCAACACCGCGGTTCCTGGTGTGTCCGCTGTGTCGTGCGTGTGATCATTGCTTGTACAGCCCTCTCGCAGTGTCCGGAACAAGTATGGTGGGTCTGACACACCGGTGTCAATGTGTTCTTTTTTCCATTTCCAGGAGTGTAATACGACAACGCAGGCTTCATCGGCGAATTCCATTGAAGTCTTCTCAGTTTATCAGCCATCAAGGCGTCGTGTTGTCGCAAAGTTTCGACGAGTTTCCTGCTCTTCATCTTCAGGTGTAGTGTCGGGTTCATGTCCGGTTGGTTTCTTATAGTCACTGAACCGCAGACTCCTCTGTCGAAGGCTCACCGGGGCACCATTTACGTTCTTCGGAATGTCGCGTCCAGTGAAGGGATGGAAGGAAGGCTGCAGGATACAGTGGGATCTGGGGATTGAGCTCTCTACAGTCCACTGCCTTCGCCGCTTTCACCACAGAGTGTTGCTTATTTTTGTTACAGCCACATCCCATGCAAAACTCGACGCCTGGACCTCTCTCTCCATCACCTGCAGCAGCGACCGCGATAGTTTTCAGGAGGCAAGCGCCTCATTCACCCATTGGGTCCTCGGCAGAGGAGTCTGCGGCGCAACGATTATAAAGGCACGGACAGGAACTTTGTCTGAATATGGTGATTAAAAAACACGTCGAAACGTTGCGACAACACGACGCCACATCTCGGCAGATAACCTGGGAAGATTTCACGAACAAGATACGACCGTACCCGGTATTTTCACAAATGTGTGGTTAGCTGCATCAGTGTTTAACTAATAGAACGTATACTAGACGGTGAATGTTCCACAGAAGCGTAAGTAATAATAATTTTAATGGCACCTTCTGCGTTCACAGTGTACATAATCGATTTACCGACACTATCTGTAACGCTATAGTCACTGACTATGTCAGTAGTTCGTGGCCTTGTGTGTAGCGCTGCTGATGGAGTCCAGGGTTCGATTCCCGGAAAGTCGCCATAGTGGGCGTCAAATAAAAGGACATACACCAGCCGGCTGAACATCCCAGATGGGGGTCTCCTGCCAATAATGTCGTACGCACAGTTTCTTCGTTCACTGACGATGAAATTTATATCTGAGTAGCAACACGCTCCAGCTTCGCACGGATAACACTAATTATCTACTTGTCGGTTGCAGTAGTAAATACGGTATAGGTCACTGCGTGGAGCTATGATTAAAACTTAGAAACGGCGCTAGGTAATTGAATATCATCACTTTCATATAATTTTAAATGATTTAAGTAGTGCACGACAGGTAAGTTTTCAGGAGGAATGAATGATTTCTGTTCCTTATTTAATCGGCTTCTCGTTATAATGATAGATACCATGAACGACGACACCGCCCGGTCCACCTGACTATAGCGCCAATTTGTCGCGAGCTACAGTTTCTGTGCAATCTCTTCCTGCATTTCCTAATGCAACATTGTTAAGAAACAACCTCTGCCACGCGACAGTGGTACAAAACACCCTCTGTTACACACAATCAGTACCGAGTACCCTCGAGCATACAACATGGTATCAAGCACCCTCTGCCACCCAACATCAGTGCGAAGCACTCTTCGGCACGCAATATTGGTACGAAGCAACTTCAGGCAAACTGCATCGGTATGAAGTACCCTTCACCACGCTGTATGCTGTATTCTGCCACACAACATCGGTACGGAGCACGCTTTGTCAATACAAGACTGCAGCGCCAGGCCGCGAAAGCTACCGCAATAACTACGAGTTTTGCCAGTCTTTGCTTAGATGGCAACGACATCTTTTTCACAGCGGCGGGGGAATCTAATTCGTCACAGTTCATCCAATTTTCAGGAATTAATTAAAAATTATGTACACAATCCTTCCTCGTAAATCAGTCTGTCAGTGATGATCGTATCTAAATCGACACAGTAGTTCCCGAGATTAACCTGATCACAGAGACAGAACCGAGGTGCAGCACTTTAGTTTATATATCTATAGAAGACAGAAGAAAAAATGGCTCTGAGCACTATGGGACTTAACATCTGTGGTCATCAGTCCCCTAGAACTTAGAACTACTTAAACCTAACTAACCTAAGGACATCACACACATCCATTCCCGAGGCAGGATTCGAACCTGCGACCATAGCAGTCTCGCGGTTCCGGACTGAGTGCCTAGAACCGCTAGACCACCGCGGCCGGCGAAGACAGAAGAAAACAGAATACTCCTCTTTTTCGGAAAAGTTAATTTTCACTCTGCAGAGGAGTGTGTACTGATTTGAAACTTCCTCGGAATGAAATTGTGTGCTGGAACGGGACTCAAACCTGGAACCTTTCATTTCGCGGGCAAGTCGTGTTACCACTCAGCTATCCACCCACGACTCACGACCATCCCTCACGTCCTTACTTGCGCCAGTACCTCTTCTCCTACCTTTCAAACTTCACAAAATTTCCCCTGCATACCTGTGAAGTTTGAAAGGTAGGAGAAGAGGTACTGACGCAAGTAAGGACGTGAGGGATGGTCGTAAGTCGTGGGTGGATAGTTCCGGCGGTACACAACTTGCCCGAGAAAGGCAAAGGTTCCAGGTTCTTGTTCCAGTGCGGTCACAGTTTTAATCTGTCAGAAAGTGTGAAGAAATCCAGTTGCAAGAAATAATAATAAAAAATGAAAAAGGACGAGAAAAAATAGTTGGAGAATATAGTGTGAGAAGTTAGCCACAAGGCAATTTTTGTGAGAGGCAGGGTGACTAACAAGGTGAGATGGGAGGCCCAAAGGAAAAAAAATAGAAAAAAATGGTAGCTAACGCACGCTTGCGAAGTGGTTTCGACAAGCATGCAGCCGGTTCGAATCCTGATACTGGAAGAAGTTTTTGTCGCCAGTATTTTGCCAGAAATGGTGGTGGCGACACGCCCCACGGCATTGCCCCTACAAGTCGGCAGTGGGTGGTACATCATTGCGACAGCGCCACGCCCATGCGCCCTGGGCAGCAGGTGGAGACGGGAGAGGCGTGTTCCGCAGCTGTCCAGTCGCGACGTTGTCCGCCGCTCAAAGATAAAAATACACGCCGGCGGAAGCGTGTCCTGCCGGCAAGACACGGCACGTGGCTCCAGACCACCAGAAAAAAACCAAACCTGTCTGTACCGGCCGTCCCTACCACAGCCTTTAGTTGTTTTTGTCGTAGTCTTTGATACGTCTCTCCACGCTAATATCTAATGTGCTAACCTCTTCATCTCCGAATAACTACTGCAATCTGCATCCATTTGAATCTGCTTACTGAACTCAGCGCTCGGTTTTCATCTACATTTTTTTTCTGCCCCCACTTCCCTTCATTACCAAACTCACGATTGCTTTATGCCTCAAGATGTGTCCTACCGAGTGATAACATAAATTTCTTTCTTCAAGATCTACATCTACATACACACTTCGCAACCCAACGTACGGTGTTCGGCGGAAGGAAAGGTAAGGGGCACTAATATTGTTCCCGCTCCTAATTTCGTCCCCCTAGGAATTTTCGATGTCCGCACTTGATTAACCTCTGTCCGCTGAATTGTTGAGATACTTTCTTACGTGGAGCTTATGCGTAGGAAAGGATTATTTAATGCTGAAGTGACTGAGTGCAGTAGTCAAATTAACAACCTGAAATTCCTGGTATTAGCACTGATATATCGGTCTGTATTTCAGTCGTGTGTTGTAGTTCCTACTGTGTAATCGTTATCGTCAAGGATTTGCCATATGTTGCTGTAAAACCATTATAATAAATCTGGGTATGAAACTTCCTGGCAGATTAAAACTGTGTGCCCGACCGAGACTCGAACTCGGGACCTTTGCCTTTCGCGGGCAAGTGCTCTACCATCTGAGCTACCGAAGCACGGCTCACGCCCGGTACTCACAGCTTTACTTCTGCCAGTATCTCGTCTCCTACCTTCCAAACTTTACAGAAGCTCTCCTGCGAAACTTGCAGAACTAGCACTCCTGAAAGAAAGGATATTGCGGAGACATGGCTTAGCCACAGCTTGGGGGAGGTTTCCAGAATGAGATTTTCTCTCTGCAGCGGAGTGTGCGCTGATATGAAACTTCCTGGCAGATTAAAACTGTGTGCCCGACCGAGACTCGATCTCAGGACCTTTGCCTTTTGCGGGCAAGTGCTCTATATATACATATATATATATAATTTTTAGCTTTTCCCGTAACATTTCAGGACTTATACAGGTTCAAAGGAACTAAGGTGACGACATTTGGAACGCATACTTTACTGTGCACCTCTACCCTTGTAAACAGAGCGAGAGAAAACGACCGTCGTACAATTCATAGTCTCTCTTGCCTTATCTTCGTGGTCCTTACGTGAAATGTGCGTTGGCGGCAGTGGAATCGTTCTGTATTTAGCTTCAAATGCCGGTTCTCCAACTTTTCCCAGTCCTCGAAAAGAACGTCGCCTTCCCTCCAATGATTCTCTTCTGAGTTCCCATAGCATCTCCGCAAGACTTACGTGTACACGAACCTACCGGTAACACATCTAGCAGCCCGTCTCAGAATCCCTTCGATGTCTTCCGTTAATCCGACCTGCTGCAGATCGCGAACACTCGAGCAGTACTAAAAAATAGGTCGCACTATTGTCCTACACTGAAGACCCAAAGAAACTGGGGCATCTGCCTACTATCGTGCAGGGCCCATGCGAGCACGCAGTAATGGTGCAACGCGATGTAGCATGGGCTCGACTAATGTCTGAAGTAGTACTGGAGGGAATTGACACCATGAATCCTGCAGGGCTGTCCATAAATCCGGGAGAGTACGAGGGGGTGTAATTCTCTTCTGAACAGCACGTTGCAAGGCATCCCAAATATTCTCAATAAAGTTCATATCTGGGGAGTTCGACGGACAGCGGAAGTCTTTAAAGTCAGAAGAGTGTTCCTGGAGCCACTCTGTAGCAATTCTGGACTTGTGGGGTGTCGCATTGTCATGCTGGAATTGCCCAAATCCTTCGGAATGCACAGTGGACATGAATGGATGCAGGTGATCTGGCAGGTTTCACCTGTCAGAGTCGTATCAGGGGACCCATATCACTCCAACTACACACGCCCCACACCATTACAGAGCCTCCACCAACTAGAACGGTCCACTGCTGAAATACAGGGTCCATGGAGGTTGTCATCACACCCGTACACGTCCATCCGCTCGATACAATTTGAAACAAGACTCGTCCGACAAGGCGACCTGTTTGCAGCCATCAACAGTCCAATGTCGGTGTTGACGGGCATAGACGAGGTGTAAATCTTTGTGTCATGCAGTCACCAAGGGTACACGACTGGGCCTTCGGCTGCGAAAGACCTTATCGATCATGTGTCGTTGAATGGTTCGCACGCTGACACTTGTGGATAGCCAGTCCTGAAATCGGTAGCAATTTGCCGAAGGTTTGCACTTCTCTCACGTTGAACGATTCTCTTCAGTCGTCGTTAGTCCCATTCTTGCAGGATCTTTTTCCGACCGCAGCAATGTCGGAGATTTGACGTTTTATCGGATTCCTGATATTTATGGTACATTGGTGAAATGATCGCACAGAAAAATCCATACTTCACCGCTACCTCGGAGATGCTGTGCACCGATTGCAACACCATGTTCAAATTCACTTAAATCTTGATAACCTGCCTCTGTACCAGCAGCAACCGATCTAACAACTGCGCCAGACACTTGTCTTATATAGGCGTTGCCGACCGCAGCGCCGTATTCTGCCTGTTTACCTATCTCTGTATCGGAATACGCATGCGTATACCGGTTTCTTTAGCGCTTCAGTGTATATCGGTCTCCTTTACAGACGAACCATACTCTCCTAAAATTCTCCCAATAAACCGAAGTCTTTCATTCGCCTTCTCTACTACAATTCTTACATGCTCATTCTATTTCCCATCGTTTTGCACCGTTACGCCACATATTTAAACGACGTGACTATGTCAACCAGTACATCACTTATGCTGTCCTTGAACATTGAAGGTTTGTCTTTCACACTCGTCTGCATTAACTTACAGTTTTATACATTTAGATCTTGCTGCCATTCATCACATCAACTAAAAATTTTGTGTAAATCATCTAGTATCCTCCGACCGTCACTCAAGGACGACGCCTCCCCGTATACCACAGCGCCATCAGGAAACAGCAGCAGATTGCTGCTCATCCCGTCCGCCAGACATTTTATCTATTTTCTCTGCTCTTGATGACTGGGTGTTGTGTGATGTCCTTAGGTTAGTTAGGTTTATGTAGCTCTAAGTTCTAGGGGACTGATGATGGCTAATGGCTCTGAGCACTATGGGACTTAACCTCAGAGGTCGTCAGTCCGCTAGAACTTAGAACTACTTAAACCTAACTAACCTAAGGACATCACATACATCCATGCCCGAGGCAGGATTCGAACCTGCGACCGTAGCGGTCTCGCGGTTCCAGACTGTAGCGCCTAGAACCGCTCGGCCACTCCGGCTGGCAGGGGACTGATGACCATAGATGTTAAGTCCCATAGTGCTCAGAGCCATTTGAACCATTTGAACCATTTTATCTCTACAGAAAATAATAGTGGTCCTGTCACATTTCCCTGGGGCGTTCTTAGCGAGATCCATGTCTCTGATGTACATTCGCCCTAGAAGACAATATACTGGGTTCTGTTGCTCAGGAAATCTTCGAAATCACATCTCTGAGAACGGTATTCCGTATTCTCGTAGCTTCGTTACCAATCTGCCGAGGAGCTCCGTGTCAAACGCATTTCATAAATGCAGGAGTAAGGAATCTGCCTGTCGCCCTTCATGCATAGTTCTCAGGATATCATTTGTGTCCCCAGTCCGATCCAATGTCTCCTCATTAGTCGATCTACCGGTCTGCTCTTCAGCATTCTTTGTGTCTGAACTACACTCCTGGAAATTGAAATAAGAACACCGTGAATTCATTGTCCCAGGAAGGAGAAACTTTATTGACACATTCCTGGGGTCAGATACATCACATGATCACACTGACAGAACCACAGGCACATAGACACAGGCAACAGAGCATGCACAATGTCGGCACTAGTACAGTGTACATCCACCTTTCGCAGCAATGCAGGCTGCTATTCTCCCATGGAGACGATCGTAGAGATGCTGGATGTAGTCCTGTGGAACGGCTTGCCATGCCATTTCCACCTGGCGCCTCAGTTGGACCAGCGTTCGTGCTGGACGTGCAGACCGCGTGAGACGACGCTTCATCCAGTCCCAAACATGCTCAATGGGGGACAGATCCGGAGATCTTGCTGGCCAGGGTAGTTGACTTACACCTTCAAGAGCACGTTGGGTGGCACGGGATACATGCGGACGTGCATTGTCCTGTTGGAACAGCAAGTTCCCTTGCCGGTCTAGGAATGGTAGAACGATGGGTTCGATGACGGTTTGGATGTACCGTGCACTATTCAGTGTCCCCTCGACGATCACCAGTGGTGTACGGCCAGTGTAGGAGATCGCTCCCCACACCATGATGCCGGGTGTTGGCCCTGTGTGCCTCGGTCGTATGCAGTCCTGATTGTGGCGCTCACCTGCACGGCGCCAAACACGCATACGACCATCATTGGCACCAAGGCAGAAGCGACTCTCATCGCTGAAGACGACACGTCTCCATTCGTCCCTCCATTCACGCCTGTCGCGACACCACTGGAGGCGGGGTGCACGATGTTGGGGCGTGAGCGGAAGACGGCCTAACGGTGTGCGGGACCGTAGCCCAGCTTCATGGAGACGGTTGCGAATGGTCCTCGCCGATACCCCAGGAGCAACAGTGTCCCTAATTTGCTGGGAAGTGGCGGTGCGGTCCCCTACGGCACTGCGTAGGATCCTACGGTCTTGGCGTGCATCCGTGCGTCGCTGCGGTCCGGTCCCAGGTCGACGGGCACGTGCACCTTCCGCCGACCACTGGCGACAACATCGATGTACTGTGGAGACCTCACGCCCCACGTGTTGAGCAATTCGGCGGTACGTCCACCCGGCCTCCCGCATGCCCACTATACGCCCTCGCTCAAAGTCCGTCAACTGCACATACGGTTCACGTCCACGCTGTCGCGGCATGCTACCAGTGTTAAAGACTGCGATGGAGCTCCGTATGCCACGGCAAACTGGCTGACACTGACGGCGGCGGTGCACAAATGCTGCGCAGCTAGCGCCATTCGACGGCCAACACCGCGGTTCCTGGTGTGTCTGCTGTGCCGTGCGTGTGATCATTGCTTGTACAGCCCTCTCGCAGTGTCCGGAGCAAGTATGGTGGGTCTGACACACCGGTGTCAATGTGTTCTTTTTTCCATTTCCAGGAGTGTATTAATCGTCCCAGTTCCCAACAAGGCTGCACTCCAGCCAAATACCTTCAGAAAAGACTTCCTAACACTTAAATTTATGTTTGATGTTAATGAGTTCCTATTTTTCAGAAACTCTTTACTTGCTATAGCCAGTCTGTATTTTATATCATCTTTACTTCCAAATACCAAAACTCTTCCAATACTTTCGAAGTCCCTCACGCTCATGTAATTCCCCTGCTTCTCCTGTTTTTATTCGACTGCACTCCAATACCCTTGTCCTACTTTTATTGATGCTCACCTTACCCTTTTACAAGAGACTACGCATTCCGTTTAACGAGTGGTTCCCAACGTTCCATAAATAATTACCCCAGAGTGCAATCAGACCTTAGCTAGTATCCCAGCCTTCCCCTCCCCCTCCCTTTCTCTGCAATCTGTAGCCCCTCTGTCCCACACTATCGCCAACTTTCGAAACTAACTGAACTGCAGGATGAAAGAATTTTCTTGGAACACTTTTATTTTTAAAATGATGAAAGATGAATGATATTTAGTTTGTGTGTGTGTGTGTGTGTGTGTGTGTGTGTGTGTGTGTGTGTGTGTGAGAGAGAGAGAGAGAGAGAGAGAGAGAAATAAGAATGATTGACGAAGAAATTCGTCAGCACCGCAAATTCTATCCAAAACTACTTCTCAGAGAAGAAAGCTAACTGTTCTCACAGAAAGTTAACTATCCATACTGCGGCCCTTGCTTGACCTGCACGGTGCAACCTCATTTAAAATCAAACACGTTCAGATGTGTACACTATACTTACTGTTCGTAAATTACTTCGTTGCTGTACTCCTTACGTCTGAACTGCCAGAAATTGGAAGAGTTCAGGCTGTTAATGCATCGTATCTGACCACAGCCACTACTAGTAACAATAATAAAACGCTGTACTGCGCTATATTAGCCCTTATGTAGGTACTGTGTTGTGCTGTCAATTAATTCATGTATCTGTTTCGAAGCGAGTAGTGAAAAAATTTTTGGACTATTGCAGGTACTATCTACGAATTGGAGAAAACATTTTGAGATAGTTACCATGTGTTACGTATATGTCTCACCTTTATCATCAGCGATGTATGTGACAAAGCACAACATATGTGTTTAGTGGTTGCATATGTGAGTAACCTATAACCTCCATCGCAGTTTTGCTACTAATTGAGAAAAAGTAATTATTGATAACTTACATAATCAGTATTAGAGTCTTACAAAATTGTGTTAATAGTAATGATCTTTTGCAAATAATTTAGTTTCGTGAATCGAATCGTTTAGTTTTTCCCCCTCGGGAAATTTCATTTTACCCCTCAGGCGGACAGTTACCCCGAGGTTGGGAAGCACTTTACGATCTCTGCCAAGAGCTTTCCTGACATAATTACTAGGTCACCGCCAAACTTCAACTTTTCCGTACCTTCTCACTGAATTTTTATACCCTCTCCTGATTTGTTCTTGGTTTCTTTTACTGCTTGCTCATTGTTGACATGAATAACATCGGGCATAGTCTACAGCCCTGCCTCGCGGCCTTGCCAAACTGCTTCCCTCTCACGTCGTCCGACTCTTGCAACTACAATCAGGTTTTAGTTGTGTTGGAACTCCTCCACGGAGTGACACTTCAGTGGAGTGAGAGGCTCTTGCTGGGATAAGCGGATTTTCACAGGTACAAACAAACTAAGAAGTCCAGCTGTGTACCACAACGAGCTATGGTCTACGACACGTTCAGATGGAGGAGGGGATGAGTGGATGTAATTGCATGTAACTTGCCTGCGTTTCAGCCGCAGGGACTTTGTTTTCAGTGTCCACCCACCCAGATATTGATTGAAAGAATCATTCAGGGAAAGAGCTGCGATGATTCCGAAGAAGAGGCATGGCCTTTGATACAGTCTTGTCCATCTTCATTAGCGAATGTTTCACAAATTGCAAGAGATATTTAGACTACTTGGTGTCGCTCTAAGAAAAACCACAAGGTAGTCTCATTTCATCCCCCTTTAAACTTATTTACAGTATTTACAAGGCTGCCAATGAGAATGACGTGCACTAAACTGCCGGCCGCGGTGGTCTTGCGGTTCTAGGCGCTGCAGTCCGGAACCGCGGAACTGCTCCGGTCGCAGGTTCGAATCCTGCCTCGGGCATGGATGTGTGTGATGTCCTTAGGTTAGTTAGGTTTAAGTAGTTCTAAGTTCTAGGGGACTGATGACCTAAGATGTTAAGTCCCATAGTGCTCAGAGCCATTTGAACCATTTTGCACTAAACTATTTCTCTATATTTACGTAACTTCCAGTGGTTGTGACGTTTACTTCTTCACTGTAATTTGTGTGTAGGCCACAAGTTAGAAATTATTTAAAGCTGCTGTCATTTTGGAGTTTTAATGCCTTTGCTGAAGTCTCGTCAGTTTGGTTTTCAAACATTTGGTCCTGAATAGACAGCCAGCCATCATCCAAATCCTCAAAGGAACAAGGCTGTAACACTGAAATGGCTACCACAAGTACGGACTAAAAGAACTGCAACTCATAATCACTGTTTCAGGAAACAAATTTCTAGCTGACTGGATGATAGCAATTTAGAGGTCCATCATAAGAGATGTAGCGTTCCACGCAATTACATTGGTTCCAATATTTAAAAATGAAGATCATACGGTTTTCGCTTTTTGCTCGGTAGCAAAACGTCGGCAAGTAGAATAGTGTGTTTCCTCCCTAGAAACCGTAAGACCGACGTGAAGTACAGACAACTCTCCAAACTGTTCGTTCGAACTATTGAACGTTCCATCCACAAACAGTGACCAATAGCTTGATAAACATGAATTTCCCTTTTCGCTGGCAGACACCAATTTTCTCTCATTCGCTCCCCTGTTATCATCTACAAATGAAACTTTGCTGCCATCATTCGTCAGTAAATTGCTTTCTTCAAAGAATATCAGTCCAGAATCAGTCGGAACTTGCTTACGTCCCTTGTATTCTATCCTAATGTGATGCAGCTACTGTTTCGCACTTCTGTGTGATGACAAGAATGTTTAAACGCGAACATTTACCCTTTTTTGTTCTTAGAAAATGTTTTAGCACTTTATTTGAAATGCAAACATGGCTACCATCGCCTAAACTTTGTTACTTTTAGTGGGTAGTATTCCTTTGCATTTGTTGCTTATAACGCTTACACAGTGACTGAAACTTGCATCTGCTTTGTTGGTATAGTCTACTATATACTGATCCCAGTTGTAAGTCAATGAAGCTTCCTTTTGGAGGTTTCAGTTGACTCCACCTTAACAAGGCTTAGAACACTAAACCGTACTTCCCGGTAAGGGTAAGAGATCAACTACAGTACTGAATTCTGGGAGAAAACCACCCAAAGCAGCAGTCTGTCCATGAACTCCTGTACATAGGGGGGTTCGTGATGCAGAAAGTGACCTTTCCCAGTAGCACGCTGCAGTTATCGACGGACAGAGCGATGTATTCCACTTCTGGAACACCCTTTCCGAGACCCACTAACTGAAGTGTCTTGGGTTGCGTTGAAATATCCTCATTCCATCTCCGTACAAGCGTCGCTCTATACGAGCGTCACAAACCCGGCAACTGTACAAGTTGTAAATAACCTTTTGTCCCCTTTCTGAAGTGTCCTGAACTCTGAGGAAATGTCAACACATTCCATCTCTGAACAAGTGTCACTCCACACAAGTGTTACAAACTCGGTTTCTGTAAAGTGTAACTTCCCCACTATAGGTTTACGTATGAAATTTAGCCCAAATTTACATCCCACTCGACAAAACTCTACGTATAGCCAAAGTTATCTACCCACAAACTGTTATCCAACTTAACTCGTACGCTAACCTTTGACTAATGGAAATGAAGTCCCATGCTGCTTGACAGAGAGTAGGAGAACGATGCGGGAGACCCGCACCGCCGTACTAGGTGAGGACCTAATGGAGGTGGTTTGCCGTTGCCTTCCTCCGACCGTAATGAGGATGAATGATGATGAAGACGACACAAGAACACCCAGTCATCTCTGGCCAAGTGAAAATTCCGACCCCGCCGGGAACCGAACACGGGACCCCGTGCTCGGGAAGCGAGAACGCTACCGCGAGACCACAAGCGACGGACACCTTCGACTAAAGAGAACCTAATTTGAATTGAACAGTAAGTGGTCTGAATTCAACTTGTCTTTATATTAAATTGCAACTGAAGTAAAACAATTATCTGCCCCTATTCAAAATTCCCACTTACCTCACATCTTGACAACACTGTTGCAGATTCCTCAGAAGCACAATATCGAACAGTAAGCATGCAGCGGTTAAGCTAGATTCCTATTTTTAAACAAACAGTATTCAAACTGTTGCATACCATATGGTACAACGTGGTAATGCGTGCAACGCAAACAGTAGGACGGGGAGAGTAACCATTCCTATCAAATGATATTCCAAGACGACGATTTTGAATGAAGCATGTATTCAAAAAGACAGAGTAAAACTTCGCTTGAGCTTCACGCATAAATTGATCTGAACAATGTTATGCTTAACAAAGTTAACAATAATTTTAAAAACGGTACATTGTTAACAGGCAATTTCTGTAAAAACCAAACAGCTTAATCAATTGATATGTTAATGGATGACTTACGGAAGTGGGATGGTCTTTCTCTCAGATCTGAGTACGTGAAGAAATTTACTAGCTGACAATAATCATTCCGATAAACTATCTGCGCAGTGCTGCAGTCTTACCGCAAAATTCGTCTCTTAAAAAATTTTTATATAAATTTACATTCTTCTCGCCTTTCAGTATACGCAGTGTTGAAAATGGAGCGAGACAGAACTGTAGCCTATTGGCCATGTCATTCAATATGTACACTGAACAAACAACAAAGGAAACCAAAGAAAAATTTGGAGTAGGAATTAAAATTCAGGGAGAAGCAATAATTTTTTTTCTTAAATTTGCCGCTGACGTTGTTATTCTGTCAGACATCAAGCGACTGGGAGGAGCTGTTGAATGAGCAGGGTCTTCAAAGGAGGATATGAGATGGGAATCAGCAAAAGCAAAACAAGGATAATAGAATGTAGTAGAGTTAAATCGCGTGATGCTGAGAGAATTAGATTAGGAAATGAGACACTTAATGTAGTAGGTGAGTTTTGCTATTTCAGCAGCAAAAAACTGATGATGGCCGAAGTAGAGAGGGTATGGAGTGCAGGCCAGCAATGGCAAGAAAAGAATTTGTGAAGAAGAGAAATTTGTTAACATCGAATATAGATTTAAGTGTTAGCAAACCTAATGTAAAGTATTTGTCTGGACTGCAGCAATGTATGGAAGTGAAACATGGACGAGAATCTTTCGATATGTGTTGCTATAGAAGAATTTGATGATCCGCTCACATAACTTATGAGGAAGTGCTGAATGGAATTAGGGAGACACAACTTGACCAAAGAGGGGATCGGTTGATAGGACGCGTTCTGAGACGTAAAGGGATCACCAATTTAATACTGAAGGGATGCGTGGAGGGTAAAAACTGAAGAGGAAGACTAAGAGATGAATACAGTAAGCAGATTCAGAAAAATTTAGGTGTCAGTAGTTATTCGGAGATAAGATTCGCACAGGATAGAGTAGCATGGAGAGCTGCGTCAAACCAGTTCAAATGGTTCAAATGGCTCTGAGCACTATGGGACTTTACTTCTGTGGTCATCAGCCCCCTAGAACTTAGAACTACTTAAACCTAACTAACCTAAGGACATCACACACATCCATGCACGAGGCAGGACTCGAAATTGCGACCGTAGGGGTCGCGCGGTTCCAGACTGTAGCGCCTAGAACCGCTGGGCCACCCCTGCCGGCGTCAAACCAGTCTTCAGACTGAAGACCACGACAACAACAATATCAACAACAGCTTTGATTTGGCAGCATGTTCCACACAGCAGTAAAGGATGAACATGTAACGTTTCCTTGTATTACAACCTAATGGAATACTATCTTATGTTGGATTCGCTAAACACGACGAAAAAATTACATACGTAACTCGTTAACAAAGCTGATAGTGGCTCAGAAACGATTTCGTTCTTAAAAACAGTCGATCACTTGCACAACATGTAGCAAAGCAAAATTTTATATTTAAAGTGAAGTAATTAGTTTTGGACAATTCCTGGTTCAAAAAATGGCTCTGAGCACTATGGGACTTAACATCTGAGGTCATCAGTCCCCTATAACTTAGAACTACTTGAACCTAACTAACCTAAGGACACGACACACATCCATGCCCGAGGCAGGATTCGAACCTGCGACCGTAGCAGTCGCGCGGTTCCGGACTGAAGCGCCTAGAACCGCTCGGCCACCGCGGCCGGCCAATTCCTGGTGTCCTATGGACGAATATGTAGTGGAACAATGGTACCATATGTGCTATAGTTGAAAATCGCATCCACTTTATATTGAATCAGTGCTCCTCTTGTATCATTAGCAGTAGCAAAGAGTAAGACTTTAATTTTTATCCACTTTAAGCCACTAAGCTGTTTAGAACTCAGCAAATGGACAGCACATAGTCATGCACATAAAGAAAACATGTAGAAATAATTACGGAACATATGGTTTACTGAGTCGTTCTTTTCGTTTCAAGAATCAATTAAGATATAGACATCAGTGCCATAACTGATGTCGTGGTTCTTAAATTTCGGAAAGCCTCCGATGTTCTGAACTGTCTAATTGTAAACAAAAAATTTAGATGCCTGATATAACGCCAACGTAACTGTATTGAGGACGTACTAGAAAACAGTACGTGCTTCTCTACAGAGAAACATCAGTAATGAAAGCTCATGTGGGGGAGGAAGCAGTGACTTTGGATTACTACTGTTGACGAGTAGCTACAGATACTGATCTTCGTATCGTCCGTCGGACTGCTTTCATGAGACGTGTGCAGAAGTGGTTTTGCACACCCGTAGACTGGTCACAGACAGACTAATTTCCGGCCGACAGACGAAGGACTGTGAGGAACAAGGGCCAATGGAAGTCCGTTCGTGTCCACGCTGTTGTGCAAATCTCCACCATGGTGCTGCGTTCCTTATCCTCAAACGCTGCGCCAGCAATAAAATTTCCAGGAAATATAACGAAGCCTAGCTACCGGCGAAAGAAGGCGCTACTTCTGTTTTTTTGAAAATTGCACGGCCAATGGCAGATGATGTTGTACCTGAAAGACGTGTCATCAATTTGGTTTGTTAAGACTTATAAGTGATTGACAGTTATCGGTCAGCACCCTGTGAAAGTGAACCGATTGTCACCCCATGTCCGGAACGTTGCTGGAGGTGTCCCAGATTAGCGCTACACGGTTCCGCACTCGAGGAGCAATCATGTAGGGGATCGAACCCAGTCCCCAGGGAAGACACCCGTGTCCAACTCCAGCGTCTACAGCTGCAGCTGACTGTGTATCTCTTGGTGCAGGTTACGTGTCAGTTCTCTACACGTTACGGCCCCTTCCCACCCCATTCACATACGAACGTGACAAGAATTACCTGTCGCTAATCTAATCTACGGGAACAATACCTGGATGGCTGCAATTATTAGTTGATTATGTTCTGAAAAGAAGGTCTTTCGAACTTTTTAAATTGGTTTCCTCTATGAGTTACGCACTTTTCATCGAGTGTACCCCAGTTAACTTTTTTCTGCATTTTAGTGAAGCTCCTCAAAGAGTAAAGAAACCTGTTGCATTTCGTCCTGCTCTTCTTTCTACGCGTTTGGTACAACATTTCATGAATTCACACATCACAATGCTCCTGGTCGTTGTGCCGTTGGCAGATAGAATTTTTTTTTTGGAGAAGCCTAAGGTTACCTTCCCATCTGTGGAGAACATTTTCAAAGGGTGTTATTGCTTCTTTGAAGATTTGCGGCGGCGCGGTTCTTTCCGTCCCTTTACTACGGACCTGCACCTACCTGTGAACATTGTCTCAGCAGATCACCAGTAGGGAAGCCGAGTGAAACCTACTGTACTTCGACGTGAACCAGGCTGCAATTAAAGTCACTAATGTACGTTTCGGGAGAAAGTTTTTGTGGTGTCACCGCCAGACACCACACTTGCTAGGTGGTAGCCTTTAAATCGGCCGCGGTCCATTAGTATACGTCGGACCCGCGTGTCGCCACTGTCAGTGATTGCAGACCGAGCGCGACCACACGGCAGGTCTAGAGAGACGTCCTAGCACTCGCCCCAGTTGTACAGCAGACTTTGCCAGAGATGGATCAATGACAAATACGCTCTCATTTGCCGAGACGATAGTTGGCATAGCCTTCAGCTACGTCATTTGCTACGACCTAGCAAGGCGCCATTACCAGTTTATATTGAGATTGTAATTATGTATCATCAAGAGCGATGTTCTCCAATTATGGGTTAAAGTTAAGTATTCCAGAAGCTATGTACTATTTTTGGCTACTATAATTCCTTGTCATTTTCCAGACCTCACGCCAGCCTGCGTGAGCTTAAACGCGTGCCTTTCGGCTTCCTCCAAACTCCGTGAATTGGCTCCTGCCAATTCACAGCAGTTTTCATATGAAATGAAAGGTTGGAAATTTTGTCCGCAATTAATATATTCTGAAACTCTGGTGAACAAGTATCACTGCCAAGCCCGTGCTAGTCTTAACACAGTCACTCACAATCCCTTTCACTCACGTTAGCAAGTTCATGGTGTTGCATTTCCCGAAAACGTAATAGCTACAAAAATACTGATTGTTTTAGATCGATAATGCTCGCCAAATATTAAGTCTGTCGGTACCAAATGCAGACACAGTTTTTAGCCACCGACCTGCTCAATAAGCCACGCGGAATATATGTCTTATCTCGTCACAAAATTCACTTAAAAATTCCGAAATTTCTACACACACATCGAAATAATTATGCCGTCACTTTCCAACACTTTTGATGTATGAAACACTGCTAGATCCCGCAACGGAGGTTTAATGTAACCAAAGGACCGAAAAGCGATACAATAAAGGATCTGTTTGAAAAATTTCAACGGACTGGGAACGTGACGGATGAACGTGCTGGAAAGGTAGGGCGACCGCGTACGGCAACCACAGAGGGCAACGTGCAGCTAGTGCAGTAGGTGATCCGACAGCGGCCTCGGGTTTCCGTTCGCCGTGTTGCAGCTGCGGTCCAAATGACGCCAACGTCCACGTATCGTCTCATGCGCCAGAGTTTACACCTCTATCCGTACAAAATTCAAACCCGGCAACCCCTCAGCGCCGCTACCATTGCTGCACGAGAGACATTCGCTAACGATATAGTGCACAGGATTGATGACGGCGATATGCATGTGGGCAGCATTTGGTTTACTGACGAAGCTTATTTTTACCTGGACGGCTTCGTCAATAAACAGAACTGGCGCATATGGGGAACCGAAAAGCCCCATGTTGCAGTCCCATCGTCCCTGCATCCTCAAAAAGTACTGGTCTGGGCCGCCATTTATTCCAAAGGAATCATTGGCCCTTTTTTCAGATCCGAAACGATTACTGCATCACGCTATCTGGACATTCTTCGTGAATTTGTGGCGGTACAAACTGCCTTAGACGACACTGCGAACACCTCGTGGTTTATGCAAGATGGTGGCCGGCCACATCGCACGGCCGACGTCTTTAATTTCCTGAATGAATATTTCGATGATCGTGTGATTGCTTTGGGCTATCCGAAACATACAGGAGGCAGCGTGGATTGGCCTCCCTATTCGCCAGACATGAACCCCTGTGACTTCTTTCTGTGGGGACACTTGAAAGACCAGGTGTACCGCCAGAATCCAGAAACAATTGAACAGCTGAAGCAGTACATCTCATCTGCATGTGAAGCCATTCCGCCAGACACGTTGTCAAAGGTTTCGGGTAATTTCATTCAGAGACTACGCCATATTATTGCTACGCATGGTGGATATGTGGAAAATATCGTACTATAGAGTTTCCCAAACTGCAGCGCCATCTGTTGTTGAAAATTGTAACTACTGTAATTTCGGAAGTTTGTCTGCCTGAAAATGTACTGTTGTCCCAAGCATACTGCAACAAACGGTGTATTTCTATCGCTGCTCGTTTAGTTTATATTGCCGTTTCAAATATACCGGTCATTTCTGAAACACCCTGTACAAACACTATAACAAAGGAAAGCTCTCCACTACACACCCTCAGATACGGTGATAAGACGGCCCACTGAATACGGATCAAGCATGAAAACAAAAGGAAAGTGCACTGAGCTGTGGAAAAAGAAGAAAAATAGAAACGGTGGCCGTTCCAAGCTCAAGATGTGCAACATCGAGCGAATTTGAATAACCAAGGCGTCGTGGTTCTGTGCTCATGGTGGTGCACTGCGAAGGGGGATTCCGTGTTCGGATCTTCCTCGTGGCCCAAAAAATTCACAAAATTATGAACTGTCAGTTCGGGCACTATCGTGTCTGTTCGCTGTATTGAAATTTGTGTCGTGGTGTAACGTCCGCTTGCAACAGCGATATGTAAGGAAAGGACCTTCAGACGTACGTACCTCGTATTTGTTCTACGCAAGTACCAAATGTTCCGATTCTTAAGATCCGTTTTGGAAGTTTTCACCGTTGAATTCCTTTTCTGTAGCATAGTTCACACGCGTTTATTTGTTGTTTTCGTTTCTGCGAGAGGTCTACGCGGCATTTCGCCTGCTCACACTATTCATCATGTTTACTTGCGACAGTAATATATCCATACCACATGACTCATATTCTATAACCGACGTATAGTGAGAGAGTTGCTGAGACTAGACAAGGAGAACAGACACGTCAATGACCGGATGGGAATTTCACGATTTTGTGAAAAAAATATGGGGCACGAGGAAAACTTAAACATGAATCTCCTGTTTTATAGTCCAGCAACGTGACCACACGACCGCGACGCCGCGGTTCTTGAAATTCGCATGATGTTTCACATCTTTAGTTTGGACACAAATTAAGAAAAAATACAAATTTTAGTGGGGCGAGGAGACTGTGGAGGATACTGCAATTACTAAATGATGTAAAATAGACTAGCATTCAAAAAAATACTGAAACACTGATATCTTTCTTAACAGTTATAAGGATCTTTACAAACCATATTTCTTATTACAGATATGATTCTCCGATGAAGATAATTATTGAAATGGTAAATGAGTGGTAAATCTATAGCTTCTGAGTTTAAGCCATGTCAACTGTTGCCTGTACGTAATGACGTCTGAACGATGAAACTAGCTATCCTGAACCAATAAAGAAAAATCGCACTAAAATTTTCCGTTTTCCAAACACCTCATGAATTACGCACAAGCAAGTAAAACACAAAAAAAAAATGGCTCTGAGCACTATGGGACTTAACTGCTATGGTCATCAGTCCCATAGAACTTAGAACTACTTAAACCTAACTAACCTAAGGACATCACACACATCCATGCCCGAGGCAGGATTCGAACCTGCGACCGTAGCGGTCACGCGGCTCCGGACTGTAGCACCTAGAACCGCTCGGCCACTCCGGCCGGCTATTAAAACACCAACAACGTTACCTGGAAATCTTTACATTTTTCAAATAAATCTTTACCAAATCATATTTCCGGAATTCAACGTCATCTGTATCTCTGTGTTCTGCAAGCTACTTCCAGACCGTTCTGTAGCGTGACCAACACCCGACTCACTCACTCACGTCTCACAGAAGGAGACTGCAACGACAATGCTATTGAAGTTCTGACAACCAAAGATCACACTGCTTTCACTCGGAACCTCTGTGGCGCAACAAGTCAACTATTGAATACTGTTTGAAAACTGTCCAATGAACAAATACGAACTGTGACACATCGAATGAAAATATAGAGCTCACATCACATCCTTGAATGCCAAAAATAGTCTAAAAACCTTACAGCTATACAAGTATGTGGAATATTAGGTAGTGGACTAGTGGACCAATAAGAAAGCTAATTCAGTTCTTTACAGACTCGGCGGGGAGAGAAACATGTGGGCAACATTGACTGGAAGAAGGGACAGGATGATAGGACATCCGCTAAAGATGATGGGATAACTTCGAAGATACGAAGGGCAGATGTAGAGCATAAAAGCTGAAAGGGAAGACAGAGGTGGGAATAAATCCAAAAAATGAAGACGTTCGATGCAAGTGCTAATCAGAGAGGAAGAGGTTGCACAGGAGAGGAGTTCGTGACAGGCCACCTCATGTCAGTCAGAAGATTGATGACTCACAAAAAAAAGAAGGAAAAAATCCGACGTGTAAATTTGGCAGAAAGGAAGGAAAGGAGATAACGTATTGTTTGTTGTTAAGCTACTACTACATGGTATCAACGTCGACTGTACAGCGTATCTACAGGGAAGGGTCTAACACTTGCAACCATGTAACATGGCGTAAGAACAGTAGTCGAAAGCGGAGACGAATGTCACACCTTGTCAATGACAGTCCTTTTCAAACCTGTTAGGATCTGCTGCTGTCAGTAAAAGCTGGTCCGACTGCACGAGTGAACGGTTCGGAACGAACTGCACGGAAAGCACTTTTTGAGTCGGTAACGTTGAGAAATTCCATGGCTCTTATAGTGCCTGTTTGGCACTTGTAATTCAGTACAACAATTTACGAAAACCCAAAGCACGATAAAACATACGCGACCATAAAAATCTCAGTCTAATTGCGAAGTATTAAATTCTTCGCTGCTACAGGTATGTGCTAATACACCTACACGAATTGTGTGCTAATTAATATGCTGAAATATGTTAAATAATACTTACAAAATCACGTGCATCTGTTTTGCAGGTGTTCTGAAAACTCAGTATTACCTGAAAAAGAAAAAGAAGTATGTCACTTGAAGCGTTATTACAGATTTCAAATTACGAAGAAACTAGCATACTAGGGTTATTAGCCTAAAAGAGCTTACAATAAACATTCAGAAAACAAATTTGAATTTGTAGTATCGTAGCTTATCGACACTGCTCGAGGCGGCGCCTCGGTGTAGATTCCTGAGGCAGCAGCGAGCGGTGCTTTGAACATTGCCATCAAAAAAATGGTTCAAATGGCTCTGAGCACTATGGGACTTAACATCTCTGGTCATCAGTCCCCTAGAACTTAGAACTACTTAAACCTAACTAACCTAAGGACATCACACAACACCCAGTCATCACGAGACAGAGAAGAACATCGCCATCACCATCAATAGGATGACCTGGCCAATGAAGAACCCCCAGACGGCTGTTAGAAGCGGAGGTCTTTTGGGCACCTTGTGCTAGTTCGAAATTAGTTTCGTGTTTCTATTTGGTGCCGAACGTTACGCCAAGCAGTCGACAGCTAGCTCTACCGGCTTACATTGGGTGTACAGGATGCATCCCCGTGTCATGCATCGCCTCTGTTTATAACTAGCCAAGGCTGCCATGCGTTGCCAACAGTGTACAATTTCTTCACTTGCAAGCAGAGTACAATATATTTGTTTAAAGTGCTCTTGTCTCAACTAATCTTTTCTTGCCTCTCCAGATTCCTACAGCGACAGATCCTTTGACCAACTTCCACCAATTTATCATCAGCAACGAGGGCGTAACATCTGGCTACTCGGAACATGACGGTCGCCGACTCACATCATAAAAGAGTTAACAATAAAGCTGTAGCGCCAAATATTGCGTTTTCTTTTTTTGGGTTTAGGGTAGTTGTGAAACCAAGGGTTCAAATAAAACAGGAAAAAATACACTGAAGCGCCAAAGAAACTGGTATAGGCATAGGTATTCAAATACAGAGATATGTAAACAGGCAGAATATGGCGCTGCGGTCGGCAACGCCTATATAAGTGCTTGGCGCAGTTGCTGGATCGGTTACTGCTGCTACAATGGCAAGTTATCAAGGTCTAATTGAGTCTCAAAGTGGTGTTATAGTCGGCGCACGACCGATGGGCACAGCATCTCCGAGGTAGTGATGAAGTGAGGATTTTCCCGTACGGCCATTTTACGAGTGTACCGTGAATATCACGAATCCGGTAAAACATCAGATCTCCGACATCGCTGATGTCGGAAAAAGATCCTGCAAGAATGGGACAAACGACGACTGAAGAGAATCGTTCAACGTGACCGAAGTACAACCCTTCCGCAGATTGCTGCAGATTTCAGTGCTGGGAGATCAGAAAGTATCAGCGATCGAACCATTCAACAGAACATCATCGATATGGGCTTTCGGAGCCGAAGGCCCACTCGTGTACCCTTGATGACTGCACGACACAAAGCTTTACGCCTCGCCTGGGCCTGTCATCATTGACATTCGACTGTTGACGACTGGAAACATGTTACCTGGTCGGGCGAGTCTCGTTTCAAATTGCATCGAGCGGATGGGCGTGTACGGGTATGGAGACAACCTCATGGATCCATGGACGCAGCATGTCAGCAGGCGACTCTTCAAGTTGGTGGAGCCTCTGTAATGATGTAGGGCGGGTTCAGGTGGAGTGATATGGGACCCCTGATACGTCTAGATACGACTCTGACAGGTGACACGTACGTAAGCGTCCTGTCTGATCACCTGCGTCCATTCGTATCCATTGTGCATTTAGATGGACTTGGGCAATTCCAGCAGAACAATGCGACACCGCTCCTCCCCCCCCCCCCCCACACACACACACATCTAGGATTGATACAGAGCTGTTCCAGGTACACTCTTCTGAGTTTAAACACTTCCGCTGGTGATGAAGGTCCCTAGACATGAACATTATGGAGTATATGTGGGATGCCTTGCAACGTGCTGTTCAGAAGAGATCTCCACCCCCTCATACTATCAATTCCCTCCAGCATTAATTCAGACATTACTCGAGTCCATGCCACGTCCTGTTGTGGCACTTCTGCGTGCTCGCTGGGACTTCTTTGGCACTTCAGCGTAAAAATCACGTTCTTGTACGGTTTATGGTTCAAATGGCTCTGAGCACTATGGGACTTAACATCTGAGGTCGTCAGTCCCGTAGAAGTTAGAACTACTTAAACCTAACTAACCTAAGGACATCACACACATACACTGTAAGTAGGGTGTTTAGGTTTTTATGTTGGTAACGCCACGTAGCGCTCTGCATGAAAATCACTGGCTGTGCTGTGTGCAGTCTGTGGCTGGTTGGCGTTGTTGTAATACTCGCCATTGTAGCGTTGGGCAGTTGGCTGTTAACAGCGCGTAGCGTTGCGCAGTTGGAGGTGAGCCGCCAGCAGTGGTGGATGTGGGGAGAGAGATGGCGGAATTTTGAGAGCGCACGATCTGGACGTGTGTCCATCAGAAAGAGTAAATTTGTAATACTGGATATCATGGACTGATATATATATATATATATATTATGACTTTTGAACACTATTAAGGTAAATACATTGTTTGTTCTCTATCATAATCTTTCATTTGCTAACTATGCCTATCAGTAGTTAGAATCTTTTATTTAGCTGGCAGTAGTGGCGCACGCTGTATTGCAGTAGTTTGAGTAACGAAGATTTTTGTGAGGTAAGTGATTCATGAAAGGTATAGGTTATTGTTAGTCAGGGCCATTCTTTTGTAGGGATTATTGAAAGTCAGATTGCGTTGCGCTAAAAGTACTGTGTGTCAGTTTAAGCACAGTCATGTATAATTTTTCTAAGGGGACGTTTCGCCATGCCCGAGGCAGGATTCGAACCTGCGACCGTAGCGATCGCGCGGTTCCGGACTAAGGCGCCTAGAACCTGTACGGTTTATGGCACACAGCCATGTTTAAAAATGCATTTATTAATTAATAACTTATTTGCTCGACAACATATTACGCTTCATTTCAGTTAAGTATCTCCCTCACATTTTAGCAGTACAACTCCATTATTATTTCCAGCTCTTTGGGCGACAGATTATATTAGCTCGTCGTCTAGGTGTTTTGTTTAAACGAAGAATCCAGTACAGAGCTTCCTCAATCCATCTCCTCTTAGCTCGTCTGGCTGTGTACCTAAAAAAACAGAAATAATACAAATAAGAACATCCTGCTAGCCAAAATTAGAAATTATTCCACCAGACGAAGCTCCGCCCGAGCAAGATTTATTTTGGAATTCATAGCCGAGCCAGATTACCGGCTTCACACTGACCAGGCACAACCGCGCGTGGGTTTTTATTCCGGTTCAGAGATATCATTTCCAGCGGGCGCGTCCGGACAATGACGGCTGCAGATAACACGCCGAATGCGGCGCTCGGCTGCTCCGGTGGCTAGGCAGTGGCGCGGACACGCGTTTACGGAGACCGGGATTCGATTACATAGACGCGATTAGTCCGACCACCGTCAACGGTCGTGCGACCGGACGCAACACACAAACAGCGGTCCGCCATCTACAAATCTCCCGCAGGAACCTCACAAAAAAAAGACGCATTTGCTCTTTCATTGCGACTCAGGGCACGAAGAGATATGAATTTGTAGCCAAGTCGCCAGCGACAACCTATCTGTGAACTGACAGACGTGAAATAAGAGTAAATATCCGGTGCAGCAGCTTTGAATCGGAGAAATCTAGCTACATTTGCTGCGTTTTCGACCGTAACTGTTTACCAAAATTCATCTCTCTCTGTTTTCAAGCGAGGGTTACTAGTAATTAAACTGCGCATTTGCAGATAAAATTCCTGTTTAAGTTTTTACACTGAGTAAAAATTAATTATAGTCTAGTACGTCCTTGCCCTGCACCTTAAAATAAATCAGCCAACCACACACCCACATTGCATCCGTGCGTACCAAAAAAAAAAAATCTATGGTCATCAGTCCGCTAGAACTTAGAACTACTTAAACCTAAATAACTTAAGGACATCGCACACATCCATGCCCGAGGCAGGATTCGAACCTACGACCGTAGCGGTAGCGCGGTTCCAGACTGACCGGCCGGCGTGCGTACCACAAATTTTTACAGCAACATAGATACTATTTATGCCTTGTTTTGTTCTCGGAAGAGTCATTAGTCATAAAATTTTGTTTATGTTTTGCCCTCTTCTCCAAATTTTTTATTTAGTTTTCACACATTTCATCGAGAGGTGTTGTTATTTTTGGTAATGAAATTTGTACTATCATTAATGTATTCTAGTAACATAACATGAAGGTGTCCGTTCATTTCCGTTGTTATCCATATAGTTAGCTGCATCTTTCTCCTATTGGAATGTCCTGATTTTATTTACGAATATTCAGTTCTGATAATTCGTGTAGTTCTAGTGTTACCTGTGGTCATAAATATTCGTACTAAAAGTCATGCGTTTTTGGTAACCTAATTAACGCCCCTTGTACACTTACCATCTTTTATAATGCCTACAGATGGTTCAAATGGCTCTGAGCACTATGGGACTTAACTTCTGAGGTCATCAGTCCCCTAGAACTTAGAACTACTTAAACCTGACTAACCTAAGGACATCACACACATCCATGCCCGAGGCAGGATTCGAATCTGCGACCGTAGCAGTCGCGCGGCTCCAGACTGTAGCGCCTAGAACCGCTCGGCCACCCCGGCCGGCTATAATGCCTACACTTTCATTACATAACGTTCGGACAGCCTGTGTACTTTGTATACACTTCGTACTGTTTTGATAGCATTCATTCTGTAAATTCCAATTTAATACACTTGTATCCATACACTGTCATTAGAGTCCATTCATTTTGGATGTGCAGCCACCTGTGTGTCCTTAAGCCTAACAGAATGTTAGTCATAACATCACCATATGACCATCTTTTCAGAGATGGATGCGGGACCTCGGGTGTTCAGTGCAGAATGTCAAATCAAACGCTTTTCAGTCGTCTATTGTCCAACTGTTATTTTATTGCGCTACCAGTTCCGGTATATTACGATATCTTCAGGCCCCCTCACCGACGTGTAGGAAGACCCAACCTGAGTCGGCAGGTGATGTTTGAAGTGATCGCTGTAACAGGCAGAAATCCACAGACACCAGTCTTTGAATTCTGGCCTCAATTTTGACAGGAACAGAGGTTGGACGCCGGTCGGGGGGCCTGAAGATGACGTAATATATCGCCGAAATTGGTAGCCCAATAAAATAACAGTTTGGAGTTTAGATGGCTGATAGGTGTTTTATTTGACATTCAGTCATAATGTGTACCAAAAGGAATAGTCAATGTTCAGAGCTATGACAAGAACGACCATTCGAAACAAAAACGTCTAGTAAACGTGGGCTCTAAAATGGGTACCATATATGCTACTGGCACCTGTTGCGCGGAAGAGGTGTGTTTCACAGCAGCGAAAATAAACAAGTACCCATGTTTACTGGGCATATTTTGCTTCACCGGCCCGATGGATGCGCTTCAGTCTGGAACCGCGCGACCGCTACGATCCCAGATTCGAATTCTGCCTCGGGCATGGATGTGTGTTATGTCCTTAGGTTAGTTAGGTTTAAGTAGTTCTAAGTTCTAGGGGACTGATGACCTCAGATGTTATGTCCCATAGTGCTCAGAGCCATTTGAACTATTTTTGCTTCTTTTGGTCCCTACTACTGCCTCTCAAAACAAGGAAAGCAAAGAGGTTACAGTAGAAGAGATTTGTTTTGACAGTATCGAAGTTGAAGAAGTGTTTGTAGCTCTTAAGGTTGAAATATTTTAGAGCCAATTTTTACTAGAACTGTTTTGCTTCGAATGATGGTTGCTGTGATATCCCTAAATATTGACCGTTCCTTCTGGGACACCATGTGTGTGTTAGAAACCAGAGACCATGTGATATTGCTACTGAAATTTGTCCTCTGTAATTCCGATTTATCCGCTCACATGTTCTTTCCCCCTACTTGTTTGGCAGAGAACACAAATGAAGAACACCCGATGTAACATTTCCTGCCTAACGTCTCAACCAAAGATTCTGTCAGTTGCTAACATCTTTGGTATCCAAAGTCTGATTTACTGTCACTAGTCCGCAGCTCGCGGTCTAGCGGTCGCGTTCTCGCTTCCCGAGCACGGGTTCCCGGATTCGATTCCCGGCGGGGTCAGGGATTTTCACCTGCCTCGAGATGGCTGGGTGTTTGTGTTGTCCTCATCATTTCAGTATCACTCATGCACGTGGCGAGATTGGACTGAGCAAAGGTTGGGACTTTGTACGGGCGCTGATAACAGCGCAGTTGAGCGCCCCACAAACCAAACATCATCATCATCATCATCATACTTTACACTAGAGTCTTTGTGGGCTCTGGACAGTTATCTGATTATGGCATATTAAACCGAAAACCGGTAAGTAATAAACACGTATCAACTGAACAAAATGCATTTCGCTTGCTTTCTACGCTTACGCGTGGCATTGTGAAATTAAGAAGCCACAGAAGAATCTACTAAGAAATTGTACAGTATTCAAAAGGCTCGTAAGACTTCCAACACCGATTTCTTGAAAAAGCTTGCAAAGCACATCTTACTAGAGCGCTGCTCGTTATATCGTAGTGTGTACTTCAGTCGTGTGAAGTGAAATATGAGAAAACTCCATGACGCTTTGGCTGTTTGCGTCCGTATTCAGCGCTAAACACGGTATTTCGTTGGTCTGAATAGTTCGAGTGGCTCTGAGCACTACGGGACTTAACATCTGAGGTCATCGGTACCCTATAACTTAGAACTACTTAAAACTAACTAACCTAAGGACATCACACACATCCATGCCCGAGACAGGATTCGAACCTGCGACCGTAGCGGTTGCGCGGTTCCGGACTGAAGCGCCTAGAAACGCTCGGCCACACCGGCCGGATCGTTGGTCTGACATGGAATGTGAGACACCATCTGTAGCGACAGGAGTATTGCATCACTCCGTGCAGCTCGAAAGAATGCAGTGTGCACTCAACGGTGTGGAAGGTGGTGGAGTGGGAGGGGGAAGGGTTGTTACGGGAGAAGAGACTGTGTCCGCCAAGTCGGCCAGGGACGGGAGGCGGCGTGCCAGCAAACGCCCACCTGCTATCGATTGTGGCGCACACACACACACACACACACACACACACACACACACACACACACTTGCGTAACTCGCCGGAAGCCGATTTCCGGCACAACTGGCGCTGCCTCACCGCCGAACATCCAATAGCCTACAGCCTGGCTGCAATAACGTCCTTGGAGCGTTCTCTGGTTCCCACCACTCTACGGTGCAGCCGAAATTTAAGGGGAACAGAATATTAAACACTTTGCATAAGAATTGGCTCGTTCCAAATTTAGGACGCTCTACTTTCCCGTTGATGGATCACCAGGCAACTTGTAATAATTTCTGCTTGTCGGGAGGGGGTCGCTTCCTGAGTAATAGACAGGTGCTGTAGGTTGGAGCGACGTGTTATACTCCCTACCATTCTGGCGTAAGAACACAAACTGCTGAAAATGGAAAGTATTACGCTATGAAGCACTGATATCTTTTTGTGGAGGTGTTTGTTACAAGACAGATGTTAAATGATTAAACTTACATTTCATTCGCCACTGTTGTACGTAATCCACATCAGTATGAGGCGTGATCCTCATGTGCATGAATACATTTTTGTATTTGCTGTGACTGTAGAGGGTAACCTTAATGAAAAAGCTACTTTCGCGAATCGTTAATCCATTGCTAAAAAGGTCAAATTCTGTAAAAGTTAAAGCTTTATTTTACAGCAGATTTATCTGAAGTTAAAGTCAATCGTTAACTTGTAATAGTAAACTTAATGTCTTGAGTGTAGTGAAATAAGCAAGTAAATCGAATTTATTAGCGTTGCTTAAATAAATATGTTTCGGTTAGGTAGTTTAGGAAGAACATCGGACATAAATAAAAACAGCTAAATCACTTAGTCTTATAGTTATTTATTTACCAAATTTTAAATCACAGGAGAATCAAAATACACGAGAAATAGGTCGTGTGTGACAAAAGGTGCATATTTTCGTTCATGAACATTAATATGTTAAAGTTTTCATCCGAGAAATATGCTCATATAGGAGAAAAAATGTCTTTGCCTCAGTAAAAAGCCGACTACAGAGTTCGAGAGTACAGGGGTATTACATTTAAAAAACAAATTTACTAAATATCTAATAAAATATTCTCGGGTTTCCAGCCGCGTCAGGTGGTTAAAATCCCACGAGCTTTCGACCGAGCTCTCCTCAGTCATTGTCAAGTGGTAAATCATTTTTACCAATTGATAATGACTGAGGAGAACTCGGTCGAAAGCTCGTGGGATTTTAACCGCCTGAAGCGGCAGGAAGCCCGAGACAATTTTATTAATTCATATCGCCGCGAAACCGTGCATTTATACAGGACTAACATCTGTTACCGAAGAAATAGCACATCGCCGAAAAAAAAAAAATAAAGGTTCAAATGGCTCTGAGCACTATGGGACTTAACATCTGAGGTCATCAGTCCCCTAGAAGTAAGAACTACTTAAACCTAACTAACCTAAGGACATCACACACATCCATTGTAAGTAGGCTGTTTAGGTTTTTATGATGGTAACGCCACGTAGCGCTCTGCATGAAAATCACTGGCTGATTTTTCCTGTTCAGATTCTCATCAAAATATGGTTCAGATGGCTCTCAGCACTATGGGACTCAACATCTTAGGTCATAAGTCCCCTAGAACTTAGAACCACTTAATCCTAACTAACCTAAGGACATCACACACATCCATGCCCGAGGCAGGATTCGAACCTGCGACCGTAGCGGTCGTTCGGTTCCAGACTGAAGCGCCTAGAAACGCTCGGCCACAACGGCCGGCCTCATCGCTGAATGAGTCCTTTGATTTCATGTCCAGCCATGTTTTGACTAGACTCTGGATTTAAATTTCACAGATGTCTTACTACTGCGGTTCTCAAAAAATGGTTCAAATGACTCTGAGCACTATGGGACTTAACTTCTGAGGTCATCAGTCCCCTAGAACTTAGATCTACTTAAACCTAACTAACCTAAGGACAATACATACATCCATGCCCGAGGCAGGATTCGAACTTGCGACCGTAGCGGTCGCGCGGTTCCAGACAGCGCCTAGAACCGCTCGGCCACTCCGGGCGGCACTGCGGTTCTCTTGGACTGAGTAACAGACTTCAAAATATCTTCTTTTTGTTTTCGTTGATGCTGATTCCGCCACCGCCGCTTAAGGTATCTCTTTCCTTTGAACTTTTGGCAACTTCGATCCTCAATGCCTTTTCTATAACTTCTTCCGTTCGTTTTCTGCTACGTCCATTCAACTAATTAACTAATTAACGATTAACGGACTCATAGTAAGTTAATGAAAGTTGAAGAAACTGTTAACGTTTTTTAATTAACTCAAAAGTTAATGCGTTACCCGAAAAGTTAACGGATTAACAGTCTTGTGCCCAGCTATAGCTGTGACATGGTAGCAAACAGTCTCTGAATGTCATTTTGAAGAAATTCTTGCCTTACTGTATCATACTTCATAGGGCAAGCTACACATGCTATGTGTGTGAAAAATCACGCGACAGTGCAGATCAGTCAAGGATCCACAAAATCCTCGAGGCGTTTGACGTGTGAAATGCAGTGTGGGTCATGCTTTATCGTATTGGAAAACTCCGTACGATACCATAGCCATGAAGGCGTCAAGAATACCGATTCCCATTCTTGACGCACGCTCTAGAAAGAATTCAGCTTGTAACACTACAACCTAGTGCCTCCCGTATTTTTAAACTACATGATTTCATGAGTTGAAAAACGTTTTTAACTATACGTATTTATCAGTTTTGTCAGTAATTAGTGTTTACGACAATTTAATGTATGCTGAAAGAATAAGTAAGAAATACTTATGTCAAATCATTGCAGTAAATACGCTTGCAATGTCAGGGAAATTTATTTTACACGAAATTCAAAGAATATCTTTCAAGTAACACTAACATCGTAGGCGCGAACATGAGCATTTGTAGAACTGACGGCAGAGTTGTGTTGGCGGTCTGCCCCCTACAATTCTTTCCCGTGTGCGCGATCTTGCAAGGCAGTGAGGAATCTTTACGTCACAGCAAGCACTGCTTTTGGCCAATAGCTGGTCAGCTTGTGCGACTCTGCAGTTCATACCATCTGGAACCACTGGAAGAATGCATCCTCTGGATGTTTGTTTTTCGGTGCCTATAAAACATACTATCGCTGTATCTGCAGCTTCACCTTAAAGGATAGCCCATTTCACGATAAACTCCACCATAGACTGTTTGGTATTCGGTTGCATGCCATCACATCCCATCAGTTCTCATCATCCCGTTACGCCAATATGATTCTACACGCATTCTTTAATGGTCAGCCTCCCGCACGTTTTGTAACTCGCAAGGGGTTCGCCATGGATCTTAATGGTGCGAACCTGTGTGATCACTGACGCGCGCCCTATTTCATTCGCTATTCACGACGGGAGTTAATGGTTTGTTTTTAACTTTTCTTGAATGTTAGTTCTGTGAAGGTTAACACAGAGTGAATCAAAAGGGACTTTAGAACTTTGGAGTGATGTAGAAATTTATTGAGATAAGTACAAAATCGGTAAATGTGTCATTTTCTAGCAAACAACCTCAAGTTTGAGTCGCGGAGTGCTTCAGTACCCGATTCCGCCAGGAGGAGCGCTAGTATAGTGTACAGAGGAAATGGCTACTTTCACTGATGTTGACCGTGCTCGCTGTATGTTTTGGTTTCATGAAACGAACTTGTAACAATAATAACCTATAATAATTTTTTTCCTTATGAATTTAGATAAATTTTTCTTTCTGAATTTATGTAAAGTAATATAAGTAATGTTTTGAATTTCTTTTTCTTTTCGTGTCATGTTAAAGAAACTGTAAACAACTTTTGAAATGAATGTTATTATTTGTGTTAGATGTCAAGCAATTTGATTACCAAAGGAAAGTGTATTTAATGTTAAAACTATTGTATGATGTGAAAATTGTAATTTATACACTTGGTCCATACGTAGGTAATGCATTAGAATATGTGTAGTAGAAAACCTGTGGTGAATACCCTACCTGTAGGGGAGCGGGAAAAGGTGGATGCAGGCGAGCGCGGGAAAACGCACACTGGCGCGGTTCGGCACAATGGGCTCAGTATTACAGTCGGAGTTGGGTATCGGTCGGAGGAACATGTACCGTACTGAGAAGGCTATCCAGGAAAAGTGGATTCCATTGAGCCTCGGATGGGCCGATTCCGACGACTACTTGGCATGGCTATATTCTTAGGCACAAAATTGGAAAGATTACGACGCTAAGAAGAAGGAAAGTGCCGATACTGTGAGAGCCTTAGCCGTGCTTGTATGTGTGCTGTGCTGCCCGCTATCTCGCTGCCCGCCATCCGCCGCAACAACGTGCACAGGTCAAACATTTATTTCATCTTTAGAAGTGTATTTGTGTGGACCAGTGTCGAAACTGTTTTAACTGTTCAATAATAACGTGACTTTTACCAGAATTGCCTTAGCCATCACTTATCCTTATCATTGACCTAGACAGGGTCCTTACCACATATTGTGCAACCCGAGTATCCCGAATTGAAAGTTTACAGTTAGTATTAAATTATCTGCAGACCAATCTATGCTATAAAGACGTTTAAATGTAGGTATGTTAACGTAAATGTTAGTAAAGAACAACAGTTTGATTAAATTGAAGGATAAAGTTTGAATTGAGCTCGCAATGTTAGTTAATTAATTTGAGACAGAAAGAATGATAACTAATTAATTCAGAAATAAAAGAAAAGAGTAGTTATCCACAGATCGATAATTTTGAGTGTTAATTTACCTTCAGGACTTACTAGTTCCAGTTTGAGGACCATAACAGTTTCAGCTCCCCCCCCCTTCTCTTGCCTATTCTTTCACATCTTGAAGTGTACTGATCAGATTTGAACAGCAAAGTTAAGTTCTATATTTAACATAAGTGTATTAGTGTTTTTTCCAATTTTAATAGTGACATTGTATGTGTGTTTTCAAAATTGTTAATTCTAGGGTAATCTATGCCCGATTTCAGTCTGATCAATATATAAAATGCAGTGCGTAGTAATCATTGCTCGTCCAAATTAATACAAAAGAAGAGAACTTTAGTTCAGTGGATTTTTCCTATGCCAAACTTTGTCTTATAACGCAACAGTATTACGTGTTGTTATGCTTGTACATGCACACACTTGTACAGGGAAAAACTCACTCAATGCCTAATTAGGCTGGCGACCGTATTATTAATCATTGGTATTATCTACTGTGTGTACATCTTGTCCATGCGAACGCGTAATTATACTTTACATTAGCTTGACGCATCACTGTAGTTACTAACTGAGTATAGGTTCGATCTTGCTTCCATTAGGTACACGCGGTCAAATTATGTACTAAAATCCTTGTTCACAAGGTGAAGCCCGTGAACTTATTACAGTACAGGATTTATTGAGCTAACGCACGTCCGACAGGGCGGTAGTGTTACAAACTCTGCAACAAATATTCGGCGTAAATTTCGCAACGAATACGCTAAACAGCCTCAAAGCAGCCTTAGAATTTAGCCGACCTGAAAAGTCGAATCAACGCTGCCATTGTACACTACTGGCCAATAAAATTGCTACACAAAGAAGAAATGCAGATGATAAACGGGTATTCATTCGACAAATATATTACACTAGAACTGACATATGATTACATTTTCACGCAATTTGGGTGCGTAGATCATGAGAAATCAGTACCCAGAACAGCCACCTCTGGCCGTAAAAACCGCCTTGATACCCCTGGGCATTGAGTCAAACAGAGCTTGGATGGCGTCTACAGGTACAGCTGCCCATGCAGCTTCAACACGATACCACAGTTCATCAAGAGTAGTGACTGGCGTATTGTGTCGAGCCAGTTGCTCGGCCACCATTGACCAGACGTTTTCAGTTGGTGAGAGATCTGGAGAATGTGCTGGCCAGGGCAGCAGTCGAACATTTTCTGTATCCAGAAAGGCCCGTACAGGACCTGCAACATGCGGTCGTGCATTATCCTGCTGAAATGTAGGGATTCGCAGGGATCGAATGAAGGATAAATGGTTCAAATGGCTCTGAGCACTATGCGACTTAACTTCTCAGGTCATCAGTCGCTTAGAACTTAGAACTAATTAAACCTAACTAACCTAAGGACATCACACACATCCATGCCCGAGGCAGGATTCGAACCTGTGACCGTAGCGGTCGCTCGGCTCCAGACTGTAGCACCTAGAACCGCACAGTCACTCCGGCCGGCGAATGAAGGGTAGAGCCACGGGTCGTAACACATCTGAAATGTAACGTCCACTGTTCAAAGTGCAGTCAATGCGAACAAGAGGTGACTGAGACGTGTAACCAATGGCACCCCATATCATCACGACGGGTGATACGCCAGTAAGGCGATGACGAATACACACTTCCAATGTACGTTCACCACAATGTCGCAAACACGGTTGCGACCATCATGATGCTGTAAACAGAACCTGGATTCATCCGAAAAAATGATGTTTTGCCATTCGTGCACCCACGTTCGTCGTTGAGTACACCATCGCATGCGCTCCTGTCTGTGATGCAGCGACAACGGTAACCGCAGCCATGGCCTCCGAGCTGATAGTCTATGCTGCTGCAAACGTCGTCGAACTGTTCGTGCAGATGGCTGTTGTCTTGCAAACATCCCTATCTGCTGACTCAGGGATCGAGACGTGGCTGCACGATCCGTTACAGCCATGCGGATAAAATGCCTGTAATCTCGACAGCTACTGATACGAGGCCGTTGGGATCCAGCACGGCATTCCGTATTACCCTCCTGAACCCACCGATTCCATATTCTGCTAACAGTCATTCGATCTCGATCAATGCGAGCAGCAATTTCGCGATACGATAAACCGCAATCGTGCTAGGCTAAACGTGATGGTACGCATTTCTCCTCCTTACACGAGGCATCACAACAACGTATCAGCAGGCAACGCCGGTCAACTGCTGTTTGTGTATGAGAAATCGGTTGGAAACTTTCCTCATGTCAGCACGTTGTAGGTGTTGCCAACGGCGCCAGCCTTGTGTGAACGCTCTGACAAGCTAATCATTTGCATATCACAGCATCTTCTCCCTGTCGGTTAAATTTCGCGTCTGTAGCACGTCATGTTCGTGGTGTAGCAATTTTAATGGCCAATAGTGTACATGTTAGCCCCGAATTGCTGCCATGAGTGTGGGAAGAATATGACTACCGGTGGGATGTTTGCCGCAACACAAGCGGTAAACAGATCGAACCAAAAAGATAGTGGATATTGTTATGTGATACTTGAGGTTGTTTGGTAGAAACTGACACATCTACTGATTCTGTAAGTTATCTGGTAAATTTTGTGTATCATTCCAAAGTTGTATTGTCCTTTTTGACTCACTTTGTACATATCCCTTAGAAGGTTGATCTCTGCACCTCCCAGACACAAACTTTCTGTCGTCCTCCTGATGCACGTGGTGAGTCACCAGCAGCTAAAATTTTTCCTGTCATAATTGTTAACACAACGCTTTCAGATGAGCCTTACTAAAGACTGAACTTGCGACCTCGCATTCAAGGAGTTCTTTGTAAGGCACAGCTGTAAATAAATACCCGGGTAACATCGAGTCCTCAGATAGTAATGAACAAAAACACGGCTTGATGCTATTACACTGGTAAAAGTTAACAGGTTGGCGTGAGTACCTAAGGGCTTTACTGTAGACACCGTACGGGAATGTCGCTCAGGTGCGAGGCCGGTCCACGTGGCGGCTTCCAGCAGCCTCCGCCCTAATGGAGCGTGTTCCGGGCAAGGCGAGGCGGAGCGACCGCTGAGTTACGCAGCAATTACACGGCGCGCGGTCTGCGCAGAGCCATTTAGGTAAGCGGCCAAATTGCGGGAAAGAGCCGCTGCCCAGCTACAGTGTATAGGGCAGGGCAGCCGCGGGGTCCGGCGCCGGGGTCCCCGCCCTTCTAGTGGCGTCGGCGCGTGGCGGCGACCGAAGCTCTGCCGACCACTGGCTAACAGCGTCCAGAGCTACGCCGCACCGTCTACAGTACTTCAGCGTAATTGGGCAAAACAGCGATACCGAAAGAGAAGAGGCGAGCGGGCATTCCGGATGATCGTAAAGATGCCGAAACAAGCCGGAAGAGCGTTCGCCGCTCGTGGTCTCGCGGTAGCGTTCTCGCTTCCCGAGCACGGGGTCCCGGGTTCGATTCCCGGCGGGGTCAGGGATTTTCACCTGCCTCGAGATGACTGGGTGTTTGTGTTGTCCTCATCATTTCATCATCATCCAGGAAAGTGGCGAAATTGGACTGAGCAAAGATTGGGTAATTGTACGGGCGCTGATAACCACGCAGTTGAGCGCCCCACAAACCAAACATCATCATCAAGCCGGAAGAGCGTCAAATGGCTCTGAGCACTATGCGACTTAACTTCTGAGGTCATCAGTCGCCTAGAACTTAGAACTAATTAAAACTAACTAACCTAAGGACATCACACACATCCATGCCCGAGGCAGGATTCGAACCTGCGACCGTAGTGGTCACTCGGCTCCAGACTGTAGCGCCCAGAACCGCCGGCCACTCCGGCCGGCGGAAGAGCGTCCTCAGTATACAAAACGAATATCTCCGGCGCAGGAATTTTGGCTATTGAAAAGCTGTAATTTAGTCTAGTGAAGATTACGTCTTCTGCCACGTATGACTGAAATTGCTCTAGATGTTCCAGAGTTCCCACGGTCCTGTAGGTGCTGTGTGGGCCTCACCGCAAGGTTTTTCCCCTTTGTGCTGTTAATTGTATGAATTCCGAGTTTCTTTTAGTTCGTCCCAGGGATCCCAGTGACACGATGGAAAAACGCTGTAGGATGTCGAAAGTAAGCAACGGCGGTTGCTTAACGCTTTAAGGGACGTGGGAGCGGTAGTTTCAAACATAGCGCGTGCCCCTTCACGCCATCTGACGTCACTCGGTCCCGCGCGAGGCCCACGTGAAAGACAGGACGCGGCGAGTACGTCAAGGAGGTAGTCCTGAACTCGCTCGCTCGCTCAGCTCAGCAGACAAAATGCGTTTCTAAACCTGTTAACTTGCAGCTGGGCTTGTATACTGATTAACAATACTACAGCAAAATTTAATTTAAGATCAATACTCGATATAAATGGTATAATGGCTTGTTTATAGCACTTAGTCTCTGCTGCTTAACAGCACTCATTATATGCTGGAAGTGGTGCCTTATGCAACTGATAATCACTTTAGCATGATTTTATTTTATTGTATGCCAGTACAGCCGTAACACATTGTAAGTAGGCCCATGGACTTCCCATCATTATAGGACTAATAACAGTAAGATTTCATAATAGCGGATTCCAGTAGAAGATTCAGTTTTTGTTTGTAGTTACACACCTTGTTACGAGTTAACAGCTGTAGAAACGTAGTTTGTCTGCTGAGTTGAGTGAGCGAGCGCAGGCCTACCTTCGTGACGTACGAGCCGCGGCCTGTCTTTCTCGTAGACCTCAGTCCCGCGCCTGTCCTGCGAGAAAGACAGGCTCGCTCGCTCACTCAACTCAGCAAACTACGTTTCTACAGCTGTTTAACTCGTAACAAAGTATGTACGTACAAACGAGAATTGCATCTCTACTGGAATCCGCTATTACGGAGTCTTACTGTTATTAGTCCTACAATGATCAGACGTCCATAGGCCAACTTATATTCTGTTATCGGTATTTTTTTTTTTTTTTTTTTTTTTTTTTTGTCATCAGTCTACTGACTGCTTTGATGCGGCCCGCCACGAATTCCTTTCCTGTGCTAACCTCTTCACCTCATAGTAGCACTTGCAAGCTACGTCCTCAATTATTTGCTTGACATATTCCAATCTCTGTCTTCCTCTACAAATGGTTCAAATGGCTCTAAGCAAATGGCTCACACACATACATGCCCGAGGCAGGATTCGAACCTGCGACCGTAGCAGTCGCGCGGTTCCGGACTGCGCGCCTAGAACCGCGAGACCACCGCGGCCTGTCTTCCTCTACAGTTTTTGCCCTTTACAGCTCCCTATAGTACCATGGAAGTCATTCCCTCATGTCTTAGCAGATGTCCTATCATCCTGTCCCTTCTCCTTATCAGTGATTTCCACATATTCCTTTCCTCTCCGATTCTGCGCAGAACCTCCTCATTCCTTACCTTATCAGTCCACCTAATTTTCAACATTCGTCTATAGCACCACATCGCAAATGCTTCGATTCTCTTCTGTTCCGGTTTTCCCACAGTCCATGTTTCACTGCCATACAATGCTGTACTCTAGACGTACATCCTCAGAAATTTATTCCTCAAATTAAGGACGGTATTTGATATTAGTAGACTTCTTTTGGCCAGAAATGCCTTTTTTGCTATAGTGAGACTGCTTTTGATGTCCTCCTTGCTCCGTCCGTCATTGGTTATTTTACTGCCTAGATAGCAGAATTCCTTAACTTCATTGACTTCGTGACCATCAATCCTCATGTTAAGTTTCTCGCTGTTCTCATTTCTACTACTTCTCATTACCTTCGTCTTTCTCCGATTTACTCTCAAACCATACTGTGTACTCATTAGACTGTTCATTCCGTTCAACAGATCATTTAATTCTTCTTCACTTTCACTCAGGATAACAATGTCATCAGCGAATCGTATCATTGATATCCTTTCACATTGTATTTTAATTCCACTCCTGAACCTTTCTTTTATTTCCATCATTGCTTCCTCGATGTACAGATTGAAGAGTAGGGGCGGAAGGCTACAGCCTTGTCTTACACCCTTCTTAATACGAGCACTTCGTTCTTGATCGTCCACTCTTATTATTCCCTCTTGGTTGTTGTACATATTGTATATGACCCGTCTCTCCCTATAACTTACCCCTACTTTTTTCAGAATCTCGAACAGCTTGCACCATTTTATATTGTCGAACGCTTTTTCCAGGTCGACAAATCTTATGAAAGTGTCTTGATTTTTCTTTAGCCTTGCTTCCATTATTAGCCGTAACGTCAGAATTGCCTCTCTCGTCCCTTTACTTTTCCTAAAGCCAAACTGATCGTCACCTAGCGCATTCTCAATTTTCTTTTCCATTCTTCTGTATATTATTCTTGTAAGCAGCTTCAATGCATTAGCTGTTAAGCTGATTGTGCGATAATTCTCGCACTTGTCAGCTCTTGCCGACTTCGGAATTGTGTGGATGATGCTTTTCCGAAAGTCAGATGGTATATCGCCAGACTCATATATTCTACACACCAACGTGAATAGTCGTTTTTTTGCCACTTCCCCCTGTGATTTTAGAAATTCTGATGGAATGTTATCTATCCCTTCTGCCTTATTTGACCGTAAGTCCTCCAAAGCTCTTTTAAATTCCGATTAATACTGGATCCCCTATCTCTTCTAAATTGACTCCTGTTTCTTCTTCTATCACATCACACAAATCTTCACCCTCATAGAGGCTTTCAATGTATTCTTTCCACCTATCTGCTCTCTCCTCTGCATTTAACAGTGGAATTCCCGTTGCACTCTTAATGTTACCACCGTTGCTTTTAATGTCACCAAAGGTTGTTTTGACTTTCCTGTACGCTGAGTCTGTCCTTCCGACAGTCACATCTTTCTCGATGTCTTCACATTTTTCCTGCAGCCATTTCGTCTTAGGTTCCCTGCACTTCCTATTTATTTCATTCCTCAGTGACTTGTATTTCTGTATTCCTGATTTTCCCGGAACATGTTTGTACTTCCTCCTTTCATCAATCAACTGAAGTATTTCTTCTGTTACCCATGGTTTCTTCGCTGCTACCTTCTTTGTACCTATGTTTTCCTTCCCAACTTCTGTGATGGCCCTTTTTAGAGATGTCCATTTCTCTTCAACTGTACTGCCTACTGCGCTATTCCTTATTGCTGTATCTATAGCGTTAGAGAACTTCAAACGTATCTCGTCATTCCTTAGTACTTCCGTATCCCACTTCTTTGCGTATTGATTCTTCCTGACTAGTGTCTTGAACTTCAGCCTACTCTTCATCACTACTATCTCTGTCTGACCATGATGTAATCTAATTGAAATCTTTTCGTATCTCCCGGCATTTTCCGAGTATACCTCCTCCTCTCGTGATTCTTGAACAGGGTATTCGCTATTACTAGCTGAAACATGTTACAGAACTCAGTTAGTCTTTCTCCTCTTTCATTCCTTGTCCCAAGCCCATATTCTCCTGTAACCTTTTCTTCTACTCCTTCCCCTACAACTGCATTCCAGTCGCCCATGACTATTAGATTTTCGTCCCCCTTTACATACTGCATTACCCTTTCAATATCCTCATACACTTTCTCTATCTGTTCATCTTCAGCTTGCGACGACGGCATGTATACCTTGAACTATCGTTGTCGGTGTTGGTCTGCTGTCGATTCTGATTAGAACAACCTGGTCACTGAACTGTTGACAATAACACACCCTCTGCCCTACCTTCCTATTCATAACGAATCCTACACCTGTTATACCATTTTCTGCTGATGTTGATATTACCCGATACTCATCTGACCAGAAATCCTTGTCTTCCTTCCACTTCACTTCACTGACCCCTACTATATCTAGATTGAGCCTTAGCATTTCCCTTTTCAGATTTTCTAGTTTCCCTACCACGTTCAAGCTTCTGACATTCCACGCCCCGACTCGTAGAACGTTATCCTTTCGTTGATTATTCAATCTTTTTCTCATGGTAACCTCCCCCTTGGCAGTCCCCTCCCGGAGATCCGAATGGGGGACTATTCCGGAATCTTTTGCCAATGGAGAGATCATCATGACACTTCTTCAAATACAGGCCACATGTCCTGTGGATCGATGTACTGGGGCACAATAAATTTAAAACCATGCCAAAATGATTTATCAGTTGCGTAAGGCACCACTTCTTGTATGAAATGAGGACTGTTAAGCAGAAGAGACTACATGCTAAAAACAAGCCATTACATCATTTATATGGAATATTGATCTTAAATTCAATTGTGTTATAGTACTGTCAATGAGTAAGGATTCATAATAGCAGATTCCAGTAGAAAATGCAACTCTCGTTAATACGTACACGCCCAGCTGCGAGTTAACAGGTTTAGAAACGCATTTTGTATGCCGAGTTGAGCGAGCGAGTTCAGCCCTACCTTCGTGACGTACGCGCTGCGGTCTGTCTTTCTCGAGGGCCTCGGTCCTGCGGCGGGACGGAGCTGCTATGAGTTGCCCAACTCGCCTTCCGCGCACGCGTCGTTTCGGCCCTCTCTGATTGGTACCGGCGACTGTAATAGTAGGTATATAAGCGGAAAATAGTGCCAGCCCCGGACCAACTCTAACCCCACCTTCTGCCTCTTCCTCAGGGCTCCCTCTCCTCCCCCTCCCTCCTCCTGAGCGGCTTCCCCCTCCTACTACCCCTCCCTCTCTTGTGCTCCCTTTCAGTGTCTCTGCACTCCCTCCTGCCTTATCTTCCCTCTTCATCTCCTGCCCCACCTGTCTCCTGCCTCTTGGTGTACCCGCTGACGCCCCTACCCTCTTCATCCCGCCGCTTCCCCTGCTGCCCCTTACTCTCCCCTCCTTTCCCATCCCCTCTGACCTTTCCTTCGGCAGGTCCCACCTGGCAGTTTTATTCTTCGCCATGTGTGCTACAAGTGGGTTTTAAGTGTGTTGTTCTGGAGTGTTTTTAATACTGTGGCCGACTTTTAACCTGTGCATGTCCATTCAGTGTCTTTTCTGTGTTTTAAGAATTGCCAAATGTGTTTTTTAACTTTCTGGAGACTTTTTAAAACTGTCCTCCATGAACGTCTCCATGTCTATTTTTACCTCCATTTTCTCCCTTTACTCTGTTTTATTATCCCCCTTTTTATCGCCTTATGTATGTAACATTTTATTCTTATTTTAGTTGTCATGTCACTCGGCTGAAGAGCGGCGGATTGTGCCGTTGCGCTGACAGCCCTCCGCTGCCCATATGGGGCAGGGGAATGAAATCACAATAAAGAAGGAAAAAAAAAAAACTCCAGCCGCAGACTCTCCATACCCTTGGCCAAGATGACTTCCGCCAACTCCCCCTCCCTGATGATGCCCTCATCCCCTCCATCTACCCCTCCTACACACTTTGATCCTCCCATTCCTCCCCCTGTGTTTTTCCTCCAGAGCACCCTCTTTTCCTTCTCTCCCTCCTCTCTTCCTCCCCTCCCCCCTCACCGGGCTTCCACACTCCCCTACCCTCTCCCCTCCCACTCCCTTCTCCTCTCCCACTGGTATCAACGCCCTCCCCCTCTCCCTCCTACCCTCACCTCTTCTCTCTGGCAGGCACCCGGCTTTTTCGTGTGAACGGAGATAATCGCCATTTGGTTGGGTTGTTTTGGGGAAAGAGACCAGACAGCGAGGTCATCGGTCTCATCGGATTAGGGAAGGATGGGGAAGGAAGTCATCCGTGCTCTTTTAAAGGCACAATCCTGGCATTTGCCTGAAGCGATTTAGGGAATTCACGGAAAATCTAAATCAGGACGGCCGGACGCGGCTTTGAACCGTCGTCCTCCCGATTACCAGTCCACTGTGCTAACCACTTCGCCGCCTCGCTCGGTCTAAAGAGACGTAAAAGATTTTACATAGTCACGTGACGTGTGCATATTTTATCACATTAACACAGCGATACAGAGATTCTTCCGTCATAAACTAAAGCCGCGCAGAGTGGCCACGCGTTTAGAGGCACCATGTCACTAATCGTGCGGCCCCTCCCGCCGGAGGGAACATTTGAACGTAAACCAAAGCAAGAATAGTACACGTGGCAAAAGTAATTGAAAATGACGCCAAAATGCCAGACTCCTTATGATTCACCGGTAAAGAATCACTTTGCACAATAATATCCTAGAAATATCAAAGAAACTGAAGATTTCCATCAGCGGACTTGTCAAGGCCATACACTGTAGAGATACAGGCTCCTATGATGATCGTCCTCGCTCAGGAACACTCAACAAAAGCATTTGGTAGTGACCAGTAAACAAAATAGATTCAAAACAATACGTCAATCGGTAACTGAACCAAACACAAATAGTGATACGGTAGTGATTGAGTCAATATCGAGATGGCGCCTGGCAGAAAACAACCTCCAGGGTTACGTAGTAACAAGGAAACCACTGTTACGCATTATTAACAGGAAGAAAAGGCTTCAATGGGCTACGACACACCGACGTTGGACGGCAGGGGATTGGGAAAGTCTTATTCACTGATGAACCCAAGTTCTAAGTATTTGAAAGCAAACGCCGTCGATTGGTATGTAGTTTACCCAGTAAACTCTTGAATCCTCAGTGCCTAATTCCAACTGTGAAGCATGGAAGGGATTTTGCGATGGTATGAGGATCTTTAGGAGGTAATGAAGTCGGAGATTTGGTGGAAATAGACGGAAGAATGGACCAATGGTGTTATCATGGCATTCTATAGCAAAATGTCAAGACATCTGGTTTGCTTCTGATTGGGAAATGTTTGTCATGCAGTAAATTGATGGCACCATTTCACTACGGCTGCACGTGACATTACATTTGCTCCATACAACGTCACAATTCCACGATTAATCTGTGGGCCGTTTAGACATTTCATCCACAAGCCCCGTGTACTTCAGCTTGGGGTAAGTTTCCAGATGTCGCTCCACCCCACTCTCACACTATGATGCACCTGTTACCAGTATCGCAGCAGATCTGTGTTTGCAAGAAACCTGGAACACGCATTCTCGCAATGCGGCATTTTTGTTGAGCAATGGTATTAGCGTGAGACGACGAGTGTGACTCACTTTCTGAAGGCCCGACGTATTTGTGTTTCGCTTCTATAATGAAAAATCCAGAATATGGTGGACATCATGAATGTACGACCTTTGTCCTTATCATTTACATCGGATTCAGTACTTTCGAGGAGATGAAGATAGACAAATGGAATTTTTTCGTTGACTAATTGTAAATCCCCGAGGTAATCCCTTTAATACTGTTTCCTGATGAAGCCACTTCCTTCCCTGACAGTTCAGTAACACCCTTAAGCCTCCTTGGTTGTTCGGTGAAATTTTCAAGAACGCTTGTCTGTAAATGTGTGGTATGATGTGATGGACAGGCAGTTGAGTGGTTCTGTTGTGTTACTCGTCGTCTTACAGCGGCCCGTTATGTAGACATATTTGGAAACTTGGAAACGAACTTCGAGCGTTATTGGAAGACAATCCGTTGGCTACGAAGATGAGTAAGTTCCTCCAGCGTGACTGTACTCCCGTATATTCTAGTCGTCGAGTGACGCTTCATCTGAACTTAGTATTCCCCGGAAGATGGATGAGCTGAAATGATCACGTTTCCTGGCCACCTATGTACCTGGAGCTTACCTCTGGAGATTTCTGCTTGTGCGTTGGTTAAAAAACGAAGCCTACAAAGAATATGTAAACACAAGAGACGAAGTTACCGTTTAGGTTATGAATGTCGGTGTACAACAACGAAAGCGTTATAGTGCCCTACAACGCGGCGTCAGTTATAAAGATGGGTATTACTGTACGCCGAAAGCTTTCTGGCTTTAATTCTGTCGCCTGCACGTTATGTGCTCACTTTCTGATCGGCTATATCCGCCGTTTTATAATCGGATTATTGCACAACACACCTTCTGTGCTTAAAAATGGCCTGTAAGCCCGAAATTGGCCAATCGTGCAAGATATAATAAATTGAATGCTTGTGAAAAATAGCCGAGATGGTAAACTTCAAAATGTTTTAACATTTACAACAGAGTATGACTGTTAAAAGCCTGAAATAAATGCTTTTATTTTGAGCTACAGAATTCAAGACGTTCTAATTAATCTTCCCGATCCACCTGTGGCTGGGAATGGTCTTTTGGGACGCCAGAACTGAGATACACTCCTGGAAATTGAAATAAGAACACCGTGAATTCATTGTCCCAGGAAGGGGAAACTTTATTGACACATTCCTGGGGTCAGATACATCACATGATCACACTGACAGAACCACAGGCACATAGACACAGGCAACAGAGCATGCACAATGTCGGCACTAGTACAGTGTATATCCACCTTTCGCAGCAATGCAGGCTGCTATTCTCCCATGGAGATGATCGTAGAGATGCTGGATGTAGTCCTGTGGAACGGCTTGCCATGCCATTTCCACCTGGCGCCTCAGTTGGACCAGCGTTCGTGCTGGACGTGCAGACCGCGTGAGACGACGCTTCATCCAGTCCCAAACATGCTCAATGGGGGACAGATCCGGAGATCTTGCTGGCCAGGGTAGTTGACTTACACCTTCTAGAGCACGTTAGGTGGCACGGGATACATGCGGACGTGCATTGTCCTGTTGGAACAGCAAGTTCCCTTGCCGGTCTAGGAATGGTAGAACGATGGGTGCGATGACGGTTTGGATGTACCGTGCACTATTCAGTGTCCCCTCGACGATCACCAGTGGTGTACAGCCAGTGTAGGAGATCGCTCCCCACACCATGATGCCGGGTGTTGGCCCTGTGTGCCTCGATCGTATGCCGTCCTGATTGTGGCGCTCACCTGCACGGCGTCAAACACGCATACGACCATCATTGGCACTAAGGCAGAAGCGACTCTCATCGCTGAAGGCGACACGTCTCCATTCGTCCCTCCATTCACGCCTGTCGCGACACCACTGGAGGCGGGCTGCACGATGTTGGGGCGTGAGCGGAAGACGGCCTAACGGTGTGCGGGACCGTAGCCCAGCTTCATGGAGACGGTTGCGAATGGTCCTCGCCGATACCCCAGGAGCAACAGTGTCCCTAATTTGCAGGGAAGTGGCGGTGCGGTCCCCTACGGCACTGCGTAGGATCCTACGGTCTTGGCGTGCATCCGTGCGTCGCTGCAGTCCGGTCCCAGGTCGACGGGCACGTGCACCTTCCGCCGACCACTGGCGACAACATCGATGTACTGTGGAGACCTCACGCCCCACGTGTTGAGCAATTCGGCGGTACGTCCACCCGGCCTCCCGCATGCCCACTATACGCCCTCGCTCAAAGTCCGTCAACTGCACATACGGTTCACGTCCACGCTGTCGCGGCATGCTACCAGTGTTAAAGACTGCGATGGAGCTCCGTATGCCACGGCAAACTGGCTGACACTGACGGCGGCGGTGCACAAATGCTGCGCAGCTAGCGCCATTCGACGGCCAACACCGCGGTTCGTGGTGTGTCCGCTGTGCCGTGCGTGTGATCATTGCTTGTACAGCCCTCTCGCAGTGTCCGGAGCAAGTATGGTAGGTCTGACACACCGGTGTCAATGTGTTCTTTTTTCCATTTCCAGGAGTGTATGAACACTGGTAGTTTACTAAGAGATATTAGGTGGTCGCGGAAAACCAGGCGTACTGGTTACATAACCCTAAGGCGCAGGAGTGCGAAAATGCTAATTGCAGTCCGTTCCATGGCAATATAAGGTACAGTGAAACGGAAGTATTTACTGGTGGAAGTAATGACGTAATCGGCTATCCATTAGACTGACTCAAAGCAGACTTCTGCAGAAAGTTTCTACTGAATATGGCCTCTTCAGTGGTACGTATGGCCAAGCTGGGAAACAACAGGAGCAGAGAAAGTAAAAAGGAAAGTATCACGAATTATTAATGTAAAACGTCTACATAACATGTATGAAGAATCTAGGTAGGAGTATAGGGTATATCGAAGACGTATCTGCACAACATAAGCACACTATAGAACATAGCATCATGTTAAAACGGATAAAAAGTAAGATGAATTACGAAAAAGTGAAAACGCTATCTCAAACTAAAAATGTTGCAAAAGAAGTCGTTTCAAGGCTCTATCATGTACTGACGTCATATTTTTATGGCGAAAAATGTTATTTCAGAAAAATTTTCAAGGTTAATATTTGATTCCATACCACATCAACATCTGCCCACAACGAGAACTTTTATCAGACCTAGCACCTATTTCGTAGAGAGACCCATCCAATGCTGTCACTTTTTGTGATCGTAAGAACACGCCATCACGCACAGCTTTACACGCTTCAGGTAGGTACAAGAGTAGATAAAGAAAGTAATCTCGAGAGAAATGTATCGAAGGTGTGTACAATGAAAAGACAACGACATAAAAATAAAAGGAGAAACGTAACAGTAATATGCTGTACATAATACTAAAACAATAAAAAGAAACCTCATCGAAGTTTGTAGCTATATTTCTTTGTGAAACAAATTTACGTGGAAATGGTGTCTAAACGTGAAGGAAAAATAGAATTAGCAGCTGTCTCATGTATAATGTAGGTTTTTTATGTCCCAAAAAGTGACAGAACTAGATACAAACATCATAAGGTAGCCGAGTCACGTCCAAACGGCCTACTCGTCGTTAATACGTGTTCAACATCCCGTAGCACGACCGCAGAAAAAAGAGCAAGACTAGTTTACGATTCTCAGAAATAGCTGCGCCACATGTAGTTGGTGTAATCTAGAGTCTGAATCCGAGAGAAGAAAAGGTAGGACACATTTCAGGGAACTTATATTACTTCAAGGAGAGGTACAATTAGAAAAGGAATTTTATTCCCCTTCCTCAAATATACATTATCTGATTAAAAATGTGCGGGCACCTATGAGCGGGCGTTAATAGGGAATGTGTCCACCCTTCCCGTTTATGACGACATGAACTCTGCTGAGGATACTTTCAATGAGACGTGAAAGTCTGTGGAGGGACCCCAGCCCATTCTTCCTCAAAAGCCGAAGAGAAGGTGGTGAAGTTGGGTGCTGGGGTGTGGAGCGTTCTAACTCATCTCACGGTGTTCCATTTGGTTCAGGTAGAGACTATGGGATTGCCAGTCCATTTTAGGAATGTTATTGGCCATACCATTGCCCCAAAGATGCTCGTTAACGATGACAGGGTGCCTTCTCATGTTGCTACAGTCATCGTCTCCGAATGTTTCACCGCTCTATAAAGTAGACGATGTTTTAAAATAATGTTCATACCTTTCTGCAGTTAGCATTTTAAGGGATTAATTTCAATAAGGGGACCACATAGCAACATTCACATACCTTAACATCACAGCATTCGTATTTCACTGTAGTAACTACGCATGATGCCAGGTTACGTTCTCCAGTCATTCGCCACGACGAAACCCATTCATCGGATTCCCACGGCCACTTGTGAGTTACGGTGTCAAAAGCCTTCTGGAAATCTAGAAATGCGGAATTAATTCGATATCCCTAGTCGATAGCACACTGTGTCAGTAAGGAGCTAGTTTCGTTCCCCAATGACGATGTTTTCTACACTCATGCTCATAAATTAAGGATAATGCTGATACATGGTGAAACAACGCTCTGGGGGGCGGTTTGCGGGTTTAAATCACCTCTGAGTATGACCATGCGGCCCATTTGACCTGCGGTCGTCGCACGGTGGCGCTGGAAGCAGTCCACATACGCAGAGGTGTGTTGGTGCATGTCAGAGTACGGTGCAGTGAGTAAGTGTGCAGACGTTTCAGACGTGCTAATGATGACTGTGTGTTCAAAATGGCTCAAAGAACGCATTTTGATGCCGTTGTGAGGGGTAGAACACTAGGGCGACTGGAGACTGGTCAAACACAGCAGGTCGTAGCACGGGCCCTCCGTGTGCCACAAAGAGTGATCTCAAGATAATGGCAACGATTCCAGCAAACAGGAAACGTGTCCAGGCGCTACAGTACGGAACGTCCATAGTGTACAACACCACAAGAAGACCGATATCTCACCATCAGTGTCCACAGACGGCCATGGAGTACTGCAGGTAGCCTTGCTCGGGACCCTACCACAGCCACTGGAAAACTTGTCTCCAGACACACAGTCTACAGACGACTGAATAGACATGGTTTATTCGCCCGGAGACCTGCAAGGTGCATTCCACTGACCCCTGGTTACAGGAGAGCCCTTGAAGCTTGGTGTCAAGAAAACAGTACATAGTCATTGGAATAGTGGTCCCAGATTATGTTCACGGACGAGTCCAGGTATAGTCTAATCAGTGATTCTCGCCAGTTTTTCATCTGGCGTGAACCAGGAACCGGACACCAGCCCGTTAACGTCTTTGAAAGGGAAATGTATGGAGGTCGTGGTTTGATGGTGTGGGGTGGGATTATGATTGTTTCACATACACCCCTGCATGTCTGTGACAGAGGAACTGTAACAGGTCAGGGATATCAGGACGTCATTTTGCACCAGTATGTCCGCCTTTTCAGGGGTGCAGTGGGCCCCACCTTCCGCCTGATGGATGATAGCGCACGGCCCCACCGAGCTGCCATCGTGGAGGAGTACCTTAAAACAGAAGATATCAGGCGAATGGAGTTGCCTGCCTGTTCTCCAGACCTAAACACCATCGAGCACGTCTGGGATGCTCTCGGTCGACGTATCGCTACACGTCTTCAAACCCCTAGGACACTTCAGGAGCTCCGAGAGGCACTGGTGCAAGAATAGGAGTCTATACCCCAGCAGCTGCCCAACCACCTGATCCAGAGTATGCCAACCCGATGTGCGGCATGTGTACGTGTGCATGGTGATCATATCCCATATCGATGTCGGGGTACATGCGCAAGAAACAGTGGCCTTTTGTAGCACATGTGTTTCGGGACGGTTTTCTCAAATTATCACCAATACCGTGGAGGTACAGCTCTGTGTCGTGTGTGTTCCCTATGTGCCTATGCTATTAGCGCCAGTTTTGTGTAGTGCCACGTTGTATGGCACCACATTCTGCAATTATCCTTAATTTATTAGCATGAGTGTAAATCCGTGTGATAGCTCTTCGAGGTAATTCATAATGTTCGAAAGCAATGTATCTTCCAGAATCCTTCTGGACATGGACGTTAATGATACGGGACTGTAATTTAGCGGATTACCCCTACTGTCATTTTTGAACACTGGTGTGAACTGTACCACTTTCTAGTCTTTGGGTACGGATCCTTCCTCGAGCGAGCTGTTGTGTATGATTGTTAAGTATGGAACTATTGTATCAATATACTCTGAAAGGAACCTAATTGTTATACAGACTGGTCCGGAAGACTTGCTTTTATAAAGTGATTTAAGTTGCTTCACTACTCCGAGGACATATACAGGGCTATTACAAATGATTGAAGCGATTTCATAAATTCACTGTAGCTCCATTCATTGACATATGATCACGACACACTACAGATACGTAGAAAAACTCAAAGTTTTGTTCGGCTGAAGCCGCACTTCAGGTTTCGCCGTCAGAGCGCTCGAGAGCGCAGTGAGACAAAATGGCGACAGGAGCCGAGAAAGCGTATGTCGTGCTTGAAATTCACTCACATCAGTCAGTCATAACAGTGCAACGACACTTCAGGACGAAGTTCAACAAAGATCCACCAACTGCTAACTCCATTCGGAGATGGTATGCGCAGTTTAAAGCTTCTGGATGCCTCTGTAAGGGGAAATCAACTGGTCGGCCTGCAGTGAGCGAAGAAACGGTTGAACACGTGCGGGCAAGCTTCACGCGTAGCCCGCGGAAAATTGGCTCATGCCACAACTGGAGACCGACAGCGCCGACTTCATCTTTCAACAGGATGGTGCTCCACTGCACTTCCATCATGATGTTCGGCATTTCTTAAACACGAGATTGGAAAACCGATGGATCGGTCGTGGTGGAGATCATGATCAGCAATTCATGTCATGGCCTCCACGTTCTCCCGACTTAACCTCATACGATTTCTTTCTGTGAGGTTATGTGAAAGATTCAGTGTTTAAACCTCCTCTACCAAGAAACGTGCCAGAACTGCGAGCTCGCATCAACGATGCTTTCGAACTCATAGATGGGGACATGCTGCGCCGAGTGTGGGAGGAACTTGATTATCGGCTTGATGTCTGCCGAATCACTAAATGGGCACATATGGAACATTTGTGAATGCCTAAAAAAACTTTTTGAGTTCTTGTATGTGTGTGCAAAGCATTGTGAAAATATCTCAAATAATAAAGTTATTGTAGAGCTGTGAAATCGCTTCAATCATTTGTAATAACCCTGTAGTTCTAAGTTACTCATATTGGCAGCTGCTCTTGATTCGAATTCTGAAACATTTACTTGGTCCTATTTGGTGATGGGATTTCGGAAGGCTGTGTTTAGTACCTCTGCTTTAACAGCACTGTCATTCCATTGCCACTGCGCAGTCTCATAGCATAACACACGAGTCCCAGCTTGTTAATTCGCAGCGCCCGCTGACTGTGACTGTCACCTCTTAGCGTCTGGAGTTGACGCTGCAGACTTCGCAGGTGGCCGGGTCCGCCGTTGCGGGCGGGTCCCGGGGACGCGGCAGCCGCCGTTGAGAGATTTATCGGGAGAACGGGCCGGCTAGCGCGAGGTGATTAATGGCCGCCACGAAAGCCAGCTGACTGCCGCTGGCCGACTAATTACCGCCAGACACGATACACTTCTGCAGATTAATTATAAAGCCGGGCGCAAAAAAGAGCCGCGAATTAATCGCGCGGATAAAAACAAAAAAAGAAGAAAAAAGAAACGGAGAAAAAAAAGAAAATACGGCCGCTCGCGTCAACGGGAAACTTACCGGCTTCAGCCCCAAGGAGCTGTCCGCGTCCTCTTCCAGTCTGGCTGCGGTAATTACTGGAGGGAGGGGGGGGGGTTAGGGGGAAAGAGGCGGAGGGAGTGGGGAGGATGGGGAAAAGAGGGAGAGAGTATCAACTTTGGTCGTTATATCGAGTTCATCACCAGCACGTAATTAATAATAACCCGGCTGTAATCGATTTCTTTGCTTCAGTCTTTTGCCGTATTTATCTCTAATAGTGGCCATGATTACTAAAGAAACTTCTGTGTTTCCCTTGAATAGGCTCTCTACAGTTTATTTTACCATTGTGGACACAGAGTCCAATAGAGAACGGTAGAACAAGCAAATTATCCTAATAATCAGAAGTCTGAAAAACCAATGATTTCCCCGATGCGAAGCAGTACGGCTGACGTCGTCGAAATTCAAGAAATGTTCACAGCAAACCATTAACTTGCACCATGAACACCGAAAGAAAAATATCGCGACACAGTGATCACAAAGGTTCGCACCATCAAGACAAACTCCTTGGGAGTTACAAACCGAGCCAGATATCCACTCTTAAAGAATGCATATAGAATTATGTTGGTGTAACAGGGTGATGAGAACAGACGGAATGTAATGGCATACAACCGAAACCGAAACAGTCCGTCGTGTAGCTTATCGTGAAACTGGCTATGCCTTAAGGCGCAGATAGCGCGATAATACGTTTCCACCACTGGAAACAGTATGTTATTTTTCGACTTGTAAAAATGGTTCAAAGGCTCTGAGCACTGTGCGACTTAACTTCTGAGGTCAACAGTCACCTAGAAATTTGAACTAATTAAACCTAACTAACCTAAGGACATCACACACATCCATGCCCGGGCCAGGATTCGAACATGCGACCGTAGCGGGCGCTCGGTTCCAGACTGTAACGCCTAGAGCCGCACGGCTACTCCGGCCGGATTTCGACTTGTAGTAGTTTTGTTTTCAGAATGTGCCTGCTTTGTAATATACCACTGTAATCTTACCAGGACCAGAATTAACCTAAATCTGAAAAAAAATCGATGTAGACTGTCAAAGCACCTGAATATGAGTCACTAGGGCACGAAACACATTGTTCATTGAAAAAAAAAATATAACGATTATGACTGAAAGCGATTGTTCTTTATTTTACGAAAAAACAGAACCGGAAATACACCACAACACGACCATAGCTAAAAAGTGTCCCACGAGCTGCTACAACTGGCTACAGCCACCAGAAGTGGAGTTGCATCACTGGTCGTCAAACGTTTTTGCTTAAGAGCCAATAGTGACATTGTAGCGAGACACCACGGGCTAATCGTTTATCACCAAACGGTAGCAGCTTAACGCTTACACATTTTGAATCTACGTATTATAAGGTATCACACCTAATATATTCATCTGAAAAACTAAACAGTGTTGGTTCGTTGGTTGGTTGATTTGAGGAAGGGGAAGGGGATCAAACAGCGAGGTCATTGGTTCCATCGATTAAGGAGGGACGGGCTAGGAAATTGCCCCCGCCCTTTCAATGGAACCATCCCGGCTTTTGTCTGAAGCGATTTAGGGAAATCACGGAGAATCTAAATCAGGGTTGGGTTGTTTTGGGGGAAGAGACCAAACAGCGAGGTCATCGGTCATTGGCCACTGTGCACTGTGTTCTTCGTCTGCCGGCCGCGGTGGTCTAGCGGTTCTAGGCGCTCAGTCCGGAACCGCGCGACTGCTACGGTCGCAGGATCGAATCCTACCATGGGCAAGGATTGTGTGATGTCCTTAGGTTAGTTAGGTTTAAGTAGTTCTAAGTTCTAGGGGACTGATGACCACAGATGTTAAGTCCCATAGTGCTCAGAGCCATTTGGACCATTTGTTCTTCGTCTGATTCAGCCGAATCAGTTGGCAACCGTACCGTTCGCCCAATTCTTCTTGGTCGTATTTCACTATCTTCCTACGATTCTGCTTCACTTTAGTTTTTTTGATATCCAATGTCTTCTTCCCAATCGACCAAGTCGTCCGGAATGTCAGACAAGACATCCACGCTTCTTCATAAATAATCATATTGTCTCGTTCGTTCGCCATGATGAAAGGGCACAAGTACCTATAGAAACAAAAAAATTGTTGTTGTGTGTAACTTATTGTTAACTAAACAAAACACCAACTGTTGTGTACATAGTTCCACGTAGTCAGTGCGTACACAACTTTCCCACTAGAGCACTCCCGCTAAGCACAACAGCGCAGGCGCAGCGCTCGTCCGTCTCCGCACTACGAGATGGCGCTGCCATAGAGACGGACCAAATTCTGGTTCCGCCGATCCGCGTATTAATATGTAACGCAACCAATGAGATTTCTGCTAACGTAGAACCTTTACTCCTCGCGGATCACACTTGCGCAGTGATACATGAACGCGCGAGGTATTATAACGAGTGTACAGAGCTCCGATTAGTCAGTCTGCATTTGTCTGCACTAGTCTGTACCAGTCTGCGTTAGTGCACCAGTCTATAGTCAAGTTTCAGTCTGCGCCTAATCAGATTACCATATTACTGCACATAGGCATGAAGATAAATGTATGTATGTCAAATGTATGTATGTCAAGTATCAGAGATATGTGAGAGTAAGATTAACATACCAATACCGAGGTAACTTCAGATTGTCAATTGTAAATAGCATCCACAACCAAGTTAAGTAATTTTTATGCTTGTTATTATTTTAATAAATGTGTGTGAAAATTAATCAAGTTCTGTTTAAAGTTGGTCACCGTCAATCTGCTACTCTGAGCGTGCAAGTGGCATTTCTATCGTCTGACCTAACGGCAAAAGATAAACACCCCACGATAAGACCACGAGACACATTGCTGACACTCCCCTACTTCGTTAGAGCGACAAGTCAAATAATCTGATGGGATGTGTACTGAAGGTCTCACAGTACGCACACCACACCAACAGAATGCAAAAGATACTAAAGTGCTGTAACCGGCTACTGCACTCTACTATGTTCACGACACCACTGTGGTGTCGCCGGCCACTGAGCGATACTATGCAGACGACAGCACTATGGTGTCGCCGGCAGTTGACCGCTATATCGCGCATGTCACCACTGTGGTTTCGCCGGACGGCATAACGTTAAGAAGCTAAAGTCAATGGACGTTTTGGATTCTGCTGTTAGTAGCTAGAAGTGTATTATTATAGAGAACCGCGGGCCTCACGAATACTTGATTGGCGCAGTTTGACGACCACTGAGTTACAGTACTTTGACAGCGCTGGCTGCTAGCCCTGGCGAAATATCAGAAGTATCCCGACATTCGCAGAGGATGGGTACGAATTCCTGCGCTGGTGTGGCGTGGACGATGGCGGAGCGCTGACAGCGTCAGAGTGATGGAGAAGTGAGCCGGGCCGTGTTTACCTCTGCCGGCCACGCCCACTGCACGGCCGCAATTAAACTCGGCTGGTGGATTATGGTAATGCCGCCGGCCATCACCGCCAATCGATGACTCTCCTCCCCCCCCCCCCGCCCCCTCACCACACACCCCCACCCCACACTCCCCCGGCGCGCTACGCCACCACCTGCCACCGTACACTACTTTGCATTCGCAAGGCTTCCGGAGAGTAAACATGCCCACCAATCACATTGGCCACTGCATGCCCACTGGAAACTTTTCAGCGCGGCAAGACCCTGATTATACGGGATAATGCAGGCCATTGAGTGAACGGATAACCGAAGAACACACTTAATCCAAAATACACATGCTTTTTACCGGAAAATGCTGTTTACTCTAATTACAAAACATGCTACATGTCACAGTTGAAAACCCACTGCGTCACTTACGTGTTAAACACATGAAGCGGTTGTAAAGTTGAAACGCCGGAAATGCATATCCTCCTATTTCCATCTATTGTACTATAAATTTTTTCCATATTTTGTTACCTGAAGATATGACATTTCTGTGCCTTTATATATTGTAATTATTTTACTATTTGTATATATATATATATATATATATATATATATATATATAAGCTTATGCATTTATGTCGATGTATAATTGGTTTGTTTTGTAAATATTATTTGTATTTTTACGCTGGGACTTGCCTAGGCAAAACTATGCTATCGAACGATTACATCGATAGGTCGTGTGGAGAACCAAAGTGTTTAGGATCTTTGGCAGTGTTAACTCTGCCGCGTGGAGCGCGGGCAGAGCGGAGTCTGGCTGGAGTAGGGCGGTGGAGCAGCTGTGTTGAGTGACGCTCCCGCGAGTTGCCGCGCTTCCGGGGTTTGGCAGCATGTACTTGCGCTCGACTTGCTATGATAGTTTCTGGCACGGTGTCGCGGACGGGAAACATTAGCAGGCACACATCAAGAGCCCGTCTCGCCTGGTGACCGTGTCGAGAAGAAGGCGCGCCAACTTCCAGCTTCTGCAACAGCGACGGCCGACAATGAGTGATTGTCGCCACCTCCTCGATCGACGACGTCAAACCTTCGATCAGCCAACAATGGAGACCGAAAGCACGTAAAGTTTTAGAACTGTATGGCAGACCTCAGCTTTTCAAACTATTCCATCAGCATCACTAAAATACAGCAACCTAGCATGAACCTTTGTTGCTTATTGTCCCAATTGCATTACCAAGCAGGGTCCCTTCCTCTTCCTAAATGAACTCGAGTGTCGTTAAAATTCAAACGCCAGCATTAAAGTAATATCATTCGATTTCTCTGCTTTAATTTCAAAGTTCAGTTAAGGTATTCATAGCTGGCTACAATATTTAGATTACACAAGCACAAATTAAGAGTGCGAGTTTTGTTACCGCATTTTAGCTTACCTGTGACTGCAGCTTAGCTTGGTACGTACTAAATTTTACTATTGTTAATTGTTTGGAATCATTTAATTCAAGTTCAAAGTTATATCTCTTATTTCTAAATTGCGTAGATTCAAGTAGCTTTTGAAATGATTGTTGAGGTAGCCCAAGACTAACCTTATTTTACTGAATTTCGTAGTGCTTCAGAAACTAAGCTCACTATTAATTTCAGTCACTAAATTAACTTTCAATTTTCCAGTTTTATTAATTCTTTTGCTAAATTAAGTGAGAGTGTAGCGAAATTTACTACTGCTGACAAACATTTAGTTTTCACACAACACGTGTCAACTTTCAGTTGCCATGCTTTTAGTGCTAATTATCTGTGCAATAACCTTTCTTTTTCAGTTATTATAGTAGTTGTCCATAGGACTGGCGACCGTAATTTTCCCCAAATCTCAAATAACAATTAACGCCAGTTAATTGTTAACGTAACGACCGCTCATTTACTTTCTTTATTAACTTTACCCCTTTTCAAAATTAATTTCCACCAGTGTCATTTGCATTTTTCCTTTCATTTAGATGTAACCCTTTCCTCCCTCTTTATCGACAGATTAACTTCGGTGACGATTGCTTTTCCCAAATTTCCATTAGGTACACGCGGTTTAATTTTTCACTATCATTAAGGTCGATAAGTGAGAGGGAGTTTACAAAGTATCGATCTTCATCTGGTAAAGAAAGGGCAAGGCAAACGTACAGACAAGAATTTTGCAGCGGAAAAATTTGCGATGATAGGGTCTCCGAATTTAACTGAAGATGAGATGGTACCATCGGAAAAATATTTCAGGGATTTCCAAGAGTAAGGCATAACTCAGATGCACAATAATGTATTATAAACGAAAATATTGGTTCCAGCTATAGCAGAATACCTCAAAATTCTTGTTTTCTTCGAAAATTCGCAAACCAGCTAGTCCACACCCGGATACTGGAAACTTTGCTGTAATTTCTGAAGTGGCAGCAAGAGACTCTGTTCATTGGATTAGCAAAACTTCTAAACATTGCCCTAATCTTTTGCTCCTACGGTTCTAGGCGCTTCAGTCTGGAACCGCGCGACCGCTATGGTCGCAGGTTCGAATCCTACCTCGGGCATGGATGTGTGTGATGTCCTTAGGTTAGTTAGGTTTAAGTAGTTCTAAGTTCTAGGGGACTGATGACCTCAGCTGTTAAGTCCCATTGTGCTCAGAACCATTTTAACCTTTTTTTTTCTTTTGGTCCTACCAGCCTGGTAAAATAATCGTACCAAAGCTTTGCAAAGTTTATTTTTTAATTTTATTTACTTTCTTTTGCGAAGCATAATGATTTCACTCGACTACCACACCTCTCTCAGTCCACCTTTATGCAGGATGGTTGAGGGACTTCGGCCATTTAATACACTGATGAGCGAAAACATTATGATCGCCTGCTTAATAGTTTCTTTGCCCTGTCTTTGTAATGACATACCTCACTGGTTTTGTGTATCAGGGTCCCGACAGTTTGTTGGCAGGTTTGCGCAGGTATGCGGTATTAGTCTACGCTCAGGTCATGTAATTCGTGGAAATAACGGGCCGCTGATTTGCGTAAGCGGTATGGTGCCGTATAGCGACCCAGATGGGTTCCATAGGACTTACATCAGGCGTATTTTGTCGCTGAGATATCCGTGTGAGTTCACTACAACGCTCCTCAAAGTACCGTAGCACCGTTGTAGCTCCGAGATACGGACAATTATACTGCTGAAAGATGACATCGACGTTGTGGAAGACATCAGGCACGAAGGGATGCAGGTCGTTCGCAGCTGTCAGCGTGTCTGCGATTACTACCACAAATCCCATGTAACCGCAACAGGATGTCTCCCATAGCATACAATTGCTTCCTCCAGCCTGCGTCTGTCGCGCACTACATGTTTCTAGCCGCTGTTCACCTGAGTGATGTTTGCGGTGTAAGTGGGCTGCTTGTGTGTTGGCAGCGCTGTGTAGCGCTTTGCATTGGACCTCTGACTGCGCTTCCTTTGTAAGAGACTCTGTGGCTAGTTGGACTCGTTGTTGGAAGTTAATCGCCAGTACTGTTGGGCAATAGGTAGGTGATGGAAGTACTGTTGGGCAGTTGGAGGTGAACAGCCAGCAGTGATGGATGTTAGACGTGAGAAGTTAGCATTGATGGAGGGTAGAGGTCTGAAGTGTTAGCGTAGGCTAACGAACTGTACATGTTCGACTTGGAGATTGAATATTACTCATGATTATATACCTTTGTACTAGATGTCAATGACGATTTATATCCGTGTTTTAACTGGATGTAATATTATTAAGCTAAAAAAAACATTATTTGGCTTGCAACAAAATCTTTTCTTTGCTAACCACATGCCAATTAGTAGTAAGTGGCTTCAGTAGTTGTTGTTGTTGTTGTGGTCTTCAGTCCTGAGACGGGTTTGATGCAGCTCTCCATGCTACCCTATCCTGTGCAAGTTTCTTTATCTCCCAGTACCTACTGCAACCTACATCCTTCTGAATCTGCTTAGTGTATTCATCTCTTGGTCTCCCTCTACGATTTTTACCCTCCACGCTGCCCTCCAATGCTAAATTTGTGATCCCTTGATGCCTCAGAATATGTCCTACCAACCGGTCTCTTCTTCTCGTCAAGTTGTGCCACAAACTCCTCTTCTCCCCAATTCTATTCAATACCTCCTCATTAGTTATGTGATCTACCCATCTAATCTTCAGCATTTTTCTGTAGCACCACATTTCGAAAGCTTCTATTCTCTTCCTGTCCAAACTATTTATCGTCAATGTTTCACTTCCATGCATGGCTACACTCCATACAAATACTTTCAGAAACGACTTCCTTACACTTAAATCTATAGTCGATGTTAACAAATTTCTCTTCTTCAGAAACGCGTTCCTTGCCATTGCCAGTCTACATTTTATATCTTCTCTACTTCGACCATCATCAGTTATTTTGCTCCCCAAATAGCAAAACTCCTTTACTACTTTAAGTGTCTCAATTCCTAATCTAATTCCCTCAGCATCACCCGACTTAATTCGACTACATTCCATTATTCTCGTTTTGCTTTTGTTGATGTTCATCTTATATCCTCCTTTCAAGACACTGTCCATTCCGTTCAACTGCTCTTCCAAGTCCTTTGCTGTCTCTGACAGAATTACAATGTCATCGGCGAACCTCAAAGTTTTTATTTCTTGTCCATGGATTTCAATACCTACTCCGAATTTTTCTTTTGTTTCCTTTACTGCTTGCTCAATATACAGATTGAATAACATTGGGGAGAGGCTACAACCCTGTCTTACTCCTTTCCCAACCACTGTTTCCCTTTCATGCCCCTCGACTCTTACAACTGCCATCTGATTTCTGTACAAATTGTAAACAGCCTTTCGTTCCCTGTATTTTACCCCTGCCACCTTTAGAATTTGAAAGAGAGTGTTCCAGTCAACATTGTCAAAAGCTTTCTCTAAGTCTACAAATGCTAGAAACGTAGGTTTGCCTTTCCTTAATCTTTCTTCTAAGATAAGTCGTAAGGTCAGTATTGCCTCACGTGTTCCAATATTTCTACGGAATCCAAACTGATCTTCCCCGATGTCGGCTTCTACCAGTTTTTCCATTCGTCTGTAGAGAATTCGTGTTAGTATTCTTTAGTAGTTAGAATCTTTTATTTAGCTGGCAGTATTGACGTTCGCTGTATTGTAGTAGTTCGCGTAATGAAGATTTTTGTGAGGTAAGTGCTTAATGGAATGTATAGGTAACTTAAGATTTCTTTTTAGTCAGAGCCATTCTTTTGAATTAATCATTTGAAGTCAGGTTGTTTTTTTTTTATTTTTTTTTAAAGCAGTCAGACTGCGCTGCGCTAGAGTATTGTGGGCAGTGTTGACATGATAAGAAAAATTAAAGAGAAAGTAGGCTCAGTACGTTTAGTTTTACTCAGCTGTTTCAGAATCAAATAACGTAGACGTTTCATCTTCTCAGTCATTGTGCAATTTGAGTAGAGACACACTCATTTAAATAAAGAAGTTTCAGCGGAAACGACCAGCGACCTAGAGTAGCAAAAAACGTGATTCAGCCGAAGAGTCGACATGTTTCCATTGATCGACGGTCGAATCCTGAAGGTCCCGTGCACACTGCAGTCATAATTGACGATGTCATTGGGCTAACATGTGAACACTTAGGTATGCTCTGCTCTGGAGCCTCATGTTCAGCAATGTAAAATGAACGGTGCGCTCCGAAACACTTGTGCGTGCACGTGCACTGTGCTCTTTCGGCAGAGATGCCGCAGATCACCATCTCCCTACTTTACAGAGCAGAGAAGCCTCCGAACACCACGTTCTGTGAAAAGTCGTGGACGTCCAAGCATTTACCGCCAAGTGATAGTTGCACTATCCTTCTTCCTCTTTCCGCTGATGCTCACGACAGTAGCACGTGCACATTCGACCAGCTTCGCCGTTTTCGAGATACTCGTTCATAGGCTCTGCGTAATAATAATATTCCCATTGTTAAAGTCGCTTATGTTAATGAATTTTCCCATTTGCAGCCCGTATCTTCGCTCGGCTGATCCCCCGTCCGTATCTGCTCAGCTTGCATCCTTTACATAATGGGTCATGTGCGCGAAACACCACCAGCCGGAATCCAACGTTGCGATGGACATTGGTCATAATGTTTAGCCTCCTCAGTGTAAAAATGCCAAACAAAAAACACCTTCGGCTGTCTATATCTCAAATTTTATTTTACTAATGTGTCCAGTTTCGGGGTTTCACTACGCCATCTACAGGCCCCCTGATGGATGTGTCGGATGAATCCAGTCTCATGTGCAATCGAAATAGGGGTATTTTGTAAAAATCTTTTATACGCTGCCTCTTGAAATACCGGAAGCTTCTTCTTCTCTCGATACTGAATCAACCACCATATAAGCACCAACAATTTGCCCACATTGTAATTCGCTAAGCTTCGAAATAATCCACTCATAACTACACAAAACACTTTTCCAACCGCGACCGACACTTGCAACATACTGTGGACATTGTGCATGGGCCGTTCATAGTCAAAAACAATAGCGCAACCTGCAGGCTTGGCTGACGGCTGTATTTTTGTTCAAGCATGTATTTCACGCGGTGCTTCCCTATTTTTGTCCAACCCTTGCATATTTGGTACAGTCTGGCATGCGCTTGTGGCGCCTCTTCAGCCAAAGAAGTAGTTTGTGCCGCTCAAAGAAAATGGCTCTGAGCACTATGGGACTTAACATCAATGGTCATCAGTCCCCTAGAACTTAGAACTACTTAAACCTAACTAACCTAAGGACATCACACAGTCATCACGAGGCAGAGAAAATCCCTGACCCCGCCGGGATTCGAACCCGGGAACCCGGGCGTGGGAAGCGAGAACGCTACCGCTTTGTGCCGCTGTTATCTCATTACTGTGCGATCATATTCCGCAGGCGTTATCACATCGACGATCACCAATAACTGCTGAATGACCGCCCACAGGTAAGAGCTGGCAGTTACGTGGAAACGCACGCTGTATGCAATAGCCGGAGTTGAATATCACTTTGTGCGGCAGTGAATGTTGCTAATCTGTCAGTTTACATGCCTGAGAAACACGTCACTAGAGTGTGGTGGAGGATCGTCTTCGTATTGCGCCTGCAGTCTGATATCTACGGGAATCAAGATCAATGTGAGTCGTATCGACTAGTTTAGTCACCACCTTAATGTGTAGACTATACGAGCCGGTATTGGAAGCCATCCGCTGTGCCGTGGGGTTTTAATATTTGGTGTTTTAGCCTGAGTTAACCTCTGTGTTATTAAAAAGGAGTTTACCGATCGCGCTGACTTACACAGGTATTTTTTTTTTTTTTTTTTTTTTTTTGTATATCAGAGTTATTTCTATGCTTTGAGCTTTGTTGACAATTTATGAATATAACATGAGCTGCTTCTGTAGCACATTGTGAACTCGGCAGAAACGAAAGTTCAGTTTCCCCTTATTAGAAGTATCCATGTGGGCGTTCTCGTTCAAACTCCTTTTATACTTTTTTAATTAACTAGCCTCAGTAATCTCAATTAAAAATCAAGCTATGTACAGCGCTAAAGGCTTCTTCTTGTCCATGTTACAGGTATTGCTGTCGAGCACGATTTGCAATTCATTAGAATTATTTGTGCTATCTTTGGTACTCAGGATCAGTTTTAATACTTGTTATTGAAGCTGACTAGGCATTGTTCGCCGGCCGTTGTGGCCGAGCGGTTCTAGGCACTTCAGTCTGGAACTGCACGTCGGCTACGGTCGCTGGTTCGAATCCTGCCTCGAGCATGGATGTGTGTGATGTCCTTACGTTAGTTAGGTTTAAGTAGTTCTAAGTTCTAGGGGACTGAGGACCTCGGATGTTGAGTCCCATAGTGCTTGGAGCCATTTAAAAAATTTTGGTTTTGATATGTCAAGGAAAATTTTTCAGTTTCTCAGATTTTGCGTATCAAAGACATACGGGGTAGCTATAATTAATGTTTCGCTACTTGAGAGGGCCATGAAACTTTGTGGTAATATTTGTAGGGACCTGCAGGAGAGAAACAACGAATAAACCGGAGAAGGAAACACATTTTTCTACATGAGATGGTCACATTTGTTAACTGCATTCCATGTTTACGTTCCAGGTTACAAACATTACTCAGTGTGACAACGATCTTTAACCGCGAGACCCTGGAACCATACTAGAGATACCATTTCACAATTGTTCCCTTCACTTTTCGAACGACTGAATGTTAAGCCGTCGTGACACAATTTGTGCACTTCTCGAAGATCGCACTTCGTGTCCAGCTTTCTCAGCCATGTCAACAGTAACTTCTTCAACAATTCGTGGCGTAACTGGCCGTCGGTCTCTCGCAGTAGTTATTCCAAAATCGCCAGTCAATTTGGACTTATAATCATGTTCTGCATCCCCCGTGCGGAAACAGAACCTTTACGTATTCCTTTAGCGCATCGCTATTCCCGAAGAGCAGCAGCACTATCGCCTTAAAAACATATAAAAAGAGATAAAAGCAAAGATAAAAAGCTCTACTTATAAAGCCCTGCTCACTTTGTCCATACCCATGCTGACTGACTGCAACTACAATGCATACTGATGTTTGTATTTCAGAGCTGTGTCGACGTACCAGTACCGGCGCCTTAAGGCAAGTCATGACGCACTTATGGCGCATGGCACAGTCTGAACATCATTCCTAAAATGTTTGGTACGTATACACTGGCTCAAGTAGGGAAAGGTTAACCAAAATCATCCTGTACATAATAAGTATTTGGAGTATCCTTTTGAAAATAAAATTGGTTGAAATGTTACATTTTAGTGACCTGGCGCCTTATGACTCCCAGCTCTTTGTGTGCTGTAGTATTTCACAAACTTGGTTTAAGTCTGTAGCATATTTGTTAAGATACTGCCGTAAGGTGGAAGAATAAATGAAGGGCAGATTCGCACCTTACGTGAGAGCTTTATACATCGCAATGAGAAGGTGAATATGACACCTAACTTAATTCGGTGGTTATGAGCAAATTTGCTTATCAGTATGTAATGCAAAACAGGGATGACACTCAATCGACAATAATTAACACACCATTCCTATATAAAAAAATTGTTCAAATGGCTCTGAGCACTATGGGACTTAACATCTGTGGTCATCAGTCTCCTAGAACTTAGAACTACTTAAACCTAACTAACCTAAGGACATCACACACATCCATGCCCGAGGCAGGATTCGAACCTGCGACCGGAGCGGTCACGCGAGTCCAGACTGAAGCGCCTTTAACCGCACGGCCACACCGGCCGGCATTCCTATATAATGCATGTCTATGAGCTGAAGGTGCAACAAGCAGCGAGAGGCGTTTTAGTTTGGAATTTCAGCGGGATGAGCAGAGGTAAGGCCGCGCTACAGGGGGTACCGCAAATACCACTTAAAGGGGAGTCCCAGGCAGAAGGTCACTGACCGACCAGGTGACTAACATGGAGAAAGCTAGTATAATGGCCCATCAGCTTCTAAAAACTGCATTCCGGAATTCCAAAGGAATATGAACAAAACCAGTGACGCATTTTCGATCACGTGTCCAACAAGTGCTACACGCGTGAAAGAGTCAACGTACGCATTTAGGCGTCTGGAACGGGCACAAAACGTCCGATTGGCGGAAACGCTCTAGGAAGGAGAAAAAGAACCAAAGTTTCGATGCAAGTTAATGGTATGGACCTTGCGATTGGTAGAGAGAGTTTATAAAAAATAAGAGGAACGCTCCTATTGATCTGAAAAGGCCGTGACGTGAAGAAAGAAAGAACCAAGGTGAGGAGACAGTTCGGCTATGAGTAAGAAACGACGGAAATTTTCGTGGACTCTTCTCTGAACTGGCGTGAAGTGCAGAACGGAATACATAACGCTCTGTACGACGCAGAGGAGTAATTTGTGTGTACACTGCATTCACAGCGGCTGATATCCAGCTAGAAATTAGCTGTAGTATCGTTTAGGTCCCACTGTGGAGAAACAAACCAGCCAATTAGTTAATTGTTCTTGTGAGAACTGAGAGGGCATTATAATATGCTCTCTGCTCCAACCATGTGCGTGTATATCGCCACATTCTAAGACTAGGAATGAATACATGTTCTCTCGCATAACAAGAAACATAGGGAAAGTTTCTGCTGGAAAATTCAGCAAAGGTGTAATTCGTTTTATAGGAATTTCAGTGGGAGAGAGCGGCCTAGCAGACGACAGCTGGTAACAGCGTAAGGTAAATACCGTGTGCAGAGGCGTAAACTAGTTGGTTCACCAGCTTGCTTCCACTGTACAGTCGAGCGAGCTTGGGTAATCTTTTGCTCAATTTGTCACATAACTAACCATCCACCACAGACTTGATTGTCGTCCTAAAAATAGTACCGAACTTTGAATCGGAATCGGACGATTTTCGTAGAACTGACCAACATCATAACCTAAGCGTAGGAACAATTTTGTACAGAAACTTTTAGTTAAACTTTAATATTGTCGTGTTTAGGAAAATTTAACCTTCTGAGAGTTAATATTTAATATTGTTGTGTTTAGGATTAGTCACTTTTTGATTTTGACGAGATGCGTTATCCTGAAAACTGTTTCTTTTTCTTTTTTTGTCACATTGAAAACTGTGTAAAAGCGTGTATTTTTGAGCTAATATTCCGACATTAAACATGTCATTTCAACTTACACAGTTGTCTTCAATCCGAGAGTAAATAAACCAAAAATATTGCACGTTACACTGCGTACAATGGTATAATGGTTAGTATTGGCACTATGTCACTATGTCTCCCGTACGCAGAAGACAGGTTTTAAGGTTTTAAATACAGGGTGAAAAGTATTTAAACCGACAAACTCTGGGAGGTTGTAGGAGACATCAAAACAAATATTTTTTCCTAAAGTCATTTTTTCCTAAAGTCATTTTTTCCTATGAAAAGTATTTAAACTGGTAGAGGAAGATTACTCTGGCAGAAATAATTAATTAAACCAACAAACATTTTCCCATTTTTTATGACCAAGAGACAACAGCTAGGTAGCAGATACGGACCAATTAAACAGTCCCCAACAACACCGACCCACACATTAACGAAGAACCGCACTTGATGAGCGCTAGGAACTGCGGCATGTGGGTTATCCTCACTCCAAACATGCGAATTGTGCATGTTGAAGACTCCATCACCCCCGAACGTTGCTTCATCGGTAAACAACATAGAGGATGGAAATGTAGGATGCATTTCACACTGTTCGAGGTACCACTGCGAAAACTGTGCTCTGGGTCGATGATCAACTGGTTCCAGGTTGTGGACACACTGTAAGTGAAATGAATGTAACAATTGCTCTCGAAGGACTGTTCTTACATTCGTCTGATTCGTCCCCATGTTACGTGCTATTGCACGAGTGCTGATTGAAGGATCCCGCTCCACATGCTGCAAGACAGCTTCCTCAACTTGCAGCGTTCTTACAGTTCGACGGCGTCCCTGTCCAGGTAATCTGCAAAATGACCCAGTCTCATGCAGACGTTGGTACACAGCAGCAAAGGTCGTATGATGTGGGATACGGCGATTAGGATATTGTTGTTGATAAACCCGCTGTGGAGCTCGTCTGTTGTGGTGCGCTACGTAGTACGCACCAACCATATCAGTGTACTCACTCCAGGTGTATCGCACCATTCCTAAACAGAGACAGTGCACTACTACGAGGTGCATTCAAGTTCTAAGACCTCCGATTTTTTTTCTAATTAACTACTCACCCGAAATCGATGGAACTGGCGTTACTTCTCGACGTAATCGCCCTGCAGACGTACACATTTTTCACAAGGCTGACGCCATGATTCCATGGCAGCGGCGAAGGCTTCTTTAGGAGTCTGTTTTGACCGTGGAAAATCGTTGAGGCAATAGCAGCACGGCTGGTGAATGTGCGGCCACGGAGAGTGTCTTTCATTGTTGGAAAAAGCCAAAAGTCATTAGGAGCTAGGTCAGGTGAGTAGGGAGCATGAGGAATCACTTCAAAGTTGTTATCACGAAGAAACTGTTGCGTATCGTTAGCTCGATATGCAGGTGCGTTGTCTTGGTGAAACAGCACACGCACAGCCCTTCCCGGACGTTTTTGTTGCAGTGCAGGAAGGAATTTGTTCTTCAAAACATTTTAGTAGGATGCACCTCTTACCGTAGAGCCCTTTGGAACGCAATGGGTAAGGATTACGCCCTCGCTGTCCCAGAATATGGACACCATCATTTTTTCAGGACTGGCGGTTACCCGAAATTTTTTTGGCGGCGGTGAATCTGTGTGCGTCCATTGAGCTGACTGGCGCTTTGTTTCTGGATTGAAAAATGGCATCCACGTCTCATTCATTGTCTCAACCGACGAAAAGAAAGTCCCATTCATGCTGTCGTTGCGCGTCAACATTGCTTGGCAACATGCCACACGGGCAGCCGTGTGGTCGTCCGTCAGCATTCGTGGCACCCACCTGGATGACACTTTTCGCACTTTCAGGTCGTCATGCAGGACTGTGTGCACAGAACCCACAGAAATACCAACTCTGGAGGCGATCTGTTCAACAGTCATTCGGCGATCCCCCAAAAGAATTACCTCCACTTTCTCGATCATGTCGTCAGACCGGCTTGTGCGAGCCTGAGGTTATTTCGGTTTGTTGTCACACGATGTTCTGCCTTCATTAAACTGCACGCAAGAACGCACTTTCGACACATCCATAACTCGATCACCACATGTCTCCTTCAACTGTTGATGAATTTCAATTGGTTTCACACCACGCAAATTCAGAAAACGAATGATTGCACGCTGTTCAAGTAAGAAAAACGTCGCCATTTTAAGTATTTAAAACAGTTCTCATTCTCGCCGCTGGCGGTAAAATTCCATCTGCCGTACGGTGCTGCCATCTCTGGGATGTATTGACAATGAACGCGGCCTCATTTTAAAACAATTCGCATGTTTCTATCTCTTTCCAGTCCGGAGAAAAAAAATCGGAGGCCTTAGAACTTGAATGCACCTCGGGCACTGGTGGACAGCAGTTGCCTACAACTGATTAGCGTAATACGCCCTCTAACAACTGAAGAGCTGAATACGGCCTCCACCGGTTTAAATAATCCTCACAGGAAAAAATGTCATTAGGGAAAAATATTTGTTTTGATGTCCCCTACAATCTCCCAGAGTTTTCGGTTTAAATACTTGTCACCCTGTATAGGCAGCTTAAGTAACGGATTGGTTGCTTGGGAACAGTATATTGTGACGAATGCAGCATGCAAAACAAAGAAAGATGGCCAGCAGTGGGGTCGCAGATGGGGACGCGTGCGTCGCAGGGAGCAGAGACGAGGGTGCCGAAGTGCTCCAGTCCCGCGATGGAAGTTACGGAGGGAGGACGCAGCCACAAACTACGTCGTTCATCAACCGAGGCACAGATTTCTTTCCATTACACGACGGACGGCGCTCTGTCGGCGGAAGGCGGCAATTGGCAGGCCTGCGGGCAGCCAGCAGAGGAGCGGAGCCAGCGCTTCCGTCGGAGCGGCCGGAAATTGCGCAAGTAAAGCACTCGAGAGAGAGAAATAAACGCTACAGCGGGCCAGGTGCGCTCCATTTACATGCAAATTGGAGTTCGCTGATCGCTGTCTGGCGGTGCGTGAGAATGCGGAGAAGGGGGGGAGGGGGTGAGTTTGCGGCTGGCGGGGAGGTCGTGGGAGGGAGTACGCAGCGGGATTGCTCACTGCACAGCAGATACGTCCACGACAGCGGCATTCATCGCCACCACTTGTTATCTACTTGCTTCTGAGATGGTGACTCGAATTGTTCGATTATTTTTCGGTAACAAGAGTACGATGGAACGTGTCCGACAATACATTGCTTATATTGCTTGTTATATACAGCACAGTAAAGAAACGGGTACACCTGCCTAATCTCGTGAGCCATAAATTAAGGATAATTGCAGAATGTGGTGTCACACAACGTGGCACTACACAAAACTGGCGCTAATATCATAGGCATATACGGAATACACACGACACATATCTGTAAGTCCACGGTATTGGTGATAAGTTGAGAAAACCGTCCAGAAACACATGTGCTACAAAACGCCACTGTTTCCTGCGCATGTGCCCCGACATCAGTATGGAATATGATCACCAAGCACGCGTACACAGGCCGCACAACGGGTTGGCATACTCTGGATCAGGTGGTCGAGTAGCTGCTGGGGTATAGCCTCCCAGTCTGGCACCAGTGCCTGTCGGAGCTCCTGAAGTGTCCTAAGGGTTTGAAGACGTGCAGTGATACGTCCACCGAGAGCATCCTAGACGTGCTCGAAGGGGTTTAGGTCTGGAGAACAGGCAGGCCACTCCATTCACTTCTGTTTCAACGTACTCCTCCACGATGGCCGTTCGGTGGGGCCGTGCGTTATCATCCATCAGGAGGAAGGAGGGACCCACTGCACCCCTGAAAAGGTGGACATACTTGTGAAAAATGACGTCTCGATACATCTGACCTGTTACAGTTCCTCTATGAAAGACATGCAAGGGTGTACGTCTACTAATATTAATCCCACCCCACACCATCAAACAAGGACCTCCATACAGGTCCCTTTCAAGGACATAAAGGGGTTGCTATTTGGTTGCTTGTACACGCCAGATGAAAAACCGGCGAGAATCAATGTTCAGACTATACTTGGACTCGTGTGTGAACATAACCTGGGACCACTGTTCCAATGACCATGGAACCAGGCATTACGGACTCTCCTGTGACCAGGGGTCAGTGGAATGCACGTTCGGTCTCCGAGCGAATAAACCATATCTGTTCAGTCGTCTGCAGACTATGCGCCTGGAGACAACTTTTCCATTAGCTGAGGTGAGGTTCCGAGCAAGGCTACTGCAGGACTCCGTGGCTGTCTTCGATCACTGATGGTGTGACATCGGTCTTCTTGTGGTGTTGTACACTGTGGACGTCCCGTACTGTAGCCCCTGGGCACGTTTCCTGTCTGCTGGAATCGTTGCCATAATCTTGAGATCACACTTTGTGGCGCAGGGAGGGCCCATGCTACGACCTGCTGTGTTTGACCAGCCTCTAGTCGCCCTAGTATTCTACTCCTCATAACGTCATCAATGTGTGTTTTTCGAGCCGTTTTCAATATATAGTCACCATTAGCATGTCTGAAAACGTCTGCACACTTACTCGCTGCACCGTACTCTGACATGCACCAACACACCTCTGCGTATGTGGACTGCTGCCAGCGCCAACGTGCGACGACTGCAGGTCAAACGCACGGCACGGTCACACCCCGAGGTGATTTAAACCCGTAAATCGCCCACCAGAGCGTTGTTTCACCATGTATCAGCATTATCCTTCATTTATGAGCTTGAGTGTAATTCCCGTCATGCCCCGCGGCCAACCGTGCAGTTTGAACGTCCAGACGAAAACCGTTCAGAAGTTATGACGATTTTGTATCATACAGTTCAATAATTGGGACCCTGTAAGTCACCCTCAGGTCTGTTCAAGAGCCTCGTCACAGTCCCGAATGGTTGTGAGGCAACACCTCAAAATAACGCTGCAACTTGCATCCTGTGGTGTCATGAACCTTGAATAGATCGGTGAGGAAGGAGTGAGGAAGGAGGGGAGGGGTCCAAAGACTCTCATATCGTGCTCGGAATGCTCGCTAGCGAGCCCGACAGTGGAGGCGGATTCCCCGCTGCGCACCCGGCTGGGCGGAAGTTGTGCTTGCAGAGCACGGGCTGCGGCCGGAGCGCCGCAACCACTCGGCAGGGACCTCGCAGCCCGCAAATCACAGCCCGCAGCAGCACCAGGCCGCGCCGCACTGAGCACCAGCCAGGAGGGCCACGGAGCGGCGTTCCGATTTACGGTTCGGCCCGTAACTTGCGACGGCCCTCGCGGGAGGCGTGAAGTGGGTCGGCCGAGGAGGCCGTGCGGGCCCGGCGCACGTTGGCGCCAGAAGCGGCTGCGCGATATCTCTCCGGCCAGCCTGCTTGAGGCGCTACGGGGCGGAAACGTCTCTATCCCCGTACTTAGAGTCCGTAACTGAAGTAAACCATTCGTCCAACCGCAGGAAAGTTTGATCGTCACTCGTCTTTTACGACGTCCTGAAAGGACTCTGTTGGATTCCTTTCATGTTAATTTCTTAAAACTGTTGTCATTTACGGCATAAATTCCTCTTCTAAATTTACTGTGGTGTTTCTGACTATCTGGGCGGAGACTGAGCAGTGAAACGTGTTACTTTTACACATAAACAACAACGATCTGTCAACTACTACACTTTAAAACACAGTTTATATGTAATTCATGTCACACAGTCTCATACGGAACCTACATCCGCTTTCTTTTATATACTGTATATGATAAGATACTGTCATCCCCCTTCCCTTCTGTGTGAAAGGATGAATGAGCAAATGTATTTCTAGTTGCATACTTGAGGGTAGCAGACAAGCCTGTCTGCTAGAGAACAGTAGGACCAACGTCGGAACAGGTAGCTACGCTTTCTAAAAGCAAAGACGTTTCTATCCTTAGTATGGTCCTGTCTGTCCCTTGTCATGTTGGTATAGGAAGCTGCCCCTCTGGCAACTTCCGTTTGTATTTGTGAGCCACCCTCAGGAAGGGACCAGGTCAGTCTGTCTGTGGCGAGCGTCTGAAGTGGTAAGATCTCCAGCTAAGCGCGTGTCTGCTAAGTCCGTAGGACAATGGATTTCTTAAGTTCAGCCTAACTGAAAATTTAACCACCTTTATTTCAGGTTTAGCTCTAAAATATCTAATGTTATCTTAAATTGCAACGCAGTGTAATTCGCGTGTGGAGTTCAGAATATCTTCCGGTAGTTGCTTTGTCACTACTTTGTAGTAAAGTGGAACCACGTGTTGATCAGTAACTCTAAGATCATCAATCTTAAATGCGAATGTGCGTGAGATTATAACGTCTCGTCTTGACAATATTTTTCAATATAGCAAATTTTCTTTATGTTCAACCCACGTGGGGTGTACTTTGTGTGACCAGTACCACGTGCTTATACAGTTGTTTGACCCATCAGGTTAATAGTAAGACTATAGTAACCAGTTCGAGGTTTTTCTTTAGTAAATCGCGTTTCGATGTAATTTATTTTAATTATTAAAATTATTGTGGAGCTACACTCTTTGTGTAAACCAAGTTGACCACGTGAAGCATGTGGTGTAATCATCAAAGTAGCCCTCAACTATTCTTTTCGGGAAGATTTCACAGAGAGTTAGTATGAATTTAGTATACCAGTGTGTGGTAATTTCATGACAGACAGGATTGCGCTACGACCGTAACTTCTTTGGGTGAAAATTGAATCGGTTGGTTCTGGTAAATTTCCTCTTGCATATGTTTCAACGTTCTTCGTGTGTTATTTTATGAATGCAGTGTTGTATGCAGTCTCCCAATCTTGGCTCCATATTTGATGTGTTCAGTAAGATTACAAACTCACATTTTCAGAGTCCTAAATAAGGCACCAGCTTAGTTATGACTCACGTTTAATACGCTGAAATTTCAATGATCAATGTTAAAATAAATTTCCAAATACAAACTGATTTATACTGGATGTCATATGACTATTAAAAGATTATAATTAATGTTAGTCTGGTTGGGAATTTGGTAAGTTAGACTGCATACCTGGTGAAACAGTTGCGCAGTAATGCAAGGTTAACTTCCCCAGACAGCTCACAGCTTTTAACCCGCTTTTATTGTCTATCGGCACCGCTTTCATAGCAAATTAAAGCAACAACGTTACAGTCTGTTTTGGGAATCGAGCCAAATTTCTTGGTAACATCTTTTACTGGTAAATATACCAGATTGTTGTAATTAAACTTTCCTTATTTGAAACGTTATAACACGGGGAAGTAATTGCCGTACGAGTACCAAACTTGGTAACATTAATGTCCAGAGTATAGGATGCATGATTTCCAAGCTTAACGGCGCCAACATCCAGTTACAACTATGGACACCAGATGCCATGATCCGTCATCGTGATTCATAGTGTCACACGCCTGACCAGTCCCAGTGCGCTTGTTGACGTCTCAATACCAGCTTGGACAAAATGAGCAGAACATTATTGCTGAAGCTCTATTATGAAAACAACAGCAATGCTGCAGCTGTACTTCGAGAATACCGCCGGCTGAAAGGATTACGAACAGATCCTCTCTCTCTCTCCACCTGCTGTGCAGAGCATGACGAAGAAGTTCGAATTAATTGGAGAGCTAGGCGTCGCTCCGGGAAGAGGCCGACCACCGGTTGCATCACAGGCGGTTGATGAAATCACTGTTGGCATGGCAGACAACGCTGCGCGCAATTCCCGTTCGTCAGGCAGTGCAGTGTGTTACTACAGTTGAACATCCAGTGGTCCACTGTGCGTAAGGTGTCTCGAACCATTCTCAGATGGTATCCGTACAAGATCCATAACGTACAGCGGCTTGCACCAGAGGACGCACAACGACGTGTTGACTTCGCCCTCCACTTTCTCCCAAGGACTGAAGGATTGCAAGGAATGCAATCCTGCCGTTTTCAGAGTCTTCTCGATACCGGTGGGCACCGTATTGAGCCACTTTTGTGGCAGCAATGGTACCGGGATGTAATGGTACGATGTACCGTAACAACACATTAAAAGTGTTTCAGTTGATCTGATTCTGCATTATTTCTCTTCCCCATGTTCTTGAATTAGTTCTATCAAGTCTGGTACTCGCGTGGTAATTAGTTTCCGTGTTAAAACGTATTAAATAAGGAAAGTTTAACTATAACCACCCGATACATGTGGGACGTTCAGTAAACACGTTACAATTTGCTGGAGTCACAGCTCTGTGCCGCCGGCCGACGAGAGGGAGATCGACAGGTTTGCGCGACGCTGTTGCGACGGCGACAGACACTTCGACCAACGGCTCACCGTGCTTTTGTTCAGTGCCAGGTCTGCACTGACATTCTTCAAGAGCCTGTGAGTGAGTATCTGCAATGCTCTGGTTTCCGCCCAAAGAAACTCAATGCTAGGTCTCAGTTTGGAACGCACCTTCGTTATTACTTATGCTATACTGAAGGCTGCGCATAGAGCCGCCACCTATCAGAACTTCGTGAAACTATAGGGGTTGGCTGGTTGGTTTGGGGGAGTGGACTAAACAGCGAGATCATCGGCCGGTCGGATTAGGGAAGCAAGTCGGCCGTGCCCTTTCAGAGGAACCATCTTGGCGTTTGCCTGAAGCGATTTATGAAAATCACGGGAAACCTAAATCAGGATGGCCGGATGCAGGTTTGCACCGTTGTCTTCTCGAAAGCGATTTCAGTAGACTAACCACTACACCACCTCACTCGGTAAACTACAGAGGCTGAAACAGGAATGTTCTACGATTTTCCACAACGTATTCGGTATTTTTGCAACAAAAAATTGACTGAGAAAGAAAAAATTGTTTCATTACTTACTGAACGTCCCTCGTATTTTCAGGGACAGTTATATTTTGTCCAACCTGTATCTGTTTCTGTGGAAACAAAGTTCGAACCTTTTTGTGCAACATTTTTGCTGTTGACTGTTGTACTGTTTTCTTCTTGGTGGAGACTATCTGTGGAAGTTGCTAGGCTCCTGTTGCAGGCGATGTACGAACAGTTAGCAGTGTACATTTCTCAGTCCAGTGGGCGGATCTCGGAATCTTTCTGAAAGCGGTTTGGATAGTTACAGGACATTTATTATTGGTATAGGTGTAGTGACAATTTTAACCCTGTCTCGCAAGTCAAAACGACGCTGACGATCTTTATTTAATCTAATGTAAAGATTGCACGCCTGGTGTGGAGGCAGACTGTATCAAGAGTATTAGATGGGGAGGAGGGGGAGGGGTGGGTGTTGGAAGAGAGGTGGTTAGAAACGAAAGAGAGGAGTAAATAAACTTAGATTATATTCAGACTTACGATTTGCATGAAGGCTCTTCCAGGCCGGACTGTAGAGGAGCTTGCTTGTCTGTCATGAAAATATGGGAATAGAAATGGGAGAGAAAGGTGGTTCACGATCGATCTAGCTGGTAGACGGTCGGAGAGAGCAAGGCCGGAGGCACATGGTAAGAGACCGCCTGCTTCGCCCGAAAGAAACAGAACAAGAACGTCTGCTCTGTACGATTGGTGAGCAAGAGAGCGACTTCGCTGGTCATTGCTGCTTAGAACACAGGCAGTAACAGCAACGCCTCACACGCCTCCATATTGGTTGGTCGGTGGAGTGGGTAGCCGGCCGCGGTGGCCGAGCGGTTCTAGACGCTTCAATCCGGAACAACGCGACTGCTACGGTCGCAGGTTCGAGTCCTGCCTCGGGCGTGGATGTGTGTGATGTCCTTAGGTTAGTTAGGTTTAAGTAGTTCTAAGTTCTAGGGGACTGATGGCCTCAGATGTTAAGTCCCATAGTGATCAGAGCCATTTGAAGCATTTGGAATGGGTAGTGCGTTCAGCAGACGGCCGAAGGCGTACCCTACCTACCTGCGGCTTTTACAAGACAGAGCAGCTTCTTTCCTGAGGTTGTAACTCTTCTGTATAAAAGTAAATAGTAGGTTGTGAGTAGAATATTGTGAACTGTAACTGTGCTAGACTACCGAGCAAGTTGGCGCAGTGGTTAGCACACTGGACTCGCATTCTGGAGGATGACGGTTCAAACCCGCGCCCGGCCATCTTCATTTAGGTTTTCCGTGATTTCCCTAAATCACGCCAGGGAAATGACTAGATGGTTCCTTTGAAAGAGCACGGCTGATTTCCTACCCCGTCCTACTCTAATCCGATGGGACCGATGACCTCGCTATTTGGTAGCTTCCCCCAAATCAACCAAGCAGCTGTGCGAGACTGACCTGGTTTCTTATCTTTAACTTCATTTGTGTGTCTGTTGTAATCCTAAAACACTACATGTGGTGTAATTACGAACACGCTGTCTGATAACATGAGTCGCTAAAACTATCTGAAACTGTATTTGAATTGACTTTTACCAAAATAATCGGAAGACCTAAAACTGTACATTAAATAAATTATCCTGGGCAGCTGAGTATTGTGCAGTTCAGTGAACAGTGCTACGGGGCTTGGCGTCGCAGTAAGAGACTTGCAGTTCCAACACTCAAAGTCAACAGAATAAGAAACGCTACAAGATATTACCAAAATAATTTTTAAAGAATAAATAACCAAACCCTTTTCCTTAAAATGCCCGTTGAATTTACGTAAGCAAACTGACTAAATGAATTCTAAAAATTAAATAATACACACGAGAATGTAACACTGCAGTGGGAGAATGAGACAGTCTGCACAAGAAATAAAATCTGAACGAAACTTTACCTAAACTGAACCTGATATGAATTTAGATATGCGAGGCTTGACTGTAACGTAAAGCTGGCCCTCATAAAGTTTTATGGGTTACCTATGGCAACGGAAACTCGGTACGGCTCGAAAGTGATGAATATAAAAACACAGCGCAGCAGCAAACAAGCTAAAAGGAAAGGAAACCTTGCGCAGTGCAATATACGTACACGCAGCTATTCTAACCAGGTCATGTTTCAACTTCAGCCATTGTGTTCCACAGAGTGCAATGCGGCGACACACAATAAAAAAAAATCCAAATTTTCGTGAGGTGACGGTGCGGAATACTCCATTCACTAAATGATGTAAAAAACACTAGACTTCAAAAACTATATTGAAACTCTAATTCCTTCCTTAACAATTACAATGATCTTTACAAAAGTTACTTCTTATTAAAAATTAGGTCTCAATAGTTAACCATTTATTTTCACCTTGCTAATGGAACACTATTTGTTTAGGACTTACCTACAATATTGGAATCCGCTGTTTTATTCTATGACATACCGCCTATTATCCGTGTTTTGTTCTGATAGACAAAGAATTTGGGGTACAAAGTTCCGAGCTTTCCCTCCCTAAAGTTTTTGTTATGTGAATACAAACATTCTAATATTCTCATGTAAAATTTTTAACAGTTTTTAAACCCTAGAGGTTGTTATTCCTTCTGGGTTTACTGTTATACAGATGTTCACCTGAAGCTGTGAGTTTTAGTTCCACGAAACCAGTAGTGATCCAATAATAAAGCTGTTTATTAATACCCACAGTGACAACTTATAGCTGTGGTTGCTCCACCTACCTTTCCTAAACACAAAAATTACGCATGAGCAAGCAATGAAGCGACAACATTACCTGAAAATCTTCGCACTTACGAAATCAATCTTTTATTAAATCATATTTTCAGGATTCAATACCGTCTGCATCTTTACCTCTGTACTCTGTTAGCAATATTCAGACTGCTCAGTATTGGGACCAACATATGACATACTCACTCACTTCTCAGAGTATGCTACTGTCCACGGCAATGCTAATGACAAACAAAGATCACATCGCTTGTACACGGTACCTCCGTGGCGTAATATATCGACTATTGAAGACTACTGTTTGACAAATGCCCGGTGTACAAATGCGGAGTATGACACATCGAATGAAAATGTAGGGCTCACATCACATTCCTGGAATACCAAAAATAAGCTAGAAAATTGCAGTTGTTTCAAAGAAAATGCCTTTTTTGCATGCTGCACATCGAAATTTTTTCTTTTCATTTATGCAACCAGACGCGTTTCGCATTTATTACAAGGCATCTTCAGTGGGTGTCAGGTAACTTCTAATTCACTGCATCTAAGCAAACTGCTTTTTCTCATCTGGCAACCAGGTGGACATCTTACAGTTCACTATCAGTTCACTGTTTACGTTACACATCACTGTAACTGCCATCTTTTTAATGTGATGTGTAACGTAACCATTGAACTGAAAGTGAACTGTAAGATGTCCACCTGGTTGCAAGATGAGAAAAAGCAGTTTGCTTAGATGCAGTGAATTAGAAGTTACCTGACACCCACTGAAGATGCCTTGTAAAAAAATCGAAACGCGTCTGGATGCATAAATAAAAATAAAAATTTTTTTTTGTGTAGCATGCAAAAAAAGCCATTTTCTTTGAAACAACTGCAATTTATATACGGCTGCTGCAAAAATGGATACTACAAGAAACGTGTTAAACTAGAAACCTCATAAGAGTACATGCCGATTGCTCGTGTAGGTACAGTAACATCTAATGCTGGGACCTAAGCCTGTAGCATGATTGGAGCTACATGCACGAAAGAAAATTTTAATTTCTCGATAGTCATGTAACTACTCCGCTCGCCCAAACTGACTAGGCACCCTGTATACTGGTTTGTAGAAATGATCTAGATCCACCAGTAAACGTTTGCCAGCTAATCTGCCGCAAATCGAAGCGTTAATTTGTCTCGCGCGTCGCACACCGTAAAAGACTGCGCAAAATTTAAGCCGCGAGTGTGACTTTTGCGCTACGCCGCGGAAACTCGGAGAGCGGACGTAAGAAACGTTTAAGTGTTTCCAGGCGGGGTGAGGGATAGCGCTTTTCCTGGCGCAGGTCGGCACGGCGTTGGGTGGTATCGCAGTCGGGAGGCGGCGGTATTTCGGTCTGCAGATTAGCACAGAGCTGGGCTGTCCGGAGCGTCCAGTCACGCCACCAGATAGCGCGCCGCAGCCGCACGCAAAGACACGCAACGCCCTACTGTGTGTCTTCCGGACCCCCTCCCAAAACGCCGACATACGCGACTACCTGGCGGATACGTTAGGATCTCGTGCGATAGTCACACGGAGTGTTTCCGTGCTCTGCTTCAAGCAATGTACGTGCGAATATTTGCCACATAAATGAGTACACGGCTACCTCTCACTGAGGATAAACCGCTTCTGCTCTTACGATGCACGTCCATACACATAGCCTCCGATGATGTTCAAAATGGCTGGTTCAAATGGCTCTGAGCACTATGGGACTTAACATCTGTGGTCATCAGTCCCCTAGAACGTAGAACTACTTAAACCTAACTAACCTAAGGACATCACACACATCCATGCCCGAGGCAGGATTCGAACCTGCGACCGTAGCAGTCGTGCAGTTTCGTACTGAGCGCCTCCGATGATGTCTCCCGTGGCATGTAACGAAATGAGTCTTTTATTTTGGAGCGAAGTGTGCGCTGTTGTGAATCCTCGAGACACATTAGCACTGTCTGCCGAACTGAGATGTGCTCTTCCTGAGATGAAGGTGGAACACCCAGAAGAGATAGTCGGACGCCGAAGTACCTTCACACCATCGGCGGGTGTGTAAATGACAACAGGATCTTCACACATATAAAACGAAAAAAGTACTGGTACCGTTATGTCGATGACATAATATACCTGACTAATGAACCATCCCCCCTTCCCCCCCCCCCCCCACACACACACAGCTAAAGAGTGAAATAAACAACTTACACACAAAAATTCACTTCACACTAGAAACAGAAACAGACAACACACTAAATTTTCTGGATCACACAATACGAAAAAAGAAAAAAAGGCCCATGACTTCACAATCTTCAGTAAAACCGACAACCAAAAGTATCACCATTCACAATCTGTCGAACCACTCGCCGGCAAACAAGCAAGCAAGCAAGTTTTAGATTCATGTTCCACAAATTGAACAGAACAGCCATAAGCAAACAGACAATCTAAACACAATAAAACAAATAGCTGAACAAAATGGTTAAAAGGCTCGTACGATAGAGAAATTAAACCAAGAAACATATAAACGGTAAAGGAACTAACGCACAACACACACACACACACACACACACACACACACACACACACAACCTTACACAACACAACACACATTCAATGACCACACGCAAGACGCACTGGCAGCAACAACAACAACAACAACAACAACACACACACACACGCGCAACAAAATGGCACACACTCACCTACAATAAGAAAATTGTCCTCACAATAGGCAACATGTTGAAGAAACAGGGACTTAAATAGGATACAGGACAGACAACACAACACAGAAAAATCTCGGAACACAGGAGAACCCACAGACAAATTCAACATATCAGGAACATACGAACTCACATGCAACACTTGTCAATCAGTATACATAGGACAAACATGCAGGAACTTTAAAACAAGATACACAGAACGACTCCGAGCCCTGAAAAGTAACAGCATGCATAGCACATTAGCTGACCACCTAATAGCCCATAGCCACCACACAACTACAATAGCAACTGATTTAAAAATACTGAAATCCAACCACAGCCTATACCACAAGTCAAACAATTTTTAAACGAATGCATTATACTCTGTAAAGGCAGATTATTTAAAACATTAAAGGAACTTTACAGAAAAGGCAACAAAAACAGCCAAAGGAGCTAAAACACCAACCCACCCACCCACCCACCCACACACACACACACACACACACACACACAAAGAAAGATTAGAGTAAACAAAATTCAATTTCGGCTCCAAACTCTCTCGGGAATAAATGAACGTCGATGGGGTTTGGACGCACAACAACACAGTGCACCGCGATTTGCTAAGTGAAAAGGCATTTCTCAAATCTAAATTACACGAAATACGTTAATATGTGTGTGCAGTGTCCTCAGAACAGAAAAGGAGGAGGATCAGTCACAACAAAACGTGAATAATAACAAACATATACACAAAACATTTTGCCACTCCAAAATCACGTGTTTTTTATTTTTATTTTTTTTAATGAAGGGATGTGTTAAGTAGGTGAATTCACATTTACGTCATTTGATGTGCAGATGACAGGCTATCAGTGCAGGACACCATACTAAAGGTCCTGCAAAACCATATAATCTAAAATCACGGTAAGAACCCAAACGAACAAAAACTGTCTTTAGGCCTCATTTTGTTAGCTCTGTTAAACATAAAACATGTTCACTTTTTACAGTTTTTGTGGCCGTTGCACCATGAGAGAGGACATCAAACAGAGCAACACCTTCATAGTTCCTGATGACCGTCGCCATGACGTTACAGGCTGAGCGAGCGGCATTGAACTTTTTCTTCGGAGAAAAAGTGATGCGATGCCACCCCATGGCTTGCTGTTTTGTTTCCGGTTTGAAGTGGTGAAACCATGTTCCATCGTCTGCGTCATATTCGCCAAAAATGTATCACGATCAGCCTCATAACGCGTAATTAAATCCGCAGAGATGGTCCTTCGTTGCTTTTTATGGTCTTCGGGGGTTAGGCATCGAGAAACCCCTTTGAGTACCCCAACTGGTGGACGAGTATCCGTAATTACCAACAGAGACCTCCAGTTGTACAGCTAGGTGTTTGAGTGTGATTCGTCGATCACCTCGAATGCTAGAGATCGCACGTTGTAACACTGCAGGAATCACAGCTGTGTGCGGAGGGCCGACGCGCTGGAGATCACACAGGTTTGAGCGACTCTGTTGCGGTGATGACAGACGCCTCGCCCAACGACTCACCGTGCTTTTGTTCACTCTCGTGTCTCCGTGGACACTCTGGTTATCCGTCACACGAAACTTAATGACACCTCTCTGCTTGGTTTGCACCTTCACCATTTTGAAGGCTACGTATAACCCCGCTACCCATCGGAACTTCATGAAACTATAGGGGCTGAAACGGGAATATTCCACACTACATCCCACAGCAAAGGCCGCCTCTTTTTCACTGAAATTGGCTGAGAAAAAATATGTTGCATTGCTTACTGAAAACTCCTCGTACATACCCATAATGAAGCGGCAGCAGACGTTTTAACACTCGGCATGAAGACAGCTTTATCTTGGTGCATGCAGTACTAGTGTATAGTTTTTGGGGCGTCTACTCACACGTGACTGTTTTCGTTCGCCTTAACGCGTGTTTTATAGTCCTTGGTTCAAATGGCTCTGAGCACTATGGGACTCAACCGCTGTGGTCATCAGTCCCCTAGAATATATAACTACTTAAACCTAACTAACCTAAGGACAACACACACACCCATGCCCGAGGCAGGATTCGAACCTGAGACCGTAGCAGCAGCAAGGCTCCGGACGGAAGCGCCTAGAACCGCACGGCCACCGCGGCCGGCTTTTTATAGTCCTCTTTAAGGAAGGTGTAAATGGGCGCTAAGGTTAGGACGATAGTGGCCGCGGTAGCGTGTGAGACTGCGGCGATGTCACGGAAGTTCCCTGTGGAAGACGTAAGGATTGTTCCAAGACTGACGAGCTGTTCGGAAAAAGCTCTTTTCATCTGTGATCTACCGTAGCGTGACTGAGCGCCCAGTGGAGCAGCAGCGGGGTTGGCAAGTTGGCAGCGCGGGCAGTGTCAGCTGCCGCTCATTTCCGCGCCAGTGACCGCGGGCGTACATGGGCGCTAAGAGCGCGCCGGCTCCCTGAATAAGACTTACCTCACGGCTGCTAAGCGGCGCCGCTGGCATCTGACTCAGCGCACGGAGGGCCCAGCCTGGGGGCGGTCCTTCGATTCCATCTGCGACATCCAGTGCAGGTCATCCGCTAATGTGATCTTACCATCCCCTTCGATAAAATTTAGGTTGTTCAGGGATATTATCTGAGTATTTTGCTACCAGGGATCCGTGGACGATAACTTCAAATTTCTTCCTGATTTACATCGGCCATTGTAAAACAGTTTCCATTCTTGAAATTTTTTCATCAGCTGCACTAAGTTCCTAAGAAAATGTTGAAATATAAAACTAGCTCGTCAAGAGGACGTTAATTTTACTTTTTGTGTAGTTTTATCTAAACTATACTATTTCTGTCTAAACTATTAGTATAGTTTAGTAGACAAAAAGAGAATAGAAGCCTTCGAAATGTGGTGCTACAGAAGAATGCTGAAGATTAGATGGGTAGATCACATAACTAGTGAGGCGGTATTGAATACGGTTGGGGAGAAGAGAAATTTGTGGCACAACTTGACTAGAAGAAGGTATCGGCTGGTAGGACATATTCTGAGGCATCAAGGGATCACCAATTTAGTACTGGAGGGCAGTGCGGAGGGCAAAAACCGTAGAGGGAGACCAAGAGATGAATACACTAAACAGATTCAGAAGGATGTAGGTTGCAGTAGGTACTGGGAGATGAAGAAGCTAGCATAGGATAGAGTAGCATGGAGAGCTGCATCAAACCAGTCTGCGGACTGAAGACCACAACAGCATGTAGTTTTATATTCTTACCGATTAGAAGGCATTAGTTTTCTTAATGTGAGGGAGAAACATTTTATTTTATTCATTCTGAAAGACAGAGTTATGTCTAACAAGAAGAAGATTTATAAATCTGAGGCTGCGATTTCTAAAGTCTAACAATAAGAGGATTTATAAACTTATTGCTCCCATTTATAAATGTGTACAAACAACTGAAAAGTACTGACAGCACAACCTGGACATTTGGTTAGGAGAAGGCAGTGAAGAACTCCGTCGATGGAGGCATAACTGGTGAGTGAAAGCATGGTAGTATGGACACCAAAATTAATTTAAAAATTTGAAAAGAGCCCAGTCAGAAAACACTTTAATACTGTTCTCAATCAAAGGCTGGGGTTAAATCCCGTTCGGACGCTGTAATTTTTATTTTACCTTGTTTTTATTAGGTCACTTTCATGTCTGGTACAAATTTGCAACTGATTTTTAACTAACTTCCCAATGAGCTGCGTACTTGAACTGGATGACATTGCAATATTAACTCGCTTTTCTGTCTGTCTGATGAGCGTGGGACTGAAAAGGTTCGGTAACGCATCGCATGTCGGCTGCGTTACAGGACCGGTGTGTCGTGCCGGTCGCAGCGGAATGCGAGCGCATGGGTAGGGATGAGCAGAGAGACAGGGAGGGGGCGGGGGGAGAGGAGAGGGAGAGGAAGAGGTGTCGGATATCACTTTCTTGCCTATCTGTTCAGTCCAAATTTTGGGATAGTTTGAAACTAAGTCCCCTATTAGCTAGGACTTCTGAAATGCTGTTCGAGCTTAGTGGGAATAGCAAGTGGGATGAGGCGTTAATGGGAATTTGTTTTGAGGAGGGAGTTCCGCTAGGGTAGGCCTTGCAGCTGTACAAAGCCACTCTGTCAGGGTGGCGTAGTCGTTGGTGTATCTGCCTGCCTAGCGACATGGAGACCCAGATTCGAAACCTGACCTTGGTACAAATTTTCGTTCGCCGCTAAATTGTAGATATAAACATCACTGTTAACTAGCGTTTTCCACTCGTGTTTTCCAATCTAATTTCCATCTGCAAACTGGGCACATCAACAATTTCACAGGTGTTCTCATTATCATGCACCGAGAAAACATGATGCTTGAAATCAAATTCATTGCGGAATCTTCAACGGTGAACGATGCTCTCATGCAAAGAGACATTTCGTCGGCACATTTAATGTGCAGTGCACGTCTTTGAAAATTTGCAAAACTCTTTTAGCACTTAGCTACCAAATCCAGTTTGAACATTGCCGTTACGGAGGGACACAACGTCGTAAGCAACCTGTAGAGACATCTATTGATTTGTTATTCAAGTCACCTTTCTTATGACATCAAGAACGTTAGCCACTTGGCAGACCCGATACCAGGCAGCCGCGAGCAGCGGGTGGGAGCGCCACGAAAACGCTGAGGGACCTGAACTGGCAGGCGCCTGAAGATGACGCCAACCATCCCGCGAGGAAGAATTGAAGGGTGGCCTAGTGTAACTGTTATACGGACGATCTGAGCTCAACTGCCGATACTGCCAGAAATTTTTCGTCAGCGGGGTGACGCTTGTGGGGCCAGCTGACGAGCGACGTAAGTGTGAAGCAGTAGCTCCACTGTCTGGAAAGCTGACAACATCCGGTATATCAGCGTGCTGACATTATGCCCCCCTCGCTATACGCGACCGGACTAATAGAGAATTATGAATGGGGTTCATTGAATCCTCTGGCAGGCACTTAAATGTGATTTGCAGTGTATCGATGTAGATGTACATTAGATCCAGCGACGCCACATGGCATATGACGTGGCAGCTGGTCTTCCAGCGCTGATCACACAGTTACTTCCCTTTCTTACCCCCGTGGCCTGCGGACGCTATGTACAGCACCTGAACTGGCTCCTTGCTCTGCAACTCCTGCTAGTACCGTATGCACCGTTTTATCTGCATTAATACTAAAACTCGAATACCTTCGTGTCTGTACTAGAAAGTATTTGCCAAAAACGGACTGTGGATGATTTAGATTGTAACAGAACTATTTTTTTTAAACTTTGTCTGTCTGTTAGTCTGTTTGAACACATAATCTCCAAAAATAAAAGACGTATTTCCATTGGTTTTCACTGGTAACTTGAGCGTAGCTTTGGGCAACATACACGCTTTACTTCATCAAAATCGGATCAAGGGAAAAAAGACAAGTTCTAGGAATCCGCTAATTGGATGTTTACTTTAGTAACACGAGCTTTACGTGTGGTACACCAAAGAATCAATCAGGGGCACTGTTAGCTTTCTTACCTTAGTGGCAGAAGTATTTTTGGAAGTTTACGTCACTGACAGAATTAAGCGCTGAAATCTTATAATTATGAACGCAAACTAACATTGAAATTACGTGACTATCAAATATGGACTTAGATTTATCTTTCTGTATTAAAAACTTTTATTTACATTTCACTCCCTGGCTGGGAGAAAGAAATTTGTTGGGTTCGCTTTGTGACTTGTCTGCCTACTTATTACATTTTGATTTCATTTCCCTTAGGAATAAAAATGCCTAGAAAACGATCAAATCTTTCTCAATGCACTAGAACGGCTTTTGTCTAAGGAACATGCGATCTGAAGAATGCCTGAATATCGTAAGACTTGCTGCAGGTCGAGAACATTAGGTTTCAACTTGTTCTTTGGAAACTCCTTCCGAAAACGAGGATTGATGTAACTCTGATCGAAAGCGTTATAAATTACCTCGCTCCTCATCAGATATTCTAAGCAAGTCGTCTGGCCATACACTGAGGTAACAAAAGTCATGCAATACTTCCTAATGTCGTGTTGGACCTCGTTTCTCCAGGCACAGTGCAGGAACTCTACTTGGGACTGACTCAACAAGTCGAGGAAAGTCCCCTGCAGAAGTATTTGAGCCCTGTTACATTTGTAGCTGTTCGCAATTACGAAAGTGTTGCCGATGCAGGATTTTGTACTGAAACTGACCTCTCGATTATGTCGCACAAATGTTCGATGGGATTCAAATTCGGTGATCTGGTTATCAAATCTTTCATTCGAATTGTCCAGAATGTTCTTCAAACCAATCGTGAACAGTTGTGGCTCAGTTACATGGTGCACTGTCATGCAGTCCACGAACGTCCCCAAATGGCCTCCAGGTAGCCGAATATAATCATTTCCAGTCAATCATCACTACAGTCGGACCAGAGGACCCAGTCCATTCCATGTAAATTCAGTGAACACAGCCGGCCGGGATGGCCGAGCGGTTCTAGGCGCTATAGTCTGGAACCGCGTGACCGCTACGGTCGCAGGTTAGAATCCTGCCTCAGGCATGGATGTGTGTGATGTCCTTAGGTTAGTTAGGTTTAAGTAGTTCTAAGTTCTAGGGGACTGATGATCTCGGAAGTTAAGTCCCATAGTGCTCAGAGCCTTTTGAACCATTTGAACAGTGAACACAATTGCAGAGACACAACCAGTTTCCACAGTGCCTTGTTGACAACCTAGATTCATGGCTTCATGTGAGCTACGCCACACTTGGACCCTATCATCGGCTCTTACCAACTGAAATCGATACTCATCTGACTAGGCCATCGTTTTCCAGTAGTCTTGGCAAACTGTTTGGTCACGAGCCCTGGAGAGCCGCTGCAGGCGATCTCGTGCTTTTACTAAAGGCAATTGCGTCAGCCGCCTGCTGCCATACCCCTTTTAGTCATATTTCACTGCACTGTCCTAACGGATACCTTCTTCGTACGTTCCACATTGATTTCTGCGGTTATTTCACGAAGGGTTGCTTTTCATCTACACTCCTGGAAATTGAAATAAGAACACCGTGAATTCATTGTCCCAGGAAGGGGAAACTTTATTGACACATTCCTGGGGTCAGATACATCACATGATCACACTGACAGAACCACAGGCACATAGACACAGGCAACAGAGCATGCACAATGTCGGCACTAGTACAGTGTATATCCACCTTTCGCAGCAATGCAGGCTGCTATTCTCCCATGGAGACGATCGTAGAGATGCTGGATGTAGTCCTGTGGAACGGCTTGCCATGCCATTTCCACCTGGCGCCTTAGTTGGACCAGCGTTCGTGCTGGACGTGCAGACCGCGTGAGACGACGCTTCATCCAGTCCCAAACATGCTCAATGGGGGACAGATCCGGAGATCTTGCTGGCCAATGTAGTCGACTTACACCTTCTAGAGCACGTTGGGTGGCACGGGATACATGCGGACGTGCATTGTCCTGTTGGAACAGCAAGTTCCCTTGCCGGTCTAGGAATGGTAGAACGATGGGTTCGATGACGGTTTGGATGTACCGTGCACTATTCAGTGTCCCCTCGACGATCACCAGTGGTGTACGGCCAGTGTAGGAGATCGCTCCCCACACCATGATTCCGGGTGTTGGCCCTGTGTGCCTCGGTCGTATGCAGTCCTGATTGTGGCGCTCACCTGCACGGCGCCAAACACGCATACGACCATCATTGGCACCAAGGCAGAAGCGACTCTCATCGCTGAAGACGACACGTCTCCATTCGTCCCTCCATTCACGCCTGTCGCGACACCACTGGAGGCGGGCTGCACGATGTTGGGGCGTAAGCGGAAGACGGCCTAACGGTGTGCGGGACCGTAGCCCAGCTTCATGGAGACGGTTGCGAATGGTCCTCGCCGATACCCCAGGAGCAACAGTGTCCCTAATTTGCTGGGAAGTGGCGGTGCGGTCCCCTACGGCACTGCGTAGGATCCTACGGTCTTGGCGTGCATCCGTGCGTCGCTGCGGTCCGGTCCCAGGTCGACGGGCACGTGCACCTTCCGCCGACCACTGGCGACAACATCGATGTACTGTGGAGACCTCACGCCCCACGTGTTGAGCAATTCGGCGGTACGTCCACCCGGCCTCCCGCATGCCCACTATACGCCCTCGCTCAAAGTCTGTCAACTGCACATACGGTTCACGTCCACGCTGTCGCGGCATGCTACCAGTGTTAAAGACTGCGATGGAGCTCCGTATGCCACGGCAAACTGGCTGACACTGACGGCGACGGTGCACAAATGCTGCGCAGCTAGCGCCATTCGACGGCCAACACCGCGGTTCCTGGTGTGTCCGCTGTGCCGTGCGTGTGATCATTGCTTGTACAGCCCTCTCGCAGTGTCCGGAGCAAGTATGGTGGGTCTGACACACTGGTGTCAATGTGTTCTTTTTTCCATTTCCAGGAGTGTACATCTACATCTACATCCGTACTCCGCAAGCCACCTGACGCTGTGTGGCGGAGTGTACTTTCAGTACCTCTATCGGTTCTCCCTTCTATTCCAGTCTCGTATTGTTCGTGGAAAGAAAGATTGTTGGTATGCCTCTGTGTGGGCTCTAATCTCTCTGATTTTATCCTCATGGTCTCTTCGTGAGATATACGTAGGAGGGGGCAATATACTGCTTGACTCCTCGGTGAAGATATGTTCTCGAAACTTCAACAAAAGCCCGTACCGAGCTACTGAGCGTCTACTGGAGTTTATCTATCATCTCCGTAAAGCTTTCGCGATTACTAAATGATCCTGTAACGAAGCACGCTGCTCTCCGTTGGATCTTCTCTATCTCTTCTATCAATCCTATCTGGTACGGATCTCACACTGGTGAGCAATATTCAAGCAGTAGGCGAACAAGTGTAGTGTAACCTACTTCCTTTGTTTCCGGATTGCATTTCCTAGGATTCTTCCAATGAATCTCAGTCTGACATCTGCTTTACCGACGATCAACTTCATATGATCATTCCATTTTAAATCACTCCTAATGCCTACTCCCAGATAATTTATGGAATTAACTGCTTCCAGCTGCTGACCTGCTATATTGTAGCTAAATAATAAAGGATCTTACTTTCTATGTATTCGCAGCACACACACTTTTCTATATTGAGACTGAATTGCCATTCCCTGCACCATGCGTCAATTCGTTGCAGATTCTCCTGCATTTCAGTACAATTTTCCATTGTTACAACCTCTCGATATACCACAGCATCATCCGCAAAAAGCTTCAGTGAACTTCCGATGTTATCCACAAGGTCATTTATGTATATTGTGATTAGCAACGGTCCTACGACACTCCCCTGCGGCACACCTGAAATCACTCTTACTTCGGAAGACTTCTCTCCTTTTCCTGTTAGCACTGACAACTCTACGAAAACGCGCTGGTCTTGGTCATTAAGTGAAGGTCTTTGAGCGATGCGTTGTCCGCGGTGAGAGGTAAAGCCAGAGATTTGGTATTCTCAGCACATTTTTGACACTGTGGTTCTCAGAATATTGAATTCCCTGACGATTTCCGAAATGGAATGTCCCGTAGGTCTAGCTCTAACCACCATTCCGGGTTCAAAGACTGTTAATTCCCGTCGTGGGGCCATAATCATGTCAGAAACCTCTTCACATGAATCACCTCAACACAAATGACGGCTCCGCCACTGCGTTGCACTTTTGTACCTTGTTCAAGCGATACTACCGCCATCTGCACATGTGCACATCGCCATCACGTGACTACTGTCATCTTAGTGCAGAAACTTCGTGCTACCCGTGCACAGCCGGGGCATATCGCTGGTTTACTGTACGTGTGTATTACACTAGCTAGATACAGTCAAATTTAGCAGTTAATTTTTCCTTTAAAGACTGGACGACGTATTGCAACAGAAACAAACAGGGTATAATTGTGGGAAATGTCTGACAGTAGAAAGCCATAAAATCGTGCGCTTAGTTACAGGGTGTTTCAAAAATGACCGGTATATTTGAAACGGCAATAAAAACTAAACGAGCAGCGATAGAAATGCACCGTTTGTTGCAATATGCTTGGGACAACAGTACATTTTCAGGCAGACAAACTTTCGAAATTACAGTAGTTACAATTTTCATCAACAGATGGCGCTGCGGTCTGGGAAACTCTATAGTACGATATTTTCCACATATCCACCATGCGTAGCAATAATATGGCGTAGTCTCTGAATGAAATTACCCGAAACCTTTGACAACGTCTCTGGCGGAATGGCTTCACATGCAGATGAGATGTACTGCTTCAGCTGTTCAATTGTTTCTGGATTCTGGCGGTACACCTGGTCTTTCAAGTGTCCCCACAGAAAGAAGTCACAGGGGTTCATGTCAGGCGAATAGGGAGGCCAATCCACGCCGCCTCCTGTATGTTTCGGATAGCCCAAAGCAATGACACGATCATCGAAATATTCATTCAGGAAATTAAAGACGTCGGCTGTGCGATGTGGCCGGGCACCATCTTGCATAAACCACGAGGTGTTCGCAGTGTCGTCTAAGGCAGTTTGTACCGCCACAAATTCACGAAGAATGTCCAGATAGCGTGATGCAGTAATCGTTTCGGATCTGAAAAATGGGCCAATGATTCCTTTGGAAGAAATGGCGGCCCAGACCAGTACTTTTTGAGGATGCAGGGACGATGGGACTGCAACATGGAGCTTTTCGGTTCCCCATATGCACCAGTTCTGTTTATTGACGAAGCCGTCCAGGTAAAAATAAGCTTCGTCAGTAAACCAAATGCTGCCCACATGCATATCGCCGTCATCAATCATGTACACTATATCGTTAGCGAATGTCTCTCGTGCAGCAATGGTAGCGGCGCTGAGGGGTTGCCGCGTTTGAATTTTGTATGGATAGAGGTGTAAACTCTGGCGCATGAGACGATACGTGGACGTTGGCGTCATTTGGACCGCAGCTGCAACACGGCGAACGGAAACCCGAGGCCGCTGTTGGATCACCTGCTGCACTAGCTGCGCGTTGCCCTCTGTGGTTGCCGTACGCGGTCGCCCTACCTTTCCAGCACGTTCATCCGTCACGTTCCCAGTCCGTTGAAATTTTTCAAACAGATCCTTTATTGTATCGCTTTTCGGTCCTTTGGTTACATTAAACCTCCGTTGAAAACTTCGTCTTGTTGCAACAACACTGTGTTCTAGGCGGTGGAATTCCAACACCAGAAAAATCCTCTGTTCTAAGGAATAAACCATGTTGTCCACAGCACACTTGCACGTTGTGAACAGCACACGCTTACAGCAGAAAGACGACGTACAGAATGGCGCACCCACAGACTGCGTTGTCTTCTATCTCTTTCACATCACTTGCAGCGCCATCTGTTGTTGAAAATTGTAACTATTGTAATTTCGAAAGTTTGTCCGCCTGAAAATGTACTGTTGTCCCAAGTATATTGCAACAAACGGTGTATTTCTATCGCTGCTCGTTCAGTTTTTATTGCCGTTTCAAATATACCGGTCATTTTTGAAACACCCTGTAAATACGTGTTGTTATGCAAATTCCGGTATATTGCACTCTTGTGTACAGAAACTTGGAGCCAGAAGCACAAAAACAATATCTGAAGAACATTTCACTTTGTTAGTCAGAGATTTGGCAGGGATGTGGTAACTTTAGCCTGCAGCCCGAAGTTGTAACCGGCTATAACCCATGTATCGGTCATAAGTTTGATGTTTGACGTTCGCAGCAACTTGCTAGTGTAGTGGGGTACTTCCGGAACTGTTCGCCGCACCACGATGGTCCTCGACCGAACTCCGTGGCTGACAGCGTCTGCTCCGAGGCACGGCGCACCCTCCGCTGCCTTACAAACAGGAGGCAGCTTCATGTCTTGTAAGCGACACAGTTACTGCCGGGGGAACTTCGATACACTCAAGGTGAGGCATGAGGAGGTCGCACGATCTGAGCTGCACCGTTTGACACTTCGTGAAACTTTTTCGGGTGATTTTGGAAACACGCAGAATTTGATTCACAACCAGTCTTTTGTATATCTGAGTCCGCAGCCGCAATAAATCTCTACATGGAACTCCGTTTGTCATAGCGAACATGTAATTTTTTACCGGGTGGTTATAATTAAACTTTCCCTATATAACACGCTGTAACACGGAAACTAATTACCGTACTTGGCAGAACTGCTGTTCAGAGTATGAAGTGCAAGATTTCAATGCATCACGGCGCAACAGTCCACTTCCAACTATGGCCACCAGGTGCCGTGATCAGTCATCGTGTTTCATAGTCGCCGGCCGCTGTGGCCGAGCGGTTCTAGGCGCTTCAGTGTGGAACCGCGCTCTTGCTACGGTCGCAGGTTCGAATCTTTCCTCGGAGATGGATGTGTGTGATGTCCTTAGGTTGGTTAGGTTTAAGTAGTTCTAAGTTCTAGGGGACTGATGACCTCAGATGTTAAGTCCCATAGTGCTCAGAGCCATTTGAACCATTTGCGCACCTGACCAGTCGCAATGCACTTGTGGATCATTCATTATGATCTTGGACAAAATGAGACGGGCATTACCGGTGAGGCTCTATTGTCAAAACAACGGTAATTCTGCGGCTACATTTCGAGGATATCGCCGGCTGAAAGCGTTACGTAAGGGTTCTCTTTCTCCATCTGCTGTGCGGAGCATGATGAAGAAGTTCGAATCAGTTGGAGAACTGTGCAGCAGGTCACCTTAACAGTGGCCGCCCTTGTCACAGAGGTCAGACCGAGCATCGGAATTGCAACGCACATACAGTACATCTACTCTCCATACACTTGTGCCATTCTGAGGCGCCATGTCACGGACTGCGCGGCCCCTCCCGCCGGAGGTTCGTGTCCTACCTCGGCCTTGGGTATGTGTGTGTGTGTCTTGTTCTTAGCGTAAGTTAGTAAGGCAGTGCTGCAAAATGGTTCAAGTCATACCTCGCTAACAGGAAACAAAGGGTGTCAGTGCAAGGGACTTGTGAAGTAAGTCATCAGTCGTCATCAGAATGTGAAGAAGTTACATTTAGTGTCCCACAAGGATCCATCTTAGGGCCATTGCTTTTTCTTGTGTACATTAATGATCTCTCATCAGTTACACTGCCAGAAGCAGAGTTCGTTTTGTTTGCAGATGACACAAGTATTGCAATAAACAATATTTTGAGTGTAGTTCTAGAAATTTCTGCTAAGGATATTTTCATGGATATTAATAAATGGTTTAAAGCCAACTCACTGACATTAAACTTCGAAAAGACTCACTATATGCAATTCAGAACCTGTAAGAGGTTTCCACTCAGCATATGCATAAAGTATGAAGAATAGCAGATAGAAGAGGTTGACAGTCTTAAATTCCTGGGATTGCAACTCGATAATAAATTCAGTTGGGAGGCGCACACCACAGAACTGCAGAAACGCCTTAACAAATCTGTATTTGCAATTCGAGTGTTAGCAGACATAGGCGACATAAAAATGAAAAACCTTGCATACTTTGCCTACTTTCATTCCATAATGTCATATGGTATAATATTTTGGGGTAACTCTTCAAGTCAAACAAGGCCGTCGACCAGTTGCACCACCACAGGAGGTTGATCACATCGCTGTTGCTATGGCAGACAACGCTGCGCGCAATTCCCCATCGTCAGCGTCAGCGTCCCGTGGTCCACTGTAAGGAAGCTGCTTCGAATCACTCTCAAATGGTATCCCTACAAGACCCATACTGTACAGCAGCTTCCACCACAGGACGCACAACTACGTGTTGACTTGGCTGTCAACTTTCTCCCAAGGACAGAAGTTGGTGAGGGCTGGCCCTGGACATCCTATGGACAGACGAAGCTCATTTCTCTCTGACGGGTGAGGTGAACACACAGAATTGCCGACTGTGGGAATCTTCACCTCCAGTCACTGTGCATGAAGTTCTTCTGTATGGTGAACGTGTCACCGTATGGTGCGGTTTCAGGGCTACATGCATCTTGGCCCATTCTTCTTTGGACAGGTTGGAGCTCAAAGACCAAAGGCGTGCAGTGTGACTAGACAGCGTTACTGAGATATGCTTCGCCTGTATATCATACCCGCCCTACTGGTGATGCTAGATGGCGTCCTAGCGCACATAGCTCGTAAAGTTCACCTGCTTCTCGGAACACATTTGGAAACGATCGAATTATCAGCCGATCGATTCCAAATGTTTGCCCGGCACGGTCACCTCCTTGTGATTTCTGGCTGTGGGGCTATCTGAAGGACAGGGTGTACCAGGGGAACATTAACACATGTGCTGATCTGAAGCGCAGCGCATTAAGAGAGGTAGCCAGCATACGTATAGACATGCTTCGTCCTGTTGTGCAGAATGCAATTCTGCTCTTTCAAAATCTTCTGGACACTCATGGGTGCTATATTGAGCCCCATTTGTAACAGTAATGGCACCGGTATGTACCGTAGTAGCACATTAAAAGAGTTTCAGATGAAGTGATTCTGCATTTTTTGTCTTCCCCGTGTCCTTGACATTAATGCTACCAAGTTTGATCCCCGAACCGTAATTAGTTTCCATGTTATAACGTGTTAAATAGGGACGGTTTAATTAGAGCCACCCGGTACAGCACACACACACACACACACACACACACACACACACACGAATATACAACCGTTTGTAATGCTCCTCTCTTTCTCTCTGTGCGGTCTGTTTTTCCTAAAATGGGCACCTGTCATACAAAGTCTTGTTCTGGGCGTGATCCATGCAACTATACTCCGATCTGTAGTTTTCATTTGACAGCTGTCCGGTCGGACTTTTCCCATCAGCAGTGGGAAGCATGACATTGTCAGTATCCTCTGTGGTGCTGCTTCCGCTGCGCAAAGCACTGTGCCTGCCACACGTCAGTGAGCTGTTTCAGCAGAGGTTTCATGTAACCTATTGTTTGGAATGACCCACGAACTACGACGGAAGTATTCGAAAGAGGGGCACTGGGAGACACTATAGTCATCTATACCATATGGGAAGTTCTGAATTTTGATGTGATTTTTGTAAGAAACAGAGACTCTAAATTTCATACTCGTTACGAGTTCAATATTGAAAAAATTAAATAAAAATTAAATAACAAAATCAGGCGAAGTTTATACGTATCAATCGAAATGAAAGATTCATAGTTGAATGGCGTATTTTAGTAATCAAAGAAAAAATGTTTCAGTGAGTTCGATTATTTTCCACATATGACCGGACTTCAGCCAGCAAGTAATACTTTTTATGGCAAGTGAAGTAACTTTAATTGAATGGTGCACAGTGACACATATAACGTAATCACTAAGTCTCTGTAATTGGAATTTCTACCAATCATTCTGTTTCTCGGCGACAGCAGTCCGTTCCTTGGCCTAGCAACTACTCGAGGCCCCCAGTGTGACCGTCCTCATCATTAGAAAATGTGCGATTGCTGAAAGTCAGTTTCTAGATTGCCGAAACATTGCCGTCTATGTCGACGTGCTTCCTTCCAGACGAGCATCAGCCACGTCTGTGTGGCTTTGTTCAAATTGTTCGTGCCGTTTCACTACTGCTGGACGCGACACTGCATTTGGTTCACATACCGCCAAAATTTCGCAGTGAACATGGGTGTGCAGTTTATACGTTTTGCCAACAAGAACCGTATTATCCTGCTCACTTTAACTTTAGGGTACGTTTCGAGTTGCCGCTTCATTTCGCTCTGCACCTGTTACCAGTATCCCAACATATGTGTGTCTACAGGAATCACGAAACACGTGTTCCCTTCAAGGCGTCAAATCAAACGCCTTTCAGCCGTATAATTTCCATTTACATTTGTCTACCAGTTTCGGCGATTTACTTCGCCTTCTTCAGGCCCTCTGACTAACCTGTAGGAAGATTTCAATCTAGGCTCCGATCAGTTCGCCGAAACTGGTAACCAAATATAAATAACAGTTTGGAAATTAGACGGCTGAAAGGTGTTTCATTTGACATTCGATACTGAACAGCCGTGTCCCGCAACCATGTATGAAAAGATGGACATACAGTGTATTCCCTTCTGACAATGCATCACTCTTGTTGCGCAATAATCTCAGTGTGCGACGACATGTGCAACTTGTTGAAGTACCAAGTATGTGAAGTTACCGTCACCTCACCTGGATCCCTCATCTCCGCTCCATCCAATCCAAAGCCCACAAGCGCCTCCGACTCCTCAAACTCCTCTCTGGCCGGACATGGGGGTTAAACTCCCTCTACCATCCTCCACACCTGTCCCATCCTCTGCTATGCCAGTCCCACCTGGATATCCGCCCCCGCCACCCAAATTCTAGAAGTCCCTCCAGATCCTCGAGCACCATGCACTCCACCTCGCCTTCTGTATACACCTCCCGTCCCCCACGCGGATCCTCTACGACCTGATTCCTTCCCCCCATCTCCTCCTATTCCTCGAACATATCCACATACTCTACACCTCCCGCCGCTTTCATCGCCCTCATCCCCTGGTTGCTCCTCTCCTCTCCAACCGCCGCCCTCTGCCCTGCCTTCAGTGTTATGTCCCCCCTACCATCCATCTCTACACCCTTCACCTCCTTTCCCAAGGTGGCTTCCATCAACTCCCCCTCCCGGATGATGCCCTCTCTCCCTCCATTTATCCCTCCTATCAACTTTCCTCTGTACTTTCCCCGGGCTCCCTGTTCCCCCCTTTCCATCCTGTTTTCTCCTCACCTAACCTCTCTCTGCCTCCCTTCCCCCCCCCCTCCCGAGTCCTTTAGCATTCCCCTCCTCTGCCTTACCCCACTCCCTGCCACGTCTCCCCAGTCCCGCCCCCCCCCCCCCACGTCTTACGGGTCCTAATCCTCAATCGGCTCCTTCCTCCCTCCCCCCACTTCGTTTTTTCCTCTCTTTCCCTACTTTTCTTCCCATTATCTATCCAGGTTCACCCCCCCTGCCCTTAGTTGCGGTATGTCATATTTGTGTCGACTTTATAGTGCAGTGTTCAAGTGAGTGTTCAGTGTTGTGCATCTTTCCAAAGTGTTGCGAACAGAAATCATGCTGTCACTGGGTGTGAATTTTATATCTCTTGCGAACAGAAACCAGACTGTCGCCGTGTTTTTTAATTGTCTATTATTTTTCTGCTTCCTGTGTATTTTATTATCATCATCAGCCCTTTGTTTTATGTTTTAAGTTCCACAATTTTCCGCCATTTTATCATTTAAGTCACCGATTTTATCTCCTGCTTTTATTATTTATTATTTTCATTTTTTTAAAACAAATTCTGTAGGCTGAAGAGCGGCGTACTAAGCTGCTGCCAACCCGCCCCCTTCGGGGGGAATCGAAACTCAATAAAGAAAGGAAAAAAAATGAAGTCATGTTATTCCTTCTTTTTTCACTGCAGCGCATTATAAGGTGCACTCGGAAAGTAACGACATGGAGGCTGTGAAATGAAAAACGCTGAAGGAATCGTAATGACAATGGCCTTCGGAAGAAGTGATCCCTGTGTGACGACAGAGCGAGCACGTCCACGTGTCCAGCGTCCACTGCACTCAGCAGTGCTGAAAACGGATAAATGGAGCCTTCAAAAGAAAAACAAAGGAGTGTAGTGCGTTTCCTGACTGCGGAAGGAGAGCGGAGAGTGGAAATTCTTCAGAGACTGCCACAAATGTAAGGAGAGCACTGCGTAGCAGTTACCAGGGACAAGGTGTGGCATATGCGACTCAAGGAAGGTCGGGTGCTGCTGGCCGGTGTCACATGATCTGGAACGCCACACCGCATTACCGACACCATTGTGCAGCAGGTCACCATACAGTGGCCGCCCTTGTTACAGAGGTCAGACCGAGCATCGGAATTGCAACGCACATACAGTACATCTACTGTCCATACACTTGTGCCATTCTGAGGCGCCATGTCACGGACTACGCGGCCCCTCCCGCCGGAGGTTCGAGTCCTACCTCGGCCTTGGGTATGTGTGTGTGTGTGTGTGTGTGTTGTTCTTAGCGTAAGTTAGTAAGGCAGTGCTGCAAAATGGTTCAAGTCATACCTCGCTAACAGGAAACAAAGGGTGTCAGTGCAAGGGACTTGTGAATTAAGCCATCAGTCGTCATCAGAATGTGAAGAAGTTACATGTGGTGTCCCACAAGGATCCATCTTAGGGCCTTTGCTTTTTCTTCTGTACATTAATGATCTCTCATCAGTTACACTGCCAGAAGCAGAGTTCGTTTTGTTTGCAGATGACACAAGTATTGCAATAAACAATATGTCGAGTGTAGTTCTAGAAATTTCTGCTAATGATATTTTCATGGATATTAATAAATGTTTTAAAACCATCTCACTGACATTAAACTTCGAAAAGACTCACTATATGCAATTCAGAACCTGTAAGAGGTTTCCACTCAGCATATGCATAAAGTATGAAGAATAGTAGATAGAAGAGGTTGACAGTCTTAAATTCCTGGGATTGCAACTTGATAATAAATTCAGTTGGGAGGCGCACACCACAGAACTGCAGAAACGCCTTAACAAATCTGTATTTGCAATTCGAGTGTTAGCAGACATAGGCGACATAAAAATGAAAAAGCTTGCATACTTTGCCTACTTTCATTCCATAATGTCATATGGTATAATATTTTGGGGTAACTCTTCAAGTCAAACAAAAGCGTGTAATACGTATAATTTGTTGAGTAAATTCACGGACGTCCTGTAGAAACCTCTTCAAAGAACTGGGTATACTAACTACTGCCTCTCAGTATATTTACTCCTTAATGAAATTGGTCCTAAATAATATATCTCTTTTTCCAACAAACAGATCAGTTCATACATACAATATCAGGAACAAGAATGATCTACATAAGGACTTAAACGCACTTACTTTGGTTCAAAAAGGGATCCACTACTCAGGAACACTCGTTTTCAATAATTTGCCAGCAAACATAAAAAATTTAGTTACAAATAAAGATCAGTTTAAAAGGAGCGTGAAAGACTTACTAGTGGCCAACTCCTTCTACTCCACTGACGAATTTTTAATAGAAACAAATGATGTATTGTATATATTCATACTATTAGTATTGTTATTTCAGCTTAAAAAATTGACATGTTCCACATCCACGTGGATCTCCTCAGCACGGATCTACGGAACGAAAAACTAATCTAATCTAATCTAATATAATCAAAGTAGTTTCTAAGTATAGGGACCGATGGCCTCAGCAGTTTGGTCCCTTAGCAATACACCCACCCCACCCCACATTCCATTCCGTGCACTTATTCTCCTGTAAGGACGCGTACCGCACCACTTTGCTCTTCTTTTGAAGCTTCCATTTCTCTGTTGCCAGCACTACTGATTGCAATGGACTTTCGACGCGGGTACGTGACACTCTAGTAGTGAGTTTGGGGTCTCACTTCTCTTACAGGGACCACACCTTCTTCCGTATACAAAAGCATCATGATTCTTTCAGAAGTTTCTATACAACAGTCTCCGGCTCGTTTCGTTTTGAATGCACCTGATAATAACGAAAACAGACTGGGGTGAAAATAAAGAATAATGGAAGCAAAATATGTGCCCCCCTACCAAGTCGCTACCAGCCAGCATGTCCTACGAGGGTTACCCAGAAAGTAATGTGCCGCATTTTTTTCTTCAATAAGTGTTTATTAAATATAATGAGAATGGTGTTTATCAACACACACTATTTTTCCACGTAATCTCCATCCCGTTCTGTGGCCTTCCTTCAGCGTGAAACAAGGACATGTGTGTGAAATCGTAAGGGACTTAACTCCTAAGGTCGTTAGCACATAAGGTTACACACTACTTAACCTAAATTATCCTAAGGATAAACACACACACCCATGCCCGAGGGAGGACTCGAACCTCCGCCGGGACCAGCCGCACAGTCCATGACTGTAGCGCCCCAGACCGCTCGGCTAATCCCGCGCGGCATACAAGGACATGTATGCCCGGTCGGTACCAGTCCTTGCCCTGGTAGCGGAGCCAATGCTTCACTGTGTGAAGCGACCTCCTCGTCGCCCTCAAAATGTCTTCCACGAATGGCATCCTTTAACGGCCCAAACAAGTGAAAGTCTGAGTGGGCTGGGTCAGGTGTGTCGTGTGAGGAGAGCCGTAGATGGTATCCCGACGGCTGCAAACCGTGGGGTCCGCCGAACCGCCTTCTGATGACCTCATCCTCCGTGCCCAGCGACTAATTGTACTTCTGTCGAAAGCACATGCTGCATAGACTTTGCACAAGCGTCTGTGAATATTTCCCACAGTTTCTTTCTCTGCAGTGAGATATTCAATGGCGGCACATTGCTTGTAACGTACATCAGCAATCCTAAAAGCTATGCTGTCTGCCGGAAGTGACGGTGCGCCTACTCAGGAGACATAATACACACATCAGAAAAAGTTTTGCATCATCTCGGTTCCGCAACCTATACAGAAAACTGGAATAGGGCTCAACATCATTTCCGCCCTTTTTATTGCTCATGAAAACCACATCTTACATGTTGTACGACCATACAGCGAGACCTTCAGAGGTGGTGGTCCAGATTGCTGTACACACCGGTACCTCTAATACCCAGTAGCCCGTCCTCTTGCACTGATCCATGCCTGTATTTGTCGTGGCATACTATCCACAAGTTCATCAAGGCACTGTTGGACCAGATTGTCGCACTCCTCAATGGCGACTCGGCGTATATCCCTCAGAGTGGTTGGTGGGTCACGTCGTCCATAAACAGCCCTTTTCAATCTATCCCAGGAATGTTCGATAGGGTTGTAGGGTTCATGTCTGGAGAACATGCTGGCCACTCTAGTCGAAAGATGTCGCTATCCCGAAGGAAGTCATTCACAAAATATGCACGAGGGGAGGGGGGGGGGCGCGAATTGTCGTCCAGGAAGACGAATGCCTCGCCAATATGCTGCCGATATGGTTGCACTATCGGTCGGAGGATGGCATTCACGTATCGTACAGTCGTTATGACCCCTTCCGTGACCACCAGCGGCGTACGTCGACCCCACATAATGCCACCCCAAAACAGCAGGGAACCATCACTTTGCTGCACTCACTGAACAATGTGTCTAAGGCGTTCAGCCTGCTCGGATTGCCTCCAAACACGTCCCCGACGATTGTCTGGTTGATGGCATATGCGACACTCATCGGCGAAGATAACATGGTGCCAATCATGAACGGTCCGTTCTGCATGTTGTTGGGCCCATCTGTACCGCGCAGCATGGTGTCGCGGTTGCAAAGATGGACCTCGCCATGGACGTCGGGAGTGTGTCGCGCATCATGCAGACTATGGTGCACAGTTTGAATCGTAGGGGCTGCGCGAAAAGCATTATTCAAGATGTTGGCGTTGCTGTCATGGTTCCTCCGAGCCATAGTCCTTAGGTAGCGCTCATCCACTTCAGTGTAGCCTGAGCGAGGCATATCATCGGCACTTCCTTTCTCTCTGTATCTCCTCGATGTCCGAACGACATCGCTTTGGTTCACTCCGAGACGGCTGCACACTTCCCTTGCTGAGAGTCGTTCCTGGCACAAAGTAACAATGCAGACGCGATCGAACCGCGGTATTGACCATCTAGGCATGGCTGAACCACAGACAACACGAGCCGCATATCTCCTTCCTGGTGGAGTGACTGGAACTGATCGGCTGTCGGACCCTCTCCGTCTAATAGGCGCTGCTCATGCATGGTTGTTTACATCTTTGCGCGGATTTAGTCAAAGGGCTGTGGGAGTCTGTCTGTGAAACAATATCCACAGCGAACGTCTGTCTTCGATAGTTCTGGGAACTGAGCTGATACAAAACTTTTTTTGATGTGTGTGTTAATGTTATTATTATTATTATTACAGTGCGCTGCGCTTTGTAGTAAATTACATAGTGTAACATTGCTAACATTGCATTTGAAACACGACCTACAGTATAAATGCAGATTACAGATCTATAGCTTTGAAATATCGAAAGTATCTAGTTACACACGGAAGTTCGATCACCATTATTTATGGCAGCTGCGGTAAGCGCTTAAAACTGCGCGCTCCTATTTCCCTTTTTTTCTTTTTTTTTTTTTTTTTTTTTTTTACCCCTTCCAGTTCTGCGTTAGCCCGTCTGGCGCAGGGCGCTTGTCTGCGTTTCCCACGCGGGCGAAATAACGAGTGGACGGCTGCAGCGGAAGCAGCTTAAAGCGGCCGGGCAGCCCAGGCGGCCACGGGTCATTTCAGGCAGCGCCGGAGACATATTTCAGGCGGGCACCTGCTGGCAAACATCGTTACCGCAAATGATGCATGGCGCATCCCTGAAGGGCGTGGCGTAGCGCGTGAAATATCGGCGGCGCTGCCTCGGCGCCGATGCGAGCGCGCGTCCGGTGATGGGCGCAACATACAAGAGCCCCGCGCGGCTGGCCTGCCTGAAATACGAGGGTGGGTGGCAAGCAAGGGCCCGTCAGCCCACCGCCTACCTGTGTCTGTCTCCTGCAGGCCGTTCAACTGTGCCCAAGTTCTTCCGGGTTGCGCACGCAAGGAAGCTCCAGCGAACAAATTCCGAAACCACATCAAGACACAGCGTTTGATTGTTTTGTTCCATCTCCGTTGTTGAGTCCGCCCCATTAAGGAGCTCCGGAAAGGCTCAAAATCATGAAAATTTCAATTTTTACTTTTTTGCGTTTTCTGAATCTGCAGACTATTACCTTTTAATAGATATATAATTTATTCAATTTCGAAGACTACAACTATTTTTAAATTTTTTTTGAAATGTGTTCTACATGGGCGTGACCCACTGTGGCGCTGTTAAACTGCTGTCAAATGGTGTTATTATTAACGTCCGTGTTCATCAGGTACATTTTAGTGATGTGAGATAAAGTATGTGTTGTGGCTAACCTGTGATGGTTCAATATATATCGCTGGTGTGATTGTCGATTGTTTCATGTTTATTTACTCTGTCGTTATCTCGAAAATATTCGTAATTAATTCTGTTTCTTGAGTCTCTGTTTTGTTGAAGTATAATAATGAGTAAAAGTAAAGGCTATCAGGCAAAATACACAAAGTGTCGACGAAATGAAGGCTGTTTGGGCTCTTATTTTCATACTTCTTCAACCGATGAAAATCCCCAACATAGCTTGTGTCCCAAAGAAGAAGACAGTTGGTGTAAATATAACAAAGGATTGCTAACTGGTGAAGTGTACACTCATAAGCATAGTCTGCCTCATGCAATAATGGAGGTGATAAAACCTATTTTCAGAGACTTAGCAGCACCTGAACTGTTGAAAAAGTGTATTCACGGAAAAACTCAAAACCCCAATGGAAGTGTAAATAGTGTTATATGGTCGAGAATCCCCAAGACTGTATTTGTTGGAATAGAAACACTTCACTTTGGTGTGTATGATGCTGTTGCGACTTTCAATGATGGCAACATTGTAAGGTGCAAGGTATTTAGAAATATGGGAATGAAGATAGGTTCTAACATGGTACGAGCGATGCTTGCTTTAGACAAGGAACGCCTTCGGGCTGCAGACAGGGCTGTAAAGAGTCTAGAAATACAAGCAAGAGTAAACAGGAGGAGGAACAAGAGGAAGCTGGAGGAGGAGTTTGCAGAGGATGAAGATAATCCATCCTATGGACCTGGAATGCACTAAAAAGTTAATCCAATCTTTGTCGCTCGATTCCCAAAACTTTTATTTTCTCATACTAATTACATGTTTTCTAAGGATCTTCCAAACATATTTGTTTCAAACTTTCAGTAAATGTTACACAGTACCTTCTGCATAATTTAACACAGCATTTTTCCAAAAAACTGTATATTTTTGAATATATAAATAAAAAATTGCAAAAAAATGTTGTGAATTTTCATTACAATTGAAAAAAATCATCTTCAATAACTGAACTAAAATTTTGTAAAATCCCTGTGTTCAATTGTAGCCCATATTCCAATAAATAATCTGTAAAAAGTTCAACTTCCTACCTCAAATACTTTGTGAGGAAAGATGTAATTTATAAGCGTTATTTTAACATTGCAAGTATAGGGCGTTCCGGAGCCCCTTAACAGCCGGCACGGTAGCTCAGCGTGTTCGGTCAGAGGGTTAGCTGCCCTCTGTAATTAAAAAAAAAAAAAAACTGAGTTCACCGATCAACAACGAACCGAAACGGGTGTCTTACGACGTCCGCCCTGAGCAGATACAACGAACGAAAGAGAACAAAATGAGATTAAAAAAAAAAAAAGAATTAGCTCAACGCTCAACGCGTTGGAATGCCAGGCACGGGGGCCCGGGTTCGATTCCCGGCTGAGATGGGAGATTTTCTTCCCTCAGGGACTGGGTGTTGTGCTGTACTCATCATCAATTCATCCCCATTGTCGACGCGCAAGTCGCCCCATATGGCGTTGCACTCAATAAGTCTTGCACTTTGCGGCCGAACTTCCCGCCTGGGAACTCCCGGCTACAGAAAAGTTGCAGTATTAGAAAATTGCAGCGAAACGCAGGAAGATCTGCAGCGGATAGGCGCTTGGTGCAGGGAATGGTTGGTTGTTTTGCGGAAGGAGACCAGATAGCGAGGTCATCGGTCTCATCGGATTAGGGAAGGACGGGGGGAGGAAGACGGCCGTGCCCTTTGAAAGGAACCATCCTGGAACGATTTAGGGAAATCAGGGAAAACCTAAATCAGGATGGCCGGACGCGGGATTGAACCGTCGTCCTCCCGAATGCGAGTCCAGTGTCTAACCACTGCGCCACCTCGCTCGGTCAGGGAATGGCAACTGACCCTTACCGTAGACAAATGTAATGTATTGCGAATACATAGAAAGAAGGGTCCTTTATTGTATGATTATATGATAGCGGAACAAACACGGGTAGCAGTTACTTCTGTAAAATATCTGGGAGTATGCGTACGGAACGATTTGAAGTGGAATGATCATATAAAATTAATTGTTGGTAAGGCGGGTGCCAGGTTGAGATTCATTGGGAGAGTCCTTACAAAATGTAGTCCATCAACAAAGGAGGTGGCTTACAAAACACTCGTTCGACCTATACTTGAGTATTGCTCATCAGTGTGGGATCCGTGCCAGGTCGGATTGACAGAGGAGATAGAGAAGATCCAAAGAAGAGCGGCGCGTTTCGTCACACGGTTATTTGGTAAGCGTGATAGCGTTACGGAGATGTTTACCAAACTCAAGTGGCAGACTCTGCAAGAGAGGCGCTCTGCATCGCAGCGTAGCTTGCTGTCCAGGTTTCGAGAGGGTGCGTTTCTGGACGAGGTATCGAATATATTACTTCCCCCTACTTATACCTCCGGAAGAGATCACGAATGTAAAATTAGAGAGATTCGAGCGCGCACGGAGGCTTTCCGGCAGTCGTTCTTCCCGCGAACCATACGCGACTGGAACAGGAAAGGGAGGTAATGACAGTGGCACGTAAAGTGCCCTCCGCCACACACCGTTGGGTGGCTTGCGGAGTATAAATGTAGATGTAGATGTAGACTTCATACTATCATTTCCATTTCCGTTGTTGAATATTTTGAAGGATGCTTTGAGAGTCAGCCACAAGTATTATCTTAGGAAAGGAAGTGGAAAGGACAAACATAAGAGCTTCCAGGAGTGGCACTGTATCCACCGTAAATATAAATGCGCTTGGGGGCAGTTTGAAGGTTTGCCCTATCTGAATCTGAGGGCAGAGAAATACAAGCTCCAGTGTACTCTTCCTGTGGAATTTTGGATCCATCGGTAAATACACCGAAGAAACCAGGTCACTGAGCTGCAACGAGATGACTGAAGCCACTATTAACATTAGCACTTTCCAAACAGTGTATATTAAAATAAAGGACTGGAATATGACAGATGAGTGTACGAAGATCGCAGTCAGCTGGAGCTGGAGTACCAGCTGCCCCATTCTACCTTCCTCAGAACCTCTAAAAAATTTCCCAAAAATTTTGGCATGCGAATATATTCGCGCACTTTCTAACATTCAACTCACCTCTCACTCCTACAACCTTCCCCAACTGTAACTCACTCACACCCACTAATCAGTCACTGTAAATCTTCCATATCCACCTATTCCCACTTTCCCATTCTCACTCACTCATTCAGCCCAGTTCATTGTCATTATCTCTTTGTGTCTGTCTGTCCTGTCTCACGGCCGCAGTCTCCCTCGTTCTGTCTTACTGCTGGTGTCTCTCTCATTGTCAATGTCTCCCTCCTCCTTACTCTCTCTTACTTCTACTATGTCATTTATTCTTTACCACTCACTGAAGCTTTCTACTCACTGTCGCACCCCCGCCCCTCCGCTCTTCATCATTCTCATTCCAGATACTCTATCACTCAATCCCTCACCTACTTCCGCTTTCTCCTCCTCTTTATTCCTCTCCCACTGTCACTGTCACCCACATTCTTCTCCTAGCTCTGTTCTGTCATTGTCAACTATGTTGCATTGCCACTGGGTCCCTCTCTATCTCTCACGCTGCCATTGTCTCCTTCGCTTTTTCTGTACCAGAAGCACTGTCTACTAACTTCCAGTATTTATTTATTTTCCATCTCTTTCCCAGTGCCACTGTCTTCCTCTCTCTCAGCAAATAAAAGGGTGAACTTTGGAAAAATATTTAAAAGGGCTGGCGAAGGTAGAATGAGGCAGCAGATATCCCTCTTTTCAGTCAGTCTTTTATTAGACAGGAGCACATTTGTGCTCCGATTGGAGTATTTTTCCGCTGGTTCCTTTGTTTTCTCTGCTACAGCAGGGCATGTCACTCATATGAGAAGTACTTTGTGGGCCAGTAAAATTTTGATAGTTTACTTACGTGAAACTGAAATAACGAAAACCTAATTTTACACGTCAGACCGGAATTTACGTGCACAAAAATTTTGGAAGTGCTTTAGTACTACAACACGAAGTTCTCTGGATAACGGAGACACTTTACAGCTTATTCCTCCATGCTAACTCACTTAATAAACTACGTGTTCGCTTCATACGGAATTTTACGTGCGTATTTCGTACGTATACTAGAAGGGTATATTTTAACGTCTTTATTTCGGAAACGTACAAAGATGTCAAGAAAATTTTCAAGTTTGTTGTAGATCGGTATCTTAGGAATACATCGTACAAATTTCAGCAGTTTGCTGTGTATAGTTGTCTTTGAATCCGTGGCTCGGTTTTGATACCCAAAAACCATGTTTTTGGGACAAAGATTTTTTGAAAACGGGAAGATGGCAATTGTAGGTAAATGTTTGGAGAAAATACCGTTAAAATTTGAGCAATTTGCTGATGTTACATAAACACGCGTTGGCGACGGCGAAAAAGTGAAGAAAAACTTTTTTCTGGTTTGCTCGGTTAAACCGTATCCTAGACCACATCTAATGCAAAACGAACCGAACTATTTGCTCCATTTCACTAAGCTGGAGAAAGTGTGTAATATTCAAATATTGACTCTTTAGTATAAGACGCTTTTGAAATTATTTGTAACGCATGCTGTCGAATGTATATCGATTAGGATCCTTCTCCTTTTCTATGCCGAACGAAGTGATCGGACGTAGAAAAGCATGAGACACGAAAGTTGTCACATCTTACGATGGCGAAAGTACAAATAATAGGTGGTTAAAATAGGAAGATTAATTCTCCGGATTAGCAACATTTGAAATAAGAAAATCTGCGTCCGTGACCATCTGAGCATCGATACTCCGCAAACGATCTTAGGGAGTGTGGTAGAGAACGACTGTAATTTTCCGCCTTTGCTTACTCATTCGCGAGTGATGCCTGAGGAGGAGGAGCTGGTTATCTCATATTTGAAGAAAGACATTATTCCACAGCGCCATATATTAAATATTTGTTTCTCTGCACTACTAGGTTCAGACGATGAGAGTTGAAGCACAGAAGAATGCTGAAAAGTAGATGGGCTGATAAAGTAAGAAATGAGATGGAAAAACACTGACAGGAAGAAGGGACAGTACGATATCGCATGTGTTAAGACACCAATTGTTTTGTCTGCTCTGAGCCGAGCCGGCAAGGCGCGTTGCGTGCAGGGAGCACGCTTCGCTGCTGGGCGGGGCCGCGTGCCGATACGCTCTCTTTAGGCCTTCTTCTCGGTCTTCTTTGGCAGCAGGACGGCCTGGATGTTGGGCAGGACACCACCCTGTGCGATGGTGACGCCCGACAAGAGCTTGTTGAGCTCCTCCTGCATCTGAAGTGGCACACGGAAGATAGGATTGATTGTTGCCCAATACAGGTGAACTTGACTCCATGATGCTAGCACCTGTAGAGGGCATAGGAGAGGTGTTCGTGGCGGGCCGCATCGCCAAAACATCGCGTGCCAAGAGTAAATTTGCATAGCATGGTCGTCACCGTTACGCGCAGAGTTGTATACGTGTATCGGTTCCACAAACAAGTGTGTGTGTGTGTGTGTGTGTGTGTGTGTGTGTGTGTGTGAGAGAGAGAGAGAGAGAGAGAGAGAGAGAGAGAGAGAGAGAGAGAAATATTTGTAGCCAAGCATTACAAGTTGATGGACGCTGACGAGGTTGGCAAGCACAATAAGTAAAAGGTAAGCGTAGAAAAAAATGGTGGACAAAATTCCAGAATTTTTTCAACAGACCTCGTATACGCCTGGCACGCGACTTTTAACGATATGAGGACGATTTCTTTCTTCAAATTTATAGAGGCTGTGGTAGAGCTCCAAAAGAAAATAAATTCGTTTCTTTCGTTTTATGTCTGTAATTCCCAATTCATGAGAGTAGGACTGGCTGTTGTAGAACATGATAATGTTAACCCAAGTAGCCCTGCAGGGTGGGAGATGCGCAGAGGGAATCCCAATTGGAATGCTAGGGAGAGAGTTTAGACACCCTGCATGCCTCTGACGACAAATGGAAACCTACAGAAAACTTTGGTCGGAGTGGGGGAATGGAACTACTGTACTTTTAAATTATTTCTGGGACAACTTTGGCCTTCGTCCCAGACAAAAACTTAAATGTTTATGTGTATGTGTGTGAAAGTCGGCCTCCATAGCACAGTTGCCAACGTGTGTCGCGCACTGTATATGCGGAGGACCAGTTCCGCACACACTTTTCTCGAGTCAAACTGGCGAAGACTGATTACCACGTACGCGTTCTTGTGAGTAGTTCAAGCATTTCCAGAATAGCCGAGAAGAAGTTGAAGATGGCCTACGCTTGGGACGTCCTTAACATAAAAAACGGACGAAAATATCGAGAAAGGACGTAATCTAATTCGGTCTGACCGTAGGTTGAGTGTTCGATACATTGCTGCAACTGTAGTAATTGACAAATAACGCCTAAGGTAAATTTTAGACAACCATACACATCTTTTAGTAAGAGATAGGTTTCAGTAGCAGTTTATACACGTTTCATGTGAGACTCCTACCTTTGTTATTCCGGCAAGCCAAAATAAAAGCTCTTACACTGACGATGGCCATGGCCAAACTGATTCGTCTGCAGACATCAGAGATGCTGCATTCGATTGATAAAGCGTCACTTGGACAGCTACTGGTCGTTCAGCTTTGACGCACGCGTGCTTACTCTGTAACACCATCAGTCTCGTATTCGATAGTCACACCTCGCGTTCACTGAAACGAACTGAATGTAACCAACGGCGCCTAAACATTTAAAGGTACTACTCGTGGTAAACGGGCAACGTCGGGTTCGAATTGCGGTCATGCACAATTTTTTAAATTTTACTGCCGGTATAACCTCGTTAGCGCGAACTCGCATAAGACGAACTCGCGGTTAACGCGAAAAAAATATTGGTTCCACCAGGAATACATTAGTTCTTATGGTATGTTTTATCGGTTAACACGAATTTCGGTTAAGGCGAATTACGAACTCTGTTTCAGTTCCTAGAGTAATTAAATTTCAGTGTAACACAAATTTTCTAAAGCGTAATTTTTTTGCCGAAATGAATGTAGGAAATGTAGCTACAGCGTATGCTGTACATTGTAAGACATTCAATAATATGTGCAGCAGCATTTAGGAACGTACACAGTGCCAGATTTGATAGGTGTTCTGTTGGTCGTAGCCGTATCGAGTTGGAATACTGAATAAAAATTACAGTTACAACAGGTACCGTAACACGTGAAAATGGCAAAGAGGAAACAGACAGCTCTAAATTTACATTTAAAGCTTAAGATTCTAGATGAAGTTGACCGTGGTACCAAGAAAACAGCAACTGCAGAGCAGTTTGTAATACCTAAATCTACTTTATCTACGATTATTAAGAATCGAGAAAAAATTATTAATGCTGCGGCATCAGGTTCTGGAAAGAAATCCAAACGACTTCGTACCGCCAAGTATGAAGACATCGAGACGTTACTGCTGGAATGGTTCAGTCATATGCGTGCATCTAACATACCTTTAACTGGCCCTGTGATTCCGTCAAAAGCAAATGATATTGCTAAAGATATGGGCACCGAAGACTTCCGTTGTTCTGCTGGTTGGTTGTATCGGTTCCAAAAGAGACATTCAATTTCACCTGTACAAATTTGTGGTGAAGCAAATAAATTTGATGAAGAAAGTGCGAACAGCGGGTTGCATGAATTCAACCGAGTGAGGGAAAAGTATGGCTCGTGTGATGTGTTTAACGTGCATGAATCTGGATTTTTCTACAATCTTCTTCCAAATCAGACCCTGGGGATAAAAGGTGATAAGTGTTACGGTGGAGCACGAAGCAAACAACGTGTGAATGTTGTACTGTGCTGTAATACTGACGGCAGTGAGAAGTTTCGTCCCTGGGTTATCGGTAAATCCGAGAAACCACGTTGTTTTAAAAACATAAATATAGCCACTTTACCTTGCATCTACTCTCACCACAAGAAAGCTTGGATCGATGACACAGCATTTCACAAGTGGCTTCTTCGTTTCAACAGACGAATGGTTGCTCAAAGTAGACATGTTCTTCTTACATTGGACACATGTACTGCCCATAACGGTCATGATCTGAACCTATCCAACATAAAGGTTCGTTTTTTTCCACCCGACGCCACAAGGCGCCTTCAGCCTTTGGACAAGGCATAATATCTCTAGTAAAGAGAGCTTATCGTAAGCGACTTGTAAGAGCTGCAATTCGGGCTGCTGAAAACAATAGTGCAACCACAAATTGGAATCTGCTTGGCGCAATAAAAGCCATCCCAGCAGCCTCGACCTCAGTATCGCCACATCATACAGGGAAGTGCTTGAGGAACCGCGGGACTGCTACGGTCGCAGGTTCGAATCCTGCCTCGGGCATGGGTGTGTGTGATGTCCTTAGGTTAGTTAGGTTTAAGTAGTTCTAAGTTCTAGGGGACTGATGCCCATAGATGTTAAGTCCCATAGTGCTCAGAGCCATTTGAACCATTTTGGAAGTGCTTGAACAGAGCACGGAGACATAGCAACACTGAAGATATCCACGAGTTAGAAGATGCCACTTCACCTGATGAATGGACAGTTTTGCAGGACGTTGCGAACCCTGAGATTAGCTTCGAAGAATTCATTAGTGTAGACAACTATGTTGCCGTACGTGCTTCTGTGGAATCGGATGTGCCAAAAGCTGTGAACGAGTTGCAAGAAGGGCCATCAGGAGAAAGTGAAGAGGAAGAGAATACAGATACCGTTCCACCTATACGTCAGGAGATGTTTACAGCCTTGAACTGTTTAGAACGGTTCGCTTCAACATCCGACGCACTGCTGGTTTTACAGACGCTATCACTACAAAAATTGTTCAAATGGCTCTGAGCACTATGCGACTTAACTTCTGAGGTCATCAGTCGCCTAGAACGTACAACTAATTAAACCTAACCTAAGGACATCACACACATGCATGCCCGAGGCAGGATTCGAACCTGCGACCGTAGCGGTCGCCCGGGTCCAGACTGTAGCGCCTAGAACCGCACGGCCACTCCGGTCGGCGCTATCATTACAGTTGGTTGTGAAATTACAAAATATTATCGTTCCCATGAACGTCAGTGAACCATGACCGAATTTTTTCCAAGAAAGTAACGTACATAATTTGTGAGTACTTGTAATTTTACAATCACTTTACAGTGTTATAAGTCTACAATAACGTGAGTGACAGTGTAGCGTATGACACATTAGTATACTGCTGTACATGTATACTTATTAAAACCTATGTTTTTCACTTAACACGAATTTTTTTTAACATGAACTCCTGATTTTTCGGTCCCTTCGCATTCGTGTTAACCCTTCCGTGAGCCTTGGGAAACATGTTTCCCACTACAATGAACTCGCTCCTAGTGCCGTGGGATTCACAGTTCCCACCTCTATACGGTGCTACCACCTAGTGAACAGTATAGGGTACTACTTCCAATCGGAAGTTCCCGCCGTTTTTGCTGTACCTTCGCGCAGAGGCATTGTATGGCTGAGTGTTGCTCTGTAGAGGAGCCTTTCAGTGCTGTTTGAGTGACATTTTGTGATTTTTTTCCTCAAAGCTATAGTATAAAGTAAATAGTTTTGATTTACCCAAATTTATGAAGGAAAACGTAAAATTGGAACGAGGAGGATTCCAGTTTGAAACAAAAGGAGCCATTTCTGCTGTAAAATGGATGGATAACCGTCCAGTCACTTTCCTGTCTTCAATTCATGACCGATGAGAAACAGCCACAGTGAAAAGGTACTACAAGGATGGTGCTAGTACAGAAATTTCTTGTCCTGAAGTTGTGGCAGAAGACAACAAAATAATGCGTGGTGTCAATAAGTTTGATCAATTACGAGAAAGGTATGCTATTGGCAGACGTTCTGTAAAATGGTGGCACAGAATATTTTATTTCCTGGTGGACGTTGCTGCAGTGAACAGTTTTATCCTGTGGAAAAAAAGTAAAAGAGAAAGTGGACAGCATGATCAGCTCACATACAGGATCCATCTAGCCAGACAATTGATCGCTGGCTTCTCATCCCAAAAAAGGCGTGGACGAAAACCTGTCTTTCTGGCAAAAAAGGGTAAAGTACCTGAAGAATTTCGTCATGTGGCTGTAGAGGAGCATCAACCCATTTTGGGAGAAACCTACTGGACGTGCCGTCATTGTAGTACCAACGCTGCGGAAAAGAGCACTCGCTGTGTTTGTACATATTGTCAAATACCACTTTGCATAGACCCATGTTTCAGAAACTTTCGCGGCAAGTAATTGTGAACAATCGTTGTAACAAGAGAAGTAAATTTATCAAATAAATATGACCTGTATTGAAAAAGTTGTTTTTGTCATTTAACTCCAAGGAAGGGCAGTGGGAAGAATACTTCCCACCTTGTTGTGTGACCTTATTTTCACATTTGGAGCAAATTTGATATTCTGTATGATAAATATACACTCCTGGAAATGGAAAAAAGAACACATTGACACCGGTGTGTCAGACCCACCATACTTGCTCCGGACACTGCGAGAGGGCTGTACAAGCAATGATCACACGCACGGCACAGCGGACACACCAGGAGCCGCGGTGTTGGCCGTCGAATGGCGCTAGCTGCGCAGCATTTGTGCACCGCCGCCGTCAGTGTCAGCCAGTTTGCCTTGGCATACGGAGCTCCATCGCAGTCTTTAACACTGGTAGCATGCCGCGACAGCGTGGACGTGAACCGTATGTGCAGTTGACGGACTTTGAGCGAGGGCGTATAGTGGGCATGCGGGAGGCCGGGTGGACGTACCGCCGAATTGCTCAACACGTGGGGCGTGAGGTCTCCACAGTACATCGATGTTGTCGCCAGTGGTCGGCGGAAGGTGCACGTGCCCGTCGACCTGGGACCGGACCGCAGCGACGCACGGATGCACGCCAAGACCGTAGGATCCTACGCAGTGCCGTAGGGGACCGCACCGCCACTTCCCAGCAAATTAGGGACACTGTTGCTCCTGGGGTATCGGCGAGGACCATTCGCAACCGTCTCCATGAAGCTGGGCTACGGTCCCGCACACCGTTAGGCCGTCTTCCGCTCACGCCCCAACATCGTGCAGCCCGCCTCCAGTGGTGTCGCGACAGGCGTGAATGGAGGGACGAATGGAGACGTGTCGTCTTCAGCGATGAGAGTCGCTTCTGCCTTGGTGCCAATGATGGTCGTATGCGTGTTTGGCGCCGTGCAGGTGAGCGCCACAATCAGGACTGCATACGACCGAGGCACACAGGGCCAACACCCGGCATCATGGTGTGGGGAGCGATCTCCTACACTGGCCGTACACCACTGGTGATCGTCGAGGTGACACTGAATAGTGCACGGTACATCCAAACCGTCATCGAACCCATCGTTCTACCATTCCTAGACCGGCAAGGGAGCTTGCTGTTCCAACAGGACAATGCACGTCCGCATGTATCCCGTGCCACCCAACGTGCTCTAGAAGGTGTAAGTGAACTACCCTGGCCAGCAAGATCTCCGGATCTGTCCCCCATTGAGCATGTTTGGGACTGGATGAAGCGTCGTCTCACGCGGTCTGCACGTCCAGCACGAATGCTGGTCCAAATGAGGCGCCAGGTGGAAATGGCATGGCAAGCCGTTCCACAGGACTACATCCAGCATCTCTACGATCGTCTCCATGGGAGAATAGCAGCCTGCATTGCTGCGAAAGGTGGATATACACTGTACTAGTGCCGACATTGTGCATGCTCTGTTGCCTGTGTCTATGTGCCTGTGGTTCTGTCAGTGTGATCATGTGATGTATCTGACCCCAGGAATGTGTCAATAAAGTTTCCCCTTCCTGGGATAATGAATTCACGGTGTTCTTATTTCAATTTCCAGGAGTGTACCTATCTGTTAACTACTATCTGCTCTCCATTCATTAAAGAAAACTGCTCAATAATTTTGCCCACGAAAGTGTTAACGAAGTTTTACTGTATTTATTTTTTTAGTTTGTCAAGAGCTACTCTTTCACTCCCTGCTCCCCCTGAATCTAAGGCCATACACGTCGCCCGGAACGCAGGTGGTGGGGAACTCTTTCTCCGAGCGGTGTGTGTGGCTGCGCTGACTCGCCAGCACAGCGGGCGGAGGTGGGGCCCCGCACTGCCCAGCTGGCTTTGAGACGGCGCTGCCGCAATTTCAATCCGCCGGGTGGGCCGCTGCGCCACTGTGTGGCAGGCAGGCGGGAGGCGGTCATTAGGAGCCGGCAGCGGCCGCCGCTGTGGCTCTATGGCTGCGGCCGTGCCGCCACTTCCGCGCCCCCATGCATTATGGATGCGGCCGCGGCGCTCCGCACTCACCTGAAACACACAGAGCGGAGTGGCGGTCAGCGCACTACAGCCAAACCGCGCGCCCGCTGCTACTACTGTAACACAACTTATTCACTACACCCAACATCAAAATAAGGCAGACTGAAAAGTTCCGGGAGGTAACACATACAGTGGCGTAATCATAACATGTAAGCTTTCACGGCCGGCGTCTTCATTAATTAAAACTTCCTGGCTGAATTGCCGTGGTCCATATACAAAACTTCTTCTCCTTCCTGACGTTTCGTTGGCTAATGCGGGCAACATCTTCTGAAGTGAGCCGGCGACTGGCTACTAGGCGCTGGTGGTCCCGCTTACACAGGGTGTTACAAAAAGGTACGGCCAAACTTTCAGGAAACATTCCTCACACACAAATAAAGAAAAGATGTTATGTGGACATGTGACCGGAAACACTTAATTTCCATGTTAGAGCTCATTTTACTTTCGTCAGTATGTACTGTACTTCCTCGATTCACCGCCAGTTGGCCCAATTGAAGGAAGGTAATGTTGACTTCGGTGCTTGTGTTGACATGCGACTCATTGCGCTACAGTACTAGCATCAAGCACATCAGTAAGTGGCATCAACAGGTTAGTGTTCATGACGGACGTGGTTTTGCAGTCAGTGCAATGTTTACAAATGCGGAATTGGCAGATGCCCATTTGATGTATGGATTAGCACGGGGCAATAGCCGTGACGCGGTACGTTTGTATTGAGACAGATTTCCAGAACGAAGGTGTCCCGACAGGAAGACGTTCGAAGCAACTGATCGGCGTCTTAGGGAGCACGGAACATTCCAGCCTATGACTCGCGACTGGAGAAGACCTAGAACGACGAGGACACCTGCAATGGACGAGGCAATTCTTCGTGCAGTTGACGATAACCCTAAATGGCTCAAATGGCTCTGAGCACTATGGGACTCAACTGCTGTGGTCATAAGTCCCCTAGAACTTAGAACTACTTAAACCTAACTAACCTAAGGACAGCACACAACACCCAGCCATCACGAGGCAGAGAAAATCCCTGGCCCCGCCGGGAATCGAACCCGGGAACCCGGACGTGGGAAGCGAGAACGCTACCGCACGACCACGAGATGCGGGCGACGATAACCCTAATGTCAGCGTCAGAGAAGTTGCTGCTGTACAAGGTAACGTTGACCACGTCACTGTATGGAGAGTGCTACGGGAGAACCAGTTGTTTCCGTACCATGTACAGAGTGTGCAGGCACCATCAGCAGCTGATTGACCTCCACGGGTACACTTCTGCGAATGGTTCATCCAACAATGTGTCAATCCTCATTTCAGTGCAAATGTTCTCTTTACGGATGAGGCTTCATTCCAACGTGATCAAATTGTAAATTTTCACAATCAACATGTGTGGGCTGACGAGAATGCGCACGCAATTGTGCAATCATGTCATCAGCGCAGATTTTCTGTGAACGTTTTTGCAGGCATTGTTGGTGATGTCTTGATTGGGCCCCATGTTCTTCCGCATACGCTCAATGGAGCACGTTATCATGATTTCATACGGGATACTCTACCTGTGCTGCTAAAACATGTGCCTTTACAAGTACGACACAACATGTGGTTCATGCACGATGGTCCCTGCACATTTCAGTCGAAGTGTTCGTACGCTTCTCAACAACAGATTCGGTGACCGATGGATTGGTAGAGGCGGACCATTTCCATGGCCTCCGCGCTCTCCTGACCTCAACCCTCTTGACTTTCATTTATGGGGGCATCTGAAAGCTCTTGTGTACGCAACGCCGGTACCAAATGTAGAGACTCTTCGTGCTCGTATTGTGGGCGGCTGTGATACAATACGCTATTCTCCAGGGCTGCATCAGCGCATCAGAGATTCCATGCGACGGAGGGTGGATGCATGTATCCTCGCTAACGGAGGACATTTTGAACAGTTCCTGTAACAAAGTGTTTGAAGTCACGCTGGTACGTTCTGTTGCTGTGTGTTTCCATTCCATGATTAATGTGATTTGAAGAGAAGTAATAAAATGAGCTATAACATGGAAAGTAAGCGTTTCCGGACACATATCCACGTAACATATTTTCTTTCTTTGTGTGTGAGGAATGTTTCCTGAAAGTTTGGCCGTACCTTTTTGTAACACCCTGAGTAGAGCGCTTAGATGGCGCCATCACTCGTCACGTGCTTTCGACTTTAAAACTATCTCTGGCTAGTGCCATCTCTCTCGATTACAGGTAATCGATTGTCACTTCGTTGGTATAAAGTTGACCGCCATATCTTGTCTAGTTTTAATCCTTCTTATTTCCTATTAAAATTATTTCCGTGCTTATAGATCTCTATAGCTTCTCTATACATGCGAGCATAATAATGTGAGGTCCTAGCTATCACGTTTTCCTCACTAAATTTTATTTCGTGATCACCGTCATTGGAAATGTGTTCCGCTACAGCTGATTTGTCAATCTGTCCCAATCTACAGTTCCTTTTGTGTTACGTTAGGCGGGTATTAACACTCCTTTTAGTTGTTCCAATATAAACCATGCCACAGCTACACGGAATTTTATACACACCTGGGGTAGCTAAGGGGTGCCGTGCGTCTTTCACGAAAGTTTAAGATCGGTGAAAGTCGCACGACACCCGTTGAAGGTGAAAGGATATCAATGATAGGATTCGCTGATGACATTGCTATCCTGAGTGGAAGTGAAGAAGAATTACATGATCTGCTGAACGGAATGAGCAGTCTAATGAGTACACAGTATGGATTAAGAGTAAATCGAAGAAACAACAGAGTAACGACAAGTAGCAGAAATGAGAACAGCAAGAAACTAAACATCAGGATTGATGGTGACGAAGTATATGAAGTTAAGGATATCTACTACCTGGACAGCAAAATAACCAATGACGGACGAAGCATGGAGGACATCAAAAGCACTGGCAAAGAAAAGTCTACTCGTATCAAACATCGGCCTCAATTCGAGGAAGAAATTTTTTACTTAGAATGTATGTTTTGGAGGACAGCATTGTGCGGTAGTGAAACATGGACTGTGGGAAGAGTGAAACAGAAGAGAATCGAAGCAATTGAGATGTGGTGCTACAGACGAATCTTGAAAATTAGGTGGACTGGTATGGTAAGGAATGAGGAGGTTCTGAACAGAATCTGAGAGGAAAAGGAATATGTGGGAAACACTGACAAGGAGGAGGGAGAGGATGATAGGACATCTGTTAAGACATCAGGGAATAATTTCCAAGGTACTAGAGGGAGCTGTAGAAGGCAAAATCTGTACAGGAAGGCAGAGATTGGAATACTTCCAGCAAATAATTGAGAACTTAGGTTGCAAATGCTACTCTGAGTTGAAGAGGTTGGCATATGAAAGAATTTCGTGGCGAGCCACATCAGACCTGTCAGAAGTCTGATGACCCCCCCCCCCTGCCCCCCCCTGCCCACCCTGCCCCAATTCCCCCCCCCCCAAAAAAAAAAAAACATTGCAAGATCGCAGGTTAACGTTGAGTGAGAGATAAGCCATTGCAGATGTGAAATGCTGGAACATTAACAACCGGTGTAACTGCCAGACTGTCGAATTCAACAATGCTAACGTGCATATATTGTGTCGTACAGGTGTCGGGTGTCTGTTAGTGGCCTGGAGTTCCATGCCTGTCGCACTTGCTCGCCCAATAGGTCAATATGGTGGATGACGCTGGAGTTTTCGTCCGATGATGTGCCATACGTGCACCATTTCAGACTGATCTGGTGACCGAGCAGGCCAAGGCCACATGTCGACACTCTGTACAGCATTTTGGGTTACAACGGTGGTATGTGGGAGAGCGTTATCCTGTTGGAAAACACCCCCTGGCATGCTGTTCATATATGGCAGCACGACAGGTCGAATCACCAGGCTGACGTACGAATTTACAGCATTTTGGGTTACAACGGTGGTATGTGGGCGAGCGTTATCCTGTTGGAAAACACCCCCTGGCATGCTGTTCATGTATGGCAGCACGACAGGTCGAATCACCAGGCTGACGTACGAATTTGTCGTAAGGGTGCGTGGGATAACCAAGAGAGCGCTCCTGCTGTCATATGAAATAGCACCCAATAACTCCAAAGTGTCTACACGCAGACAAGCTGGTTGCAGGTCCACAACTCGCCTCCTTCAAACCAACACACTGTCATCATTGGCACTGGGTCAGAATCAGCGTTCATCAGAAAAATAAAACAACAGACCTCCGTCCTGCCCTCCAATGAGGTCTCGCTTGACACCACTGGAGTCGTAAACGGCGGTCTACATCTACGTCTACTTGATTACTCTGCCTTTCACAATAAAGTACCCGGCAGAGGGTTCAATGAAACACCTTCAAGCTGTCTCTCTACCTTTCCACTCTCGAACTGCGCGGGAAAAACGAGCACTTAAATTTTTCTATGCGAGCCCTGCTTTCTCTCATTTTATCGTGATGGTCATGTCTCCCTACGTAGGGTGGGTGCCAGCAGAATGTTTTCGCAAACGGAGGAGAAAAAGCTACACGCCGTCTGGCTCGGAGCTGTTCTCAAAGTAATCGATTAGTATTAGTTCGTTGTGTTACCATGACCGCAACTGCTGCTCAGATTGCTGCTGCAGATACAGTACGATGCACCGGAGCCATACGGCGAACGCGATGGTCTTCCTCTCGGTAGTGCCCTGCCGCCGTACGGAGTCCGGCCTTCTTGCGACCGTATGTTCCCGTGGGCACCGCTGCCAGCAATCACGTACAATTACATTCCTGCCAAACCTTTGTACAATCTCGCAGAAAGAACATCCAGCTTCTCGTAGCCCTATTACACGATCTCATTCAGTGAGGTGTTGATAATGGGGTTCAAAAATGTGTGTGAAATCTTATGGGACTTATTAAGTCCCTATGGTTACACACTACTGAACCTAAATTATCCTAAGGACAAACACAAACACCCATGCCCGAGGGAGGACTCGAACCTCCTCCGGGACCAGCCGCACAAACCGTGACTGCAGCGCCTTAGCCCGCTCGGCTAATCCCGCGCGGCGATAATGGGGCCTTTGTCGCCTTAGAGGTATTCTTGATTAACAACAACTCACCACGTCCGATCTCAAAGGTAACTAACGCTCACGATTTTTTTTTTCCCTCTTGGTATGGAGAATGTTTCCAGTTATTTGCATCAAATCACAAGGACTGATAGAGCGTGGATAAGAACTTTTTCCAAATACGTATAAAAGTTGATTCCTTGATCATGTTAGAAACTTTCAGGGATGATGCAGAAGGCTTAATTTATCAATGTGAAGTAAGGAACCCTGGTCCAGAAACGACCGGGACGAAATTTATAAGCGAATATCGTTGTGGTACCTCTGATAGCGGAACACATGTACCGATACGGTTATTTTAAAAATTTTTGGGTAAGCAACTTTCAGGGCTGGTAGAACGAATCAAAATAAGAAAAACATGTTTAATAAACATCGACTCTAAAATGCATACTTTAAAGGTTATGAACACTCCTTAATCTTCCATACTGAGAAACAAATCTCTTCTACTGCAAAAGCACTCCGTCTTCAGGCCACAAGTGGCCCATCGGGACGATCCGACCGCCGTGTCATCCTCAGATGAGGATGCGGATAGGAAGGGCGTGTGGTCAGCACACCGCTCTCCCGGTCATTATGATGGTTTTCTTTGACCGGAGCCGCTACTATTCGGTCGAGTAGCTCCTCAATTGGCATCACGAGGCTGAGTGCACCCCGAAAAATGGCAACAGCCTACGGCGGCTGGATGGTCACCCATCCAAGTGCCGGCCACGCCCGACACTGCTTAACTTCGGTGATCTCACGGGAACCGGTGTACCCACTGCGGCAGGGCCGTTGCCTCTGCTACTGCAAGCGCTTTCCTTTTTGTTTTGGGAGGAGGTAGCAGTAAGGACCAAACCAAGCAAAAGTTGTCAAGTAAATACGATTTCTGAAATCACCATCTTAAGAGCTATGAACACTTGTTCACTAGAAGAGATGTACTTCACAGCAGCGAAGAGGAACAAGTGTTCACGGCTCTGAAGGTGTGCATTCTAGAGACCCTCTTTGCTGAATTTTTTTCTTGTTTTGGTCCATACCATCACCTTGAAAAATACGGAAAGTAAAGATCCCCATCCGAGATGAACACGTACTCATAGCTCTTAATGAATGCATTTCAGAGCCCATGTTTACTAGATTTTTTTATTATTTTGGTCCATACTACCACCTCTGGAAGTACCCTACAATCGGCGCGACAACAGTACCGTTATATGTATACCACTAACAGAATTTCGCTTCTAACTTTCGACTCAGTCGTCTTCATCCCTCAAATTGATACATTTACTCTTCTCCGTTATCCCTCAAAGTTTATATCATTACCATGGAATCACCCAGCATATGAGGTTATCTACCTTGGTCAACAGCAGACAATATGGTACATTCTACTTGTTCACCTGCATGTATTATTTACACAGTACCACGAGTGTATAAGAGCGAGATGTTTATTGATAGTGTTTTTTTCCTAGAACTGTGCCAGTTCTCTTTTTTCAGAAATGTCGTAATATAGCAGATTAATATATGCTCTACGACTTAGTAATAGACGGATATTGCTTTGATATTTTACGATTCCACTCTTTAACACTTCCTGTAAACAAAAGCGTCGTGCTCTAGTTCCCAGTTTCGATTAAAATGAACCAGGAAATGGGATAATATTCAATGTAAAATCTAATAGAACGTTGCCGTGTATAATTAAACAACTCATTGGACTCGCAGGTTTTACAGTTCTGTGACTCGCATTTCCGTGAAATAGCTACCAAGGTACACTTCCTACAACAACTCAATTATCAAATTAATTACTCCACAACTCCCCGACTTCCAGTCTCAATTCCGCACTGAAATATTCACTTTGTGCCTTTTGGAATTTGCCGATACTTCCGTTCTCATTAGTCACCAGAACTAGGTTCCTCGTAGCGATACACAATGTCCACTGGCCGTGTTTTCGAGATCGGATTACTGCCGCGGGCTGAAACCGATAGTGCAAAAGTAATAGAAACTGCAACGTAAACTTTAGGGTTTCGTTCCGTCATTTGCTAAAAACAGAATCCTTGTTCGGCCTTTCGTAAAGAGCTCTAGTTTTCAGGAACGGACAGAGGTATCAATTTGAAATTTACGGTAGATACTTGGCTGTACAAATTTATTAAGCTTCTAAGTCACTGCAGTCAAAAGATACCGCCCTTTTGATACTCGCAAACTCATTGATCAAAACACATAGGTGAACTACGAGAGTCGTTTTTAAAGTAAGAACCGATTTGTAATGGAGTACGAGAAACTTTTTTTTATGAACGTAAATTGTGTCACAGACTAAAATATGCACCTTTTTTTTCACTTTTAAACATGAACTTTTAAACATGTGTCAAATCGTAGCACCAGCTTTTGGATCTCAGCATCAAAGAAATCTGCCACCTGACCGTCAAACAAGTTAGTAACAGTTTTTTTTTAAACATGTCATCATTTTCCAAGCTCTTTCCACGAAGAAATTTCTTCAGTTTTGGAAACAGATGAAAGTCTGATGATGCTAAGTCAGGGCTGTGTGGTCGATGATCTAGTAATTTCCGATGAAACTTGTCCAGTTGCGCCTGTGCTCTTGCCGCAACTGAAGCCGAGCATTGTTGTGAAGCAAACCGACGCCTCTAGGTATTCATTGTCATTCCTTTTGCCAAAAAGTCTAACAGAGGAATCATGTCTTTCCAGTACCAAAAAACCGTGGCCATAGTTTTCCATGTTGAAGGTTCTTGTCTGAATTTTCGTGGTTTCGTCGGGGCGTTTTAATGATGCCACTCACTGGATTGACGTTTATTCTCTGGAGTGTAGTGCGCAATCCACGTTTCATCGCTGGACACAATGTGACTCAGGAACTGCTCACCATCCTTGTGACAGCGCTCCAAACGGACGAAGAATGCGCTATTGGCTTTTTTGTGTTCTCTCTCAACATTTACGGCAACCATCTCGCCCACATTATTTTTGTACTGAAGTTTCTCAGTAACAATGTGATAAACTACAGATCTTGAGACTTGTGGAAATTTCTGATGCAGCTCGTTAACAGTGAAGCGCTTGTTTCGGCGAACTGCCTCATCAACTTTTTGTGCCAAGTCTTCACTTATGACAGTAGGACGTCCAGATCGTTCTTCATCATGAACATCTGTCCTTCCTTCATTAAACGGCCTACACCACATACGCATATTTTCATCGTTCGTTACACCTGCACCGTGAACTTCAACAAACTGCCGGAGAATTTCAGCAGGACGAACTTGTTTTGCATTTAAGAACAGAATAACCGAGTGCACTACACAATTGGTGGGATTACTGACTGACATGACCACAAACGAAGCAGCATAACAGTACATCCAACACTGACAGAGACGTGAAATGTATTGGTTACCAAATAACCCTGTGACGAAACGCGCCGCTCTTCTTTGGATCTTCTCTATCTCCTCCGTCAACCCGATCTGGTACGGATCCCACACTGATGAGAAATACTCAAGTGAATGAACGTCACGTTACACGATGCGCGGACGCGATGCGCTATCGATTCTTACTCGAAAAAATAAACCTCGTGCCTATAAACAGTCGGGCCAGGTGATCTAGCGATAAACCGCGTGCCTGGAAACGGAGTTGTCGGGTGATCGAATCTCTGTTGCCCACTGATTTTTCAGTCTTAGTTTCAACCCGGCATTCGACTCTCAGCGATGTCAGTTCAAATGGTTCAAATGGTGCTGAGCACTATGGGACTTAACATCTGAGGTCATCAGTCCCCTAGAACTTAGAACTACTTAAACCTAACTAACCTAAGGACATTACACACATCCATGCCCGAGGCAGGATTCGAACCTGTGACTGTAGTGGTCGTGCAGTTCCAGACTGAAGCGCCTAGAACCGCTCGGCCATTCCGGCCGGCTCGATGTCAGTAGTCGCTGGTAATAACACGTGGTTTGGACTCCACGTTAAAGTGCAGGTCCCGTATCCCCGCTACGATAACTGTGGTAGGTAAGGGACAAGCAAGTGCCCAAAGAGGCGTCCAATAGAAAGATTTGCGCCAGGCCTCTGGGCCGCACCACATTATTATTACTATTATTATTATTACCTACGAACATAAATAAGTTTGTACGGAAAGTTCAGAGCACGAGTCCTATTCACACTTGCATCCTTTCTTCTATAATTATTGTACACATTCGTAATCCAGCCACAATATTAGACCCTGTTAAAGTAACGGAACTTTATGAAGTCTAATATGTGAAGGAAGAAATTGTTCCCATATATTTGATCACTGTATTGCCTACAAAAATTCTTTAGGATAATGTCGCCCTATGTTCAGTTCATACCCTAGGGCTGTTATTAATATGTTGATATATCGATGCACCGATACTGCTATATATATATATATATATATATATATATATATATGAAATGTCATTTACACCGATACATCGATATTGAAATAGCAACTTGAATGCAGATATTTTAATTTTATATTTTTCTTTTCGCAATATTCGGTAAATATTTGAAACTGTCCTTTTGAAATTGCAGAAGAACGTAATTTTACTTTCACTGTGTGAAGGAGTGTTGCTACTTTTTGAGCTTTCATCATGCCCAATCTTACCCATTGACTGTGTGAAGCAAGTATAGGCGGCACAAAGAAGAAGTCCGATTATACGGGGGAGGGGGAGGGGGGCGTTGAATGGAGTAATGGCGCGCTAGTTACGTTAAAATTTGTTTCTTAACGTAACTAGCGCGCTAGTGTACCATTTCTTCACAAAATTTGCTGAAGGAGACGAACAAAAATTTAAATGGCAAGACTGGTCTTTGCTGTTTTGTTGTGGGCGGAGACATGTGGGGGGGGGGGGGGGGGAATGCTGACGTAATCAGCGCTCGGCGCTACTAACAGAAACTGCAACGATTAATTTCTCTACGCAGTTTTGACACTACAATTGTTAGTTCGGTGGCGTTTGCAGAAATGAAAAAAAGGGGAAGTTGACGTGAAATGGTTCAAATGGCTCTGAGCAGTATGGGACTTAACATCTGAGGTCATCAGTCCCCTATAACTTAGAACTACGTAAACCTAACTAACCTATCACACACATCCACGCCCGAGGCAGGATTCGAACCTGCGACCGTAGTGGTCGCGCGGTTCCAGACTGTAGCGCCTAGAACCGCTCGGCCACTCCGGCCGGCTGACGTGACAAATCATATATGTGATGAAATCAGACGACGGACCCATCGGGCACCTTCTATTGTGCTCCTTAAATGCAATTACCATTGTTAACAAAGTAGTTATCACCAAGCGTGAACGTGAATTATTTTCCTTTTAGTTCTTGCTCTAAGGGGGATAAGCAGGTTGCTAGCTTATTGAAGTGCAGCATATCTAATAATAAATCTATACTTAAATATACGGCTCTAAAACCAGCAGTATATTTACAATGTGCAGCCAATATGTTTATAGGCACGTACACTGTGTGATCAAAAGTATCCGGATACCTGGCTGAAAATGACTTACAAGTTCGTGGCGCCCTCCATCGGTAATGCTGGAATTCAGTATGGTGTTGGCCCACCCTTAGCCTTGATGACACCTTCCACTCTCGCAATCATACGCTCAGTCAGGTGCTGGAAGGTTTCTTGGGGACTGGCAGCCCATTCTTCACGGAGTGCTGCACTGAGGAGAGATACCAATGTCGGTCGGTGAGGCCTGGCACGAAGTCGGCGTTCCAAAACGTCCTAAAGGTGTGCTGTAGGATTCAGGTCAGGACTCTGTGCAGGCCAGTCCATTACAGGAATGGCCGTGCATTATGAACAGATGCTCGATCGTGCTGAAGGATGCAGTCGCCATCCCCGAATTGCTCTCCAACAGTGGGAGCCAAGATGGTGCTTAAAACATCAATGTAGGCCTGTACTTTGATAGTGCCACCCAAAACAACAAGGGGTACAAGCCCCCTCCTTGAAACACATGACCACACCATAACAACACCGCCTCCGAATTTTACTGTTGGCACTACACACGCTGACAGATGACGTTCACCAGGCATTCGCTATACTCACACCCTGCCATCGGATCGCCATATTGCGTACCATGATTCGTCACTCCAAACAACATTTTACTCTGTTCAATCGTCCAATGTTTAAGCTCCTTACACCAAGCGAGGCGTCGTTTGGCATTTACCGGCGTTATGTATGGCTTATGAGAAGCCACTCGCCTCCTGCCTAACTGTCATAGTACTTGCAGTCCATCTTGATGCAGTTTGGAATTCCTGTATGATGGTATGGATAGATGTCTGCCTATTACACATGACGACCCTCTTCAACTGTCGGCGGTCTCTTGTCAGTCAACAGACGAGGTTGGCCTGTGCGCTTTTGTGCTGTACGTGTCCCTTCACGTTTCCACTTCACTGTCACATCGAAAACAGTGGATCTGTGGATGTTTAGCAGTTTGAAATCTCGCGTACAGACGTATGACAGAAGTGACACCCAGTCACCTGACCACGTTCGAAGTTCATGAGTTCCACGGAGCGCGCATTCTGCTCTCTCACGATGTCTAATGACTACTGAGATTGCTGATGTGGAGTACCTGGCAGTAGGTGGCAGCACAATGCACCTAGCATGAAAAAAGTGTGTTTTTGGGGGTGTCCGGATACTTTTGATAACATAGTGTACGTTCATAGGTTTTTCGACGATATATCATAAAATCGTTGCTTTTTTCGATATAATTAGAGCAGATAACGATAATTTCTGCAGTATCGACATATCAGATTCCCGATATTTTTAAAACAGTCGACAGTCCTAGTTCAAATACGTTCTCAGCTTCGTCACTGCAGGGTAAATTGTGAATGACTGATGTAATGTATGTAATATATTTCATAAAATAGTTTAAGAGCTATTATAAGTGTATAGAAAGGGAGAACATTATAAATGTTTGAAATTGTAAGAACAGTTCTTCGAAATGCGTAGTGAGTAATTAAAGGATATTTTGCACGAATTGTATGAAAAAATGGACTAGAAATATCGGAAGTAAAAGTAAGAGACAATAAATAAGGTAGAGTACATGACACAACCAAGAACACCTACAGTTAAAAAATTGATAAGGCATTGTCTAGAGATCCCATCAGGTTATAATAGCTTTCAGCATCTTCATGTAATCAACTGCGAATGTAAGACGAAAGTTCTAAATGTTTAAATGAAGTGATATCAGCAGGTAGCATTTGCTTCTTTTTTGTATGATGTTCAATGCGTTCCATGCTGCATTACAATAATGTACTGTATATTTGAGTACCTACATGCGCGCTTAGCGCGTTATTGATGCAAATGCTTTCTATTCGGCCACAGTAACCAAAAATCGAACATAAGCGCGCGCGCGCACACACACACACACACACACACACACACACACACACACACACACACACACAGCCTCATGTATCTTAATGCACATAAAATTCACGTTAGTTCTGCAACATTCGAGTATAGTACTGGAAATCAGTTACACAAACACTAATATACTGTCCAGCCTACATATAAAAATGGAACAACATTAATAATGAAGGCACAGAATCAGATCGAGAGGTTCTGCATTTACGAGCAGTGCCACGTTTATTTATTATTATTATTTTTGTATCATAGTCCACTTTCTTGATGAAAACAATAGACCGTTACAGTAGAATTGCATGTATTTGAATTTTCATAATGGTTTTTCCCTAACGTTTTTCTAGTTTCGACAGTACGACAATGACTCGATAGGCAAAGAAGAATAAAGATGGTCTGCAGTTCTTTTGGTAAACTAGGGTAGCAGAGGTAAATTACCGGGAGCGAAACGTTATTCACATCTTGCACAGAACCCAGACTGCAGTTTCAGAGTCGAAGGACACGAAATAAAGAGTGCGAGAGGGCTATAGTCTCTCCCCGAAGTTATTCAGTCAGTATATTCAGCGAGCGCTATGGGGAACCAAGAAGGATTTGGGAAAGGGAATTGAAGATCAAGGAGAAAAAAATAAATGTTTTGAGTTTTGCCGATGAGTCTCTAATTTCGTCACCTGGCAAGGAAGAACTTGGAAGAGCAGCTGACCGGAATGGATAATGTCTTGAAATCAGGTGATAAAATGAACATCAAAAACGTAAAACTAGGATAATGAAACATAGTTGAGCTAAATCGGGTGGCGCTGACAGAATGGGATTAGAAAGTAACACTCTGTAAGTAGTGGAAGAGTTGTCACCTGCAATGCAAAAAAACTTACGATGGTGCAGGGAGAGAAGATATAGAATGCAAATTGGCAATGACAAGAAAAGCCTTTCTCAGAAAGAGGTATTTATTAACATCTAATACAAACTTAAGTGTAAACAAGTCTTCTCTGGAGGCATTTGTCTGGTGTGTATCCTTGTTGAGAAGTGAAATGCAGACGTTAAGTAGTTCGGACAAGAGCCGAAGACTTTGAAATATGATGTTCCCAGAAAATGCTAAAGATGTGGTGGAGAGATTGAATTACTAATGAGGAGATAATGAATCTAACTGTGGAAAAAGTAATTTATGGCAAAACATGACTAAAAGAAGAAATCCGAATGCGTGTAGGTTGCACTACAGGGATGAAGAGGCTTGCTTGTTGGGGATAGGTGGGTTGGAGACCTAATTAAACCTGTCTTTAGAGCTAGTTTATTAGTTTCCTGTTCCATGGATCATTTTGCAAGACAGATTGTAGTGATGTGGAACAAGTCATTTTACATTCACGTCGCAAATTAATTTGTACATACGGCTACATTCCGAACATTTCAAAGTTTTTTTCCAAAAAGAAAAAAAGATATACGGATGTTCTACCCACCACCTTTTACACACTACAGTAATAGAAATTCTTCTACGGAGCAGGAGTAGTCAAGGATAAATTTTCTTAGTCTCTTTTGAAATTTTACTTTTCTGTCTCTCAGACATTTCATGTCACTGGGTAAGTAATCAAACATTTTTGGTACAACATTGTACACTCCTTTACGTGCTAAAGATAACCTTAATATGGAGTAATGTATGTCATTTTCCTTCTGGTATTGTAATTATGTACATCGTCGTCCCTTTTGAACTGTAGTGGTAATTTACAAATCTTCATAATAGAATAAATAAGCTGTGAAGCAGTAGTCAGAATGTCCAACTTCTTAAACAGATGCCTACGAGATGATCGTGGGTAATCACCACATATTATTTTCATATAACGTTTTAGCACAATTAAGACTTTCTTTCATAAAGATGACTTACCCCAGAAGATTATTCCATATGACATTACTGAACGAAAATGTGTACTTACTGATTTATCCCTCCCCAAGATTTTCAGTGAGTCTAAGTGAAAATGCGGCTGAACTAGGCTGTTTTAAGAGTTCCAAAATGTGCTTTTTTCTAATTTAAATTCTCATCAGTATGGTCACCTACAGACGTTTTTAAAGTTACCACACTATTTATGATTTCCTCGCCATGTGTTATTCTTATATTGCCATAGTGCCCCTAGATGTGCAGAACTGAATATGTTGTGTTTTTTTTTTTTAAATTGAGGATGAGACTATTCGCAGAAAAACAGTCAATGATACTTTTAAGAACATTGTTTATTATTTCTTCTGTTTCTGTATTTATTAATGGACTAATTACAATACTAGTATCATCTGCAAAAAGGAACTAATTCTGATTTTTGTATATTAGACGAAAGATCGTTACATACATGCGGAACAATAGTGGACCTAAGACTGAACCTTGGGGAAACCCATACGCAATTTCTCCCCATACAGAATTATGTCCAAAAACTATATTGGCTGAATTAGTAGGTACAACTTCCTGTATTATTTTAGTTTGATATGACATTATCCATTGTATGGCTATATCATCAAGCCCATAAAACTTCTGTTTATCTGGGCTAAGGCTGGTAGCAGCACGGTCGAACACTTTACATAGATCGCAGACAATAGCAACCGGTGCTATTTTATTAGTTAACGCTTGTAAAATCTGGTGAGTGAGCATGTAAATAGGATCCTCAGTAGAGCAATTCTCCTGAATTCCAAACTTTGGTTTGTTAAGGTTATTATGGATACTAAGGTGAGATACCATTCTAGAATACATCACCCTCCAAAAATTTTGGAAAATCGTTCAACAACTAGTTATTGCCCTCTTTTATTACCTTATAAGGTGCACATGCCGTGCAATGGTGTACTTACAGTTCTCTTGGGCGTCACTCGGCTTAATCGTAGCACCTGGACAACAAAACATTGAATGATTTTTAAATGGATGTCAGGTACGTTCGTTCAGATACGTTCGTTCAGGTACGTTCGTTTACTTGAGCTATCTGATCGTTGCTCATCTCACGAAGGAACGCATACTCCTGCGAAATAATTTCAAATTACCATTGGCATGGGTGCCCGCAACTTGTCTGGCTTACACGTGACTGCAGAGAACAAGTTTCGTACTGTAAAGAGAGACAGCGACGGCGTATCAGGTGGGGACCGGTTCGGAGCAGGCATCCAGAAGCTCTGCCCCCCTGGCTATCTGGTTACAACACGTGCGTCATCGCTTGCAAGACAAGTGCTGGTCGTGTTCTCTCCGGCTGGAAGACAGACTTAAGTACCCCTGTGCGACGCAGAGCAAACTTTGCTTTGCCCGTGTACCGACAGCCAGACAAATGTGTGCAAATAAAAACTGACTGGTGCTTGAGAGGGAAATGCCATTATGAGTCATTGGCGCCGCGAGGTGCATGCAACAGACTGACAGGTGTAAGTGCCTACTCATCTACAGAGCGAGGGGCCGCAATGTTGAGGATGAAGGCCGGTGGTTGAGCTTCCTGACGACTGTGTTTAGCTTTACCATGTTTTCCCTAGGTTGTTTCTGGCATTTGACAGGATGATTGCTTGAGAAGACCACGGGTGCTTCGTTGCCCATTATTATCTAGGACTCCGTCCGTCATTCTCTTTAACAATGCCGACGATCGCCAGAGATCTTCATAAATTAGAGCACTGCCAAATGCAGATGATGTTCTACTGGCTGCTGCATACAAGAACGACTTTCAACTAAATGTTCAAGCATGCAAGAACCGCGTGAATAATCCAAACTACAATTAAATACACTGGTGTGCAAAACGTAAGGACACAAGTAACTTTCGCTGTCATTGACAACTAATATACACTTACCAGATGGCAGTTATAAGAGTCGAGGGACATGAAAGGGAAGCAGTGGTTGGGAAGGGAGTAAGACAGGGTTGTAACCTCTCCCCGACTTTATTCAATCTGTATATTGAGCAAGCAGTAAAGGAAACAAAAGAAATATTCGGAGTAGGTATCAAAATCCATGGAGAAGAAATAAAAACTTTGAGGTTCGCCGATGACATTGTAATTCTGTCAGAGACAGCAAAGGACTTGGAAGAGCAGTTGAACGGAATGGACAGTGTCTTGAAAGAAGGATGTAAGATGAACATCAACAAAAGCAAAACGAGGATAATGGAATGTAGTCGAGTTAACTCGTGTGATGCTGAGGGAATTATATTAGGGAATGAGACACTTAAAGTGGTAAAGGAGTTTTGCTATTTGGGCAGCAAAATAACTGATGATGCTCTAAGTAGAGAGGATGTAAAATGTAGACTGGCAATGGCAAGGAAAGCGTTTCTGAAGAAGAGAAATTTGTTAACATCAGGTACAGATGTAAGTGTCAGGAAGTCGTTTCTGAAAGTATTTGTATGGAGTGTAGCCATGTATGGAAGTGAAACATGGGCGATAAATAGTTTGGACAAGAAGAGAATAGAAGCTTTCGAAATGTGGTGCTACAGAAGAATGCTGAAGATTAAATGGGTAGATCACATAACTAATCAGGAGGTATTGAATACAATTGGGGAGAAGAGGAGTTTGTGGCACAACTTGACTAGAAGAAGAGATCGGTTGGTAGGACATGTTCTGAGGCATCAAGGGATCACCAATTTAGTATTGGCGGGCAGCGTGGAGGGTAAAAATCGTAGAGGGAGACCAAGAGATGAATACACTAAGCAGATTCAGAAGGATGTAGGTTGCAGTAGGTACTGGGAGATGAAGCAGCTTGCACAGGATAGAGTAGCATGGAGAGCTGCATCAAACCAGTCTCAGGACTGAAGACCACAACAACAATACACTTAAGAGCCAAAAAAACTGGTACACCTGCCATATGTCGTGTGGGAACCCCACAAGCACATAGAAGTGCCGCGACATGAAGTGGCATGGACACCACTAATGTCTGAAGCAGTGCTGAAGGGAACCGACACCATGAATCCTTCAGCACTCTCCATGACTCCGTAAGGGAACGAGGGGCTGCAAATCTTTTATGAACAGCACGTTGCAAGGCATACCAGATATGCTCAATAATGTTCATGTCTGGTAACTTTGGTGGCCAGTGAAAGAGTTTAAACTCATAGGTGTATTCCTGGAGCCACTCTGTAGCACTTCTGGTGTGTGGGGTGTCGCACTGTTCTGCTGGAATTGCCCATGTCCTTTGGAATGCACAATGGACATGAATGGATGCAGGTGATCGGAGAGGATGCTTCCGTACGTGTCACCTGTCAGAGTCGTATGTAGACGTATCAGGGGTCGCATATGACTCCAACTGTACACGCCCCACATCATTACACTGCCTCCACCTGCTTGAGCAGTCCCTTCCTCATACGCAGTGTCCATGGATTCATGAGGTTGTCTCCATACCCATACACCTCCATCCGCTCGATACAACTTGAAACGAGACTCCTCCGACCAGGCAACACGTTTCCAGTCATCAACAGTCCAATTTCGGTGTTGACGGGCCCAGGCGAGGCGTAAAGTTTCGTGTCGTGCAGTCATCATATCGATAATGTTTAGCTGAATGCTTCGCACGATGACACTTGTTGATGACCCAGAACTGAAATCTGCAGCAGTATACGGAAGGGTTGCACTTCTGTCACGATTCTCTTCAGTCGTCGTTGATCGGTCCCGTTCTTTGCAGGATCTTTTTCCGGCTGCAGCGATGTTGGAGATTTGACGTTTTATGGGATTCCTGATATTCACGGTATACTCGCGAAATGGTCGCACGGGAAAATCCCCACTTCATCGCTACCTCGGAGACGCTGCGTCTGTATCACTCGTGCGCCAACTATAACACCACGTTCAAAGTCACTCAGATCTTGATAACTTGCCACTGCAGAAGCAGTGACCGATCTGACAACTGCGACAGGCACTTGTTGTCTTATATAGGCGTGGCCGACCGCAGCGCCGTATTCTGCCTGTTTACAAATCTCTGTATTTGAATACACATGCCTATACAAGTTTCTTTGACGCTTTAGTGTACTTAGATGAAACTTCGACCACACACAGAATGATCTGATGCATTAAGTACCGAAGGCAACTGAAAGAAGTACTCAATGAGACAAACAGAAATTACACTTTTATTCAAAGACGATAATTACAAAGAAGACATCACCATTAACGATTGTCGTCTGTACATTAGAAACAGCATAACATGGTGCTTATTAGGTAACGCATACTGTGTAACATGCTCCCATGCTGCCCACAACTGGTAGAGCGACCCATTCCTCCACTTGCATGGCTGCCAACAGCTAGATGGTCGTTGGTGGAAGAGGACACGCTGAAATACGTTGCGAAGGCACCCACAAGTGCTCGATGCGATTTAAGTCGGCAGAACGGGCAGGCCATTCCATTCGCCGAATATCCTCTCGTTTCAAGAGCACCTACACCTGTTCGAAGCGGTAGCGCAATGTCGTCCATAAAAATGAAGTCAGCGCCAAACGCACCGCCGAAAAGACGCAGATGGGGAAGGAGTACAGCGTCACAATAATGTTGACCGGTGAGTGCTCCGTGCTCAAAGATTAGGAGATCAGTACGCCCACACAACGTTAAGCTTCCAAACAACAAAACACCTGGACTACCAAAACGATCGTGTACGGTAATGTTCCTGAGAGTATTACGTACCCCACACGGCGTGAGGTGAGAAAGCGTCACATATTTCATCTAAATTAAGGGGAGGTTTAATATCTTTTGGTTCAAAAAATTGATTTTTAATTGCATTTTTGGATCCATATAAGTGTTTAGAATCCACTCCTGAAAGGTTTTTTTTCCTAATACGGCACGGAAATGTTTGTTATTCGCGGTTGAACAAAAAATGCACCTGTCTGAAATCGGCCTTTTTCAGGTACCAGTTTTTTTCTTTCGGAGGAAGAGTTATTGTACCGGTGCTTGGGAGGAAACACACAAAATTCAAATGAAAGTTTGAACGCGTGTCTTTGGAAGTTAGCCCCCAAGCATTTGCATTCTGGTGTGAAGACTGTGGAGATTGAGACTTTCCTGGCAGTGAGCAGCTTCAACGAAGGGAATTCAGCAATTCTGAAGACCATGACAACGATGGACGTCACCCTCGGACTCTATTCGACGCAGTTCGCCAAGCATTCGGACGACCACAGATTCAAGCGGCCGAAAACCGCTTGCCTCCGGCCGTACGAGCGGCTCTGGAGCAGCGTAGAATGACCCAGATCGAGCAGAACGCCCTCTATGGGGAAGAGGAAGGACTAGTTTATGGACCCCGAATAGCAGATTCAACGGACGTTGCATAATATTGCATTTATTTGTAGTCAAAACATCAAACGCGTTTTTCTCGAAATGACGTTTTTTCTATCTCGCGGTATGGTAACTTCAAATCTACTGAACCGATTGGCACCATTCTTTGTTTCCGACGAAGCTAACTAAATTATCTAGGAGTTGTACAACTTTTATTCCCATCCATCAACTATAAATATTTTGACTTGACCTTAAAAGTCGAAAAATCGATGAAAAAACCCTATTTTTTCAAATTGCCGCCATTTTGCTTCCTATGGTCCAAATAACTTAAGCGAGGTACAACTGCTAAAGAATCTTATATACTTTGCTAAAGTCAACTCAATTTTGATTTCAGACGAGCCGGCTGACTTGTGACATACCGCGCTTCGAGGTCTACATCGATATTTTGTTTCGTTCCGACGGCACATCCGGCTTTGCTCTTCGACATTTCAGGTCGAAAAAATTCTAGTTTGTAGAGAAAATATCAATAAACATTTTGACAAAATTTGACATTGAGAATTTTTTTCTCGGGATGTGTTATACATATCAAAGAACATGCTTTTTTCGGGACAAGATAGTAAACCTCCCCTTAAGCAGCTTTCCATCGCATTTTCACTACAAAAAATTCATCTCATTTTATTCCTGTGTTGGACACTAATCATTGTCATCTTCGGCAACCAACTCAGATACTCTGTAGATGCACTAGTTTAAAATCTTAAATCCTACAAAAATTTCACAGCCACACCTACTGATCTTCGTACCTGACGATGGTGTAACAGCCGAAAGCCGGTTTATTGTTTTGTACTACTATTACACTACCATCACGTATGTTTTCATTCATAATATATGGTTTATAACTGCGACTGGGCTATTCTACGAGGCGCAGTGCCTGTACTATTACTGAAGAGTACACCGTATCTTGAATCAGTGATAGACTGCATATTATTCAAATTAACTGATGTAGAATAGGTGTAAGTTTTTAGTAGCTTTGTAAATCGTCACGTGAAGCTAAGACAAACATTTATTCCATGCATTAACATATTATGTACAATTGGTTTGTTAGCGGCATGCATAGTCGCGGAACATTTTCAGTGCAGTTTTTGTAAGGAAATAGCACTGCCTATAAGACTTTTCTCTTGAAGTTTTGACTGTGATAGTAAAACAATGCATTCAAGTTATGGTATCCTCAGATGCCTCCACAGGTCAATAGCAGCTACAAGTTAACAATACGTCTCCTGAACTGTACAATATACCGAGGTCTGCACGGAAATGCGACAGTACGGAAATAAACACCGGACGTGGATAAATCACTTCGGAAATGATACCGACTGCCCCTTACCGTTTTAAAAAGGGTACACATCGTTTCGTGAAAAAAGCAGGTAGTTTGATAGAAAAATATCTATTCAGTCTTTCAGCAGTACAAACTGTATAATAGAAATAATTCAGAAGCCAAGATAGCTTAAACACTGTTTATTGGATGACCGGTTTCAACGCATTAAAGGTGCCATCATCGGATCTGTGAGGTATAACATGACAGGTCTGAGGGAGGGCTTACATGAGTTACACTATATACATTACTATTAGTACAGTACGACATACCTGAAAGTAGCTTAACATGTATAAATCATTTGCATATAACGATACATGAGGCAGACCAGCTGATATAAAATCATTGTGCAGAAATAAAAATTAAAAAACAACTGCTCTCATGGTCGTTCTATTCCATCAGGTGTATAAAACCGAAGTGAGTAGATAAAACTATACCCCCCCCCCAAATTCTATAAGTCCCTCCAGATCCTTGAGCATCATGCACTCCGCCTCGCCTTCCGTATACGCCTCCCATCCCCCACGCGGTTCTTCTATGATCTCATTCCTTTCCCCCATCTGCTCCTATTCCTCGAACATATCCGCATCCTCTACACCTCCCGCCGCCTTGAACCCCCTCACCCCCTGGTTGCTCCTCTCCTCTCCCATCCCCACTCCCTGCCACGTCTTCACTGTTGTGTCCCCCTTACCCTCCACCTCTACACCCTACATCTCCTTTCCCAAGGTGGCTTACATCAACTCCCCCTCCCGGATGATGCCCTCTCTCCCTCCATTTATCCCTCCTATCAACTCTGATCCTCACTCCCCCTCCTTTCCTCTGTCCTTTTTCCGGGCTCCCTCTCCCCCCCTTCCATCCTCTTTCTTCCCCACCTCCCCTCTCTTTGCCCCCTTCTCTCCCCCGAGTCCTTTTACATTTCCCTCCTCTGCCTCCTCTCATTCCCTCTCGCGTCTTCCCTTCTCCCCCTTTATTAGTCCTCTCCCTCCTTGGTCCCCCCCCTTTTTCGTTTTTTTCCTTCCTCCCTCCTTGTTTTTCCCCCTCCTCCAGGTCCCCCCCCCCCTCTGCCTTTGGCTCGGGAGTGTCATCTTTGTGCCGCCACTTTCGTGCAGTGTTCTACATTGAGTGTTCTACAGTGAGTATTTTTCAGTGAGTGTTCCGTGTTGTGTTTTTTGGGAAGTGTTACGAACGGCCATCATACTGTCGCTGGGTGTGCCTTTTATCTTTTGCGAACAGAAACCAGACTGTCGCCGAGTTTTTTTAATTGTGTGTGTACTATGTTACTTGTCTGATTCCTGTGTCTTTTATTAACATTGCCAACCCCTTTTGCTTTCTGTTTTAACTTTCCGCATTTTTCCGCCATTTTACACTGAACGTCACCGTTTTATCGCCTGTTTTTCATGTATCTTTTCTTCTTCCGTTTTTTAAAATAAAAGTCTGTAGGCTGTAGAGCAGCGTACTAAGCTGCTGCCAGCTCGCCCCCTTCGGGGGGAATTGAAAATCAATAAAGGAAAAAAAAATAAAACTATATGCCCCACAACCGCAGCTCCACTAACAACAGTCGGCATCACACTGCCCTCTTCCGCGCCGATTTGCCTGCTGCGAGTCTAATGGTTCACCACCGGCCACCAGATAGCGCTGTCCCAGCAGTGCACACACAGTCCCACGGTATAACCACTCATTACCATACAATACAACTTTATTATTATTGCTAATCAAATACCCATGCAAAGAACACTTTCGCATACACTTTCTGTACATACTATACATGCTATGCATACTATATATACTATAAAGTATGGCAGGCCACGCCCCACAAAAAGAGAGAAAAAGAAAAAATGACTAATAAACTACATATTAATTTACCCTTATTGATATCTGGAAGACAGGAATTTACATATAGTAAGCTGTTCGTAAGACGACTTAGATACAATATGACGGGCTTTACCTGTCTGGGCACTACGGTCTTAGGTATTGTAAACGCTAAAAAAGGACTGACGTGCGATACCAACCTCTCACCATCTATACACCCATTGTGAACGTAGTGCGGACCGACTATTAAAACCTGCATAGGTTCAAATGGTTCAAATGGCTCTGAGCACTATGGGACTCAACTTCTGAGGTCATTAGTCCCCTAGAACTTAGAACTAGTTAAACCTAACTAACCCAAGGACACCACACACATCCATGCCCTAGGCAGGATTCGAACCACCTGCATAGGCACATGAAGTTAAGGAAGGGCATGTCAGAAACAAACCAAGGGGACACGGGAACAATGGAGAAAAAAACCGACATGCGCACCAAGATGCACAGCCATTCCACGTGCGCTCCCATCGGCGTGGAACTCGTTCCCATTCAACTCACCGAATGGGAAGTAATGGATACCATTACTACGATACCATTTTTTTAAATATAGAAACGTGACGAAGACACATTTGGCGGACAATGGTAATCATCAAGAAAAGATTTACTGGCGAGGCTGACCAACTACACGTTGGACCCCGTAGCAATCATGTACCATAACATGGCTAGCCACGCCCTACAAAATGAGCAAAAAAGAGAAAAAAGGAAAAAAAATGACCAATGAATAACATTAGCACTACTCTATTGGTGCTTTTACGAGCATAACAGATACACAACACCCCTCATAGTTTGTGAATAGGCCGCACAGGATCTCTAGAGCACCGCATCAAATATGTCAAAGAAATTATGGTCCGCCGATTCTAATTGGTCATTCAACAATTTGCTTGGAAACCTCTTTCTATTTTTGTAATTTTCGATGTTTTCCAAAACGTTGAGTTTGCTTCCATTAGGTGCTTTATGCAAGATTTTCATTCCTTGTTGCATATCAGTAATTTTATGGTCAGAGTCCCGCAGATGGTCACCCAAAGCGGACTTATTGTGGGCACTCGTGTGCTCATGAAAGCGCGTAAAAAACGATCTCCCCATTTGCCCCACATAAAAACCTTCACACCAGCCGCATTGTAATCTGTGTACCCCCGTATTTCCAAATTTGTCTTTCTTATATTCAGTCGTACGCCTAATGGTTCAAATGGCTCTGAGCACTATGGGACTCCCAATACGTACTGCAGCCTACATCCTTCTGAATCTGTTTAGTGTTTTCATCTCTTGGTCTCCCTCTACGATTTTTACTCTCCACGCTGCCCTCCAATACTAAATTGGTGATCCCTTGATGCCTCAAAACATGTCCTACCAACCGATCCCTTCTTCTTGTCAAGTTGTGCCACAAACTCCTCTTCTCCCCAATCCTATTCAATACCTCGTCATTAGTTACGTGATATGCCCATTTAATCTTCAGCATTCTTCTCTAGCACCACATTTCGAAAGCTTCTACTCTCTTCTTGTCCAAACTATTTATCGTCCGCGTCTCACTTCCATACATGGCTACACTCCATAGCAATACTTTCAGAAACGACTTCCTGACACTTAAATCTATACTCGATGTTAACAGATTCCTCTTCTTCAGAAACGCTTTCCTTGCCATTGCCAGTCTACATTTTATATCCTCTCTACTTCGACCATCATCACTTATTTTGCTCCCCAAATAGCAAAACTCCTTTACTACCTTAAGAGTCTTATTTCCTAATCTAAGTCCCTCAGCATCACCCGACTTAATTCGACTACATTCCATTATCTTCGTTTTGCTTTTGTTGATGTTCATCTTATATCCTCCCTTTAAGACACTATCCATTCCGTTCAACTGCTCTTCCAAGCCCTTTGCTGTCTCTGACAGTATTACAATGTCATCGGCGAACCTCAAAGTTTTTATTTCTTCTCCATGGATTTTAATACCTACTCCGAATTTTTCTTTTGTTTCCTTTACTGCTTGCTCAATATACACACTGAATAACATCGGGGAGAGGCTACAACCCTGTCTCACTCCCTTCCCAACCACTGCTTCCCTTTCATGTCCCTCGGCTCTTATAACTGCCATCTGGTTTCTGTAAAAATTGTAAATAGCCTTTTGCTCCCTGTAGTTTACACCTGCCACCTTCAGAATTTGAAAGAGAGTATTCCAGTCAACATTGTCAAAAGGAGTTGTCAACGAGAAACTTTTTTAGTTTGTTTTCAGATTTTACTTTTCTATCTGCAGAAATTCTATATCCCTTGTTAAGTTATCAAAATCTTTTTCTGTGCTAAATACAACCTTAATGTGGCGTAATAGATGTTATTTTTCCTTCTGTTGTTGTAATTATGTACATCATCGTTCTTTTTGAACTGCAGTGGATTATTTACAACAGACTGTGAAGCACTCGTCAGAATGCCCAGCTATTTAAACAGATGTCTACTAGATCATCGTGGATGTGTACCACATTTACTCTTACAGCATGTTTTTGAGTGGTGAAGGCATTCTTTCGTAAAGACGAGCTACACCAGAACATTATTGCGAATGACATTACTGAGTAAAAATGTACAAAGTGTATCAACTTAGTAACTTGTCGCTCCCCAAGTTTGCTATGATTCTAAGTGCAAATGTTCCTGAACTAAGTTGTTTCAGGAGTCCCAAAATGTGCTTTTTCCTGTTCAGATTCTCATCAAAAAAATGGTTCAGATGGCTCTGAGCACTATGGGACTTAACATCTGAGGTCATCAGTCCCCTAGAACTTAGAACTACTTAAACCTAACTAACCTAAAGACATCACACACATCCATGCCCGAGGCAGGATTCGAACCTGCGACCGTAGCGGTCACGCGGTTCCAGACGGTAGCGCGTATGCCTAAGCTTCGAGCGCAAACTATTTTTCGTGCTAAATGCCAGTACCACGCCGGACTTACGAAACTGTTGGTCTATTTTGTCAGAAAACGGGCCTTGGTATGTCATTGGAACATACTTTTTACCCTTACTATTACAACGTTCTGAGATGGAGATACGCCCGTTTGGAAATAAGCTCACAACTGCCGAGCTGACAACAGCCGAGGTGGGCGTTAGACTCAAAACGTGCTGGATATTTCAAAGGTTGAATCGATACGACGCGAGCCAAACTTTGGCTGGTGGGGTGTCGGGAAAGTGTGTGTGTGTGTGGAGTTGTCGGCAGGTCGCTTCCGGAAACCGCAGAGGTGCAGCGCGACACGTGCTGTTTGTCGGGGCCATCGCTCGCCCTGGCACCGCCTAAATGTCACATACTGCACGGGCTAATCTGAGACGCGCCACTGACTCAGCTGCCGTCCCGACCACTGTCCGCCGACCACTGCCCGTGGTCCGCTGTCCAACGACCGCTGTCCACAGTGTATTCTCTGCTGTCTGTGACGGATCTTCCTGCAGGACTTCGCCTCCTGCAGCGTACGCACTTCTTGTGGAATAAGCGTCACTCGCCAAACGTCTCGTTACCTAATAACTTGTTAAACACGAAGCTCTTTTACTCTCTATTTATTTGATTTAAAATTAACATATAGTCGTTTGTTTCCCTGCTTTCCAATAAAATCTTCCAGCTGATAGCGCTTTACACATTTACAATTTTTTGAAGTTGCCCAACGTTACCGGTCGTCTTGTTGTTGTTGTGGTCTTCAGTCCTGAGACTGGTTTGATGTAGCTCTCCATGCTACTCTACCCTGTGCAAGTTTCTTCATCTCCCAATACGTACTGCAGCCTTCATCCTTCTGAATCTGTTTAGTGTATTCATCTCTTGGTCTCCCTCTACGATTTTTACTCTGCACGCTGCCCTCCAATACTAAATTGGTGATCCCTTGATGCCTCAGAACATGTCCTACCAACCGATCCCATCTTCTTGTCAAGTTGTGCCACAAACTCCTCTTCTCCCCAATCCTATTCAATACCTCCTCATTAGTTATGTGATCTGCCCATTTAATCTTCAGCATTCTTCTCTAGCACCACATTTCGAAAGCTTCTATTCTCTTCTTGTCCAAACTATTTATCGTCCGCGTCTCACTTCCATAGCTACATTCCATGGCTACACTCCATAGCAATACTTTCAGAAACGACTTCCTGACACTTAAATCTATACTCGATGTTAACAAATTTCTCTTCTTCAGAAACGCTTTTCTTGCCATTTCCAGTCTACATTTTATATCCTCTTTACTTCGACCATCATCACTTATTTTGCTCCCCAAATAGCAACACTCCTTTACTACTTTAAGAGTCTTAGTTCCTAATCTAAGTCCCTCAGCATCACCCGACTTCATTCGACTACATTCCATTATCCTCGTTTTGCTTTTGTTGATGTTCATATTATATCCTCCCTTCAAGACACCATCCATTCCGTTCAACTGCTCTTCCAAGTCCTTTGCTGTCTCTGACAGAATTACAATGTCATCGGCGAACCTTAAAGTTTTTATTTCTTCTCCATGGATTTTAATACCTACTCCGAATTTTTCTTTTGTTTCCTTTACTGCTTGCTCAATATACAGATTGAGTAAAATCGGGGAGAGGCTACAACCCTGTCTCACTCCCTTTCCCACCACTGCTTCCCTTTCATGTCCCTCGACTCTTACAACTGCCATCTGGTTTCTGTACAAATTGTAAATAGCCCTATATTTTACCCCTGCCACCTTCAGAATTTGAAAGAGAGTATTCCAGTCAACATTGTCAAAAGCTTTCTCAAAGTCTACAAATGCTAGAAACGTAGGTTTGCCTTTTCTTAATCTAGCTTCTAAGATAAGTCGTAGGGTCAGTATTCTCTCACGTGTTCCCATAATTCTACGGAATCCAAACTGATCTTCCCCGAGGTCGGCTTCTACCAGTTTTTCCATTCGTCTGTAAAGAATTCGTGTTAGTATTTTGCAGCCGTGACTTATTAAACTGATAGTTCGGTGATTTTCACATCTGTCAACGCCTGCTTTCTTTGGGTTTGGGATTATTATATTCTTCTTGAAGTCTGACGGTCGTAACAGTGCTTCATTATCTATTAGTTTCCTATTTAATTAGCTAGTCAGTTTCGTGTTCCATGGGTCATTTTCACGATAAATCTTAATGATGTGGAACGAGTCACTTTACATACACATCGCAACTTAATTTTTCAATCTGGCTACATTTATGAAGTAGATCTTTTTTAAATCTCTACAGATGTAAGTAATTCCTAGCCCCCACCTTTTACAGATTACAGTAATAGAAATTCCTCAACAGAATAAAAGGAGTTGTCAACGAGAAACTTTTTTAGTTTGTTTTCAGATTTTACTTTGCTATCTGGCAGAAATTCTATATCCCTTGGTAAGTTATCAAAATCTTTGTTGCAACATTATGCAGCCTTTTCTGTGCTAAAGACAACCTTAATGTGGCGTAATAGATGTTATTTTTCCTTCTGTTATTGTAATTATGTACATCATCGTTCTTTTTGAACTGCAGTGGATTATTTACAACAGACTTCATGAGGGAATAAATATACTGTGAAGCACTCGTCAGAATGCCCAACTATTTAACCAGATGTCTACTAGATCATCGTGGATGTGTACCACTTTTACAGCATGTTTTTGAGTGGTGAAGGCATTCTTTCGTAAAGACGAACTACCCCAGAACATTATTGCGAATGACATTACTGAGTAAAAATGTGCAAAATGTATCAACTTAGTAACTTGTCGCTCCCCAAGTTTGCTATGATTCTAAGTGCAAATGTTCCTGAACTAAGTTGTTTCAGGACTTCCAAAATGTGCTTTTTCCTGTTCAGATTCTCATCAAAAAATGGTTCAAATGGCTCTGAGCACTATGGGACTTAACTTCTGAGGTCATCAGTCCCCTAGAACTTAGAACTACTTAAACCTAACAAACCTAAGGACATCACACACATCCATGCCCGAGGCAGGATTCGAACCTGCGACCGTAGCGGTCACGCGGTCCCAGACTGTAGCGCTTAGAACCGCTCGGCCACTTCGGCCGGCGAGATTCTCATCATTATGGTCACCTAAGAATTTTGAAGTTTCCACCCTATTTATTATTTCCTCACCATGTGTTACACTTATCATTGGTGTAGTACCCCTAGATGTGCAGAACGGAATACGTTGCCTCTTTTTAAAATTGAAAGCGAGACCAATCGCAGAAAACCAGTCAATGACACTTTTAAGAGCATTGTTTACTATTTATTCTGTTTCTGCATGCAAAAGAAGTTCTTACAATATTAGTGTCAGCAGCAAAAGGTACTAAATCGTTTACATAGTATATATGAGGAACAATAGTGGACGTAAGATTGAATCTTGAGGAACCCCATACGTGATTTTTCCAGATTCAGAATAAGGTGTAAGCAATATCAACGCACTCGTATGTAACAGGTACTGTTTGAATCTATAACGTGTATACAATGTATAGTACGGTTTTCAATGTCTTTAAACCTTTGTATATTTAACAATTCCATTTAGATGTTGTAACTGACAATAATTAGTACTCCATGCTAAACATCCTGCCTTAAACCTAATACAATGCTATCGGTAGTTTTCTGCTGTATTCGGACTACATTGGTAGCAACCGACCCTATTTCATTATTTAATGCTTATAAATTATTATAAGTAAGCATATAAATGTCATTCAAGTCTTCTGAAATCCAAGTTTTGATCTGCTGAGGATATTAACGTTGCTCAGGAGATATACTATTCCACAATACATTACCTTTTTAAAAATTTTGGAAAAAGATGTGAGCAGTGAAACAGCGCCTTGATGATAGGTACCTTCTCAAAGAAGGGTACAGTGAATGAATTTGTAGAATGTGTGGCAGTATTTGAGATCAAATATTTTAAAGAATGGCGTCATGAAATTATCGAAAGCTGCTGTGGGGTGTGTCTCTTTACAGGCAGCCAGTTTTTGGCCAAGCGGCAGTCTTCAAGTAATGTTCGTATTACAAAAACGGTATAAGAAATATTACTTGTCAAAATAATTAAGATGAACCATTGCATACAGCAGACACACACGGATACCACTAGGATATGTTTAACAAATTGATGTAATACTGAAAGGTTTTTACTGTGTAAACAAAATTAGCGAAGTTGTATCTGGTACTTCCAAATAAGCTATTATGTTTCATAGACGCCACATAGGCTATGTATTCATCGTCCACGTCCAAGGAACTGTGCATCTCGCCTTAAGTTACGATCGATGATCCTAACGTGTAAGCAATATTACCGCACTGGTATGAAAACAATCATCAGCTGATTTATTGGTCAGTACACGATACGACTCTGGTGGAACAGTATGCGAAACAGAGCAATTGACGGTTAATTTGTGCACTTAGTGAATAATAGATAAAGTATACGGTAATAGATGCGTTTCTACGTAACAGGTACTGTTTGTATCTATAACGTGTATACAATGTATAGTACGTTTTTCAATGTCTTTACACCTTTGTATATTTAACAATTTCATTTCGATACTGGAACTGATAATAAGTAGTACTTCACGCTAAGCATCCTGTCTTTAACCTAATACAATGGTATCGGTAAGTTTATGCTGTATAAATCAGCTCCTCCAAAATATTTTGACATATACTGTTCCTTGTACATTTTTGATAGTATGAAGGCGACTTGAAGAAAGTCGCTTAGCCCCAAACTGATTTTCCGTTTACAAAAACACATTACAACAGCTTTCAGTAGTTTCATGATGTCATTCTTATAATTCATTGAAGCACTGCTACTCTCTTTACAGAAAATCAGGTATAATGGGCGATCTAGAAGTTTCAGTCTTCGGGCGTTGCTGCAGCGTACATGCAACCCAGCGCGATTGCTATGCGCGTATATAAGCACCGACATATAGGAAAGGAGTTAGTGTGGCCGTCGAACGGAATCTTTTTGATCGTTCCCTTACGTTCTAGTGACATTATTAGTTTCGAGCAATCATGATTATCTTAAAATACGACCGTGTTAATAAAATATATTTTATACCATTTTATCAACACAGACCCATCTGAAGATGACTGTAATTTATCAAAACAAGATATGAAATAAAAATTATTGCCATCAAATAGTGACACAGTTCTAAAAATTTAGTTTATTTCTGTTGCTTTCAGCGGCCTCCAAAAACAGTGCGAAGTATAAAACCATCTCGTTTTCCACCGGCCTGCTTTATTCTTAAGCACGTGGGTCTATAATTCCGCCACGACCAGCTACTTTCGAACTTGCGTCCATCATTTGGCGCGGAATTGGTGGAGACGCAGGTGGATTAGTCAGCCGTTTCGGGAGCGCGCGAGGAATCCAGTGATCTTAACACCACACCATCGTGCTCGGCGCCCGCCTAGAAACGACGCCGAGGCGGACGCGTCCGCATTTTCGGCGAACCAGGCCAGAGCTTCCCGTTACAGACACTCGGCGCACTTAACACGCTGGGCTGAACCAGCGTGTGAAGGGACTTATTCTGGTCGCGGTGTATTTTTGTGTGTGGAAGCCTGGCTGCGACCTCCGAGCGCGTTGCTAAAAGCCAGCGGCAGCGCGGCAAGCCGAGCCCAGCAGCCCCGCGAGGCGGTGTCGAGTTGCTCCCGGTCTCCTCCTCTCTGCTGTCCGCTGGCCGACCACAGCGAGATCCGCGGCCTGCAAGGGCAGCGCGCCTCGTCTGATCTTCTCGTCACCGCACCAAGTCGCCCAAGGATCGAGCCCAACTTCTGTGTGACCACGTCGTGCCAGAAATCTCTGTTAGTTTCCAGCCTATCAGTTATTAGACAGCATTCAGTTGTCTCTGGTTGCGCAATATTGCGACAGTATCGGTGGGAGGACTTCTGTTCAGCTAGGCACAGGGTTGCCAACGTAAAATCAGATGTACTCTCGTAGTAGGTCTCATAATGGTTCAATGCCTCTGAGCACTATGGGACTTAACATCTGCGGTCATCAGTCCCCTAGAGCTTAGAACTACTTAAACCAAACTAACCTAAGCACATCACACACATCCATGCCCGAGGCAGGATTCGAACCTGCGACCGTGGCAGTCGCGCGGTTCTGGACTGAAGCGCCTAGAGCCGCTCGGCCACCGCGGCCGACGTCTAATAATGAATAAGGAAACAGGAATGAGGGTACGCTACTATGAACAGATGGACAGTTACGATGTCCCGAAAGCGGGGACTCCGTAATTGGTAATCTACATTACCCCTACGACTTATCTTAGAATATAGATTAAGGAAAGGCGAACCTACTTTTCTAGCATTTGTAGACTTAGAGAAAGCTTTTGACAATGTTGACTGGAATACTCTCTTTCAAATTCTGAAGGTGGCAGGGGTACAACACAGGGAGCGAAAGGCTATTTACAATTTGCACAGAAACCAGATGGCAATTATAAGAGTCGAGGGGCATGAAAGGGAAGCAGTGTTGGGAAGGGAGTGAGACAGGGTTGTAGCCTCTCCCCGATGTTATTCAATCTGTATACTGAGCAAGCAGTAAAGGAAACAAAAGAAAAATTCGGAGTAGGAATTAAAATCCACGGAGAAGAAATAACAACTTTGAGGTTCGCCGATGGCATTACAATTCTGTCAGAGACAGCAAAGGACCTGGAAGAGCAGCTGAACGGAATGGACAGTGTCTTGAAAGGAGGATATAAGATGAACATCAACAGAAGCAAAACGAGGGTAATGGAATGTAGTCGAATTAAATCGTGTGATGCTGCAGCAATTAGATTAGGAAATGAGACGCTTAAAGTAGTAAATGGGTTTTGCTATTCGGGCAGCAAAATAACTGATGATGGTCCAAGTAGGGAAAAATGTAGAATGGCAATGGCAAGGAAAGCGTTTCTGAAGAAGAGAATTTTGTTAACATCGAGTATAGATTTAAGTGTCAGGAAGTCGTTTTTGAAAGTATTTGTATGGAGTGTAGCCATGTATGCAAGTGAAACGTGGACGATAAATAGTTTGGACAAGTAGATAATAGAAGCTTTCGAAATGTGGTACAGAAGAAAGCTAAAATTAGATGGGTAGACCACATAACTAATGAGGAGGTATTGAATAAAATTGGAGAGAAGAGAAATTTGTGGCACAACTTGACTAGAAGAAGCGATCGGTTGGTAGGGCATATTCTGAGGCATCGAGGAATCACCAGTTTAGTATTGCAGTGCAGCGTGCAGGGTAAAAATCCTAGAGGTAGACCAAGAGATGAATACACTAGGCAGATTCAAAAGGATGTAGGCTGCAGTACGTACTGGGAGATGAAGCAGCTTGCACAGGATAGAGTAGCATGGAGAGCTGCATCAAACCAGTTTCTGGACTGAAGACCACAACAACAATAACAATTATGGAAATATAACCATTAAAAACCTGAAGATGCGTCTATATCGACGTGAAACCGGTAGTTGCGAATAAAGCACATTCACATAGCTATGCAGCTTTTGGTGATACCTCAGCCTTCTTGACCTTTAAATATTTGCCATTTTTATGTTAATTTGGAAGGTTATTGACTGTTCAGTGTTGTTACTGTTATTCCTGATGTCTCTGCGCTGTGGATGCCCTACCCAGAAAGTTGTATGTACTATGTATAGTACAGTGACCGCATTGTAGTAGCAAAGATAGACACGAAGCCGACAACTATCACAGCAGTGCAGGTTTGTATTAGTGCTGGATCAGCGGTTGATGAAGGGATGTAAAGTAATTACAATGAGATAAAAGAAATTTTTCAGATAGTTACGACGGTAAAAAGATTAATTGTGCTGAGCAAACTTAATTCAGTAGTAGCAAATGGACGAGATGAAATTAGTAGAACAAAACAGTCTTGAGGCGAGGAGCAAAAGACGCAGCCGCCTGATAGAGCTGTGCGCCGAGTACAATTTAATCAGTGCTAATACTATATTTAAGGATTATGACGGAAGGCTCTATGTGTAAAAGAGATCTGGGGACACCAGAGGATTGTAGATGAATTGTGTAGTGGTAAGACACTCATTCAGAAACTACAGTTTTAACTGTAAAACCGTGCCAGGGGCAGATGTGGTATCTCGCCATAACTTACGGGTTACGAATTGCAGATCAAAACTGAAGAAATTACGGAAAGGTAGATAGTAATGGATACGGGTCTGGACGTATTAAAGGAACCAGCGGTTTTCTAGAGATTGGAAGCAAACATTAGGCAGTGATTGATGGAAATAGGGAAAAGGAACACAACAGAAGAAAATAGACTTGATAGCTAAAATAGTGAGCGCCGCAGAGGATCAAATATAAAAGAAAGAGAAGGCGCAGTAGATATCCTTCGATAATACAGGAGGTGTTGAACTTAACTCACGAAAGAAGAAAAATGATTCGAATGGCTCTGAGAACTATGGGACTTAACATCGGAGGTCATCAGTCCCCTAGAACTTAGAACTACTTAAACCTAACTAACCTAAGTACGTCACACACATCCATGCCCGAGGGAGGATTCGAAACTGAGACCGTAGCGGTCGCGCGGCTCCAAACTGAAGCGCCTAGAACCGCTCGGCCACAGCGGCCGGCCGAAAGGAGGTAACTATAAAAATGCAGCAAATGAAGGAGGTGAAAAGAAATATATACGGCCAAAAAATTAGACTAACATCAAGTGCAAAATGGTTCTGCAGGAATGGTTAGAGGACAAATGCATGGCTTTAGAAGAGTGCATAACAAGGGGAAAACGTGGCGTCTATAACAATTAAGGAGGCCTTTGGACAAAAGAGTAGCAGCTTAATGAACAGCAAGACCTCCGGCAGCAAACCAGTGGGCTACTAAACAAAGAAGGGAGAACTGAAAGGTGGAGAGGATATATAGAAAAGCTACGAATCGGAAACGAACTTAATACAAATGGAAGAGGAAATACATGAAAATAAAGTAGATGTAATTTTAGGATACTAATTTGACAGAGTACCGAAGAATGAAAGTTCAACAATGCACCTAGTTCAGTGGGCTGGCTGTGCTTTATTATGATAAAATATCAGAAATGAAGACGTAGGCAGGGCAAACATCAGACTCAGATTTATTGGAAGGAACTCAAGGAATCGTAGTTCCCACATCAAGGACGATGCTTATAAAACCAAGAAAGCCATGCAGATGCTCATCTGACACCTGCGGCAGAGGCTAAGGCTGCAGAGAGGCGCTGTGCGTCACGGAGAACATAACTGCTGAAATTTCGAGAACGTAAGTCTAGCAGCATAAAACATCCTCGTGCACATGACTCGTGATATGACCACGCCGGCCGGAGTGGCCGAGAGGTTCTAGGCGCTACAGTCTGGAACCGTGCGACTGCTACGGTCGCAGGTTAGAATCCTGCCTCGGGCATGGATGAGTGTGATGTCCTTAGGTTAGTTAGGTTTAAGTAGTTCTGGGTTCTAGGGGACTGATGACCTCAGCAGTTAAGTCCCATAGTGCTCAGAGCCATTTGAACCATTTGATACGACCACGACGGAAAAACAAGAGAAATTCGAGCTTCTACGGAGGCTTATACGCAACTCTTCTCTCTCGCCGTTCCCGAATGTAACAGGAAAGTGGTGAAATGAAGGGAAATAATACTCTACGTTCCCTCCACCACACACCATGAGGTTACCCACGTAGTGCAATATAGATGCTGATGAAGAATTTCATTCCCATTATTGCACGCGGCAGTCAGTAGACTAAGAGGAGTAACAGCACGTAAAGTATCTCTTTAAAACTGAAAAATATAATGTTGAGAAGGGGCTATGGTACAATTGAAACTTGTCTGGCAAGGAATGGTTGTCTGAACAGTACTGAGCCGATTCAGGAATATTGCAGAGTTCGCTATTACACAATCGGACAACACTTTCATGAAAAATATGCCATTAATTTTAGTTCGCTGCTTGCTTTCCAAATATTAATGTTTCAAACGAGACAGTAAGTTAAACGTTAAAAATACATTTATTTTAATATTTATAAATCCGCCAAGGCCCTAAATGTGGATTCTGAGCCGCAAAGATGAGGAATGGGAGCACTGTGCAGCTTATGCGCATACAGGTGTCCACGGAATGGTAGTTGCGTTGTATGCCGTACTTATTACGCGCGGTCACGTAGCTGGTGTTAACACAGTTAGCGAGGACGAGATAATAACTGCTCGTGAATCACCTGAACCGCACAGACCCTGAGGTGAACACTACCTAAAACAATGGAAGAAACCTCTAGCTGAAATACCTGGTACCGTACATTGCAGAAATTTGCTGGTAAACTTAGTACGCACCCACCCACCCACCCACCCGCTCACCCGCCCACACACACACACACACACACACACACACACACACACACTTACGCCGCTGAAGGTAAAGTGGTGGTAACCAACTGCTTAGTGTCATATTAGTCCTGTAACATAAGATTCCATTCTACGAAACTCGCTTGAAGAGTGAGTCGTTAGACTACTTAACCGGTAGCGTCGCTAAAGGCTACAGAACAAATCTAACATCTCAATCGAAGTATGAGTTGATTCTCAAAATCATAATAGTAAAAAAGGATAAAGAAATACTACTGCAAACACACCATGCATCAGTTTGTATTTGTATCGCGAACAACCGTCAGACTTCATGTGGAGAAAAAGTCCCAATACAGTCTCAGAAAGAGTACCGATTATAAATTCCACAGAGTTGACGGAGAAGCTATACAAATTTGTTGTAAGGTGCATACAATTTCGGAATGAGCAGAAAAGACTAGCACACAGGGGAGCCAGAAGGCAAATTATAAAGTAATTGAAACTTTTGTAGAGTAAAAATTTCATTTTGGATAGAAAATAATTCACTGAGATATTCAGCAACAACTTGAACTTCAGTTTCATAGCTGTCTCAGGAAGCAGTAAAATCCTCTGTTATACTGAGCGAAAAACACCGTCTGGATAATTATTTTATATACTAACGACGTTCCGTTTCGATCTGACTAGCAGATCGCCTTCACACGAAATGTATGAACACACACGAAACCATAGAATTAACTGTGCAATTGTTTCTTACATTTGTATTTTTACTTTTATCTTGTAAAACCTCATACATACTAAACTGTATTAGGTATTCTATAACGACAGACTCTTCTTTGCTCTGTAGCATTGTCTATCCATTGACTTGTGAATTTTCACGTGAATAAGTATATAACCTTATCCATTGCATCCCCACTATTTTCTTACGTGGTTTTATGTTACAGTCTTATGACTGAGAAAATGCACTTCGCAGCTCTAGGTATGAATAATAAGTTCATGCTGTTTCATTGTTACTTAAGGTGGAGATAAATTGTTCCTTATGGACATTTGGAAAGTACAAGGAGAAGATCAAAATTGGCTAAAACTAGATCAGTGGTTAGGAATATGCAAAGGGGCAGATAAAAGATAGGACAGTAACCAAGCTTTCGGAGACGAAGTCCTGTTCTTGCACCGTTTTGGTTCCGTAAATACCAATTGTGTTGAAAAGCGCGGGAAGAAGTGTCTGTCCGCGATGAGACTGACATCTTTCCTTCGACGGCAGTGCTCTGCCTTTTACTACTGAAAACGTCTCCTGGTCCAGCTAGAAGTTTCAGACTGACACAGGTCCCTCTGTTTCCTTCAGGACCGTACGGAGGTTCTTCGACAACGTTCTGAGCCTAGTCCAAGAGAAGGGATAGATGAAACGTAACACAAATGATTTAGCAAATAGCAAAGTGGGTACTATCAACTCGTGACTTTATGGAAAACACAACGAACACCATTTCTGACACAGAACTCTTGCAGAAGCAAAATTTTATTGTCAAAGTGTGATCAAATAAGCAGTGATTTCGAACGAATCTTTATCTGTATCTTGACAATGAATACAGGTGAAAACCTCGCTTGGAAGTATCATGCTGAGGATTTTGTGCAGAATCTAAATGTTGCTATATTTTCAATAGTATCCACCGTCTGTGACACTATAAAGTGAAAACTTGCTTTATTTTATATTTTCATTCACTTCTACACTATGGTATCATTTTCGGCTAACTATAACACATGCAACCACAAAGGATGCTGCTATCCCATGCGAGTGACGAACACCAGATCTTTAATTCGAAACTAAAAGGCTTCCTTACGGTGCCTTTCTTTCATTCCGCACAAGAGTTCCTAGCACTAGGTGAGAGCCTTGCGCTCTATCGTATTATTTATGGTATGCAGAGTTGTAAATTTTTATTTTTTTTAAATCTTCTTTTTCATTTTCAAATTCTCTCATTATCTTTCTGTGAATTATGTAGTGACCCGTTCCATGACCATCGGTCCTACAGAACCTGACGAATTAAAATTTAAATCACATTAAAAATTGCGAGCACTTTGGTCCATCGTCAGTCTCAGTATTATGGCCGAGAATGAATTAAAAAGTGCACAGCTCCCGTTCTACCTAGTTTTAGCTTGTCACATACGAGGTGCATTCAAGTTCTAAGGCCTCCGATTTTTTTTCTAATTAACTACTCACCCGAAATCGATGAAACTGGCGTTACTTCTCGACGTAATCGCCCTGCAGACGTACACATTTTTCACAACGCTGACGCCATGATTCATGGCAGCGGCGAAGGCTTCTTTAGGAGTCTGTTTTGACCACTGGAAAATCGCTGAGGCAATAGCAGCACGGCTGGTGAATGTGCGGCCACGGAGAGTGTCTTTCATTGTTGGAAAAAGCCAAAAGCCACTAGGAGCCAGGTCAGGTGAGTAGGGAGCATGAGGAATCACTTCAAAGTTATCACGAAGAAACTGTTGCGTAACGTTAGCTCGATGTGCGGGTGCATTGTCTCGGTGAAACAGCAAACGCGTAGCCCTTCCCGGGCGTTTTTGTTGCAGTGCAGGAAGGAATTTGTTCTTCAAAACATTTTCGTAGGATGCACCTGTTACCGTAGTGCCCTTTGGAACACAATGGGTAAGGATTACGCCCTCGCTGTCCCAGAACATGGACACCATCATTTTTTCAGCACTGGCGGTTACCCGAAATTTTTTTGGTGGCGGTGAATCTGTGTGCTTCCATTGAGCTGACTGGCGCTTTGTTTCTGGATTGAAAAATGGCATCCACGTCTCATCCATTGTCACAACCGACGAAAAGAAAGTCCCATTCGTGCTGTCGTTGCGCGTCAACATTGCTCGGCAACATGCCACACGGGCAGCCATGTGGTCGTCCATCAGCATTCGTGGCACCCACCTGGATGACACTTTTCGCATTTTCAGGTCGTCATGCAGGATTGTGTGCACAGAACCCACAGAAATGCCAACTCTGGAGGCGATCTGTTCAACAGTCATTCGGCGATCCCCCAAAACAATTCTCTCCACTTTCTCGATCATGTCGTCAGACCGGCTTGTGCGAGCTCGGAGGCTTTAGAACTTGAATGCACCTCGTACAGCCATCACATCAAATACTTCGCATGCAATACAAGAACTAGTTCTCATTGTAGTAGGAGACCAGGATGATGCTGAGTACATGATTCGGAAGTTAATATGAAAAATGAGGCCTGCCAATTATCTTGACAAAATTCGAATTTCTTAAGGCTAACTGTCTGTAATACAGGGGATGTAAATCTTCTAAGAGTATGGGGGTTATGATATCAACAAACGGAAAAAAGTAAAGATGACATAAGTAATTAAAAAAAAGGGTAGGACAACAGGACCGCAAGAGGACCGAATTCGGTTCTTTGGAATATCAAAACAACAAAAACGACTGAGCAGGCGATACATCACTCATTTGTTGAAAGCATCGCATCGTACGGAGCAGAAACATGCGCAGTAAACAAACGTCATAGAGGCAAATTGCTTGTACTGGAGATGGACTTTTTGGAGGCGAAGTTAAGGCCTCACCAATCTGGACAGTGTAGCAAACAATAACGTAACAGAGGCTATGGTTGTCGATGAATCGGTAGTAGACTCCCTAGAGACGAAACGTCTAAATCGGTATATGATGGACGATTTCCAATGGCTAAAGAAGGTGGCAGTGGCGGAAAGAAGAAAACATGAGCGACCGAGGAGGAGCTGGGGTCGAGATGTTCGGGACGCGGTGGATGCCACAAGTCTACAAGAAGAGACTGACATGATTGGAGGAAGTGGAATACGGGAAGAGAGAAGCGGCGCCAACCGTAAAATACCAGCAATATGAAGATGATTACCTTCAAGGATAAGTTAATTAGTTTCTGTTGTTTCATGGCCTACTCTCGGAATACAGAAAAATCTGGGACGCAGTCTGTTAGGCATGGTCTTATTACAGATTTTGTGTCATAGTCCTAATAGACAAGACGCTCGCAAATGTAGAGGCAACAACAATTCCGCGTAGCTCAACAACATAGTGCAAGTCTTACAACTGGACGTCACTTTGGCAATTTGCGTGCCCTTAACCTATAACCCAGCCATCCTACAGTTTAACGGGGAATTTGAACCACGCTTCATCCTGGCGAATCGTCACGTCTTTGGGAGGCATGGCTAGGTTAAAATCAGACTGCATCAACCCGTAATCCGACCGGGATTCGATCCTGCGACCTTACGGTTTCCATGCACAAGCTTTACCACTAGACCACCAGAATCGACGATGTGGAAGCTACAGTAAGTCTCAGAAAAAGGTCTAGTAAGTACCCAGCACATACTCCAATTGTCACCTCTCCGAATGACTTATCTGCATCGTTTCCCTGCAGTGATTGGTATCAAATGGTTCAAATGGTTCTGAGCACTATGCGACTTAACTTCTGAGGTCATCAGTCGCCTAGAACTTAGAACTACTTAAACCTAACTAACCTAAGGACATCACACACATCACCGAGCGAGGTGGCTCAGTGGTTAGCACATTGGACTCGCATTCGGGAGGACGACGGTTCAATCCCGTCTCCGGCCATCCTGATTTAGGTTTTCCGTGATTTCCCTAAATCGCTTCAGGCAAATGCCGGGATGGTTCCTTTGAAAGGGCACGGCCGATTTCCTTCCCCATCCTTCCCTCACCCGAGCTTGCGCTCTGTCTCTAATGACCTCGTTGTCGACGGGCCGTTAAACACTAATCTCCTCCTCCTACATCGCACACATCCATGCCCGAGGCAGGATTCGAACCTGCGACCGTAGCGGTCGCTCGGTTCCAGACTGTAGCGCCTAGAACCGCACGGCCACTCCGGCCGGCTGATCGGTATCATTCAAACAAATATTGGAGGCGGTGGGTAACTAGATAGGATGCTGGCTGTTGGAAGTGCGGCAGACTTGCAGCAGCAGCTCAGGGTCGCCGTACGGCGCGGCTGCAGAGGCGAGTGAACCGTGCCTGGCACCCACTTGTTTGGAGAGAGTGCGACCGTGGGAGAGGAGAGAAGTACGTACGCCGTGTTACCACCTGCCCGGTAATCCGCAGCCAAGGTGGCACAGCAGCGTCCAGCACACCGCCAGCAGACGCTACTATTCTCCACAAACGCCGAACCTCTGTAGACAGGGTTTCTAGACTTACAGCATTTGTAGTGCGGTAAATGTGGCAACTCCCCTTCACGCAAAATACCACAATACACGTTGCTCTCCGACTGCTGATGCTAATCTTCTGGGTCCATTTACAATAAGGGCTCGATGTAATGACCACCGATGTCAACACTGATGCGGTACCCCCGTGCCATGTTCTGATACACACGATCACCAATACCTGGTCCACCAGCAACCGTCGCAGCCATGACTCGCGCCACTGGAACTTCCTCCGATGCCATAGGGGTCTCGTAAAGAAAGGCTTTCATCTGAACCCAGAAGAAGTAGCCTAGAGGGTTCTAGTCGGGAGAACGTGAGAGCCATGCAATAGAGCCACTACGACCTACCCAGCGTTGCGGAAATCGTTGGTCCAGATGATCTCGGACAGCACGTGAGAAATGAAGTCCTGCGCCATCGTGCTACAACAACGTATTTCGACGCACATGCAGTGGCAAATCTTCTACAGCTATATCTACATCTACATAGATACTCCGCAAGCCACAGCACGGTGCGTGGCGGAGGGTACGCTGTACCACTACTAGTCGTTTGCTTTCCTGTTCCACTCGCAGACAGGGCGATGGAAAACGAGTATATACAAGGGTGAGTGAAATGAAAACCTCAAATATTTTTTTAAATAATATTTATTGTGCAGAAGTGGTACAAAGCTGTATCACTTTTCAACATAATCTCCCTCACGCTCAATGCAAGTCCTCCAGCGCTTACAAAATGCATAAATTCCTTTAGAAAAAAATTCTTTTGGAAGACTGCGCAACCACTCATTCAACGCGTGGCGCACCTCTTCATCAGAACGGAACTTCTTTCCTCGCATTGCGTCTCTGAACGGTCCAAACATATGGAAATCACTTGGGGCAAGATGTGGTGAGTATGGTGGATGAGGAAGACACTCAAAATGCAGGTCTGTGATTGTTGCAACTGTCGTACAGTGTGGGGCCTTGCATTGTCATTTTGCAAAAGGACACCTGCTGACAGCAATCCACGTCGCTTTGATTTGATTGCAGGCCGCAGATGATTTTTTAGCAGATCTGTGTATGATGCACTGGTGACAGTGGTCCCTCTAGGCAGGTAACGCTCCAAAATGACGCCTTTGTCCTCCCAAAAGAGTGTCAGCATAACCTTCCCTGCTGATGGTTCTGTTCGAAACCTCTTTAATGCCATTCCTTGCTTACTCTCTTCGTTTCCGGTTGGTGGAAGTGAACCCAGGTTTCGTCTCTAGTAACTAGCCATCACCTTCTCGTTCAAAGCGCCGAAGAAGTATCAACACGTCGTTCTCTCATTTCAGGAGTCAGCTGCCGTAGCAGCCATCTTGCAGACACTTTGCGAAGCTGGAGCACATCATGCACAATGTGGTGTGCTGACCCATGACTAATCTGTAAATATGTTGCAGTGTCATTCAGTGTCACTCGGCGGTTTTCCTTCACTACGGCTTCAACTGCTGGAATGTTCTGTGGAGTCACAACTCATTGTGCCTGACCTGGACGAGGAGCATCTTCCACTGAAGTCAAACCATTTGCGAACTCCCTACTCCATTCGTTGACTTGCTGATGTTACAAACATGCATCACTGTATTGAAACTTCATTCGTCGATGAATTTTAATAGGTTTCACACCTTTACTATGCAAAAACCAAATAACAGAACGCTGTTCTTCCCTGGTGCAAGTCGCAAGTTCGGCGGCCATCTTTATACTGATACTGCGACGGTATGTGTGCATCTGCACTATGCTGCCACCTACAGGCCATTTTGCACGCTGTTTGTAGCACGCTTACCAACTTACAGGATAACGGCGCGAAATTTCGATTTTTTATTACAAATTTAAGGTTTCCATTTGACTCACCCTCGTATCAACGTAGAGTTTAGCAGTCTTGTGGCGGTTATACATCAACACGTCATTTATAAAGTCTCTAGAGCATAAATTAAAAGATATTATTTTGAAGTGTACGGCGTGACAATTATTGGACTATATGCAAAAAATGGAAATTAATTACAAACTATGGAGTGCATTCACTTTATTAATTCCCACGCACGGGTTCCCGGGTTCGATTCCCGGCGGGGTCAGGGATTTTCTCTGCCACGTGATGGCTGGGTGTTGTGTGCTGTCCTTAGGTTAGTTAGGTTTAAGTAGTTCTGAGTTCTAGGGGACTGATGACCATAGATGTTAAGTCCCATAGTGCTCAGAGCCATTTGAACCATTCACTTTATTAAACATGTAAACGTCAGTACAGGTATTCTGATTAAGTTTATGACGTGTTCGCTACGCCTGCCATCATTGGCGATGATGTGGCGCTGACGAATAACATAATTCTGCATGACTCGCCTGAAGTGTCGTAACATCGATGCTTCCTGAAAGGCTGTTTTTAGCTCAGCAAAGGTTTTTTCGGTTATTGCTGTACACCTTCTCTTTTATATAGCCCCACAAACAGGAGTCGCTTGTGTTCAGATCCGGAGAATATGGAGCCCAATCGAGGCCCAGGCCAGTGGTCTCTGGCTACCCCAGAGCCAGAATGCGCGCCCCCAGAGTGGTCCTCTAGGACATCAAACACTCTCCTGCTTCGATGGGTCGAGCTCCATCCTGTACGAACCACGTCTTCCGAAATCAGGGTCACTTTGGATAATGGGGATGAAATCATCTTCCAAAATCTTCACGTGATGTTCGGTAGTCACCGTGCCATCAAGGTATGTCGCACCGATTATTCCGTGACTGTACATTGCACACCACACAGTCAGCCGTTGAGGGTAAAAGACTTCTCGATAGCGAAATGCAGATTCTTAATCCCCCAAATGCGTCAATTTTGCTTATTCAAATGGTTCAAATCTGAAGTCATCAGTCCCCTAGACTTAGAACTGCTTTAACCTTAAGGAATCACACACATCCATGTTCAAAAAAATGTTCAAATGTGTGTGAAATCTTAAGGACTTAACTGCTAAGGTCATCAGTCCCTAAGCTTACACACTACTTAACCTAAATTATCCTAAGGACAACACACACACCCATGCCCGAGAGAGGACTCGAACGTCCGCCGGGACCAGCCGCACAGTCCATGACTGCAGCGCCTCAGACCGCTCGGCTAATCCTGCGCGGCACACATCCATGCCCGAGGCAGAATTCGAACCTGCGACCGTTGCAGTAGCGCGGTTCCGGACTGAAGCGCCTAGAACCGCTCGGCCACCGTGGCCGGCTAATTTTGCTTATTGACGAACTCATCCAAATGACAGCGGGCTTCGTCGCTAAACGAAATCATTATGCGCATAGTAACTCCTATTATGCCCCGTGGCCAAACGAGTAGTTTGAGCGTCCTAACGCAAACCTTTCAGAAGTTATGAAGATTTTATTTCACGTAGTTCAGTAATTGTCACCCTATATGCTGGATGTAGTTTGCACGAATAAAAAACACTGACAGTTAATACACTGCCCGTACAAAAAGTTCCGAGACTGGTTTTCTTCCTGGCGTATAAGTGAAGACAGCGCAGTAATTACGTTGCCAGCTTGAAATGATAACTGAAAACAGATATGCACTTGACAAGTCAGTTGTGAACAGGCAGTGCTAACTAGTAGCGTGCCAACATTGGCGTGTTGCAAATCACAATGGAACACCAGCTCTAAATCAAACGCTCAAGAAGTTAATGACGGATGACAACAGTTGGTGTTATCAGTAAGAACCTATCACAAGTGCAGCTATTTACATGAAGGGTGAACGCTTTGAAGACATAACTGACATTCGAGCCAGTGTTACGCGCCAGTTCAACAACATCCCAAAGGAGGACTTAGTTTCACATGTTTGTATGAATGTGCCTTGAACTACTCAAGTGGGGGGAGAAACTATGTAGTACGATCTTAATAATTTTGAATTTCTTATTAATGCAATCCGGAAACTTTTTTGAATGACGCTGCAGCGGTAGAGAAAAATAATGATATTAGGGCAGTACAGTTTGATCTGGGTCCATCGTTTCGCATCGGTAACTCTACATACTTAGGTCAGATTAGATTCAGTTTTCGTTCCATCGACCCAAAAGTGAGATGATTCTCGTGGGTGTGGACCATGTCAGAAAATATAACATAAGAAAACATAGAACATCTGGATATAACACCTACTTCTCTGTTCGTTTGTCATTTGTCAGGAGATTATCAAAATACGTGAGTACATTACAGTAAACTGGAACTGCTAATATTTACAGAATAAATATACTGTCAGAATGAAACATAATTACGCTCTTTTAAAAAATTTATAATACACAAAATACCTAATCTTGACAGTTGTAACCAAGTGCTGTCAAAATTGAAATCTAGCAGACTTTTTACTTAAGTTGGTCTATCAGTCCCCGTTAAAATATTCATCTGTAGAGTAGACGGGGTTGCCTACGAAAAATTCTTTCAAACTCTGTATAAACTGTGCCTTATCTGAAAGCAAGTTTTTAATTATTTCTGGAAATTTACCGAAAATATGTATTCCTGAATATTGGACCCCTTTTTGGTAAAATGTAAGTGATTTCAGGCCATTGAGTCGATTGTTCTTATTCCTAGTATCGGTACCGCGTGTTGAGCTATTGGTTGGAAATAGAGACATATTATTTAGAAAAAATTTCATTAAGAAATAAATATGCTGAGAAGCAGTGGTTGAATACCTAGTTCCTTGAACAGATTTCTACATGATGTTCTTGAATTTACCACAAATGACCCTTATTACACGCTTTTGCACTCTAAAAACTTTCGCTCGGTTTGACGAGTTGTCCCAGAATATGATCCCATATGACATAACAGTGTGAAATTAATCAAAGTACACAAGAAACTTCCTGGCAGATTAAAACTGTGTGGCGGACCGAGCCTCGAACTCGGGACCTTTGCCTTTCGCGGGCAACTGCTCTACCAAGTGAGTTCGAGTCTCGGTCCGGCACACAGTTTTAATCTGCCAGGAAGTTTCATATCAGCGCACACTCCGCTGCAGAGTGAAAACCTCATTCTGGAAACATTCCCCAGGCTGTGGCTAAGCCATCCTTTCTTTCAGGAGCGCTAGTTCTGCAGGGTTCGCAGGAGAGCTTCTGTAAAGTTTGGAAGGTAGGAGGCGAGGTACTGGCAGAAGTAAAGCTGTGAGGACGGGGCGTGAGTCGTGCTTGGGTAGCTCAGTTGGTAGAGCACTTGCCCGCGAAAAGCAAAGATCCCGAGTTCGAGTCTCAGTCCGGCACACAGTTTTAATCTGCCAGGAAGTTTCATTTCAGCGCACACTCCACTGCGCTGCAGAGTGAAAGTCTCATTCTGGAATGTATACACGTTTTTTTCATATTCATATCTCCTTATCACCATTCGTATTGCAAATACAGACCCTTTTAGGCGCTTCAGCAATTCTGCAGTACGCCCTTCCCAACTGAATTTATTACTGAGTTGTAATCCGAGTTACAATGTTGTAATACTGACGACTGTTAGTGTACACAGTACCTCCACACGAAAAGGTAGAACTCGATTAACTTTTGATGCAAGATGTTTTTAAGTTATTTGACGCTGTAGAACCAATATTCCCTAAGAAGTCGTTAAAGATGCCCGAAGATGATCTGAATACCGAAACCGGTTGTAAATTACGACCTTTTTTTCATAGGCCGCGGTTGGTAGTTGGAAAACGACGTTTTCCTAAGCTGCGGTAGCGAGACGGCGGCGTCAAGTGGATGGAACACAAGTGTCAGACGTTCCCCGTGAGAGGCAGGCGCGAGACAGCAGACTAACGCCTGCCAGGGCGCCCACGCCTTTCCGTTGCAGGTGTTCTCCCTCCCCCCCCCCCCCAACCACACGGCTCTAATTTCCGCCGCTCGGCGCGGTGACGGCCGTGCAGCAGTGACGCAGCTCGGGGCAGCGACCTACGGCGTTCCAGGAGCGCGCTGCCCTCCAGGGGTCGTGTCTCAAATGGACATGACGTCTCATCCGTTCCCACCACCTCAAGGTACCTCCGTGGTGACTTATGATGAGTTTACAGGGGATAGGCCAAATAATGTGAACACCTGTACTTAATTGGGAATGGTTTATTAATAACGGTTTGGATCCCCATTTGCCCATAATACAGCTGCGATTCCTCTTGGAATACTGACTTGTAATGAACTGTAGATTAAAACTGAAGAAAATGCAAAAAGGTGGGAATTTAAGGAGATGGGAGCACCTGAATAAACTGACTAAACCAGAGGTTGTACAGAGTTTCAGGGAGAGCAGAAGGGCACAATTGACAGGAATGGGGAAAAGTTCGGTTGGGTTGTTTGGGAAAGGAGACCAGACAGCGAGGTCATCGGTCTCATCGGATTAGGGAAGGATGGGAAAGGAAGTCGGCCGTGCCCCTTTCAAAGCAACCATCCCGGCATTTGCCTGGAGCGATTTAGGGAAATCACGAAAAACCTAAATCAGGATGGCCGGACCCGGGATTGAACCACCGTCCTCCCGAATGCGAGTCCAGTGTGCTAGCCACTGCGCCACCTCGCTCTGTGGGGGAAAGAAATACAGTAGAAGAAGAATGGGTAGCTTTGAGGGATGAAATAGTGAAGGCAGCAGAGGATCAAGCAGGTAAAAAGACGAGGGCTAGTAGAAATCCTTGGGTAACGGAAGAAATATTGAATTTAATTGATGAAAGGAGAAAATATGAAAAATGCAGTAAATGAAGCAGGCAAAGAGGAATACAGACGTCTCAAAAATGAGATCGACAGTAAGTGCAAAATGGCTAAGCAGGCATAGCTAGAGGACAAATGTAAGGATGTAGAGGCTTATCTCACTAGGGGTAAGATAGATACTGCCTACAGGAAAATTAAAGAGACCTTTGGAGAAAAGAGAACCACTTATATGAATATCAAGAGCTCAGATGGAAACCTAGTTCTAAGCAAAGAAGGGAAAGTAGAAAGGTGGAAGGAGTATATAGAGGGTCTATACAAGGGCGAGGTACTTGAGGGCAATATTATGGACATGGAAGTGGATGTAGATGAAGATGAAATGGGAGATATGATACTGCGTGAAGAGTTTGACAGAGCACTGAAAGACCTAAGTCGAAACAAGGCCCCGGGAGTAGACAACATTCCATTAGAACTACTGACGGCCTTGGGAGAGCCAGTCCTGACAAAACTCTACCATCTGGTGAGCAAAATGTATGAGACAGGAGAAATACCCTCACACTTCAAGAAGAATATAATAATTCCAATCCCAAAGAAAGTACGTGTTGATAGATGTGAAAATTACCGAACTATCAGTTTAATAAGTGACGGCTGCAAAATAATAACGCTAATTCTTAACAGACAAATGGAAAAACTGGTAGAAGCCGACCTCGGGGAAGATCAGTTTGGATTCCGTAGAAAAATTGGACCACGTGAAGCAATACTGACCCTACGACTTATCTTAGAAAATAGATTAGGAAAAGGTAAACCAACGTTTCTAGCATTTGTAGACTTAAAGAAAGCTTTTGACAATGTTGACTGGAATACTCTCTTTCAAATTCCGAAGGTGGCAGGGGTAAAATACAGGGAGCGAAAGGCTATTAACAATTTGTACAGAAACGAGATGGCAGTTATAAGAGTCGAGGGACATGAAAGGGAAGCAGGGAGTGAGACAGGGTTGTGGCCTCTCCCCGATGTTATTCAATCTGTATATTGAGCAAACAGTAAAGAAAACAAAAGAAAAATTCGGAGTAGGTATTAAAATCCATGGAGAAGAAATAAAAATTTTAAGGTCCGCCGATGACATTGTAACTCTGTCAGAGACAGCAAAGGACTTGGAAGAGCAGTTGAATGGAATGGATAGTGTCTTGAAGGGAGGATGTAAGATGAATACCAACAAAGCAAAACGAGGATAATGGAATGTAGTCGAATTAATTCGTGTGATGCTGAGGGAATTAGATTAGGGAATGAGACACTTAAAGTAGTAAAGGAGTTTTGCTATTTGGGGAGCAAAATAAGTGATGATGGTCGAAGTAGAGTGGATATAAAATGTAGACTGGCAATGGCAATGAAAGCGTTTCTGAAGAAGAGAAATTAGTTAACATCGAGTATAGATTTAAGTGTCAGGAAGTCGTTTCTGAGAGTATTTGTATGGAGTGTAGCCATTTATGGAAGTGAAACATGGACCATAAATAGTTTAGACAAGAATAGAATAGACGCTTTCGAAATGTGGTGTTACAGAAGAATGCTGAAGATTAGATGGGTAGATCATATAACTAATGAGGTGGTACTGAATAGAATTGGGGAGAAGAGGAGTTTGTGGCATAACTTGACTAGAAGATGGGATCGGTTGGTAGGACATGTTCTTAGGCATCAAGGGATCACCAATGTATTATTGGAGGGCAGCGTGGAGGGTAAAAACCTTAGAGAGAGACGAAGAGATGAATACAGTAAGCAGATTCAGAATGATGTAGGCTGCAGTACGTACTGAGAGATGACGCAGCTTGCACAGGATAGAGTAGCATGGAGAGCTGCATCAAACCAGTCTCAGGACTGAAGACCACAACTACAATGATTACATAGTCTCCAGTGGAATGTTATACCACTCTTCGATCAGAACCTCTTCTAACTCCCGTAGTGACAAGGTAGGTGGAAATCTCCTCCGGAGTCAGTGCTCCAATACCGTCCACAAAGGGCCAAGTCCGGGGAAGACGCTGCAGTTCAGTTGCATGCTCCTCATACAACAATTGTACTGTTCTGGCTTTGTGAATGGGTGCATTATCGTCCTGAAATACGGCATCGTCGTTGGGGAACAACATTGGAATCAGGGGGTGCGCCTGATCATCTAAAATGTTCACATAATCGTTGGCAGTAGCATGACATCTAAAATAACGGGACCAGCAGAATACACTATCAACTTCCACCTCCATGCTTAACCGTTGGACTCAAGGAATCAGGACTGCAGGCTTCTTTTGGCGTTCTTCAGACGTGTACGCTGCCTGATGTTGCAAATAACGAAATCGTTGACTCGTCGGACATGTGACGTGTTTTCGCAGATCAGCCGTCCAGGATTTATGCTCCTGACACCATGTTTTACGCTTCTTCGCATTGGTTGTCGTTACTAATGGTTTCGGTGCAGCAGCTCGTCCATAAATATTCGCCTTAAGGGGCTATCGGCGGACAGTGGCGATAGATACGGGGTCTCGGAGATGGCTATTGAGCTCTGCAGTCACTTTAGCCGCCTTAGTTTTCTGTTGTTTTGACACTATTCGTGTTAGCGTACGACGATCTCTGTCATTTAGTTTTGATTTGCGTCCACTATTACGTTTACACGATGATGTCTTTTCATGTTGCTGTCATGACTGTTGAAACATTTGCTCTTGAAACATTCAATACATTGGCTGCCTTGGTTACTGATGCTCCAGCTAATCGAGCCCCCACAATCTGCCCTCTCTGGAACACTTTCACTGTATGTCAGTCTCGGTCTCTGACTGCAAAACGCGCAAAGTCCAGCGCGGCACGTGCCTTACCTGCGTTGTTGACCGTCTAACACATCCATCCAGTTACCACCACCGTTAACATTATTTTGCCTATCCCCTTATATCAAATATGCACTTTAGTATCAGAATTAATTGTTAAGTTGGTTGGTTGATTTGAGGAAGGGGACCAAATAGCGAGGTCATTGGTCCCATCGTATTAGGGAAGAATGGGGAAGTCGACTATGCGTTTTCGAAAAAACCATTCCAGCAGTTGCCTGAAGCGATTGAGGGTAATCACGGAAAAATTAAATGAGGACGGCCAGACGCGGTTTTGAACCTACATTCCCCCGAATGCGAGTCCAGTTGCTAACCTCTGCTCTGAAATCTTATTTTGATCAAATGCGTTTCCCTTTGTTTCAAAGCGTCTTCAGTGGTCAGTACAACAATCTGATTTTCTTAGAAACCTGTCTGTCAAGATCGTAAGTAGTCCTCTTGTTGCACGATAGTGGTATTAGGCAGTATTAAATTACATTTATTACTCACGGATTTTTGTCCCTACTTCATTCCTATTGTTCTTTCACACATAGATGCTTCATTCTTATAAAGCTGCACTTCAGTGACACTGGATGTACTTTTGTTTGTAAAATGTGTAGATATACTTATACCTCGTGGATTTCGTTTTGATATTGCGAGGTGCTAACGTCTTTTGTTTAGTTTTCTGAGGTTAAGTAAGCGTCTGCTATTCCTCTGTGAATTATTTTTTCGACTTATTTTATTTATTTGCTATTTTTTTTAGTCTGTTACCTATTTAAACATAGAGACCGAATGTTGAACATGAATTAGCATGAATAAAGCATATAATATTTTAACATAATTTCAAATGTGGCTAAGCATTATTCGAGAGAGGGAGAGAGAGAGAGAGAGAGAGAGAGAGAGAGAGAGAGAGACAGGAGAGAGGGAGAGTTGTATACATGTATATACGTGATGTCCCTTCTAAGAATAGCCACGCGCATTTTCTCTGTATTTTAGCAGGTATCTGCAGTTTCGTTTCTGCAGTGTGGGCTAGATTCATCCCATAGAAATACTGTTCATCATGTATTTCAAGAAACACCAATTGACGGCAGAAAGCATCGGTTTTTGTTTACCGTTACGAACAAAATGTTTTTTTAAAGAGGAATTTTACGTGCCCATTCCTTTGAGCGGTCCCAAATTAGACAAGTGAAATGTCATCGTCACATCACCTTTACTGATGTACCTGTTTTTGCTCCTGCGCTGCTTATTGGTACTATGGGTGTTTTATTTAGCAAGTTTTGTAAACCTAACATATCAATGTGGAACTGTATTGCTATACTTGGAGCAAGTTCTCATTATGTCTATGAGACTGATGTGTAATTTTATTTCTGGGAGTATGAAAATACGAGGAGAACAGCTAGTTACTGTCGAAACTGCTCATGGCGTAAATTGTCCTACATGAAGGGAACGTGGCTTGTAGTATTATGAATTACAACGTTAGATCGTCCCAACAACATGCGTAAATTACGACGTAGAATAATTCCTTCGTTGAAGATAAATAATTATAGCATGTTAATTTATTTATCCATTTCTCTTAACCTATAAAGCGACCATCGAGATGATTCTTGCGCATAGGAAACAGCCAATTACCCTCTTCATTCTGGATCTATCCGAGTTTGCACCCTGTCTCTCATGATCTCGCCATCGCTGTACGTCACAACCTAACATTCCGCCTTTGTAACAATCAACAGCGAACACAAATATGTTAAAAGCTTAAAAAAATTTTATGCTTAATATTTCGAAGCTCATCTACAGTTTTCAGGCGAGATACAATTCATCTTCATGTTGGCCTTTGAAAAATACTGCCCTACTGTTGCAGTATAAGACAAATGAGCTCAAATAGTAGTTTCTTGTGTCTGTGCTGAAAAGATGATTCTGTCTGATAAGGCAGGCATTGAAAAAGGCGCGAAACTATTTGCACATGATTTTGTACCAAAGTTTACCATACTTTTGAAACAACATGAAATTAAGAGTCTTATTTGTTACTTTTCACAAACAGCTACGGTTAGAAAGTTATCGAATTTAAAATCTGAAATTCGGCTGATAAATCGAAGGAAACAAAATTTCCCAAGGAATTTGCGTCCGTTCAGCCATAAACAGAGTTTGTTCGTGGGAGAGAAATTGACCTCCAGCAATGGGTGACAAGCAGACACGTTTCGAAGTAAGATATAAATACCCGTTTGACGTCTGATCTGCTCCGTCTAGCTGTTAGTGCCATCGTGGTCATCTCAGTGACGCATGCTGTTGTTGTTGTGGTCTTCAGTCCTGAGACTGGTTAGATGCATCTCTCCATGTACTCTATCCTGCGCAAGCTGCTTCATCTCCCAGTACGTACTGTAGCCTACATCCTTCTGAATCTGTTTAGTGTATTCATCTCTTGGTCTCCTCCTCTCTACGATTTTTACCCTCCACGCTGCCCTCCAATACTAAATTTGTGATCCCTTGATGCCTAAGAACATGTCCTACCAATTAGTCCCTTCTTCTTGTCAAGTTGTGCCACAAACTCCTCTTCTCCCCTATTATATTCAATACCTCCTCATTAGTTACGTGATCTACCCATCTAATCTTCAGCATTCTTCTGTAGCACCACATTTCTAAAGCTTCTATTCTCTTCTTGTCCGAACTATTTATCGTCCATCTTTCACTTCCATACTTGGCTACACTCCATACAAATACTCTCAGAAATGACTTCCTGACACTTAAATCTATACTCGATGTTAACAAATTTCTCTTCTTCAGAAACGCTTTCCTTGCCATTACCAGTCCACATTTTATATCCTCTCTACTTCGACCACCATCAGTTACTTTGCTCCCCAAATAGCAAAACTCCTTTACTACTTTAAGTGTCTTATTCCCTAATCTAATTCCCTCAGCATCACCCGAGTTAACTCGACAACATTCCATTATCGTAGTTTTGCTGTTGTTGATGTTCAACAGGGCAGTTTGATACATAATCGCATTTCATGGTTTTATCCTCTAGCAAGTTCATAGCGGCAGTGGTTCCTAAAGTAAAGAACTATCTCTGTATATCAGGAACAACAGGGTCATATAGCCTGTGTATTTCGTATTTTCCATGTGCGATAGTCATTAAGAATGAGAATAGGGTCAACAGTGTGAACAGATCAAAATTCAAGGACCAGGGGGTTAAGAAATCCAGATTGCTGTCTAGCAGCCATATTCACCCCTCCCTCCCCTCCCCTCCCCTCTTCCCACCCCCTCCCCCCTCTCTAACTCTTCTCTTTCAGGAAGTGGTTCTCGAAAATCTCATTCTGAACGACCGAAAACTCGACCGTGGGCAGCTTAGCGCGCTGGAAACCGAGCCTCTGGCTCCTCTGGCCCGCCACCTGCCAGGCACCATTGTCGGAGTGCCACAACTGATTAGCAAGTCTAGCAGGAGCAGCCGCTATTGCCTAGCTGCAACAACAGCGAACGGCGCCGAACACGGCTACCCGTCAAGGATTCAATCCGGCCTCGCGTTGAAACGCGTCCACGCCTGTCGGGGCCGCAGTCTGGCAGCGTGAAACGCCGATATTGGGAGGAAATGAGAAACCCTGCACAGCAACGCACACTTGATTTTCTACGCAGTGACTGGGTTTAGGACACTTCATAAGCAATCGCATTAAGTTGAGATAAAAATAATGAACGAAGTTCTCATAGGTATGATTTCGTCAGAGGCTTAAACAGAAGAACAACTCTACGATCAGGCCTCGTGCACCACACGAGCGACGTACAGGACAAGGTGTCACCTGAATCGGCACTCGAACTTGGTTACTTGCTGTTTCCAGGTGGGGTACTTCTTGTGCGGAGTGCAGTTGCTGGTACATGGATCACAGACAAAGCATTTAATTGGCACATGCTTTTCCTCAAGGCCAGCTCTTTGTAAACAGACTGCTATGTACTGTATATGGAAAATCCAACTATGTAGAAATATGGTGAAACGAATCGAAAAGCCCGCCGGTGTGGCCGAGCGGTTCTAGGCGCTTCAGTCTGGAACAGCGCGACCGCTACGGTCGCAGGTTCGAATCCTGCCTCGGGCATGGATGTGTGTGATGTCCTTAGGTTAGTTGGGTTTAAGTAGTTCTAAGTCCCATAGTGCTCAGAGCCATTTGAACCATTTTTTCGAATCGAAAACTTACGCACCATTTTCGACAGAAACGTGTATTTACAAATGGTTCAGATGGCTCTGAGCACTAAGGGACTTAATAGCGGAGGTCATCAGTCCCCTAGAACTTAGAACTACTTAAACCTAACGAACCTAAGGACATCACACACATCCATGCCCGAGGCAGGATTCGAACCTGCGACCGTAGCGGTCGCGCGGCTCCAGATTGTAGCGCCTAGAACCGCTCGGCCACTGCGGCCGGCAGTTGGTGCATAAATTCGTAGCGTTTTTCCCCAAGTTTAACACAATAGATACCCATAACAGAGACTTTTGCCATCAATAAAACAGTCAAATTAACTATTTACAACAGTCTGCCAACGCTGTGGTAGCTTTTCGATTGCGCGACTGTGGAAATCATGTGGTTCTGAGTCGAAGAAATCGTCGCACCATGTGCGGAGTGCAGTTGCTGGTACATCCGGAAACAAAGTTCCTTCAAGGTTGTTCGATAGAGGGCGGAGAAAGTGAAAACCTAAGGTCACAATATCATATTAAGATGGTAGGAGTGGAATGACTTCCCAACCCAACTCCGTATAGTGTTTTCTATCAGTCTAGCAGAATGCGGCGGCCGTTATCGCCGAGTAGCGTCATTTCGTGCAATCTTCCTGGTCGTTCTTGAATTGCGTCTGCAAGTTGTCTCAGTCGTTACACCTCGGGGAAGCAAATCGCCACACTGTCACTGTTCCACCAGATGCATAACATTATCATTTGTTGGTGCACGAACGTCTTGGTACGGGGAGTTGATGCTTAGTTCGGGCTCAACCATGACTCTCTTTTCTGCATCTTACCATAAAGACTCCATTTCTTGCCACCAGTAACGATACAGGTTGTTCACGAGCCACGTGATGACGAGAAAGCAGAAACGCACCTAAGGCCATCCGCTAAATTTTGTGATTTGGGCTTAGAGCATGCGGTACACACGCACCCGATTTTTGAACCTTCCTTGCATGCAAATGTCGCACAATGTTGGGATGATCGCAGTTTATCACTTTTTCCAATTCTCGAGTACACTGTCATGGTTCATTGTGGCTTAATGCGTTTAAACAATCTTCAGCAAACTTCTGAGGTCTTCCTGAACTTGGAGAGCCACTAATGTAAAAACGATCCGCCTTAAAACGAGAAAACCAATTTCTTGCCGTGCTCTGTTTAATGGCATTATACCCATACACGGCGCAAATGTTTCTGGCTGCCTTCGCCGCTGTCACCCCGTTATTGAACTCAAACAACAGAACATTTCGGAAATTTATGGATGTCCATCTTATTACATGGACGTGCGACCTTACTGATGATATATATGAGAAAAGTACTAACGCACCTGTATCTTGAGAAATGCAAAACGAGGATGATGGAATTTAGTCGAATTAAGTCGGGTGATTGTGAGGGAATTAGATTAGGAAATGAGACACTTAAAGTAGTAAAGGAGTTTTGCTATTTGGGGAGCAAAATAACTGATGATGGTCGAAGTAGAGAAGATATAAAATGTAGAATGGCAAGGAAAGCGTTTCTGCAGAAGAGAAATTTGTTAACATCGAGTATAGATTTAAGTGTCAGGAAGTCATTTCTGGAAGTATTTGTATGGAGTGTAGCCATGTATGGAAATGAAACATGGACGATAAATAGTTCAGACAAGAAGAGAATAGAAGCTTTTGAAATGTGGTGCTACAGAAGAATGCTGAAGATTAAATGGGTAGATCACATAACTAATCAGGAGGTATTGAATACAATTGGGGAGAAGAGGAGTTTGTGTCACAACCTGACAAGAAGAAGGGACTAGTTGGTAGGACATGTTCTGAGGCATCAAGGGATCACAAATTTAGCATTGGAGGGCAGTGTGGAGGGTAAAAATCTCAGAGGGAGACCAAGACATGAATACACTAAGCAGATTCAGAAGGATGTAGGTTGCGGTAGGTACTGGGAGATGAAGAAGCTTGCACGGGATAGAGTAGCATGGAGAGCTGCATCAAACCAGTCTCAGGACTGAAGACCACAACAACAACATCTTGAGAATGTCTATATTCTATCACAGGACTAGTTTCGGAGGCACATTACCGCCATCCTCGGGATCCACAACTGTCAAAAGAATATTTGACTTCCTTGGAGCATTTACTGAGGGAGTCTATACTCGACACTGTCTCCAATGCAATCTCATATTATTGCATTGGAGACAACACGATGTCCAGTAAATGCGCAAAGGGAATCAAATCCTCTTTTTGCAGTGGTAGGGTCTGAGGATATCGGTAATGTGCCACCAAAACTATGCGTCTGATAGAGTAAAGACAGTCTCAAGATACAGCTGTGGTGATATTTTTGTCACATGTCAGTAATGTTCCTGTTTCTCCACTTAGCATTCCATTTCCTAGCGTCCAAAAAATGGTTCAAATGGCTCTAAGCACTATGGGACTTAACATCTGAGGTCATCAGTCCCCTAGAACTTAGAACTACTTAAAACTAACTAACCTAAGGACAACACACACATCCATGCCTTAGGCAGGATTCGAACCTGCGATCATAGCAGCAGCGCGGTTCCGGGCTGAAGCGCCTAGAACCGCTCGGCCACAGCGGCTGGCTTCTAGCGTCCACAGCTCTACTTGGCAGTGATGGTCACAGCTCGGGGAGGCAATTTGTAGTACACCACACCGTCGCCATTAAGTCCAAATGACAATATGTTAACTCAGATAGCAAGAGCGAACCACAAATAAAAAATGCCGAATGATAAAGAAACCCATACCAACCAGAATACCAACATGCAACGCAAAAATGCTATGAACTTCTACACCAACCAAATAGCAGCAAAATACGCGAAACGTTTCGGGAGTGGACCAAGCAGGAGAGAATGTAAACATTGCAGGCACCGTACTTGTTCCAAGGTTGCATGGCAGAGCACGATCACGAATATCGTCACGTGACTGTGGTTTACATTCTCTAGTACACGCAGTAAAAACTGCGTCCTGTCAACGTGAAACGTTAAGTCTCCCTCGCTGCATGTGATTTAACTACGGAATGTTCCTGATGCTCTTTCACCGCACTGCAATTAATCCATTCTGTCACTACACTAACACTACGTTAGGTGACATCAGTCACATTCTCTTCTTTGCATGTGCAAAATGAGAGAGCCACAGGTTACCATGGTTTGTAGTAAGTCCTTCGTCTAGAAATAAAGCTTCGCACGAGAGTCGCTAAGCAACATTCTTTGGCTAACCTCACATATAATAAGGAACTTTTAAATCTGTATAAGCCACCAAGCTATCTTTGTAGTAATAACACCGGTTCATATTAAGCTGTGTCTTATATGAACCGAACATATGAATCGGTTTCGTCCCTATTCCTTTTCATTTCTTAAATTTGTAGTGCCAGAACAACTATCTTTGTCGAAATTACGTTATAAAATTTTACACAGCATGTTAAATACCTTAGTTAAACATGTGTTTGTATGTTTATATTTGTGCCACAACATCATTGTAACTCGTTAATACTGATATACTGTTCCACTATCATTTCTTATAAATTAATCAAACCTATTGCTCAATATCTACGTACGCCATTCAACAGTACCCTACGGAAAGCCCGTTCCTAAACGTGTACCTCATGTTCTCATAATATATCACCAGTTTATGTTTTTTTATCGTCTGCTAAATTATTCATCTTTTGGTTGGCTAAATACTGAATGCCAAATGTTGTTGTTGTGATCTTCAGTCCTCCATGCTACTCTATCCTGTAGCTACTGTAGCTACTGCAAGCTACATCCTTCTGAATCTGCGTTGTGTATTCATCTCTTGGTCCCCCTCTATGATTTTTACCCTCAACACTTCCCTCCAACACTTAATTGGTGATCCCTTGATGCCTCAGAACGTTTGCTATCAACCGATCCCTTCATTTAGTCAAGTAACAGAATGGCACACTTGTACACTCTTACAATTGCAAGTGACATACCACATATGCATATAACGACTACTTCTAGGTGTCTCATGGCGCCACATTGTAAAACGTACCAATGTTTTGATACCTATTGCTCTCTTCAGGGCCCGTTGATACAATCCATGTTCCAATACATATGCAGTAGTGGGTGAAACATTGAAGAATTTTATGCCTCCCGATTCCTCACTCTAACAAACCGAGTTCAAAATGATTCCGTCTATGAAAATTTGCCTTCGTGAACCACACTGGTTTACATAAAACAAGAGAAAATTATATAAAGTGTCCTCCTCATTTTCTATTTAAAAAATATTTAAAACTTTAAATCAGCAATACTGTGACAGCGAATATCCGAGGAAATTTTAAATGCAATATTTTCTTGTGCCATTTTTAGGTGTTTGTTGATTTTTCAGCAATTTATGATAAAACAGTTCACTTTAATTTGTTCTACGTCATATTTGTAATCCTAAGCCACAGTCAAAATATAGCAGCTAAAATTACTTTTAACGACAGAACACAAGACCTAGTGAAGTATTTCAGTTGATTTGTAACATCACAACGTGGATTCGGATCTAAAGACCTACGAACGTATCTTGTCAGTGTTTAGTCAATTTACATGCAGCCTAACAGAGGAATATGAATTGTATTATCGACATAGGTACGCATACATTTGTTTGTTTATCGACTGCTTTAGAATCCTATGAAGGTAGGATATATGCCCAAGTGCTGGTCTGGTAAATGAGCATTTTTGAAGCTCAGTTATCGATTTTTGACAAAACAGTGTTTTATGTTGTGTGCGCCGCATCTACACTCATGGAAATGGAAAAATGAACACATTGACACCGGTGTGTCAGACCCACCATACTTGCTCCGGACACTGCGAGAGGGCTGTACAAGCAATGATCACACGCACGGCACAGCGGACACACCAGGAACCGCGGTGTTGGCCGTCGAATGGCGCTAGCTGCGCAGCATTTGTGCACCGCCGCCGTCAGTGTCAGCCAGTTTGCCGTGGCATACGGAGCTCCATCGCTGTCTTTAACACTGGTAGCATGCAGCGACAGCGTGGACGTGAACCGTATGTGCAGTTGACGGACTTTGAGCGAGGGCATATAGTGGGCATGCGGGAGGCCGGGTGGACGTACGGCCGAATTGCTCAACACGTGGGGCGTGAGGTCTCCACAGTACATCGATGTTGTCGCCAGTGGTCGGCGGAAGGTGCACGTGCCCGTCGACCTGGGACCGGACCGCAGCGACGCACGGATGCACGCCAAGACCGTAGGATCCTACGCAGTACCGTAGGGGACCGCACCGCCACTTCCCAGCAAATTAGGGACACTGTTGCTCCTGGGGTATCGGCGAGGACCATTCGCAACACTCTCCATGAAGCTGGGCTACGGTCCCGCACACCGTTAGGCCGTCTTCCGCTCACGCCCCAACATCGTGCAGCCCGCCTCCAGTGGCGTCGCGACAGGCGTGAATGGAGGGACGAATGGAGATGTGTCGTCTTCAGCGATGAGAGTCGCTTCTGCCTTGGTGCCAATGATGGTCGTATGCGTGTTTGGCGCCGTGCAGGTGAGCGCCACAATCAGGACTGCATACGACCGAGGCACACAGGGCCAACACCCGGCATCATGGTGTGGGGAGCGATCTCCTACACTGGCCGTACACCACTGGTGATCGTCGAGGGGACACTGAATAGAGCACGGTACATCCAAACCGTCATCGAACCCATCGTTCTACCATTCCTAGACCGGCAAGGGAACTTGCTGTTCCAACAGGACAATGCACGTCCGCATGTATCCCGTGCCACCCAACGTGCTCTAGAAGGTGTACGTCAACTACCCTGGCCAGCAAGATCTCCGGATCTGTCCCCCATTGAGCATGTTTGGGACTGGATGAAGCGTCGTCTCACGCGGTCTGCACGTCCAGCACGAACGCTGGTCCAACTGAGGCGCCAGGTGGAAATGGCATGGCAAGCCGTTCCACAGGACTACATCCAGCATCACTACGATCGTCTCCATGAGAGAATAGCAGCCTGCATTGCTGCGAAAGGTGGATATACACTGTACTAGTGCCGACATTGTGCATGCTCTGTTGCCTGTGTCTATGTGCCTGTGGTTCTGTCAGTGTGATCATGTGATGTATCTGACCCCAGGAATGGGTCAATAAAGTTTCCCCTTCCTGGGACAATGAATTCACGGTGTTCTTATTTCAATTTCCAGGAGTGTAGTTATAAAACTAGATGCACTGAGCGTGGGGGATATTACGTTGAAAAGTGATACAGCTTTGTACCACTTCTGCACAATAAATAGTATTTAAAAAAATATTTAAGGTTTTCATTTGACTCACTCTCGTATAGAGCATGTCGTGGGGACACGGAAAACCAATGCGGTCGTTGTCGCAATGCGGAAACGGAACGACTTTTATAACGTCCCAAAGGCCTTCGGGTCAAGGGTTGGGACAGCCTAAGTTTGTAAACTGTTCGCGTCCCTCCATGGGTAGAGTATGCGGTGCGTAGCGAAGTGGCGCTATCCAAAACTGACGCCGAGGAAACTGTGGTACACCACGGATCGTAGATGACAGAGGTAAACGTCGGCTACGGAGATCTGCAAGGGCGAATAGACATGCAACTGAGGGGCAACCACCGCCCAGACGAACCAAGGAGCTAGCAACAGTGTCTTCCCCAACGACTGTTCAGCGAACGATGCTCCATATGGGTCTCCGGTGTAGGCGCGTGGTTCATGCACCCACACTCACTGCTGTTCATCAGCGACGAATGTTGGAATTTCCACGCCACGCAAATGTACGCCCACTGAGCGGTGACAGGTGGTCTTTTCAGACGTACTGCGCTCCATGCTCCATTGGACGGAAGGCCGTTGGCATGTACTGCGTGAAACGTCTGAAAGGAAACACCCTGTAACAATCGTCGGTCCGGACCAGAGGGCATTCCCTGCGTGATCTCGTCATTCTGGAAGGGACAATGAGTCAGTAGATCCGTGTCCAACCCGACACGCAGTTTGTTTTTCCTCGCCACTATGGCATCTACCAGCAGGACAACGCAAAGTGTCACACAGCTCGCTGTGTACGTGCACGGTTCGAAGAGTACCAGGGTGATTTTGCACTGCATCCCTGGCCACCAAACCCATCGGGAATAAACCCAATCGAGGATCTATGGGACCACCTCGACCGGGCTCTTCGCGCCGTGGATCCTTAACCGAGGAAGCTACCGCAGCTTGTCAGGGCACTAGAATCGGCGTGCCTCCGCATTACCTTCCAGAAACTCACTGACTCTCATGATGCACGTCTCGCGGTGCAAAAAGGGTTATTCAGGATTTTGGTAGGTGGTCACGTTAATGTAGCACTAGTATGCTTGGTGATTAATACAGTTTGTAAGTTTGCTGTTTATGTTTTTTACATAGCACTCTGTATGAAAATCACTGGCTGTGCTGTGTGCAGTATGTGGCTAGTTTGCATTGTTGTCTGCCATTGTTGTCATGAACTGCTATAGCTGGATGTGAACAGCAGATAGCGTTGGGCAGTTGGAGGGGAGCCGCCAGCAGTGGTGGATGTTGGGCAGTTGGAGGGGAGCCGCCAGCAGTGGTGGATGTGAGGACAGAGATGGCGGAGTTTGAAATGTGTATAAATTGATGTCATGAGCTGCTGTATATATTATGACTATTGATGAATATTAAGGTAAATACATTGTTTGTTCTCTATTAATATCTTTCATTTGCTAACTATCCCTATCAGTAGTTAGTACCTTCAGTGGTTTGAATCTTTTATTTAGCTGGCAGTAGTGGCGCTCGCTGTTTTGCAGTAGCTTGAGTAGCGAAGATTTTTGTGAGGTAAGTGATTTGTAAAAGGTATAGGTTAAAGTTAGTCAGGGCCATTGTTTTGTAGGGGTTATTGAAAGTCAGATTGCGTTGCGCTAAATAATATTGTGTGTCAGGTTAAGCACAGGCTTGTATAATTGTTCTAAGTGGACGTTTCACATGTAAAATTGTTCTAAGGGGACGTTTCAAGTTTTTCAGTAGTTTTGTTTTTTCTTTTGTAAGATATTGTGGTTTATTTCCTTCACCTCACACTTTCTCAACGTTAGCACGAGTTGCAGTCACAACGCCTCCCGGTTCTCCCCCCCCCCCCCCTCCCAATGATGGGTACGCTAAATGCTAAATGGTATTTCAGAGCTTTTCGACCGGATTGTGTAGTCCATGTGTCTTCTTGTCCCCCTCCAATACAGTAATTTTTCCAAAAATACAATTACATGCTACTTAATGATGAAGTACGGAGACCGCCGTGAAGATAAGTTTTGTGTGGCAGTATTGTCCACTACTGTATTAACAACAAACATGACAGCAACTTACATTCTCAGGGAACGAAAATAGTCTTAATTGTTGCACAGTTCTCCGACGACAGAAATATACGATTCTCTCCCGTCTTGCTGAGAACTTTAGCGTGGCTCCTCTACATTTTATAGCGTTGGGAAATCCGCAACGCCTGCTAACTCATAGTGGTCTGCAGTATTTCACGATGAATCGTGGTTGCCCCAAATGTGTTTGTTTCCCTTCCGTCTGACGTTTACGTGTAGGAACAGAGTTTAACTGTGTGTGCCCGAGTAGGCAGATACGTTCATTCAGATAGCTCTGGACTGACTGTCTCTGGCGCCTTGGCAAGCGTTCCAGATAATTTTGCACACGAGAATAACGCGCGCCGCCGAAAATGTGAGTCACAGGACGTGATATCCCGCAGCGTGCATAAACTCAGGTTCGCACGGTATGTGTCGACGCGTTGAGGCGAGTATTCTTAATATACACTTCTGGCCATTAAAATTGCTACACCAAGAAGAAATGCAGATAATAAACGGGTATTCATTGGACAAATATATTATACTAGAACTGACATGTGATTGCATTTTCACGCAATTTGAGTGCATACATCCTGATAAATCAGAACAACCACCTCTGGCCGTAATAACGGCCTTGATACGCCTGGGCATTGAGTCAAAAAGAGCTTGGATGGCGTGTGCAGGTACAGCTGCCCATGCAGCTTCAACACGATACCACAGTTCATCAAGAGTAGTGACTGGCGTATTATGACGAGCCAGTTGCTCGGCTACCATTGACCAGACGTTTTCAATTGGTGAGAGATCTGGAGAATGTGCTGGCCAGGGCAGCAGTTGAACATTTTCTGTATCCAGAAAGGCCCATACAGGACCTGCAACGTGCAGTCGTGCATTATCCTGCTGGAATGTACGGTTTCGCAGGCATCGAATGAAGGGTAGAGCCACGGGTCGCAAACCATCTGAAACGTAACGTCCACTGTTCAAAGTGCCGTCAATGCGAACAAGTGACCGAGACGTGTAACCAATGGCACCCCATACCATCACGCCGGGTGATACGCCAGTATGGCGATGACGAATACACGCTTCGAATGTGCGTTCACCGCGATGTCGCCAAACACGGATGCGACCATCATGATGCTGTAGACAGAACCTGGATTCTGCCGAAAAAATGACGTTTTGCCATTCGAGCACCCAGGATCGTCGTTGAGTACACCATCGCAGGCGCCCCTCTCTGTGATGCAGCGTCAAGGGTAACCGCAGCCATGGTCTCCGAACTGACAGTCCATGCTGCTGCAAACGTCGTCGAACTGTTCGTGCAGATGATTGTTGTCTTGCAAACGTCCTCATCTGTTGACTCAGGGATCGAGACGTGGCTGCGCGATCCGTTACTGCCATGAGGATAAGATGCCTGTCATCTCGTCTGCTAGTGATACGAGGCCGTTGGGATCCAGCACGGCGTTCCGTATTACCCTCCTGAAACCATCGATTCCATATTCTGCTACCAGTCATTGGATCTCGACCAACGCGAGCAGAAATGTCGCGATAAGATAAACCGCAATCGCGATAGCCTACAATCCGACCTTTCTCAAAGTCGGAAACGTGATGGTACGTTTCACCAGGCAACGCCGGTCAACTACTGTTTGTGAATGAGAAATCGGTTGGAAACTTTCCTCGTGTCAGCACGTTGTAGGTGTCGCCACCGGCGCCAACCTAATCATCTGCATATCACAGCATCTTCTTCCTGTCGGTTAAATTTCCCGTCTGTAGCACGTCATCTTCGTGGTGTAGCATTTTTAATGGCCAGTAGTGTACATTTGCGACCCAGGCAGCTCATGAGCGGGCTACTCGGCTCACGAGCACGTTCTTGTTAATGTACACACAACGAATATCCAGTAAGGTAGAGCAGTGGTTAAGACATGGACTCCCATTCAGGAGCAGGTAGGTTGAAATCCTCGTCCGACCACATACATATCAGTTACCATGGTTCCCCTACATTTAATATAGGGAGAGTCGGGGTGTTCTTCTGAAAATGTGGCCATAAGCCACACATTTCTGTGCCCAGTGCTAGACGTTACTTGAGTTGGGGTAAAGAGCGTCACCATTGGATAATTGATGACAGGTAACGAGTAATTTGGAGTGACGACACGGTATACCCTGTGGTTCAGAGAGCACTAAACGCGGAAGAATACGAACACATTTTAACCGCGTACAATAGACGAACTGTTTGGAGACAATGTACCAGCATGGGAATCACACTGCCTTAAAGCTTGGATCTTCAAAGGAATGTTTTATGGACAATAACGATCCTTTAGCATGAGATAGGCCGTCGACCTCACTCCATGCTCCTTAGCCCATATCATTACCTTCTCTGGTTTGGGATTTTGAGGAAGAATGGGAAGCCATTCCTACACAGACATTCAGGCACTACACTAAATGTGTCCTCAGCAGAGTTCAGGCCATCATAAACGCAAATGGTGGACACACCCCATGTTATTGGCAACTAATAGGTGTCTAGCTACTTTTGATCAGATAGTGCATAAACTCATATGGTGGCGTCACACTTCATAGTATTTCGCACAGTACAGATACAGGTAGAGGTATTTGCATGTCACTCGCTCGGCCAAGCTTCTTCCAGTATTTGCACAACTTTCGCAGTGATTTCCATTGGACAGCGCTATTGTATTTGTTAGTTAGTTAAAAATACACTGAAAAGCCAATGAAACTGGTACACCTGCCTAATAGAAGCGCCGCATCATAACGTGGCATGGACTCCACTAATGCCTGAAGTGCTGGAGGAAATTAAAACCATGAAACCTGCAGGGTTGTCCATAATCCGTAAGAGTACGAAGGGGTGGAGATCTCCTCTGAACAGCACGTTGCAAAGCATCCCAGATATCCTCAATAATGTTCATGTCTGGGCAGTTTGGTGGCCAGACAAGTGTTTAGATACAGGACAGTGTTCCTGGAGCCACTCTAGGAACTCCGGATGTGTGGGTTGTCGCATTGTCCTGCTGGAATTGCCCAATTCCGTCGGAATGCACAATCGACATGAATGGATGCAGGTGATCGGACAGGATGCTTACGTACGTGTCATCTGTCAGTCTCATATCTAGACGTATCAGGGGTCCCAAATCACTCCAACTGCACAAGCCCCGAACCATTACAGACCCTCCAACAGCTTTAATAGTCCCCAGTTGACAAGAAGGCTCCACGGAATCGTGAGGTTATCTCCATATCGGTACACGACCATCCGCTCGATACAATTTGGAACGAGACTCGTCCGACCAGGCAACATATTTCCAGTCATCAAGAGTCCAGTGAGGCGTAAAGCATTGTGTCGTGCTGTCATCAAGGGTACACTAGTGGGTCTTCGCCTCGGAAAGCCCACGTCGATGATGTTTCGTTGAACAGTTCGCGCGCTGACACTTGTTGATGGCCCAGCATTGAAATCTGCAACAGTTTGCGGAAGGTTTGCTCTTACGTCACGTTGAACGATTCTCTTCAGTCGTCGTTGGTCTCGTTCTCTCAGGATCTTATTCCGACCGCAGCGGTGTCAGAGATCTGATATTTTACCGGATTTCTGATATTCACGGTAAACTCATGAAATGGTCGTACAGGAAATCCCCACTTCCTCGCTACCTCGGAAATGCTGTGTCCCATCGCTCATGCGCCGGCTATAACACCACGTTCAAACTCACTTAAATCTTGACCGCTTGCCATTGTAGCAGTAGTAACCGATCTAACAAATGCACCAGACACTTGTTGTCTTATATAGCGTTGCCGAATGCAGTGCCATATTCTGCCTGTTTACCCTGTTTACATATGTGTCCTTAAATACGCATGCGTATACCAGTTTTTTTCTTTCTTTTTTTGTGGCACTTTAGTGTATTAAAGTATCGATAATCTTAAGTTACGATCTGCCTTTCAGTGAACAGTGAACAGACCAGCGAGAGTGGTATAGGTTTACATGTTTGTTCAAGCCATTGTCTTCGCAACACTGTTCAGGCGCTCTTGGAGTTTGTAAGGGGTAAACGTCAACGAATCTGACAAAAAGTTGTCGTTTTCGAACTGAATTCGTTTAGCGCTTGTCTTCTGGTTCTGCGAAGAAGTGGTAACCCTCTCACGATGGCCAATGTAAACACTTAGAGAGTTGAAGCGCCGCATATTTATGCTAAAAGCTACAATTGTCATACATTGTTTTGTACCCTGCGTCGCTTGGGCTTTAGGATTTTCAGCGCAATGAAGTGGCGTTATTTCATTTTCGTTCCTAACCGGTATAAAAATGTAATTCGCTGGTAAATTAAAAACGGTATTAATGCCCATGCCGAGTCATTTAATTGGCACGCAGCTTCATGTTACAGTTCAGCCTATTTCGATCCCCATAAATACTACAATGTGGATGGAATAGTGATATCCACAATTTATATGCGCAGTTGATAATTATCGTAAGCGAAGCGTGTGAATTAATTTCAGTTCATTACGCATAGCTTCCAGTTTAAATAACACAGCTAGTGAATAAATGATAGAATTTTCCCGCCAGGAAAATTATTAATATGTCAACTGTCATACACTTAGGACCTAACAATTTTCCCGTGAAGGGAAACACCGTTCAAGATAGGAACGTATTATCTGTTTCTGAGTAAAGTCAACGCACGAGAATTGGCAGCAGTTAGTGTTCAGCGGACTTGCTAAGGTCACCGAAGCACGAATCAGAACTCTGCGAACCTGGCGCGGATAAGTAATGTTTCGTCAATGGCATCTGGTTTCGAAATAAAGCTTCATCCTCAGGTGGCTAATGCAAGAGGTGACGGAACTTTTGTCTGCGACATGGTCAAGACATAAAAGGTTTAACTCTAATTTCCTATAAAGCTACAGTTTGAAAAAAAAGTAAAATGGGTAACTGCGAACAGCACTCGTTCTCTGAGGTTTCCCTATGAATTTAAATGTATATAGATAATAATAATAATAATAATAATAATAATAATAATAATAATAATAATAATAATAATAAAAATAATAATTTTATATAGATAATAATAATAATAATAATAATAATAATTTCGTGTGGCTCAGTGGCATGGTGCAAGCTTTCTATTGGATGCCAATTCGGCGACTTGCGTGTTCCTAACCTATCCGAGTTACCCAACCGGGGACAAGAGAGGTACAGTTTAACCTGGAACCCGAACCACGTGTTGTTTCTGGATACTCTTCACATCGTTGAGAGGTGAAAGCTAGGTTGAACCAAAGTTGAAAAAGCCGTACTCCGACTGTAATTAGATCCCGCGACTTCATGGTTTCCAGGCAACCAATACCAACATGTATATGTATTATTTAATCTATAGGTTTTGTTAGGCACGCACTTTACGGTTAGACAACCAGGACCGACACGTATACGGGTAGTATATCTATAAGTTTTCAGAAAGAGTTTGCATCAAAATTTGTGACACTTATGGCCGTATCTTTTGACTGCATTGGTTTAGAAGTTTAAATACTATTTTCATCGCCAAGGGACCACAGACTTTAGTATTCGACATAAATTTCTACTTAACAAACGATGAGACAGGCTGACGGACAAAAAAAATCTTTTTTTAATATAACTATAAATTATCAGCTTTCGGATTTTTTCCTTTACTTTCACTGTCAAAAGTAGCTTCTTGCAAATTTTAATAATTATAATTTTAACTGAAGACTGTATTGTTGTTTATTTAATTACGACCCAGGTTTCGGCCTTTTATGCTGTCTTCATGTGACTGAGTTTATGTCATTAAAATATATTGCAGGACATCAAGCTAAAAATCGTCCGTAAATTAAGAAGTGGTAATGATAGTCAATAATCTTTGATTTCACTATCATCACGACTCTAGGACATGTGTTCATCTTTTATATATCAAAGTAAACCTATTTTTCCCAAGTATGACGTGCTCCCACTATTACATACTGGTCTTTTAACAAGATGGTGACTTTACATCTGGAATTATGTGTCATATACTATGGCCGTATCTTTTGATTGAGTTAACTTAGAAGCTTAAACTTTTTACACCGCCAAGGGACTTCATACCTTAGTATGTGACATAAATTTCAACTTCATTCTTCTACCTCTTACTGAGAAAAAGTGGTGTAAACAGTCGCACAGACAAACAGACAATCGGACAAGAGAGTTATCCTACAAGGGCCCCGTTTTTGCCGATTGAGGTACGAAAATCTAAATCTGAGGCCGTTACAGAAATTCTAAAATTATATCTGCCTTCAGGCACGAATTATTTTCCGTAACCAGTATATTGCACGGGTTGGCAGAATAAAACTGGCCCAGAGAATAATTCGTGCAACTTAAGGGGAGATTTTTTTATTTGCTTATTTGGAAGTGAAAGTAATTGTGATTATTCTCCCAGATTTTTTCTTTGAAATTCGAAGAACAAATGGTATAAAAAGATTAAAACGTTAAGCGGTGTTATGCGCTGTGCTCACTTTCAAGTTACGCAGTGGAGGAAAAATTTTCTTGCTCATTTTTGCATGTGGACCTGGAAAATATAGCTCTAGAAGGCTGTGATTTTTTGTATACAATACAACAGTGTTGTATAGAAGGTTGTGGAGCCGTTTTGGAAAAGATATCCAAAGACGGCGTTTGTTTCCAATTTGGTAGTGAAGATTTCTGCTTTCGAAGCTGTGGGAATGTTGCAAGCTTCACTTCCTCAGCAATTTGGGCTTTACACATGGAGTCTACAATGAACATATCTTGCGGATTATCGGTGAGCAACAGCAGTACAGAATATAGAAAAAATTACTGGGCAGATGAGCTAAAAGAGCTGAAGAAGCGGGAATATGGATATGGGTAGCTCTAGCTAAGGTACGATTAAAAATTTTTAAAACATTCCATCCAAACATTAAAACGATTTCTCTGCAACTTAAGGTTTCCTCCTTTCAGGAACTCATATATCAGAAACTATTCGAAGAATTTAGATTAAATTTGGTACAGCTTTTCTTTTTTATCGAAGCAATGTTCAAGTGGAAGAAAATTTTAATCTAGACATTCCAAATAGTTTTATGGTTAATAATATATGGAAAATTTGGCTGTGCAAAATGTTCAAATCAAAAATACCACAGAAAATAATAGAAATAATTTTCCAAAAAGTTACTGCACTTAATTGTATACTTATTAGTGTAGATTACTTTACCAAAGAAACAATTTGCCATATTTACCTGGAAATAATGAAAAATTATACCTTGAAATAATAATGTAACAAAAAATTCAAAATCCTCTCTTAAAATTTTATTAAAAATTCTGCAAAAAGTATTTAAGGCATATTGGATCCCTACACATAATTGTGCAAAATTTCACTAGACTGAACAAAAATGGTTGAACTGTGTAAGAATTCACTTGAGCACGAACAACTGCTACAATTCCGCACTGCATTGATAATGATCTGTCACAGGTCGAAATATGATCTGCGATTGTGACTATAAATGTCATATTAAAGCAACTTAATTCTACGACTGATTGCTGCTCTATCTAACCCAAAAATGACAGAGATATGGATTTACAACGATATCAGTGCAAGACTGCCGCCGTCTCCCCTTACGATAGGCAACCCAATTTACATCAACACCTGTGGCGGATTATGTAAACTGGGTTGCCTATGTTAAGGTGGGTGAAATATTTTCATGGTCAGTTTTATGCTCTTCTTGTAACTGATCAAAAGACTTTTTTGTGCTGACCACTGCTGTCCACGTGGAAGTATGCCGGTCTTCGGACAGAGTGAGGAGAAAAGCCGGGAGGCGAGAACGGGGCCTTCTCCCGCCTCCAACAACAGCTGTGTTACCGAGTCCTCCCCTGGCGGCCCCCGCCGTCCGCTGTCACGGCGTATCTCGGCGTTCCGGGAAGATCTGGGAGGATCCATCACGGCCTTCAATGCCCCTCGCGCAGTGATTGATGAGTGGCGGCCCACTTCGGCTCTCGGCCGACACCCGAGCACGCCTTTCACACCCCCCTCCGACGCCGCTGCCGACGCCACCCCCGCTGACGGATCCGGCGGCAGCGGCGCGCAGTTAATGGCACGGATGATTGGTATTAGGCGCGCAGTTTTGCAGCGACGCCGTAATCCGGGCAGAGAGAGTGAGTGAGTGTGAGAGAGAAGGAGGGGGGGAGGGGGCGGGAGGGGGGTGGACGAGTTCAAAGGCTCGGGGCTTCCCTGAGCGCTGGCAACTTATCGCCAGAGATGCGCCGCAGGGCCAAGTGGCTCATTCGTTAAATTTACCGCACGCTATGAGCTACGCGATGAAATTTCTCGCCCCGCTTCCATCTTCCCGTCGTGCCGGCGCGATGAAATCCATTCGTCACGGCGACGCCGCACCGGGGTGACGGCTTGCTCGGCACCGACTCGCGATGGGGTGGGTTGGAACCTCACACCTCATTCCCGCGACGGGCCAAGTTTCGGGGACGTGCGCTAAAAGAGATAAGGTCTTTTTACGGCCCCGTTGCAATTACGAGGGGACCCAGTGGACGTTCATAATGTAGCCCAGCGACCTACTTTCTTGACATTTGCATTAAGACTTCTCTGAAGTAAGAAAGATGAGCGTCGATCTGTGCTATCCACGGTATCAAACTATCACAGTATTAGCCTGACCCGTAGGCAGTAATAACGGAAAAGTCAGATCGCTTTCTTCTGCACAATTACCGGAGATTCAGGGCGTGTGAAAACCATGTTGATATATGCGACAAGGACTTTTTAAATTTATTTTAGTTTTTCTTCCATTTTTGCCAGCTGTGGACCACATATCAGTTTCATTCCTATTCACTTGCTCTTTTCTTTTTCCCTCCAGTATTCTTTCGTAATTTCGTCCTATTCCTCTTTCTTTTATGACTGTTATCTTGCTACTTTTGTATTGGTGTCATACTAAGATTAACACCTTATTCTGAAAGTATCTCCTTCTGCAGTTTCTTCTTCTGATTTTACGTTGTGTATTACTATACCTTACATTTCTATACCCTCTTAACAGAGCTCGATGAAACCTGGATTAAACACAGAAACAACTGCTACGGTATGGTACAGAGGTAACTGATAGCAATACACAGTGAGACGAACAGAAATGACACATTTATTCGAAGACAATACACGACTGCCCATTAAAATTGCTAGACCAAGAAGAAATGCAAATGATAAACGGGTATTCATTCGACAAATATATTATACTAGAACTGACATGTGATTATTTTCACTCAATGTGGGTGCATAGATCCTGAGAAATCAGTACCCAGAACAACCACCTCTCGCCGTGATAACGGTCTTGATACGCCTGGGCATTGAGTCAGAGATTGTATGGCGCGTGCACGTACAGCTGCCCATGCAGCTTCAACACGATACCACAGTTCATCAAGAGTAGTGACTGGCGAATTGTGACGAGCCAGTTGCTCGGCCACCATTGACCAGACGTTTTCATTTGGTGAGAGATCTGGAGAATGTGCTGGCCAGGGCAGCAGTCGAACATTTTCTGCATCCAGAAAGACCCGTACAGGACCTGCAACATGCGGTCGTGCATTATCCTGCTGAAATGTAGGGTTTCGCAGGGATCAAATGAATGGTAGAGCCACGGGTCGTAACACATCTGAAATGAAACGTCCACTGTTCAAAGTGCCGTTAATGAGAACAAGAGGTGACCGAGACGTGTAACCAATGGCTCCCTATACCATCACGCCGGGTGATACGCCAGTATGGCGATGACGAACACACGCTTCCAATGTGCGTTCACCGCATTGTCGTCAAACACGGATACGACCATCATGATGCTGTAAACAGAACCTGGATTCACACGAAAAAATGACGTTTGGCATTCGTGCACCCAGGTTCGTCGTTGAGTACACCATCGCAGGCGCTCCTGTCTGTGATGCAGCGTCAAAGGTAACCGCAGCCATGGTCTCCGACCTGATAGTACATGCTGCTGCAAACGTCGTCGAACTGTTCGTGCAGATGGTTGTTATTTTGCAAACGTCCCCATCTGTTGACTCAGGGATCGACACGTGGCTGCACGATGCGGTACAGCCATGCGGATAAGATGCCTGTCATCTCTACTGCTTATGATACGAGTCCGTTGGGATCCAGCATGGCATTCCGTATTACCCTCTTGAACCCACCGATTCCATATTCTGCAAACAGTCATTGAATCTCGACTAACGCGAGCAGCAATGTCGCGATACGATAAACCGCAATCGCGATAGGCTTCGATCCGACCTTCATCAAAGTCGGAAACGTGATGATACGCATTTCTCCTCCTTACACGAGGCATCACAACAACGTTTCACCAGGCAACGCCGGTCAACTGCTGTTTGTGTATGAGAAATCGGTTGGAAACTTTCCTCGTGTCAGCACGTTGTAGGTGTCGCCACCGGCGTCAACCTTGTGTGAATGCTCTGAAAAGCTTAACATTTGCATATCATAGCATCTTCATCCTGTCGGTTAAATTTGGCGTCTGTAGCACGTCATCTTCGTGGTGTAGCAATTTTAATGGGCAGTAGTGTAGTACATTGAAGTCGCCGCTATTTATGATAGTCCCCCTGGGAATTACAAATGGAGGTACATGGTTCTTAATAGGGTGTATGATCAGCACTGAAGGCAGTGTATGCTCTGCAACGTCCTCCCATGCTAGCCGCAAGATTGGTTAGGAGTTCATGTGGTATGGTGTTCCATGCCTCCACCAGCACGGTGACAACTGCTGGGTCGTCTCCCCAACGTGTCCCACACGTGTTCGGTGGTATTTGAGTCGGAGGGAACGGGCAGGCCAAGTCATTCGTTGAATATCCGCTCGTTCCAAAATCTCCTCGACATGCATTTATCGATGCGGTCGCACACTGTCATCCACAAAAAATGGTTCAAATGGCTCTGAGCACTATGGGACTTAACATCTGTGGTCATCAGTCCCCTAGAACTTAGAACTACTTAAACCTAACTAACCTAAGGACATCACACACATCCATGCCCGAGGCAGGATTCGAACCTGCGACCGTAGCAGTCGCGCGATTGTCATCCATAAAAATGAAGTCATGGCCGACTCCAAAGGACGCACACGAGGAAGGAGCACAGTGTCACAGTAAGATTGACTAGTAAGTGTACAATGTTCAATGATTCTGAGGTCAATACGTCCCTGCCTGGGCAACCAGAACAATCATTTTCGACACTGTTATTCGGTGCATTACGTACCTTCCATGGGCGTTCTCACCTTCAAATCTTTGAACATAATTAATTATTTCTCTGTAACGAGCCGCTGTAGACCACGAGTCCCTCACTGCAAAATGCTCAGAAAATTTCTTTGTACCACCTCCGATACTTTGTCGGTGGAGTTCGTGTCCACCTTGCATACACGAGAGCGTCCCTGCGATGTTGAAGTGTGGGGAGGGGGAATGCGTAGGGGGAGGGGCTCAGGCTACATTATCGAGTTTCCCTAGTTCATAATGGGAAGAGCGGTTCATAATGGGAACAGTGAATGTACCATCCGTGTTGAACTTCTGGGTTGTTTCAGTCAAAACCTATTTTGCAACTGCTGCATAAAAAGTGGTTCAAATGACTCTGAGCACTATGGGACTTAACATCTGAGGTCATCAGTCCCCTAGAACTTAGAACTACTTAAACCTAACTAACCTAAGGACATCACACACATCCACGCCCGAGGCAGGATTCGAACCTGCGACCGTAGCAGTAGCGCGGTTCCGGACTGAAGCGCCTAGAACCGCTCGGCCACCGCGGCCGGTCTGCTTCATCTATATGGCTGCTTGAGCAGTTCCCCGATTAAAGCCACGGGTCAATTATGTTTCGTTTCTGTTGACAAAATTAAGCTAATGCAAAGTCTCTCTTCAGTTTTGTAAGGAAAGGGTGGACTGCTCGACGAGGAGAATATGTTACGGGCGTGCTGAACAAAATCTGGTGGCAGGCGCTATGGGATATGCGATGTGCATGGCGGAGATATTTACTGCTGAAATTTCGTGAGCGAACGTTGCAAAAAGAGTCGGACAACATGTAGCGACCAGACGCAACTACATTCGTCGGCCGCAACTGTGGATTCTTTGATTGCTCTAGAAGATGGCTCATAGAATTAAAACACATGATATATTTACGAACTTCCAGCACGCTGGAGTAGCTTGGGTCAGCAGCTTTTTTTAGTCAGTAGAACGAAAAACCAATCCAAGTTGCAAACTTTTACTTTTTATTCATTTGATGACTAGTTTAGGGCGAAGACCCATTTTCAATTCGTCTTAACAAAGTCAAAAATGGTATTTCCGAAGATGTCAAAAATGTGCAATGAACATTTACAGTGCATACAGCTATCACTGCACTTTTTTGACATCTTCGGAAATGCAATTTTCGACTGTATGCACTGTAAATGTTCATTACACATTTTTGACATCTTCGGAAATGCCATTTTCCACATTGTTACGACGATTTGAAAATGGATCTCAGCCCGAAACTAGTCATCGAATGAATAAAAAATAAAAATTTGCAACTTGGACTCGTTTTTCGTTATGCATGAAATATTATTTCACTTTGTTACATAAATGAATAAAAGATTTACTTAATTTTGACACACTTCTTTGTCACAGGACTACTGAATAATCTGTAACTCTCACTGACCAGCAAAGTACGATTTGACTCACTAATTATCAAAGTATTCTCTTGAAGTACAATGAACGACATTTGCAACAGCACAGGTTCATCAGAAACTTTAACAAGAGGTTGTTCGTGCACTTTGATGTTGTCTTCTTCAAGATGAGGTTATGAACGGGGCTGAGCTCTTGCGTGCTCGATATTAGACTCATGTTTGGAAGAAACAGAACACCTTGAACGACTAGAGGTAGGACGTTCATATTCAGAGGACATGTACATTAGCATGTTCTGCAGAAATACACTCCTGGAAATGGAAAAAAGAACACATTGACACCGGTGTGTCAGACCCACCATACTTGCTCCGGACACTGCGAGAGCAATGATCACACGCACGGCACAGCGGACACACCAGGAACCGCGGTGTTGGCCGTCGAATGGCGCTAGCTGCGCAGCATTTGTGCACCGCCGCCGTCAGTGTCAGCCAGTTTGCCGTGGCATACGGAGCTCCATCGCAGTCTTTAACACTGGTAGCATGCCGCGACAGCGTGGACGTGAACCGTATGTGCAGTTGACGGACTTTGAGCGAGGGCGTATAGTGGGCATGCGGGAGGCCGGGTGGACGTACCGCCGAATTGCTCAACACGTGGGGCGTGAGGTCTCCACAGTACATCGATGTTGTCGCCAGTGGTCGGCGGAAAGTGCACGTGCCCGTCGACCTGGGACCGGACAGCAGCGACGCACGGATGCACGCCAAGACCGTAGGATCCTACGCAGTGCCGTAGGGGACCGCACCGCCACTTCCCAGCAAATTAGGGACACTGTTGCTCCTGGGGTATCGGCGAGGACCATTCGCAACCGCCTCCATGAAGCTGGGCTACGGTCCCGCACACCGTTAGGCCGTCTTCCGCTCACGCCCCAACATCGTGCAGCCCGCCTCCAGTGGTGTCGCGACAGGCGTGAATGGAGGGACGAATGGAGATGTGTCGTCTTCAGCGATGAGAGTCGCTTCTGCCTTGGTGCCAATGATGGTCGTATGCGTGTTTGGCGCCGTGCAGGTGAGCGCCACAATCAGGACTGCATACGACCGAGGCACACAGGGCCAACACCCGGCATCATGGTGTGGGGAGCGATCTCCTACACTGGCCGTACACCACTGGTGATCGTCGAGGGGACACTGAATAGTGCACGGTACATCCAAACCGTCATCGAACCCATCGTTCTACCATTCCTAGACCGGCAAGGGAACTTGCACGTCCGCATGTATCCCGTGCCACCCAACGTGCTCTAGAAGGTGTAAGTCAACTACCCTGGCCAGCAAGATCTCCGGATCTGTCCCCCATTGAGCATGTTTGGGACTGGATGAAGCGTCGTCTCACGCGGTCTGCACGTCCAGCACGAACGCTGGTCCAACTGAGGCGCCAGGTGGAAATGGCATGGCAAGCCGTTCCACAGGACTACATCCAGCATCTCTACGATCGTCTCCATGGGAGAATAGCAGCCTGCATTGCTGCGAAAGGTGGATATACACTGTACTAGTGCCGACATTGTGCATGCTCTGTTGCCTGTGTCTATGTGCCTGTGGTTCTGTCAGTGTGATCATGTGATGTATCTGACCCCAGGAGTGTGTCAATAAAGTTTCCCCTTCCTGGGACAATGAATTCACCGTGTTCTTATTTCAATTTCCAGGAGTGTAATTAGCATCTGAACCGTGTCGGCCCGTGGATTCAGTGTCATCACCGATATCGTAGCACAACATCACCTACCGGTAAAATGTGCCTGCGGCTCTCGTTTGCACTTTAAACCGAAGGTAACGGATCAGTGTGACTTGAGCAGACGTGTAGGATGCCTCACAGACGTATGCGCGAACCGTACCGTCTATCACCACACCCGTGGAGATCGAACCTCATCCGAATTGCATTGCAGGACAGATCTGCAATCTCCTCGGTTCTGGCGCAACAGTGTAACACATCTCACACTATCAGGGGCGACAAGTCTGTCGTCGTTTGTTATGGTATGGGTTACGTGCGCGTCGTCCACTTCTCCACATAGCTTTGACAAATGCGCAGAAACATGCTAGATGGAATGGTGGATGGAACGACGCCACTGTGGAAAGGAATGGTATCAGATAGTGTTTTCGGATGAATCCAGTTTCTCTTTGTTTTAAAAAGATGGCCGCATTTTTGTTTGCCCCAGACAGATGCATCACAGTGACTGCTTTCGCGCAAGGCACACAGCGCCAAGGCCTTACGGTGTTGGGTGGTACTGGGTACAACCACAAATCACAGCTGGTGAGTGTCCAATGGCACTGTGACCAGTGTGAATAATATCATGTTACCTGTAGCATTACCATTTCTGCGCAACACCCCAACGCCATTTTTCAGCAAGACAATGCAGAACCACATGCTGCTGCACGAACATGTGCCTTCTTGGTGTCACAGGATGTCTGCCTTTTTCTATGAACATCAGACTTGTCATCAATCGACAGTGTGTTGGATATGGTGAAATGACAAGTGCAGCTCTCTCACCCAATGCCAACCACCACAGACAGACTTTGGAATCAGGTGAATGTAGCACGGAACAAGTTATCAGGATGCATGGTGGATCCTGTGCCTGCTTGGCAACACATCCTGAACTGAGGTGGCTGGAAACCTACTCATTTCTGCTGAATGTACTAATGTACATGTCCTGTGAAAATGAACATCCTGTCTTTAGTGGTTCAAAGTGGTGTTCTGTTTCTTTCTGAACATAATTGTCCAGGGTGGTCCATTGATCGTGACCGGGACAAATATCTCACGAAATAAGCGTCAAACAAAAAAACTACAAAGAACGAAACTTGTCTAGCTTGAAGGAGGAAACCAGATGGCGCTATGGTTGGCCCGCCAGATGGCGCTGCCATAGGTCAAACTGATATCAACTGCGTCTTTTTAAATAGGAACCCCCATTTTTTATTACATATTCGTGTAGTACGTAAAGAAATATGAATGTTTTAGTTGGACCACTTGTTTCACTTTGTGATAGATAGCGCTGTATAGTCACAAACACACGGCTCACAATTTTGGACGAACAGTTGGTAACAAGCAGGTTTTTTTAAATTAAAATACACAACGTAGGTACGTTTGAACATTTTAGTTCGGTTGATCCAATGTGATACGTGTACCTTTGTGAACTTATCATTTCTGAGAACGCATGCTCTTACAGCGTGATTACCGGTAAATACCACACTAATGCAATAAATGTTCAAAGTGATGTCCGTCAACCTCAATGCATATGGCAATATGTGTAACGACATTCCTCTCAACAACGAGTAGTTCGCCTTCCGTAATGTTCGCACATGCATTGACAATGCGCTGATGCATGTTGTCAGGCGTTGTCGGTGGATCACGATAGCAAATATCCTTCAACTTTCCCCACAGAAAGAAATGCGGGGACCTCAGATGCGGTGAACGTGTGGGATATGGTATCGTACTTTTACGACCAATCCGCCTGTCATGAAATATGCTATTCAATACCGTTTCAACCGCACGCGAGCTATGTGCCGGACATCCATCATCTTGGAAGTACATCGCCATTCTGTCATGCAGTGAAACATCTTGTAGTAACATCGGTAGAACATAACGTAGGAAATCAACAAACATTGCACCATTTAGATTGCCATCGATAAAATGGGGGCCAATTATCCTTTCCTCCACAATGCTGCATCATACATTAACCTGCCAAGGTCGCTGATGTTCCACTTGTCGCAGCCATCGTGGATTTTCTGTTGCCCAATAGTGCATATTATGCCGGTTTACGTTACCACTGTTAGTGAATGACGTTTCGTCGCTAAATAGAACGTGTGCAAAATATCTGTCATCGTCCCGTAATTTCTCTTGTGCCCAGTGGCAGAACTGTACACGACTTTCAGAGTCGTCACCATGCGATTCCTGGTGCATAGAAATATGGTAAGGGTGCAATAGATGTTGATGTAGCATTCTCAACACCGACGTTTTTGAGATTCCCGATTCTTGCGCAATTTGTCTGCTACTCATGTGCGGATTAGCCGCGACAGCAGCTAAAACACCTGCTAGGACATCATCATTTGTTGCAGGTCGTGGTTGACATTCCACATGTGGCTGAACACTTCCTGTTTCCTTAAATACCATAACTACCCGGCGAACGGTCCGGACACTTGGATCATGTCGTCCAGGATACCGAGCAGCATACATAGCACACGCCCGTTGGGCATTTTTATCACAACAGTCATACATCAACACTATATCGACCTTTTCCGCAATTGGTAAACGGTCAGTTTTAACACGGGTAATGTATCACGAAGCAAATACCGTCCACACGGGCGGAATGTTGCGTGATACCACGTACGTTTGTGACAATTACAGCGCCATGTATCACAAAGCGAAAAAAGTGGTCCAACTAAAACACTGATGTTTCTTTACGTACTACACGAGTATGTAATAAAAATGGGGGTACCTATTTTAAAAAACAAAGTTGATATCCGTTTGACCTATGGCAGCGCCATCTAGCACCATCTAGTTTCCCCCTTCAAGCTAGAAAAGTTTCGTTATTTGTAGTTTTTTCGTTTGATGCTTATTTCGTGAGATATTTGGCCCGGTCCCTATCAATGGACCACCCAGTATATTGACCTCAGTGCGAGGGCGCTGCTATTCTGAGAGGGAGGTTTGGTCTTCTGCAGTGCCTCGCATTGGTTCTTGCGGATTGCAGCGTGCCCTCGGTAATGTCTGAAATATCGACTCACGGTGCCTACTTTGGTGTGAACCCGCAGTCTCTAAGCGATAGCACACAACGTGTTACTCGACAAGTTATTCCCAAGCACCGTGTGCGAACGGAAGAGGGGAGGACGAGACTGATAATGGTAGACGAGTTACTCTCGGCGCACAACCAAAGGTGGCTTGCGGATTATCTATGTACATGTAGGGCAAGTCTAGGTTTCTAAGTCTAAAATTTGTGACCGAGTTTAGTTTCGACGTCCTCCACGGCTGGTAGTCATGACAATGCACGACAGCGCCAACACGACCATCCTCGTTGCTGCCGTCTCCCCCTCTTTCCGCCCGTCACAATCGGGAAAAAAAACGCCCTCCTCTCCTCCGCAAAACAACGCGTTTTATGGCTTTGCGCACGGTCATCAGAAACAGATGCTGCAGCTAATGAACAACACAAATTATTAATTACACAATTAGGGCCGGGCCGGACGCGCTGCGTGACAGCGGCATTCGCGAGCAATGCAGCATGAAACGAGATAAATTCGGGCACGTGACCGCTGTTCAAATTCGCACGCAGCTGACGCGACGCTTCGCAGGAGGCCGGCTGCCGCTGACGGCGGCCGGCGCGCCGTGATTTGCTGCCAGCCGCCCGTCGCGTTTATTTGTGCGGCCGCGTTGCGTCATAAATGCGCTCCGAACGCCGCTCACCGCCAAAGGCAGTCTGCCCAACTTCACAGACTCTCGTTGTGTGCTAAAAGAAACATGAAGATAGGCACCTACTTGCTTACAAGGGAACCTCCCCATCGCACCCCCCTCAGATTTAGTTATAAGTTGGCATAGTAGATAGGCCTTGAAAAAGTGAACACAGATCTATCGAGAAAACAGGAAGAAGTTGTGTGGAACTATGAAAAAAATAAGCAAAATATACAAACTGAGTAGTCCATGCGCAACATAAGCAACATCAAGGAAAGTGTAAACTCAGGAGCGCCGTGGTCCAGTTGTTATGCCGGCACGGTAACTCAGCGCGTTCGGTCAGAGGGTTAGCTGCCCTCTGTAATAAAAAAAACTGAGTTAATGGAATAACGACGAACTGAAACGGGTGTATGGCGACGTCCGCCCCGAGCAAATACAACGAACGAAAGCGAACAAAATGAGATAAAAAAAAAGTTGTTAGCGTGAGCAGCTGCGGAACGAGAGGTACTTGGTTCAAATCTTCCCTCGAGTGAAAATTTTACTTTCTTTATTTTCGCAAAGCTATCATCTGTCCGTTCGTTCACTGACGTCTCTGTTTACTGTAATAAGTTTAGTGTCTGTGTTTTGCGACCGTACCGCAAAACCGTGCGATTGGTAGACGAAAGGACGTGCCCCTCCAATGGGAACCGAAAACATTTAATCGCAAGTTCATAGGTCAATCGATTCCTCCACAGGAAAACACGTCTGATATATTCTATACGACACTTGACGGCATGTGCGTCACATGACAGGTATATGTTGTCGACCAACCTAACTTGTACACTTGGCGAATGGGTAAAAAGATTCTTCTAAAAATGGTTCAAATGGCTCTGAGCACTATGGGACTCAACTGCAGTGGTCATAGGTCCCCTAGAACTTAGAACTACTTAAACCTAACTAACCTAAGGACATCACACACATCCATGCCCGAGGCAGGATTCGAACCTGCGACCGTAGCGGTCGTGCGGTTCCAGACTGTAGCGCCTTTAACCGCTCGGCCACTTCGGCCGGCAAAAGATTCTTCTACCTTGCCCGATTTAGGTTTTCTTGTGGGATATGATAATCACTCCCAAAAAAGTGATGAAAACGTAAGAGTTTGTCACATAAACTGCAACAAATGGATGCAACACAGTCGCACAGTTTTCCCTGTGCTCTGTCAAAAAATACGTTTTTAACGTTTTCAATTTTTTCCGAGTGTAGACCGTCAAATCCTGCATACGTCCAAGAAAATCTGAACATGTCCCGGAATTTTGGAGAGCGAAGTTGATTATGTGTGAGTGCCTGAACTTTGATAATTGACACACGATCACGTAAACAATACTGCTCGCTGTACCTGTGCAGCTTCGCAAAATCATAGAATCTTTTCACAAAGTATTTCACTTGCCGAAAACCAAACACATCTAACGGTTGCACAAGAGGTGTACAACCTGGAGGAATGGTAATCACGTCTACTCCTACACTAAAATTGTACAATGCCTGATCCTTATGTCCTGTATAGCTGTCAAGGAGATAATAATTGTCTGAAAATAAAAAAAAAATTATTTACTCGAGGGAAGTCCTGAACCAAGGACCTCTCGTTCCGTAGCTGCTCACGCTAACCACGGGACCACGGCACTCCTTAGCATATCCTGACCTAGATCTTGCCTATCTTGCACATGGACTACTCAATTTGTATATTTTGCTTATTTTTTCATAGTTCCACACAACTTCTTCCTGTTTTCTCGATTGATCTGTGTTCAGTTTTTCAAGGCCTATCCACTGTGCCAACTTATAACTAAATCTGAGGGGGGTGCGATGGGGAGGTTCCTTTGCTACTTACTTCCTCTACCAGGATTAGGCTATTAGTCTGTTCCGACTTCATTTCTCCTGCTATCTATTCAGGGGTCGACCAACATCGTTTCTTCCCATACCACTACACCAGGACGTTTCAAAAAGGACTTAATAATATTAAAAACTCATATATATTTACTGAATAAAGCTATAGAGCTGGGTTTGGTGTTATTTTGTAGCGAAACAAATAATTTTTTTTTAATAAGGATGTTGTATGTGGCTTTTGTTGGTTATCCTGCACACACCCCATCGGAAGTAAATTTTTTCCCAAACTCGCTGTAGCATTGCAAGTGTAACTTCTTGGTGGTGGCGCATATTCTTGCTCTAAGCTCAGGTAGAGAAGCCGGAGGTACAAATACTATATTCTTGATGACGAATCCCCGTAAAAAAAAAAAAAAAAAAAAAAAAAAAAAAAAAAAAAAAAAACGCGTGGTGTCAGGTCGGGGAAAGTGGAGGTCATACTATTGGCGCATTACGGTCAATCCATTGACCTGAAATGCGGTCACTGAGAAAATCCCTAACGTCAGCCATGTAGTGGGGTGGTGCACCATCTTGTATGAAGTAAACATTTCGTTCTTGGTCACCCTCATCGATCTGTGGTATCAAAAATTTTTGTAACACATCCAGGTACACTATCCCGTTGATGGTCCTCTCACGGGAAAAAAGGGGCCTTGCACTTTGTTCTCGCTCAATGCACAAAAAACGTTCAGTTCAGGGCTATCACAAACATGTTGCAATGTTTGATGTGGATTTTCACTCCCCCAAATCCTACAGTTATGTGTTAACCTTGCCACTTAAGTGAGAAGTCGACTCCTCAAAAAAGATGATTCTGTCCAAGAAATGTTTATCATCATGTAATCGATTTAACATATGAGCAATTTTATCATTGTCTTATATTACTTGTACGATCGTCAATCTGCGTTGTTTCAAATGCAAACTGTTTCCCAACACACGCCAAATAGTCGTATGTGGGATCTGCACTTCGCGGAACGTACGCCGGGCCGATTTCGTAGAGCTGTTGACAAAACGCTGTCTCACTCGCTCAACGACATCGTCAGATGTGCTTGGACGAACTGATGATTTCCCATGTTTTACCGAGCACCTTGTTTCTACAAAACATTTATGCCACTCATAAACTGCAGGCCTGCTAAGAGGATTTTTAGTGTACTTGGTACGGAAATTATGCTAAACTGTTGTCGCCGACTTCCATTCTTCAAACCAAAACACACAGCTAGCACGCTCGGTTCCAATGAAGGCAGCCATCTTTAACGCAACTGCTGGTAGCGCTCCTTACGGTGCGATTTGGCACTAGCGAACTATGTGAGACAAATGTTCATCTATTTCTCTACAAATTGACACTACAGTCACCTCTGTGGGTACTATGAATTAATTTATATGAATTTTCTAATTTGTAAAGTCCTTTTTGAAACACCCTTTTCCCCATAGTTCGTAAATATTCGACGAACTTCATGATTCACCACCAAGAGCCGGTGATAAAATTTCTTTGTTGAAAAACCATTTTCGGTCCACGGACCATGACCAGGCTCATAAACGCATATACCACATATACTAGGTGACATAAAACCAATGGCGTCAGATAATAAAATCCATAAACTCGTAACTGTTATCACATAGCAATATAAATTACACAGTCTGCTACCAGTCACGATTTTCTTTATTTTAGTTTTCGCACGACGCGTTTCGGGAAATGATTCCCATTTTCAAGTGCGTTTTTTGTGTTTTTTATGCCATTTCTATGTGATGTTGTTGATGTGTGAGTGTCTGCTTCATTTCGTTGACTGTACTACAATATACAAGAAAACACGCGATTTTTAGTTGGTTGTCGGTCTTTTTGTTAAGTTAGTGGCGAAATTTAGAAGGATTTGTACTCAAAGTTTCTTTATGGTCCATTTGTGCGAAGTCTCACACGCACTTAACATCACAGCAATTTGTTGTACATGTTTAAACATCGAAAACATTTTTCATAAACAAAACAGTTACATAGATGTTCGTACAAGTAGTCACCAGAGACGACATTATAGGTCTTCCACAGGGTACGATATGTTTTTGTACAGGGGTTATTTACCTAAACAATTTGGGTCATAATTTACTTAAATCGATTTTACAATTATGATCCTAATTGTAACTGAACACGTTGCAGTCAGTAGTTCGTGCTGCAGTTCGGCGGCATCGTTTGTGTGTGGATGTTAACGGTGACCATTTCGAACACCTACAGTCATATCTTTAAGTTCGACTTTAAGCTACACTTTCACCAAAAATGAAACGCGCCCGTCAATTAGTTTGCAAGTTATGGACTTTTAAACAGTGGATACTTTTTTTTTTTTTTACCCCTCTGTATTGATCCATTCTGAGACGACTGGAAACGGTTTTGAACGCCAACAGATGTCCTAAAACGTATTATGCTCGCTAATGTGTTTTTGTTGTTTCCATATTTTTGTTCTGGCGCTGTTAAGCTGATTATGTGACAGTTCTCGCAATTCTATGCTATCTTCGGGATTGTGTGGACGATATACACTACTGACCATTAAAATTGCAACACCAAGAAGAAATGCAGATGATAAACGGGTATTCATTGGACAAATATATTATACTACAACTGAGTTTTTCAAGCAATTTGGGTGCATAGATCCTGAGAAATCAGTAACCAGAACAACCACCTCTGGCCGTAATAACTGCCTTGATACGCCTGGGCATTGAGTCAAACAGAGGTTGAATGGCGTGTACAGGTACAGCTGCCCATGCAGCTTCAACACGATACCACAGTTCATCAAGAGTAGTGACTGGCGTATTGTGACGAGCCAGTTGCTCGGCCCCCATTGACCAGACGTTTTCAATTGGTGAGAGATCTGGAGAATGTGCTGGCCAGGGCAGCAGTCGAAAATTTTCTGTATCCAGAAAGGCCTTTACAGGACCTGTAACATGTGGTCGGGCATTATCCTGCTGAAATGTAGGGTTTCGCAGGGCCAAATGAAGGGTAGAGCCACGGGTCGCAACACATCTCAAATGTAACGTCCACTGTTCAAAGTGCCGTCAATGCGGACAAGAGGCGACCGAGACGTGTAACCAATGATACCCCATACCATCACGCCAGGTGATACGCCAGTATGGCGATGACGAATACGCGCTTCCAATGTGCGTTCACCGCGATGTCATCACACACGGATGCGACCATCATGATGCTGTAAACAGAACCTGGATACATCCGAAAAAATGACGTTTCGCCATTCGTGCACCCAGGTTCATCGTTGAGTACACCATCGCAGGCGCTCCTGTCGCTGATGCAGTGTCAAGGGTAACCGCAGCCATGGTCTCCGAGCTGATAGTCCATGCTGCTGCATACGGCGTCGAACTGTTCGTGCAGATGGTTGTTGTGTTGCAAACGTCCCCATCTGTTGACTCAGGGATCTAGACGTGGCTGCACGATCCGTTACAGCCATGCGGATAAGATGCCTGTCATCTTGACTGGTAGTGGTACGAGGCCGTTGGGATCCAGCACGGCGTTCCGTATTACCCTCCTGAACCCCCCGAGTCCATATTCTGCTAACAGTCATTGGATCTCGACCAACGCGAGCAGCAATGTCGCGATACGATAAACCGCAATCGCGTTAGGATACAATCTGACCTTTATCAACGTCGGAAACGTGATGGTACGCATCACTCCTCTTACACGAGGCATCACAACAACGTTCCCCCAGGCAACGCCGGTCAACTGCTGTTTGTGTATGAGAAATCGGTTGAAAACTTTCCTCATGTCAGCACGTTGTAGGTGTCGCCACCCGCGCCAACCTTGTGTGAATGGTCTGAAGAGCTGATCATTTGCACATCACAGCATCTTCTTCCTGTCGGTTAAATTTCGCGTCAGTAGCACGTCATCTTCGTGGTGTAGCAATTTTAATGGCCAGTAGTGTGCTTTCATAAAGTGTTCGTATGTGTGCAGTCCCAGGAGAGGTGTGGGGGTGGGGGTCCATAGAGGAGGAGGGAGGGGGCTGGAGAGGTGGGAGTCTGCCTGCGCGCCATTCGGCCCACTCTCGCCGCGGCCTGTAGCGCTACGACAGCGGCAGCGCTCAGACGCGCGCCAGAGGCGGCTCCTGCCGGCTATCAGACGGCCGGCCCGCGGGACGCACGTGAGCGCCGGCCGCCACCTGAATGCCGCGATGAGCCAGGCGGCCGCATTGTGGGCGCGATCGGCGCCTACAGTGGCGCACGGAGGCGCACGCGGCCGCACTGGCTGCGCTATTAACGCCGCCGGCCGCGCCCATTGTCCGTAAAGGGCTGCAACCGATGCCCGCGCACCGCCCGTGCAGTTCCCTGATCTACATGCACACATCTTCTCCGCATTATTACGAAGCCGCACTTTCCTTTTTTAAAAAAGAAAAAAAAATATATCTGAAATTCGTTCTTTCCCAAATACCGATGTTGTACGAAACAAACATGCCAAATTTAAGCAGACGCAAAATTCCAACGATTGGCGATCCTTTACAGAAGCCCGAAACTTAGCGCGGAGTTCTATGCGAGACGCCCATAACAGTTTCCACAACGAAACTTTGTCTCGAAACCTGGAAGAAAAGAGATTCTGGTCGTATCTACATCTACATACGTACTCCACAATCCACCATACGATGCGTGGCGGAGGGTACCTGGTACCACAACTAGCATCTTCCCTGCCTGTTCCACTCCCAAACAGAACGAGGGAAAAATGACTGCCTATATACCTCTGCACGAGCTCAAATCTCTCTTATCTTTGTGGTCTTTCCGCGAAATGTAAGTTGGCAGCAGTAAAATTGTACTGCAGTCAGCCTCAAATGCTGGTTCTCTAAATTTCCTCAGTAGCGATTCACGAAAAGATCGCCTCCTTTCCTCTAGAGACTCCCACCCGAGGTCGTGAAGCATTTCCGTAACACTCGCGTGATGATCAAACCTACCAGTGAAAGGCCTCTGTTGGATTCCTTTCATGTTAATTTCTTAAAACTGTTGTCATTTACGGCATACATTCCACTTCTAAATTTACTGTGGCGTTTCTGACTATCTGGGGGGGACAGAGCAGTGGAACGTGCTACTTTTACACATAAACAAGAACGATCTCTCGCACTACTACACTTTAAAACACAGTTTATATGTAATTCATATCACAAAGTCTCATACGGAACCTACATCCGCTTTCTTTTATATACTGTATATGATTAGATACTGCCATCCCCCATCCCTTCTGTGTGAAAGGACGAATGAGCAAATGTATTTCTAGTTGGATGCTTGAGGGTAGCAGAAAAGCCTGTCTGCTAGAGAACAGTAGGGCCATCGTTGGAACAGGTAGCTACGCTTTCTAAAAGCAAAGAGGTTTCTATTCTTTGTATGGTCCTGTCCGTCCCTTGTCATGTTGGTATAGGAAGCCGCCTCTCTGGTCACTTCCGTTTGTATCTGTGAAACACCCTCGGTAGGGGCCCACGGCAGTCTGTCCGCGGAGAGCGTCTGAAGTGGTAAGATCTCCAGCTAAGGCGTCTCTGCTAAGTCCGTAGGACAATGGATTTCTTAAGTTCAGTCTAACTGAAAATTTAATCACCGTTATTTCAGGTTTAGATCTAAAATATGTTATCTTGAATTGAAATGCTGTGTAATTCGATGTGAAGTTCAGAATATCTTCCAGTAGTAGCTTTGTCAGTACTTTGTGAGTAAAGTGGAACCACGTGTTGAGGATCCGTAACTCTAACTAAGATCATTAATCTTAAATGCGAATGTGCGTGAGATTATAACGTCTCGTCTTGACAATATTTTTCAATATAGCAACTTTTCTTTATGTTCAACCCACGTGGGGTGTACTTTGTGAGACCAGTACCACGTGCTTATACAATTGTTTGACCCATCAGGTTAATAGTAAGACGATAGTAACCAGTTTGAGGTTTTTCTTTTGTAAATTGCGTTTCGATGTAATTTATTTTAACTATCAAAATTATTGTGGAGTTACACTCTTTGTGTAAACCAAGTTGACCACGTGAAGCATGTGGCGTAATCATCAAAGTAGCCCTCAGCTATTCTAATCAGGAAGATTTCACAGAGAGTTAGTATGAATTTAGTATACCAGTGTGTGGTAATTTCATGACAGACAGGATTGCGCTACGACCATAACTTCTTTGGGTGAAAATTGAATCGGCTGGTTATGGTAAATTTCCTCTTGTATACGTTTCAATGTTCTTCGTGTGTTATTTTATTAATGCAGTGTTGTATGTAGTCTCCCAATCTTGGCTCCATATTTGATTTGTTCCATAAGATTACAAACTCACATTTTCACAATCCTAAATAAGGCACCAGTTAAGTTATGAATCAAGTTTAATATTCTGAAATTTTAACGGAACAATGATGAATGTTAAAATAAGTGTCCAAATATAAACTGATTTATTTCTTTTTATTTAAATTCACTTCATATATATATATATATATATATATATATATATATCGGTTGTCGTAAGATGACTATTAAAAGATTATAATTAATGTTAGTCTGGTTGGGAATTTGGTAAACTAGACTGGATACCTGGTGAAACACTTGCTCAGTAAAGCAAGGACAACTTCCCCTGAATATCAGCACCGCTCGCAGAACAACTTAATGCAGCAACATTACACCAGTAACAAATCTAGCAGCCCGCCTCTGAATTGCTTCTATGTCCTCCCTCAACCCGACCTGATAGGGATCCCAAACGCTCGAGCAGTACTCAAGAATAGGTCGTATTAGTGTTTTATAAGCTCTCCTTTACAAATTAACCACATCTTCCCAAAATTCTACCAATGAACCGAAGACGACTATCCGCCTTCCCCACAACTGCCATTACATGCTTGTCCCATTTCATATCGCTCTGTAATGTTACACCCAAATATTTTATCGACGTGAGTGTGTCAAGCGCTACACTACTAATGGAGTATTCAAACATTACAGGATTCTTTTTCCTATTCATCTGCATTAATTTACATTTATCTATAAATTAGAGTTAGCTGCCATTCTTTCCACCAATCACAAATCCTGTCCTGTCTTTATTCACATGAAGTGCTGAGTGCTATTGACAAGGGATTTCAGATCGATTCCGCATTTCTGGATTTCTGGAAGGATTTTGACACTGTACCACACAAGTATGTGAAGTATGTTAGCGGCAAGAAACAATCAACGACTTCTCTGCGCGATAACAATGGACATACCATCGAAGACAGTGCTGCCAAAGCAGATTTACTAAATACAACCTTTCGAAATCCCTTCACAAAAGAAGATGAAGTAAATATTCCAGAATTCTAATCGAGAACAGCTGTCAACATGAGTAACGTAGAAGTAAATATCCTCTGAGTAGCGAAGCAACTCAAATCACTTAATAAAAGCAAGTCTTCTGGTCCAGACTGTATACCAATTAGGTTCTTTTCGGAGTATGCTGATGCATTAGCTCCATACTTAACAATCATATACAACCGTTCGCTCGCCGAAACATCCCTACCCAAGGACTGGAAAGTTGCACAGGTCACACCAATATTCAAGAAAGGTAGTAGGTGTAATCCACTAAATTGCAGGCCCATATCGTTAACGTCGATATGCAGCAGGATTTCAGAACATATATTGTGTTCGAACATTATGAATTACCTCGAAGGAAATGGTCTATTGACACACAGTCAACATGGGTTTAGAAAACATCGTTCCTGTGAAACACAACTAGCTCTTTGTTCACATAAAGTGCTGAGTGCTATTGACAAGGGATTTCCGATCGATTCTGTATTTCTGGATTTCCGGAAGGATTTTGACACTGTACCACACAAGCGGCTCGTAGTAAACTTGCGTGCTTGTGGAATATCGTCTCAGTTATGTGACTGGATTTGCGATTTCCTCGCAGAGAGATCACAGTTTGTACTAATTGACGGAAAGTCATCGAGTAAAACAGAAGTGATTTCAGGCGTTCCCCAAGGTAGTGTTATAGGCCCTTTGCTGTTCCTTATCTATATAAACGATTTGGGAGATAATCTGGGCAGCCGTCTTCGGTTGTTTGCAGATGACGCTGTCGTTTCTCGACTAATTAAGTCATCAGAAGATCAAAACAAACTGCAAAACGATTTAGAAAAAAATATCTGAATGGTGCGAAAAGTGGCAGTTGGCCTTAAATAACGATAAGTGTGAGGTCATCCACATGAATTCTAAAAGGAACTCGTTAAACATCGGTTACAAGACAAATCATTCTAATCTAAAAGCCGTAAATTTAACTAAATACCTAGGTATTACAATTACGAGCAACTTAAATTGGAAAGAACACATAGGAAATGTTGTGGGGAAGGCTAACGAAAGGCTGTGTTTTATTGGCAGGACACTTCGAAAATGTAACAGACCTACTAAGGAGACTGGCTACACTACGCTTGTCCGTCCTCTTTTAGAATACTGCTGTGCGGTGTGGGATCCTTACCTGGTAGGACTGATGGAGTATATCGAAAAACTTCAAAGAAAGACAGCACGTTTCGTACTATCGCGAAATATGGGAAAGAGTGTCACAGAAATGATATAGGATTTGCGCTGGACATCATTAAAAGAAAGGGGTTTTTCGTTGCGATGGAATCTTCTCACTAAATTCCAATCACCAACTTTCTCTTCCTAATGCGAAAATATTTTGTTGACACCGACCTACATAGGGCGGGACGATCACCACGATAAAATAAGGGAAATCAGATATAGGTGTTCAATCTTTCTGCGCGCTATACGAGATTGGAATAATAGAGATTTGTGAAGGTGGTTCGTTGGGCCCTCTGTCAGGCACTTAAATGTGATTTGAAGAGTACCCATGTAGATGTAGATGAAAGAAAGTCCTACGAAGAACACGGTGAACACATTATGGTACGCGAGGTAGGCACACAGCCAACACCCACCACTTTAGTACAAGTATAAGTTTACACATTCTAATAGTGCTGTTATATTCAGTTAAACTAAACGCGCTCCATTTCCTGATATGAACTTTATCTGAGGCTACGACCAGTTTCAATCTTGAAATCCGGGCCACTTTGAAGTAGATCTGAATCTGCCATTGTTAATGTTGCATTGTGAAGGATATATCAGCATTTTACATACCAGTAAAGGAAAAACGAAACTTACACACGCACAGTGTGCGTACAGAAAGAGTATAAAGGGCTACTCAGCTCCCCCCACCGCTGGGATGTATGCAGCTCGCAACACCTTCAAGTACCTCGTGCAAATTTTTATACTCTCTCTCTCGCTATATGTAAACTGTTAGCCATACAGAAAAAGTGAACAGGACTCTTCTGCAGAAAACTGAATGTAGTTCAAATTTAAGCAATTACACTCCTCGGTCGCAAATTTAAGTCTTTTTACCTCGTTTCAGTAAGAGTGCCTTCATCAGAGATAAGCCGTTCAAACTGGCCTATAACGTAAGTACAAAAGTTATGAAGAATTTTTTTTTATAAAACTGTAAGTACTGACTAACAGTACAAGAAAGAAACAGTACTAAAATGTCACGTATGAAACAAACATCAAGCGATATTTCAACTCAAAATATTGCACCACAACTGAGATTACCGATAAAAATTCTTACTATCGTGACCGAGGCATCGAACGTAATTAAGAGTCCCATAGAACTGAGAGGTAATAGCCAGACAGCCGCTGTCAAAGCTTCATTACATCACCGATAAAATTCCTACTGTCGTAACCGAGGCGTTAAAAATTGATTAACAAATGGCGCTGAGCACTATGGGACTTAACATCCATGTTCATCAGTCCTCTAGAACTTAAAACTACTTAAACCTAACTAAGCTAAGGACATCACACAACACCCAGTCATCACGAGGCAGAGAAAATCCCTGACCCCGCCGGGACTCGAACCCGGGAACCCGGGCTTGGGAAGCGCGAACGCTATCGCACGACCACGAGCTGCGGACAATTGATTAACAGTCCCAAAGAACTGGGAGGTAACAGCAAGATAGCGACTGCCAATGCTTCATTGCATCACCTACAAACAACACGAAAAAGGGTAATGACGGTGGAAAAAACAAAGCTATTAAAGCGTGCAAGGGGTACCTAACCTAGGCAAATAGGCAAATTCAGTGAGCAGAAAAACTCTCGAGTGCAAAATAAACCCATATAAAGGCTAGTGATAGTAATTGCATTTGCCTAGTCGCGCAAAGGAAAGAGTTAATTCTGATTTTTACAGATTGAAAGCAATGTATATCCATACCAGTTTGTAATTTACCCAGATTCTCTGACGATGCTTAGAACAGGCGAAGCGCGTCACATATGAAGATTAAATAAACCTATCTTATGCAACCAAGACTGTTTTTTTTTCTTTTCTAAATATCTATTACGGTTACTGTACCAGTGCCACGGCAGTAGTTACAGAGTGGAGAGATTTTAAATATAAAAGACATGTAGAAAAATGACCAGTAAGGAGAGGGATTCAGACTGAAACGGGCTACTGTGCCTAATACTGGATGGCGAAAAGAAGAGAAGAAGAAGAAGAAGAAAAAGAAGGAGAAGAGAAGAGGATTAAGAATAAGAGGAAAAAGGAGAAGATCATCAAGTGAAGTAGCCTTTCATTGACGGGTTTATATGCATACTGGCTTCACAGATGGTGAAGAGACTGGAACCATAGGTGGTGAGACAAAACATGTTATTCAGATGGTTAAGGGGATGAAAAATTGTGATGGTAGACTGGAATTCGATAGACGAGAAAAGCATAGGAGAAATAATATTAGAACATGGACTGAAGAAGAGAAATGAAAGAGGAAGCCGCTTGATAGAACTTTGCACGAAATAAAATTTAATCATCGCTAACGTTTAGTTTAAGAATCACGTAAGACGATCTACGGGAAACGGTAAGACGGGGTTAGGAGATAATTGAGATGAGGTAGCTGGCGGGAAAAACAGTCTTTCGGGGAGACGTTGCCGCGCGTGTGAAATTAATTCATAAGCACAGACGATAATTACATAATAAACCCCTTGCACAAGTAATTCGGACTTCTTTGCCGGGTTCATGTCTTGTAATTCAACTCGTAATAGGTATCGTAAGTACCGTGTCTTGCATGGAATAAGGATTCTCCTTCCTGACGTCGTTACTCAACATAGTAAATAGGATATTCATCAGTGAAAAACAAGGAGTTTATTGTGAAGATCAACAACAAGGGCATTGTTTACCCATCAGAACCGTGTTCAGTATATTTACGTTGAGCAGAGGGTGTACTGAAATTTAAAGAAGCAATACAATGGAGCACACATACACACACACACACACACACACACACACACACACACACACACACACACACACACACACAAACATGCATACAATCATACATACATCTAGTCATGAGAGACGGCCTCACATCGTGGAAGATGCTCACATGTTGACTGGAATATACTCCTTGAAAATCTGCATGTAGCACGGGTAAAATGCATGCAGCAGTTATAAGGGGCGAAAGAATGGAAGATATTTGTTTTGGAAAGAATTTGTTTTGGAAATAGACGTTCCTCAAATACACTTCGTGTGCACGTTCACCTGGTGCTTCTGGAATAAGTGTGAATACCTTGAGAAATGTAATTCGGTCTCCTAGAGAGTCATCAAATGCGAGCACAAAGTATGCCCCATAAATCTGTAAGACTTAATGCCACTTAGATATATTTGTAGTTATCTTACTTGAGCTGTTTCTAATCTGTCCTTGCAACTACGAAAATGCCTGTTTATTTTTACACTCATGGATCTGAAACACTTTAAGTAGATACACAGCAACTGCGAACACTACCGCCGTACAAATGAAGAACATTGTTATTCATATATGTCCCGAGACTTCCACCTTCTTCTAATCAAATTGGAAATTCTGTTATTCCAGTGCCATACGATAAACTATTCATAGATCTTCCGCATATCCGGTGTCAAATCGGAAGGGCACCCATTAGAAACAGTGCTCTCTCTAGGGGAAAACTTAATTACGGAAAAAAAAGCAGATTAGCAACATTATAAAAATGCATGATTTTCAGCATGTATATACCATTCACTTAATACACAAAAAATACCTTCCTACGAGTAAATCGACCACAGACTCATTTTAAGCGGAACTTTAAGCCACGGAGAACACAAACGTCTTTTATATTTTATAAATTGCAGGTGGGAACCCAGTTCTAAGCAAAGAGGGGAAAGCAGAAAGATGGAAAGAGTATATAGAGGGTCTGTACAAGGGCGATGAACCTGAGGACAGTATTATGGAAATGGAAGAGGATGTAGATCAAGATGGCCGGCCGGTGTGGCCAAGCGGTTAAAGGCGTTTCAGTCTGGAACCGGGCGACCGCTACGGTCGCAGGTTCGAATCCTGCCTCGGGCGTGGATGTGTGTGATGTCCTTAGGTTAGTTAGGTTTAAGTAGTTCTAAGTTCTAGGGGACTGATGACCTCAGAAGTTAAGTCCCATAGTGCTCAGAGCCATTTGAACCTTTTTTTTTTGTAGATGAAGATGAAATGTTAGATATGATACTGCGTAATGAGTTTGACACAGCACTGAAAGATCTGAGTCGAAACAAGGCCCCGGGAATAGACAACATTCCATCAGAACTACTGACGGCCTTGGGAGAGCCATTCCTGACAAAACTCTACCATCTGGTGAGCAAGATGTATGAGACAGGCGAAATTCCCCCCAGACTTCAAGAAGAATATAATAATTCCAATCCCAAAGAAAGCAGGTGTTGACAGATGTGAAAATTACCGAACTATCAGTTTAATAAGCCACAGCTGCAAAATACTAACGCGAATTATTTACAGACGAATGGAAAAACTGGTCGAAGCCGACCTCGCGGAAGATCAATTTGGATTCCGTAGAAGTATGGGAACACGTGAGGCAATACTGACCCTACGGCTTATCTTAGAAGCTAGATTAAGGAAAGGCAAACCTAAGTTTGTAGCATTTATAGACTTAGAGAAAGCTTTTGACAATGTTGACTGGAATATTCTCTTTCATATTCTGAAGGTGGCAGGGGTAAAATACAGGGAGCGAAAGGCTATTTACATTTTGTATAGAAAGCAGATGGCAGTTATAAGAGTCGAGGGAAATGAAAGGGAAGCAGTGGTTGGGAAGGGAGTGAGACAGGGTTGTAGCCTCTCCCCGATGCTATTCAATCTGTATATTGAGCAAGCAGTAAAGGAAACAAAAGTTCCGAGTAGGCATTAAAATCCATGGAGAAGAAATAAAAACTTTGAGGTTCGCCGATGACATTGTAATTCTGTCAGAGACAGCAAAGGACTTGGAAGGGCAGTCGAACGAAATGGACAGTGTCTTGAAAGGAGGGTATAAGATGAACATCAACAAAAGCAAAACGAGGATAATGGAATGTAGTCGAATTAAGTCGGGCGATGCTGAGGGAATTAGATTAGGAAATGAGACACTTAAAGTAGTAAAGGAGTTTTGCTATTTGTGGAGCAAAATAACTGATGATGGTCGAAGTAGAGAGTATATAAAATGTAGACTGGCGGTGGCAAGGAAGGCGTTTCTGAAGAAGAGTAATTTGTTAACATCGAGTATTGATTTAAGTGTCAGGAAATCGTTTCTGAAAGTATTTGTGTGGAGTGTAGCCATGTATGGAAGTGAAACATGGACGATAAATAGTTTGGACAAGAAGAGAATAGAAGCTTTCGAAATGTGGTGCTACAGAAGAATGCTGAAGATTAGATGGGTAGACCACATAACTAATGAGGAGGTATTGAATAAAATTGGGGAGGTGTTTGTGGCACAACTTGCCTGGAAGAAGGGATCGGTTGGTAGGACATGATCTGAGGCATCAAGGGATCACCAATTTTGTACTGGAGGGCAGCGTGGAGTGTAAAAATCGTAGAGGGAGACCAAGATATGAATACACAAAGCAGATTCAGAAGGACGTAGGCTGCAGTAGGTACTGGGAGATGAAGAAGCTTGCACAGGATAGAGTAGCATGGAAAGCTGCATCAAACCAGTCTCAGGACTGAAGACCACAACAACAACAACAAATTGCACAGCTAATAGTGTACAGAAAGAAAACAATTGACGCGCAGGTAGGTAGTCATGATACAGTGAAACAACGCAAACTTTCTACTATGTGGGAGGCTATTTCTTTCAGACGGAATAAGGATCCAGAAAAAGCTTACAGGTTGAAATCATGATACCTATTGTTAGATACAAGGAAGTTTCACAGAAAGTGAAGTCCTACGGACGAATTGAATATGATATATCGTTGTGGCTCATATTCTCCAAGCAGTAACTCATCTTTGGAAACAAAGAAAAAAAAACTTAGCGTGTAGCTGTTCTTGAATATTCTTCCTACCACTGTGTTAGACCTAAATATGTAGGTGAGAAGTATGATAATTGTATATTTCACAAGAAGATTATCAGATTTACGCGATCTTTTAATATATACTCTTTTTGCGTATATCCAAAACTTTACACTGACATGAAACAAATTTGCCCGTTCCACAGTTTCCACCATCTGCGCAAAGTAATTCCTTCACGTTTTCATTGAAGTAATTGAATTGCAAATTTAGCGTTTGCTGCACCGCTTTTTACTCAGAATTTGTTGTTTAAATCGCTCGCAGATCGTCGAATCCTACGTTTTCCTATTCAACGAAGAGCTATTAAACCAGTCGCCGGAAATATCTCTCGGCTACCGTTAGAGCGACAACACACAATATGCTTTTGAAATTTCAGCCCTCAATGCCTCATTCAGGAAGCAAATAAACGAGTCAAAATCAGTTTACTGCTATCTGTTAGGATTTTAATGATCTGCCGATATAGTGTCAACGTAACGAACAGCTGCCACCATTTACGTAATATTCCAGCAAGAATTGCCCAAGTCCTAGTCAAGAGAAATTGAGTGAATTAGGAAGACTGTAGGTAATATGAATGTTTTGCGAAAATTAGAGTTTAAGTCTTAAGGGAAACCGAGACCACTGTATCGTTAAAAGGTTTTTATTCAGACTTCTGTAAAGACGGAAAGTCTTCTCAAACCACAGGTTTCGAATTACAAGAAATCCATCTTCAGGTCTGTCCTTGTTAGAAAGTAACTCTTCAGTTAAAGGGCTACATTCAAAGGTACGTTGGACATGTTACATGTGTGGACATTGGTTCATACAAATAATTGCTGAAACTCAAGAACACATTTGTGGGCACACAAAACCGAACACCTGCCGTGAGCATCTTTTTACCGGAGCATCATTACAGCAGGTGTCTGCTATGATACACTCTGACAGTAGACTAACTCAGCACTTATGATTTTTCGTCATGACTTGCTGGTTCATGATGGTCGAAAGATCTTTCTGCTACACATCTCCCTGACGGGTGCATGTGCCGTGGGGAATAAGCGGTCACATTCAAGACCATCATGGCTGTGTATTTCATTCCTTTCTGAACCAAAAGTACTATCAGTATAGAGTAGTGAAGACTACTTTTCCTTCAAATCTATCGATAAACGTCACTGAGGACATTGCGTATAAGTGGCACAGGTAACAAAATTGTGGTCGGTCGTATCAAACCAGTTAGTCCAATCATGGTCCAAAAAACAAAACAACAACAAAAATCACTGTTATTCTCAGAGTAGAAGAGAAGAATGACTAATTTCATCGGAGAATAAGTCCAGCGCGACGTTGTAGCCAGTACTACCAATGCTATAAATAGATGCGTAGAAGAAGTAAGTGTGTGAAGCCCACACATAATTTCAGCTTTTTTTTCTGGAAAATACGTCATGGCTATGGTGCACACAGTTGATCAGAAATTCAGTTCATTAAAAATAGGCTTAGTAACTTCCGTGTCTAGACAGTTGACAGTTATTCAATAGCTTTTTATACGTTTGGGTACACACCTGCTATACTTTTCTTGAAATAAGTCATTTTCCAGCGTGAGGATGTGTTTTATTCGAAATAAAAACTTTCGTTTGTTGTATAGACCGTGAAATACTGAAAGTATCTAGTGTAATTATTGTGTGATGCTATAAGTGGACCTCAACTGAAATGAAACGACATATTTATATCTCAAGGGGAAAAAAAACGAAATATGCCTGCCTCACACAGGAAAAAAAGTTCTTTCAAGAAACTGGAAATTCAAATGTTTTTTATTCCAGTCTTTGAATACGATATGAATTCTTTAGACGATGACCGGTTTCAGTCCGTAATGACCATCCTCAGACCTTTTTTACACCATGTCCTAAAGTGATAAGGCCATAATGGCACCGTCAAAACATATAATCAGCATAGCATCGTCATACAGATCTTGGTTCAAATGGCTCTGAGCACTATGGAACATAACATCTGAGGTCATCAGTCCCCTAGAACTTAGAACTGCTTAAACCTAAGAACATCACACACATCCATGCCCGAGGCAGGATTCGAACCTACGACCGTAGCGGTCGTGCGGTTCCAGACTATAGCGCCTAGAACCGCTCGGCCACGCAGGCCGGCATACAGATCTAAAATAAGGTGTAGAATAGGCCACATCGTCCACACAGTCATTATTGAGTTGCAATAATGACTGGGAGGACGATGCGGCCTATTCTACATCTTATTTTAGATCTATATGACGATGCTATGGTAATTATATGTTTTGACGATGTCATTATGGCCTTATCACTTTAGGACATGGTGTAAAAAAGGTCTGAGGATGGTCATTACGGACTGAAACCGGTCATCGTCTAAGGAATTCATATTGTGATCGAAGACTGGAATAAAAAACATTTGACAGTATTGGATCACTGTTTGTATACGTGACCATGTCGCAGTTGGTGAAACTGGAAATTATTCGTTTTTCAAGAGTACGGTATTTTTGTGCACAGCTTATGTTCACAGAACATGTTTAAGAAATATATAAGATCAAGTGAGATATTTATTGAGTTTATAGAAACGTTGATTCGTACCTGACGCACGGCTGCGTCTTTTCGGATTCTTGCGAAGGCGCTAGAATTAAAATGTCACCCAGCGTTGTGCAAGCCGTACTTTAGTCGACAGGTAACAGACAGTCCGCCGTCGACACACAAATGTAATTGCATCCTTTACTGCCTTAAAGACATACAATATCTTCACTGCCGGATATCTTCTTGAAAGCTCTGTTCAGAAGTGAGACAGCATTTTTCGCTTACACTATCCTTTGTAGCTCATAATAAGAGCATACAAACCAGTACCATGACCTATGCAAGTCTAGAAGTGGCAGCTCCAAAGAGTTGTGTGTCGCCTGACCAAAGCACATTCTGCTCACGAAACACACTCTAACTTTCAACCACGGTGATTCAGCCAAAGCTGGTGAACGCTGTCTCACCAAACTCCTGTCGAGTATGAGGTAAGTACAACTTATCGCTCTCAATGAGAACCATTCTCTGTGCACCACATCGAAAGTATCGTTTCCTGAAATGGTTTGAAATATGTATATCATAATTAATGGCATAAACGCATACAGTTGGAAGTACGTGATATTAGAGGCAAAACATGGGCTCTGTCTAACACGCATACTGTAAGAGCTACGAGCATGCTGTGAACCACATCTCTTCTACTGCTAGCCCAATGCTTCCCGTATTTTGAGAAGTTGTAGTATGTACCAAAACTAGAAAAAAATGTCCAATAAACATAGGCTCTAAAGTGCATGCCTTAAGAGCTATAAGCACTTCATTTTCGCTACTGGGGAACCCACGTCTTCCAATTGACAAATGCTCGCAACACTTTAGAGTCCATGAATGTTTACTGGACTTTTGTTCTTATATTGATCCATTCTACCTCCTCCCAAAACATGGAAAGACAAAGTCTTGCAGAAGTAGATATTTGTTTCACAGTATCGAAGGTAAAGAAGTGCTCATGGCCCTTAAGGTAAGCTTTTTAGAGCCCATGTTTACTGATCAATTTTTGTTTCTATTTTCGTGTCTTGCATGCGTTAACGTAATCAATTATCTTGCTAAGGTGGTGGTCAGCAGCATGTACAAACCTTACAAATTGCATAACACTGTACTTTCTGTGATTATGTTCTTCGACTTGTATTGTTGTCCTTTTGTCAATGTGCCATCAAATTTTAATGTTGTCACATTTTTTTATTTTTATTGGCAATTATGGTTTTTGGTGGTAACTTACGTCAAAGCATGTATCAGATGTGGCACACCTGTGATAATTTTTCAGTGTTGATTAAGGTTTAGAACCGAAACCGATAAATAACGTAATCACAGACACCACAGTGTTATGCATTTTGCAAAAGCTATTAATTATGTTACACTCTATGCACTGATCACTGATCCTTGCTGGGTTCACTAGCAAAATATTTTACATACAGGGTGTTTCGAAAGGATTCATTCTATTACACAAGATTATGTTACGACATGAATGAAGTTACGAACCTGAGGTGAATTTTTCCTCACACGCTGAGATGAAAATTTTACCTTGACGCCAATTACAGAAAGAGCTTTCCTTTCTTACCAAGAGCATGTTTCTTACTAATGAACTGCCTTAACCAATGATAGCTCAAAGAGGCGTGCAGAACTCTTATTGTACCATCTGCCACCCACTTCAGCCGCACTTCACGGTATGATATTTTCCTTTTTAGGTTTGTGAAAGACTCCATCACTGTGCCTCCCCTTGAAAAACCTTTGGCTGAATTGCGCCGCACGTTTTAATTGTTTTAATAAAGGGTTGTAACAAATCAGGGATGGTCGAACTAGTCAGAAGAAAGGAGGGGAGGATGTAAATCACTTGCTGTATCCCTACAGTTTCTTCCAAGCACAGCAAAACAGCTTACTGCAAAACTTTGCAAAATTGAGGGTGCCCCATCCAACAAGTGCTACTGTTTTACACTCATGCTCATAAAAGAAACAGAACATCTTAAACGACTAGAGATAGGACGTTCATATTCACAGGACATGTACATGAATTAGTCTGTTCTGCAGAAATGATTAGCATTTGAACCATTCCGGCCCGTGGGTTGAAGGTCAATATCGATATCGCGGTAAAATGTGCTCTCGTCGCTATAAATCGAAGGTAATGGATTAGTGTGAGTTGAGCAGACGTGCAGGATGCCTCGCAGACGTATGTGCGAACCATAGCGTCAAATCAGTGAGATTAAAAGAGGGTGCATTATTGGCATGACAGAATGTGATGCATCCATGCGGCAAATTGCTGCTGGTGTAGGACCAAGTATTTCGGCAGTGGAACGGATGCGTGCAGAAAGGTTCACGGTAGGCCGTAGAAAACGATGACACGGGTCACGTCGCACGACCCAGAACCCCCCCCCCCCCCCCCCCCCCCCCGAGAAGCTCGACAAATCACCCCAACGGCATTGCAGAACAGATTTGCGTCCGCTTCTGATCTAGTGGAACACTGTAACACATCTCACACTATCAGGGGTGACAGTCTGTCGCCGTTTATTATGGCATGGGCTACGTGAGCATCATCCACTTCTCCACCCACCTTTGACGAATGTGCAGGAACATGCTAGATGGAATGGTGTATGGAACGACGTCACTGTGGACAGGATTGGTACCAGATAGTGTTTTCGGACGAATCTAGGTTCTGTTTGTTTGAAAATGATGGCGGCATTTTGGTTCGTCGCAAACGGAGGGAACGGCTTCACAGTGACTGCTTTCATACAAGATACACAGCGCCAAGACCTTACGGTGTGGGGTCCTATTGTGTGCAACCACAAACTGCAGCTGGTGTATTTCCAGAGGTTGTGACCCGTGTGACCTACGTGAATGACCGTAGCGACCCGTAGCCATATCCTTTCTGTACAACACCCCACACGCCATTTTTCATCAAGACAATGCACGACCACATGTTACTGCAGGAACGTGTGCCTTCTCGATGTCACAGGATGTCAGCCTTTTGCCTGGGCGCCAGATCACCAGACTTATCGCCAACAGAAAATGTGTGGGATATGGTGAAATGACGGATACAGTGCTATGACCCAGTGCCAATCACCACAGATGAACTTTGGAACTAGGTGAATGCACCATCACAAGACGCCATTCGCGCCTTATACCCGTCGATGCCATTACGAGTGGAACAAGTCTTCAGGGCCCTGTGCCTACTAGGCAACAGGATATATGATGAACCGAGGTGACTGAAATACTAATCATTTCTGCAGAACATACTAATGTACATGTCGTGTGAATCTCTAGTCTTTCATGGTGTTCTGTTTTTTTCGATTATGAGTAAATTATGTCAGGACGTTACTTAAATATAACACTGCAAAAGCAGTGAACGCAATAACTCTAGACATGTTAGCAAAAGTAGGAACAGTAGTAGACGACAGAATGTGTGTCTTGCGTCCGACTAATGGCACATTGAATATTTTTGAAAGTCAAATGAAAACGGCGACCCAAAACGTAATTGTGAAAAGTGCCCCAAGGTTCCATTTGCCTGCAAGTAAACGTCGTGTAAAATCGGAGGTTCATTTTAGTTTAGGTGGTTCTACGCGTAAGTTCAATTTCACCCCTAACGTTCTATATTTATTCATTTAGGAGATAAAGTAATGTAAAATTGGGTTCATCTTTTTTTAAAAACCGTGTACCTCATTCTATTATCTACCAGTGAAGACGAATCACAACTGTATCAACAATGGAAACAGCAACACACTTGAAACGATCGAATAAATATAATGTTTCGAAGCTACACAATTTTTGTTGGCTCACGTCGTGTCTTGAGCACTTTGCGAATAGGGGTGATTGTACGCGATAAGGAGTACGCGTTAATACACTACTGGCCATTAAAATTGCTAGACCAAGAAGAAATGCAAATGATAAACGGGTATTCATTCGACAAATATATTATACTAGAACTGACATGTGATTACATTTTCACTCAATATCGGTGCATAGATCCTGAGAAATCAGTACCCAGAACAACCACCTCTCGCCGTGATAACGGCCTTGATACGCCTGGGCATTGAGTCAGAGATTGTATGGCGCGTACAGGTACAGCTGCCAATGCAGCTTCAACACGATACCACAGTTCATCAAAAGTAGTGACTGGCGAATTGTGACGAGCCAGTTGCTCGGCCACCATTGACCAGACGTTTTCATTTGGTGAGAGATCTGGAGAATGTGCTGGCCAGGGCAGCAGTCGAACATTTTCTGTATCCAGAAAGGCCCGTACAGGACATGCAACATGCGGTCGTGCATTATCCTGCTGAAATGTAGGGTTTCGCAGGGATCGAATGAATGGTAAAGCCACGGGTCGTAACACATCTGAAATCAAACTTCCACTGTTCAAAGTGCCGTTAATGCGAACAAGAGGTGACCGAGACGTGTAACCAATGGCTTCCTATACCATCACGCCGGGTGATACGCCAGTATGGCGATGACGAATACACGCTTCCAATGTGCGTTCACCATGATGTTGCCAAACACGGATGCGACGATCATGATGCTGTAAACGGAACGTGGATTCATCCGAAAAAATGACGTTTTGCCATTCGTGCACCCAGGTTCGTCGTTGAGTACACCATCGCAGGCGCTCCTGCCTGTGATGCAGCGTCAAGGGTAACCTCAGCCATGGTCTCCAAGCTGATAGTCCATGCTGCTGCAAACGTTGTCGAGCTGTTCGTGCAGATGGTTCTTGTCTTGCAAACGTCCCCATCTGTTGACTCAGGGATCGAGACGTGGCTGCACGATCCGTTATAGCCATGCGGATAAGATGCCTGTCATCTCGACTGCTAGTGATACGAGGCCGTTGGGATCCAGCACGGCGTTCCTATTACCCTCCTCAACCCACCGATTCCATATTCTGCTAACAGTCATTGGATCTCGACCAACGCGAGCAGCAATGTCGCGATACGATAAACCGCAATAGCGATAGGCTACAATCGGACCTTTATCAAAGTCGGAAACATGATGGTACGCATTCCTCCTCCTTACATGAGGCATCACAACAACGTTTCACCAGGCAACGCCGGTCAACTGCTTTTTGTGTATGAGAAATCGGTTGGAAACTTTCCTCATGTCAGCACGTTGTAGGTGCCGCCACCGGCGCCAGCCTTGTGTGAACGCTCTGACAAGCTAATCATTTGCATATGACAGCATCTTCTTCCTGTCGGTTAAATTTCGCGTCAGTAGCACGTCATCTTCGTGGTGTAGCAATTTTAATGGCCAGTAGTGTAAGTGAGGAGCGCCGGAACAAAAACCGATAAATCCGCATTTGCTGTTAATACAGAAAGTAACAAATAGTGATCTCTAAATGGCGCCACAAACTATAAAAAGAACAAACACACCATAAAACACTTGATGTCGCGTTGTGCTGAAAATTATTTTGTGGCAGATGTATTATTACTCCCGTATCTACCTCTACAGCTCGAACATGCGAATACAGCAGAAGTGGATATATCGGGTTTTGTTTCGGCGCTCCTCAAGTGTCATTGATGTCCAGGGAAACTGTATCCGAAACCTGCACAATAATTTTATGGAAGAGGCTGGTAAAACCACTGAAACACAGCAACAGAATAATACCTCAAATGTTGGAAGCTATGTGTTTTGATTATTTTCTTCATTTAACTTACTGTTATTTTTAATACATAATCAATTATTGGTCATACAGTATGAGAATTAATGGACCGCATTACAGAAGATATCATGCTCCAATATGATTAATTTTTATTTTGGAAAAACATGTCCAATAACGAGACGCAACATGTCATTGTAGTATGCAACTGCAGATATTACTAGTATACATGGCTATCAAGCGCTTCCTGCCTTTTCTTCCGCGACAGCGGTAGAAATCTCAAAACGAACCTCTTCGATTTTCTGAACAGTAAACTGTGAACGCCAAACTGAAATCAATGAAGAATGGGTTGCACAAGAATCTGCACTATTATTATGTACTGTATCAACGAAACCCACCACAAAAATTGTTTTCTCAAATTTGGTTCACGCTATTTTTCTCGTAATTTCTATAACAGTACACACAAAAACTAATTACCATTCAATGCAAAACACAAACTTGGCAGGTTGAAATACGGCGTGCAATAAATATTTCTAATTGGGAAGTGAGTAAATATGGTGTCCGTCATTGTACGTAAAGCGCGGCTAGCCTATCATAAACAGTAATTTCTCCCTGGTTGAGCGCTGCAGCAGGTGCTGTTTCGCATTTGACAGCTGGTGGACATGTGTTTGGCTATTTTTGTTTACAATTTCACGCAAGTTGCTTATGTTTGCGTAACAGGTATTTTATTGTAAGTTGATGCACTTGTGCGTCCATGAAATGATTATCGATGGGTACTTGTGCTACAAATATCTTCCGTTAGCTAAATTTACTGACACCGAATTATACGTAAATTCTGCATATGTATTCGTGAGCGATGAGCAGTTTTAGTTATTTTGGTAAGAGCATGACGCTAGTAATACGTAAAATCTGCATATGTATTCGTGAGCGATGAGCAGTTTTAGTTATTTTGGTAAGAGCATGATGCTAGTATATGAATCTAATTCTACGAATGCTTTGCTACGTTGTGTGTGGTATTAAGTCTGTTTTCTTTAATATATTCAATTAGCGCTATTTCAAATGATATTACTTTTGGTCACGGTTTGTGTATTCAATCACTTCTATTATTTTTTACATTTTTGTTTGGTTTGTTGGACGTATCGCTACGAAGCCGAATGGAAACCGGTACGGTAATTCAGCGCGTTCGGCAGGGTATTGGACTTGTAACAAAAAAACGGATTGAAGTTTTCATCAAAGGAATTTGAGAGATTCAAATGGGTCTGAGCACTGTGGGACATAACTTCTGAGGTCATCAGTCCCCTAGAACTTAGAAATACTTAAACCTAACTAACCTAAGGACATCACACACATCCATGCACGAGGCCGCGCGGTTCCAGACTCTAGCGCCTAGAACCGCTCGGCCACTCCGGCCGGCTGGAATTTGAGAGGTATCATGCGACTTTCGCGCATGACTGCGGAAGAACACGAGTTCGTTTCGAGGTAATTATTCAGATTTTTTATGAGTAGGGTATGGAACAGGATCTACTCTACTTCTTGAGGCCAAAAAGGAGTTTCCTGAATGAAGGAGGATTCATCTACTGACAGTAACGGCTGGAGATACCGACGACGTGCTTATCACACGCCCCCCCGATCATAGATAATCCTCGTATTGCCTTATAGACCGCTATCGGCCATTCGGAGCAGCATTAACGTCTAATCGGTGAATGGCGTTTACTTTTACTGCCAACCGCTTGGTACAAATATGAAAATCTATATTCAGAGAAATCAGAATATAATGACGTCACCTTACACTCGAAGTCTTCGGAGGATCTGTAACCATGTTGCCACTGATCATACACACTTGAGTTTGCGCACTGATGTCTTAATTGAATTATTGAATGTATCCAGATTTGTGTATCGGTGTTCAGGATCTGACAATGAGGTAACTCTAAACGTGTCAGGAGAAGTTAAAAAATAAACGGAAAAAAATTGGCGACCAAGCCAAGTGTAAAATGATTAGAATATAATGAGCTTGAAGAACGATTTAAGATTATTTTACAGCGTTCAAATCGCTAGTAGCAAGAGAATTTTGACAAATTAGTAGCCATAGACTAAATATAAGAAAGAACTCAACAGAGACTGGAGAGCATAGTCTACTACTCCTGGAGATTAGTTTATGTAAATACAGGTAGCACAACAACCTTCATAAACACTCGTTACTATCTAGTTAAAGTCAAAAAGGACGCAGTAAGACGGAAGTACTTGTTGGAAGGGGACAGTAAGCGCTGACATTGTGCTTGGAAGAATCTGCCGGGAAAACAGAAAATGGTTTACGTCTCCTCCTTCTTTCTCCTAACTTGTCTTCGCCAGAAGATGATGAGTATTACGCTCTTCTACTCGTCGCGATACTTTAACACCGCCACTCGGCTGAAAACCCGAGAGCTTTCGATCACTAGCATACGCCGCAAAAGTTTACAGTCACGCAGACCCATTTTGTTACAACCTCATATGAAAACAGACTTGACAAGAAGAAGGGACCGGTTGGTGAGGCATGTTCTGAGGCATCAAGGGATCACAAATTTAGCATTGGAGGGCAGCGTGGAGGGTAAAAATCGTAGAGGAAGGCCAAGAAATGAATACACTAAGCAGATTCAGAAGGATGTAGGCTGCAGTAAGTACTGGGAAATGAAGAAGCTTGCACAGGATAGAGTAGCATGGAGAGCTGCATCGAACCAGTCTCAGGCCTGAAGACAAAAACAACGTGAAAACATATTATTTTAGAGGTCGGGCAACCTAACCGTAAATTGCACATGGGCAATAAAATCATCCGCATTGGATGTTAAAACACTTTTTATTAAAAGTCATGGCCGGTTTCGCATCAGTAGAGATGCATCTTCAGGTGATAGGTTTCTTTGAGTTCCATGTTTACTATATACGGCAGTTACGTCAAACTTTTTCAAGAACTGTCACTGCCTAAAATCCTACAGCAATAACGTACATGTGCGGCTGGTCCCGGCGGAGGTTCGAGTGCTCCCTCGGGCATCGGTGTGTGTGTTTGTCCTTAGGATAATTTAGGTTAAGTAGTGTAAGCTTAGGGACTGATGACCTTAGAAGTTAAGCCCATAAGATTTCACACACATTTGAACAATAACGTACATCACAAACTGTGTACTATTTTGTGGGATATATTTCGGATCCTGTCATATTGACAAGCGTGTAATTGATATAGAAGTGTATAATAGGCCACTGATGATAGATTATAAACCTGAAAACCGGTTTCGGCAAATAAAACAATTCTAGTGCAGCTCATGGTGTACTGAAGATGTATTTTCATAAATATCTGAAAGCTGCTGAGTAGTAAACATTCAAGATTCTTAGATAGTCATCGCGAGGCAAGCAATTAAAAATCGACCTTGACCTGGCCGAATTTTTTTTCAGTAAAGGTAAGATTCTTGCTCCCCACTTTCTTCTCCTCTCCCCCCCCCCCTTCCTCTGTTCCCGCCGCTCAGACTCCTTCCGAACGCCGGCCTCTCCTTAAATTGGTAAGCAAAGCCGAGCCCTCTTCGCCGTCCTCAGAAACAGCACTGCGCGAGGACGATGACCTCAGCAGACGAAGAACACGCAGCGGCGCTGGCTGGGGCCGAACAGAAAGCCAAGTGCGGCGCGTCGCTGCCTCTCACGCACAGCGTACGCACCGCCAGTCACGCAGGGCACGCGCGGTCCATCGCGGCGGCGCGCGATCAATAGGCGCCGCCCCCGCCTGCCGCCCCCGCCGGCCGCCCCCGCCGCAGCCGCCGCCGCTGCTGCTGCGGCACGCTGACACATGTGCGGGGGCGGAGAGAGTGCCGAAACGGCCTCCGGCCAGACTGGCTACGGCTGAGCCGCTCAGCGCAGCGCAGTAAACAATACGAGGCGAGGCGGCAGCGGCTGCGGCCAACAAGGTCAGGTGCGACTCCGGCGTGCTTAAAGCCGAGCTGCCGCGGGCCGCGCGCCGGCTCCTCAGATACGACGCACTATCCTCCGTCACATCCTCTTTAATCCGCCAACGCTGTAGAATTTCAAACAGGCTCAGTCATTCAGAAGGCGACTAGTTGATACCACTCAAACTTTACTTTACTGGCATTCACACAGTCATGCAATACCGGCTGCTTTGACGATTTGCCCAATTTGTTTTCTTTAAGCTTTCTTTCAAATTCTAAAGATGGCAGAGATAAAATACAGGGAGCGAAAGGCTATTTACAATTTGTACAGAAACCAGATGGCAGTTATAAAAGTCGAGGGGCATGACAGGGAAGCAGTGGTTGGGAAGGGAGTGAGACAGAGTTGTAGCCTCTCCCCGATGTTATTCAATCTATATATTGAGCAAGCAGTACAGGAAACAAAAGAAAAATTCGGGGTAGGTATTAAAATCCATGGAGAAGAAATAAAAACTTTGGGGTTCGCGGATGACACTGTAATTCTGTCAGAGACAGAAAAGACTTGGAAGAGCAGATGAACGGAATGGACAGTGTCTTGAAAGGAGGATATAAGATTAACATCAACAAAAGCAAAACGAGGATAATGGAATGTAGTCGAATTAAGTCGGGTGATGCTGAGGGAATTAGATTAGGAAATGAGACACAAAGTAGTAAAGGAGTTTTGCTATTTGGAGAGCAAAATAACTGATGATGGTCGAAGTAGAGAGAATATAAAATGTAGACTGGCAATGGCAAGGAAAGCGTGTCTGAAGAAGAGAAATTTGTTAACATCGAGTATAGATTGAAGTGTCAGGAAGTCATTTCTGAAAGTATTTGTGTGGAGTGTAGCCATGTATGGAAGACAAACATGGACGATAAATAGTTTGGACAAGAAGAGAATAGAAGCTCTCGAAATGTGGTGCTACAGAAGAATGCTGAAGATTAGATGGGTAGATCACATAACTAATGAGGAGATATTGAACAGAATTGGGGAGAAGAGGAGTTTGTGGCACAACTTGACTAGAAGAAGGAACCGGTTGGTAGGATATGTTCTGAGGCATCAAGGGCTTACAAATTTAGCATTGGAGGGCAGCGTGGAGGGTAAAAATCGTAGAGGGAGACCAAGAGATGAATACACTAAGCAGATTCAGAAGGATGTAGGTTGCAGTAAGTACTGGCAGATGAAGAAGCTTGCACAGCATAGAGTAGTATCGAGAGCTGCATCAAACCAGTCTCAGGACTGAAGACCACAACAACAACAGGCTTTTCGACCAGATACCATTCCTGTGCCACAGGTGTTACCGAGTGAGGTAGCGCAGTGGTTAGCATACTGGACTCGCATTTGGAAGGACGATGGTTCGATCCCACGTCCGACCATCCTGATTTATGTTTTCCGTGATTTCCCTAAATCGTTCCAGGATGGTTCCTTTGAAAGGGCACGGCCGACTTCCTTCCCCATCCTTCCCTAATCCGATGACACCGATGACCTCGCTGTTTGGTCTCTTCCCCCAAACAACCCAACCCACTGCCGTCGGATAACCAAAGGGAAGTCAAGTGCACAGTTTCTCCGTGAATCTTGTAAACTGTGTTCTGTATTGGGAAAAACATCAAGCAGTAATATACGGCGTATTTGTTTTAATTTGACAACCTACTTCGAACACAATCTGACCTTCCTTGGGACATCTGTACTATGTCTTGATATTTATAAAAATATCGGGAATCCGATTTATCAATATTCAAGAAACATCATCAGCTCTCGACGTATCGAGAATAACTGCGTGTTGAATGATGTCCTTAGGTTAGTTAGGTTTAAGTAGTTAGGTTTAAGTAGTTCTAAGTTCTAGGGGACTGATGACCATAGATGTTAAGTCCCATAATGCTCAGAGCCATTTGAGCCATTTTCGTATTGAGAATAGTATGAGTGTATCAATATACAGACAGAAAAAATACCGACGTACCGGTCTATCAAAATATCGGCTACACATTCTAAACACACTGCCAGTTTTAGCGCTGTATATACACTCCTGGAAATTGAAATAAGAACACCGTGAATTCATTGTCCCAGGAAGGGGAAACTTTATTGACACATTCCTGGGGTCAGATACATCACATGATCACACTGACAGAACCACAGGCACATAGACACAGGCAACAGAGCATGCACAATGTCGGCACTAGTACAGTGTATATCCACCTTTCGCAGCAATGCAGGCTGCTATTTTCCCATGGAGACGATCGTAGAGAAGCTGGATGTAGTCCTGTGGAACGGCTTGCCATGCCATTTCCACCTGGCGCCTCAGTTGGACCAGCGTTCGTGCTGGACGTGCAGACCGCGTGAGACGACGCTTCATCCAGTCCCAAACATGCTCAATGGGTGACAGATCCGGAGACCTTGCTGGCCAGGGTAGTTGACTTACACCTTCTAGAGCACGTTGGGTGGCACGGGATACATGCGGACGTGCATTGTCCTGTTGGAACAGCAAGTTCCCTTGCCGGTCTAGGAATGGTAGAACGATGGGTTCGATGACGGTTTGGATGTACCGTGCACTACTCAGTGTCCCCTCGACGATCACCAGTGGTGTACGGCCAGTGTAGGAGATCGCTCCCCACACCATGATGCCGGGTGTTGGCCCTGTGTGCCTCGGTCGTATGCAGTCCTGATTGTAGCGCTCACCTGCACGGCGCCAAACACGCATACGACCATCATTGGCACCAAGGCAGAAGCGACTCTCATCGCTGAAGACGACACGTCTCCATTCGTCCCTCCATTCACGCCTGTCGCGACACCACTGGAGGCGGTCTGCACGATGTTGGGGCGTGAGCGGAAGACGGCCTAACGGTGTGCGGGACCGTAGCCCAGCTTCATGGAGACGGTTGCGAATGGTCCCCGCCGATACCCCAGGAGCAACAGTGTCCCTAATTTGCTGGGAAGTGGCGGTGCGGTCCCCTACGGCACTGCGTAGGATCCTACGGTCTTGGCGTGCATCCGTGCGTCGCTGCGGTCCGGTCCCAGGTCGACGTGCACGTGCACCTTCCGCCGACCACTGGCGACAACATCGATGTACTGTGGAGACCTCACGCCCCACGTTTTGAGCAATTCGGCGGTACGTCCACCCGGCCTCCCGCATGTCCACTATACGCCCTCGCTCAAAGTCCGTCAACTGCACATACGGTTCACGTCCACGCTGTCGCGGCATGCTACCAGTGTTAAAGACTGCGATGGAGCTCCGTATGCCACGGCAAACTGGCTGACACTGACGGCGGCGGTGCACAAATGCTGCGCAGCTAGCGCCATTCGACGGTCAACACCGCGGTTCCTGGTGTGTCCGCTGTGCCGTGCGTGTGATCATTGCTTGTACAGCCCTCTCGCAGTGTCCGGAGCAAGTATGGTGGGTCTGACACACCGGTGTCAATGTGTTCTTTTTTCCATTTCCAGGAGTGTAGATATATTGATTTATTATTAGAAATTCTGTACATCAACAAACAAGCAGCCTGCCTATCCCGCTTAGAGCAAGAATTGAAAGGAAAACGACGCACGTTCACGCTTGGCGGTAACCACTTCTCTAACAATGGCCACTACATGTAGGTGGCACAATAAAAGATGTCCGATGGTCCATCGCTCGATTTTGTCACATATCGGATTTGTCCCGAACACTTCATGTCGATTCCTCTGTTTGTTCATCTCTGCCAACACCGGCGACCTGGCAGTTCTAGAGTCAAATCTGCGTGGTGAAGCTAAACGTTGCAGTTTCTACTGGTAGCGCCAAGCACCGATTACATCAGCATCTCCCGTAATATGTCTCACCCATCGCAAAGACCAATCGTGTCATTTACATTTTTGTTCATCGGGTGGGATCGATTTTTAGAAACCCTCTATACGGTGGCGTAGGTTGGGGTCCGAGGTATCACGCCCTGCAGCCACTCAAGCTGGAGGGCCCTTGTCTTCGGGAAATTGACGAAAACGTTCTGTAATTTCGCATGGTGCTTTTGAGCTTTGAAAACAGGAGTATTGCACAGAAAAGTTGTCCAGCGTATTGGTTGAGATATATTTCTCATATGCAGAAGGTTGTGGATTCGAATCTCACCAGGTACTTTGAACTTCTTATAAATCTGTATCGAAATGACTTTCTTCATTTTTTACTCAATTACTCGATTTAAACGTAACTTTCTTATTTCTAAAAGTTTTTCACATCATGTTAAACATTATTTTTAACTTTTTAATTTGCTCTCTTTCTTTTTCTTGCTTTCCTTCTTTATCCATTCGGAATCTACGTGCATTTTAATTACCATTATTTATTATCATAATATTTCACGATTTGAAAGTGGCTACCTATCGGTTAAAAACAAGACTGTGCAGTGTTTCAAAAATGTATTTTATGTTGCAAGATGTACATTTTTTGGATGGTACGTCAAAGAAAAATATAAAATGTAATTTCTTGTTGCATTATGGATAAAGTAACACATGAAGATTTAAATGAAAGAAAGGATAGTAAGCAAAACGAAATTCATGAAAAAGGAGTAGAAATAACGAGTGCAATAACATATACGAAAATATATGACGGTAAAAAGACAAGAAATTAAACTGATGTTAATAGAAAATACTATTTAAAATCACATGAACAATTATTCCAAACGAGAGAAGAACGAAGGGGAAAAAATGTGAGCAGATAAAAAAGTTAACACGGTGATTAAAATGACGAGAATGAGGATTCAAGTAAAATTACATATAAACCAATTAACGGAATAAAATTGATCGAAGTCATTTCAACAACGATCAATAAATAAAAATTTCCAAAGCACCCACAAACTTCTGAAAGTAGAGAATCCAACTTAACCATTACGCTACATTGTCAGTCTGGGTAAAGGTGTCATTTTTAAAGCTCTCGCCACAACATGAAATCTGCAATTTTTTTCGTCGATAACACACAAGGATTCAGCAGGGTGAATGGCTGCAGGTGTGAACCATGGGACCATACCATAAAAACTGTATATCTGTCTATGTGGTTTCAAAAACCCAATCCCACCACCTCTGAGGTCTTTTGCTTATAAGAAGCAAAAAAAAAAAAAAAAAAAAGAAAAAGAAAAAGATACTAGACATAATCGAACAGTACTAAATGCAATCTTGAGGTTGAAAAGTAAAGTGGACTGGGTTTTTATGTCATCTCCAAGTACCACGAGCGGATGGAAGAAGTGAATGCAAACAAGAGACACAGTGCATACCGTCGACATTTGAGAAACAACGCAGATATTTTCAGTGCAATGCAGATAGATATACAAGCGAGGACAAGAAATAGAACGAAATGGAATTAGTCACGAGCTACCAGAGACCACGGATCCATTATACCAAAATATATGAAAATAACCCTGAACAATGAACGAAATTTTCTCGGTGGAGTTCTAGTTCAACCTGTATATCACACAATAACTGTACACATTGCCTCACAAAACGGTGTTCATCAAGTACTATACATACAGAATGTCATTTAATCCCATGAACATAATGTTCTAAGTACGGTATTATTTGCAGATGATAAAGGAATATAAGAATGTGAAGACAACCACCAGTTTTCAGTGCATCTGTAATCCAAACATGAACATAACACAATCTTACAATTTCGTAATGTAGGACTACATTTATTGCCTTTCAAGGTAATTAACAACAAAATAACAGAACAAGTGTCGCATTTTAAATATCAGGGCTCTGATACGAGCTATGTTTAGGATTATGACAATTATAATCTCAACCTGAAAAGATATGAAAATTAAATTTTAAAAAATCATGGTGCATCGTGTTGTATGGAAGCGAGAGCTGGATAAGTAAAAAAAAAAAAAAAAAAAAAAAAAAAAAAAAAAAAAAAAACCTGGCAAATACAAACAGCAGAAATAAGATCCTTGAGGAGGTTTAAGAGATTTAATAAAAATGAAAATGTTCAAAATGAGTTGAGTGTACATGCCATTAATGAGGAAATAACTGAATACGGAGAGGCAGAAACAACATGTGGACATACTGGGAGACGAATGACTACCAAAAAAAATTCTGAACTGTTGTTCGAAAGGATGGATGAATATAGGTAGATCAAGCAAATGTTGTACATAACCCTTGTGAAGATGGAGCAGGTAGATGCGAAATCCACCATAAAGGAGAAATTCTGAATTGTGAGGTTAGCCCTGGTGCATTCTGCTTCCAGATGCCTTCTCGTGACGTCACAAGAACTTTTATTGCTGTCCGTTGCGAAACAAATGGTACAGGTAACTTTGTACTATTTCGAACTGGTAAGGTGGCAGAATCAAGGTCAGATTCACACCTTACATGAGACCTTTATACATCGCAATGAGAAGGTGAAGATGACACCTAATGTAATTCGGCGGTTATGAGAATGTTTGCCTATCAGTATGTAATGCAAAAAGGGATGACAGCCAATCGACGGTAATTAACACACCGTTCCTATACAATGCATGTCTCTGAGTGGAAGGTGGAACAGGCAATGCGAGTTGCTCTTAGTTTTGAAAATCCAGCCGTACAATGGTGTAGTGAAGGTGCACTGTGAGAGTTACGACGGAAACAACTTAAAGGGGTGGCAGGAGGAAGGTCAGTGAGCCCGGAGGACCACGTGTAGCGGCACATCTGCACAAGGTCTGGAGAAAAATCTTTAGAAAGCTGCGTTTCTGAATTCCAACGGGAAGCGAACGAAAGCCAGTGACGTATTTCGTCCAGCAAGTACAACACACAGAAAGGTCAATGTTATTTAGCCGTCTATAACGGGCACAAAAACGTCCGACTGGCAGAAATGCAATAGGAAGGAGAAAAATACTGACGTTTCGACGCAGGTTGTTAGTAGGGACATTGCGATTGGTAGAGAGAGTTTCTACAAAATAAGAGGAACACCCCTATTGGTCGAAAAGAACCATGACGTGAAAAAGGAACCCAAGTGGAGGAAGGCAACACTGCCATGAGTAGGACAAGAGAGAAATTTTCAGGGGACTCTTCTCTAAACTGGCATCAAGTGCAGAATGGAGCGCTTAACGCTCTGTGCGACACAGAGAAGAAATTTGTGTGGACAGTGCGTTCACATGGCTGCACTTCAGCTAGAAATTAGCTGTAGCAACGTTTAACTCCAACTGTGGAGAAACTAACCAGCCAAATTAGTTAATTGTTCTTGCGAGAACTGAGAGGGCACTATAATATGCACGCTGCTCCAACCATGTGCTTGTATATCGCTAAATAATAAGACTAGGGCCAAGAACATGTTTTCTCACATATCGAGAAACATGGGAAAAGTTTCTGCTGGAAAGTTCAGCAAAGGAGAGATTAGTTTTGTAGGAATTCCAGTGGGAGAGAGCGGCCTTGCAGTCAGCAGCACGTCACAGCTTAAGGCGAAAAACTTTGTTTGTTCACCAGCTTGCGTCCACTGTAAACTCGAGTAGCCTTGAGTAATCTTGTGCTGAGATTTGTCACTTAATTAACCATCCACCGTATACTTGATTGTCATCCTAAATAGTACCGAACTTTGAACCGGAATCAGACGATTTTCGTAGTACTGACCCACATCATCACGTATGTGTAGGAGTAATTTCGTAAAGAAACTTCCAATTAAACTTTCATATTATTGTGCTTAGGATTAATGTTCTTCCAGAGAGTTAATATGAAACATTTTTGTGCATAAGATTATTTCACTTTTTGATGTTGTCAAGATGCATTATCCATTGTGCTATTTTTATGTTGTCGTGTTGAAAACTGGGTAAAAGCTGTAATTTTGTGAGAAAAATTGGGACATTAAACTTGTCATTTCACCTTACACAGTTGTTCTCAATTCAAGAATAGGCGAAACCGCACCTTACAAATTCTTACAGGCAGATATACGGTGTGAACTGTATATAGAGAAACTTTTCGTCGTATCAACAACACCTTGAAAGTAAAGATAAGTATTCGTCTAAAACTGTCATCTTCACTTTACTAAGCTCGGCACAGTAAGGCACAGAACCAGTCATTGAGTGTCATCAGGAACACACACCTACAACTCGACTTACATTACCACTTTGGAGTATAGCTTCCATTTACATAAATGATACTATGTGGTTCCTAAATTCTTGACCGAAGCCGTCATACAAATTTATAATCGTGAGTGGAGTGGTCAATGAATAGTGACAGTGGAGAACAGAATTTCATATCATATCTCTCTGGTTCACTGTAATAACAGTAAATTACGCTATATGAGGTGTCATTCTGACCGTAAGTCTTTTATGCTTTAACCGTCTAATACCTTTTGACACTTACGGATAATTTGTTGATGTTTTCGCAATTATACGCTTATATTTGCGTGTAACGTCGTTTATTATCACATTCTGTTTCAGCATTCTTCAAGAAGTGCTAAGCGAAATTCTTGGAAATGCAATGTGTATGTAAGATGGATCCACTTTGTTATAACACACCTAGTTTAAGTGTAATTTGATGAGGTGGCACAGTTAAGACGGAATACCTGCGTAAACAGTCTACATAACACATTAACTGTATTGTCCCTTCACCTTCTATAAACAGGCTTCTAAGGTTTGTTACGAGTAACTTGTGTATAGCGTCAGAAATAGATGTTTCCGTCATTAAATTTAATACTTCTACACGTATAGCAAGCTCCAAGTTATTAGGGTGCGGGTTAATCGATCTGCGGATTATGTGTTCATTCTTGTAATAAAAATAAACGAAGCCTGGTGTATTCTGTAAAAAAGAACACCTATTTTTGTTTAGGTTACACTATTATGGGTGTGACTCGTGTCTTACCGCTGGAAGACTGTGGAAAACCCTTCGCTAAAAGAGATTTGTAAGGTTAGATTAGTGAGAAATGTGATACTGGCAGCCTTCTGGCCGATCTCGTCGAACAAATTTCTGATTGTGAATATGTAGATCCAGAAATCATCGGTGAGTGATTAAATAGCGATGCCTGCGGAACGCGATTTGAGCAGCTAAGCGACGCGGACATAGTGAACAAAGCGTACTCGGTGGAGACAGAGAGCGATGAAGACGTCATCGCATACACCCACGCACTGAAATTCATTGAAGTGATATGAGGATATTGACTCCACCCATGTTTCGACACTCCGTAAATGAAAAGTGCCGTTAGGAAAAAAGTGAATGAAAAACGGAAACAGATTAAACTGGACGATTATTTCCCGAAAGCGAATTGAAAGCAAATAATATGACATGCACTGTGTTTAAAGCGAAATTTTGCAAATAAGCTGTCAGTTTCTGGCGAGTAAAGCGTAAGCTGTGCAGTGATCTTTCAAATGTGACATGCAGCATGTTTCGTAAATGCAGTAAAGAGCAGTTTCCGGTTAAAAAGTGTATATTTTGGATTAGATTTTTTTGCCTTTCAGTTATCCGTTTCGTCTCGGGTCTCCATTAACGAGGATAGCAGAGAGTTTTTTCGTATTTCAGTCAAATACGATGCGTGTTTTTTAAATAAGTAATGTTCAGAATAAAAATAAAAAAGTAGACTTCTCTCAGCAATTTTATTTTTACATGTGAGCCCGTGCTTTAATTTGATTTTCTACATAATTCCCACCAGTCTAAAGGCACTTATGTACAGTACAACCAGTTTTTCAATACCGTCGTCGTAGAAATCTTCCACCTGAGCATAACTTTCGATAATATAAACGATCTGTAACAAATGCATAAAGCACACTCCTTGACACTTATGAGCGACGGGATGGTACGCCAATGGATGGGAGCTTCTAAAGATCCAGAATGAGATTTTCACTCTGCAGCGGAGTGTGCGCTGATATGAAACTTCCTGGCAGATTAAAACTGTGTGCCCGACCGAGACTCGAACTCGGGTCCCGAGTTCGAGTCTCGGTCGGGCACACAGTTTTAATCTGCCAGGAAGTTTCAGCTTCTAAAGATGTCAGTACGAATGTGCATGATGAGGAACGTAGTGAGTAACCGGTGACCTTGAGTCATTAGTGACGATATGGCGTAGATAATTGATGAAAAACTGGGAGAGAACAGACGCTTTACGATTTAGACGATATCTGATCAGTTTCTCCAAATTTAGAGAACTGTACTTTATACATTTGTAACAGAACGTTTAAATTGCGCAAAGTTACTCTCAGGTGGCAGATTTCTCCAAGGATGGTATTCAAATCTGGTCGTACAATATGATAAGTGCCTTCATACAGGGTGAGTAAAAAATGACTTTACAACTTTAGAATGATTTAGAAATTTATTGAGGTAACTTACAAAATCGGTAGAAGTGTCATTTTGTATCAAACATCCTCAAGTCTGATTCGCATAGTGCATCAGTACCGCATTCCGCCACCAGGAGCGCCAGTGCAGCGCACAGTTAAAATGGCATCCTTCACTGGGACAGAGCACGCTCGCTGTGTGTGACTTGGTTTCATGAAACAAACTCTGCAACAACTGTTGCGCGTAAATTTCGCTCCGAATACGCTAAAGAACCTCCATGAGGCCTATTATTTATTCTTGACACAAGAACTTTGTTGTGACGGGTTATTCTTTGCGACATGATAAATCACCAAGTCGCCGCTTGTTGAAGATTACAGTATGTTGAACAGGTTAATGCGAGCTTCACCCGCAGTCCACAGAAATCAACGCGACATGTGTTTCGCGAGACGGGCGTTCCACAAAAGACCGTTTGGCAATTACTTTTTTTTCCCTTTTTTTTTGTGGAGCGCTCAAGTGTTCGGTCATCAGCGGCCGTACAAAGTCGAAATTTTTACACAGACCAATTTTTCACGCAATCCAATCCAGCCACTGTCACGAATTATAATGATGATGAAATGATGAGGACAAAACAAACACTCAGTCCCCGGGCAGAAAAGATCCCCAACCTGGTCGGGAATCGAACCCGGGACCCCGTGATCCAGAGGCAGTGGCCAGTACTGTGTAGACGTTTACACTTGAAACCATCCAGATTCACAATGGCACAGCCAACCGGCGATGCAGATGCTGCATCGGATAGAGGGCCATGAGACATTCCTGAACACAATAATCTTCAGCGATGAGTCAACATTTCATATCAGTGGCCTGGTGAACACCCACAACTGCAGAATATGGAGCAACGAAAGTCCACATACAGCCCTGGAGCACTTTCATTGCACCCCCAAAGTTAAAATGTTTTGTGTCCTTAGGAAATTGAAAGTGTACGGGCCTTACTTCTTCATTGAGAAAACTACCACTGGTATTGTGTATCTGGATATGCTTGAAAACTTTTTGATTCCACAGACCAGTGAAATGACTGAGATGGGATGGTTTACTACCAGAAAGACAGTGCACAGCTTCCTTTCCTCACGGAAGTTCGAGCTTTCCTCGATAATCGCTTCCCAGGTTGTCGGATTGGCCGTGAAGCGCCAATCGCAAGGTCACCTCGCTCCCCAGACTTGACACCACTGGATTTCTCTCTCTCTGGGTTTTCGTTAAAGACCGTGTGTATCTTCCTACCCCAATCAAACAATTTAGCAGACCTGAAAAATCGAATCTACGCAGCCGTTGGTCACGTTACGCCCAATTTTCTGCACCGAGTGTGGTAAGGAACTGATTACCTGTGGGATGAACTGGGAGTTCTCTGTTCTGCGCTCATAGTCAGTACACCGCGTCTGGTACACGCGGCGCTCGGGGACCACAGCACAGCTACGACACCTGAAGATGGGCTTATAACAGTCCGACAACGATCTTGTGAAAATAAAGAATTTTTACAACCTGCGCTTCAGGTTGTAGTTGATGCGGATAGTTTCAACTCCTTCTGCGTCAAATACAGCCTGAATATGGCGGATTGAAGGGCCAAAACTGGTTGCAAATATATATATATATATATGGCTATTACAAATGATTGAAGCGATTTCATAAATTCACTGTAGCTCCATTCATTGACATATGGTCACGACACACTACAGATACGTAGAAAAACTCATAAAGTTTTGTTCGGCTGAAGCCGCACTTCAGGTTTCTGCCGCCAGAGCGCTCGAGAGCGCAGTGAGACAAAATGGCGACAGGAGCCGAGAAAGCGTATGTCGTGCTTGAAATGCACTCACATCAGTCAGTCAAAACAGTGCAACGACACTTCACGACGAAGTTCAACAAAGATCCACCAACTGCTAACTCCATTCGGCGATGGTATGCGCAGTTTAAAGCTTCTGGATGCCTCTGTAAGGGGAAATCAACGGGTCGGCCTGCAGTGAGCGAAGAAACGGTTGAACGCGTGCGGGCAAGTTTCACGCGTAGCCCGTGGAAGTCGACGAATAAAGCAAGCAGGGAGCTAAACGTACCACAGCCGACGGTTTGGAAAATCTTACGGAAAAGGCTAAAGCAGAAGCCTTACCGTTTACAATTGCTAGAAGCCCTGACACCCGATGACCAAGTCAAACGCTTTGAATTTTCGGCGCGGTTGCAACAGCTCATGGAAGAGGATGCGTTCAGTGCGAAACTTGTTTTCAGTGAAGAAGCAACATTTTTTTCTTAATGGTGAAGTGAACAGACACAATGTGCGAATCTGGGCGGTAGAGAATCCTCACGCATTCATGCAGCAAATTCGCAATTCACCAAAAGTTAACGTGTTTTGCGCAATCTCACGGTTTAAAGTTTACGGCCCCTTTTTATTCTGCGAAAAAAACGTTACAGGGCACGTGTATCTGGACATGCTGGAAAATTGGCTCATGCCACAACTGGAGACCGACAGCGCCGACTTCATCTTTCAACAGGATGGTGCTCCACCGCACTTCCATCATGATGTTCGGCATTTCTTAAACAGGAGCTTGGAAAACCGATGGATCGGTCGTGGTGGAGATTACGATCGGCAATTCATGTCATGGCCTCCACACTCTCCCGACTTAACCCCATGCGATTTCTTTCTGTGGGGTTATGTGAAAGATTCAGTGTTTAAACCTCCTCTACCAAGAAACGTGCCAGAACTGCGAGCTCGCATCAACGAAGCTTTCGAACTCATTGATGGGAACATGCTGCGCCGAGTGTGGGAGGAACTTGATTATCGGCTTGATGTCTGCCGAATCACTAAAGGGGCACAAATCGAACATTTGTGAATGCCTAAAAAAACTTTTTGAGTTTTTGTATGTGTGTGCAAAGCATTGTGAAAATATCTCAAATAATAAAGTTATTGTAGAGCTGTGAAATCGCTTCAATCATTTGTAATAACCCTGTATATATATAAATCGTAAGGACTGCTGTAAGCGTTTCATTTTCGCACTACGCTGTCTAGACAAAGTGGTCCCCCCAACAGCAGGGACTGCCCTAGTACATCTCCCAAATTTTCAACTTAAATTACACGACTTATATTAAACACTACTGTTCTAGTGCCTCGGCATCTTGCCGAGTCCCGTAAGAGCTCGCTCTTGATGTGCATCTGCACTGAAGGCCTCACTTGCTATCATTACCTTAATTATGTATGTGGAGTCTGTTCTTTTGGATCTGTCCATTGTCCATGTAATGAGGCTAATGTGCACTATTTCAATAGTGTGTGGTATAAGTTGAGAATTTGAATGTGACGGGAGGCGAGCTAGGGTAGACCGAATGGTTGCGGAGTCCACTGTGTCCACATGCCATAGTGGTTAGCGCATCTGCATAGTAACCAGGAGAGCCAGTTTCGAATCCCACTCCAGCACAAATTTCCAGATTGCCTCACTGATACACACAAATGTTCACTGGCGGCTAAAGTCTTTAATTCCTTTTTGTCCTGACTCATAGTAGCTGAATTATCTGATGATCCAAAAAAAAAAAAGACACCACCTTTATAATTACGGCTATGACGACCATTGGTCCATTTAGTGTAGATCCACAGAAAGCTCGAATTCTTATGGAAATCGGCGAGATGCCGCTAGTAATGAGGCCAGTGAGCAGGGAAACTACATCAGTAGAGTGTGGCATAAGTTGAGAATTTGGGTCTGACGGGAGGCGTTCTAGGATAGTCCATGCGGTTGTAGTGACCACTGTGTCTAGATGTCGTAGTAGTCTGCCCTGCTGCCTAGTAAGCAGGAGACCCGAGATCGAATACTGATCTGGCACAAAGTTTTAACTTGCCCCATTGACATGAACCAATGCCCACTGGCTGCTTATGTCTTTAATTCCTTTATGTCATGTGAACCGCGCTGCGGCTCGTGTTGGTCTTGTTTGCAGGTTTCCGCCCTCTGTTGGAGGCCAGACTGTATCTTTTAGTTGGCATGGTTGCGGTTGTTTGTCTTCTTCCCGTCTTGATTCATCAGTGTGGGATCCGTACCAGATCGGGTTGACGGAGGAGATAGAGAAGATCCAAAGAAGAGCGGCGCGTTTCGTCACAGGGTTATTTGGTAACCGTGATAGCGTTACGGAGATGTTTAACAAACTCAAGTGGCAGACTCTGCAAGAGAGGCGCTCTGCATCGCGGTGTAGCTTACTCGTCAGGTTTCGAGAGGGTGCGTTTCTGGATGAGGTATCGAATATATTGCTTCCCCCTACTTATACCTCCCGAGGAGATCACGAATGTAAAATTAGAGAGATTAGAGCGCGCACGGAGGCTTTCAGACAGTCGTTCTTCCCGCGAACCATACGCGACTGGAACAGGAAAGGGAGGTAATGACAGTGGCACGTAAAGTGCCCTCCGCCACACACCGTTGGGTGGCTTGCGGAGTATAAATGTAGATGTAGATGTAGACTGGCGCCACTCGTTTCGCAAGCGCTGCCTGTACGCTAGTGGCAGCAGCGGCGGTTATCGATATGTAGTAACGCCCTATCTTTGGGGCCACGTCGTGGTTTTTCCGGGTCGTGTGAGTGTGGCAGTTCGGTTGGGGAATCGGGAGGAGCCAGGTCCGCGCAGTGCTAGAACATGCCGGGACCACTGGCAGCGCGCATGGACTGCAAGATGGAAGGGCTGTGGTCACAAGGGTGCACGACCTCGTCGTAAACCGGATCCAGCAAGCTTTAAGATGAGTGTATTCCAATCCAAGTAGAGAAACCTCCACCATTGTGAGATCTCGCGATTCTCCAGTGACTTGGGTTCGCGTTGCTGTTCGTAGTGTCGCCGAGGCGAAGAGCAGCGAGTGGAGTGCTTGGGGAAGACGGATCTGATTAGCTTTCCTCGACTTCTTATTACTATTTACTGCCTTCAAATTGTTACAATTTGTTAAGTTCAACTAGTAGTAATTTTTCTTGCCTGGTGGCCGCTAACGCCCCAGTTACCTGCCCTGGGGGTCGGTTGGTGATTCTTCTACTCTGGTGGTAGTGGTTCCTTTCTCGTTCCGGGCACTCTAAACACAGTATTCCGGGGACGTAGTGCAGACCACCGGTTCCGGCTTTGGCGTACTGTTCCATCGTAGCATTTCGTTTATCGGACGCCAGGTAGCTTCAGCGAGATTATCATTAGTCATTCGTTAGACTGCCACTAGTCTGAGTTACCATCTTGTTAAGTGTATGCAACTCTTGGCTGCCTATCTCATCGCTGACCAAAGTGTTCGTTGCCAGACCTACTCAGAGGTCGATTCCTGGAGCACCGTCTGGATCCGTTGTTTGTTTTTTGTAATTACCTTTTGCTATTGTATCTTCTGTTTTACAGCAGGTTTCATTTATATATATATATATTATTGCCGTTCCTGGCCGCGTAAGGCCTTCAGCCGAGACTGTGATCATTTGCCTTAAAATTCAAATTTGGTATCTGTATTTTAGTAGTAAGCCTTAAAACCTTATTTACTGCCTTTCCTGGCGTTTGGTGTCTTCTGCTGTGTTGTAAATTGCAGCGAGTTCTTAAACAATTCTTAATTTATTGCCATTCTTGGCGTGTAAGGCCTTCGGCTGTGTTGTGGTCGCTTGCCTTAAAATTCTAATTGGCATTTGTATTTACGCAGTAAGCCTTTAAAACCTTATTTACTGCCAATCCTGGCGTCTGATGCTATCTAAATGGTTCAAATGGCTCTGAGCACTATGGGACTCAACTGCTGTGGTCATAAGTCCCCTAGAACTTAGAATTACTTAAACCTAACTAACCTAAGGACATCACACAACACCCAGCCATCACGAGGCAGAGAAAATCCCTGACCCCGCCGGGAATCGAACCCGGGAACCCGGGCGTGGGAAGCGAGAACGCTACCGCACGACCACGAGATGCGGGCATCGGATGCTATCTGCTGTGTTTGTGGCTACTTGCCTTTAATATTTCAGTACCTGTAATTTGTAAGTTGCGAGTTTTAAACAATTCTTAATTTGCTGTCATTCTTGGCGTGTAAGTCGTTCAGCCGTGATCACAGCGCCTTTTTTAAACAATATCTGTATCTGTATTTTATGGTCATTTGCTAAATTGTAGCGCAATGAAAACACTATTATTTACACAGTTGTTTATTCCTTCATTAATAACGTGTGCTATTTTTTATTTATTATTTAGTCTGGAATTACTTTTTTACAAATAAATGTGTGTAACTGTAAAAGGCAACCAACAGTAATTGATTACGGCCCCGTCCACAATCGTAACCGAATCCTACCTTCCCTTGAATACCAGGTTTCATCATGTTTCATTTTTCTTCAAAAGCTCTGAGAATTAACGGTTGGTATAGTGACGGTCACACTATAACGTACGACTGCAGGCGTTACAGCATTTGTCACGATACTTCAGATTTAATGCTACACTACCTTGCAGCTGATCTTCATGTATACAGGAAAAACCGTTCCATTGCAACTTATTTCTAGAGAACAGCATCGCAAATGTCACTTGAAAATGTAAGTAATAACGCTTTCGCTGGTCGGTCTGTGTTATGGTTCTCCATCAGTTCTCTCCCCATCGCTCTAAATGTCGCAGCTTCTATACACACCGTATCAAGCCAGTGAAAACAGCGGCGGCGGCGGCAGCGGCGACGGACAAGGTAAACAACCTCACACATCGCTGACAATAGCGGCCGGTAGCGGCCTGACACTGAACACACCGTGTTCAATCCGCCTGCGTCGTACGGCATAAACCGCTCTCTGCGGTACAGAAATATTAAACAACTCTGCGATCAGTTGACATTGGGGAGTATCCTCTGCAAACAAGGATCCAACTTGCCGTACGGCTAATTTTTACGCAAATCTTTGCCTTTCAATCCTCGTAGTAGATAGTTACGGAAACTTCGATTGTTCAGTATGAAATGAATACTAAAACACCTGCAGCTGTAACTTTTCCATTTAATGTATTTATGCCACTTGACGAACGTAAACTGGGAGGAACCCAGTCTCGTGTGCAGTCACAATAGGACGTAATACTAAACAACTGGTGTCCGTAGATCTCTCGTTTGCACGACGCTATAACCTCGTACATTTAACTGAGGACTCTCAGAACAACATTCCTAATGCCGCCAGCGTGCAATCAGTGCTATTTGTGTTCAGTGTTGTTGGCAGGCCCAGTAGGGTGTACAGGGGGTATGAAAAGCGTCATATGATTACTGAGAAGGACACGGAGATGACATGTACGCGTGTGAGACAGCGTTATCAGCTCGTGTCACAGTCGAAAGAGGCCTCATTGTGGGTCTCCAGTTGACTTAATGATCAAATCGTGCATTAGCCGTATTCCTGGCGTATGTGGATATAATTGGACCGATGCTGACCAGCATGGAAACGTGAGGTCAAGTATACGCGTCAAGATTCCGGACGATCACGTCTAACCGCCACAACGAAGGATCATCGTATTGTGCATCCAGTACATTGTAACCCCTTCACATCTGCATCTGCCGTCCAGAGGCAAGTAATAGCCTTCCTGGAACATTCTGTATCATCCCGCACCATTGGCCCGAGATAGTACCACGAGCAGACTGCCATTAACAGCACTAAACAAACGAGGGCATTTGGACTGGTGGCGTGACCGGGACTGCTAATGAATGGCGTCGCTTTGCGTTCAGTGAAGAACCGCGGTTCTGCCCTACCCAATCGACGATTTTTGGCGAATATGGCCTGGTGGCGACCTAGGTGGAGACACCATTCTTCCAGTGTTTCCAAGAGGCACAGCAGAGTTACTCCCGGCGTCCCCGTGTGCACAGCCATCGAGTACAGCTTCAGATCTCTACTGCAGTGGGACGGAACTCGGACGCCACAAACGTACGCCACGGACATCCTACGTCCTCATGTGTTAACTCTCCTGCTACAGTGTGGCGGGGCCATTTTTCAACAGGATAACGTTTGTTTTTTAGCATGTGTCTCTATGAGGTGTCTGTGCTGATTTTGAGGCTTTCCCGTGGCCAGCAAGACCCGAGATATGTTCTCCCGTGGTACCAGCTCGGAGGTATTTCCGTTCCAGTGCCAATATTCTGGATAATAAGGACCAGTTACAACAGTTGTGGCCCAGCTTACCTCAGGAGAGGATTCAATAGCTGTATGACACCCTTCCCAAGCTCATCACCACATGCATACAGGCCAAAGAGCGTGCATCGTCCTACTGATAAAGGGACTCATACAAGGTGCATTCAAGTTCTAAGGCCTCCGATTTTTTTCTCCGGACTGGGACGAGATAGAAACATGCGCATTGTTTTATTATGAGGCCGCTTTCATTGTCAATACGTCCCAGAGATGGCAGCACCGTACGGCAGATGGAATTTTACCGCCAGCGGCGAGAATGAGAACTGTTTTAAATACTTAAAATGGCGACGTTTTCCTTACTTGAACAGCGTGCAATCATTCGTTTTCTGAATTTGCGTGGTGTGAAACCAGTTGAAATTCATCGACAGTTGTAGGAGACATGTGGTGACGGAGTTATGGATGTGTCGAAAGTGCGTTCGTGGGTGCGACAGTTTAATGCAGGCAGAACATCGTGTGACAACAAACCGAAACAACCTCGGGCTCGCACAAGCCGGTCTGACGACATTATCGAGAAAGTGGAGAGAATTGTTTTGGGGGATCGCCGAATGACTGTTGAACAGATCGCCTCCAGAGTTGGCATTTCTGCGGGTTCTGTGCACACAATCCTGCATGATGACCTGAAAATGCAAAAAGTGTCATCCAGGTGGGTGCCACGAATGCTGACGGACGACCACACGGCTGCCCGTGTGGCATGTTGCCAAGCAATGTTGACGCGCAACGACAGCACGAATGGGAATTTCTTTTCGTCGGTTGTGACAATGGATGAGACGTGGATGCCATTTTTCAATCCAGAAACAAAGCGCCAGTCAGCTCAATGGAAGCACACAGATTCACCGCCACCAAAAACATTTCGGGTAACCGATAGTGCTGAAAAAATTATGGTGTCCATGTTCTGGGACAGCGAGGGCGTAATCCTTACCCATTGCGTTCCAAAGGGCACTACGGTAACAGGTGCATCCTACGAAAATGTTTTGAAGAACAAATTCCTTCCCGCATTGCAACAAAAACGTCCGGGAAGGGCTGCGCGTGTGCTGTTTCACCAAGACAACGCACGCGCACATCGAGCTAACGTTACGCAACAGTTTCTTCGTGATAACAACTTTGAAGTGACTCCTCATGCTCCCTACTCACCTGACCTGGCTCCTAGTGACTTTTGGCTTTTTCCAACAATGAAAGACACTCTCCGTGGCCGCACATTCACCAGCCGTGCTGCTATTGCCTCAGCGATTTTCCAGTGGTCAAAATAAACTCCTAAAGAAGCCTTCGCCGCTGCCATGGAATCATGGCGTCAGCGTTGTGAAAAATGTGTACGTCTGCAGGGCGATTACGTCGAGAAGTAACACCAGTTTCATCGATTTCGGGTGAGTAGTTAATTAGAAAAAAAAATCGGAGGCCTTAGAACTTGAATGCACCTCGTAGTACCAGTATCTCTGTGAATTTGAATCGATTTTGTGATGACTAACATAACGTCACATGCCCTCTAAACCTGCAAGTTTTCATTTTATTTTCTCCTCCCTTTGTGGGTGCTTTACTTTCGCCGTCAGGCAATCTAATTCAAGAGGCCAAGTTACATTACCGATACTCCAGAAAAGGTGTGCGTATACAAGGTTGCTCTCATCTAGTCTGCAAACTCGCGAAGTGTCAGGTGATGTTCGGTACACGCGGCACTGCGCGGCGGGACCGCGGAGAGGTGCTGCCGTCTGCTCGGGGGGGTCCCCAGTGGACGGCCCGGACCGGGCGTGGGTGTGGGTGTGGGTGTGGGCCCCTGGGGCGGCGGTGCGTGGCCACGCCCTCCAAGTGCCGCCGCCAGCCCGCGCCTGCCGGCTCGCGATCGATCCTCGCTTGACCGGAACTCGCGACGTCGCCGGTCCGCAGCTCGCCACCACCGACCCGACCCGTGTCCTCCTGGTCTGCTGGTAGCTCAGTGCGTCTACCGGCGGGGAGAAAGCGCTTAACGGTCGGGAAACAATTCCGTCTGACAGATCTCGCTTGCAGTGTCAATGACACAAGTAAACTACTCAATCAAAAGTGCCCTGATACTCCTATGCAATGCTGAATTGCCCACTAGATATTACGAGAAGCGGATCCACCAGTTTTAAATGGAGGCGTTGTCAGTAGAGATTCATACGCAGCAGAGCTGGTCCGTCAGGACATCTCAGTGACTGCAGTCATGAACTAGTCGTTGTATGTCACATGAGCAACAAGTCTGTCCGGCACATTTCAGCCCTTCTATATCTGTCCAAGTTGGCGGTTGGTGAACCGACTGTGAAGTGAAAAAGCGAAGGAAGAACCGCAGTTGAATCAAGACCAGGTAGTCTGCATGTAGTGACGGAGACGAACGGTCTAGCAACGCAGAGTGTGGTTGTGAAAAGTAGCATAGAATCAGCAGAAGAAATCACTTGTGAGTTCCAAAGTGCTAACAACAGTGCAGCCAACTCCGTGAGTATGTGCGGGAGGTTAAAAAAAAGAAAAGGATACAATGCTCGAGCAGCTCCTCATAAGCCACAGACTTCTGTAGTCAGCGCCAAGATAAACTTGAGGTGCTGTAAAGACCGACGACACTGGACAGTGGATAACTAAAAACATGTCATTAGGAATGATTAATCAATCTATACCCTACGCCAGTCCGATACCATGGAAAACGTTACCTGCTGTGATGTGGAATACTATTGGTGAAGTGTCCGCCCCGATAGCTGAGTGGTCAGCGTGACGGATTGCCCAGTTAGATTCCCTGCTGGGTTGGGGATTTTCTCCGCTCAGGGACTGGGTGTTGTGCGGTCTTCATCATCATTTCATCACCATGCGGCGCGCAGGTCACCCAATGTGGCGTCGAATGTAATAAGGCCTGCACCGAGGCGGCCGGACCTGCCCCGCAAGGGGCCTCCCGGCCAATGACGCCAAACGCTCACTTCCATTTCCAGTAGTGAAGTAGAGAGGAAGTGGTGTCGTGGTATATGGGTGGGTAGAGTGTGCTCCCCTTATTTGTGCTTTAGAAAACGCTAGATGCGGAAGGATGTGAATACATATTACTGTATTGTGTACTACATACACTAGAGGATCATTTCGGAAACGATGATTGTATCACCATAAAAATGTACTCTGTCATATCTTAGCATCTTTGAGGCAATTCGTTGCGCATGATAATATTCGTGAAATGGTGTAGCCTACAGGGAGTGCAACACCTTTGGGACGAATTAAAACGTCGACAGCAGCATCTACTGTCACTAGCTTCCCTGGTTTCAGTTCTTGAGAAAGAATGGGCTGCCATTCTTCCACAGTCATTCAGGCACCAAAGCGTCGCCAACAGAGTTCAAGCCGCCTTAATTGTGTAGGGTGGACACTAATGGGCATCCCGATATTTCGATAGTGTATACAGGATATTTCCGTGGCAGTCCATAAAATATTTCAGCGATGATAAAAAAAATGGCTCTAAGCACTATGGGACGTAACACCTAGCTGGCCAATGTGGCCGAGCGGTTCTAGGCGCTTCAGTCCGGAACCGCGCTGCTGCTACGGACCCAGCAGGTTCGAATTCTACCTCGGGCATGGATGAGTGTGATGTCCTTAGGTTAGTTAGGTTTCAGTAGATCTAAGTCTAGGGGACAGATGACGTCAGATGTTTAGTCCCATAGTGCCTAGAGCCAACTTAACATTTGAGGTCATCAGTCCCTCAGACGTAGAACTACTTAAACCTAACTAACCTAAGGACATCACACACATCCATGCAGGATTCGAAACTGCGACCGTAGCAGCAGCGCGGTTCCCTACTGAAGCGGCTAGAACCGATCGGCCTCAGCGGCCGACTGCAGCGATGATAAATGTACCAGTTTGACATAAGGAAGTCTGCTCCAGAAACGACTGAATCGATGCTCATTGGACAAAACATTAGTCACCCCCTTAGAAGAGCATAATGGTCTTTTTGGAGCGCTGTAGGTGGTGTAGAATTGGTATCAGGTAGACATGTGATCCTCCAGCGTTGACGGAAGTCATGGCAACGTAACGATGCGATTGTAGCAGTCGCTTGTACGGAACCAGCGCATTAAGTTGAGTCGGCAAAAAAAAAAATGAAATGACTGGCTGGCATTGATGGCCGGGAGGCACCATCCGGGGAAGTTCAGCCGCCCGGTGTAAGTCTTATTTCAGGTGACGTCATATTGGGTGACTTGTGCGTCGGTGATGATGAGATGATAATGAGGACGCACAACACCCAGTCCACGAGTGGAGAAAAATGTGCAACCCGGCAGGGAATCGGATCCTTTCTTTGTAACCATATATATTTATTTAAATTACTAACAACAGTACAGTCTTAAAACATTACTTTCTATTAAGGTTTTATACTCCTACATTATATTAACATTACTGTCGTTTTTATAGTTTTTTGTTTGTATATTCTTTTTCTTTTTGATTTTCTCTTATTTTTCCTCCTCGAACCCGTTTTCATGGCCATTTGTCGTCTTTTTGTGGGTAAACCATAGCAGGACAGGTATAGTAACGTATATCTAGCGTCAACATATCACTGATTATTGAGTTCAGATTTTGTGTGTGTGTGATGCATTTTATGATACCACAGGCAAGTTGTGTATGCTGGTTTGATTTTATTTCTTTAGTAAGCAATGTTAGTTGGGACAATATGAGAGAAAACATCAGCATGACAGATGGAGCGGAAGTGGAAGAAAATTTTTACATATAGTTCAAACGAAAGGGAAAAAAAAACAAAAACCAATGTCATGTTATATAAAAAGCAAAGAGGAGAATGTGATCAAACAATATACAGGGTGAGTCACCTAACATTACCGCTGGATATATTTCGTAAACCATATCAAATACTGACGAATCGATTCCACAGACCGAACGTGAAGAGAGGGGCTAGTGTAATTGGTTAATACAAACCATAAAAAAATGCACGGAAGTATGTTTTTTAACACAAACCCACGTTTTTTTTAATGGAACCCCGTTAGTTTTGTTTGCACATCTGAACATATAAACAAATACGTAATCAGTGCCGTTTGTTGCATTGTAAAATGTTAATTACATCCGGAGATATTGTAAACTAAAGTTGACGCTTGAGTACCACTCCTTCGCTGTTCGATCGTGTGTATCGGAGAGCACCGAATTACGTAGGGATCCAAAGGGAACGGTGATGGACCTTAGGTACAGAAGAGACTGGAACAGCACATTACGTCCACATGCTAACACCTTTTTATTGGTCTTTTTCACTGACGCACATGTACATTACCATGAGGGGTGAGGTATACGTTCGACGGGCATTTCATAGGACGTCGAGGACGCATAAATTGGCCAGCCCGTTCTCCTGATCTTACACCTCTGGACTTCTTTCTGTGGGGTACGTTAAAGGAGAATGTGTACCGTGATGTGCCTACAACCCCAGAGGGTATGAAACAACGTATTGTGGCAGCCTGAGGCGACATTACACCAGATGTATGAACCAATTACACTAGCCCCTCTCCTCAGGTTCGGTCTGTGGAATCGATTCGTCAGTATTTGATGTGGTTTACGAAATATATCCAGCGGTAACGTTAGGTGACTCACCCTGTATAATTTTTGTAAAGCACATAATAAAGGAAACCATTCAAATTTTATGAGTAAGTAAAGCATGTATCCTGAAACAATATACTCTCTCGTTCAAGCATTAAGCCCAACGTGCGGGGTCTGCTGTTATTGTTAAACGGACGTGGCACGTTAATTTTAATGGGTGGCCAGATGCCCTTCCTATCTCTACCCCGTACCCCCCGGGACGGAATCAGTGTACCCCAGCCACCTATGTCTAGTGTAAGCCATGGAATGGTACGAACATGTTGCAAATGTCTGCGAGTCGTGTATGTGAGGCGGAACGTGGGGACCAGCCCGATATTCACATAGCTGGATGTGGAAAACCGCCCAAAAAACCACATCCAGGCTGGCCACCACACCGGCCCTCGTCGTTAGTCCGGCGGGCGGATTCGATCTGGTGCCGGCGCGCCTATGCGAGTCCAGGAAGCAGGGCGTTAGCGATCTCGGCTGCCCTGGCGGGTCCTAAAAACAATATACTGTAGTACAAATAATGAAGTATAAGTGGAAGCTATGCAACACTGCATGACAGGAAGGAATGTTGTTCCCAGGCCTGCTGCGTCGTAGGGGAACACGTTACCGCTTAGCAACCGCGCGGAGTGGCCGCGCGGTTAGAGAAGCCTTGTCACGGATTGCGCAGCCCCTCTCGCCGGAGGTTCGAGTCCTCTCACGGGCATGGGTGTGTGTGTTGTTGTTGTTGTTGTTGTTGTTGTTGTTGCCGTTAGTTTAAGTAGTATGTAAGTCTAGGGACCGATGACCTCAGCAGTTTTGACCTTTAGGAATTCACATACATTTAAACATTTGACTCACTCAGCTAAGGAGGCCTACTGAATAGGAAAACGGCAAAAGAAGAGAAGCCAAGCGTTTGAAATGTGATACTATAGAAACATATCGAATATTAGGTGACCTTAAAAGATATGACGAAAGAAATATGTGGAAAAACACTGACAAGAACGAGATACAGGAAGATATGACGCATGTTAAATCTGCAGCGATTAACTTCCTAGGCACTAGACCGGTAAGAGGCAACAATTATAGGGAATGACGGAGATTGGAACATATCCGACAAATAACTCTGGATCGTGGGAGCACGTGCTACTGGGAGATGAAGAGCCTGTCGCAGGAGAGGAAGTCAATGGCGGGCCGTATCAGAGGAAAGCCTACCCCGAAAAAGGAAATACGGGTCGACGTGGAGACATGGCAGAATGGCAGAAAGGCGCTATCATATTTGAAAGTTCTCATGACCATATCGTAAATGAAGTGTGTCTACAAGCAACAGTGTATCGTTCGCAGCCATGTAACGGCACAATTGTCAACGGATCTTAAGCGACACGTACGGGACACGAGTGTCGCGCATTGTCAGTGATAGCCCGATTCAAACCTGACAAGAATCCACTGCAGCCGACTTATTCGTCGCCAGTGAACTGTAACTGTATTGATATTTAAAACGATTCTCATTTATTCTTCAGTCTCAGTTCACATATCTTTACTACACGACGTCTTTCGAACTCTTCGCAAAATCTTCGGGTCTGCGTAGTTGCCTCGGAAACCCGTCGTAACTGTGTCATGATTCACATGCTGTAATTTGAGGTTCTGACACAGATACGACGGGTTGCCGAGGCAACTACATTGATCTGAGATCACCCCGCAACTACATTGATCTGAGATCACCCCGAAAGATCGAAACATGATCGACAAGAGTACCTGCCGCTAAGCCAGATTCATTTCATTTAGTCTCAGAGTGAATACTGCGTAGCAAAACTGCATGCGATGAACGTTTGAAGTTGGGTCCCTCGCAACAGTCCCTTGCTCACTGTGCCATATAAAGCCGCACGCCTTGAAGGACCATATAAAGCTGCACGCCTTGAATGGAACAAACAACACAGAAATTTGTAAGTAGCCGACTGGAAGTGTATAATGTTGTCCGACGAATTTCGACACTGCTTCTTTTCAAATAGAGCATGGGTACGAGGGTAGAAGCGACCCAACGAGTCGTTTCCCCGCAGTATGTGAAAGGTACAGCTCTGACCGCAGGTAGTTCTGTGATGTTTTGGAGCTGCTTTTTGTACCATGACAAGGGCCCACACATTCAAGAATATTTACTTCAACAATCTCGAAAACAGTTTGCTACCTTTTCTTCTACATACTCTTCAAGAGTGTGCTATTGACACTCCCGTCTTCCAGCACTGTTTACAAACACTGAGAAAGAAGAACAAAATTCTGAAACTCAAGCACCCTATTGCACCCCAAATAAGACCTTGTGTCCGGGGCTGTTTCGAACAGCTACTGAAGCGTAACAGTCAACATCCTCCCAGTTTGGCAGCAAAATTGTATCCAATCATTAATGAGTGGATTCAAATTGATACAGATGCCTGATTACTCATCCTCGTCTCGCAGTGATTTAACTGAACCTACCGATACCGGGTACTGGCTTTGTCCTAAGACGTGAAGGTTTGGCTGCGTATGGCGTCGTACATGTGCAAAAAAGAGGAAGAGCTCACAAGACTGACGTTTTTTTCGTCCGTTTTTCTTTTTTTTCCAATATAAGTTGTGGTGACAGACATCTGTAGCGTAGACAGAGGTGTACACCGTACGCTCAAAAATTATGAGACTGATTTCATTCCTGAGGTATAAGCGACGTCAACGCAGTAATTAACTATGCCACCTTGCTCTAAATGTAGGATATGTGATGAGGGTGAAGAAACTGCATCACACCTAATCTCTGAATGCATGGCATTGGAGAGTAAAAAATCTTCGGCACAACTAGACATGAAGAAATTGTGTCAAACAAAAAGCTGGTAGAGGGACTCCTTGCACTATTTAAGGGCACTGGTTGGCTTTACTAGATATACAGGGAGCGATACCACACAATAAACCTAGTTTCGGTGTAGGCAGTGGTGGGTTCGATCCAAGCTGTTTTAGCTCTCCTGTTAAAATCAATCAATGAATCAATCAATCACTGCCAACTTGAATCTGCAGTTGTAAACAGCAGATGTGCATCCGACTAGTCAGTTCAGTTACGAGTAGGCAGTGTTAAGTGCTAGACGTGCAGCCACACTGCGTAAACGTTGTTTCGCAAATCGCAATGGTGGAATATCTCTAAATCAAGTGTTCCAGACATTTTCCATAATGTTTCTGAAACAGAGAATAAGCGTGTGCAAAGTGTCTCCCGCACACGTTGACTCGCGTCAAACCTGCGTCGCGTGAACGCCTGCCGCGCCTTGACTGAAACGTAAGATGCAGGCATTTCTTCTCTAGAAAAAAATATGCTGATGGATGACGAGCAAGGTGTTATTAATACGAACCTAAAACAAAAAGACAAAGTGCAGAAATTCTCACGAAGGTTCCACGTTTTTGTATCTTCCTCTATAGATTCACAGCCTCAGTGTAACTTCTAAATGACGAAACCGTTTTGAAGGCCACCGTAGGCTGTCAGTTTTACTATGCAAGATGTGTTTATTGTAGAACGTATATATATAAGTCACAGCTGGAAAATACTAACACGAATTCTTTACAGACGAATGGAAAAACTGGTAGAGGCCGACCTCGGGGAAGATCAGTTTGGATTCCGTAGAAATATTGGAACACGTGAGGCAATACCAACCTTACGACTTATCTTAGAAGAAAGATTAAGGAAAGGCAAACCTACGTCTCTAGCATTTGTAGACTTTGAGAAAGCTTTTGACAACGTTGACTGGAATACTCTGTTTCAAATTCTAAAGGTGGCAGAGGTAAAATACAGGGAGTGAAAGGCCATTTACAATTTGTACAGAAACCAGATGGCAGTTATGAGTCGAGGGACATGAAAGGGAAGCAGTGGTTGGGAAGGGAGTGAAACAGGGTTGTAGCCTCTCCCCGATGTTATTCAATCTGTATATTGAGCAAGCAGTAAAGGAAACAAAAGAAAAATTCGGAGTAGGTATTAAATCCATGGAGAAGAAATAAAAACTTTGAGGTTAGCCGATGACATTGTAATGCTGTCAGAGACAGCAAAGGACTTGGAATAGCAGTTGAATGGAATGGACAGCGTCTTGAAAGGAGGATATAAGATGAACATCAACAAAAGTAAAACGAGGATAATGGAATGTAGTCGAATTAAGTCGGGTGATGCTGAGGGAATTAGATTAGGAAATGAGACACTTAAAGTAGTAAAGGAGTTTTGCTATTTGGGGAGCAAAATAACTGATGATGGTCCAAGTAGAGTGAATGTAAAATGTAGACTGGCAATGGCAAGGAAAGCGTTTCTGAAGAAGAGAAATTCGTTAACATCGAGTATAGCTTTAAGTGTCGGGAAGTCTTTTCTGAAAGTGTTTGTATGGAGTGTAGCCATGTATGGAAGTGAAACATGGACGATAAATAGTTTGGACAAGAAGAGAATAGAAGCTTTCGAATTGTGGTGGTACAGAAGAATGCTGAAGATTAGATGGGTAGATCACATAACTAAGAGGAGGTATTGAATAGAATTGGGGAGAAGAGGAGTTTGTCGCACAACTTGACAAGAAGAAGGGACCGGTTGGTAAGACATATTCTGAGGCATCAAGGGATCACAAATTTAGCGTTTGAGGGCAGCGAGGATGGTAAAAATCGTAGAGGTAGACCAAGAGATGAATACACTAAACAGACTCAGAAGGATGTAGGCTGCAGTAGGTACTCGAAGATGAAGAGGCTCGCACAAGATAGAGTAACATTGAGAGCTGCGTCAAACCAGTCTCAGGACTGAAGACCACAACAACAACAAACACGGTCTCGAAACTTATTGGACTCGTGTGGTAGATTAGGTCGAAACGTGGTCATTTGGTTGTCAGTTGGAGAAGCCAAAAAAATTGAATTTGTAATCTCGGCTGTGGCGACTTACTGGTTTATACCATAGCTCGAGTCCCACGTTAGGTGGACAGCTGACAGGTCGGTTGTGAACTGGCAAAGCGGTATCGAAGGCTTCAGTTAATCCATGAAGTCTAGAGACGCAGTGTGACGCGTCCTGTCCGTCCGGTGTGCTTCCCTATTCAGCGGCGCCGGCCGCGGAAGCCTACGCCCTTGTAGTGGGATGCAGGCGTCGCGACGCCGAGGCGTCCATTGAGCGCGCGCGGCCGGCCGGCGGTCGTCGCTACGCCGCGACGTTTCTCATTACCGTGAAAGCCTCAAGGGAGGCGCGGCGCCGCCGCGGATATTTTCGGTCCGGCCGCGTCACGCCTTTGTTGTTTTTCGCGACGTGAACAAAAGGCGCGGACCATATCTGTATTCGGAGGACGGCCAGCATTTATCCGTCGTTAATTCGAAGGCAGGGAGTAAGGAACGCGGGAGCAGAAACAAAACGAGGAATCCGGCCGCTGAGTGGTGGATGGTGGCCGGGGGAGGGGGTGGGGGTGCGAGGCGAATGCGTAGCTGGTGGGAGTGGGGAGTGGAGAGGGGAGGGGGAACCTCGCTTGCCGCGGGAATAATCGAGGGAGACCTGGGACGGCTAAACAGCACGCGGTGCTCCACGGCTGTGATTAAGCTACTGCCAACCTGCCCGCCTCCTGGGGCAATGACACGATTTTCGTCCGTCAAATTAACCTCCAGTAGAAATTAGTAACGAAGTAAACACATAGCAGCTTTCAGCGCAGCCGTCATCGGAAGTTAGTAACGAAATATAAACATGTATCTTTCGGCGCCCGTCCAGGCAGTTTATCAAGTTAATAATTTTCCAAAGTAAAATAACTTGCACAGTGTGTTTACGCACTCATTTGAATGAGCACCTACCTCACTGAGTGCATTGTTATAGCAAAGGGCGAGCCAATTGTAGGGCCAACATTACTTATTGTCTTACGCGAGTAAGTAAGTAATGTTGGCCCTACAATTGGCTCGGCCGGCCGGGGTTGCCGAGCGGTTCTAGGCGCTACAGTCTGGAACCGCGCGACCACTACGGTCGCAGGTTCGAATCCTGCCTCGCGCGTGGATGTGTGTGATGTCTTTAGGTTAGTTAGGTTTAAGTAGCTCTAAGTTCTAGGGGACTGATGACCTCAGAAGTTAAGTCCCATAGTGCTCAGAGCCATTTGAACCATATATACAGGGTGTCCCAGCTATCTTGTCCACCCAAAATATCTCTGGAACAATAACAGCTATTGGAAAACGACTTTCACCGGTATCAATGTAGGGCTGGGGCCCATGAATGTACATTTTGGAAACATTCTAAAACGAAAGCAAATGTGTTTTTTTAACACAAACTTACGTTTTTTTAAATTGACCTCCTATATTTTTTCTTCAGCAATCCATACCATGACAAAGCACATACACAATGGCGTTGATTGCATCGCAATATTCGCGTTACATCCCGAGATATTAAGACTCGAAGTTGACGCTTGAAACAACCGACATGCGCTGCTAGCGCACGTCCTGAGGCTCAGGCGTGAACCCCATGCTGCCCGTAATCGTGATGTTATTGACATGCGTAATCACACTTCCATACTTATCAAGAGGTCCGAAACGAATAATACGGTCTGCTGCCATCCTGCAGCATGGGGTTCACGCCTGAGCCTCAGGACGTGCGCTAGCAGCGCATGTCGGGTGTTTCAAGCGTCAACTTCGCGTCTCAATATCTCGGGATGTAATGGGAATACTGCGATGCAATCAACGCCATTGTGTATGTGCTTTGTCATGCTATGGATTGCTGAAGAAAAAATATAGGAGGTCCATTTAAAAAAAACATAAGTTTGTGTTAAAAAAACACATATGCTTTCGTTGTAGAATGTTTCCAAATATGTACATTCATGGGCCCAAGCCCTACATTGATACCAGTGAAAGTCGTTTTCCAATAGCTGTCATTGTTCCAGAGATATTTTGGGTGGACAAGATAGCTGGGACACCCTGTATATAGGGTGATCAGAAAGTCAGTATAAATTTGAAAACTGAATAAATCACGGAATAATGTAGATAGAGAGGTACAAATTAACACACATGCTTGGAGTGGCGTGGGGTTTTATTAGAACCGAAAATGCAAAAGTTCAAAAAATGTCCCACAGATGGCGCTTCATCTGATCAGAATAGCAATAATTAGCATTACAAAGAAAGACAAAGCAAAGATGATGTTGTTTACAGGAAATGCTCAATATGTCCAACATCCTTCCTCAACAATAGCCGTAGTCGAGTAATAATGTTGTGAACAGCACTGTAAAGCATGTCCGGAGTTATGGTGAGGCATTGGCGTCGGATGTTGTCTTTCAGCATCCCTAGAGATGTCGGTCGATCACGATACACTTGCGACTTCAGGTAACCCCAAAGCCAATAATCGCACGGACAGAGGTCTGGGGATCTGGGAGGCCAAGCATGACGAAAGTGGCGGCTGAGCACACGATCATCACCAAACGACGCGCGCAAGGGATCCTTCATGCGTCTAGCAATACTTTTTTTTTTAATTCTAATAAAACCCCATGTCATTCCAAGCATGTTTGTCAATTGTTACCTCTCTATCTACATTATTCCGTGGTTTATTAGGTTTTCAAATTTATACTGACTTTTTAATCACCTAAGCCAAATTACGCCACTACGACACGGTAGTGCTCCCCGAGGCACTATATGCAGCAGAGACCACCCTAATCCTAGGGTATACACGTATCAGACAACTAGAAAAAGTAGAGCGGAAAATACTTAAGAAAATATTTGACGCAACTAACAACAATGGAATATGGATCAAAATACCTACAGAGGAACTATACAAACATACGGAGACAATCACAGAAAAGATTAGAAAACGTAGACTACAATTCTATGGACCCCTATACAGAATGCCATCACACAGACTGACCAAACAGATCTTTGACTGGGTAACCAGTAGAAACCACAAATAGGTGGCAGAGGTAAAAAATGACCTGAACCATCTCAACGTAACAGCAGACACAATAAACGACAGAATAAAATTCAGAAACATCATTAAGAAAAGTAAACTACTTGAAATACACTGTGACAAACGAACAGGCGTAAAATGGACCGAAGAACGCAAGCAAGATCACAGCCGGAAGATGAAAGTAATATGGGCAACCAAAAAGGCAATAAAGATGAAGTCGAAGACACCAAACCGACAAGAAGCATGGACAGAGGACCGGAAACAGAAACACAGCGAACGAATGAGGGAATTTTGGGCAGCAAGGAAGGCAGCAAAAGGAACTGGCCATGTAGTTTAGTCCAACTGCGCTCTTTAAGGGCAAAACACCAATAATATTGTGTGTGTGTGTGTGTGTGTGTGTGTGTGTGTGTGTGTGTGCGCAACTATAGCAGATATTGGTACCTTAATATGTACCCAATTCAGCGAGTTAGTTGTTTTTTCTCTGCCCTGCAAACAGGTCACATAATTTGCTGCCTGATATTTTATGCATTGTCGTAATTGCACCAGTTAGTGGGCTGCGCCCGTCAGTACAGACTAACCGTTTTGCGTTTACGTGTCCATGGTTCAGCACCTGATCTACTGCCCGAGGAAAAATAAGCATTAATGTCTCGCCTTTGGCACATTACGTGTGAAACATCCCCTTAGAAAAATTTATAAATGACTGTGCTGGAAAACCTCTACGTTATTTGATTTGCAAACAGCTGAGCAAAACTGAACGTACCCAGACATTTCTCTCTTTACTTATTCTGATCAACACTAAACTGACACACAACATTTGTTTTAGCGCAACGCAATCTGACTTTCAATAATCCTTACAAAAGAATGCCCCCGACTAACAATAACCTATACCTTTCATGAATCACGTACCTCACAAAGATCTTCGTTACTCGAACTACTGCAATACAGCGAGCGCCAATACTGCCAGCTAAATAAAAGAGTCTAACTAATGAAGGCATTAACTGCTGATAGGCATAGTTAGCAAATGAAAGATTTTGATGGAGAACAAACAATGTATTTACCTTAATAGTGTTCAAAAGTCATAATATATTTATCAGTTCATGACATCCAGTCTAACAAATTTCCTTTTTCTGACCGACACACGTCCAGATCGTCCGCTCACAAAACTCTGCCATCTCTCTCCCCACATCCACCACTGCTGGCGGCTCACCTCCAACTGCGCAACACAACGCGCTGTTCACATCCAACTGCCCAAAATTACAATAGCAAATATTCCAACAATGCAGCCGGCCGAAGTGGCCGCGCGGTTCTGGCGCTGCAGTTTGGAACCGCGAGACCGCTACGGTCGCAGGTTCGAATCCTGCCTCGGGCATGGATGTGTGTGATGTCCTTAGGTTAGTTAGGGGACTAATGACCTCAGCAGTTGAGTCCCATAGTGCTCAGAGCCATTTGAACCAACAATGCAGACCAGCCACAGACTGCACACAGCACAGCCAGTGATTTTCATACAGAGCGCTACGTGACGTTACCAACATAAAAACCTAAACAGTCTCCTTACACATGGAGGTACTAACCGTCCTAAAAACATACTACTCTTAACAGCTGTAATTATGAGTATTAGTCTGCAAACGAATTACTCATTTAATGTTGTTCAGCACTCGCTCCTCAGTCACAAAAATAAAAATGTCTGCACTTATACGCCTAACAAAATACACATACATATACCTGCATGACACACCACATTCATCAACGAGAACGGAGAAGTGGTACATTTTGCAGATGATGCTTGCGTTATAAAATGAAATGTAATGATCGTTTGGCGCCATTTTTTGTCGGGAGACCTCATCTGGGGTTCTTCGCTCGCGTGGTACAAGTCTTAATATTTGAAGATGAGATGAAATGGTTAGGAAAACACAACCGCCTGTAATCTACAGGCAGCTACACTAACCACTAGTTTTATAATAACCTCCACAGAGAGACAGAAACAGGAGAAACTATTAACGATTATCTGAAAAATTCAGGGTTGGTCAAAAGTCACGGAGGGTGTGCAACTGTGAATAACTTTTTGATTTATTGATTTCTCTCTTCTATTGTTTCAGATTCTGACAAAGGAAGTGTAAACAGTCGCAAAAACTTGGTCCTTTAATTCTGCGAAATACGAATAGAAACAAATGTGAAATAAAAAATATTTACATTCGTAACTAGTTAGTGACTTTTGGCCCACGCTGTATACGTATACCTGTATACAGAGTCGTCCTAGGAGACATCAGATGTATTTTCTCTGATGTTTCAGCAGATATCAATAATTTAGTTTTTGCGATGTGTAGCTGGAGTCATCTCAGAAAAATATTGCTCCTCACGTCTTTCAAGCAACGCCCAGTGTCGACGGAATGTTTCGGTTTGTTTCCCATTGCAAAGAAAATTATATTTAAAGCAGAATTTTACGCGTCCATTGCATAACTTAACGCTTTTCACTTTCGTTTATTTCTACATTTTTATGTAACAGATCCGTAGAATTTAGCTGTAGTTTTTAATACTGGGTATATATTTAACGCCATGGTGAATTTAATAAGGAATGTATAAAATACATAAATAAAATCAAGCCAGCCGCCCCTGCGACCACCCCCCTCCTCATCCCCTCCCTCACCCCCCCCCACCCCCCCACCCCCGGAACCGGGTGAAGGTCGCTATCCTTTACCACATGTACATTTTTAGATTTTCTTCATCTAGCCTCCATTCACCATTTTGTTTATCATTATTTGCCCCTCAGCATCTACAAGAAGGTGTTCAATATTTACAATTAGAATCTTTAAAAAAAGTATGTTTTTGACAGCTTCATAAATTCTTTGAGACACAAAGTAACACGTTTCTAATCGTAACCGACTTCGAACAGACATAGGCAGCCTTCACTAACCATAAATATAAAGTAGCATTAACTGAACAGAGGGTTCACAACACGTGTTGATGTTGATGTTGATTTTTGGTTTGTGGGGCGCGCAGCTACGCGATCGTCAGCGCCCCTACAAAGTCGCAAATTTTAAACAGTCCAATTTTTACACAAACCACTCTAGCCACTGTCACGAATAATAATGATGATGATGATGATAAAATGATGAGGAAAACACAAACACCTGGTCCCCGAGCAGAGAAAATCCCCAACACACAACATGTGTTGTCACACTTATTAGTCGCACTCGAAAAAGCTGGCTGCTGTCTCTTCCTTGCAACCTCTTACTTCAAAGAACTTCATTAAACCAACAAGCTGCCACACTGCGCAATACTTGGTTGACGATAATTCCTGATGTCTTCGATCACCGGGGTACGACTCAGTTCCACCTTTTCAACATCCCCTTACTTCGCTTCTTTGCTTCCCCTCCTCTTCCTAATAACTCTGTGACTTTGAAACTTCATTTTACGGCTTTACGTGAAGTTCAGTTCAGTTTGTATTGTTGTGTTTACTAACAGTTCGGAATATAGAGGCATGAAACATTCCTTCCGACCGTCCGCGGAGCTTCAAAACGACGTGCGAGATCCAACTCGCATGCACCGATTGTACAACCCAAAACATTTTCACGAGTCGTTTCACTGCGCGGTGATATTGCCGGAGCATTCCTGCTTCGCCGTAATCCGTCGAGGCTCCATGCGATGCCGAGTTCCACTGTGTGCAAACCTACACTGGCCGAGTACTTCACCTCCCACCGAGTTCCGGATCTGCGTTCTGAATCTCCGCTGCACGCATAAGCACAATAAAACGCCTGTTTTATTTCGGAAAAAAAGCAGAACGGCGGCAATTTTACGAATTGTCTCGCAACTTTACGGAACACGTAAAACGGGAGCTGAGGGCAGGCCAAGTGTTTACGAGCGACTGGCGTCGGCGTGGAGCAATGCGCTCAGTTAGAGCCGAGGACGGAGAAGCTATGGCGGTGTGTGGGATGTGGGAAGCATTGCTGCCTACGTGCCTTTTGTCTGAGCACTCACCCAGAATGCGTAGTAATTCCGGAACTGTGCGACACTGTTGGCCGTTCACACGAAACTCTGCTAGAGATGGAAATCGCATGAAACGCTGCAAAGGAGGTCCTGGGCTTACTGCAAATCTGATCCCCAACTACTGGTTCCGTAGCCCGACACTTATGTAGCGAACGGCGAGTTTACATAACTTGAAAACTAAGGACTGCTGTGAATAAAGAACTACATTTCCGCCAGGCAGGGAGTTTATTTCGAATTCAAATGGCTCTGAGCACTACGGGATTTAACATCTGAGGTCATCAATCCCCTAGAACTTAGAACTACTTAAACCTAACTAACCTAAGGACATCACACACATCCACGCCCGAGGCAGGATTCGAACCTGCGACCGTAGCGCAGGGTGTTTAAATGGGTACTTTATGAAGCATTACTAGCCAGTTTAGAGGGTGTGTTCACTTCCGAGTTGTAAGGGTACCATAATCGAAACCCTTACTAATATTCGATAACAGTCCACTACTTCCGGTATCCTTCTATAGCAGGCCTAGCCGAGGTTTGCAATCCTGGGGCGCTTCTGAGACCCGAATATTGCAGCATACTTTTATAAGGAGGATTTTATTATTAGTGTTCATTACCAACTTCTTTGTTTATCTACTAAAGCATTAACTTCACTGCTTAATTCAGGGAATCCCTTAGACAGTGCTAATACAGTGAGCAGGACTACAAACATCTTTACAGACAGGAGTTTAACATTACGTTGTGATGTTTATAAATTTATAAACATTTCGATTAAAGGATATGTAATATATCTGCAAGTATGGTTCGTGAGGCAGTCGAACACATGGAGCTACCCAAATTAAAACCTAATAAATCTTAACATTGGCGGGACTTCGTCGGTTCGTCCCACACTCCGTTTGCGAGTGGAACAGGAAAGCGAAGAGTATTAGTGGTATTAAGTAACTTTAGCTAAACACTGTACCGTAGCTTGCAGAGTACGGGTGTCCCCATCTATTAAAGAGCTACAGTGTTCAGTCCAACATTCGGGGTGGGAAACAGCGTTTAATTTACCTAGCAAGTGCGAAACCCTCCACGAAGTCACACTCAAACTGGCTGCCTATTAGATCGTCATGTAGTTGATCCTTATCTAATTCACGCTTCAGACGTCATTTAGTCAACCTGGTTGTCAGTCGATTGTCTCGGTCAGATTCTCGATGCAATACTTCGCCAGCTCCACCTACTGTTGAACTTCAAAGCCAATTTTGTCACATGTAAGTGCAGACCTAGCAACCCGGTCTACCTCCCCCCCCCCCCCCCCCCAAGAACGTCACTGCCTGCCCCCACCGTCCGTCCCACAGACATCCATCTCAAGTTTCAGAGTAGGACGTCTCAGCCACCAATTCCACACCGCAGCCCCTCCTTGGAACCGGTTTCGCTTCTCTTTGCCAGCGTTTGTTTTTTAACTGCACTCTCGTACGTGTTACTGAGAAACAAGGCCTTCGAGAACGAATACATGCATCCAGCGTCTTCATTCAACGAACACATTGTCACACATAAAGTGGCATCTCTTTCCTTTTCATTGTCCTGCTGTTGCTCCGTTATTTAATGCGACTAAGGCACCTTGGATAATAATAATAATATTAGCGTTATGGTATATAATTCAGTTGAACTCGCCACTCTTTTCGTAAGTCCGATATCGACTGTAACCACACCATCTATTCCAAACTGGTTACTTAAGACGAAAACTACTTTCGACATAAACGTTTTCTGGGTATTGTACCGCGTCATACTCCAGCAGTAGTTTTTTACTTGATGACGCGGTACCATACCCAGAAAACTTTTGTGTCGACTGACTCTGGCCGCGGAAGCCTAAGCAATTAGAAAACTATTTTGTTTGCCATAATCTAAATTCTACTCTATAGAAGTTGGTTCTCACGTGACACAACAGAGTCATTCGGACACTACATAAAATTCCCTCAAATTATCCGTCCTTTCCCTGTCCCTTTCCAAATAGTTCAAATGGCTCTGAGCACTAAGGGACTTAACATCTGAGGTCATCAGTCCCTTAGAACTTAGAACTACTTAAACCTAGCTAACCTAAGGACATCACACACATCCTTGCCTGAGGTAAGATTCGAACCTGCGATCGTAGCGGTCGTGCGGCTCCAGACTGAAGCAACTAGAACCGCTCGGTCACAAAGGCCGGCTGTCCCTTTCCATATCGATCCTTTACTAATATTTACCTTACTAGACGTCGTCGTATGCTTCATATTTGGTTACTCTTTTACAAATTATTCCCTAGTTTCATGTATACTAAGACAAAACCAACTCTTGCACACAGTTACACTGTTGTGTGCTTGGCTCAAGACGTGCACATCAACACCATGAGAGGCTGCAGCCACACGGGCCCATCACTCGCCTTCGCTACGTCTCAGTTACGAGCAGCAGCGTCAAGATTGCGCTCCCGCTTGGGGACCGGAGGATGCTAAGTTCACCGGACTTGGATACGATGTGACGTCATTATGACGTATACACGCTATATCGAAAACGATAGAAACCGTATATCGACTATTCGACTTTTGTGAACTTTCGAGAGGTTGTGACAGGGTAGCGCTGTACTCTGCGCCATTCGTTTAAATGTGTTTTGCGTTCCTTGCGTTTAAATGGTGTATTGTACTGTGTTTGTGTCCTGTGCGTTGTTTTTCGTTTGCTCGTCTCTAATTATGTGTTCAGCATTCGAGAGACTAATGAGAGAAAAGCTGAAAAAGTTCAGCATTGATGACGACGGGCAATTGCGTGGTTATTGAAGCAGAAATTGATGTACTTCTGACCCAGCTGAAGTGCGACGGTTATTCGTACTCGGTGAGAAGAAGCACTCAGCAGCCAAAATCTTTAGATGCGTCAAGACACTAACCTTTGTTTAAGATTACATTGAGAAATCCACTTCCCCTCGTATTTCATCTCCGGTCGACGATTTTTCTTCAACAATGCCTCATATTTTTCTTTTTAAGTTCGAAATTCAATCATTCTACACACCAGTCATTACTGGACACTAAGGTACCTGTCTCTGCGGTCCGAGTGTAAAATTACTTGGAATTATGGTTGATAAAAGACTATCTTGGGATGGACATATAAATTACTTAGCTAACAAACTTGCACGCGTTCTCTTTCAGCTATATAAATTAAGAAAAAGAAGTCAGCAAGAGTATGCTGCTACAATCTAATATGTACTGACAAGACCAATTGTATGAAACCATACTAAAATATTGATAATAAATAAATATTATTTTCGGCGTAAGCGTTCAATACAACAATCACACAATCTAATCTGGTCGGGACATAAGAAGACTTCACTTTTTTACGAAACGTGTTGTCCGTGGTGTTTTCAAGGCTACGGTCGGGAATATTTCTATTAATATCCAGCTCTTTTACTTTTATTTTGGCGAAATACGTATACGCTGCCACACTGAGCAGTTATCAGAATCGCACGTGTCAAAACAAACCACTAGCTGACGACAGTTTAGAACTCGAAAGTTCGTAAAAGTCGATAGGTGTGTTAATGGACTAAAGCGTATATACGTCATAATGACGTCACATCATATCCAAGTTGGGTGAATTTAGCATCCTCCTTGGGGACCACGTCCAGCCTCCATCAGGGCTTCGTATTCGCCCACCAGTAGTGTTGCCAGCTGCCAGAGAAAATGCTGTCAACGGTGGACTACTTTGCTTCCGCCTTGCACTCACAGAATGGAGATCATGCCGCCGAGAGCTATAAAAGACGACGTACCATCGACACACTCACTCAGTTTAGTTCATGCAATGCCAGGATTTCGCGTTGTACCAACAGAGACAACATTTCCACCATTTCTACTACAGAGCACATTTATGTGACTTCCCTTTAGGAGACTGTATTCCGACTTAGCAGTCACTATTTTTAGAGAAACGGGACAGTCAAACGACTCTCTGCATAATTACTTTCAGTCATAGTGACTAACTGTACCAACGGCCTTGTCGCAGTGGTAACACCGGTTCCCGTCAGATCACCGAAGTTAAGCGCTGTCGGGCTGGGCTAGCACTTGGATGGGTGACCATCAGGTCTGCCAACAGCTGTTGGCAAGTGGGGTGCACTCAACCATTGTGAGGCAAACTGAGGAACTACTTGATTGAGAAGTAGTGGCTCCGGTCTCGGAAACTGACCTACAGCCGGTAGAGCGGTGTGCTGACCACATGCCGCTCCATATCCGCATCCAGTGACGCCTGTGGTCTGAGGATGACATGGCGACCAGTCGGTACCTTTGGGCCTTCATGGCCTGTGCGGGGGAGTTTAGTTTTTTATAGTGACTAATTCATAGACTGCCAAGAGACGAAAACTCATTTAGATTTGACTGTATCAGGTATAGGGCGTTAATACAATGCCTCACTTACCGAAATAGTACAGTTTTGTATTTCAACTATAAATAAATGTTATTGGTTATTTCTTATTTTGTTGCGACACTTCTGTTCAAGTGCAGTCAAACGAAGCCAAACAACCGCCACAACCGGACCTTGGAATGGTTACATTCAAAAATAATCACCACACGCCCAAAACCATTTATCCCACTGAGAAATTAGACGATCAATTCCTGTCTGGTAAAACGCAATCGGCCGCTGATGGACCCGCAACAGCAACCACTCTCTAACTTCCTCATCCGACTGAAACGGACGTCCACGTATAGGGTGACAGCTACTGAACTACGTGAAATAAAATCGTATAACTTACGGTTCAAATGCAGTGAGCACTTTGGGACTTAACTTCTGAGGTCATCAGTCCTCAAGAACTTAGAACTACTTAAACCTAACTAACCTAAGGACATCACACACATCCATGCCCGAGGCAGGATTCGAACCTCGTCCGTAGAGGTCGCGCGGCTCCAGACTGTAGTGCCTAGAACCGGTCGGCCATTCCGGCCGGCTATAACTTATGAATGGTTTGCGTTAGGACGTTCAAACAGCACTGTTGGCAGCGGAGCATGCTGGGAGTTAGTATGGTTAGTATACTTTCATTTGGAAGAGTTCGACAACAAGAAAAACTGGCGCATCTGAGGGACTGAGAATTCACATTTCGTGATCGAGAAGTCTCTTCGCTCTCAACGGGTGACTGCTGTGCACTGTCCAGTCACGGAATAATCGGTGTGATATTTCTCAATGGCACGGTGACTACCGAACGGTACGTGAAGGTTTTGGAAGATGATTCCATCCCCATTACGTAAAATGACGGTGATTTCGATAGGATGTGGTTCATACAAGACTGAGCTCGACTTCATCGAAGTAGGAGAGTGTTTGATGTCCTGGAGGAGAACTCTGGAGACCTCATTCTCGGTCTGGGGAACCCAGAGGCCGCTCGAATGGGCCTCAATTGACCGCAATATTCTCCGGATCTGAAAACAAGAGAATCCTTTTTGTGGGTTATATTAAAGTCAAGGTGTTCATCAATAACCCCAAAACCATTCCTGAGCTGAAAACAGCTATTCAGGAGGTCATCGACAGCATCGATGTTCCGACACTTCAGCGGGTCATGAAGAATTTCGCTATTCGTCTGCGCCACAAAAAAATGGTTCAAATGGCTCTGAGCACTATGCGACTTAACTTCTGAGGTCATCAGTCGCCTAGAACTTAGAACTAATTAGACCTAACTAACCTAAGGACATCACACACATCCATGCCCGAGGCAGGATTCGAACCTGCGACCGCAGCGGTCGCTCGGCTCCAGACTGTAGCGCCTAGAACCGCACGGCCATTCCGACCGGCTCTGCGCCACATCATCGCCATTATGGCAGGCATATCGAACAAGTCATAACCTAAATCTGTATATCTGTAGTGACCTTTACATGTTGGATAAAGTGTGTACACGCCGTATTTCCTAACTAATTTTCTTTTTCTTCATATAGTTCAATAATTATCGCCCTGTATGTCTTTCTTCAGGTCGCCAAAGATGTGAAAAATACGTGACGGAAGATCCTGGCTGTAAGAAGGATGTTGCAGTGTTTCCCAATCAAATTGCTGAAGCGTTGCGTACCAGGAGGATTCCGCCTGTAAGCAATCCTGGGCATTTTGACTTTATGACACGTTGCAGTTTCTGTAACGTGTCTTCGTAGTGCTGCACAATCATTATGGTTCCACAGTCGAGGAACTCAATGGCAAAGGACCCATCTAGTCGAAGAAAGATTCATGATGACCTCACTACAATTTGTGTGAACAGCTTTGGATTTCTTTGGTGGAGAGGTATGAGATGCTATCACAGTTGGCTTTACCGTTTGCCCTTGGGCTGTCGAACGCTCTCGGACGGAATCATCATGTTGACGTTAACGCCCGACATTACAATGACAGTCGGACGAGGGTTATGATTCGGCGATTTGGCAGGGATCACTGCAGCATCCTCCGCACAGTCGGGATCTTTCGCATCTATGGCGACCTGAACAAATAAGTTTTCTGCTACCGTGGATGATTACGCTGAATTAACAGTAACATTCAGTAATAACATCCCAAGAAATATAATACGCGTTGTTGGAAATAGCTAAGTCTGCTAACTTTGATATGGAAACACTGCCAGTCTCAACTTTGACACGTATTTAGAAAAGCTTTTTGAAGCAATTGATTTATTTCATTCGAAGCAGGAGGTCAAAATACCTCGTTCCTAATACATAATTTTACTTACCATTAATTAAAATATTGATAAAGATACGTTGAAAACTTTCGTAATACTTTGCCTGGACAAAGTTCGATTTCAATTTCGCGATGCTCTGATCAGTCGTTTGATATACTCGTGATAATATTCTGTTTGATTTTTTAAAAAGATTTTCAGCTCTCACACCACATTACAATCCAGTTCTATCACCAATTTGCATGTGAACAGAACCAGAAGTTTGTAAGGGACCCCCAGTGTCATTTGGATACACTGAATTATCTGTACAAGTGGCCATAAGCAAGGCTCAAAATTATATGGAACTTAACTTGATTCACAGGAGACGTAATTCTTGTTTGATGTCATGTTGTATAACGTCACAAGCTACTAAAATAAAAGCGCTGCCCGAGCTGTCGTGGGGCAGTAGTTGTGAAGAGTCATGACATGACATGCACATGTGTAGCAAGCAAACGCTTTGACTGCTACAGATGTGCATACGTTTCCAAGATGGCGCTGTACTGTTTTTGCCCGAAGTGAAGGTGGCAACACTGATACAACCAGACAGTTGAGTGCGTCTGACTACAGTCGAGTCGGTCTAGCAAAATCCTTGACAATTGCAGTGATTTGGACGCGGCAGTTTCGCACGCCTATCTAATGCAATCCAGTAACGCGATTCTCTAATCGTCTCTATGGCAACGCCTCTGTGTTGTCGCAGATGGCTTTTGTTTTCTTTCACCTGCAGCCGTTTGCGCTTTGTAGTTCAAAGCCGCAAGCAGTGTTGCCAGCTGCCAGGTATCTTATTAGACTGACTCGACTGTAGTCTTGGTGTTGCTGTTTTGGAAGCCAAATAAAGAGACAGTAAGTTAAATTGCTGTTCGTTGTTTACGAAGTTAAGAAGCACCCTAGTCAGCATATGAAGCTGTGGAACTGCAACCCTGGACAAAAACCGACTACAAGATAAGTATTTGGGAATCTACATTACTAGTAGCGACCTGTAGTAATGTCATTTCAAATACACAGTAGGTAGATTCCTATTGTTAAACTGTTAAAAGTCACATCAAGTGCCAGAAAAAGTTTTCTGAGAAGCGGATTCCAAAGCTAGTGCCATTAGATGGAACAATGAATGACACAGGCGCACAGATGGCGTGGCTAGCAATGTTTATCTGACGACGATCCTGAACAAATGCGCGCAGCTTCGTAAACTGTATTTGTGGATACTCGTAGCGCACAGGATGTAATTAAAGGAAAGCAATTACTGAATAGTCAGTTGTGTAGGTTAATTTCGATAGCAATTAGGATGATTCTTTTCTGACTCTGTAAAGCTCGAAACTATATCGCGATGGAGAAGACTAATGTAATTTGGTCTACTGCCGCGCCAAGACAACTTATATACCTTCACTAGCACATCATTCACGACGCAGTTTGTCCATCACTATCAAATGGTTCAAATGGCTCTAAGCACTATGGGACTTAACATCTTAGGTCATCAGCCCCCTAGACTTAGAACTACTTAAACCTAACTTACCTAAGGACATCACACACATCCATGCCCGAGGCAGGATTCGAACCTACGACCGTAGCAGCCGCGTGGTTCTGGACTGAAGCGCCTAGAACCGCTCGACCATCCATCACTATCACTGGACTATTTGTTGCAATGTGCTACTGTTAACTCTGCACACCAAATACATGTCCATTAGTAATACCTGACTGTTCACTGCTCATGAACAATCATCATTAATGTAACTACAACTAAAAAATTCACTAGAAGAATACCTTCAGTAACTCACCATCTATTTTCAACATTATCTGTGCAGCTTATCCAAGATGTTAGAAGCAACGTGTTTCCAGCACTCACCTGAAACAATAAAAAAAATTGTCACTTTCCAAAGAACACTAATTAGTGGTGCTAGTAATTTTTCAGAGAAAATGCTGCCGTCAGATAAAGAGAAGTTTTTAATAAATTGTTGTATGTCAATGGGAAAAGTATGTTCCTTCGAATTAACCTCATTGTAGCAAAAGTATTTTCATACAGATCTGGATTTCTGTTATTGACTTTATTGACCTTCCGTTAGTAACGAAATTTTATCTGTGCCGGTACTCACCAGTCTAAAGCCACATTGCAGTCTAAGGCCTATCTTACATTAATAAGACCACATGCGAAAATTTACAACGTTCTTCCAGAAGTTAACATTGGCTACTGCCAAGCAAGTCCCATTCAGACAAATTGTACAACACTGTAGCAACCAATGAGGCATGTTTACCTCGTGTGGGAAATCAGGAAATGAGCTTGTACATCGGTAACATTCATAAATTCTCTTAACAAGAATAAATGATCCTTTGCTACTTCCAGGAATGTGAAAGACTTCGATATTTTCACAACTGCTGATAAAGAGAAGACCCGTTACTGTAAGATTACACGATTGCAAAACAATCACTGGAAGTAGTTACTTCCATAAAATATTTAGAAGTAGGACCACATAAAACTAATCGTAGATAAGACAGACGCCAGACTTTCATTGGAAGAATCCTCAAAAAGTATAGCCCACTCAATATAAGGTAGCTTGCAAAACCCTCTTTCGACAAGTACTTCAATATTGCTCGTCAGTCTTGGTTCAGTGCCAGACAGAATTGATAGAGAATATCCAAAGAAGGGCAGCTTGTTCCGTTAAGGGGAGGTTTACTATCTTTTGGTTCAAAAAATCGATTTATTTTAAACTGAGTTTTTGGATCTGTAAAAGTGTTTAGAATCCACCCCTGAAACGGTTTTTCCGAATACGGAACGGAAATGTTTGTTATTCGCGGCTGAACAAAAAAATGCACCTACTTCAAAGCGGCCTTTTTCACGCAACAGTTTTTTTTTTTCCTTTCGGAGACGAGTTACTGTAACCGTGTTTGGGAGGAAACACACAAAATTCAAATGAAATTTTGAACGCGTGTGTTTGGAAGTTAGCCCCCAAGCATTTGCATTCTAGTGCGAAGACTCCTGTATGGGAACTTCAAATCTACTGAACCGATTGGCATGATTCTTTGTTTCCGACGAAGCTAACTAAATTGCCTAGGAGTTGTACCACTTTTATTCCGATCCAATCCATTAAATACACTTTTACTTGGCCGACGAAGTCGAAAAATCGATGAGAAAAACCCTATTTTTTTTTCAAATGGCCGTCATTTTGTTTCCTATGGTCCAAATAACTTTAGCGATGTACAACTCCTTAAGAATCTTATATACTTCGCTATCGTCAACTCAGTTTTGATTTCAGACGAGCCGGCTGACCTGTGACATACCGCGCGTGGAGGTCTACATCGAAATTTTGTTTTGTTCCGACGGCACTTCCGCCTTTGCTCTTCGACATTTCCGGTCGAAAAAAATTCCAGTTCGTAGAGGAAATATCAATTAAGATTTTGACCAAATTTGACATTGATATCTATAACACATCCTGAGGAAAAAATTCTCAAAGAACATGCTTTTTTCGGGCCAAAGATAGTAAACCTCCCCTTAAAGGTCCGTATAGGAAGCGCAGAAATATCGGGAAGATGCTCCAGTGGCAGGCGCTGAGAGAGACGCTTTATTGTTAAAATTCCGAGAGAATACGTTCCTAGAAAAGTCAGCCATTATATTGATTCCTTCTACGTATGTTTCGCGAAAAGACTACGAATGTAAGAGATTCGAGATCACATGGAGGCTTAACAAAAATGTTCTTCCCGCGAACCATTCGCAACTGGAACATCAAAAGAAAGGAGGCCGAGAGGGGGGAGTGACGGTGGTACACACAATACTCTCCACTTCTGGAGTATAAATGTAGTAGATGTAAAAGTTAGTCTTGTTGTTGCCTACAAACCTTAACAAAGAATTTGTCATGTAATTCTAGCCGATAGCTGTTTGTAGCACATTTGTCGTCAACGAGCTGAAGATTGAGTATTCTCGTGCTTAATAGACTACACGACGATTTTACAGTTATGTTAGGTACTGCTCAGTCGAGTCACAATGGATGGAAAGTAGTTCTCATATAAAAAAAAGTTTTTGAGAGTTTCGTAGGTCGTACATCAGTAATAGTGCATAGTGATGATACAGGTAAGATTTTACTTCTGTGTAGTAAGAAATACGCTCAGTAGATAGTATAAAATCAACCATCAGTTCACTTTCATTTCAATATGGGAGACGACTTAACCCACGAATGTCATCACTACTTCACTACCTTAACAGGCAGCACATTCTTCACAGCTAAACATGACAAAAGTTTCAGTGATAATACCAGAAGACAGTATTCAACAATACGACACGCAATATCAGGGGAATGATACGCACTTCTTACAATGTATAAGAGATGTGCCATTTTTCATTCGGACACGAAGATTAATGTGTCTGATGTGAGGCGTTTCCTGCCACTTGTGTCATCGACGTTCTTTTTTTCTCTCCATTCTTATTGCACTGGAAGTTGATGCGGGCTGTCCAGTCTTAATTTCCATCGGTGTAATACTGCGTCATCTTTTCACACCGGAATGACGCAGCGCTAACAACGCCACACAGTCGGTTGCATGTGATATCAATTGGCGCCTCGTTTAGGCTCTGATACTTTGACGTCAGCGTTCTTAACTCACCGAACGTGATATACATCTGGAGAGGAATGATATACAATTTTTTGTACCTAGTTTCTCCATGTGGTTACTACTTATGTGCGACTCGACATCGCTGACTGATTTGTTGACTCTTCTCACGGCCCTGAAGGTTCTCAGAGATCAAATTGAGGGTGTAATTTATTCTTATACTCCTTGTCATTTTTTAATGTGTTCGTTTCACAACAATTACCGCAAACTTGACGTCATTTTTACGTCACGCGCAATATCGACTACCGCATGATCGCGTTTCGACTTTCGTTAGCATTCGATACGGCCTCTCACAAGATTTCATGCGCTGGTACCGGAGGTTTACAAAAACAAGTCTTTCTTGGGATGATTTGTTATAATTATTGTTAGAATAAAATGTCACGTAATGATTTATCGGCGGTTAATGCCTTCATATGAAAGTGCTTTCTTAGGGGCGAGTTCTTATAGTCAATAATTTATAATCACGTTGGTTTATAATTTGCAGTATGCCGTTTCACTGTATCGGACCATTGAAAATTTATCACCAACACATCACCATTACGATTGACATTTGCAACGTATTGAGGACATGACACAGGTGCCGTTCGTGGACAAGTGCAACAGAGCAACCTCTAGACTTGGCTTGCATCTGCTTTCGTGTTCAAGCATGCATTTCTCGCGGTGCTTTCATATTTCTGTCCAACCCCTGCATGTAAACTACAGGTTAGGGATAATGTGGTTGGGCTACTTTGTTAAGGTAAAATCTTCTAAGTTGTCAGTCCACATCACGTTCCTCTTCAGTTTCTTCTACACGATACGTATTTCGAAACCTCTGCTGGAATTTTCTTGTGGGATTCACGGTTAGCTGACCACACTTTTATTGTGCCCGGACTGTGAAAATTAAGCGCATATCCCTATTGCAATACGAATGCCATCTGGCCTGCTTGGAATAATCTGGTTGTTGCCGTAGCATTCCGTGCAGGCCAAATAGTGTGCTACGGGAAGGACAAGAAAAACAGTACCAAAAATAAGTTTAAAAAAGTAAGTTACCCGGTTAATGAACAGCAGAATTACTCTTTCAACAAGAAGCTATATATAGCCGCCATTTACGTCGATGCAGTCTTGTATGCCATTTATCGAAATTTGTGAGACATGTAGCAATGGCAGCGTGTTGGGAAATTTGACTTCAGCTGAACCCACAGGTATCTATCACGGTGGAGACAGATATGGCGATCTTGGACCTTAGAGGATTTTACTGCCTTTGCTGACTGTCATGAGGTTGTGCCAAAGTCGCATGTGTTGTGTAAGCTTTTGCTCCATCCTGTTGAAAATACCCATACGCTCATCCATCTTCTGTCAGTATCGTCAAATCAGGCAATGATTTAAGCTGATTCCGAGCATGCATCTCACCACAGTTCCTGAACTTTTATTTCAGCCACTCTGCATTAGAATTTCAACATACATTTTAATCACTCCATTTTTTATAATGCTTTTTCAGACGACTGGAGCCACAATTACGGTGGAAGGGAAAACAGACGGGAACAAGCGCAGTGCCCGGTTTTTAAAGAACCGTATTTACAAAAGAGAAATTACGGCGCCGCGGCAGCAAATGCTGGAACTGCAGTGCTGCATCGGTAAGCAGCTCTGCATGCCCCGCTGTTTGAGTACCGCATTAATTGCAAAGCAATATTGCGCGTTCTAAATAACTACACAATAGCGACGTTTAATTAATAATCGATACTACCTGTGTTAAGTGCTCGAATGGTAGCTACAGTGTATAACAATAGGTATAGCGAAAATCATCTTTGTGCGTAATTAACGAACCACTGTGTTAGTCCGCATTCAGGGAAAAATTTATAACAGCACAAGTGCCTTCTGGTGAGAACTTCAGGTACTTGCGCATGTTACGATACATCCATCAGCCAACACGTATCTGTCGACCATTAGAAATGAAAAAAATGGTTCAAATGGCTCTGAGCACTATGGGACTTAACATCTATGGTCATCAGTCCCCTAGAACTAAGAACTACTTAAACCTAACTAACCTAAGGACATCACACAACACCCAGTCATCACGAGGCAGAGAAAATCCGTGACCCCGCCGGGAATCGAACCCGGGACCCCGGGCGTGGGAAGCGAGAACGCTACCGCACGACCACGAGCTGCGGACTCATTGGAAATGAAAAGCGGTTTAGCCATTTGAGAATTTACGTGAGCATTTGACTGTAATAAAGTTTGTTGTTAACAGTGGTTTCAAGTAAAAATTGACACTAACTTAGCATGCCATTTAAAATGAAAAGGAGAGAGAATTTCCACACAGAAAACATAGTTTACTTCGCTCTGAAGGTCACTCAATACCGTGCTCCACTCAATACCGTGCTCTTACTTCTTAGAGCATCCGAAACAGTAAACTATCATTTTAAAAAACTGTACTTGCTTCCGTCTCTCCACTGATAGAGTTTTAGAATCTTAACCATTAACAAAATTACACACCCTTTCTCCGTACGATCATTGGCCGAAAGTTTGATTCGATACCTAGAATTTGTCACAAAATAATTACGTAATTATCACAGCGTATTCAGATATCGATAAACCCAAAATGCCAGTTTCTGCCCTCTACTATTTGCAACTGCATTAACGGACGGTGTAATATCATTGTTGATTGTGTTAACTGAGCAGCTCGCCCGGCGTCGTGAATTAAAGACGAAGAAGAAGGAGACAAGACGTCGTGAAGAAAAGGTGAAGAAGAAGAAGAAGAAGAAGAAGAAAGAGGAGGAGGAGGAGGAGAAGTACGAGTAGGAGGAGACATGAACTAAATACGAATACGAAGAAGTTGATGAAAAAAATGACAAAGTTAATGAAATCGAAGAGGAGCGGAGAAGAAGGTTGAAAAAGAGGATTAAAAATGGTAAGGAAAATTTCATTCTATACTATCAGAGGATAACTGGAGAAACTCTGTTGTTGTTGTTGTTGTTGTTGTTGTTGTTGTTGTTATTTTGGTCTTCAGTGTGAAGACTAGTTTCATGGAGCTCTCCATGCTGCTCTATCCTGGGCAGGCCTATTCATCTCCGGATAACGCCCGCAATTTACTTATGTTTGAACCTGCTTACTGTATACCTGTCTTGATTTCCCTCTACGGTTTTTACCTCATTACTTTCTTGCGTTATGAAATTCATCAAGGCGTGATGTCTCAGGATGTGTCCTATTAACCGATCCATTCTTTTAGTCAAATTGTGGCAAATTTCTTTATTACCCAATTTTATTCAGTATCTCATCATTAGTCACTCGATCTGCCCATCTAATCTTCAGCATTCTAATACAGTATCATATTTAATATGATTCTGTTTTCTTCCTTTTCTGAACTGATTATCTCCCCGTTTCCCTTCCTTACAAAGCTACACTCCAAATGCCTTCAGAAAATACATTACTTTGCCATCATCAGTTATTTTTCTGCTCAAATAGAACAACATCATCTACTACATTTACCGTCTCATTTCTTTGATCTAATGTTCTCAGTGTCACCCGATTTAATTCGACAACAACAAATTACCCTACTATTACTTCCCCGTCAGCATTGCCTGAAACTGTGTCAGGAAATGAAACGCTAAAATCAGTACATGAATTTTGCTATTTGAGATTCAAAACAGCAGACGTTGGCCCAAGTATGGAAATACACAAAGCACACTGACAATAGCAAGAATGTAAATTCTATTTTTCCAGAATATTCAAGATCGAATATAAATTTAAATGATAGGAAGTGTGTGTAATCTTGCTTGGGACCATCAAGGAAATGCTAATTTTGTAATGGAAGGAAGTGCAGGAAGCGGAGGAACGGTAACAACTGAAGAATGAGACCAAAACACAAATAGAGTAAACAGCTTCAAATTGGAATAGGTTGCAGAAGTTACGGAGAGATTAAGAAAGAAGTGAAGAGTTGAAAACAAATATGTCGCCAGGTCCAGATGAAATCCCAGTTCGGTTTTGCAGAGACTACCCTGCGGCACTCGCCGCTTCCTTAGCTCACATTTATCGTGAATCAATCGCCCGGCGCAAAGCCCCTAGCGCGTGAAAAAAGCGCAGGTGACTCCAATATATATGAAAGGTAAAAGAAAGGACCCGCAAAACTATAGACCAATGTCCTTAACATCCGTTTGCTGCGGAATTACATGACATATTCTGAGTTCAAATACACTCCTGGAAATTGAAATAAGAACACCGTGAATTCATTGTCCCAGGAAGGGGAAACTTTATTGACACATTCCTGGGGTCAGATACATCACATGATCACACTGACAGAACCACAGGCACATAGACACAGGCAACAGAGCATGCACAATGTCGGCACTAGTACAGTGTATATCCACCTTTCGCAGCAATGCAGGCTGCTATTCTCCCATGGAGACGATCGTAGAGATGCTGGATATAGTCCTGTGGAACGGCTTGCCATGCCATTTCCACCTGGCGCCTCAGTTGGACCAGCGTTCGTGCTGGACGTGCAGACCGCGTGAGACGACGCTTCATCCAGTCCCAAACATGCTCAATGGGGGACAGATCCGGAGATCTTGCTGGCCAGGGTAGTTGACTTACACCTTCTAGAGCACGTTGGGTGGCACGAGATACATGCGGACGTGCAATGTCCTGTTGGAACAGCAAGTTCCCTTGCCGGTCTAGGAATGGTGGAACGATGGGTTCGATGACGGTTTGGATGTACCGTGCACTATTCAGTGTCCCCTCGACGATCACCAGTGGTGTACGGCCAGTGTAGGAGATCGCTCCCCACACCATGATGCCGGGTGTTGGCCCTGTGTGCCTCGGTCGTATGCAGTCCTGATTGTGGCGCTCACCTGCACGGCGCCAAACACGCATACGACCATCATTGGCACCAAGGCAGAAGCGACTCTCATCGCTGAAGACGACACGTCTCCATTCGTCCCTCCATTCACGCCTGTCGCGACACCACTGGAGGCGGGCTGCACGATGTTGGGGCGTGAGCGGAAGACGGCCTAACGGTGTGCGGGACCGTAGCCCAGCTTCATGGAGACGGTTGCGAATGGTCCTCGCCGATACCCCAGGAGCAACAGTGTCCCTAATTTGCTGGGAAGTGGCGGTGCGGTCCCCTACGGCACTGCGTAGGATCCTACGGTCTGGGCGTGCATCCGTGCGTCGCTGCGGTCCGGTCCCAGGTCGACGGGCACGTGCACCTTCCGCCGACCACTGGCGACAACATCGATGTACTGTGGAGACCTCACGCCCCACGTGTTGAGCAATTCGGCGGTACGTCCACCCGGCCTCCCGCATGCCCACTATACGCCCTCGCTCAAAGTCCGTCAACTGCACATACGGTTCACGTCCACGCTGTCGCGGCATGCTACCAGTGTTAAAGACTGCGATGGAGCTCCGTATGTCACGGCAAACTGGCTGACACTGACGGCGGCGGTGCACAAATGCTGCGCAGCTAGCGCCATTCGACGGCCAACACCGCGGTTCCTGGTGTGTCCGCTGTGCCGTGCGTGTGATCATTGCTTGTACAGCCCTCTCGCAGTGTCCGGAGCAAGTATGGTGGGTCTGACACACCGGTGTCAATGTGTCCTTTTTTCCATTTCCAGGAGTGTATAATGAATTTCCTTGAGACAGAATACCTTCTGTCCACAAGCAACACGGATTTAGAAACCGTGCGTCCTTTCCGCACATGTTATCCTGCAAACCATAGATGAGAGGGCAACAGGCAGATGCCATATTCATGGATTTCCGGAAAGCGTTTGACACGGTGTCCCAGCACAGACCGTTGACGAAGGTCAGAGAATACGGACTACGCTCCCAGATATATTTGTGGCTCGAAGCCTCTTAAGTGACAGGACCCATTGCGTTGTCGTCGATGGCGAGTAGTCATCACAGGCAAGTGTATCGTCAGGAGTGCCCCAGGCTAGAATGACAGGACAGCTCTTAGTCTCTGTGTACATAAATGATCTGACGGATAGGATGAGCAGCAATTTATGACTGTTTTCTGGTATATGGGAATATGGAAGATACAAGATGACTTAGACAAAGTTTCTATTTGTTGTGATGAACGAAGGTTGCTCTGAATGTAGAGCAATGTCAGTTAATGCGGATGATGTGGCGTTCGAGCCGGCCGGTGTTGCCGAGCGGTTCTAGGCGCTTCAGTCTGGAACCGCGCGACCGCTACGGTCGCAGGTTCGAATCCTGCCTCGGGCATGGATGTTTGTGATGTCCTTAGGTTGGTTAGGTTTAAGTAGTTCTAAGCTTTAGGGAACTGATGACCTCTGATGTTAAGTCCCATAGTGCTCAGAGCCGTTTTGTGGCGTTCGAACAGAGGATTGGTAACATGCTGCTTGACACAATCAAGTCGGTTAAAGAGCTAGGAGTAACTTTGCAGAGTGTTAGAAATGAAAGGGGCACGTCAGATTGTTAGTTAGGGAAGGCGAACGCTCGGCTTCGTTTTATTGGGAGAATTTTGGGAAAGTGTGACTTACGTATGAAGGAGACGGCGTATAGAACATTCGTGCGACACATTCTTATGTACTGCTTGAGTGTTTGGGATCTCCATCAAGACGAATTATGGGAAGACATGGAACCAATTCAAAGACGTGCTGCTGGATTTGTTACCGTTAGGTTCCATAAGGACGCTAGTATTACGGTGATGCTTTTTTTCAATTTATTAACTCTATTTAGCTGTGAATAACACATAGTTACAATGTACATAGAATTGAATAAAAGAATACAGAAATGCATGTTTACAAGCAGAAAAAGCTCAAATCGTCACAGTTATGTCCACTATATTCGTGCAAAATTAGATTAAAAGACAGTTAAAACTGTGTTGAGTTACAGTTCACATCATTCGTGAAATATCTTCAGAAGCAAGACAGAAAAATGGTTCTGAGCACTATGGGACTTAACATCTGAGGTCATTAGTCCCCTACAACTTAGAACTACTTAAACCTAACTAACCTAAGCACATCACACGCAATCACGCCCGAGGCAGGATTCGAACCTGCGACCGTAGCGGACACGCGGTTCCGGACTGAAGCAAGACAGAAAAATAGAATATGTACACCATTAAAACCTACAAATTGTGCCCAGTACTCTTAAGAAACTTAAGAAAGCGAATTTGTCTGGCAAACAAAATAGATGTAGCTGACTGAGGATGGTGGTGTCCCATACTCAGCAACGTCTCCAGAAAGTCCAACCGTTCGCAGTCAAATTTGGGACACATAAACAAAATGTGGTTGACATCAGCTTCCGCCTCAGGATGACACTCACATGCCAGCGAAGCGTAAAGGTTAATCCCATGTAGATGTTAAGGGAAAAAGGCGTAATAGAAGCGAAGTCGTATGGTAGTAGAAATCGTGGAGGTTCGAGTCCTCCCTCGGGCATGGGGGTGTGTGTTTGTCCTTAGGATAATTTAAGTAGTGTGTAAGCTTAGGGACTGATGACCTTAGCAGTTCAGTCCCATAAGATTTCACACACATTTGAACATTTTTAGAAATCGTGGATCGGTCCAAATGTGTCCTCATGAATCACGCATGTGAAGGGATCCGAGGCTGGAGCACTGCATAATAACCGCCTTTCGTCTGCTGGGGAAAGTTCCACATCTGTTGCCATTATTAGTTTGCGTGACCCTTCCACCTCTCGTAAGTAGTCTGTGTAAGGTAATTTCAGATCCAGGACAGTGCCTAAATATGTCGCTTGCTCGGCTATCTCATTAGCTTCCACATGTATAGGAAACCTGTGTGGGAAGGCAAATGGGTTTTACACCCCACCCGAGCGCTGTGAATATGTTACGGAACCACATCCAAGAGAACTCAAATGGGAAACCCTGGAGGGAAGACGACGCTCTTTTGGCGAGGCACTATCGCGGAAATTTAGGGAACCGCGTTTGAGACCGATTCCAGATTGATTCTTTGCCACCAACGTGTATTTTGCGTAAGGGCCACGAAGATAAGACGAAAAAAATTAGGGCTGTATCTAGGCTTATAGATAATCACTTTTCTCTCGCTGTGTTTGCGAGTGTGGTGGCTTTCAGAGTATGTATGTAGATGTAGATTTAAGAGGCTTGTCCAGGACAGACTAGCCGAGCAGACTGAATTTTAAAAATTGCCTCCTTTCTTATTTGATTAAGAATCACTAAGAAGACTGAAACCGATACGTAAAACAAAAGTACACATATTTCAAGACATGCCTCAGCAGCAGTCCCTCATACTGTGAGTTTCTTTCGTATCGGACACATCGCGCTGCTCGCCATCATTATGACGTCAAAGAGGTGGCTGCCAGCGATAGCACTTGGGCAGAGTGAGCTTGTTAGGCGCGCGTCCGCTGGCGGCGCTCCAGTGGCCGCTGACTGCGCCGTCGATTTGAAGCGGCGGCGGCGGCGGCGGCGGCGGCGGCGGTGATTCATGCAGAAGCGGCCGGTGAGAGGCTAGGACAACGGGCCGTTGAACCCGGCACGGTGGGAGGGCAGCGCCCGATCCCCCCGGGCCCACGGCCGCGGGTTCGACGCCGTGCGCAGTCGCAGCAGGTGGCCTCAGCTGCTCGCCGTCTCAGCACCAGTCCGAAAGCGAGCACCGTACCGAGATTGTTGTTTACGGCTGTCGCCTTTTTGCGATGTACCCCGGTCTTTAGTGAAGTCGCCTTTACAACGTAAGCACGAGAGCTTCTGTGAAGTCTGGAAAGTAGGAGACGAGGTACTGGTGGAAGTAAAGCTGTGAGGACGGGGCGTGAGTCGTGCTTGGGTACCTCAGATGGTAGAGCACTTGCCTGCGAAAGGCAAAGGTCCCGAGTTCCCGTCTCGGTCCAGCACACAGTTTTAATCTGCCAGGAAGTTTCATATCAGCGAACACTCCGCTGCAGAGTGAAAATCGCATTCTGGAAACATCCCCCAGGCTGTGGCTAAGCCATGTCTCCGCATGATCCTTTCTTCCAGGAGTGCTAGTTCTACAAGGTTCGCAGGAGAGCTTCTGTGAAATTTGGAAAGTAGGAGACGAGGTACTGGCGGAATTAAAGCTGTGAGGACGGGGCGTGAGTCGCGCTTGGGTAGCTCAGATGGTAGAGCACTTGCCCGCGAAAGGCAAAGGTCCCGAGTTCGAGTCTCGGTCCGGCACACAATTTTAATCTGCCAGGAAGTTTCATATCAGCGAACACTCCGCTGCAGAGTGAAAATCGCATTCTGGAAACATCCCCCAGGCTGTGGCTAAGCCATGTCTCCGCAATATCCTTTCTTCCAGGAGTGCTAGTTCTACAAGGTTCGCAGGAGAGCTTCTGTGAAATATGGAAAGTAGGAGACGAGGTACTGGCGGAATTAAAGCTGTGAGGACGGGGCGTGAGACGCGCTTGGGTAGCTCAGATGGTAGAGCACTTGCCTGGGAAAGGCAAAGGTCCCGAGTTCGAGTCTCGGTCCGGCACACAATTTTAATCTGCCGGGAAGTTTCTTTACAGCGTAAGATTTCGCGGCTGGTACTAACATCATTTAAAACTTTCGGATTATTAGGCCGTGTTCGATGTATAAAACTTCCTCCTAAAGTTTGCTCTCCGACTGCGGGAGACATCTACAGAAGTAAAATGGCGAACTGCAAACCAGAACTCGAGGGAGCGCCTATTACATGGCAGCGTACAGGGCACCACAGTCTATCACGTGACGTCAGCTACGAGATTATCGCTGAAGTTGCCAGCATTCTCGATTGAAGGTAATAGATCGTCATTCTTACGTTGCAACGTTAGCGTCCAAATTTTGTCTAATTTAACACTTCCTCTTTTCTGTTAACATTATTACGGTGTTTAAAAATCTCAACAGAAAAGAGGATGGTGTTAAATTAAACAAAACTTGAATGCCAATATTGCAACGTAAGAATGACGATCGGTTACTTTCAATTGAGAATTTTGGGAATACCCTCGATAAGCTCGTAGCCGACGTCACGAGACAGACTGCGGTGCTCTCTACGCTGCCTATATAATTGGCGCTCCCTCGAGTTCTGGTTCCAGTTCGCTATTTTACCTCTGAAGATGTCTCCTGCAGTCAGAGAAGAAACGTAGGGAGAAAGTTTTATACATCGACCACGGCCTATTAGCCCGGAAGTTTTAAGTGGGGTCGCCTATAGCTTCGTCCGCCAGTCTGCGTAAAGGCACCTACATGCACATCTGTGCATCAAAGACAGTGGCGGAAGGAGCATATAGCGTACTAGAATCATTTTCCTCACCTCCTATGACGATCGTAGATACGGCGCGAGAAGGACTATTGTCACACATTATCCGATCGAAAGTATCCGAACACCTATTAGTGTACATTAATATGGGATGTGTCCACTCTTCACCTTTATCACGGCTTGAACTCTGCTCAGGACACTTTCTACACTTTCTATGAGGTGTCTGAAAGTCAGTGGAGGAATGACAGTCTATTGTTCCTCAAGAGCCCAAACCGGAGAAGGTAGTGATGGGTCTGGAGTGAACCCGACGTACCAACTCTTTCCGCAGATGCTCCATTGCATTCAAGCCGGGACTTCAGCAAGCCACTCCAATTTCAGGAAATCTACTGCCCACAAACCATTACCCCAAAGCTGCTGATTTATGAAGAGGTGCACGGTCATGCCGATCCAAAGTGATCCTTCATCGTGCTTTTGGAGCGGTCGTCAAAGAGCCAAAATAAGATAAAAAAAACATTTACCCGCGAAAGGCAAAGACAATGGTTAAAAAAGTGGTAAGAGCTAAAAAAAATGGTAAGGCAATCGCTGGAGTTTCATCGTATCCGCAGTTGCGAATACGTTTCTTACACTGACCAGTGCCTTCGCTCTTCACACTATCTCAATCGTCGCCTTAGAAATGACTGGGTGGTAGGCCACAGCACACCATTCTTTTTATCTGCCTACGCACAGATACTGTGCTTGCTGGACAGCTGGTAGTACTTTGAAACTCACCAACTATTCCTTCCACTGATTTCATGTGATTTATTTACAACGACCGCCAACGGTCCGCGTGGATACGTACACGAAATATTCTCGATCTTGGTTTGACTGTGAATGTTCCTTCGTGTTCCCACTTCATGGTCGCCAACAGTCAACTTGGGCAGCTTTACAAGGGTTGAACTGTCCCTTACGGATTTGTTACTCAAGTAACGTCCGATGAGTAGTTTCGTATTTGAGGCCACTGAGCTCTACTAATCTAACCATTCCGTTGCTACTGCTCCCCTGACGACAACACAACACTCACTGCCCCCCCCCCTTCTTATATTGGTGATTCCATCTGTCCTGACATCTAGAGATCAATTCTGCACAGCGTAGGGGTCTCCGGGTAATTTTGACCATACAGTGTCCCTCCGTATATGCGCCAATCGTTGTCATTACGAGTCGCGCGGTGTAGCTGCGCGGTCGTGGGCGCCTTGCTACGGTTCGTGCGGCTCCCCCCGGCAGAAGTTCAAGTCATGTGTGTGTGTGTGTGTGTGTGTGTGTGTGTGTGTGTGTGTGTTGTCCTTAGCGTAAGTTAGTTTGTTTGTTGTTGTGGTTTTCAGTCCTGAGACTGGTTTGATGCAGCTCTCCATGCTACCCTATCCTGTGCAAGTTTCTTCATCTCCCAGTAGCTACTGCAACCTACATCCTCCTGAATCTGCTTAGTGTATTGATCTCTTGGTCTCCCTCTACGATTTTTACCCTCCACACTGCCCTCCAATGCTAAATTTGTGATTCCTTGATGCCTCAGAACATGTCCTACCAACCGGTCCCTTCTTCTCGTCAAGTTGTGCCACAAACTCCTCTTCTCCCCAATACTATTCAATACCTCCTCATTAGTTATGTGATCCACCCATGTAATCTTCAGCATTCTTCTGTAGCACCACATTTCGAAAGCTTCTATTTTCTTGTCCACACCATTTATCGTCCATGTTTCACTTCCATACATGGCTACACTCCATACAAATACTTTCAGAAACGACTTCCTGACACTTAAATCTATTTTCGATGTTAACAAATTTCTCTTCTTCAGAAACGCTTTCCTTGCCATTGCCAGTCTACATTTTATATCTTCTCTACTTCGACCATCATCAGTTATCATAAGTTAGTTTAAGCTAGATTAAATAATGTGTAAGCCTAGGGACCGATGACCTCAGCAGTTTGATCCCATAGGAACTCATCAGAAATTTCCAAAGGCTGTCATTATGCGATAGTTAGGTCCGACGAATAGTCTACGATTCCTGCTTATATTTGAATGTATGCTTTCGAAACTTTGAAAGTAAAGACCCTCTCTGTACGACTCAGGCTGACACAGGTCTATAGGAAAAGCCTTACGTAATATTCATCGCAAGATAAATTCGTTATAATGAACTTTTGCTTACGAATTCAAAGAACCACATCCTACACTGACATAAGTAACCGTCCGAAATCTCCTAACTGAACGCTGTACATTTGTTTCATATTCTCTTTTAATCTACCCACAAATACTCTTATGTTCCGATAGAGCAACAGAAATTTTGGCCCGTTGTTTCTTACTCCTGACTCAAAACCTCGAGTCTTTTATTCGGAATGAAGTGGCTTGAAAACCGAGAAGATTTGATTCAGGCACGCCGTCGCGAAAGACTCCGAGGACACATTTTCTGAACTGTTTGAGTCTCACGGGGATAAGACGAACGTTTCCTCTTCGCAGCGGCTCCTAGCCAATCGCTTATTTTTTCGTATATTTACCATGGTTTATCTTGCTTGGCAAATTCCTGTTTACTGAGATTTGCACATGCGAAATCTAATCGCTAACTGTTTCTAAATGTTATCTGTAACTGGTAAGGTTTCGTAAGTGGGGACTGAAGATTTCACGCTCTTCCGTCCTTCATTCGATAAGATACGGAGCACAGCGTGAGAGACGAACCTTGTCACCGTGAGTGAAGATCCGAGAATTTCTGAGAAGCCAGGCCGTTGTTTCGAAAAGTCAGGAGAAGTAATAGTGATAACAGGTCTGAAATGAGATAACTGAGTCATAAATCTCACACTATTAAGACCATCGAATCCAACCTTAACTCAGCTGTGGTGCATCTATGAGAAGAAGCTGATTTATGCCTTTAAAACACGAGCGACCACTTAAACTTCACACTTCCTTTTGCTATTCGAGATATTTTCATTCATGATAACGTATTGTGTCACAAGTTTGTTGTAATTGTTATTTTCCGCAGCATTCGACTGTAAGCAAAACGCTTTGCGCGTGTTACACTCTAACTGATCCTTGATATCTGAGTCGCCTAACCCTCGGTAATTTGTTTCCGAGGTTTAGCAGACATGGTTTCCGGTAATCTCAAATGACAGAGCTATGGATGCAGTGAGCAAAACCTGCATGCGACAGAGATGCGAATGTTGTGATAGCCATGAATGTATGAGCGGTGAAATAGGACCCTACATTTAATTCGAATAGTAAAACTACGTCTTACGCAGGACAGGTGACTATGTCGAGTAGGAAAGCTTTTCCACCGCTATATGTAAGAGAGGAAGAGGTAGGTTATTGGCTGCTTGATTGTGAACTGTGCAAAAAGAGGTGAAGCAAGATGAATATCAACGAAGCGAATCGCCCCACAATGTTAGCAAAGCTAATCCTCTGTATAGGGACTGTGAAAGGCGGAATAAGACGATAAAACTACTCCTAATGCGCTTCTATTTCGAAGATGGCTTTCAAATAATCGCTTTGTGAAATATTAAATGGTTGGACTTACAAATACTATTGATTTGTCCAGTGGCCAAATTCCTTTTACGTGAAAGAAAATTCCTTTCACGTAAAAGGCCCTTATGTCCCATGTAATACTTCAGAAATTACACATTGGAATAAAATCCGAAACGCATCTGGGGTAATAAATGTCAATTATGTAGTACGCAAGAGACATTTTATTAGTAAACGAGTAAGAATCATTGCACTATGTCTCTCACACAGCGGTCATTGGCCTCAAAAAGTTTGTCAACGCCTGAGCTCTTAAATTCGGTAGCAGAGACCGACAGCTTCACTGGAGATAACACGATTTCTTTATCCAGTCTCTCAATAGCTATGATTGCGTCAGCTGGCCTTCTCATGCATAAACAACAACAAATTTCGTGCGGGCACGGAAAACTGGAGAGGGAATACATAGATTGTAAGACAGAATTTATTTATTAAAATAAAGAGTTTTTCAGAATCCTTATGTGAATCTGACTAGCAGTTTTTACCTCCACACTTATCCGACTCACAACAACGCCACACTACAATCGGAATATAGTATATTTTTAGGCTTATGGAATTTAAAGTTCAGAATTGATCCAAAACAATTCGATGCCACTCTCAAAAATTCTTGAAAAAGCTAAATTTGAAGTTTTCTTAGTTTCTTTAATGCTCAATGTAAGGCCTTTTTTCCAGAGAGACGTGTGGTTCTGTGATAGAAAATTTGCTTGCCACAAGGGCGGCACAGGATGTATTTTCTACGAGCATTTTCGTGCAGGGTAAAAACCATAAATACGAGAACAATCTGTAATTTTTAAAATGTAAACCATGCTTATTAACAATATTTTACAAAAGATCAGTTAGTTAAAAATTTATATTTGCAATGAAAATTGTATATTCGTGAGCGATATGTAATTAGCAACACGAAGAAAGCATTTTCATAAAAATAATAATTAGATACGTGTTAATTAGCGTATACCATATTTGATAAATTTTATATTTAACTGATGTATGTTTTCGAAATGAACGAAAAAAATCGAAAAATGCGCCTACCAGCCTCGGGTACTACCGATTTTTTCCCCATGTATTTTACGCGCCACAGAAATGGTGGTGGAAGACAACCCTTTGTATATTTTTATCATCTGGAAATCGTATCTAGGAACCCTACAAGGCAGGTGAGCATTCTACCATAGAGCCAAGCAGCCTATAGGAAAAGTGGCCTCACTTTGTGGTATTAAACACGCTCCGAAGACTTCAAAATCGATTTTCTCGAGAATTTCTGAGAGTTGTATCGAATGGCCTTGATATACTGACATCTCAGTTCTGAACTTCACGTCTGATGACTAAAAAGAAAAATCCCATTTCCGTGTGGTCTCGTGAGCAAGCCATGTCTCTAACGCATGCTTAGGTGTGTGGCGCCCAAAGTGTTACGTAACCAATTCGAATGCTTGTGGTAGAAGACATTTTCATCATCAGTATTTGGCCAGCAAGGAGTGTACAGGTGGTTACGTAAATCTGGTTATCACCAGACCTCGTGTCAATACCCTCGGTCAAATGCCAAACGTGTGCCTCATGAAGTGGCACTGTTGATAGCGATCCGTCTGTGGGCCGAGAACATAAAGCTACGTGGTTGTTCTATACAGTACTCTGTGTGCCGGCAGCCATGTGCGTGTTCCATCGATCGGGACCGATGTGGAATGTGTTGGTTTACAAATGCAATGCGTTTACTCAATATATATATATATATATATATCAGTATGCAAAATTCAAGACTGGGTGTTGTGTGATGTCCTTAGGTTAGTTAGCTTTAAGTCGTTCTAAGTCCTAGGGGACTGATGACCATAGATGTTAAGTCCCATAGTGCTCAGAGCCATTTGAACCATTTTTTTTTTTTTTTTTTTTTTTTGCGAAATTCAAATATACAGGGTGTGAATTTTAGGTTGACGAACCAGAATAACTGCTGGTGCTGAAATTAGCCCGCCACCCCAGTCCCCGGGGAGGGGGGGGGGGGGCTGGATGAAACTTTAAAATTTCAAATGGCAACCTCCATTTTTTATTGTCCGTACGTGAATGTCACATCTACCGCTTTCGTGGAGCGTCTTTCATTTTTTTTCTGTCATAAGTCGGTACAAAAGAAACGAGGTGGTTTCCACTACAACGAACATCATTGGGCATGTAATCAATTCTTTATCGTCGAATACGTCACTTCTTTCTGATCTGGTCAAGAATTATAAGAATTTTCATGGAATCGGCTGGATCCATGGGACTTTCATCTGTTATTTATTTGTTCCAAAGAACTTGTATTTGCTTAAAGTTGTATATTTTATTTTATTTTGATGATTAACTAAAAATTGATTAAAAAGACAATATTCCACAGTGAGGACCGTCACAGTAACTTGACATAGGCATGAAGTCCCTGATCCTTGGCCTTTCGCTTTAATGCCAAAGACGACAGAAATGAGCCGTCTACATTTTAGCTCGCTTGAAACATGGGAGGCTGATAAGGGCAGAGACGAAATGTTCTCAGACGAGGTGTAGTTCGCCAGCTTCCGCTCTGTTGCCAGCCAGTTGGGAGCGCTGAGAGGTGCGAGATGCGCGTCAGTGCGCTAATAGCCAACACCCCTGATTAGCGGCAATTAACCGAGGACGATTGCTCAAACGCCTGTTTGTGTTGGTCTGCCGTTGGGCCTGCAGCGGCATGCCCGCTGCACGGGGTCTGCAAGCTGTAACTCTACTGACGCCCCAGAGCTTCAGCGCGGAAGACAAAAATAACAGAAGTGTATAAAAGCTTTAACCAGCAACAGAGAGACCATCGTCATTGTCATGACCCAAAGAGCTGGTACAGTAGCGAAGGCTTGCATGGCTCTAGGAGGGACGTGTGGACCGGGATTCTCAAATCTCCGCCCAGATTTATGTTACGATCTTATTTCATCTACATCTACACCTGTTCCAGAGATTCGACAGACAGTAGACCGCTCCATTCCAGTAGACAACGCTGGTGACTACTTTGAAGGACAGTAACAGGTGCAAACATCTAACTCTTTTGTATCGGTTGTGAATAAATAGTGGCCACTATTTAAGTTTCAACTCTCGTAAAAAGCAGGCTAGTACACCGAAACAGGTTATTCCTCGCCACAAGAAGTCTTAACTGCTATATATTCCGCATAAATAGGCGAAGAAATCCAGTAGTGTACAACTACACTAATGACGTCAAAAAACTGTAAACAGTAATTACGGTAATATATTTCGGAGTATCTGTCCAGAGCGACCTAAACTGGCTAAAAATGGTTCAAATGGCTCTGAGCACTATGGGACTTAACATCTGTGGTCATCAGTCCCCTAGAACTTAGAACTACTTAAACCTAACTAACCTAAGGACATCACACACATCCATGCCCGAGGCAGGATTCGAACCTGCGACCGTAGCAGTCGCGCGGTTCCGGACTGAGCGCCTTAACCGCTAGACCACCGCGGCCGGCACCTAAACTGGAATGAGCGCATAAAATAAATACTAGGAAAATCTAATGCCAGAGTTACAATTATTTTCGTAGGAAGAATCTTAAGAAAATCTAAATCATCAACTAGAGAAATGATTACAAACTACTTGTTACAGATTCTTGAGTATTATTCATCAATTTGGGATTCTTACCAGGTAGGACTGATAGGGAGAGAGAGAGAGAGAGAGAGAGAGAGAGAGAGAGAGAGAGAGAGAGAGAGACAGACAGACAGAGAGAGAGAGAATACAACGATTCGTCACGGGATCGTTCAGTGGGTGATTGAGCGTTGCGGAGATGCTCAAAAAATTGCTGTTGAAATTCAGAGAGAAGAAAAAGGCAGGATATTATTTCCTCAACATACAAGTCGCGAAATGATTTCAATTAGAGACTCCGAGAAATGAGAGATTACCATGATTTACTGCCTTTCATTCGTCCCACGCACTTTGAAGGGAACAGGGAAGGGGTTATCAGATAGTGATAGAAGAAATGCGTCCGACACACACCCTAAGGTAGCTTTGGGAATGTAGGTGTGGATGTAAATCAAATATTTATCTGAGAAAGAAATTTCTATGAAAGTAGCTTCAGCGCTGTGTTCTATGGAAGCGAATCTGAATTGTGGGAAAATCGGAGAAGAATAAAAGCAAAGCGTCTGAGACGTGTTGTGAGAGAAAGATGGTGAAAAATGATAATTTTATAAGAAACGAAGAGATTCTCCGCTCGGACGTCAAGGAAAGACAAATTTAGGGATACTGCCTAGAAGAAAGGAAATGTTGGTAGCACATGTTTTAAGGTATCAGGAAATAACTTTCGTGGTGGGGTAGATTGCTGTATCTTGGAGCACATTTCGGACTTCGGCTCTTGTCAGCCGTGTAATAAAGTTTATTATATTTTCTTACTCCATTTTTAAATGATGGCATTCACTTTTTGTCTGTTTCAGTCTTATTCTGAAATTGCAAGAGTACTCGGGAAAATTGAGGTATTTCGAAGTGTGAAAACAAGTACCTAAGGACAACAGGGTCATGTGCCTAGGAACTAGTTTTCTACTGAAATTTAAAAGCGCTGCAATCGATAAAATTTATTTCCAAATGGAAGCTACTGAATGTTTTTCATTTTGAAGACAGGTGAAACTGTCAATAAAAGCAAAGTTTATTTGCAAGTATGAGATGTTCCATCTTCTTCTATTTCAAAGTACAAAAGGAGCACGACCGGCCAAATATGGTTTAATAGTCCACAATTCATATAACTGGCTTAGTTAGAATGCTACTTTCCACGAGCATAAAACATAAACACGACATCCGAATAAATCAGGATATTCCAGCGTGTGACATATGATACATATGGCTTATTCTAGGTATCAGTTAACAATGGAATCCAGTGCTAAATGTGGATACCGTGATGTGGAGATAAACCACAATTATAAACGAAAATTTTTGTGTTTAATAAAACCTTACAGCCTCAGAGAAACCACAATTTTTACATTTAAAAGGTGTAATTTATGGCCACGAATGACAGTTATCTTCCAAATAACGTGAAGTCCACGGCGCTAATTTAAACTTATACTGTCTTTTCTACCTCACTGACACATCAACCGAGTGTCCAGCACGACATTCTTAGTGTGCCTTATGAAGTTAGAGCAAATGGCAAGAATATAGTAATGAAAATGAAAAATTAATTACGTGGCTACTTGAAACTAGTGTAGCTGTAATTAATTCTTCCGGAGAAACTCAGTTCGATATTTTTGAATTGGCTCTTGCTCATGCCAGAGGAACATAGGAGAGCGAGCGAAAGAATTGCATTCAAAGTAGGTTTTTGCATGCCATTCTTCAGTAACTACAATCTATGCGATGTACAACTGTGGACTCCTGCTCTTGCATTTCATGCGGTCAGAAAAGCGCCTCATAACAAGTCAAATTTATTTGCCATGAGAATAAAATGGCTTGAACTTGACAATGGCATAAGACGAAGCTAAATTGGTACCGCGTCCAGGGCGTGACTTGCCAGCCACTTGTTAAACACTCGAAACCCAGCAATTATTGGCGATACGTTAGCTCTGGCGACAGACGCAAGTCCATCGTTCAGCGCAACGGGTCAGCCGCAGATGTTCTAACCAGCCGGATAATGGCGAACAAGGTCATTAACAAGTGACGGCTCGCACAACCTGTTGTGAAATAGGTGGCAATTCCGCGATAAACTGGCAATCGCTGTCCACTACTGAGATGTAATGGAGTCAGTATTTGGTCCCACAGTTCATTTGAGGTGCATTTGAAACCTAATCCACGCAACATCGGGTCGACGTTATTAAAGTAAGGACTTGGTTCAGCACAGGACTGTGAAAGCAAGCGTTTCATGTCAAGAAAAATGTCCGCAGCCACGGAACGTTTTACTGCGCGATATAATACAGCATAATACTCGTAAATCTTGGCGATTGTGTCCTATGCGCCAAAGACGAGATACTGATTTCGACTCGTAAGTAGAATCTAAAGAGCTCTGCAGAACAACATGAGGTAGTGAAACTTATTTCTTGCACTATCTATACATATCGTGTGTGTGTGTGTGTGTGTGTGTGTGTGTGTGTGTGTGTGTGTGTGTGCGTGTGTGTGTGTTCCCTGTCTCCTCCTAACCCACTGGACTGATTTCAGTCGGACTTGGTATACGTAATCCTTATTGTCAGGCAACAATCGCTGTCGGGGTAAAAAAAACCTATCTATCATAGTTCAGGAAATATGACCTCATAAACAGTGACATACCTGAAAATCTGTGCACCATGCATGATGTCTACATTTATTAATTCTCTGCTACTAGCTCTATTCACAACATATTTTGCAGACAGTGTCCAAATATTCCCCTAAATGTAACTATACATATACATCACCGTAGACACACAGTGCAAGAGATATGACGCTGTGGCCGAGTGGTTTTAGGCGCTTCAGTCCGGAACCGCGCTGCTGTTACGGTCGCAGGTTCGAATCCTGCCTCGGGCATGGATGTGTGTGGTGTCCTTGGGTTAGTTAGGTTTAAGTAGTTCTAAGTCTAAGGGACTGATGACCTTAGATGTTAAGTCCCATAGTGCTTAGATCCATTTGAACCATTTTTGACCTGACGATGATTGCTTTATCAACTGAAACTAGTTATAATGTAAGTGATGTAGACAATTATAAAATGCTTTTTTAATCTTCTTGTATAAATAGTAACTGCCAATCAGTTGAAAACTGGAAGGTTTATTAAAAGCCCTTTACCATAGTTTCGACGTTTACAAGAATTCCTTCTTCTGGCAGAGGCACGTCAAAATATGGCCGAAAGGCGTCAGTCAAATACAAAATTTCACCTCCATAGTAGATTATAACATACACAACATGGTTTTTGTAAGTTATTTCCTTACCAATGTATAGCTAGCGCAGCTTTTATATTTGACGGTCACCTTCAGCTATATTTTAACGTTCTTCTGCCACAACATATAATCCAACTATGTATTTTTCGATCGGAAGATGATGTTTTTACAGACGTGGAAGCCATGGGAAGGGGGTTTTAATAAAACCTCCAATTACCAACTGCATGGCTGTTAGCTGTTCCTGTAAGATTTCGTTCTAAGGTTGTTGCTCCAGCCATTTTGGAAAGTTTTTAAAATGTTGAGAAATCTATATTTGACGGTTTTCTCCTTTACTAGCAGTGTTATATATAACAAACTCCACTTGCCTAGAATGTCTTTCCGAAGTTATTCTCCTTGAAACGAAATAAAAAGTTTGCTTTCGAATCCAGATTCTGCACACGGATCTCTCAAGAAGAAGTTTCTCTACACCCCACATACACTGCACTGCCTCCAATCTGGAAACAAACCCTTGGCTGTGACGAAACCGTTTCCCAGCGTATCTTACAAGAAGACGTTCGTATTTACACGGAACAATACAGATAGTTTTTCTTTCTACACACTACCTACAGAAAGAATGGGAAGGGGGTGAGGGTTAGTAACAGCAGCGCACTATAAACCATGCGCCACTCACTGTGCGATTGCTCTTCGGAGTAGACAGAAGCAGAAAAACGCTCTGATGCGTTGCTCGCAGAAGAAGAAGCAGCGCTCTAGCGCCGTCCCGTGACCCGGCGTCCCTAACGACGACTCCCCCCCCCCCCCCCATAGCAGCGCCGTTAATTCGGTGTTTTTCCGCGCGGTGGCGCTAGGAAGCGCGGCCGGCGACTGGCAGCGCCTGACAAACGGCCACTCGGCGCTATTGCCAGCCACGCGCCCCGGCCATTTCATTCAGCCGCCCGCTCCAGGCCGTGCATGCATTTCGCCCCTCGCACAGTGGAGAGAGATTCACGACGCTCCTCAACGGTTTTATCCTCTCCGGGGTGTGTACGACCTGCGGGGGCTCTTGCTTATATCAAGCACGGCCTTCTGTTCCCGCTCTCCCAGCTCATATATTACAGGATGCACTCTGCTACACTGATTCATCTTCCAGCAAGGACGCCCGCCAGAAGACAAAAGAGTGCCACATGCCTTGTCACCCCTAACAGACATACCGTGCTATCATATTCAATAGTAAAAGGCTGTCTCGTAAAAATGAATATTCACTATCTAAATTGTTGAAATACAGAGACAAGGTGATGAACTGTCTCCAGTCTTGTTTAAATGTGTAGATGGTTCAAATGGCTCTGAGCACTATGGGACTCAACTACTGTGGTCATAAGTCCCCTAGAACTTAGAACTACTTAAACCTAACTAACCTAAGGACATCACACAAATCCATGCCCGAGGCAGGATTCGAACATGCGACCGTAGCGGTCGTGCGGTTCCAGACTGTAGCGCCTTCAACCGCTCGGCCACTAATGTGTAGATGGAAAAGCGATCAGAGAATTCAGGAAGAAGTGGGGTAAGTGAAATTTGGAACACAAATTGATTGAATGGTAATGGGGTGGTGATAGTTTAGCATTTTCTGACGAATTGACAACTCTGGCACCCAATGTAGAGATAGGACAGGGCCTAACAGAAATACATTTTATTTATTTTATTTTATTTTTATTTATTTATTTATTGTTCATCAGTCTTCTCACTGGTTTGATGCAGCCCACCCCGAATCCCTCTCGTGTGCCAACCTCTTCATCTCAGAGTAGCATTTGCAGAGTATGTCCTCACTTATGTCTTGGATGTATTCCAGTCTCTGCCTTTCTCTGCAGTTTCTGCCCTCTACAGCTCCCTCCAGTACCACGGAAGTCATTCTCTGATGTCTTGACGGCTGTCCTGTCATCTTGTCCCTTCTCCTTGTCAGTGTTCTCCACATATTCCTTTCCCTCTCTGATTCTGCGCGGAGCCTCCTCATTCCTTATCTTAATATGTAAACATCAGAAAAAGCAGGGCTACAAATGTTCTTCGGAAACCAGACGTAACAACGAGTAACTATGCTGCACTAACAGAATTGTGCTAAAAATGTGGAAATGTAAGAAGAATAGACAAGTCATATAGCCTAATGGGGGAAAAAGAAGCCATCAAAGAACGATTACGAAAGATATATTTAGCATTTCATTCAACAAAAGACGTTTGCAATAAAGACATCTCTTGAAACGCAAAAATTCATCGTTACAAAACGGTAATTCGGCCAAAATGCACATATGCATGAGATACACAAATTTTAGGAACAATGAAGCAAAATTTAAAAAATCAGGACAAAGGACAGGAAGACTGTGTGGTGTTAGAAATTAGAACAACAGTAGAAAAAAAATAAAGGTACACTTAGGAAAAGACAAACGTTCTACGGACCAATCCAAAAATGTGACTTAGCGAACTGACAAAAAAAATTGTACAGCATTTTGCAAAACTGAAATGCAAATCCAACTGCCTTAGGAAAGTTCATGATGATCTAGAAGAAATAAGCAACACAAGAATAAATTAGCAAGAAAATGACACAGAAGTATAGAATTAAAAGTAGAAGGGGAAAGCCTTCGAAAACAAAATTTCAAAACCCAGGGAACTTTATGGATAGCATAAGAGAGGAATAAGAAAAATTGAACGGATGAAAGACTATCAGAGAAAGAATAATCTTAGTAGTTTAAATTTAATCCTTATCTGTAAAGGAAAAAAAGAAATTAATTTTGAATATCGCAACTGTATTTCGACAGCATCCGATTAACAAAAGTTAAAGCTAGTCTTAAAAGTACGCATGTCACATTTTATTTAAAACTGGTGAGTAACATCGATTAAGCAGCCATCCTCAAACCTTAATGATGTTGCTGGGATGAGAACATTAATGAAGTAAAAGCTTCTATTAAGTGTGAATCAACGCTATAAAATTACTCCAATAAAGCCAACGCTGCCATTTAACTCTGGAAAGTTTCTTAACCGAAACCGGCCACCAAGTATTAACAAAAATTCTGCTTGGACTATATTGAATAGTTTAAAAAATAAAAGAATGCACCAGATTGGTATTTTGGAGAAGCGGGATTCAAATACCTGCCTGGCCTTCAGATTTTCCTTGGTTTCCCTGGATCGATCTAGGCGAGTGTCCGGATAGTTCCCTTCGCCATTCTTGCGTATTTGGAGACTGATCTTTTCTTATAATGATTTCGTTGTCAGCGCTTCAATAAACTTCAAACTTCCTTCATTCAGTAGGCAGGTAGTGACTTACAACTCTTAGATATTTGAAAAATGTCTCATTTCAGAATTGCCGAGAACTACTGATGAAATAAAACTTTACTAACGGTCATCTTCACGTGAGTGGCAACAGAGCGAACACGTGAGATAGTTTGACTATCGTACTATCGATGCAGCGATATGTCAAAATGCTAACGGGAACAGTCATAATGCAACATATACACGTGAAGTTACACTAGTGAGCCAAAACGTTATCGCCACTTACTTGCCGGCCGTGGTGGACAAGCGGTTAAAGGCGCTACAGTCTGGTACCGCGCGGCCGCTACGGTCGCAGGTTCGAATCCTGCCTCGGGCATGGATGTGTGTGATGTCCTTAGGTTAGTTAGGTTTAAGTAGTTCTAAGTTCTAGGGGACTGATGACCTTAGAAGTTAAGTCCCATAGTGCTCAGAGCCATTTGAACCATTTTGAGCCACTTACTTAATAACGTGTTGGTCCACCTTTGGAACGCTGCCGCGAGGGCAGTACTGCCCTAGCCTGGTTACTCCTCGTGTTTTATTGTCACTGTTAATACATTTCGGTAAGAAGAATATCGCACTAGACTAATTTGTGACGACCCTATCGAATGGGCACGTAAATTTCCGCTTTAAAAATCGTTTTGTTTGTAACGCGAAGCAAACCGACGCATTCCGCCGGCGGTGGGTGTTGCATGAAAGACTTAAGCGGTAGTTGTTTGGGCTGACTTCAGCTACGTTGCAAAAAGTAAACTGCATATATCCGCCAAAATACCAGAGAAAATGCGCCCGACGATTCTTAGGATGGACACCCCAAATCTACTGTCGATTTACCTCCTCATTCTCAAAATCAAATGTTCAAATGTGTGTGAAATCTTATGGGACTTAACTGCTAAGGTTATCAGTCCCTAAGCTTACACACTACTTTACCTAAATTATCCTAAGGACAAACACACACACCCATGCCCGAGGGAGGACTCGAACCTCCGCCGGGACCAGCCACACAGTCCATGACTGCAGCGCCTTATCCCCATTCTCCTACTGTTCAAGTTCACTCTTCATTTTTGATGATATCATCATTTTGTACATTAAGAGATTTTAGTTCAGAGCCCTTTCAGATCTTGCAACGCCTCTTGAATTCAGTAAAACACACACGCACGCGCACACACACACACACACACACACACACACACACACACACAACATATGCGTTACGAAGCGACGGCATCGTTTACATCACGTCAGAGTCCAATCGCGCACACAGATTCCCACTGTTAGCGCTCAGCTGTGTACGCGGGACGCGAGCGTCGGCGAGCACTTCAGGAGAGATAGGTGGGGCGATTGCTCGCTGGGATTGAAATGCCGAAGCGAAATGACAAAGCGTCCGGTGACAGCCGAGCGGCGGATGCGAATTACCGACCTGCTGTATGGCAGCATTACAGCGCTGGACGCGCGCTCGTGTGTGTGTTTGTGTGTGTGTGTGTGTGTGTGTGTGTGTGTGTGTGTGTCGAACGACGGCGCGGCCTCAGTGGTACACCAGCGGCTCCTAGTTTATGCGTGGAGTTACCTCAGTGAGCGATCGAACCCTGCAGTATATCTGCAGAACTAGGTACGCAACGGACGTGACATTCAAACTGGTAAAGTGCACTCAAATTGAAAAGTAACTACTACCCACAGCTGAGGTCACTATAAGACAGGCTGTTCCGCTGGTGCCTGACTTCGAGACAACCGGTTCGAAGTCGCGTACGGAAGAAATGTTCATTACCGGCACTGGTGGGAAAAGGTGGTTGAGGCGTACATGTTATCTGATTGCCAGAGTTCGTGCCAATATACTGCGTTAAATTCCATAGTTCTTCTGGAAACAAATTGTTGATGGTGATCCGCCCACCAGATGGAACGCAAAGATTCTCGGTGTTGTTGCGAGGGACACGAAAATAATAGACATACTTCTTGGTACCGTCTACCTTCATCAGGATACCTTGAACCCGGAAGATCCTAAGGAAGACCCCGAATTCTGGGGACAAAGTTGGTGGTTGAAATTTCGTGAAAATACCTCGCCGCAGCGTAAAATGCCGTTGTTTTAATGATTGACACCGCAACTCTCTCCTCTGTTTCGCGATAATACAAAACGAGTTGCCCTTCTTTGAACTTTTTCGTTGTCCTCCGTCAAGAATATCTGATACGGATCCCTTACCGCTCAGCAATGCTACAGAAGAGGACCAATAAGCTTAGGGCAGTCAGTCTCTTTAGTACCCGCCAGGTTAGCCGAGCGCGCTAGCGCGCTGCTTCCTGGACTCGGGTAGGCGCGCCGGCCCCGGATCGAATAAGCCCGGCGGATTAAAGACGAGGGCCGGTGTGCCGGCCAGCCTGGATGTGGTTTTTAGGAGGTTTTCCACATCCGCCTAAGTGAATACCGGGCTGGTCCCCACGTCCGCCTCAGTTACAGGACTCGCAGACATCTGTACACTTTCGCACTCTTCCATGGGTTATATAAGTTGCAGACATTTGGGGTACACTCCGTCCTGCAGAGGTAAGGGGTGGCGGCAGGAAGGGCATCCAGCCATCCCTTCAACTAAGATTGCCACATCCCATTAATCATGCCGACCCTGCGTATCTGCGGGAAAACGGCACAAGCAAAAGAGAGACAGAAAGAATGAAAGTCAGTCTCTTTAGTACACCTGTTGCATCTTCTAAAGAGTTCTGCCAGCAAAACGCAGCCTTTGGTTCGCCTTCCCTACAACTTTATGTACGTGATCGTTCCAATTTAGGTATTCCTAAGCATTTAGTTGAACTGACAGCCTTTAGATATGTGTGATTAATGGTGTAATCGAAATCTGATGGATCGCTTTTAGTACTCTCGTGGATGACATAACACATTCCATTGCTTACAGTCAATTGCCACTTTCCTAAGTCATTTTGAAATGGTTTTGATCAGCTGATGATTTTTTTTTTAATTTGACACATCATTCTTCTCACAGGTTTGATGTAGCCCGCCACGAATTCCTCTCCTGTGCCAACGTCTGCACCTCAGAGTAGCAACACCAAGCGAGGTGGCGCAGTGGTTAGCACACTGGACTCGTATTCGGGAGGACGACGGTTCAATCCCTCGTCCGGCCATCCTGATTTAGGTTTTCCGTGATTTCCCTAAATCGCACCGGGCAAATGCCGGGATGGTTCCTTTGAAAGGGCACGGCCGATTTTCTTCCCCATCCTTCCCTAATCCGACGAGACCGATGACCTCGCAGTTTGGTCTCCTCCTCCAAATCAACCCAACTCAGAGTAGTACTTTCAAGCTATGTCCTCAAACTATTTTCTAGATGTATCCCAACCTCTGTCTTCCTCTACAGTTTTTGCCCTTAATAGCTCCCTCTAGCACCACGGAAGTCATTCCCTGATGCCTTAATAGATGTCCTATCACCTTGTCCCTTCTCCTCGTCAGTTGACCTGTAGAACCTCATCTCAAACGTTTCAATTCTCTACTGTTGCGGTTTTCCCACAGTCCATATTTCACTACCATACAATGCAACAAACCGCGATGACTTTACTAGTCGATAAATTGCAGCAGCATCTGCAAACAGTCTAAGTGGGGTGCTCAGATTGTCTTATATATCGTTTATGTGGATTAGGAACAGCACAGGGCGTGTATTACTTCCTTGGAGAAGAGCATTGTAATTATTCACAGTTGGCAGATTACCTTTAGATGAAACTCGATGGTAGCCGCCTTGAAGTTAGTTCTAACAAGGGAACCTCCCCATCACCCCCCCCCCCCCCTCAGATTTAGCTATAAGTTGGCACAGTGGATAGGCCTTGAAAAACTGAACACAAATCAATCGAGAAAACAGGAAGAAGTAGTGTGGAACTATAAAAAAAAATAAGAAAAATATACGAACTGAGTAGTCCATGTGCAAGATATGAAGGATAATGTGAGGACAGGAGCGCCGTGGTCCCGTGGTTAGCGTGAGCAGCTGTAGAACGAGAAGTCTTGGTTCAAGTCTTCCCTCGAGTCAAAAGTTTAATTTTTTATTTTCAGACAATTATTATCTGTCCGTCCGTGTCAATTATCAAAGTTCAGGCACTCACACATAATCAACTTCGCTCTCCAAAATTCCAGGACATGTTCAGATTTGCTTCGGCATATGCAGGATTTGACGGTCTACACACGGAAAAATTTGAAAACGTTAAAAACATATGTTTTGACAGCGCACAGGGAAAACTGTTCGACTGTGAAACTGTTGCATTCATTTATTGCAGTTTATGTGACAAACTCTTATGTTTTCATCACTTTTTTGGGAGTGGTTATCTCATCCACAAGAAAACCTAAATCGGGCAGGTAGAAGAGTCTTTTTACCCATTGGTCAAGTGTACAAGTTCGGTGGGTCGACAACATATTCCTGTCATGTGACGCACATGCCGTCACCAGTGTCGTATAGAATATATCAGACGTGTTTTCCTGTGGAGGAATCGGTAGACCTATGACCTTACGATCAAATGTTTTCGGTTCCCATTGGAGAGGCACGTCCTTTCGTCTACTAATCGCAAGGTTTTGCGGTGCGGTCGCAAAACACAGACACTAACCTTATTACAGTGAACAGAGACGTCAATGAACGAACGTACAGATCATAACTTTGCGAAAATAAAGAAAATACTCTTTCCACTCGAGGGAAGACTTGAACCAAGGATCTCTCGTTCCGCAGCTGCTCACGCTAACCACTGGACCACGGCGCTCCTGAGTTTACACTTTCCTTGTTTTGCTTATGTTGCGCATGGACTACTCAGTTTGTATATTTTGCTTATTTTTTTCATAGTTCCACACAACTTCTTCCTGTTTTCTCGATTGATCTGTGTTCAGTTTTTCAAGGTCTATCCACTGTGCCAATTTATAACTAAATCTGGGGGGGGGGGGGTGCAATGGGGAGGTTCCCTTGTAAGGTTTGTTACTTAAACATGAAGCGAATATAAATTGCAGCTAATGGTTCCCGCTCTTGGCTTTGCCTCGAAATTCTAGAAAGTAGTACTTGAAATAGTGTAGTAACTCCACAGTGTCCATCGGCGACCGCGCGACGCTTCTTTCCTGCCTGCGACAGACCCAGCAGCAATGCCTGTTAGTTCGCTGACGTGATGGAGAGGAAGGGCGAACGAGGGAGAGGGCTATCGGAGAGCGACAGTATCAGGAGTGAGGGCCGCGGCTGGCCAGATTTATGCCCCCGGAAAGCAGCAGTCTGTCTCCGGCTGTCGCGACCTACATCTGAAATTATGATGACGCGGGCGGCGTGGACGCGCGGCGAGCATCCGTCTCCCGCAGGCCCACAGGATGCGGGCGATGCGAGCGCGGCCAGCTGACGTGCGGGGTCGATACACGCATCCGTGCCTCCACGGCCGCTGCGGGCGCGCCGCCAGCTTAATCAGCCCGCAGGAAAGGCGTCGCACGACGGTAACAACAAAGACACGACCACCTCCTCGACTTTGTCACAACTCGAGAACTCTATGTGTACCTCGAAAGCGATTGCCGATCGTCAGAAAGTAATTTCAATACCTCAGGCACCTCCAAGTCACTAAATCAGTGGTACCCTACCTGTGGGTAATTACCCCCTGACGGGTAAAACGAAATTTTCTGAGGGGTAAAACCTAGACCAGGGCTTCACAACATACGTACTCGCGGAGCAAGCTGTGAGCAGCAAGGCGCGAGCACGGAGCAGCGCGAGCACGCTACCCCCACTACCGGACCAGAGCGGAGAGTGGGGAAAGTCACGTGGGGCACACAACAGCTGCCGCCAGTCAATGTAAATCCGCGGCCACCTGCAGGGATATCACTCACGAATTATTACTGCGACAAATGAAACAAATAAAGGAGAATGTGTATGCCTCTACATTCGCATTAATTTGTGAACTGTTACACTATAAAAGGCATCACTGAAGTGTGAGATGCTCGGTTATCTTGTACTTTCTGCCCTTTACAATTGCGTCTATGTTCGGAGTAATTGTTCTTGTGCATTTTAGACGCAGCGTGCAGTTTAAATTTCGATCAGACAATGCGTTTCTCAGGCGCGTCTTGTTACACTTCATTGCAGAGAACAGTTGTTCACAAACATACGTGGAACCGAACATTAATATTATTGTAGCCGCCAGTTTGTGCAAACGAGGAAATCTATCCTGAGGGAAGTGTCTGTAGAATTCCAAAATGTTTTTCTTGTTCTGAAAGTTGTCTCTGTATTCTCTGTCACACTGCAGGTCAATAATTTCTTGCTGCAGCTCGGGACGAATCTCTTAAATATTCGCTGAATATGGAGAGAACAGATCAAAATCACTGTCTAGTGCTGTCAGATCTTGAAAGCGCTGATCAACTAAACTATGTGAATAACGTTCATAGTCTTTGTGAACATCTTGCATGGATGATAATTTAGGAAAATGAGCTAGGTTTCCTGTTTCCAGCTGACTCACCCAAAGAGTCACTTTCATTTTAAAAGCTCGTATTCGATCTATGAAATGAGTAATTAGCAGATCTTTACCTTGTAGTAAAATGTTCAAAGCATTCAGATGGCTAGTTAAATCTGCTACGAACGCGAGATCACATTCAAACGTACGCGCGTTTCCCCTCCCTCCCCTCCCTCCCTACTCCGCGACCTTCCACCTGCTCGCGAGCACGTGCCTGAGCAGACGCGAGTACTCGCGCTCAAAACCGGCCAGTTGTTAAGCACTGAGCTAGACGATTCGATTCTGTTTCAGTCACAAAACTAAATTCTTTTCAAAAGATCATTACTATTATCATAATTTTGTAAGACTACAATACTGATTATATAAGTTATCAATAACTACTTTTTCTGAATTAGTAGCATTAATCCGGTGGAGGTTACAAAAAAATTGTTCAAATGGCTCTGAGCACTATGGGTCTTAACTTCTGAGGTCATCAGTCGCCTAGAACTTAGAACTACTTAAATCTGACTAACCTAATGACATTACACACATCCATGCCAGAGGCAGGATTCGAACCTGCGACCCTAGCGGTCGCACAGTTCCAGACTGTAGCGCCTAGAACTGCTAGGCCACCCCGGCCGGCGTGGAGGTTACAGCTTCCTCACATAGTCACCCCGCTACACACATACGCTGTGCTGCGTCCCATACATCGCTGATGATAAAATTGAGACATATACGTAACAAATGCTAAATATCTCAAGAAAATGACTTGTCCATGTTGAAGGAGTAGTCCAGATTTTATCGCTTGCGCCTTTTTCCCGCATTGTGCGCGGGGTTGGCGTGGTTAAATCGGATTTGGCATGTTAAGTTGAAGGGGTGGCCGGATGCCCTTCTTGCCGCCACCCCGTACCCCCTGGGATGGAATTAGAGTACCCCATCGGTCTGCGTCTAGTGTAAATCACGGAAAAGTGCGTACGTGTGTCAAATGACTGGGAGTCGTGTAACCGAGGCGGGACATGGGGACCAGCCCGGTATTCGCCTAGAGGGATGTGGAAAAACCACATCCAGGCTGGCCGGCACACCGGCCCTCGTCGGGAATCCGGTGGGCGGATTCAATCCGGGGCCGGCGCGGCTTACCCGAGTCCAGGAAGCAGCGCATTAGCGCTCTCTGCTAACCTGGCGGGTCTACCTGGAGTAGTCCAGATATTACTTTATTATTCGCTTCGAGAGAAATAATAAATGACAGCATGACACAATAGTAACTACATAAGAGCTACTGAAATGTTGTACACGGTATTATTATTATTATTATTACTATTGCTATTACCATTAGCGGCTGTAGTCAGAGACAAAGCATTATCAGCCTGAAGTCTTCCAGTTTCCGTCAGTTCAGAAATAAGGAGTGCAGTAATCAAGTGATTTATGGACAGTAAGTATAGTGGACACATTTTAACTTGGTTGAATTTAAATGGGGTTGCAGTGTGCAGAGCGTACACGTTGCGCAATGGAGAGGAGTAGTGCAGGGGAAGCACATTTTCCAACAGGTGTTTACCCTCACTGTGAACAGTTAGCTTTCTTATCTGAGAAGTACTTGCGTGTAGCACTTGTGATGCACCGCGAATGCCTTTGTCATTCAGTCTAACACACACACACACACACACACACACACACACACACACACACACACAAACAAACAAACCAAATATCATCCATCTTTCATCTTTTACAAAGCAAAAGTGTTCCAAGAAAATTCTTTCACACACACACTCAAACAAACCAAATATCATCCATCTTTCATCTTTTACAAAGCAAAAGTGTTCCAAGAAAATTCTTTCACTCTACAGTTTAGTTAGGTGGTAAATTTGGTGATAATGTGGGGGAGGGGGGAGGGCAACAGGCGGCAGGGGAGGAGGGAGAATTCACTCCGTCTTCAGGCCACAAGCGGCCCATCGGAACCATCCGACCGCCGTGTCATCCTCAGATGAGGAAGCGGCTTGAGGGGGCGTGTGGTCATCACACCGCCCTCCCGGTCCTTATGGTGGTTTTCTTCGACCGGAGCCGCTACTATTCGGTCGAGTAGCTCCGCAATTGGCATTACGAGGCTGAGTGCGCTCCGAAAAATCGTGACAGCACGTGGCACCGCGGATGATCACCCGTCCAAGTGCCGGCCACGCCCGACAGCGCTTAACTTCGGTGATCTGACGGAAACCGGTGTATACACTGCGTCAAGGCCGTTGCCCGAGGAGCGAGAGAGGGAGGGGTATTAGCTACTGTCTAATTGCACCCATGGGTAATGGTCTATGAAAGGTTGGGAATCACTGCACTAAAACGATAAAGACAGATGCTCCACGTACGACAGGTAGTCATAAGCTTTTAATTATCACCACGAACAACTTAAGCTGTGACCATGAAATTTGGTCGTGGTGTTACTCCATCGTATTCTCTATGCGCGGGGTCAATCGCCGTGCTGAGATCCATACACAGGTTTCCGTCAGATCAGGTGTGGCCAGCACTTGGATGGCTGTCCCGCGCCCGGGTTCCCGGGTTCGATTCCCGGCGGGGTCAGGGATTTTCTCTGCCTCGTGATGACTGGGTGTTGTGTGCTGTCCTTAAGTTAGTTAGGTTTAAGTAGTTCCAAGTTCTAGGGGACTGATGACCTTAGATGTTAAGTCCCATAGTGCTCAGAGACATTTGAACCATTTTTGAACTTGGATGGCTGACCGTCTACGGAAGCCGTGCGCTGCTGAGAGTTTCCCCTTTGCCTTTACTGTAGGGGGAGAGGAAAGGTGGTGGCGTGGAGCCCCTGATCACCAATCTTTGAGCCAAATGTCCCGGATGGAATTCCAAACGTCTCCATGGTGTCTCCGTGAAGTGACGGCGCGCGGCAGTGTTAGTAAACAATCCGTAGGGTGGGGATGTTAAGCTCAACGGTCCCCTTCCTGCTATTCGAGAGGGGTACGCTGTGTGCCAGCGCCACGTTTCACGCTCTCTCTTCTTTCATCATCTACAACACGAACATGACACTACACTACACCAGCGCCTATTCAAAATGTGTGTGATTTCCTAAGGGACCAAACTGCTGAGGTCATCGGTCCCTAGACTTACACACTACATAGACTAACTTATGCTGAGAAAACACCCTTGCCCGAAAGAGGACTCGAACCTCCGGCGGGAGAGGCCGCGCTTTCCGTGACATGGCGCCTCAAACCACGCGGCCACTCCGCGTGGCCAGATACACCTATTACAGTCACCCATACTTAATAAATAGATACACTAACACGCAAATTTGTCATACTTCGCCGGCCGTGGTGATCTAGCGGTTCTAGGCGCTCAGTCTGGAACCGCGCTGCTGCTACGGTCGCAGGTTCGAATCCTGCCTCGGGCATGGATGTGTGTGATGTCCTTAGGTTAGTTAGGTTTAAGTAGTTCTAAGTTCTAGGGGACTGATGATCACAGATGTTAAGTCCCATAGTGCTCAGAGTCATTTTGTCATACTTCGCAAAGGAAAGGTGTCAGTGGACACGAAGGATAGGGAAAACTTTCCTAATTAGGAAGCCGAATCTGCCCTTCGGGGTCTCCTAGACATTCATACCAAACGACTTACTGTAGTGTATACAGGGTGAAAATTATTTAAGCCGACGAACTCTGGGAGATTGCACAGAACACAAAAACAAATATTTTTCTCTAATGCCATATTTCCAAGTGCGAATTTTTAAAGCAATGGAAGGAGTTTTCACTGGACGAAAATTTATTAATATCAACAAAATCTGAGAGGTTGCATACGGCATTGTAAACACTTTTTCTTCTATGTTTTCCCTTGAGGCACCGTTTTACGAGGACATCAAATCTTATAACAGACAAACAGTGATGCAAACAATTTTTAATTCTTTATCATCAGTGGACGGGAAAATTAATGCAACACAATTACGTAAATTACAGTAGCCGGTTAAAATTGCTTCATTACAAAAGGTTACACCGATGGATCATGTTCTGTCTAACTTTGTCAAAGACTACAGGAGTGTTGATAGTGGTGATTAGCGTCATCGGAGAACAACATTCCGACAGGCTGTGCGTTCGCTGCCTGTGGGCGGGTGGGAGAGCGGCGCCTGCTGCCATTCGTCTGCCTAGCGGCTAATGGCGGGACCCTCCGTGCTGACGTCACAAGAGGTCAAATCCTGGGACCGAGTAGACGATGGTACAGGTCCATTCCACTTTACTGGAAGCTGTCAGTTCAGGAATCGACGCACAGGTAGACCGAAATGTGCCGCCACTCTGTCATGCCGGATCGACATGCGCTGTCTAACAGGGAGTGGCACGTCATCCAGCAACTCTGGCAATGAGCTAGACCGACTAAATTGTAGTAATGTCTGCATTTAAAGGCCTAGGTAGAGGATACGGCCCGATTAAGCAGTCACCAACAACACTTGCCCACACAGTCGCGTAGAACAGCACACGATGAGTGGGAGTAAATGTGGCATGTGAGTTAAACTCACTCCAAACATGCGACGCTAATATTGAAGACCCCAAGACGCCGGAGCGTTGCTTTTTCTATAAACAGCACAGAAGGTAGAAATGTAGGTTGCAAAAATGGCTCTGAGCACTATGGGACTCAACTGCTATGGTCATAAGTCCCCTAGAACTTAGAACTACTTAAACCTAACTAACCTAAGGACAGCACACAACACCCAGCCATCACGAGGCAGAGAAAATCCCCGACCCCGCCGGGAATCGAACCCGGGAACCCGGGCAATGTAGGTTGCATTTGACACTGTTCCAGGAACCACTGCGGAAAGTGAAATGGATGTAACAAATTATCATGAAGGGCGTTTCTTACATTCGTCTGATTCGTCCCCAAGTTACGCACAGTTTCAAGAGCGCTGATTGAAGGATCTGCACAATTACTGAAAGACCTTTGCGTTCGATTCCTTACTCGATGATGTAAGCCCACAGTTTCACTGTTTAAAAATTACTTCTTTATTTTGATGAAAATGGCTCTGAGCACTATGGGACTTAACATTTGAGGTCATCAGTCCCCTATAACTTAGAACTACTTAAGTCTACCTACCCTAAGGACATCACAGACATCCATGCCCGAGGCAGGATTCGAACCTGCGACCGTAGCGGTCGCGCGGTTCCATACTGAGGCGCCTAGAACCGCTCGGCTACACCGGCCGGCTATTTTGATGACGATTCATGTACTTATCGAAATACAGTCAACATATTACGTTTCCATTATTCTGTAAACAATGCAAACAGGCATTACATTTACTTAGAATCTATCTTGGCCACCCGTAGCCAACGGAAAATTTCCAAAGTATTACCTCGCAGGCGACTATAAAAGGTACACAAGATAGTTCCTGAGAGAACTCATGAGGAATAATCTTTCTGTCTGCAGTGGTTCTGCTTAGACACGGTACCAACTACTTTGCCATTTATCAGTCAAAAGACTTGTGAATATCCTTATTGTTTGCTGACGACCAGATTCAAATATAACATCAATAGATAACAATTCTGAATTGTGTTCCTCGCAGAATGATTAATCTGTGTATGGAATCACTATTAGAAATTGTTTCAATGTAGTTCCAAAAAGACTTGCCGCGTGCATTACGCATTATCCGACGCTTAGTAAGTCACGACTACAATGACGTCAGACTCGGCCGTTTCACGGCTTAGTCATAATGTCAGCATCTTCTCTACTGTAGTAACATCGACGACACTTCATTTCCTCTCCGAGAATACGGTTGAAATCTCATTACCCAACCAAAAGCGGCTAATGTCAAAGGTGAGTAAGAACGGCAAAGAAGCGGTAGAATTTTTCATTTCAGAAGACATTGTATCCTCCACAGCAGTTTTCGTTATTCCTAGTAAATTTCCTTTTAAATTAAGGCTGAAAAAAAGAAAACTGCGTTTTTGTTCTACTAATAATTATTTATTTCGAACAGGTTTTCTGTTTACTGGGCCACCGTCGATAAAGAACTGAC